>NW_024038982.1:0-1263017 GCF_016077235.1 Cyprinodon tularosa | reverse complement strand
GCCCAGTTACCCAGACGGGCAGTAGGTGGCCCCCCTCAAAATTTCTTTAGAAATTTTCTAGTTACACTTATTATCTGTGCACGTTGAGCTTATGAATCCAAAGTAAAACTCCAATCATTGGCCGGGATTTTTATTGATCTGATTTTTTTTCTCACTGCTGTTACTCTTAACACAAGCGCCTCGTTGGTCTTACTTGGTTGCACATTTCTGTTAACTGCCTTGTTATCAGTTAGTAACAGCAATAAATGCAAACCATGTTAGCCATGATAGGCACCACTCACAGCGTCTGCAGCACAAATAAAGGAAAATGCAGCACATTTAAACAAAACCTCAGTAGGACCAAAGCACAGAGTCAGCATGAGTCCAGCTGACCATATGGTAAATCCTTCTGTCCTTCTACCACCAAGGCAGAAAAAGTTACACACAATGCCATTATAAAGTGTCCCGGAAAAGCCTTCAACTTAACTCAGCTCAATTGGGTTTGTGTTTACAAGCTCGCTGCACCATTTAGTGATATAAAAACGTATGGTCCACAAGCTGAGAGCAGCTTATTCCCATGCAGGGAGAAACATTTTTTGGTTATATTACTATCTATTGGACTGCAGGTTTGACATTAACTCCCACATCAAGAAAGCTCCACATTTTCTCTCCATCAGACTCTTAATTATACATTTATATTTTCACCCCTCCTGCCCTACATCTACAACACTGGTAAAAACCAGTGATGTAAACCTCTACTTGTTACACTGCAAAAAATATAAATCTCAATAAGTTATTTTTTCTTAAAATAAGTGTGTTTTTCCTTGATTTGAGGAGGTAAGTAAGACACTTTGCCAATGGAACAAGACAATTTCCTTTTAAAATAAGAAAAAACTATTTTATCGTCTTATTTCAAGTAAATATTATCTAACTATCTTATTTTAAGAGTGAAAATACTCATTCCATTGGCAAATCATCTTATATACCTGCTCAAATTAAGGCTAAATATACTTAATTTAAGCCATTTTTTACTTATTTCTGGATTGTTTTTGCAGTGTAGATTGTAATGAGGAATGAGATTAAGCAGTGTTTGTTAGGGCATACTGTATGTTGCAGTTTCTAAAAATAAAATATATAAGAAGCATGAGTTTTTATATCATTCTGGTTTATGGTTTTCAGGATTTTTTTATAGTTAAAGTAACAACAAAAATAATTTCCATTGTTAAAGATTAGAATTGTGCTGCAACAAATACAACACAGATAGAATCCTTATGTTTTTGTTAGTTCTGAATAAAGTTTCAACATCTTGTATTATTTTATTCAGTTAAAGAAAACCTGAAAAGATTTAGTAATAGTTTTTGGACCAAAAGAAGAGAGGTTTGAAGTTAGCACACACATTCACTTAATAAAACTAAAAACCACTAATCAGATCCCAACTCTGGGCGCGGTGACAGACGCAGACCTGAGGCACATAAAGACAGTTGCAAAGTCGGCCTTCTGTCACCTAAAGATCTCAAGGATTAAAGGGCTAATATCTCAGCAGCACCTTGAAAACTGATTATTGTGTTTATCTGAAGTTTGATTGATTACTGCAGCGATGTCGACAGCTGCAGTTGATCCAGGATGCTGGTGCCTGTATCCTCACTAAAAATAAGAGAATTGAGCATATTACGCCAGACCTAAGTTCGTTGCACTAACTCCTCATACTTCTGTTCGTGTATATGTTAGTATAGTAGAACTGACAGTTTAGCATCAAAATATATGTTTCAGACTTTTTGTGAGTTTATCAACCATCCAGACCTTTCAGGTCGTCTTGCTCAAATCTACTCTGCCTACCCAGAACCAGAACCAAACACAGAGAAGCCACTTATACTTCTTATGGTCCACTAATCTGGAATAAGTCCCAGAAAACTATGAAAGTTCTAAAACATAAAGTTGTTTTAAATTTAGAATAAGAACTAAAATTTTTAGAGTGGCCTTTGACTGTGCTATATAAACATTATTATTTTAAGTTAGTGGTCCATCTTTTTATTTTATTATTTTAAATCTTCAATTTTAAATCAGTTTATTTATATAATGCTACTTATCAACACGTCACCTCAAGGCACTTGACAGAGACAATACTGTCAAGTTGGTTAGGAAAACCAGCTGATTGCATTCAGTCATTGACTTGCAGGACATACTCCTCCTGGATGAGCCTGTGGCGATGACCTTTGCATGCATTTCATTGACTCTTCAGCAATTTCTCACACCGAGCATGGATGCATGCAGTGACAGTGGAGAGGAAAACTCCCTTTTAACAGGAAGAAACCTCCAGCAGAACCAGGCTCAATGCGAGCGGCCATCTGCTGCGGCCGACTGGGGTTCAAGGAGACAGAAGCAGACATACAGAGAGATGCAGAGGTACAATGGGTAGCTGTAAACCAGCGCCAGATGTGGCCCCGTCCAGGAAAGACACAGCCAGGCAGACGAGCTCCAAGCCAATTCTGCTATTCACTGTAAAACAAAAAAAACATGACTATACTGGAAACAGGCCAAGCTTCAATATCTATTAACAGATATGCCAATTGCAGCAGCACAGCTGATATTTCAGTCCAGGATGGATTTACAGCCAAACAAGAACAGACCAAATGAAGCTACTATGGTGAGGAAAAAGCAGAGAGAACATTAAGTTATAAGTGAAACTTGACAAATATTGCTGAGTGGGAGAATAGAGATAGAATGAGGCGGAATGAGGAAAAGTGGTCCCTATGTGATCCAGCAGTCCAAACATATAGCAGCACAAATACAGAAAATAGCTCAGCATATCCTAACAATTTTGTACGAGGTATAAGAAAGGTAGAGCTACAATAGGGCCAAGGTAAAGCCAAGAAGTACTTCTTAAAATATACTTGTGCCTGTATGTTTTCCAATTACTTACAATACTTTGAATCATCATGATGAAAGACACTGCTATTTATATAGCACTGAAATGTGCTGTATAAATAAACTTGCCTTGTTGTGCCACGGGGGGATAAGAACTTCACCCTCTTCCAGTTTTCCCTTAAATTAAGGATAGATGTGTGTTCAGTTTGCTTGATTATTCATTTCGTCAAAATAGATGTACTCACAAAATTCATGCTTGAATACCTTATTTAAAAATGAAAGTATGCCTAGTCTTAGTCTACATAGAAGAGGAATATTTTTTATAATTTTTATTTTGTTTAACCACTTTGTTCAACAATTTACTGGATAAGTGGCTCCTGAGGTCATTTAAAGCTTTAGAGATAATGGATTCGTTTTTTTCTGCATATTCTTCTTTTGAACAGATGCGCATTAGATGCAAGCAAAAATCTCTGATCCATAAATGTTCTTACATATTTGTATCAGTCCTTGATATATTTCACTATAAATCAGTGTTGAATTAAAATAATTTAAAAAGAAAGTTTATTATTAGAATTTTTCCAATACCAATAATGTCTTAGTAAATATCTGTATGTTGATCTGAGAATCTGAGCGGAGGAGACAGCAGGCTTTGGGAATGACTGAAGATGAAGGTGATGATTTGAAAGGAGTTTACTGATGGGGGGCTGGTGGCAGGTTATTGCATTGGGAGGGGGATTTGCATTGGTTGGCAGATGACATACAGTTTACATAAGCACAAGCTGAGGATAATAGTGGAGCTGACAGGAGGAAGAAAAGCAAGACGGGCTCCCCTGTGACCTGGGGCCAAGTTCAAGTAACTCAACCAGTTCCACCTCATTCACAGATCCACTGGCAGCGAGAATGAGAAGCA
This sequence comes from Cyprinodon tularosa, assembly GCF_016077235.1. NCBI lineage: Eukaryota > Metazoa > Chordata > Actinopteri > Cyprinodontiformes > Cyprinodontidae > Cyprinodon > Cyprinodon tularosa. Next base: position 1,259,263 of record NW_024038982.1, on the reverse strand, counting down.
TGTCATTTCTCACAGCTTTTCTATTCATGTATTCATTCATTTTGTATTTGGCCGCCTGTGTGAGGTGTTGTCTCCCGTGGCAACCAAGACCCCGCCCTCCTTGTCTCCCTACGCCAGCATATGAAAGCCATCTGTGCTGACCCCTAATCTCTGCCGTTTACACCCACCATGCTGAGTCTGTGCGTCGTGTTTATCTTTTTGAACTGGGATTACTGGCTCTCATGATGGTCTGAGAAACAAAGAGAAAGACACAGTAAATTAGAGCATCAAATTGAGATGTAAGTGCTTCGATAATGGTGACCAGGGCTGTTGATGTGCTACAAACAACACAAAGGCTTGGTTGTGTCCCTTTCTTTGAATTAAACTGATAATAAATGATCATCATAATCTAGAATGAACACATTAACAGCGGAGGAATTCTGAGTTCTAGTGTCTTCTTAATTCAAATGCTGATTATTAATTAAAAGATGCAAAACTTAGAAGTTTTAATTTTATGATACAATAATTATTTTCCAGCAGTACTGGATGAATGGGAGGGTGGGGGATGGGCTACGTGTCAAGCTGTTTGCAAAGAGAAAATCTCTTCCAAGGCCTTTTTTGTATTAGTCAACATACAATCTTTTGTTTTTGCTGTGCTTTGTTTATTCTGACTTGTACTTTTCTATATATGCATGTGTTTTAAAGATAAAGCCTATTTTACCCAATATGTTTTTTCAAGTTATTTTCTTTTTTACTTCAGAAGATGAATTCCAGATTATTTCTAGATAATTCTTCAACTTAGATCTCCAGAAAAACGAGGTGCTAACGTCTCTGTTAAACACTTTAAAAAACTCTGAAAATGGAATACGAAAGGTGGATTCTTGATTCTCGACGTCGGAGTACACAGAGTGAAGCGAAAAGACTACAACTGTGTAAACAGGCCCCATTTCCGTTTCCGGTGGCAGCGGAATATTGACTATTCCAACAGAACTCAATGGGATTTACAAAATGCTAAATAAAACACTACAGGAACGTTTTTTCTTTACGAAACTTTTTTTGGAACGTCATTGAACAGCGCTGACGACACGGTGAGTAGCATATTTTAAAAAAAGAACGTTTAAGGTTGTTTTAAGGACATTATCGGACATGCTCTATGCTAGCCATTCTAAAGCAGCCAGGGGTTGATTCTAAATGAGCCAAAAAGCAGAGACAGGAGCAATTGTCAAACTTTTGGTGTCGATCATTCGATTTCATCCTGGACACTACAGAAAATGGGCTTAAAGTGTAAAAAACCGAACTTCTCCTTTAAGAACCACAATGGAGCTCATTTTGGACACCTATATGAAATTCAATATAAAAAAAACCAAAATCACGTTTCTTATGTTATGGCTACAGCATATCCAAAAAGTGCAGCTAGAATGAATAATACCAGGGACCTATCTGTGCCAAGTGTGCAATGTTTAATTTTTATTGTGTTGGTAGGTTTAACCTTGGTCCAAATGTTTTAGTTGGTTGGGGAAACAGTTTCTCTATAATTTCTGCCTATGATGGATGATGGATTACATTCAAAAACATCCACACAGGTGTTTTGTAATTTATTTAAAACAAAGAGTTGACAGTGTAAAAAAACAGCACAATTGAATTATGGATCTGAATATAGCAGAATATGATCCAAACAATAAAAAAAGATTGATCAGCACTTAATATGCAAAGCATACAATAGGCAACGAGGTTACATTTGGCTTCCACACTGTTCACCTCATATAGATACTTCAGTTTGACACAAATATTCATTTCCAGAGTTAATGTAAAATTTGCATTTAAAAAGGCAGATTTAGCACAGAGTGTTATTTACTTTACACCACGATTTCAACGTTAAAGGCTACGCATTAAAAAGGACAACTCTAAGAACAATAATCAAATAGTAAACTGGTACAGTCTTCATATTATTAGTGCATTAAGGCAGCTGCCCTTCACATTGACACTGTGACATAAACTTGTTAGAGAAAAAAACAAAACAGAAACGCTAACAGATTAGTGTGCAGAAAACAATATAGAGTTGAAGGTAGCCAGTGTTAATGCTCAATAGTGATAACAGAGTCCTCCACAACAGTTATCTGACCGAGGGAATGTAACAGTAAAGGGAATGCATTAAACTAGTACGGTAGGTTTGTTGGGATTATTTGGTCGACTGCTCCCATTTTATTTAGAAAGAAATGATAAGTATTACACTACTATTATTTCCAGGTCTATTATTGCAACAGACCTGGAAAACTAGTAGTGAAAAACATAGGTGACGAGTATGGCAGGAATTGGCTTCCTTTTTGGTGGGAAACATTTAAATGAAATTACTTTTCATAATGATAAGAAACACATTGTTTAAGGAATCTTCATTTTCATTTATAAATATTGTGTGTATATATATATATATATATATATATATATATATATATATACACACACACACACACAGTCCTTCATTCAGTAGTGTTGTTTGGGGTGGCTCTCGTCTTATATAATCAGCACTACAAACCTTAACTGTTTGGATAGACCTTTTAAACTGTAAGCGGCTAAAGATGGCTTTCATCAATCAGGGTCTATTAGTTTTATCAGCACACTACTTTCTGGTGCCCTATAGGCAGAGGCCTTTAGTGTTTTCTAGTTATCATCCTTCCTGCTCACTCTGGCTCGGTAAGAACAGGAATGTCAATCTCTATGGCTGACATCCGTGAACGGCTGGAGTAACGGTGGCCTGTGTAACTGGATGCATATCTCTGAGATGAGGCGTAGCTCTGGGAAGGTGCATAGCTCTGCGACGGTGTGTAGCTCTGGGAAGGGGCATAGCTCTGCGATGGCGCGTAGCTCTGGGAAGGGGCGTAGCTCTGCGATGGTGCGTAGCTCTGGGAAGGGGCGTAGGTGTAAGCCTGGCTTCCTCCCACCTCAGATCCATACCCATCTGCAGCAGAAACCTGAGACATATACAGCTGACCAGGTGCAGGGGCCATTGCGTTTTGGATGTAGCCCTGCGAAGTCACAAAAGGCTGTGTCTCGATGACTGTAGGGGGAAGCACCTGTGGTGGGAATTGCTGCGGGCCATAACCCGGGGAAGGAGGGAATCCGTTGGCGGTGAGAGGTTGGGTGGAAGTAGAGGAAGACATTGGAGTCAGCGGCAACCAGAAAGGTGAAGGCAGCTTCTTACACATGCAATACCACATGAATGTAAGTAGCGCGGCTAACATGAGTCCTCCAGAGCAGCCTATGGATACATAGACAGCGAACCCATTGGAGAAGATGTTGGCATATTTACGGTTCATCTCCTTGGTATGGAACAGGAACCACACTGAAGGCGCGATGGAGACGGCTCCACTGAGGAACAAGAACATCCCAGCCACTAGATGGCAGCCTGCACTGTTTACTATAAATCTGGTGGTCTTAATGTCCGGCTCAGGCTTGTCTGAGCAGCAGCAGGTTTTAAACATCCCAGACATGGAAAGAAGCAAGGCTAGGGAGCCGAGAAAGAGGCCAGTTGGAAGGCAAAACTGCAGGAGCCGCAGATCCAGCTGGTCGACTTTGGAGTACCACTAGAAGAAAAAGAAGAAGCAATGGTTTCTATTAGGTCTTACTTTAAGGGATCCATATTTTTTGAGTACAGTTACTAGTAAACATTTTAGACCTGTCATTTGTAAATAAAACCTTTTAAAAAAATTTATGGATGCAGATATATTTTTATTTATAGTACAGCATTAACAAAATTGCTTTCACTATCCTCATATATCTTTAATTATATTGTTCTTCACCCATACTAATGGCCTGTTTCAATTAATTTTTGTTTTCTATTTTAGGAGTTTTCAGATCTGAATTCACTGAAATTATAAAAGCAGATAAAAATATCAGAGAGTAATACCTCTGAGTCATAGTGGTAACATCCTGAATACCCATCCTGTTTTACACATTTAGCCCACAGCCCGTCGTACACGGTGACATTCTTGGTGTTGCGATTAAAGGTGATGAGTCTGGTGATGCGCCACTGTGGGATCAGCGCTGCCACAGTGATCCCACCCACTGATACGAAGGCAATGATGAAGGCAAAGGCGTTGGTGGCGTGGATATCCCGGCACGTCATGGCTGTTGTTTTTTTCGATGGTTGGAACCGGGGCTCCTACTTCAGGATAAGCACAATAAGGCAGCAACAGAACCAGTTATTCCAATATGAAACAGACCTACTGCTTTAAAACACCCATTAAAAAAAATATATTTTATAGCTTTACTGACTGACCCTGTTACTGATGGAGTATGTGTGGCACATGCTGACCTAGCTGCAGGCCACCCCTATAACACATCTATTCACCAGCATGTAGTTGACCCAATATCTCCAGTCCCTGAGTGACAATGCTCTCATTTAATTAGCAAACAAAGTGGGAATGACTGTATGAGACTGCATCACATAGGCTCTACAGCTAAACAAAAAGCAATAGAAAAAAAGCTTGAAGTCTATGTGCTGACAGAACCTTGCTTTATACTTTAACTAACTTTGTTGATTCAAACAAAAAGGTACTGAGAGATTATCAGGGATACAAATTATACAGTATAGTTGGCATACAGTTAACACAGAGATCAACTTCTCAAATACTAGTAAATATCTTTAAAGCATATGAAAAGTTCTTCTCACAGAAGTCAAAGAGTGCTGCCTCAGCCTAATTTCTAGCTTTTAATAATATATTCAGCTTCACAACTAAAGTAGGGAAAGATTTGACAAACTGTGTCAGCTCCAGAAACCTTCCATTATATCTTTATAAGACTATTATCTGTCTCCTTTGTATATTTCTCTCTTGATTGATGTTGCTTTTCTTTGTTTTCTTTCAGCTATTACTTGAAAATAATTATTTTTTGCACCTCAAGCACCCAAACGTAGATGTGTTGACTGTGGAAAATCAACAGAATAAAAAAGTTTAAATGATCTCTAATGTGTTAGCTATTCATGCAAATACATTCTAAATATTACTTTTCATATCTATGACACCAGAGCAGATAGTTTCTACACCCGTCACATAATACTTAATCCAACATTAATGTAGAATCTTTGGTTTAACGAAAGGATCTGATCTAGAAATTCAGCATTGCTTTTTGAATATTTTTGTACACACCATCAAACTTTGTTGTTCTTTTTTTAAATATATTTTCTGAATGTTACTTTTCCCATAATTTACTATTTTAGTGACCTGTTTTACTTATGTATTAAATTGCATTTCGTATTTGCTAGATTTTTTAACACTATGCTTCTCTTTTTCTCTTGAAATATGTTTCTCTGCCCTTGAACCATGTTATATTTAACACTTTGCACAATCTGTTTTTGAAATGTAATCTTTTTATAATTTTATAATTACCTTTTTATAATTATTGCTACTCCACTTTTTGTATTCGTCAGGGTTTTTTGTTTGTTTTATTTACCCTGGAAGACTTCTAAGCCACTCAGACCTCTCAGGTTTTCTGTTAATACATTAAAATTAAAACTCTAGATTATTCCCCATGTTTTTATTTTACTTTTAACTGATATTTATTTTTATGCCTATATCAATTTGATAATGATACAGTGAAGATTTCTCTCTGAAAGATTAATCTCTTCATGATGACCCTCACTTTTGACACAGCCATCAGAAAGAGCTGCAGGGAGCTAAGATTAGTTATTTACTTACTGACTACCGTATTCTATATTTTATCTCTTATCTGTCACAGAGTTTAATGTTTCTCTTTGTTTAGGGTCTATACGCCACATGTAGCCAGACAAATATAATTTAGTATTTACATAAAAACATTTTCAATCTTTTACAGTTATATTAGTTAACTGTTTCACTTCTTTAAACAGGATTGTGTTGCATTTCAGTGTATAAAATGTGGACTATAAATACTTACCTAATTTATTTGTTGTTTGGGCAACACCAAGTTTGGAGCATCAATTATTACCTGACATATTTATAGTAGTAACAGTAAAACTATAAGAAAAAAAAGTATGTTTTTTTTTTTTTTTTTTTTAAAGTTTATGTTTCTATTAAGAACAATATCTTTTGAACCAGAAAAAATAAAAATTAAACTATTATTACAGGCTTGCCAAGGAACCGAACAGGCTCGACCTATTTTCGAGTTTCCACCTCTAACAAGCGTTTAAACCCCTTATTAATATATTTAAAATGTCCAAAGCATGATATTTAACCTGTACAAAAATTATCAGAGCGGTAATTATTCTGTTTGACACAATCTGTGGATGCTAATTAGCCAGCTAGCCAACAGCTAACAAAGTTAGCATTACAGTAGCGACCTGTAACATCTCCCTTATTTAAATTAAACAAATCTACCATTTCAATATAGGATGAAATACCTTATATTTCCAGATATCTGCCGTAGATCAAAGTGAATGAAGTGACATTTGTGAATTATCCCTTTTACATACTTGAAGACAAACTTAGCTAAAGCTAAAGCCGTCCGTAAACACAGCTAACAGGGTGTCGCATCTGAACGTCTCTGGGTGTTTCTGCCCTCAGCGCTGACTCACAGGAGAGTAACATCTTCCTGAAGTTTCAGGTCTTCAATAGAATACACATTCAAAACCAAGTTAATATACAGCGTTTGTTTTGTATTTAAAAGTAATGGATGTGATCTTTATATTTTTAGTAAACTGATTGTTTTTCTCATCCCTCATTTTTTTTTTAGGGAGAACTTGACATTCACATGATATACAAATCTGCTGGAGAAGAGGAACTGAGTGAAATCTTTGGTGGTGAGTGGATGACTAAGGAGCTTAATGGCAAATGTCTACCGGTAACTATGGAAGTAAAATTATGTGTTGTTTCTTTTGAATTAATTCTTTAAAGCACGCTTTTCACTCGGGTATGTTTCAATTGGGAATGCTGCGGTTTTCCTGGGAAGAACCCAAAGATTAAGATTTTTTAAAATTTTTATTATTATTATTTGAGATTTGGATTGGTTTCTTGGGATTTATTTCAACATAATTTTTTTGGTTAAAAAAATCATATATATATATAGTTATGAGACTTATTGCTTTTTTGTTGCATGACAGAGAATTTAATTTAAATGAGATGAAAAAAATGCATGAATCAATAAGCAAAAATCACAACTTATTGTGGTCATTGAGCCCCCCATCCTTTCCTGGTTACAGCCTCGAAGTTGAACACAGTGAATGTGTTGGACTGTTTCTAAATCCTCTTTTTCTTTACCAGGAGATTTACCGGAGCCACCTTTACCCAGTCCTCCTTTTCCTGGGTCAAAAGTCGTGCATTGGAGAAAAAAGAGACAGGTAAACTTTTAAAGCTATTTGTTGCCAAAAATCTAATGATTTTTTCCCCCCCAGAGTTGTCATTGTCATCACACCGTTACAAGTACAGATATACGAAATGAACTCTATGCATTTAACCCATCCCGCTGGGGAGCAGTGGGCTGCCATTGTGTGGCGCCCGGGAAACAGTGTGGGGGTTGGGTCGTTGCTCAGGGACCCAGAGTGGCAGTATGTGGGAGTGGGGCTTGAACTCAAGCACAATGCCCTAACCACTAGGCCTCCACTCCCCAAAACAGGGATTAGAGTGAAGGGTCTTGTCTAAGGACCCACACTGGCAGCTCATTCCCCCCAGCTAAGATATGAACCCAGGCTTGCTGTTTGCAGGACAGGTGACTTACCACTACAAGACCTTTTAGACCTCTTCGCCCTTTTGTCCAAAAACCTCTTTCTTTAATCCTCCCCCCTTTCTTGTCTCATACAGAATTTGTCACATAAGTAGAGACTTGTCTTTTGAACACAGATTTTTAGACACCTGCAGGTTTTTGTATCTTAGCCCCTGAAGTTCCTTTTGTTCTAAGAACAAGCTGGTTTTGTTTGACTTTTGCAGATTCCTACTTATGGGTTTGTTTTTCCTTGTGTTGATGGAAACACAAGTGAATAACTGGGTTTATGTGCTATTCCTAGATTTTTAATTAAAATGCAATTGCTCATTGGAAGAAAATTGTCTGGAAAAATTATAAATCTTTTGTCTACTTTCAGGCTCAACGTTTTTCGCGCAGTGTAGAGGATGAAACCAAATACATAGAGCTTATGGTGATCAATGACCATGTAATGGTAAGTTGTCATTTTAAATCTTTTTGTTTCCATATTTTCTTAAGGGATGTTGATGTCTTTACACTTTGGGGCTTTTAATTTTGATTTTCAAAGTTATTTTTGGAGTAGGCTCTGAGAACTACCTCAAACCATTGCATTGTTGAATAGTCTGAGGTAAGAATTGAAACATCGTAGATAAAAAGGTTTAGGTTGTTCATGTATGCAGAGGTGTTTTCTCTCAGACCTGGACCTGCTCCAGTTATATCATAAATAAGGCCTGTTAGATGTAATGTAATGCAGTGAAAAACTGCCAAACTGAAATATTTCTACACCTGAGCCCACATTCTGAAGATGCCTTGATTTATACCAAACCAATGTCAGGGATTTTGGTTATACTAAAACTGCCCCCTTAAGATGTAATGTTTGAGATATTCAGGGACACCCCTTTAAATATTTAATCGTACCTCAAATGAACAGCTGAAACTTAGACAGAAATGAGGGTTTAACTGGAAGAATGATCCTTAATCCAAACAAAACTGGGTTGGGCAGATTAATGTTCACTTTTCCAGTACCAGCTCAACCGGGTCACTCTTAGAAATGTATGGACTATTAAAGTCATTTGTCATTATCTATCCAGATATCCTAATTTACACTGCTTTTGTGAAAGATGTTTAACTTTTTTATTATATAATTCATTCACTACAAAAAAGGGGTTTCTAAAATGAAATGAAAATAATTATCCCATGGAAAAGCTGCAAACCTGGTGAAATTATTTGTTCATGCAGCAAGATAATTTTCCTTAACAAGATTTCTTGATTTAAAATGTTTAAATCTAGAAATAAGCATTAGAAATTATGTCTTAAAACAAGATAATTTATCTAAAATTTCTAAAAATAAGTTTTTTTAATATCTGGCTAGGAACCAAATAATTAGCAGTGTTGAGTGTTAAAAAGTTTGTGGGAATTTAGAAAACCATAAAAGCCAACTAAAAAGGCTTTATTTTTTTAAATGCTTATCTTTATTGTACGTAATCCTTTATTGTTGCCTGTCAAACAAAAGGAAACGTTAAATATTTACTAATGTGGTTTTACATTTACACTTTATATTCCATTGATTTTAGGACATTAATCCCTCTTTTATGTGTCTCCCCCTCGCTCCCCTCTGTCTGTCTTTCTTCTCCTTCAGTATAAGAGGCATCGTCTTTCCGTTGGGCAAACGAACCACAACGCTAAGACAGTGGTCAATTTAGCTGACATGGTAGGAACTGGATCGATCTTCTTCTTGGAAAGCTTGCCACAATCTCCCCCAGCTGGTCAGGCACCCATTGCACTGATTTATCAATTAACCAGCCTTGCTCCAGCCATTTCTACTTTCTCCCTAATATGGGGATTTAAGCAGCCATTAACTCGACCAACGATGAGTTGTCAGATTTCTGTGGCTGGAGGCTGCAGCATTCCAATGGTTCTGATGCTGAATCTGTTCTGCAGCCTTGATACTCTTGCTGTGTTACTGAAATCTGACCGGCTGCAGGATTACATCTGTAAACTGAGAGGCTGTGACAAAGGTCACACTTTCTGTCGTGCCCTTGGAGATGTTTGTATGAACCATCTGAGTTCACAAAGGACATATTGATTTAGACCCAGAATGCTACACTATCCAGATAGTGTAGGCAATGGAATATACCATGCTCACATTTATCAGTGAAAGGGTTAAAAAAAATCCAACTTCTACATTTATTTTTTTTGTAGTGCTGTATTTACCAGTAGTCCTGCACTTAGTTTGCTATAACAATCCTAGCATGGATCCTGGACCTTATCCTCTTCTTACCTAACCTAGTCGATTTTCTATAGGGCCTCCATCTGGATGATAATATAACCATGGAAGAATATTAATTTAATTTCTGTTATGGTATTTCCTCTGTTTTCTGAATCATTATCTTACTTAAGACTTAAGACATCTAATTTTCAGTTCTATTAAAAAGTCCAAGATAACCGGTCAGATCTAACATGTAACAGAAGAAGAAGTAACAAGGAAAAAGATTAGACATCAACCAGAATATTTCATCCAATTAAAAACCTCTTAATGTCTTATCTTTTACTCAACATCCTTTGTAAATGGCAACCTAAATGTCACTATAAACCTATGTTGACAATATGCAGCACAGGTCTTCTGACCTATATTTGTTTTTATATTATAGATAGAACCAGTGTTTACATTTGGAGAGCGGCACAGCCTAGGTGCAAAATCTGTGCTGAAGATTGTCTATGTGTTCCTATTATCTGCTTGTATTCTAATTCTTCTAAATTAATGAACTGGTTTGACAGAATGGTGAAGATCAGTGTGAAAAATACTTCCTATATCAGATTCTTCATTCTCCTTTTAATGTAATCTTTTTGGTCTTCTTCACTGTTTGCGTTAATAAAACAAAACTCAGCGGAGACTTCAAAGGCACAAGCATAAATATTTGCCTTCGCCTGTGTTGTCCTTCAGACTGTTACCTTTGTTGACTGTCTGGTCTCCTGTGATGTGCGGCTGTCTGGTGTCAGGATCACAGCAGCGCTTTGACTTCTGTCATAATAAGCAGCTGGAGACCTTCCTGATTATGAAACGCGTCTGTCAGCTGTCACGCTGATCTGGCCTCATCATTCTTCCTCGCTCAGCGACTTTGAAGATGAAGCTTTTTTGACTTCCAGAGCCTTTGACCATTAACGCTCTCTATCCTGCCGTGGTCAGATTTTCCGGAAACAGCTCAACACCCGGATTGTTCTCGTCGCTATGGAAACCTGGTCGGTGGACAACAAGTTCAACATCGATGACGATCCCATGGTGACGCTCAAGGAGTTCATGAAGTACAGGAAGGACTTCATCAAGGAGAAATGTGACTCTGTTCAGCTCTTTTTGTGAGTCTTTCTGACATGAAAGAGGATTTTGTTTTTTGTTGTTTTATGTGAACAGTTTTAGTTTGTGAAACACAAATTTTTACTTGCAGAGGGAATCAGTTTCGCAGCAGCTCGGGGTCAGCCTCCTATATGGGAGGAGTTTGTTCTCTCACCAAAGGAGGGGGAGTCAATGAGGTGAGATGAACCACTTATTCATATCTTGTTAGATTTCAACCAAAAATTTCTATATTTCATAAGAATTTTCTATGACAAAGGAACTCTAAAGTGGTCCACAACTGCAAAGATAAAATAAAATAGATGTGAAGCAGATGTGGAAAAACCATAAAATTGCTCCCTCAGTTTTAAATCTTTTTCAGCCTCTGGCAGGAATCTTCCACAACTGTGTTGCAATCAGCACCATCTGCCCTTTCTTAATTCTGAACCCTTTCCCTGCCAAAGAAAAGCATCCCCACAGCATTATGTTGCCACCACCATGTCCTACCATATGAATGGATTTGTCAGTTTGACATAAAAGGCCAGTTTTAATCCACACAGCCTTTTGCATGTAGGCAAAAAGGTTAACGACCATTTATGCACTTTTCCCAATCGAGGTGATTATTGGTGTTCACCAGAGAGGAAAGCCCCATTTCAAATTAAAGCATATTTTTTCTTGGTCTATCATACAAAATCACATTGAAATACAATTTAGCTTCCTGTTGTACTGTGATAAAATTAGACAAGTGTAGCTTTATAACTGAGGCTTTAGTGATATACATGAGTTTTCTGATGGCTGATCAGAGTGTTTGATTCTGATCAGACATGCAGTGGAATATAGTTCATAGTTATATTCTTTTTTCTTAGCACTTATGCTGTTTTGTTTTCGCTCTGTTTGCATCAGTACGGTAAACATGGTGAGATGGCTGTCACCTTGGCTCAGTCTTTGGGTCAGAACATCGGCATTTTTTCTGACAAGAAGAGGATCCTTAACGGTATGTGCAGGAAACTTTCTTCGTTTTTTTCTCAATTTCTTTAAACCTGAACTCAAAGCCTCATTTCTGTTTTTTTGTCTATATAAGGTGAATGTAAGTGCCCTGATAAATGGACAGGATGTATCATGGGTGACGTTGGGTAAGTTAGAGTAAATGTTTCTAAACTTGTGATATTTACCAATTAATCACAGATAACTGCAGACTTTAAAGGCATTTCTGGTTTTTATGTCTTTTTTGTGTTTCATGTTTTTGAATTAAGTATTTTCTAAGTGAATGTAAATATGGAATATTTATATAGAAGAAAATAGTATTAAATCTGTTGTAGTCCTTTAATAGACCACTAGATGTCAGTCCAGATGTGTTTATGCCCAGTTCCTATCAGATAAGTCATTGCTAGAATAAGACCAATGTAAATAACAATTTATTTTGATTAGTCAGTTTTCATGCCTAAATCCAGATGTTGTATTGAGGTGTGTTTTTATGCTGCAAGCGCTTTGAACGGGATGTGAGAGTCTGTGAATATATTTTTTGTTTGTGAGTTTTAATACCCCTTATTTAAATACATTTTGCATTTCCCCTCTGTCCTCAAAGGCACAGCAGGTGAGCAGAAGCTCGCTCGATTTTGCTTTGGCTTTTATTTTATTTTTTATTTTGGTGTGAGGGGGCAAAGCGGCTGCCTCCAAGAGAGGTTTTCAATCAGCACAACCATTGCCAACATTCAGCAGCACCACCGTTACCACGGCACCAGCTTCTGTTTTTATTTAGACCAGTGGTGTCCAAACTTTTCTTCCAAAATTGTGAAGATGAACACGTTTACATTTTACTATAAAAAATGGATTTTCAATTGATCTTCTTATTTGAACTTGCTCAATAATAAACTAAAAACACATTTCAATTATTTATTTGCTTTTTGCTAATGTTTTGTTTTTATTCTGTTAGTCTAGAAAATGTGTTTTATGTGTTCATTTGGAAATACTTACTGTGTTTAATCAAATGCATCTTTTGTGCTCACAAGAAATCATTAGAATAAAATAAATACAAAGTGCGTGGTAAACAAAAGATTGATTTTTTTTGTTGTATGTAACTTTTTCAATTTTAAACTGTCTACCTTTAATTCCTAACGGGCCATGTTTGTATCATCTTTAAATTGTGGTTGCGGGACGCTCAGATACCTTCCAAGCAGTAGCGGTTTTGGCACTATGTAAGCTACTCATTCTGCCAGCCCATAAATTAATAAAAAGTAAGGAATTAATCTGTTATTATACAACAGAGCAGCTATGTTTTTATTGTATCTGTAGCCAGTGTTCCTTCTTTCTAAAGTCACCTGTAGCAGATGCCCATAAACTAATCCAAAACCGCCTCTGCTTCCAAGGACCACAAATGGCTCCCGGGCCGCACTTTGGACACCTCTGATTAAGACAATATGAACAAATACGGCTCATTGATCTGCTGTATTTTTCATAATCACTCAGCAGAATTCCACATTTAGATGATTTCTATTCTTTAGTTTTCAGTCGATGTCACTGGCTGATCAACAAGGAAAACTTTGTTTCCGTTTCTTCTCATTTAAAGGTTTCCGTCTTCTCCTGGGACAAGTTCCAACTTGTCATCACTTATGTTTGTCTACATCTAACCGATTGATACAGTCTGCAATGTCATTTTCATTCTTTGTTGATATTTAGATATTTATCTAGCTGGTTTTAGTGTAACAGTAACTGACTTCCTTAAGATACAGTCTCTAGATCCGGTTTTATCTCTCTATTGAAAATCCCATGGCAGGAGACAGGTGCTACTTTCAGCCTGTCACCTGTGAATGGACTGAGACACAATTTTAATTTTTAAAGTCAAGTCAATGGTATTTCAGACATTTGTATTCAATGAATCGCCTGTTTTTATCTTGTAGTTCCTGCATGCCTGATCTAGTTAACCTGAATAACAGTTTTCATGCTGTTTCCACAGGGCGTTGCTGCTGTGTGCATGAGCACGAGTGTCTAGCTGAATAAATACTGTGTTTTTACAGGGAATGGGACAGATTTGATCTGTGTTTTCTTTTAGTTGATATTTAATTATTGCAGATCTGTCAGTATTACCCACACCTTAAGTCAACCTGGTAAAGAGTGAGTAAAGAGTGAGTTTCTTAGAATTATTGTAGGGTTGTTGTATTGACTTTATATTTTAGCTGTTGTAAGTTTCTACTTCCTGTCCATTTTAATAAAAAATAAAATCAAACAAAATATCTACAAAATGCTAAAAATGTATTTATACCTGTTAAACTTTTTAAACTTGTTGTCAGAGCTTTACAGCTGGATTAGATGATCTAGGTCTGGTCTGAGGTGATGGGAAGATGCATAGAGCTTAAAGTAGGGCAATGCTGGAAGAAAGCAGGTTAAAGGCTTCAACAGACAATAGCATACGTACATACAGTTAGAGCTACGTTGGAACATGTTTTTTTAAGGCAGATAGTGAATGGCCCCCTCAAAGTACAGGCTGAAATCACAACATGAAATGTTTGTAAAATGTAAAAACTGATGTTCAAAGATGCTCTTTATTCAGTGTTTATTAGACTTAGACAACTTTATTATTTGTATACAAAACAGAATTTTTTTTATACAGATTTCAGACAGTGAATGAGCAGCAGTTTAGCAGGGAAAAGGAACATTTCTATTTCATAAAGTGCAGCAGCATATAATCTGTAAAACTCCCTGCATAATTATAGTAAAGCTATTTATATGCATAAATCAAGCGGAACACTATGGCGATAGCCGTACTGCTCCACTTATGAAAGTAAAATCTGTTTGGGTCTTTTTGGCATCAAGACAATTATTCTTATTTCGACATCGCCAGACAGGACACTGTAAATAAACAAATAAAAGAAAAATAAATAAATAAAGTGCAGCAGTGATTTGATATAAACAGTGCGAGAGAAAAAACATGGTGCAAAAGGTATGGATGTGGAAGTTCAGAGCAGTGCAAAAACAAATATATCTGCTGAAAAATTGCTGTAGAAAAACATTTGAGTTTAGTACTATTTGGTATGATGTTATCAGTGGGATGCAGAGTCTGGATTTGTGACTCGATTTAGAGTTTTTTTAACAGTTCAGCAGTCTGATAGCAGTGGGGAAAAAGCTGATACAGAACTTGCTGGGACTGCATGGGATACTGCGAAGCCTCTTGACAGAGAAAAGAGGGAAGCAGGGAGAACAGTCCATGGTGGGAGTGTGAGGGGTCACTGATGATGTACGGGCTCTGGTCGTTTCAGCTATAGGTGCAGATTTTATCCCCTCCCAATATTTTTTTTAGTTATTTTATTAATATTAAAATTACTTTAATGCTCTGAACAAATCACCGTGCCTAGAAGAAGAAAAAACCAGAAACAATCCCCAAGCTTGCAAATAATGAAACAATCTGTAAAGGGTAAAGGTAGTACAAAAATACTTAATCCTAAGCAAGGTAAATGAAAAGCTCTCTAATTTACCTCACCCTGAATCTGCTCATTTTCATTTCTGCAGCAGAACTGGGATCATACTTAATAAAATTTCCTATTCAGTTTCAGGATTTCGTTGGCTTGTGTTTCTATAGATGAAATCCTGTCAATGGATGCTTCTAGGCTTCTGTCCTTGATTTTATAAGATGTGGTTTTTGTTTCCTCATTTTTGTTTGGTTTTTTTTTCCAGGTACTATTTACCCCAGAGGTTTACTGATTGCAACGTGGAGGAGTACCATAACTTTCTGAACAGTGGGGGAGGAGCCTGCCTCTTTAACAAACCTATGAAGGTAAAGGACACGCACACATAAACTGTAAATCTATACACAATCACATTTTGAACATCACTCCAATAGTTTGTAGAAATATAAACAGCAGAATTGCAAAGCAATGAATTAGATGATCCTAAAATGCTTTATTCAGCACCAGAATCTGAGAGAGAGACTTTAAAAAACAATGTGGATGAATTAATTCAATTCCCTTACGCATAAATTTAATGGCTTTTAAGGATTTCTATCCCAATAGAAAACAAAACATCAAAGATACCACTTTTGTAAAGATCAAAGCTTTTGATTCAAAGTTTTCCTTAGATAGAAAACTTTGAATCAATTTGACTGTATGATCTGGTGAACTGTAGAGTGCATTGGGATGACGTGTTGTGAATTGGCGCTATATAAATAAACTGAATTAAATTGAATTGAAGCCACCGCAAATCAGGTATTTAAGTGAACCGTTTCCCGAATCTTATATGAGCTCAGTCTATTACAAATGGACCGAGGCTGCATGTGTTACAGAAAGAGCAACAACGCGTCATTGTTTTTGTCACTATACCAGCAGGATAGGACCCTCTGAAGTCTGGGCTTGTTTTTTAACTGGTCTTTCTGCAGTATTGACAAATGAGCCTCTGAGCTGTTTGTAGGTGTTGGCTAAAGGAGAGGTTATGCGATACAGTTTTCCAAATGTGTCTCCACCCATCCTTTACATCCATCAGCCTTCCTCCACTTTCTCAATATTGACAAACTCGTATATGTGATCTACACATGCACAGTGCATGATGTACATTCCCTGTAATTGGCTGAAACAAACAATGGAGTTATCTAATTGGTTGCAAATCATAGCTTTGTTAAAAAAAATGCATTTGTGCATTGTGTCACAAAAATCTATACACAAATGCAGTAAAGTTCAAAGAAAAGTAGTAATTTGTAATTCTGGATATGATTGTGTATTCATCACAAATAATTTAGTTGATCTTGTCTTGTGAATGTGTCAATATGTGTCACTATGTTGACGTGTGGATCACATATGTGAGTTTGTAAGTGTTAAGGCTCTTGTAGCTCCATAAATACAAGGTTTCGGTTATTTTATTTTAACGCTGCATTCAGTTTTAATCTACATCTTGTGGAGTTTTCTGCTTGAACGAATACAAACTTTTCTTCTTTCCGTCTTCCACTTAGCTGCTTGACCCCCCAGAATGCGGTAACGGCTTTGTGGAGCCAGGAGAAGAGTGTGACTGTGGTACCCCAGAGGTAAGTGCTACACCTGGGTGTGTTTGTTTAGTATTTTCCACAAGTATTTTCATTCTTTCTATTACCGAGTCAAACTGTGATCCCGATGGCTCCTTAGGGAGCCTTTTGAGACAGCTTTGATTTTCAGCAGGACAAACTTTTACTAGATCTCAAAATTAAAAGTTTTTTTTAAATATTTAAACAGATCAACAATCTATTATTTAAGTGTAAAGATATTTAAGTCACCTTTAAACATCTGTTAACATTCTAAACTGTAATGAAATAAAATCAGCAAAAATCAGAAATACACTACCTCAGTTACATAGTAAAGGAAATCTAACCTGAGACTTGGTCCAAGACTTTCACTCTAAATTACCGTAACAAAACATGGTGCTGTTGTTTTGACCTTGGGCTTATGGGAATATTTGACCATGCTGTCAAATAATAATTTTCTAGGTCAGACACTGATGTTGGTTGAAGTTGTGTGCCTCTCCGACTCTTTGCGGCCTCTCCCCGCTAAAGCTCGTCTGTACTAAACTCGCTCTCTGGTCTCACTTTGCGTCCTGGTAGGGAGTCATATCCATCCGGAAGGAGTCGTATCTAACTGTTCCCGTGTATTTGGGAGGTAGAAACTGTATTTGTCTGATAAAGAATTTCTATAAAGGTTCTATATTGTGTGTTTGTTTTTTTCAAGTTCCAAAATGAGCAATAGGCATATAAATGATGACATATTGCCTTTGGTACTATAGAGGATCCTTTTGTTATGAAATATTAGTTATTTCCTGGAGCTTATTTTTCCAACCCAGACCAATCAGCTGTTAAATCTGTTGAGACTGGCCAACAGGAGCACATGTGAAAAAACACATGGAGAGAACAATCCTGAACTTAGTGCAAAGACTTGGGTTTTGAGAGAAAAATAAGTTTTTAGTGAGAAATCTCTTTATGAGAGAAAATGTTTTAAATATGATTGCAAAAGAAAAACAATATTTGAGAGTAAAAATCTATTTTTGACAAAATATTTTTTTAACTCTTTTGGAATATTTTCTCTCAAAACATTTTCTTCAGTCTCAAATAGAAACAGTTTTTGCTGTCAGTGTGAACATTAACTTTCTATTATTTTTATTTTGCTATCAAATTTATTTTCCTTTCAGATCAGTTTTTGTTCTTGAATTTGATAAAAAAAAACACAAAAATAACTCTATTACCTGCTTTTGATTATAGTTTAAGATAGCATAGATGGTTTGCTTATTTCTTTAAGCAAACCATCATACATGGCTGGATTCCATGCAAACATTTCTAAAAATACTGAGATCTTCCTCTAAAATGATGGATTGAAGTGTTTAAATTACCCAAAAAAATTTTGTTAAAGAAAAATGGCTGTCAGCATTTCGATATAGGTGACAGGATGCCTCTCTTAAGCTTGTGAAATATCATTCTTTCCAAAACATTTATGCTCAATTCTTACTCTAATTATAAAAAATGAGTAGTTGGGAACAATGGTAATTGAACCTTAAAGGGGTGAGACACAAAAAAACGACAACAACAGTCTGAAGTTATTATTATTATTATTATTATTTTTATTAAAGAAAAAAAGACAATAAAATGTTATCAAGGACTCCAGCCTTTTATGATGGTTTTCATAAAGGAAGAGAGAAATCACAAACCCCCATAATATCTAAAACCATTATTAAAAGCGGGTAACTTGACTGGATAAAAATCAGTCAGATCTATGTTTAAACTAGAACTATTACAAAATAACTTATTGTAAATTAGATGTTATTTAAACAGTTAATGTTTGTGTTTTAAGGAATGTGCCAACGAGGGGGGGAATTGCTGCAAGAACTGCACTCTGACCAAAGGCTCCGATTGTAGCAATGGACTATGCTGCAGAAACTGCCAGGTAAAGAACAAGAAATGCTACACTTCCTCAGGGCCCGAGGAGAGCATGCCCTATATCATTATTTAATTCATAGGAGAAAAACATGCAGTAATGTGCTGCCCAAATACATGATGCTTATTATTTACAGTCTGGTTAATTTGCATAATTTTCTTCTACAGTTGGAAGTCATGGGAGTTTTGTGCCGAGACGCAGTGAACGACTGTGACATACCAGAGAAATGCACTGGCAACTCCAGCCAGGTGAGCATGAGTCTCCCACAGGCTGTTTGTTTGGTGATCAACCTGTACAATAACCATGATATGTCAAACTACCTTTCTTGTTTGTTTCAGTGTCCACCAAATGTGCATAAGATGGATGGATACACATGT
Source organism: Cyprinodon tularosa (assembly GCF_016077235.1). Taxonomy (NCBI): domain Eukaryota; kingdom Metazoa; phylum Chordata; class Actinopteri; order Cyprinodontiformes; family Cyprinodontidae; genus Cyprinodon; species Cyprinodon tularosa. The sequence goes on along the minus strand of NW_024038982.1, from coordinate 1,240,058 downwards.
GAAAAAGATCAGGTAAGACATTGGATTTAGATTAGATTTGCCTGTAATTGTTTTTTACTTGAGTCTTTGCAGCTTTTCCTCTGTCTTTCTGCAGGGTCGCTGCTTCAATGGAAAATGTAAAACCAAAGACAGACAGTGCAAGTACATTTGGGGAGAAAGTAAGTGTGAAATGGTCTCAGGTCTCATAAGATAACCGGGCAGTAAAACATTCGCCTTGCTATTTTCCAGACAGACTTTTGTAATACGTTTTAGTTAAAAAACCCACACAAAGTCGTGCAAAACTGTTTTGATGCTTTTTTGATTTTATTCAGTGCTATTTACCCAAATTTCCCCAAAAGAAATTAAAAAAGCCACTTTATTGCTAGTTTAACTGTGTTTAGTGAAATATCAGCATAAATGGAGTTATTCTGTGAAAGTCTCATGAAGACACAAACTACTTTGTGTTTTGTAATATCCCTGCAAATTACACTTAACTTGATACATGCAACTAGAAAGTCAACTGCTGGTAAAAGTCTTAGCAGGGTTAATATTTTTCTGGGCCAGTGTACCGAAGAAACCTGACGGGATTTGAATTAGACGAGTTTTACCCTTTGTCTGCTTGTTGTTTCCACCAGAGGCAACAGCAGCCGACAAGTTCTGCTACGAAAAGCTCAACATTGAGGGGACAGAAAAAGGAAACTGTGGGAAGGAAAAGGACACCTGGGTCCAGTGTAACAAACGGTAACAGATCCTTTCTCTGCTTTAAACATCTGCTCTGAGAGTTTTCTCTCCTGCTGATCTGGGGTCTTTGTCCTCCTGTGTTTCAGAGATGTTCACTGTGGGTACCTGCTGTGCTCTAACATCTCACCATCCCCACGCCTGGGAGAGCTGCAGGGAGGACTCACCTCTTTCTCTGTTGCTCAACATGGTTCCCCCCTGGACTGCAGGTATGCAACCAAGAACACAGCTTAGAGATTACAGCTGCTAATTTGCTCTGTGGCAAAGAATTTTAATCTCTGTAACAATGCACAATATTCCTACCAAGTTATAAGTGCAAGTTATGATCTAAACTGGAGAGCAGCAGCATGTGTATGATATGCTGCTGCGTATGGTATAATACATTCCAATCCATTTCTTTCCTCTTTGCTGTCCTCTATTCAGTGGGGGGCATGTGCTGATTGACGGAGACACAGACCTAGGGTACGTAGAAGATGGGACAGCCTGTGGGACGGACAGCATCTGTTTGGATCACAAGTGTCTATCGGTTGAACAGTTCAACTTCAGCACCTGCCCAGGGACCACTGATAATACCATCTGCTCTGGACACGGAGTATGCAACTTTTCCCCTGCACAAACATGCAGCCATTTATTGACCACCACATGCTGCTTCAATGATCCTTCTCTCTGTAGGTTTGCAGTAATGAGCTGAAGTGTGTGTGTGACCTGGGCTGGACAGGAGACGACTGTTACTCCAGGTCCCTCCTCAGTCATCTTGTGGACGGACTAGCAGCTCCTAGTCCAGGTAAAGCCTTTGAGTAAAAAAAAAAAAAAAAACTAAATTATCTCACGTTCTTCCTTCCTGTTTTTCTGTTTTTATCTACAATTCATACTCATAATTGTATACTAGCTCCACCCATTTTATTACTGTTCCTTTTTATCACTCTGCCATGCATTTAAAGTAGCTGCATCATGCATGTTTTTTTTTTTTTTTGGTCATTATTTTGATGCTCGTTCTTTGTCAACAGACTGATCTTTGACGGATTGCCTCGAGGTCAGAGTTTGAGTTTCTCTTTAACTGTTTTCTGGTTGTTTTCCTCGCTCATCCCAGTTTGAGTGCTCTGTAATTGTAGCATTTGTTTCATAAAGTAGCAAGCACTTTTTGTTCTTCTGAATGGGATGCAGAACTTTGTGTTACTTGCCCTAAAAGAAGTGCTGAAGGTGAAGGTCTTTTTTAAGCTTATTCTCCCCTCTCCTCCCTTCAAACGTTTCCCGCTAGTTTTACTTCCTTCTGCTGTGGTTTGTGTTTCCCCTTAATGATCCGATTTCTTACAAGACCACAGGACTAACCCAAACAATGGAGAAGCATTTGGCTCCCCACTCTCATCTCTTCCTCCTCTGTCTTCCTCAGGGATCACCAGCACCAACATCATAATCGGGGCCATCACTGGCTCCATCGTCTTTCTGGCTCTCATACTGGCAGTTACTGCCTGGTGCTACAAGTGAGTGCAAACTAAGGTTTAAGGAGTGATGCTCAGATGTTGGTAACAGAAGATAAAAGCAGAATTCTGTTCTTTTCACAGGAGCTACAAAAAGAGACGACACAATGAGTCTGAGGTTCACAGAAAATTCTGCCGGTTTGCTGCTTTTCATTATTGCTGTAGTTTTTTTTTTGTTTTTTTTTGTCTTGTGTTGCAAAATGCACAACGGTATATTTTTATGTATTCCTTTAAAGGAGAAGACACCATTTAGTTTTCATGTTTGGTTTGAATTCAATGTTTTTGAATGCCCCAGATCTTACAGTAAAGAGTAGTGATTAGAACTAAGGAAGAAGATTTTACTTTCACCCTGCCTTTGAAATTGTTTGGTTAAAAAAAAATATATATATAACTCTTAGTGACTAAAGATAATTTCTCCTCCTCTCATATGTTGATGTGCCCTATGAGCAATGGACTAAACACCATGTAGATAGTAGATGTTGAGTGAATAGAAAAAATAACATTAAGCATTTGGATGAAAAATTTAGGAAGAATTAATTTTTTTTTTTTAGCTTTAGACTGAATCCATATTTTTTTTAAAGTTAATTAGTATTAACCTACCAGAAATTGTACATGAATTTATATTTCAGACCATTTTAAAAGGGGTAATTGGATTGTTTGGTGATGTATAAAACAATACAACATAGCTGTACAGGGAAGAATGTCTTTTTATTATTCAGACAAAAACAAGGTCTGGTGAGAATTTGAGGGTGTCCATTTATATGGAGTCTAAAAATATTCCCTTGGTGTTTCCAGACAAATCCCCCCCGGTGACTATATCACCAAACCCGGGGATGCAGATTCCTTTTACAGCGACATGCCTCCGGGTGTCAGCACCAACTCTGGATGCAGCTCCAAGAAGAGGTCAGCCTGCCTGTCCCAGCTGCAGATTTGCACACTGTCCTTCACTCCATCCTTCCCATCCATTTCTCAGAACATCTCAGTGTTTGGCTTCAGGTGTGCCATTTCATCATCCCTCATCCATTTGCTTGTTTTCAGCTGTTTGAGTCAGTTAGCATTTTTAAATTGCTGATGTAGCTCTTGCTCATAATATGACTTCATATTATGCATTTGCAGCTATAATGTATTTGTTTAAGATGCGTTTTTTATTCAGTGCATTTTTTTCGAAGCAGAAAAAAATGAATGTCAAAATGGAGGATATTTTGGCGATGAAGAACTGAGTCATTCATTGCGCTGCATACTCACTTCTTCACATCCTGTTCCATTCATTCACAGCTCTGGGCCTTTACTTATCATTCGAAATGTTTCCTACATTTCACATTAGAGTTCTCAGAAAATTTTGAAGAAAAGCTTTTAAACTGCTCTATTCATGCTATGTGTGGGTAGATCTAATGGCCTGTCACACTCATGGAGCGAGAGGATTCCAGATGCCAAGCACATCACCGACGTCTGTGAAAATGGGAGACCACGAAGCAACTCATGGCAAGGTGACGCACTGATAACCTGAAGCAGATGTGTTTCCTGTACATTGGAATTTAGATAATAGATATCAAAGCTTTATCGTTTTGAATCATTTGTAGAGCAACTGGAAACAAACATACAGTTTTTTTCCATATTTATCTCCTCCTTTATCATCATCGAAATATAATTTTGTCTTGTTTTTCTTGCTCCAACTTTCTTTCTAGGAAACCTGAGCGGTAATCGGAAGAAGCTGAAAGGAAAGAAGTTCAGGGCTCGCTCCAACTCCACAGAGTGAGTTCCACTCAGTGCTGCCGTGTACTCGGCTATCTAAGAAGGATATTTATTAAAAAAGTAGACATCAAGTTAAATTTCACATTTCAACCTTTATATGGCAACAGATTCAACAATCTAAATCTAACATTTTGCCATATTATTTCACTGGTTCTTTTTATTGAACAAGTGTCACAGTAAAAATATTTAGAAATGAATAGTTTGGGTTAAAAAAAAAAGTATGTTAGGTTTTAAATTAATATATAAAAGTAAACATTTTGTGTTTTAGATTCACAGTTACCCCTTCATTTCATTTTAAAACCAGATAAACATTTTAAAAAATAACCATTTCGCACAAAAAGCCTTTTTCTAAAATGGAATGCACAGTTACTTATATATGAATGATTTATTATCAGCAGAGGATTCATTTTTTTCTTAACAAAAAAAAATGTTTTCAAAGGAATACATGAAGGAGACACGTGGCAGCCTAGTGGCGACACAGTAAATGGATCAGTATCAGAAAAGAGTATTTAAAACGTAAGAGGAATTAGTTTTGATGAAGCTACACATAGACAGACATACAGCTGACAGAGATACATTTTCAAATATATAAAGTAGATTAGGAACCAAACATCACTTTTTGTTTGTCTGTATTGATCACACATTGGAGAAATTTATGTCCGTATTTAACCCATCCCTTCGGGGAGCAATGGGCTGCCACTCGATCTGGCAGTGGGGATCGAACTAGATACTTGCAACCGTCTCAGAGTAACACATGGATTTAATTAAGGAGTTTGTGGTATGTTTTTTTTTATAAGTATTTAATGTATATGTATAAATAGTTGACATTGATAAAATATTTTTAAAGAAATGTCATGCTCCTGAAATGAAATTTAGTTTTCTTCTACCGGTATATATATAGGTACAATCCCCCTAAAATAAGGCTTTCAGACTATTGCACATAACCTCAGCACATTAACTGACTGCTTCAGTCACTATTAGAGAAATGAAGCACAAACAAAAAAAAACATCAATCATCAGAGAGTAGAGCAAATGTTTAGGGCGTCTGTTGGAGCAGCTAGCAGAGCTGACAGTGGAAAAGCTGAAATAGCTGCAGACACATTGGACGTCTTTAGGACTTGAAGACGCTACTTGCTTTGTAATTTGTTTCAACATTAGAATCTGTAGTGAAGCATTTAAAAAAATTGAAAATTGCCAAAAAATATATACTTTTTAGGTTTTGTGTTTATATTAATTTCACAGTAAAACACATAAAAGGGAAAATAATCTGTTGATAGTGTGTGAAAGCGCAGATTTTATCTTAAAGCGTTTGAGCTTAGGCGTATTTATATGCTACATCATTACTGCATGTATCAGTGCAACAATTCATGACATCCGTATTACAAACAGGACTTCTCTTCTTCAACTTATACTTACCTATACAACCTAAAACATATAACAAATAAAACAAGATAACAACCTGACCATAAAAATATAAATAGTATAAAAATGATTTCTCATGATAAGGTGTAGCTGTAGAATTCAACAGAGCAGACCTGATGGAGTTTCTTGTACTGATTTCTAGGAATAAAATTAACACTATTGTCCTTTGGTACTCATTTCCTATTTTGAAAATACTTTTTTAAGGATTTTACATTATTAAAAATAGGTATATAAAGTAACTTTATTGACAAGGATGTATTATTACCAGCTGGGCCTTCGCAAGCCTTTAACATTATATGCACTAAAAAGCCCTTTAAGGTCTTTCTTCTTCTCTAACATATCAGGTCCTCTGAAATTATTTCTCCATAATTCAAACTTTTTTCTTCGAAACAGTTTGCTGAAAAATTCCTCAGAGCAGAACTGGCTGTGCTTGGTCAGACCAGCCCACCTGTTCTTTGTCAGTTTTACAGCTTCACTTCAGTCAGTGCTGATCCTCTTCAATCCAGAAAAGTAGAGCAAACTAAAGTCTGGTGTCACAGTATTGCTGCAAACAAGCAGCAATGTACTGTTTCACTTGATTGCTATATACCTGAATTGTGCCTAATAGACATTTATGCAACACTGACGTCAGCAGTCGAATTTAGATTGTCAGATTTTTAACAAGGGGATTTGCCCATATAGTTTTATAGATGTTTTAATGCTCAAATTTATAAGCATTTGTTCAAAAAATATGATCAGTATTTTTGTTGTCAGTCAGATGGTAGATTAAATAGAGATCGTTCATTTCAACATTGCAGCTATAATTAGTTTATATTTATGCATGAAGTGAATTAGCGACTCCAGGCATCTGAGGAATAACGGAATTTTTAGTCTTAGAATGTTGACTATTTTATTCCTGTTTTTTCCTCAGGATACATAAACATAAAAATCTTTAACTTATTCTATTATATTCAAGAAAACTGAGAATTATCTGCGATGCCACTGTTTAGAGTTAGTATTTTAAATAGTGTGACAATCTGATCTGATCTGATGTCAGGTTCTAATAACCAAAAAAGTCTATTTTACTTTAAGTTTGATAACTTTTAAAGAAACCCTTCTGTCTTTATCCTAAATGAAAACATATTTTAATTGCTCTTCTCATCATGGCGATTGTTTTATCTGGCTTTTTAAGCTGTACTGCTGCCTTGCTCCGAGCCTATGAATTAATCCACTGTTTTTCTTTTTTTTGACTGAATGAACTTTGAACGAATCTTCAGCGTGCATCGATTGCTCCCCCCCAATCTGCCGTGTTTGCTTGTTTGAAATCTATCACCCTATTTTGCCAATGACGCATTCTGTGGTGCACTAGCTGTCAATCTGAGCATGTTGCCGACTCAGTGGCTGAGAAGCTGGCTGCTTGGAATGATGTTGGAATGATGTGACTAAAGCGCAGCGAGCCTGACACACAACACTGTTTGTTTGTCCGTGGTGGTGCTATGTTCGTCTGAAACCGCACAAAGGTCTGTTCAACATCTCCACCTTTCTCTCAGATGCAGCTCATATTCTATCTTCACTCTGCTCTCCTATAAATATTTCCTCTATCCTCCCTCATTTGCTTACTTGTAGATCTATTCACTTCCTTCTTTCCTTATCTCTCTCTCTCCTCTCCCCTCCTTTGTTGGTACCATGATCCCCACCCTTCCCCACCTCCTCCCTGCAGGTATTTAACCCCTCGCAACAAAACTGAGTTTTATGATGTAACTAAATGGGTAGAGGATGTGAATAAAAACACTGAAGGACCTTTCCTTAGGTATTAACTCAGATCATGCCCCCTACCTCACATGCTTGTATTAAGTTCCCTCACTTTTGATTTGATGTATGGTTTGGGAAGAGTTTGTGCAAATTTGGTCCCACAAGTCTGAGAGAAACTGAGAAAAAGAAACTGGCATGTTGCTGTGTTGAATTCTCAGAAGGGAAAACAATTTAAGAGAGTAAGTGGAGATTATTACCATGTTTAAGAAGCCCCCCTTTTAATTTGCAGCCTTTATTTTTTGCTCCAATGCCATACACAAATAAAAATCCAACATATAAAAGCAACTTGAAAGTTATTTTCCTCCTAATTTTCCTTATTCCCTTCTTTGCTCCTTTTCTCCCCCCAGTCTCTTGTTACTTCTGCATGTTCAGTGTTGTTCTTTAAGTAAGTGTTGGTGGATCCGCCCCGCCTCGCTCCGCCCCACCTGACTTCTCGTGCATCAGGCTGATGTCACAGCTGGGCCAACAATTTTCAGGCTGCAGCTCTGACACCACGCCCATCCCGCTGAAACAAAGTCAACTCTTTGATTGTGTCTGAAGTCTATAGATGGTTGCAAGTTTTCTCACTGCCAATGACCAAAAGATAAGCACAAGCACTGGAATCTATAGACCTTCACCGTGTCCAGAAGCTCATTATTCACCATCCCTATTTTACAACAACTAGAGAAGGAAACCAACAAAAGAATAAAGCGATGTGGAGCCTGGAAATAGATACAGCTGCAATCTTTACCTAAAAAAAGGCCTAAAATGTGTACTTACTGTGTTGTTAAGAGACTCCCCCCCCCCCCCCCCCCCCCCCCCCTTGCAGATTTTCTTCTCTTTTCATTGACATAATTTGGAACATTTAAGATGACCTACAAAAGGCTGCTTTAAAAACATTATTATATGAAGGTAAAAAACGATCCACACCAATTAGCCTCTATTTTTTATCTGTTATCTGTTATGATTTAATCATTTTGGAGTATTTTTCAACCTTGATCGGCTTGTATAGGTCATGCGACTGCATTTCAACAGGATTTAAGCCTGACTTTGACTAGGTGATTCCAGAGCCTTTTTCTGGAATCATTCAGAGGTACATGCATTGCCTACATGGGCTGGAGCCTGAGTACTTAAACCAGAATCGATGGTTACATTAATTACAGGAAGTCATCCAAGTGTTAAATTAGCAAAGCAGCCCCACATCATAATCCTGCCACCCCATGTTTGTCAATTTGATGCTTTTTTTTTTCAATCTAAAGGCATTCTCTTTTTTTTGCCTCTGATTTTATGCCATATTGAAGAGTCTTTCAATTTTAGGTCATCCATCCAGAGTGTTCTGATAAGATGGTTTTTGGTCCACGTGAGACAGACCTTTGTGTTTATTTTGGTCAAAACCATCCAGTGAAGGCTATTTTTACCTAGTCTCAGGCTTATTCCTCTGTTCTTAAAGACTGCAGTATTTAAAATGTTCTTTATTTTGTGACCCCTGGGTGGGTCTTTGATTTTAATAGGTTCGTAACTCCTATCAAGGTTATCTTCTATTCTGTCTTGAATGTCTTGGGTTGGACCATGTTTAGTTACTTTTTGATAGATTTTAACATATTTCCTTTTGTCACAAAAGGTTCTGTCAAAGTGATTAGATTTTGCAGGTCAGTTAGTTACAGCAAACATAATTAATGTGATTAATCACAGTTATTTATAGTTTAGCTTATGTGTAGTTCTTTATTTAAAAATTTTTTATCAGTAGCTTTAATAAATATGTTGCCTTAATAAGTTAAATAATAATCTTAAAACAAATACTAGATGTTTTTTATATTCGGAACTCTATAAGCATGATATTAAAATACACCAAACAATAAGAAACCTGAACTGGACAAATATCAATTTATCTTTATTGTCATTGTCACAAGAACAACGAAATTTTAAAAAGTGCCATCGACCAGTGCATATGCTTAAAATCAAAAACAAAAATCACTGTCACCACCATTTACACATAATATAAGAAATAAATAACAATAACTGATACAAAACAACTAATAAGAATAGTACATTCTCACACACATCATCCATGATGATTAATGGTTATTTTTGGTTGCATTTACTTTTGTTATTGCTGTCGGGTAAAAATTGTCCCTAAGACGGTTGGTTCTTAGTCTCCAACAGCACTGTATTTACTTGGCCTTCAAATATAAATTGATTCTACGTATTTAAATGAAGCAGGAAGGTATCTAGAAGAAACAGGCTCCACTCTCTTTGCTTCTTTCATCAGTCTTTTCGACCATCTCACAGCAGGTGGTTCATGTGTACAAGCTGCTGCACATGTCGGTCTCCCTCTCCTCCTTTGTTCTTACTACAGTGGTGTTTTAAAAATACAACTTTTTTGCATTTACTGTGAAAATAATGACATTTGCATTTAGAAAAACTTAAGCACCACTGTATGTTATTGATTCCCAGCTTCTGTCTGGTCTGCTGTCCAAATCCCACTTAGCATTTCTCTGACTGATACAGTCTGTCAGCAACACAATAAAATTCCTGTTTCATCAGTTCTAGTTCTTCCTCACTGTGTTGTTGAGCGATTAAATGATTATATTTGAGCAAGACAGCAGCTGGGAACCTCTGAGCACAGAGGTCGCTCTGAAGAGTTGGGCCCTGGTCAAGTTTTTTATGCCTTCGGTGAGCAGCAGCTTCAACTTTTAAGAGCAACTTCTGTCTCCATGAAGGTGAAACTGAGTTACTGGAGCAGCTAAGGAAGGATGTTGCCCAAAGTCACAGATCTAACATTAGCTCAGCATATTTGTGTCTAACCTCATTTAGCCATCTGTTTCTTTGGTCAACATGTTCGTGAACCAGATATGAAGGGAGAAAGAAGAAAATCTAACGGTGTCACCTTCTCCTTCACTTCAGGACACTGTCCCCTGCCAAGTCCCCTACTTCATCTACTGGATCCATTGCATCCAGCAGAAGATACCCATACCCCATGCCTCCACTGCCGGACGACCAGAGGAAAGCCAATAGGCAGAGTGCCAGGGTGAGCATCCTTCAGTTTTCACAATTTAAAACCAGATTGAAACATCTAAATAGGTTATGACCACAATGAAAATGAGTTTGGACTATGACATCACACCATTCTCCACGTTTTGGGATAATCTAGCCACAACTACTGTCCGGGTCCTTGGTAGATCTAGACTTGAACATCAGATGCATTGTATGATTTTTATGCAATGACAATAGTATCCTGACATTAACAAAAGGACTTGGTCAACTGGAAATGAAAAAAAAAAAATACAGAAAGGCTGTAAATGTTTGTTTTTATGTGAAAAGTTTACTAACCATCAACACTATTGTTCTAAAAATTCCCCAAATTTAATATGAGAAACGTAATCTAGAGAGAAATCATCCATAAGTGATCTAAGTGACTCTGAGTAATCAGATAAAAAAAGAAGTTGAATTTCACTAGAGATGAACAACCAAGAACAACAAAATTATGTATTTGATAGTAGTTATTGTATCTGCGACTTAAACAATGTCAAACTGAAAACTACAGTAAAGAATAGCAAAGGACGCATAACAAACATTGCAACAAAATATACTGAAATATTACTCAAATGTTGCTCAATCTGAAAAATGCTGATGTTTTTTTGTTTGTTTTTTTTAAAAACTAAATAAGAATACTTTTGGTTGAGCCTTTGAAAAATCTTGCACTTTTTAATCCAGATTTGTATTTTTATAATGGATTTTTTTAAAGTGACTTTTTGCATCATGAAAGTTGATCTATAAATAAATTATTAACATCACTATAATTATTAATGCAGATGTTTATTCTTTTTATGTTTGTTTGCCTTCCCTTGTTTTCTTTCCAGCTGTGGGAAACATCAATATAACTCTGACCCTGCAGAAATATCCTAAAGAAGTATTCGTGCTCCGTTACTACAAATGGACAACAGAAAAAAAAACTAATAAAGCTGCACCACGGCTCCTAAAGAGAGAGAAAGTGAGACCCCTGAATAGAAAGGATGTAGAAGGAAATCCGTTTGAGTTAGGGTGTACAGATATGTCTGAGGCGGCCTCTGTAAGAAGATGCAGAGAAACGAGCCTCCAGGAGCTCGGCCCGAGCTGTTCGTTTTTACTCAAGCATCATAAATGGAACCGGACCCCACTCTCCATACCATTTTCCCAGCTTTTCTCTCATCACAGTCTCTGCAGACACACATCCCACCCTGCCTAAGCCTTTGAAGCTCCTATAAGAAGAAAGCAGAGGAGGCAAGAAGGAGCCACGGCATCACTCCAAGTCTGCGCTGTCTGATTTTTGCAGGATGTGTTTATATAGAAAGTGCAGCATTGTGTGCATGAGAGAAGTACTGATTATCAGCTACATCTTCTTGGTGTAAACAAGACAAGAATAGCAGCTTGATCTGAAGGGAAAGCATGCATCTGCATTATCAATAACCCAAAAGTCACATTTTGATTCAGTCCTGCCCACCTTTTATTCTTCTCCCCCCAAAAATTTGCTAATGTGTGTGTAAATATGTACAGTAAAATACACACAGAGTATGTCTGTGCTTTTATTTTGAAAGACAAAAGCATAGAGAATACTTGGCTCTCTTTTTTTTCTGTAGACAGAGGCTGATGTCTGTAGATAAATATAAAGCAATGCAATGTTCTGTGAGGGTTTCTTTTGTTCCCAGGAGTTCGTCCTCACTTTATCCATCAGCAACAGAATGTGTCTTTTTATGTCATCTTTGCATTATTTTCTAATAATCTCTGTGATAAACTTGCAGATGATTGTGACACATTGAGACTATAGCTCAGATGTTTCTGGACAAGTGTTATTTTAGCATAATTAAGATTTGAGGGGTTTTTTTTCGTGTCTTTTCTCATTCAGGTAAATGGATTCAGATGTGTTTGCTGTAGTTTGTAGATGTACCACTTATCACTCATGTAGTATTTTGGAAATGTGCCCCTTGATTGTACGTAGGAATGTTTGGGAAAAAATCTGCTGCCCTTTTTTTCACAGGGAATCCCTCCCTTCACTTCTTTTGAATGTCAGATGGTTGGTTCAACTGTGCCAGGATCTGGATATTTTTAAATGTGCATTATTGGATTCAGCTGTGAGGGTTAGAGATGTTTAAGCCTTTGTAAATGATTAATTATGCTGTACAGTGCTTGCTGTTTGAGCTTGTGAAGACCAATGGCATGGCAGTTCTATAACGAACCTTCGGTTATATCTCTGGTTGGCTAATTGTGAGATCATTACAGGGGAAAAAAAAGAGCATGTCACTGAAGGTCTTTAACCCTGCTCCCTTCATCGTAAGGTTTCTGTCCCACTGCCGCTCAGCTGTGGGACCTCACAAAGTAGTGTTTCTGTGGCACCTGTGCAGCTATTTAAGGTGGGCGTCTTGGTGCCTGCTTCCTAACAGCAAGTCCAATGTGCGGTTAAGGCCCATTGCTTTGCCTTGTGTGGAAGCTGTCTTCTTAAAGCCCTGAGTTTGCCATTTTATTAGTGTTTCTGTTCCGCTTTTACATTTGTAAGCCAAATAGGCATTAGATCTGCATAGGGGAACCCATCTTCACAATACTGAACTGATACTGCTTCATACATCCTGTTTTTCAATGTCTTTTTGTATGTTTTTTTTTTTTTTGTTAGCATTACAGGGTTCCTACAGATTATTTGAAAATCCCAGAATCTTTCAGAATCAAATTGTCTCAGCAGTTTAAAACCTACTTTGGACATTCAAGATCAAAAATATTGACATAAGGCACTGTAAAAAAAAAAAAAAAAAAAAAAGATTATGGGCTTCCATTACATATTTCTTCTGTTTTGGCATTTCTATTGAGATCTTCATGCATTTTCCATCATTACTGAAGGATATTCAGATTAAATAAACAAATACATAAAAAGTAGTTTTAAATTACTATGAATTTCAATAAAAAAGTGGTTCTACCTGAAAAAGTAATTACCCCTAAATCTAATAAATGGGGCTCTACCGTTGGTAACAACTGGAGTGGGATAATTTCACATAGGGCCAGGTTGGTTTTGTTTTCTTCGACAAATAAAATAACCTTTTTGTTCCACACAAAGCCAGATTGTTTAAGAACCACAAGTCTACTTTAAAATCCTCAATGTTGAGCTCTAGATAAATGTTATCTGTGGCTTTACATTCATTCAGACTATAACCACAAATAAACTAGATGAAACCGTAGGTTGTGATTATTACAAATCTAGAATTAAACTAAAACAAAGCAAAAAGTAAACATGCATATTCATCTTTGATAATAAAAAAAATTATAATAGCTGGAAACGCAATTGTTTTAATACAGTTTTATTTAATTTCTTTTACTGACCCACACAAGGAAACAAATTCCTGTTAGAAACTTTTACAAACTTCACGGACCATGTAGGAACCCTGACATTATGTACAAAGAATATACAACTGTGGTTTGTTGTAAAAAAGTGGTTTGTTGTATCATTTTTTTTTTGCACTCCTTTTTCCTGAGGCAAGCCTCCTCTTTAGAGTTGCTGAGTAACGTTTTAACACAATAACACTGTGTTGGATGAAAACATTTGTTGTGGCGTCCTGGACTTTGCACTGCACAGCCCTGGGAGCACAGTCTGTGAGGGGCGGGACCATGCAGGCTGCAGGGAGGGTCTCCTTCCCACCTGTCTGTGGATTCAGCCTGCACAGACAGCTGGACTGACCAATCCAAACAGGACACAGTGTCAAACCCTCCAGATGAGCTGTGGACTCCCTCTCTGGCCAGAAGCTTTGAATGTATTTGTGTACTCGAGCAGACAAAGTACTTTGTTGTGCTCCTGTCTGGCCAGACCCGTCTGCCCTCAACTCCAGGAACACTGCAGTTCTTTTTTTATTATTATTTTTACCTGTGTGCTGTACAGACTATTGATGCAAAAATCAGACCACTTATTTTTTTCTCTTTATCGTTAAGTATTGTAATATATTTAATACAAAATAAAACTTTCATTCAAACACAAGTTTGTTAAGTTGGGATCAATCAAACATGACTAATCCTCAATTATAGTTGTTTTCAATGCAAAGTTATCCGTCATACACTTAGTATCAAAGCAGCTTTAAAGTTTACACATTAATATGATATTAATGTTTGTGAATCTTATATGTATATTGCATCGCTTTGCAACAGAAAGAAGAAACAGGCCTGCATTCTGGACATGTAGGCAATATTCCCTCCATTGAAGCTGTTGCTGGACGGTGTGCTATAGACATCTCTCACTGCGTCCTGCCGACTCCCTTTGAAAGAGGGAGATTTTTGTCCACGTTTCTCACAAACGCATCCTGGTATTGGTGCCTCAATGCTTCAAGCTTCTCCTGATGCTCGGCGCTGGTTTCCCTGGTGGCGCACTCATCCAGCGAGAGTCGGATGCAGCTCTTCAGATGGTCGACGCCAAACCCGGTGAGGGCAGAAACGGGGATCACGTGTCTGAATGTTATGAAGTGATTGGGGATCATGTCATCTGGGAGCAAATTAGTGAACTCTGGATGGTAGAAAATAAGAACACAGGCTAGGTTTGATAAACATTTTTTTTCAAACATAATTTTTGATGTGAGCTATTTCATATGCAGGCAAAATTACACAAACCTAAACTTTTTTTAAATTAACTTTTATCCAGATTTTTTTAACAACAATAAATAAGGCATCTTTTCCATTTCTTAGATGTGTTTTTCTCCTCTTCTGAACAGTTTAACATAAAGGTATAGTGGAGGATGTTCTTTTCTGGGTGGATCATCAAAATAAGTGGTCCTCCTAATTGTCAATCATACTGATGAGATATTTAAGTGAGGCCGTCCTAAGTGCTGGTCACCATTTTCATTTACCGGTGGCGAGTCTGACATAGTGGAAAAATTTCAATTCTTCTTTTGGAAAGTAAGCTTTAAAATTTTGTTTTTTTAATGTCACTTAGTCTTATTTGTTCCTGTAAGCTTTCTTTTGTTTTTTCCTCATCACACCTGAATTTCCTCACTGTGAGACAATAAAGGCATATCATTTCAACTCAACTCAAGCAAATCCATAAATATATTCTAATCAAACTGATTCATAAATACTGGGTATAAAAAATACTGTATTTGATGCTGCCATAATCACAAAACTGAGATGTTTTGTACACTCTATACACTCTCAATAAATCAGTATCTGTACCTGCCACCAGATGTCACTACACACTAACATCAGCTAAATCAAATACATTCAGTCAAATTAGTTAAAAATCCAGAGACTTAAAGATAACACTTTTGAACTATTTAGATTAACATCCAAAGTAAATATCTTGCAAACAGAGGTCACTGTTGAACTTACCCTCTGGGTTTTGCAGCTGCTCTTTCAGTTCTTCTAGTTTGTCCTCAGCATCAGGCAGGTCCATCTTATTAACTGCTAATAATGCAGGCTTTGACACAAGCTCCTCCTTGTACAACTCCAGCTCCTTCAATGAGAATTGATAAGAAGATAAAAAGAAATTACATCAGATATATATTTTCCAGTTTTCATTATCTTTTTAAAAGCCTTTGTGAAACTATAAATACGAATTTAACAGTAAATTTATGGCAGATATTTTTATAAACGTCAGCGTTTCGGAACCTGCAGGATGGAAGGATTTACAACATTTACATAATGAGAATAAAGTGAGCAAACATTTATTTTATATTTTTATATTAGGAAAAACTTGATTTTCTATTAAGCGATATAAGAGATCATATTTAACCTGATACCAGGTGAGATTTGGAGAAAAAAAACCCAAAAACAATGCAAACATTTTGCAGCATTAGACTTACCTTGGTAAGGAGCTGCACAGCTTCGAAAGCGGATCTGAACGGTGTTTTACTAGCCAGCTGGAAACCACTAACATCCACCTGCAAGAAAAGTAAGCAACCCTTTTGCTAGTTAAACCAGCAACACTGACACATCAGCCTTGAAAGTTATTTTGGTTTCTACAAACCACAAACAGCAGCTGTTTGGTCCGTTCTACGTGCTTCAGAAACTTATGGCCCATGCCTCTGTTCATGTGAGCCCCCTCGATCAGTCCCGGCAGATCTGCAAGTGAGATCTGCCAAAATAAAAGCAACAGTGAAGGAAACAAAAGAAAAAAATAATGTATGCTGTGAAGATTCTCCGTCATCCAGGTCTTAGTCATTCCAAAAAAATAAAAACATTCAAAACAAAGCCTTGTTTTCTAAGCCAAAACTTAGCATTGTTGGGCTCATTTAAGCCTGGATCTAAACGCTAATTCTGAAATTTTTTATTGAAAAAGCTTCCTGGATGGGATCTTATACATCTTATAACTTGGGAAAAAAAGTCCAGTAGATTGTTTATTGACTCTTTTGAAAGGAAAAAATAACATAAATTAGGCACTAGTAAGAATTCACATACTTGCTTGTAATCTTGGTACATCAGCTTGCCTATCTCAGGCCGTAAAGTTGTGACTGAAAGATAAGCACAAAAGACTTTAGAAACAAAAAGAATGACGGATTTGCTGAGCTTTGAAATGTATGTTCTTACAAGCATAGCTGGCAATCTCAGGTGAGGCGTTGGATAAGGCTGTGAGGAGGGATGACTTTCCTGCATTTGGAAACCTGAAGCCAATTTTAAGATAATCAGGACCTATGCAGCATTAACATTTCAGCAAAGACTCGGTAATTTGTGACTCAAGACTTTTGCTCCTTTTTATCATGCCATGACTGCAAATTTTAAAAAGGATTTTGTGTGATAGACCAAACAAAAATCTAAATGTAACTTTAAAGGGAACGCTTTCCTGGTTAAAGCTAAGCCCTTTTTGCAACATTAAGGTTTTTAGCAATGGATAACTAAAGCATTGCCCTTTATATAGCTCAGTATTTCTTCAACATACAGCATTGTCCTAAGTCATAATCACACCATCACACAATTTAAATGTGTTTAAATTTGTTCTCATAAATCAAAACATTCAAAACTTGCTAATGTGAGATCTGCTCTCACCCTACAAGGCCCAGATCGGCAATGAGTTTGAGGTCCAGCCTGATGTGTTTGGCCTGGCCTTTCTTGGGCTCAAAGCCAGTGTAAGGAGTGCCTCCAGATCCTCCTTTCGCCACCAGCACCCGGTCCCCCTCAGCATTCAGTTCCCCTTGTGGAAGAATTGATGAGAAAAATATGGTTTTGCCAAAGAAACACAAATATTTAAATTAAAACAAAATTTCTGACATATGATAGATTTCTCCCATACCAATAGCTCTGCCATTATCAGTGGTGACGGTGATACCAACAGGTGCCAGGATTTCCTCGTCCTTCCCTCTCTCTCCCTTTAGTGCTCGGACACTGGTGTAAAAATGAAATAAAAACACTACTGACCAACAAACTCATTAAGCGATGATTGATAAGTGGAATGGTTATATTTCTGTGAGCAGTAAGAATAAAGATTTCCATTTTGGTTGCAGAAGCAGACCTGCTGTTGCCTCCTGGTCCGCCTAGGAAGCGTTTGAGCGGATATTTATCCTTGATCTTCTTTAAAGTCATGTTTTTGGTTGCCACCACCCAAACGTCTCCCCCGTTTCCTCCATGTCCTCCCAGACGGGGCAGAGCCATCCCGCCGGTGCCTCCGCGTACATACAAACGGAGGTTGTCCATGAAGTTTCCATACTGTATGGAATCATTAAAACAGGAGAATTTTCATTATAAGTGCTTTTTGTGTAGGAAACCTATTATCATGCATGGGAGGGGAAAAGGCCCCTCCAACTATAAACTTATGGCGCAAAACTTTTATTTTTATACAAAACAAATGCTTTTAGAGAAAAAAACAAGTCTGATATTTAAGTTGCTAAAATATTCCCTCCCTGTCAGTGATCATACTCATATATTCCGGGACTGCCCAAAACTACAAACATTTTTGGAAAAGTGTCAAAAAAGAAGTGGAAAAAATCTTGGCAGTGGACCTTCCTCTGGACCGCTGTTATTTCTATTGGATGTGCTCCCTGACCATCTGCTTCCCACAGAACAATGTTATATATATATGACTTATTCGGTTGATGATTGCAAGACGAAATATTACCATTAATTGGATGAAAACTGAAAGTCCTATTAGCTCTCAGTGGATACCGAAAGTAAAAAATATTTACATGATGGAATATATAACTGCCCAATTACACCTAAAAGTATCTGTATTTATGAGAATATACACCCAAGTTATTGAGTATCTTGCTTAGGACTCTCAAACACACACTATAGTCAAGTATAATTAATATTATTACTACTATTATCATTATTTTAACTTTTTCTGAACCTAAAATATACTTCGTTGGAGTACAGACCTGTTTTTTCATGTTCCTCTTTGTTATACTAATTGCCTGTTAATCTGTATTTAAGGCAATAAAGTAAAAAAAAAAAAAAAATCCCTCCCTATTTTCCTAAAATATGCCTTCTGCCCTACAGGTAAATAAACGGTATCCAGACTGTCATATGATAAACATACCTCAAGCAGCAGGTTCAGCCTAACTTTGTATCCCTTTCACCTAGAGCAGGCATCCCCAAACTCGGTCCTCAAGGCCCCCTGTCCTGCAGGTTTTAGAGGTTTCCTTGCTCCAGCACAGCTGATTTTAATTGAATGCTGATTAGCAGGCTTTTGGTCTACTGCAATCATTATCATCAGCAGAGAAACCTCTAAAACCTGCAGGACAGGGGGCCTTGAGGACCGAGTTTGGGGATGCCTGACCTAGAGACAGTTTGCTTTCTGTCTAAATCTATCTAAATAATTAATAATTTAAGTGGGATGGTGGCCAAGTGCTTTCAAGCTCAACTTCCACAGACTGCCACTCTGGGTCCCTGAGCTCCCTTAACCACACACTGCACCCCGGGCGCCGCACAATGGCAGCCCGCTGCTCCCCAAAGGGATGGGTTGAACCCAGAGGGTTAATTTAATTGCTCTGTACTTGTAACAGTGTAATGACAATAGAGGGGAAACATTTTTTATTAAATACATATTTATACTTCGTGGTGACAAATCTATTTTATGTGTCTGAATTACAAATCGAAATCCTTCTTGCTACAAAAGAGTCAGTCATAGTGATTTGGATATGTAAGGTTTTCTGCAGCTGACTTTTATTATTTACTTTTGCGCCTCAGTAAAGGAAGCCTAAAAAAAATGTATTTGAATAAAAACGTAAGTTTTGAAGCATAATGTTGACGCATTTAACTAACGTTTTTATCAGTCGCCCCCCATGCACTGATTGATCTAAAGATTTAAGGTTCCTACCACAGATCGAACAATTCGTTCCCCAATGTCATTTGAAGACAACTTATAAAAATAATTTAATAAACACATGGATTGCTTTTAATCTTTGTTATGTATATATTTAGTATGTCCTCGTACAGATAGGTGTTTTATATACACACTCCCAAGCACTACCTAGACAAGACATAAAAATACATCAGCAACTGTTTAACTTTCCTTCAAATTCACAATTGATGTGCATAATTAACCACAGTGTTTTTGTTGTCAAGTAATTGTTAATATATGCAAAATGTAAATGTTTTGAATATTCCACTTGAGATTATTACCACCATCTGTATTAGAGGGAAATAAATGATTGGGTAAGGGTGGCCATGGCCACCTCTGGCCCCCCATCTAGCTCCGCGCCTGTTGTTCAGCTCTATGAAACCTTAGAAGTTACAGCGAGAAGAAAAATGTGGAACAAGCTCAACAGCTTTGACTTCTTTTGCCCTAAAAGAATTGCAAATCGCAATAAATAAGTAATACACAAAAACGTTGGTGATGTTGAAGGTATTATGCAGCCCCGATGGTGGTGAAGAAAGTAAAAATGTGTAACAACACAACAAATTGTCTGGAGAAAAGCATTTCATCTAAGTAAATATCAGTCCCAGAATCAATTAGCAAATAAACGTATGACTGTAGGATTTTAACATTGCCCTAACATCAAACTGTTAGCTCTGTCTGCTAATGTCATTTAGTTTACAACCGCAACGATAAATCATTCAGCATAACACCCGGGACCAAGTGTTTATTACCTTCCGAAAACAACTTCTACTGATGTAGACCATTCTCAGATACGTTTAGGCTCGCTTTTTGTAGTTCATCTCCATCGCTAGCTATTAACAAACATGTGTTTTCAGGTCGTCTGAAAAACAACCGGAAGTAATAAATCCTCTCCGCTGATTGGATGATTAGATGAGGAGGCGGAGCTTTATTGATGCCCCGCCTCTCTTGTTCCTCTGTTGCATCTGAAAACATGACTGTGTTTTTTAGATTAGGTGTAGAAAGCATTTTATCATAAAACATCGGAGACTTACCTTTACCAGCCTTTGTATATTTATGTCTTTTACCTGGATGAAGAAGTAGCGCTGAAAAGGATCATCTTGCTGGAACCATATTTATAATAAACATGTAATTAAAACAATTATAGTAGCATAGGAAAAACATAAAATTAGTCTCAGGTAACTTTTTCGTCTTAGTCTAAGATTAAACCAATGTATGATAGACACACATTATTTTCTAACAATTGCTCCAACAGTGGATCTTTTTTCACCAAGCTGCTTGGCAATTTCCCCGTAGTCCTTTCCAGCCTTGTGGAGGTGTACAATCTTGTCTCTAGTGTTGATCTTGACCATGTTAGTAGGTGGATTCTTACTGACTGAATGGGGTGGACAGGTGTCCTTATGCAGCTAACGACCTCAAACAGGTGCATCTAATTTAGTATAATAAGGTTGACATTTTGAGGGCAGACTAACAGGTCTTTGAGGGTAAATTGTTAGAGCTGGTTGATAGGTGTTCAAATACTTATTTTCAGTTGTATCATACAAATAAATCAATTCTGGATAGTTTTTTTTTTTTTTTTTAGATTATGTCTCTAACATGGACTTGTACCTAGGATAACAATTTCTGACCAATCCATGATTTATTAGGTAGGATATCTTGCAAAATAGCAGGGTGTTCAAATACTTATTTTCCTCTCTGTATAATAAACTAATGCATATGCATCACTTGATGTTTATTTCACAGGTTTGAGTTAAAACTTTTAAAAGAAGAAGCAAATATCAATTTTTTTTAATAATAAAATTCCATAAATCTTAAAATTTGGGTAAACATTTTTATGAGTGCATGAATGAATTCATGCTCCATAAGATTCCTTTAGCATCTTAAAGTGTTATCTTTAGAAAAAAACCAATGAACTACATTTACTATTCCCTGACTGGTATATTTATGAAATAACCATCTCTGTGAGTGGAATCTGTTTACCAATTACAAAATATCTGATGATAATTGATTGCACTGTATTTTCATAAACCTGGATGAAGAGAAATGAAAGGCACACTTTTCAGATTTTTATTTGAACTAAAAAAAATTAATTAATTTCTTTGTATCTCATAATATCACAACACAATAGTGGCTGCAACGTGACACAATGTGAAAAAGGTGATGTGTAAAGTGTAACTCAAATATTTATATATATATTTCAGTACACATTTGAGTGTGTTGTTGGTAAAAGCGGCTGCTTGGTGAGCGGCGCTGTGAAGATGCTGCGATGCTCTGATCTGGTCGCGTGAACGCGCTCACGCCGCGCGCGCCGTGATGCGCATGTGGTTGTGGAGAAGCAGACGCATCACCCGGTTTGTCTCTTTCACACTCCGCTGCTCGAAGATCCAACCCTCAGTTTAAACTTCTAGGCTGATCAGACCTGCGCACTCTGGGTCTGGTCGGATTTGACCGTGCAGAGGTGAGAGTTTTTATGTGTGCGCGTTTGATGTCGGGGGAGAGGTTTGGCTCATCAGCTCATTCAAGAGACCCCAGACAGTAATAGATCCTCCCACCGGTCTGTGTCTATTTATACGGTTGAACGGGACTACCGTGGGTCGTGATAACTGGACGCGACTGAGCGTGGACGCAAATAAAACAAATCTGAACACGGTAAGAGGCGAATGGATGGAAGCTTGACCTAAATTATGCAATGATGAAAACGAGCGTCTGCGGTACGTGCTCCTTATTAATGGACCTGAAGCTGCACTGAGTCTGAAGGAGCAGGAGGATGTTGGAGCCTGTTACAGTGAGGATGCTGCATGCTGCATCACTTCATCCGGTCTGGTCTTTGAGCAACATCCCAGATTGGATTTAGTTTGATTTTGCAAGCAACCGATATGATTAGATAGGGCATGTATCGATGTATGAAATCAGAACTATATTCACTGCAAAAACAATCTAGAAATAAGTAAAACATTCTTAAATTAAATACATTTACACTTAATTTGAGTAGCTAAATAAGAGGATTTTTACTCTAAAAATACAATAATTAGATAATATGCACTTGAAATAAGACAATACAATTGTTTTTTTTTTCTTATTTTCAATGTAAATTGTCTTTTTCCATTGGCAAACTGTGTCACTCACATCCTCAACTTAAGACGAAAATCCCTTATTTTAAGAAAAAAAAACTTATTTAGATTTCAACTTTTTGCAGTGTTGTAACTGTATTTCTGAGTCTAAATGCTTGAGTAATGCTTTGTTCCTTATTTGAAAAGACCTTTAACTTATTTTCAACATAACTTGACAGTATAGAGCTTTCTTCAAGAAAAGTGCTGCAAAGGGATAGAGAATAAACAACAGAATAAAAAGCAGGAAAGCTCCAGAAATTGAATCTAAAATCCATGTTTTTTTCCATCTTACTATAATGGTCTTCATCAGAAGTTTGACATTTTTTTGTCCCATTTACTTCACTCCATTTAACTTTTTATTTATTCCTATTGTAATTTTACCCCGAACACACACAGACATTATGCTCCTTACCATATGTCGATATGCTGCCTACAAGTATCCTTTTGTGATGTAACATCTGAAAACACATGCACATGATGCTTTGGAAAGTAGTTGTTGCATCATTTCCTGTCTCTTTAGAGTAAAGGTATTTCATGTATGACCTGCAAATGCGAGAAAGCAGAAAGACAGACTGCACAAACTGTTTAAAAAAAACAGCCATAAACTGTTTGGCTGAACAGTTTTATTCCATTTGCAAATGGGATTGTTGAATGAATTTGTTATCTAAAGAGATTGCAAGTAAACCCTGATTAGCCTCTTATTTCCAGGTTTGCAATGGTCTGTCCCTCATTTTGTTCTTATTTTGATTTTTCACACACACATTTTTTAGATCGCCATATTATGAGAGAATAAAAATCATGTTTTAATTTTTGGTTTTATCTATTAAGAGAATATGCTCCTAAACTGACCTGTTATGTGAAAAGTAGGTGTCTATTAAACTAATAACCCTTTGTGATAGCTGACAGTGGCTCCTCTACATTGCTGTGGAGGAAATTATGTGATCCCCTCTTCTATGTAGATCTGTTTTAATGCAGTTGGTTTATTTTTTTCAGCTTTCTTCAGCACAAATAGCCTATTTGAGTTCACAGCTCAGCATCTGAACTGGATTTAAGCGCAGACTTTGACTAGACCATTCCAAAACCTTCAGGTAGTTTTGTTTCCCCCCCTAGCTATTCAGACAAGTACCCAATAGTGTGCTTCATGCCCTGGTGGATAAACCCAGGTTAAGTTTATGATCCTAAACTGATTGCCTGACATTCTTAATATGAACATCAGTTGCTCTGTTAAAAAGTCCACAGGTCTTGAAGTAGCAAAGATACGGCAGATCACCACCCTACCGCCATCAGGTTTTTCTGTTGATATATTTTGTCGTTTTTCTCATCCAAAGAACCTTTTCCCAAAAAGACTTTGCAATCATCAAAATGTTGTTTTTCCGACTGTATGCCTGTCCTTTTTTGTTGTTTTTGGTCACCGGCTGTTTTGACTACAGATATCTCCCATAACTGGTATTTTAGTCCTGCTTCTCAAATTATGAACCCTGAACCTCAACCTGTTGTACTCTGTTTTTGATCCTGCAGGTCTGGCTGTAATTAGGTTTTGTTGTAATCAAAGGTAATCCGTCATTTTTATAAGACAGTGGTCTCTGAGGAAAATTACTCTTTCACATGCAGTTGGTTTGAATTTTTTATTTGTTTTTACCTTAAAAAACATCCCTTGAAAGTTGTGTTTTTTATTTATTTTTATAATATTTGCTGATATCTGTCTGATATTATTTGTTTAATGAAAAATGAGAAGGTCCAAAGTCCTGCCTGCTGTTAAGCCGCATAGTCCAAGATAAAAAAAAAACAACTAAGTATAACCAGAGGAAGTCCCAACAGGAGAATGAAAGTGATTATATAGCCATTATAACAGCTTTCAACTGAAACTAGGATATATCTCTACTTCCCTGCCAGCTGGAGGCCAAACAGGTCAGGGAATGTATGGAATCCTACTGTCTTGTCCTAAATGTGTAAACAAGCGAATGCATATAGCCAGTTGGCTGTACACAGAGGTCAGACAGGAGGAGGGGGTACTGTGTGCATGTATATGTGGGTTTTCAGGCTGTAACTCATTACAGGTAGTGCTTTGGTTGGCATAAATGTGAGGCAAGTGGGCGATGTTTGCCTGCAGTGGTGGGAGCATTTTTGGCCAGATTATGTTTGAGTGGTTCAGTCTGTCAGCATGCCAGGACCACATTCTCACCCAGCAAAGACATAAACAGCCAGAGTGGGATTAGGACCCAGTTGGATAAGTGATCAGAGGGGATTTGTTTCCCGACGGGCACACAATGGCATTGTCTCGAAACGCACAAAATCACACCACGCATGCTCACAACTGACCCAGGCCCATGTTATCTCATGAGAACTCCCTTTTGTTTTGGGCGCAGTGGTGGGGTTAATACAGGCTAGCCTCGCCACGGGCCATGAGTGAAAAGACAGGGGGTGTGTATGGACTTCAATGAACAGCGCTGGAAAAAAAATCAGGGGGCACGTTGTGTTTTGGCGGGGTATTTCCACGTGGCTGAAGGCCCAGACAGACAGGGTGGGTCAATGATGTGTATGGAAACAATGCCACAGAAAAAGTTTTTTTTTCTCCCTCTCTGTGTATGTTTCTGAGTCAGCTGGTGATGGTAGACAGAGACAGGATCTAAGATAAAAACAACATCAATAGACAAAGACAGCAAACCAGTTCAAACCTGTTGAAATAATCTCACCCAGAAGAGAGACAAAGCATGAATGAAACGTTTAGTTGAATGTTTGATAGGTCAGTCCAGAAATATCTGGAACCTTTCCCATATCTCTAGTGTTTTCCCCTCAGTGCCGGCTCTGGCCCAGGCTGCAGTCATGCCTCTTCTGGAAGAGACCACTCTGCCTCAAGAACACCCACCTACCCTTCCTGTGGTAATTATAGGTGAATTTAATGATTACATTCATCAGGCCCACCTTTTTCTTTCCATATTGGTATTAGTTGTATCTGAGTTTCCAATTATTTGTTTACAGGAAATGGCCCATCGGGTATTTGCCTGTCCTACCTGTTAAGTGGATACAAGCCCTATTTTGATACTGCGACGGTTCACCCTAACCCCATTCTGTACAGGAAACTGCAGGAGGCCAAGCACATCCCCATCACTGAACAGGTAGAAAAAGTTCCATCTTCACACAAGAGCTCTTAATACATGGATCTCAGGTGTGTCAACAGACTCTTTTTTTTCCCCCCAGGCTATGGAATATTTGAGCGAAGGTCTTGAGGGGAGGTCAAGGAATCCCGTTGCTGTGCTATTTGATACACTACTACACCCCAATGCTGACTTTGGCTATGATTTCCCACCAGTCCTCAAGTGGAGGAAAGACAAGCATCAACAAATCCCACACCTGGTTCTGGGAAAGGGAACACCTGGGGGTGCCTGGCATGTAAGTTCATTCTACAGAATCCGCGTAATTATCTGGGGTTTTGTCCTAACAGATTATTTCACATTGATCACATTGTTGGTTGCCTCTTCTTAGGCAATGGAAGGCTCAATGTTAACTGTTAGCCTTGGCATCTGGATGGAGCTTCCCGGAGTCAACTATAGAGACCTGACCAATGGTTTGCGAAGGTAAAACGGTCTTAACATTACTGAGATGGCCCAAGCTTTAGCTTTATTCTGTGCCCATGTTTTGATTGTACACATCTCCTTCTTTAGAAATGTGACAAGTGACAGAGCCACCCCTGAGGAGATCTCATCTTATTACAAAGACTATGTGAAGCTAAAGGGTCTGCAAAAGAATTTTGTTGACAACACATACGTTACCTCTGTTCACAAACTTTGCCGTGGGCAAGAGCTGAAAGGGCTAGAGAATGGGCAAGAAGATCAGAAGACGGTTGATAGTGAGAACGGGCACTTTGAGGAGAACGACAAAGAGGGGGAAAACAATGGAGGAGGAGGAACTCTCTGGGAAGTCAGAGGTTATCGGCAGCTACAGAGTGACACTCATGTCCCATTCTCCCTGTTTGCTGAGAATGTTGTCCTGGCTACCGGTGCATCAGATTCTCCAGTCCGATTGGGTGTAGAGGGGGAAGATCTACCGTTTGTGTTCCACAGCATCTCAGACCTGGGCTTGGCTGTAAGCCAGGGAAAACTTGATGTGAACTCTGATCCAGTTTTAGTTGTAGGTGCAGGTTTAAGTGCAGCTGATGCAGTTCTGTGTGCATGTAACAGCAATATCAGAGTACTGCATGTTTTCCGGAAGAACACTGACAACCCAGATCTCATCTTTAAGCAGCTTCCCAAGACCCTGTACCCAGAATACCACAAAGTGTACAACATGATGTCTTCCCAGACCTGTCATAATGTGGTCTCCTCGTCCTCGTCTAACAGACCCCAGGCAGTTAGTGTTGCTTCTTCAGTATGCGCCAAGATGTGCCCTAAACCCCAGCTTTCTGCAGGGAGTATCACTGGAGGTTCTAGTGTCAACCTCTTCCCTGATTACACCAGTTTCCCCGAGCACTGTGTTGTCTCGTTTCAGTCTGACATGAAGTGTCTGCTACAAGGGGACAACTCTCTAAAGGCGTTCAAGATCTCAATGGCCCTGGTGTTGATTGGGACCAATCCAAATTTGTTCTTCCTGAAAGGTCAGGGCCAGTACCTGGGACAAGATCCAACAAATCCCATCTCCTGCAAGCAGAACCCTATCGACATAAACCCTTACACTTTTGAGTGCACCAAGGAGCCAGGGCTGTTTGCCATGGGCCCGTTAGTGGGAGACAACTTTGTTCGATTTCTGAAGGGGGGTGCTTTAGGCATTGCCTCCTGTCTGCTGAAAAGACTCAAAAAGAAAGAAAAGCTCTTCAGCAGTGAAGGGAACAGCTTCATTTGAAAAACAATGAAGTAAAACATGAGTCAAGTCTTAACGCACAATTTCCTGGAGAAACCCCCCCAGGTAAAACATGTTTTCTTTTAATCTACTTTAATCATTGATGCAGTGTTTTATTATTGAGGCTTATGGGTTTTATTTGTTCATGAAGCCAAAATGACAATGGATGTACAAACATTTGTCTGACTTCAAATGAAGTCTCTTTAGGTTCAGGATACCGCATGCCAATGGTATATAGCTGATCTGTCATCTCATAACAGTATGGAACCTAGTTTTATTCAGGGTTATTTGTCATTTCACGGTGTGTCTTCAGGCAGTTTACACATTTAAAACAAAGGAGTTTAGATAATATTTATCTTTACAGCCCATAACTGTAGACATGTCCTAGATGTTAACACTAATTTGATCCCATTTGCAAAGCATATCAAGTACCAGTCATGAGCGGGTTCTGCAACAGATGAATAACATCTGACCCTACACGCTAATGTCTGAAAGAGGTATTACAGTATCGGTTTAGTAAGCTTTTCTCTTTTTATTCCAGTAGATTTTCAGTTTAGAATATCATGTAGGTAATTAAAGCCAATTTAGTACAATTATTTTGAAATCACAACTTAAAATGCTTTCTTCTATGCAAATAAAGTGCATTTTAAAACTGTTTAACCAATTAACTTTATAGCATTTTATCTGACAACCTTTTTTGACTTCCTCCATTCTGGTTTTGGTGCTCACAGCGGCTCTGTGATGTTGTTATTGCATCATGGCACAGCCCTCCACAGTGTTGACCATGGTTCATTACTATAGTGAACAGGGTCAGGCTAGTCTATTTATTACTAAATGACTTAGCAACAAAATACATTAGATCTTTTGGTAACGCTTTCCTTTACAGTACATCAATAACCATGTAATAACAAGCCAGTAACAGAGCAAGTCACACTATATTACTAGGTAAGAAGAAAAACTTTATTTGGTAATTACCCCCAAATTAAGGTATATAATTTCAAAGTAATTACCTTCATGTAATTATTATAATTGTATGTTAATATGTAACATTTGAAACTTTTGGTGGGTAATTACCATTAGGGTACCACATAACAGTTTGTATTATAGGCCACCACCTACGAAAGGCTTACAAAGTAAAGTGTAGCTTATGATCAGGTAAATAAAACATTATAAATCTGAACTCAAGAGACATATAAATATAAGTTTAGTTAAAAATATTCCGAGTCTGAGTTTAAAATTTGAAGCGACACACTTACTAAAATTCTCCATAAAGTGTTTCTTGTCACTTAGTAATATAGTGTAACTTTCTATGTTATTACCATGTCATTACATGGTTACTGATGTACTGTAAAGAAAGCGTTACAGGTTTTTTTTTGTTGTGTTGTCCATTTTTAGCTTCTCCAGAGCCTTATCCTTTCACTCCTCTGTTATTTGGTGTTCATGATGACGATTGTTCACAGATCTTTTGTTACTATACACCAGTAAGCACTTGATTTGGTTAAAATATTAGAGGAGCTGGGTTGAATATAGCCACAATCTACGTTTTAGGAACCTCTTAAAAATATATCTTTCTTTCATTTCACAATAAGCAATACTTTTTGTTGCTCTGTCACTGAAAATCCAAACAATATAAACAAAAATTTGTTTATAACATGATCAAATGTGAAAATTTTTTGAGTATGAATTCGTTTTCAGATCCCAGTTATGTCACTTACTGACTTAAATGTAGAAAATAAAGCCACCATAAGATTCCCTGCTAGTTTCCGAGTACAAAAATAAAAAGCCAAAAAGTTCATTCTGATGTTTAAATAATCTTATTGGCTGTGAGGTTTCAATTAACAGCGAATAGGTAGAGGGAAATATAAAACAGCCAGTGTTACAATCTACCACCTACAGATATCAGTCTCACCTTCTATTTTTATATTCCTATTTTATATTAAAACCATCCAGCATCTTAGGTTCTTTAACCTAACCAGTTCAGACCTCAGCCTTGGAGTTTTTATACTTATAAAACTTGCATTATCATAACAGCCACATCTATTATTAGTGATCCTTCAATGCAATAGAAAATAGTTACCCAAGAATGTGAAAGAATGTACCACATTTTGATTTTCTTACATTTGTATATGTTAATGAATAAATTCTGCCTTCTGCTGTTTATCATTACGGCAGTACAAATTAGACGGCAGAAAAAAAGATTAGATGGCTGTTATATATCATTTCCTTTGATTTTTTTTTTATATTAGTTACATCTCAACCAGAATATTATTAAAACTTTATCTTTATAAAAAGTAATTTAAGAAGGTAAAACTCATGCCAGAGTGATGTCATTGGGGCAACAGTGGCGTCGGATGCAGGGCCACTGTGGATACAATGTAGCTTGCCACCATCAGTGTGCTTGAATGGCTTGAAAAAGCACTACATAAATATAGGGCATTTTTACCACTAAAGTCTTAATATCGAATAATGTAAGGAATACATCAAAGAAAAAAAAAAAAAAACAGTGTCTCAGATGACCTGCATAATTAATAAAGGAAAAGTATTTTAATGCAAAAATGTTATCCATAGCAAGATTATTCAGAGGGAAGATTCTAGCATTCAGCATGGATCACTGAAACGGGTACAGAAAGCGGCGACAAACACAACTTGGAAAGTATTGAAACCTTAACGTTAAAGGAACATCCATAAAATTTGAACGAGGCTGAAGTCAGAGCTTTCAGAATCAGCAAGCAAGCTAATGAAACAGAAAGCATCTATTCTGATCTTAAAAAAGAAGAGAGGAATGTAGTGCAGTGGTACAAAATTCCAATTTTCAAATTGGAAATCAAGGTCTCAGAGTTTGAAGTAAGAATCTAGAGGAGCAGAAGTTATGTTTTCAGTCAGTGATGATCAGTGTTTTGATGTCATATGCAGGATATGGTGCAGCTTTATGAAGCATTTATTTAGAAGAATGAGTATGGCATCACTATGCTGATTCATAGAGAACCTATGGGGAGGTGTCAAAATGAAGATGAGGGACACAAGACAGAACAGTGCAGATAATCTGAAGGCTGATTTCAAAGCATTGTGAGCTTCTGTTACAACTCTGTAGGGCCACAAGCTTATCACTTCCAGGCCATGTAACAGGGAGAGAGCAGGTCATGAAAAAAGGATAAAGCAAAGTGAATACCCTGAACATCAATATATACACAATAAAAATGGCTTCATTTATTAGCACTATGCAATTTACTCCCTTTCTGAGAACCTCTACCTTGGGTTTTCATCAAAATGATCAGATACAATTGCTTGAAATATATTCCTCTGTGTGGAATAAATCTTACGAGTTTCATTTTTGAGTTAAATTATGGCAAAATGTTAAGTTTTTGATGATTTAACAAAGGAACTGAGATGTACAACTCCACTGTTCTTTTGTTTCCTTTTGATGTGACCCTTTAGTTCGATTGCAGGGTCAACTTCTGCTGCTAACTCAGTCATTTAAGTTGGTTAATGTAGTAGCAAATTACCATTTCTGTAGTTAATTTACTTTTTCCAACTAACAAAATATCTAAGTGGAACCAAAATCAGCTGCCTACAACAGACCTTGGCGGTTTTTAACCATCATTTTCAGCTCAACCATATAACTAACTGCTTTCTTTTGCTTCGTTTTATTGCAATATGGAATACAAAATACATGTATGTCTGCATGAGCCATTGCCTGGCAGTGACTGCTGATGAGAGTGAAATCATATAGGTGTTGGAAGAGTGATGCTGCAGGATGTTATTTGCACAGGGATAGAAGAATTCAAGATGAGACATACTGCTTTTTGAATTAATTATTTTATTATCATTTTGCTTGAATGTGTGAGCTTGAAACATTAGCATAGATGTGTATGAACTTTGACATGAAATTCAAACTGCAAAAGCTTAAATAACATCCCATATATTTTTATTCTGAATCTAGAAATAAATGTTTAGAGCCAGTTGGTAACTCTCCTGGACAGCCTGTAGCTTTTCTGAGGAAGAAGAAGTTTTAATTGCTGTAACATTCATACCAAATACTGACTTAATTCAACTAAGAACCTTCTCTTAAAGTAAAAAGCATGTGCACGGAAAGGTCAACTGTTGTTTCTTTGGTAAGAAAACAACTCATTTGAACTGTTTAAAAAAATGGAAAAGTGCCTGAAGGGTTGAGATAGCTGAAAGAAAAAGAAAAAAGCAATGCTTGAATTCTCCCCTGCTTCCCGTCTCTCAAGAGGCATGGAAATAGAAATAAAGTGAATGAAAGGCAATAGACTTCATGTATAATCTGTCATACAAGCGAAATATTTTTTTTAATGTTTTGTATTAATTATTTTTTATTATTCAAAAATAAAAAAAGTTGAAAAATCCTCTGAATGCGTCTCCTTGTTACATTGCTGGCTGTCAGTGACTTTATTAGAAACGTGCCAGAAGAAGCGGCAACAACTGCAAACAGCTAAAACACAAACTTGCATGTATTTGACATGTATGATGTTTTTTGCTGGATTTATTTTCAAATGATTTTCAAAAGCCAAAGGCTGGAGTGCAAGGATGAGGGCACTTCATCTTCTCCTGGTTAGTTTGGTTGGGTTGTACCTAAACAAAAAAATAAAAAATAAATAAACAACAGAAAGGAGCATCTCAGACATCTGTCCATGTTAGGATGGGTTTTTAACATTCCTAATTTATCACTGCTTATTGAGCTCTAAGGCATTTTGAAACAATAAAAAACAGCCCAAACCAAGTGCTGTAAAACAACGATGATGTTTGAACAGCTCAAAGTAAACAAGCTTCCTATAAAACCTCGTCTGGGAAACTTGTTTGCTATTTTATAAACTATTTTCTCAGCAGCGGGGTCTGCTACCATGTTATGTATGACTGGCTGAGCATGACTCGGTGATCAAACACCTCAGCACTGACATGCAGGGGAAAAAAATCTCAGACAGTCTCTTTACTGCTTAGTCAAAGAAAACAAGGCAGCGTAGGCTTACATCACCGCTGTCGCCCTGACGACCACAGTGAATTCCTGATTGATTCAAGCTGAAGCTATCTTTCAGCTTTTTAAAAGCATCTATGTTTAAGTTAAGTAATTAAGCCAATACAGCAGTCTCCAGAATTACTGGCATCATGGCTAAAGATGTAAAAAGAAAAAAAAAAAATTAAATTTACAATACAATGCAAAAGCATAACTTCACAAACAACCTTTAATTGTAATAATTATCTCAGGAGGTAACAGAAATCATTTGGCTAATAGGAGCATGTTTAGTCTTTATTGGTAACATTTAACATCGGTCAGCCTATCTTCCCTTCAGCTCACTTCACATGTTTTCTATTTGATTAAGGTCTGAGGGGTGACATCACCATGGAAAAAAGGTTGACCGTTACCAGTGAACACTTTTCCTGGTGATGTCGTCAACATGTTTTGGATCTTTGTAGAGCTCAAAAGATCCAAGAAAACACTACTGTTCAGTTTTCTGGAAAAGGCTATCATCAATATGATGATAGCCTTTTCATATATATATATATATATATATATATATATATATATATATATATATATATATATATATATATATATATATATTTTTTTTTTATCAAAAGTCCAAGTACTTTAACATGTTTCCTGTACACTTTCACAAGGTTCCTAATGGAGTCAGGGCCTTAGTATCAGAGATCCTCCTAAGAGGTTGTTTTTCTACATATCCGCTCTTTCTTTTTATGCCACACTGAACTGCAGCTTTGGTTCCCAAACTAATTTATCCTATCATCCCTTATGTCCCTAAAAGCAATAAATCAATTAATTGCATGATACAAATAATTCATGTGATAAATTTAGATGGGCTTGATCAGAGTGCATTTTTTTTTCATTGCTTCTCCTTATTTTTCTGCTAAAAAACTGAGAAATATTAAAAGTTTCACTCCTGTGCATCAGTCTCCACTCACCCCTACCCTTTTTGTTTCCTCAGCGTAGCAAGAAGTGAACTTTTGTGGCTGCTATTTATTGGCCTCATGGACTTTTTTTTACATACCTAGAGTGTA
Source organism: Cyprinodon tularosa (assembly GCF_016077235.1). Classification (NCBI taxonomy): domain Eukaryota; kingdom Metazoa; phylum Chordata; class Actinopteri; order Cyprinodontiformes; family Cyprinodontidae; genus Cyprinodon; species Cyprinodon tularosa. Next base: position 1,206,672 of record NW_024038982.1, on the reverse strand, counting down.
GCCTGAGAGCCGAGCAACTGAACTAGTTTAGATTTGGAGAAAACAGAGATGGGACTGGTTTTTAAGTCAAACAGCTACAGCCAGTGTGGGAGCCTTTTGAGGGGCTGATCGACTTTGATGAACAACTTAATCTGTTTGAGCCGGTATGTTGCATTTGTAATACAACAAACTGCATATACACCTAAAAAACTTCACAACCGATGCAGCAGTTTCCATTCTACCAAGAAAATAATCCAAACATAGCAGTACAACATGGTTGGCATTAAGAAACAGTGCTTAATCACAAAACGGATGCTGCCTGTTAATATTAGAACTCGATGGAAACGGGGTATTTTTATTTTGACTTCAGCTTAAATGATCCCTGATATGCGCTGCTGATATTCATGGAGTCATAGAGTCCATCCATTTCCATGATAAAAACGACACAATGATTTCAAACTTTACACAAGTCTAAATTTAAACAAAAAAACAATCAAATCATCTGAGCTCCCATTTTTCGCAAGCAAGTTAGTGTGGCCCCTCATTCAAACAAAAAAAAGTCTAAAGCAGAAAATTAAATATTGCAAAAAAAAAGAAACCAGTCACAATAAACCAAACTTTAAAATGCAAATAACACCTGTTTATTCCAATATGTAAACAAATTTAATATTATCATTATCAATAAATAAGATAAAAAAAAAAAAAACTGCAAAAACTGGATCACTTCAATTCATTTTTACCACGCCCCCTTCATTTACACTGGGGCGCCTCCCATCATTAGGAACCATTAAACTAATAGCTTCAGTTACATATACATACACATATATATATATATAGTGTAACTGTATATATATATATTGAATATATATATGTATCGTGTAACTGAACTCAACCTCCTTTTATTAAAATCTAAAACCGCACTGACATGTGAACTATATATATATATATATATATATATATATATATATATATATATATATATATATATATATATATATATATATATGCATGTCAGATTATACGAATCAAGAAAAAAAAAAAAAACGCTAGTATCGCCAAAAATAAAGCCCAGGCCAATGTATCATTCTGGTTAATGACGTTAAAAGCTTGCCTTTCGGAAAATCCATCTGAAACATAGAGTAAATTGCCTAAGAATGCAAACCTCTTTTTCTTTTTTGCCAGCTGTTTCTTTAGAAATATTTTTTAAAGGTTACAAAAAGCAAATGAGGGACATTTCTAGTCTCTGTTCAACAAAAACACTAAAGTTTAAGTAACAAAAAAAAAATCCGTCTAGATTCATCCAAAATTCTGAAGCAGGCATGTCAAACCCATTTTTATATATCAACTCTTTAAAGGGGCGAGTTGCCTCTGCCTGGATGAAACTTCTGATTTCATTATGTCAGTAATAAAAAGCAGGTGTTACAACTTTACTCCCATTTGTTTTGCAATGTGAGCCACTTTGTAAACTTTAAATGAACTTTTGCAGCAATTTAATGATAACCCTTGCAGCAATTTAATGATAACCCTTATTTGGCTCTTTGGGGCCAGTTATGTTTGGAAACTTCAGATTATTTTCTAAAAAGCAACATGTTCCAGTCTCTTACCTGAACAGATCGTCTCCTATGGCTTCATCTCTCCTGTTCTGACGCTCCTCCTGGAAGAACATCGGTTTAAATCAGAGACCCGTCATCCCAGAAAAGACAGAAATAACCAAGCAGGAGGGATATTGGTACCTCAGCTGTGTCTTTTAGCCATTCGTCCATATCAGAGTTCTTCCCCCTGTTGTGAACCAGCAGATCAGATCCTCCGATGATGTGAGGGAAACTCTCTGAGCCTGGAAGGTGTTTCTGTCACACAACATGCAGAGGTAATCAGATTAAATAAACACTTAAAAATGGCCTTTAAGTATAAATGTACAACTGCATTAACACGTAGACTACAAAGGCTGGAGATATTATATGACTTTTAAAAGGGAAAACATTTTCATTCAAAGGAACGGGGCCTTATGTTGGCCTAACAATAAAGGAAATACTGTTTAGCTTCTGATGCAATTAGATAAGAGCAAAAAAGTGTTTATGAATATTTTTGGGCAGCATTGAATTATTGGTCAGAATAAATCAAAATAATTTTCTTTAGTCCAAATTAACAGGAGAAAAGGAATGACTGTTGAGACTGTACTACAATTAGAGCCTTTATTGTACGTGTCAGATTAAAGTCCGACCTTTCGGAAACACTTGAAGTTCTTGGCGTGTCCGCTCTGCTGGGCCTGTCCCGCTTTGGGTTTTGTGGGCACAGAAACAGTGAGAGACCTGAACTCAACCATCAGCAGCTGCTTGGGAAGGTCTGGATCGATCTTAGTCTCCTGGAAAAGCATGGAAATCAACTCAGAACTAAACAAATTAATATTCCTTGGAAAAAAAAAAACTCCTCAAAAGATTCATTTCGTAAGTCTGTGTTAAAAAGGAAACTCAAACTTGATCGTCAAATGTTGTACACTGCAAAAAATTGAAATCTTAATAAGTATTTTTTTTCTTAAACTAAGTACATTTGTTCTTGAATTGAGGAGGTAAGTGAGACACTTTGCTAATGGAACAAGACAAATAAATTTAAAATAAGAAAAGCAACTGCATTGTCTTATTACAAGTGCATATTATCTAATTATTGTATTTCAATAGCAAAAATACTCATTCCATTGGCAAATCATCCCATTTAACTACTAAAATTAAGGGAAAATACACTTGATTTGAGACATTTCTACCTATTTCTAGATTGTTTTTGCAGTGTAACATCTGTATGCATTTAAGTGCAGCATAATTGATCAAACACTAAACTTGAGGAAACTTACTCAGATCACACAGGAAACAGGATGTTAACCTCAATAAGCTCATTTTCAAATATCCAATTATTTATAAAAAAGACTCAACAAAGTCAGACAAAACTAAGAGACACGTTTCTTTTCTCTGTTCAGCAGGATTTGATGTTTCAGCAGGAGCAAAAAAACTACAGATTTTCTCCTGAACACTTACTTGCACCTCCTCCTTGATCTTTACGGGTTTATCAGATGCTTTAGTCTCTTCTGCTGGCTGGGTAAGATCTACTTGGAGTAGCTCTACATCCTGTAGAAATAAAACCGTAAACTCAAGCCAACATATTTACTGTTTTCTGCATTTGTAAACTGAATCCCTTTCAGAGTACAATTGTCCTCACCTCAATAAATGACTCGTCATCTTTAAAATCAATAGACCTAGTTGGACTACTAGGAGCCTTGCTGGGAGGTTTATTGGAGTCAGGATAAGGCGTAGGGTTTTCTGTAAGACGAGGCCGCTCTGTCCTACTGGAGACAGACTCTCCCCTGTGGTTTTGTTTGGAACTCTCCTTTTCCAGGTGTAAATCAGGTCTCTGTGTGGCTCCTTCACTTTGCAGGCGCTGCTTCTTAGTCGAGGCCGCAGCAGTGTGTGAACTTTGCTTATGTTTGTCCAAACTGGGCACCATTAACTGCTCCTTCTGGCAATGACGGCTTGGGGGCTCATCACAGAAGACGTCCATATCCTCTGACATTAAGGACTCCAGTTCCTCCATCTTTATCTCCTCCTCCATCTCCTTCCTCTTTCTGCTTAGACGTTGATCTGCCAGAGCGTCTGCTCGCTCAGCATGAAAATCCTCCAAAGATTCAAGCGGAGTCTCACACACAGCTAAAGGTCCATCGGAGGGAAGTGAGGCCTTTTTTCCAGAGACTCTAGGTGAGTCTGTATCCTGCGAAGTGATGGTTGATTCAGGTGCCGGCCGCTTCGGTGCAGACACGACCGCTGAGTAATCTTCCTCTAAAGGTCTTAATGACACAGAGAAGCAAAAAAATAAAATAAAAAACGGAAAGATGGGTAGGAGTGAAAAGAGTTTTTGTTTATATAAATAAACAAGATTAAATAAGTTTGTGATGTGAACTAAAACCAGTTCTTTAAAAGTAAAATTTTTAAAAGTTTTTTCCAATCTTTCTTTTCTGTCCGTCTTTCTGGAAAGAAAAACAGTAAAAATGTCCCATTTGGACAGTCTTTTTTATCTTACAAAATTTCTTCAGAACTACAATCCTGATGGTACCCAATAGTTTGGACATGCTACAGAGAATAGATTTTATGTACCGCTTGTCTCTAAAAAAACAAAACAGTACCTACTTTGTTTAGAGTATCAGAAAGAAAGCATAATTGCACCAATCCCTTAACCTGGAACTTTGTCTGTCTTTGTTGGTTTTAGTCAAAGGCATGTTTCTCCTTCTTTCCCTGCATAATCAGACTATTACCTTTTCTTGTTGGCAGGCTGAAAGAAGCTGGTCAGAGTGGACTGTTTCTGTGGGGATGTGTGTGCAGGAGCTCTCTGTTTCTGTGGGGACTGTTTATGCAGGAACGGCCTGCTGCCTCCATTGGTTCTAGGAGAAGCCAGCGGGGATTTGAAGGTGTGTCCCCCTAAACCTTAAACAGCAAAACAAAGACATAAAACAACAATGAACGGTTGCTGCAGTGAGGAAACCTCCTCCTATTCTTTTCAGGTAAAGAAAATTATAGAGCTTAAAGGTAAAGTAGAGGATGTTCTTTTTCCGGGAGGATCATCATCATAAATGGTCCTCCTAACTTTCAATCATTCTGGTGATATGTTTATATAAGGCTTGTGCCCATTTTCACTTACCGATGGTGAATCTGACATAGTGGAGATATTCAAAATCTTCTTTAGGAAAGTAAGCTTGTATGAACGATGCAAACAGCAAATTTTAAAAAAGAACGTGCACAAGGAGAAATGGGCTCATGCGTGCTCTCACATGTATTTAATAGATGTTCCCTCTCAGAAGTGGGTACAGAGTTGTGCATGTACAATTTCTTTTTTAAGTGGAGAGGCTGGGTCTTTTAAAAAATTCACAAACATCCTGCGCTATATCTTTAAGAAGCAAAAAAAAAAAAAAAAAAAAGAGGGGACTCATCGTTCCTAGGAGACTAAAATCCAACTCAGCAGGCTCTACCTAAAAAGATAATAACTTAAAATGTAAAACAAAAAATAATACAATAAAATAACTTAAACTTAAAAACCTATGCCTAAAAACGAACAATGCACCCTCTGAAGCCAACATATAAAACTGGGTTAAAAGCTAAGGAGAAAAATGCTTTCTAAGACGAGATTTAATAAAAGAGAGTGAGTCAGCCTGCCTGATATTTAAAGATAAATAACTTCATAGTTTGGTATAAGGATGGAGAAAGAACATCCTGATCTACACTCTCCTGTCTTTGGAACGATAAATAATCAAAAGCTTTCCTGTCTATTCATCTATGATCACAAAGGGAAGTATGAATAATTTTCAGTTTAATGTCAAATGTAATATTAAATAAATTATTTATTTTTTCCAAAAATCAACTAACTTTATGTCATTTAATCATAATTGTCATTTATGTCTCCCCTCTCTTATTTTCTAATAGAAACAAACATTGAATGAAAGTACTATAAGTGAAAATCATCCATTTGGAGATGAACTGTTCAATCTGTGAAACAGGGACACAGCTGCACATTTTTCCAAGACTTCACCTTTTAGTTTGGGTTTTGGTTTCACTCCCTGTGAGTCAGTGTTGCCGCCAGCACTGAGAGATGAGCTCATTGTGTCCTCCACCATGGAATCTGTGGCCCTTTTCTCCGCCATGAACTTGGATCCGGGTAACTTGGCTACATTCTGCTTCTTCTCAGGAGTTTCTCCCACAGCTACAACTCCGGTCACATTGCAAACTTCCATCCTGACAACAAAGAACAATTCATAGTCCAGATAATGCAGTTGCTCTCTGCATATCTTTCACTAGTGGATACTTTTAACTAAAGCTGTATGGAGTAATGAGTCATTGTAATTAGTGTTGCGGCGATGCCATTTTTTTGGCCTAGATACCGATACCTGGCTGTGCAGTATTGGCCTATACCGATACCATACCAATACCATCTGTTTGAAATTGATGCGTGTGTGTGTGTGTTTGGTAAAGAACTGCATACTACTTGGATGTAAAATAATTACCATCATGCCTCTGTCAAGCAGCTGCCTACCTTTGTGAAGCAGGAAAAAGACAAATAAATAAATAAATAATAATTGAATAATCTCTTTTAAACCCTGAGATTTGGCCCTCAAATGCCAAAATAGTGCAACTTTCATGAACCTATATAACATGTATAATACAAGTGCAACAGCAAAAAGTAAAATTACATTAATAATTGAATAAACTCTTAAAAGCCCTGAGATTTGGCCCTCAAATGCCAAAATAGTGCAACTTTCATGAACCTATATAACATGTATAATACAAGTGCAACAGCAAAAAGTAAAATTACATTAATAATTGAATAAACTCTTAAAAGCCCTGAGTTTTGGCACCCAAATGCCAAAATAGTGCAACTTTCATAAAACTGTAACATGTATAATCCTGGTGTAACAGTAAGAACGTAAGATTATATTAAAATAAGAATTAATATATGAGGTATATTTGAGAGATGGCTGCATTAAGACATATCTGAGGTAAGAACAAATAGGATTAATCAGAACTGACATAAATAATTTCTTCCTGTAAATTAGGTTTAGGCTGATGTGCATTACTCCAAGTGCAGCTGCGACCCTTCCCGGTTTGTCTTGGCAGTCTTGAACTCTTTGTGTTCGTTCACATGTTTCGACTTACAGTATATGTTTGATCAGGGTCGAGGTACTGAAACTGCCTGGTTTAACTCCGCCTCTCAAAACTTTCAGTTCGCAAATCTTACATTTAACCAATTTAGTCGCCGGCGTTTCTATAACGAAATACTTCCAAACCGCAGACATTTTCTTCTCCTGGTCTGTTTTCCCACCGCATGAAAAAGCTGCCCCGGCATTGGTTAAGAGCGGCTGTTGGCCCGCTCTCATTGGTCTGGAGCAGGCCAATAGCGATAGTTAACTCTAGTGATTGTCGGGAGAGAGAAGGCTGCGTTAAAGGAATAGTACACCCAAAACATGATTAGCCTTCATTTTCTACTCACCTCCATGCTGAACAACACTCTGGAGTACTTTTTTGATATCTCAAATGCATCTGGAGATCTGGGAGGCTTCTTGCTGTCTGCTGACATTCAAATAATGGAGGTCCATGGCGCCCGAGACAGAAAGGTCCATAAAAGTCCACAAAAACGTGTCAATATTCCTCCATACTGCTCGTCCAATGTAATCCAAGTGTCCTGAGTGGGTAGCATCCAGAATTTACTCGAAACGAAGTCATTTAGAATGTTTTTAGAGCATAAACAGTAGTGTATAGGATTACCTAATAGCGCCCCCATGCGCGCTCGCGATTCTACGGAAGCCGGCAGACCAAACCAGCGCATTCAGCTCGGCAAAGAACTCATGCTCTTCCTCAACACTGAAGTCCTCAGACATTTTTCTTTCGTTGTTTCTTTCTTTGCACAGGTAAACAGCACATTTCTTCTTCTACGCTTGCATTATCGGCAGACCAGACGCTGAATGCGCACTTTCTTCCGGTTTGGTCTGCCGGCTTCCGTAGAATCGTGAGCGCGCATGGGGGCGCTATTAGGAAATCCTATACACTACTGTTTATGCTCTAAAAACATTCTAAATGACTTCGTTTCGAGTAAATTCTGGATGCTACCCACTCAGGACACTTGGATTACATTGGACGAGCAGTATGGAGGAATATTGACACGTTTTTGTGGACTTTTATGGACCTTTCTGTCTCGGGCGCCATGGACCTCCATTATTTGAATGTCAGCAGACAGCAAGAAGCCTCCCAGATCTCCAGATGCATTTGAGATATCAAAAAAGTACTCCAGAGTGTTGTTCAGCATGGAGGTGAGTAGAAAATGAAGGCTAATCATGTTTTGGGTGTACTATTCCTTTAAAGTGACATACGAACATCAAAATGGTATCAACCATTTTAGTGCTGGATCGGGGACCCGCCCGATACTGGTATCGGTGCAACACTAATTGTAATATACGTCAGCCTTTAATATATCCAAACAGCGAAACTAGATCTTGGTTATTGAGATACTAACACTGATACTGGCGGCATATTCATCATTATCAACAATCCGACATGTATTTGTAAAGTCAGGTCTTTCTGACATAGTGCAGCTCTACTCTGTACCTCTGTGACGTTTCCGTGTTGGCTGCATAGGCTGTGACGTTCTGAGAAGCTGCAGCTAAAACAGTTTCATCCACAGTCATATTTTGTGAAAGTGAAGCACTTGGGATTCTGGGTGGTATTTCACATGCAGGTTCTAAAAGACGAAGCAAATTAAGCACAAATGAAATGAAATGCAGGAAGAAACGGGATCAAATAAGAGTTGGATCTCTTCTTTGTGATCGCTCACCTGAGTCTTTGGTCAAATGGGATGGATTGCAGTATTTGTCACAAGAAGCGTATATGGCAGCTAGACCGATTTCAGACTCTGTGATGACTCTGAGACCTTTTCTGTTTAAAGGAAGAAAAAAAAAAGGGAAGAATTTTCAAGCACTCGCAATTATTAAAAACAAACTTTAAAGATCTTTCTTTTAAAGTTGCAGATCGAGTTGGAACCTGTGGACGACATTCTTCACAGAGTTCGCCCACTCTGTGGCTGATGGAGAGAGGAGATTTTGGGAGCTGCCCGAGGTGACCTCAACCACGCAGCTGTGAGGAGACTCCAGCAGGTCGCGGGGGAGGGAGCCCTCCTCCAGCAGCTGACTTCTGCCTCCTCCAAAACTAACCGCTGTGCTCAGTCGCTTTAGCTGCACACAGAAGAGGAGAGCTCCGAGTTAGCATGAGATTTAACCCTCTGACGGTCATCAAAGCAACAGAAATATTCTCCAAACAGGAAGTAACAATGCTTCTTTGTAAAGTTAGTTTTTTTACTTTAAACTTAGTGCAGCTCCCTCTTAAGATGCTTTAGTTATTATTTATTAATTTTATAAAATATTTATTTAACCAAGAGCATTGACATTAACAATCTTTTAGAGTGACTTGGCAAATAAAAACAAAAAGAAGGAACAAAAATAGTTACAAAAAACTTTAAAAAGCATCATTAAAAAGTGTTATTTGGAAAAATGTGAACCGTTTGTAAGAAGTTAAAACAGGCAGAATTAAAAGCACTGACAATATCAACAATTATTTTTTTCAGTAGTTCCACTAAAACTTAAATATTATATCCGTTCATTACACACAGACTGAAAGATTCCAAGTGTTTGTTTCTTCTAATTTAGATTTAGAACAAATCAGTCTCTCAGAAATATATTACTTCAGACCAATACAAAACAAAATTCTTTCTAAAAATGTTGACCAACTAAAAAAAGGCACAAACATGAAACTCAATGAGCATGTAAAACAATTAATGCATAGTTGGGACTTGTGTTGCCTGGATTACTGCAGCAATGCGGCATTGCATGGAGCCGATTAGTCTGAGAGACCAGGCTGCTTTGATAAAGGCCCTCAGTTCTTCCTCATTGTTAGATCTGTCATAAAGCAGTCCTCTTTACAATCAGATTAATCATGATTAAAGGATTATTGAAATAATCATCAACTAATTTAGTAATCGATTAATTGTTAACTGGAGTAAAAAGACTCTAAAACATGCCTTTAGCTGACAGAGCAACCCACTTAGAGCAATTTGCAAAATAATCGTTAGTTGCAGCCCTACCATGGTGCTTAAACCAGGTACTGGTAGCTTTGCCAATGTGTGCAGGTGTGATGTCCTGTTGGAAAATTAAATCTGCATATCCATAAAGCTGGTCAGGAGAAGGCAGCATAGTGCTCTAAACCCTCCTGGTCGACGGCACAGAAAACCATCGCTGACTGTGGAAAAACTTTACACTGGACCAGTCCTGTCCTTTTGCTCAGGTGAAACGCTTCGGACGTTGTGTCTCACTCAAGAGGCATAAGGAATAAACAGCAGAAACACATGTCTTTGTGCTGCAGTCCTGACTCCAGCTGCAGCCTATTGGAAACTCCCCCCAATTTTTTAATTGCTTTGTATCACAATCAGGTTGCAGTTAAAGGCCTTTGAATGGCTGATTAGTGACTAGCTTTTTCACATTATTCTAATTTTATGAGATACTGAATTTGTTTTTACTAGTGGTTAGTTATAATCATACAACTTAAAAGAATAAAACACTTTTTGTAATGAATAAACATAACATATAGGTTTTGCATTTTAATGGAATTACAAAAATAAATCACCTTTTTTTTATGATGTTCTTATAACATGACCAGCACCAGCAAACAAAAGGTCACAAAAAGCTAACCAATCAATAAAGCCCACCAGCGCCCTCTGCAGTAGATTGTTTATATTACATTTCTCCGCCACATTATCAACCCATTTGTGGGATCTCCCATTTTTATCCCATTATTCCTTATTTTCCAAAAAAAAAAAAGAGGGGGTGGGACAATCTCTTTACGCTAATAGTAAAGCTCAGGGCAAACAGGACGCTCCTAGTGGGACCAACTTTATGTGGAATAAACGCAGAACTCCTCCTTAGAAAAGAACAGAAAAGGAAAAAACATGTTGCTTAAAGTACTTTTCAGCCTCTCCTCTTCTTCACTATTTTTAATCTTTTCCTTTTTTGCCCTCATATCTTTAACTGAATCGACAATAAATGCTAAAGAATTTTAAATTTTAAATGCTTTAAATTAATTTTAGCACTGATAACAGATCTCACCCACATCTACTTGATATTCAAAACAGGTGTTAAAATAGTCACATAGCAAATATATTTCTGAAAAATTGGAATTTACCATACATCAGATTACACATCTTTTAGTTTCTTAGAGTAAAAATTTTGAGCGCATTGAGAATAATAACAGTCTCATACACATAATTTTTCCCCATCATGTTTTTATCGCTGCAATAATGCACCTTATTATGGTTTGCCTGAGAATGAAATACAATCTCATTTTTTCAGACATCAATTTTATAACTCAATTGTTATCCACTGCAGTTATGTAAGTACATTTGTTTTTACTCTATATTTGCATGCACAAATTGAACAGAGAGAAATTTGTTTGCAAATATTTCAAATGCAGAAAATGACCTTGTCAAATGTTTTGTCAATTAGGCGGGTGATGGCTCTAAGAGGAGTGAGGAGGTTTTTCTGTTCAACACAGATTATTATAACATTTCAAGTATTATTTGACAGCCTTGACAACTGTCATATTAGTTTTTCTTTTAATCAAAGAGGGTGGATGCATTTGGTGGTGAATGAAAGAAAAAGATCACCTTGAACTAAATAAGAAAATACAAACCTGTTTGGTAGTGAGAAAAATAAAGGTTTTTCCAGTAAAAAGCTGTTTCCGAGCTGGCATCAATCCAAGGTTAACATCCTCTTTACTCAAGCTGGGCTCATCGATCTCGGGGATATAACTTCAAACAAGAACAGACATTTAAACACAGTTAGGTAGCTTACTTTAGGCCCCGTCCACACGAAGTCAAAACGAACACGAAACGCTGATATTTTCCAAAACGTTTGCCGTAAAGACGGAGACGTAAAATAAATGTGAGCGTCCACACGAATGCATGAAAACGCTGCAAAATGTATGCCAGGCCTGTAAGTGGCGCTGTGGTGCCAAAGCAAAAATAAGCGACGAAATGTAGGGCATGCGCACTAATATTATACATGGTTGCCCTGCGGGTCTATTTTCGTGGTTAAGTCAAATTCAGGTGCTGAACTATGTGGTCGATATTGCTCTGTTCTTCCTGGAGATATTCCAGAAGAAGAAGATTCTGTTGTAAGCCCGACCAGCCCGACAGCAGGGTGAGTAGCATTAGCAGCAACGGCGCCATTGTTGTTGTGATGTGTCGCGCTTGCGTGTTTAGAGGCGACGCTATGACGCATGCGTGTAAAAAAAAAATGCGGTTAGGGTGTAAAGATGGAAACGCGAAAACGGCGTTTCAGAATCTTCCCACTCTGAAGGGTGAATAAAAAAAAGATTGTTTACAGACCCCCGAAACACCGGCTTCGTGTGGATGAGAGGCTGGTTTGGTGAAAAATTTGTGCGTTTAGGCCAGGGTTCGTCTTCGTGTGGACGGGGCCTTAAACAGAAACCTCACTGAAAAATGGGGGGTTAGCTGTTACCTCTCTGCTTTGGGAGGGGCAGATTTTTGCATAATGGCGCTGCTCAGCACTGAGAAGTACTCTGGCTTCACGATGGGGCGACAACACAGCAGAGCAGAGATGGTCTAAGTAAGAAAGGTGGAAAAAACATTAGCAGATGTTTGGAAACTAAAACATCCACTGGGTGAAATCAGGGACAGACAGCGGCTCTGACCTTTATGGTGACTTTAACAGTTGGCATGGCCAGGTGGGTGCAGTCCTGAGTCCAGCTGTTCACCAGTTTCCCCCCCATAGCTGAAAGGGCCTCAGAAAGCGATGTCTTGCCAGCAGCATCCAAACATGACGAACACACCACTGGCTTCTCTAGAAACACCACACTGAGGCAGACAAAGCAGTAAAATGACCAAACTGGAGGTTATCAGTACTTACAAAAGTTTTTTTTTCTTTTTTTTTTTTACACACGTGAATTTGCTATGAAAAACGCCAAATGTGACATTATCCCCCGATGACAGTTCAACGGGCGCCGTTAGCTGCTGATTGTTAACGAAGGTTCCATATTTGGACGTGTCCTTAAGTGTCAGGGTCTAAAAGAAAAAAAAAGGTGTTGAACACAGATTAAACAAAGCACAACAGTTAGCACGCATGAAACACTCACAACATCTAAAGTGAGAAGAAAGCGGGAAAGTCTGTGAGACATCTAGAAATTTCAAAAAGCACTATTAAGAAAAAAATGGAGGCAAGCCAATACTATAAATTAGGGATGAATGTACTGTTTGAGAGATGACAGCTTTACCTGGGTTTATGAAAGTATAACAGCATAAAGACATTTTCAAACCTAGAAGTCAGTTTAAAAAGCTTGTATAATATGACTTATGGCACTGGACGAGTTCTGGATAGTGAATACCTAAAAATAAAGAGTGTGTTTTTTAAACTTCAAATGGAAAATGTTTCTATTTTTACAGTTTTGGTTATTCTTGCAGCAAATTGGTGTTTTTAGAGTCTGCATACTCAACTGATTTCATTTCATTAAAAGATTAGTTTGAGATTATTTCAATAAGTGATTAACAAACTTGACCTGATTAACTATTATTAATTTTTTAATGATTAACCTTCCATTTTATTGTATCAGTATGTCAGTAAAGAAAAACAAAAAGAAGCTACTACCAAGCTTCAGTTGCTGCTTAGATTGCTTAGATTGCTCCTGTTTGTTAGAGTATGAATGGCAGGCTCTCTGCCAGACTGTTTCACATGATACGGCTACAGTCCCACTTGTTGGGTAGGTTACACTATCTCTAATCAGTCAGGTGCTACTGCAGAATAAAAACACAATAGTTATGCAGGAGAAACTCTTAGATGAGGATGAATTAAAGGAATAAAATGACATCTGTCTGGAAAACCCTGAGCTTATTCATTTTGTCTGTGTGTGTGTATGTTTGTGTTTGTGTGTGTGTGTGTATGTGTGCAAGGGGGTGGGGGGCATCTATGCTGAACTTTAAACTGCAAATCTAATCATCTGCAAATCTATAAATTTGGTTTATTCATATGCAAACGAATTGTGCACAACATACCAAAAAAATTGTACACAAAACTTGAAAGATAATAAAAAGTTAATGCAACCGCTCCTTTTTTTCTCTCACCTGCTCAGTCACAGTAAGCTGAGCATGAGACCTGCTGATGGATTGGTCACTGGGCAGAAGGATGTCACAAGCCTTACGGCCAACGACGCACGTTTTACCAGGGAGGAGATAGAAAGCTGCACCTGAAAAGAAAGAAACGTCAGCTAAAAACCTGATACACTGCAAAAACCATCAATAAATAAGTAAAAATGTCTTAAATTAATTGTATTTACCCTCAATTTGAGCAGGTAAATAAGATGATTTGTCAATGTAATTAGTTTTTTTACTCTTAAAATAAGACAATTAGATAATATACACTTGAAAACAGACAATGTAATTGTTTTTTTCTTATTTTAAATGTAAATCGTCTTGTTCCATTGGAAAAGTGTATCACTCACCTCCTAAATTCAAGAAATAAATACACTTATTTTAAGAAAAAAATTCTTATTTAGATTTCAATTTTTTGGAGTACTTGGTCATTTAAAAATAATGATACTAACAATAATTCAAAAAGACTTTTCAGTAATGAAGCCCAACTGGTGAGCAAGTAATAGATGAAATGTTCAACATATTCAACACTCCTCATATTTTTGCATAACAGCCCTGACCTCAGTCAAGGCAGCAGGGAACAGAAAAACTGCTGTTCTTCTAATCAATGAATTCATTATTCTCAGCTCTACCAGCAGACATGGAAAGTAATACTCTCCTTTGAGAACATGGCTGCTGAGAGAAAACTCAAAGCTAGCTCAGTTGAGCCTCAGTAAACTGCATCTAAACAAAACACAGAAGTACAGAGGTCTAAGAAGAAATGCCAAATGATTCTGCCAAAAGTAGAAATTACTGATTTTTTTTCCCCAACTATTATTGCAAATGTCATTTTATTTTGATTTTCCAACAAGCAGGTAGATCTTTCACTCCAGGGATTCATTGTTTTGATTATCTTAACATGCCTATGTCACAGGGCTTTACTGTTACTGTTATATGGAAAGGTGCTTACTTCTCCAGGCATACGTTGATCGGTGTGCAAGCTGCAACTATCTTCCCTTCTGTATGCTGCAAATTATTACCTGAAGGGCTGGAGTGAAAGTAAGGGTCTTAGTCTTGTTAGATTTAATGTGACCAAACCGATGGTTCTGTAGTTAAATGCCTCGCCCCAGTAGGAAGCTTCATTCAGAATGAGAGACAACACTAGGAAAGCTGAAAAGAGTAAAAAGTTGCTGTGTTTTATGCTTCTAAGCCTTCAACCTACATCTGTTCAGTTCAAAACTCACTAAATAGCGTTTTATTTAATAAATCCCTGATTCAGTGCAGAAACAGATTTGATTTTTCTCTAGCAGACTCGCAACTTTATGGTGAAATTCACATTATAAAGTGTAGCAGTTTACATCAGTGTCATAGGTGAACATGGTCATTGCTCACAACTTATTACATTATTAAAAGATATGGTTGATACTGACTTCAATGATGGACTTTGTCCTGTACTTGATGTTTTCCTTTTGTACTCACCAGATAATGCAGTCAGCCAGAGAGCCTTTGGATAGCCTCTAAAAGTTATTTTCTTTTTAAATTGTTCAGTCAGTTATTTAATTCTGTTTCACTATAATGACAAATTCAACAAATATACATTATACTGCACTTGTTATTAGCTATCAGACATACATGCACTAAAGCATCTTCTTTCAACCAAGGGGTAAAGTCTAGTTTTTGTCTTTAAAGGTTCTCAAGGGTACAAAGTCTTCAGGCAACAGCAATGACAACGTTAAAATGTATAAATGCCCAATTAAAAGGAGCTTTGATGGTTTAACAAAAAAAAAAAAAAAAAAATTAAGACGTTTGGATCATTGTTATGAAATTAAAATACAGCCATTTTATAGTTCAACATCTTCCATCTAACAAGAGAAAAGTAATTTCAGAGCTTAAAACTTGGATCTAATCTGCAAATATACGGTTTGTTTCCCAACAAAATTTAACCATAAAATCTAACTATGCATTGCTAAGGAAAGTTGCATAAAGCCCAAACTTCAAGGCTCTGAATCTTAAATGCCAAAGGGTCTGACAGTACAATTAGAACTGAAAAAGTGTGTATTGTAAGTTTCCTGAAGAGAAGTTCTGTATAGAATATTGCATCATGTTTCAGGTTTGCCAAGCCATCAGTACTGAACAACAAGAGAAACAAACAACAAAAAGAAGAAAAATTAAACAGAAGGAAAACAAGTATTTATATTTCATTGTAATGTAAAGCACCCCTTAGAGAGAAAACAAAAAAGACCAAATTGCAACTCTCAGGTACAGTAGTGGGGTAGTAATGATGAGGGCTTTTTTTCCCCACACAGTATGGTGTCAGCTCCCCTCTGTGTGAAAGTTGGAGTCTGCTTTGTGTTAAAACATCAGGTGTATTTTGTTTTTCCATAAAAACCTATGCTGTTTAAGTTCAGTGAATGACTGAAAAGTATTTATGTCTAAGATAAGATAAATTTCAATTTAAAGGTTCACTGCAGCCTTTAGCCTGTTGTTAAAGACATTATGTGCGTTTAAGACCCCTTATATCCTTTTATTATCATCAGACAATCAATGCAAAAACTTTAAGGAATGTATTCAGCAGAAGAAAAAAAATCACCATCGTGAGACTGCATGCAGCCTAACTTTGACCCGTTAGCCCGCAGCTAGCTTTCAAAATGTCGACCATGGTAAATAAAGTTACCTCCAGACTGCTGAGGAGTCAATATCCACATGTTTCAGTCTTTGCTTCACGATTCATTAATTGCAAAAAACAAAAACATTCGGACTGTGAAACATTTTTTTTGATAAACAAATCCTCATCATGCTGAACGCGCGGGCGCGCCACGAGACGTCATCACTCTGCGTCGCATCGTCTTTCAAAATAAAAGAAAGGTAAAAAGTGAAAGCGCGTTGCGCTGTAATAATAAATACATTAAAGCATGTCTGAATAAAAAAACTGCCCTGCCAAAATAGAAAACACAATAAAGTATAACAACAGTGTTGTATTTGTTCATCATTCATCAAATTAGTTACACTAAACAAGATAAGTAGTAGGGAAACCAACAAAAATGTGTATTTAAAAATATTTCCTAATAATTTGTGTTTGTATCAGAGAACCATTTCAGAAAATACTGGTTGTGACTTAATTAACCATCAGACACACGAGGTAACATGTAGTTCTTGCACATAAAATGTATTAAATCATGTACTCAATTGTACTTATGGGCTATACAACAAAGAAATAAACAATGAATCTATGGAGAATACATTTTTTTTCTTAAATAAAAACAATCCAATATTTAAAAAATCATATAATCCATTATTCATTTGCTAACATAAAAACCGGCTCAATTTATTTCTGCGTTGAATTTTTTGTTGTTGTGGTAGAATTTTGCTGGAAAAAAAAACAAACAAAACCCAAGTAGAAATAGATTAAAATAAAGTACAAATATGCAACGTTGTCTTTTATTGTTGCTTAGTCAAACACTAAACAATAAAAAATACACCATTATAAATTTTAAATAATGAGGTCTAATTCTAAGCCACAGGGCTATAAACATAACACACATATCTAGTGTATTAGCATTTAGTTTTATTAATGACTTTAATTTTAAATACTATTTTAAAAAAACTAATAAAAAAAACTCTTCTACTGTAATCAACAGATGCACAACAAAATATTGCTCACAATATTAAATATGAAAATCAAATTTCTACATGATTCCTTTCTTTTTTGACATATCCAAGCATGCATCACATTTTTTATTTTGTCTCATTAGCAGAACTTAGAATAAAGGATCATTGTCGGATTTCCAAGGCTGGCCAGCTGTTCTCAGACGACCCTGTCCCCACAGGCAGGGTAATTTGTGATTCACTCTCATCACAGCAACACTGGTGCAAGAATCCGGTTTACGAATGATCTCACACCATTCTGGGTAGTCAATGGGCTTAGTTGCACTGTAGGGCAGAAGAGACTCAAATTACAGCAATGATATGAATAGCAAATGTTTAGAAAGGGTTGATCTTAACTGCACAAGTAAACAAACTCACAGGTCACAGCATCCTACTCCAAAAGGCTCCATGCAGACACACTGGTAGCAGTCACTGGTTATCCAGCTCTCCCCAATCCCATACACTTGACCCATGTGTTCACAACTTGCTGATATGGACAGAAAATTAATTTTCACCTCAACAGAACTTTAAACATGTTTCTTTTTTTTTTAAATCATTGATGAGATTATTAGCCATTCATTTTAAGCACTGAAATCAGGATTATGATTTTTCATGTATTTATGCAATGTAATTTTCAAGTCAAAACTGTATAATTCATCTGAATCTGCAGAACAATAAATAAAGGTAAGATTTGAGTATAATAAAAATAAAAAAAAAAACACAAACATGGTAACTATTCAAACATTTTGCCCCACATGCTGAGACCAGGCTTTTTAAATGATATGCATTTATTAACAAAAACAGTTTTTTTTTTATGTACCTTTAGTGTTGAAGAAGCATTCGCCACTGTTGTAAACAGAGAAACATGGCAGACTGGCTCCCAGGAGCAGCAGTGAAGCCAGTAGTACTCCCATTGTTTTGGTTATTTCTGGTGAAAAACTGTGCAAAGGTGAATAAAGAAAAAAACAAAAACACTGAAAACAGAATCTGATAAAAGGTACAAACCTAGATAGGTTTTCAAGCCCGGTTGTTTAAAAAACCTTCAGACCTTTTAGTGAGTTCAGTCAGCTTTTCCTTTTCGTCTTCGTTTCGTTCACCGTCGTGCTGCCTTCATGTTCTCCTCTCTTCTCCTGTTCTTTTCTTTCTAAATGTCTGCACCTCCTTTTCAGTGCCACGGTTGAACTGACGCACTTTCTCCCTTTGGTCTCTTATATTTATACTGTAACGCCCCAGACTCATCATCCCCCACTCATGTATTACCTTCTACTATCTGCACACAAACAGAGACCCATAAACCCACAAGCATTTTGTTCACCATTGCTTCTCCCCTCCTAAGCATACAGTGTGCAGCCTTTCAGATAGTGTTTGTCTCAATGGATCCCATTTAACCCCATCTGTTACTGCTTGGTTTGCATCATCCATAGGACAACTGCATTTGTGTGTGTAGAAGGTTTACATCAACCTTTGACCTCCTACTTTAGATAAAGCTAAAAAAGGAAATATTTTGTCTTACATTCAAATACATCTTTGTAAAATTTTGGATCTATTACTTTTCTCTTTATCATTTCTCAAAGGGATTTTGTTCAGATAATTCAGAGAAAGAATAATCTATTACCGTAACCAAATTTGATTCTCAATAAAGTTACATCTCCTTTTCCTTTACCTCCAATGTGGGGTTTGTTTAAAGGAAATAAAGAGTCACATATTTAATGTTTAATTCAAAACTTTGTTTTTTCTTCTGTAAAACTATATTTGGAGCACACCAAATCTTATTTGTCAAATATAGATCTCCCTACAAATAATCGTTCAAGTGTAACTAAAGCAGGAAATAGTCATGACTTTGGTCTAAGCCACCTACTCAGTGAGACGCATTCAGATGTCTGAATACATATGGAGTTTGTTCTTCACTGATTTCTAAGCCAATTATTAAAATCATTGTGAATACAGGCTTAAATAACTTGGATAAATCCTCATTAGACCACCTCAATGCAGCTCATATATTTTCCAACACTAACATGAGATAATGAACGATTCCCTCTACAACCACTTCTAGGAAAACCCACTACAAGAATTTTTTTTTTGCACAACCACTGGTGCAAAAATAACGTATAAAATAAATGTAACTAATGTATTGAAGTAATGTCTTATTTGATCAAGTGAGCTTAAATTTTAAGAATATGGTATAAACATTAACAGGCTTGTTCTTGATAAAAATCCTTTTGTTTGGCCTTAAGGTATCAATTTATCCCTTTCCCTGTGAGTTTTCTTTGAGTAAAACAAAAAACTAATTTATGATTCAGCAGTGAATTAACTACACAAGATATTATCTTTCTTTCTGTGACAGGTACTGTTATTTAAGGGCTTCATCTAGGACGTACGGTGCCTGTCGTGTGTTATGATGTACAGTTTATCTGTTTTATTTAACTGCATCAGTCCTGTCCAAACTTTTCTGTGACCTGTACCAACACTTATGTTAATAATGTGGATTAAGAACACTACAATGTATACAATCGAACAAACAAAATTAAAATATTAAAATGAGCATTAAAGCTTTCTTTAACATAGATTATCAGAGACTAAACAATAATAATTGTTTATTGTTGGTCATGGTTGGTGCTTCTTAACATTTACTTTTTTATTGGAGTTCCAATAGTCCCACCTGGTGGGAGATCTTGATCGGTATTACCAAAAATCTCAGATATGCACACCTCATATTGTTAGTGTATAGATAGACGTGCACAGTGATACACAGCAATGTTATATTTACTGCTTATATCTATTTGATTTCATATTAGAGGGAAAAATTTAGTTGAACTTCAGGATTTGGGTTGATCTTTCAAACAATCAGCATAATGGATGGATGGATGGATGGATGGATGGATGGATGGATGGATGGATGGATGGATGGATGGATGGATGGATGGATGGATGGATGGATGGATGGATGGATGGATGGATCTTTTTATAATACCTTACTGTACATTTTCATTACCAACCACAATTTGTAAGAACAAAATGAAAATATAACAGAAAACATTTTTGAATAAACGTATTTATTTATGCAGTACCTGCAGGAGTTAATAAAAACAACAGGCATTCATCAGACTATGGACAAATATAACGTTTATAGTGATTTTAGAGTGACTGCTGATTGATCATATGCATCACCAAGTCGATGTTTAAACACTACTGACAGCCTGTTCTGATGGAGAATAGCTATACTATTTTGAAATGTGTGTCTTATCTTTGCTTTCTGCTCACCTTCAATCAGATAAATCTAAAAAAACTCTGCTGCAACCAACCTTTATTTTTGGTTGCTGCAAAAACAATGTTATCATTGACCTTTTTTCAAGAAATCACTCAGATAAGTTACATAAAGACAAATTGTGGTTATTGTACTCAATTATTTATTTACTTTAAAAATATCCTTATAACAGTTCAGTGTCTTATTTGATTAAAAATCCCATTATTGCTCACATCTGTTCCCACAGGCTCATTAGGATGGTAGAAATAATGCTTCCCTGAATAAAACCTTACATAATAAGATGCCCTTTGAGAAAAAGAACGGAATAGGAGGGGAGTTGCTCTATTAAAGCCAAAAAGCATCATATCATTATATAAAAATAGCTGATAGAATGTTAAAGTTAGTAACTCAAGAACATAATCAAGTCATGCACAATGCACTGTTCACAGAACAACCAAATTCCTAAAAAAATAAATAAAATAAAAGTTTTTAAAGAATATTCACTGAACTAGACAATGAGTTTGCTGTCAGTAACATGGACTGGAGGGTCTGATCATTCCTCGCTGTAGCAGGATCTTCCTGTTCATTTATTTACAGTCGCAACTAGAAACCATATGTGAGTTTGTCAGTGGGTGTGTGCCTAATTAAGAACAAGGATATAAAAAAAAAGAGCTGTTCAGATGTGAAACTTGAAATTCAGACTCCTTTTGTTTCTTTTATCGTTTTAACCTTTGGTAAATAAATGTTGGAACAAGTTGTACTGGTATGGAGTGCATTTGTTTCTCACTTAAGAAGTTGCTCCTATGATGACTTAAAGCCATGGTCTAAAGAGTAACGTCCTTTTACCCGAGTGGCCTCGCCAGAGTAGCTTAGATGTCAGAGCCAGACTCTGTAGGAATATGTCTGATATTTAGTTGATACGATGATGCACAAGAACAACCGAATATCAAACATATCACACAGCCTCTGGCGATTCAGTGGGGCCGTAAGGTCCAGCAGATGCTGTAAAGGAAAAAAGATGCAATTAAAGGAAAGAAAATAAAGCAACAAAAACAAAAGAGACATCATTGGTGTCAGTTGGACTGAAAAAAAACAACAACAACAAAAAAAAGCAGAACAATGGGCTCTGTAAGGAAAGGACAGAGGATCAGCCTTAAGGGCTCTGGACCTCTAACACAGGAAGTCAGAGACCTGGCTGGCATTTCAGATCATCATTTTAAATGCTTCTGGGAGCACAGGGTTGAACGTCATGTACAAACATAAAACAAGACTTACCTACTTTCTTAATCCAGACATGATGCCACAGTCTCTTCTCAGATGGATATCTTTTAAAGAAGCATTTCAGTGAACAAAAAAAGGAAAGCTTCATTTTAAGGTTGACCTGAAAAGTTCAAAAAAGAAAAGTCTCTCACGAGTTAAAATGCTTTGTATTGGTAGTGCAGCGTATATTTATACCCCTTCTTTGAGTTGAGGGGGTGTGGGTACCAATAATCGCCCTTTTTGGGTCCATACAAACTCACACAGATGTAATTAGACATGTATCGATCAGCTGCTGTGGCCTGCAGCCTTTCCTCCACACATTAGTCTGATCAATACTTGTGATGTTCATCCTACTGTGAACATGCTCACTCAATACACACACATGCATACATTCACACACACCACAGCATAGTCAGAGTCAAATAACTTTCAGTTTTTGCCTGTAGGGAGGACAAATCACAAGCATGATGGTCACTTCACTGTGTCCATTGTCATGGGGACAGAAAAACTAAATGTAGGATAAAATGAGATATGTTCAGTTTAACTAACTGCACGTAGAACTTGCATAAAAAGTTACCAGAGTCCTGCTGTGTAATTTAATATAAGGCTAAATACAACTGTTTCATGAAGGCCTTGGATGTTTGTTTGTAGCAATTAGCAAACATGAAGCAAATAACTTCATGAACAAAGCAGATAATTCAAGGAGATACTATAGAAAAATGGTTGAATAACACCAAATCTTTCGAACATTCTATCCCCATAGGGAAACATGGTGGTGTCGGCATCATGAATGGGAGGTAGGTTTCTGATTGAGTGATGGATTAAGCTGGGTATTTCTGGTACAAAATCAGTTAGAGGTGGCTAAAAGAATTGAGACTACGGCAGATGTTCAATCTGCCGAGTAACTGATAGCAGGACAATGAGCCTAAACATACAGCTAGAGCCACTTCAGTTTGTTTAGATCAACAGACACTCATGTGTTGGAATGGCCTAGTCAAAGTACTATATACATGCTCCCAATCGGTAGAATTATTGGACAGCATGGGATAAACTTCCACTGCTATTCTGATGAGACTCAACTATATCTGTCTATAAATCCAGATGAGGCTAACCCATTACATAGACTACAGGCATCTCTTGAAGACATAAAAATCTGGATTTCTCTTAACTTTCTGCTCCTGAATGCAGACAAAAGAGAAGTTATAGTTCTTGATCTAGAGTCTTTGTAAAAGAAGCTGATTTGCCAGTCACTTCATTTGGATGGGATTAAATTGATCTCAGACTATAAAGTAAAAAGTCTTTGTGTTGTTTTTGATCAGGACCTGTCAATTAAAACCCATATCAAAGAGGTCTCTAGAATTTCCTTCTTTCATCTGCGGAATATTGAAAAAAATAGAAATATCCTGTCCAGGGGTGATGCTGAGAAACTAGTCCATTAATTTGTTACTTCAAGGCTGGACTATTGCAATTCTTTACTATCAGGAAGTCCACAAACTGTAGTTAAAAGCCTTCAGCTGATCCAAAATGCTGAAGTGTTGTGAAAATAATTCCTTCTCAAGCTCAAATTCATGATACTTCCTGTTTGTCTACCACACATAATCACATTAAAATTCAAGTATATGAATATAAGGGATTAAGTTTATCGTTACTTTTTTTGATCAAATGTATTCCATTAATTAATGCATTCAAATTCCCTGGTCAATCAAATTTCAACTGCTGTTTGACAGTATGTGTCTCTTGTTATTTTATATACATTGTTCCACTTACAGAAAGTTTCTTACATATGGGGTGAAACAGGACAAACTCAGAGGTTGTAGTGTCCTCTGTTCTCAGTCCATCTGAGCCCTCAGACATTGAGTTAAATTATGATTGTGTGCAGACATATGGTTAGACTCTCAAAGCTTAAATCAACATTATATGCCAGATACCTGCTATTAACAGCACATGACTTTCACCTCTACACACAAAGTGGGTCGTGACTGTGTTTGTTTTATTTATTGCAGCAATTACACAGATGTGAAACGGTGTCATGTTTAATGGGATTAATGAGGCATTCAGCTTTAAATTTACACACTGCAGAAAGAAACAATATTTTTCTTACTCTGCTTTTAAGAGATTAGGCATTAAAACTAGTGAAATAGAACAAGTTCTGTATTCTTCATGTCTAAAAATTGAGCTTCAGGTTAAAAAATAGCACAGACAATAGTCAGGTTGACTGTCCCTCTCCAGCACATGTGTGTGGATGACCTTGTCAGCCTATTGGGGCGTAATGATAGCTCCCTGGTACTGATCGGCGAATTGGACGCCTGGGGCAGGGGCAGATTGTAATCTGCAACAGATGGAGGGCAGTGTGAAAAATAATAAAACAGTTAAGGAATAAAAAAAAATATGCATTGCCCTTTAAACAACACATATAGATATACAATTTGTCAACTTCTAACCTCAAAATTCCATGTAATTTACTATGAGGCTTCAGGATCGATTGAAAAAATGAAGAAAAATATTGAGGTGTAAGAAAACAATCTATGTTTCTCTAAAGTGAGATTTAATAACGCACAGGTAGACTCTATTTCTATGAAGGTCTTAATTTTTTTAGGGTCGGAGGCGGAAGTGTTAATCTAGGCCAAGTCATTTTTTTGTAAAAAAAAAATAAAAAAAATAAATAATTTATTTCTCCTCTGTATTTTGCACTTCTTTGAGTTGGTCTTTGAAAGTAAAACTCAGCATGAAACATTGATATTTGTTGTTGTAACATAATGGAAATGGAAAAATGCTTGATTAGTAGGAGGGCTGTTGGAAGGTGCTTTAACGCTGCAAATGTTAATATTCTGTGAAACCATAATGTTAATCTGAGTGTGCCATTAATCATGCTAAATATTAAAAAACAAAAATCAAATGATCATCAAAGCCACAAGCTGCAATGGACAGCCTTCGCCTTCATGTCTCTACAGAAGCAGGCGCCATGTTCTGCATTTACACCAGGCGTACAGCAAGGAAGCCTTCAGCTTCCCCTTAATCTCATCCAAAATCTGGGTTACATCTGACTTTTCTGAAGGTCATTGTGAGTACTTCCTATTCTGTGTGGGCCGGGCTAAGGTCAGTTCATCACATAAGCTTGCCAATACTTTAAACAGTGGTGTATGAAGAAGCACAAAATCTGGAGCAGATATGATGATGTTTCAGGGGAGAATTATTAGTTACATAATTTAAGAGGTGCAGTTGAGTCAAATGGCTGTAAAATTCAGTGTGGCTCCTGGAAGGTAGCCAAACATAATTTATATACGTTTTGAAGCAACCTCGATCATGGCATGTTTAATTTTGAGCCAGCAGCTTGGAGAGAGTGAAATTATCTAACTGGTGCTCTGACACATCTATATGGTCCTGTAAACAGACACCGCTTAGAGTGGAGTAGTTTATCACCTTGTACTTTTTCATCAGACACAGCCTGAAACTTGTGTGACAGAGAGTGTAGAAGGAGAACCTCCAAAAGTAAAACATGACTTATTTTTGTGAGACTAGAGTGATGTCATCAAAGGAGCATGCCAATGTGTCATTGATCGTCCATAATGAAGCACACAATATTTGGAGCAAAAGTATTGGGGGATATGACTGTTCACCAATTGTAAAGGGTGCTGCTAAGTCAAAGTTAAATTGAGTCCAATGGAATTATTTTCAGTCTGCAAAGGATCACTCATATCAAGGTCTGAAGCCAGTGGGATCAAGCATGTATGATGTAGAAACACACGTATCCAAATGTCAAGGGGTAGAAATTTTGAACTCTTCAACAAAGACATGTTTTGAAGCAGCAAAGTTATTTTGATATGTTTTGATCTCAAATGCATTTAGTGTAAGCTGAGTATTTTTCAAGTCTGCGTATTAAACGCTCTAGGAGGAATTTGCTCAGATACAACATGAGATTAAATTTGCCCTTGATCTAAAATGGTTGACTGTTTGGTGGGATTGGACCATGGCTGCAAGGGATGTTTATGTACATCCTGTAAAGTCACATATGTGTACCAGTTAAACATAATCCTCTGTTGAAGCATGACTTGTTTTGTTTTTTAAGTGATTGGGCAACACCCATTCATTGTTGGCCAAGTGAAAAAGGAGACTTCTTGTAAAACTCTTTTCTTTTCAACAAAACATTTAAAGTTCAAGTGGGGGATTTTTGGCAGATGCAATGACAATATATTCTAAATGTAATGCTAGTGAGTTTTAAGTATATGTTTTAGAAACATAAGCTGGCAAAAAGCTAAATGTTGCACACAGCCAAACATAGTGCTCAAAAAGCAGCACATCATGTCAAGAACAGATGAGAAGAAGTAAACCATCTATCAATCCTTTTTTTAGGCATTCATCAATTCTGAAAAGTATTATTGTTAGTAATCAAAAACAGTTTTGACTTAAATAACACAACGGCTCATCTGTGAAGCTGCCTTATTGGTCGGATGACGAACTGTTACATCTGTCAAGGACATTGACCCCTGGCTTCATGGAGTTACTTTGCACACACACTGTTCAGATAGGTTATACGCACCTCTCATCCTTCTTGATGTTCATATATATATATATATATATATATATATATATATATATATATATATATATATATATATATATATATATATATATATATATATATATATATATATATTATATATCATAATGCAGTCATTTTTATTTCTTCTGTTGGTGATAACAAAATTCTTTCTAAAGGATTTTGTTATCACCAACATTCTTTTGTTATCATCAAAGATCTTTATTTTTATAGGACTTTTATAGGGCTTTTTATAGGTCATTGAACTCAGTTATTAATTAATATAAGAAGAAAGCAACCACAAAAAAAAAAAAAACTAAAATGTATGATCACACAAACAGATACACTCAAAAGGCAAGGTTTTATCCACTTATTCAAAGCTAACACTCAGGCAGAGATAATGATATTGTAGGATCAGTCTGTGCAAAAGATGAGCCGGACCTTAAACAGGAAATGTAAAGATCATCAGGAGCTACAAACATTTTCAGTCATATGATTGGCCAGGAATCCTGTCCCTGTATCTATTACCCCCCCTCTCTCTGTTAAACATACTCAGCAGCACACACACCGCCTGAGGCAGAGTCAAAGAGAAAGAGAGAGGGAGGCAAGGTTAATGGTGATTATTCAATACATATCTTTTTTTTCAGAACTGAAGGCAAATGAATTATGTAACAGAGAGGAAAATACACATCTGAAGCCAAAATTGACCCCCCTACCCGAAACCAAAGACCAACAATAAAATGCACGACATAAACCTGCAAGGCAGAAGTGGAAAGGTGACTCTGCTGAGAAACTGTAGAGTGCAGAAAACTAAACAGATCTTCTACATTGTTCATTTTCTCTCTCTGGTAGCAACTTGTGTTTCTCTGCTTGTCGTCTGAATTTACATGAAGTCAAATATCAAGCAAATAGAAAAACAAATCAGCTTTTATCTGCACTTCTGTGTGCCTCTGTGTGTCACATTTGGAGAATAGCTTTCTCTGCTTTCTTTGGTTGTGAACACACATTAATCATTACCTGCACGACCAAGATTCAGGTTTAACAGGTATTTCACAACCACTCATTAAACACACCTTGACTGCAGTGCACTGTGTGGTTATACCTGAATATCTCTATAGTAAACTCAAAGTTCATTTCAGGTATAATGGATTCCTCCCTGGGAGGACTGACCTGTATGCAAATGTGTTGATAAACTTAAAGAACTGCGTCTTTCTTTCATGCAAATTTGTTGATAAACTTGAAGAACTGCATCTTTCTTTCATGCACAAAAAAAAAATATTCAGAGAATGTCTCTGTAACAGTTGGGAACTAACCAACGTCTTTCTAAACCCTCAGGTGATAAAGAAGTCATTTCCTTGTAATTATGTCCAGGTAACCAAATAAGGTGGTAACTACAGACCAGCTTGTCAGACCTTTTCAAACAGCAACTAGCTTTTATCTTTTAGATATTACTGTGATTCTATTTTCTATTCAGACTGTTGGTTTTATATGACATAGAATTAAATGATTTGTCTTGTCAAGGGTAAATATTCTAACAACATTGCTATTACGATGCAATGCAAGAGTTCTCTTTGGGACAAAACTTTAACTTTTAACCCAAGTATAAGCTTGGGTTTGAGATATAATAAATGATTTTTCAGGTTAATTTACACCTTACATAACCATCACTGAATAGGTCATGTGACCCAGATCGCCACTTGAGAACAGAATAAGCTAATGAGAGCCGAATAGGCAAAGAGGTTTTGCTAGGCAATAAAACAGATATGACGATTTGATCAGGCATATGTTGAGCTCTGGATGTAGGATTCAACCGGGCTGAAAGGTGTGGCCTTGTCTTTACAAGTATCACTTTTTCTGCTTGTCCAAAGAAGTCTGCTATCAAATTTCAAAAGTGAAAGAAGGAGTTTTTAATTTTGCAACAGTTCAGTAAGGTCGGTTGTATTCATGGGAGGGAAACCTTGAAGTTAAAGGTCTAGCACCCTTAGTGGATAAAAGTTACACAGTATTGTTTTTAAAAATATGGCTAATCATCATTCTAGTTTCCGGTTATTGTAAGGAAAGATACGTTTATTCTTTTTATTCATTTTTAGATATTGATACATGTATAATTAAACACATATCTCCTCAAATTACTTTGTATTTGTTAACTAAACCAAAAGTGGTAAGATAACAGCAACAACAAGCTTGAAAAGATGATCGAATAACGAGGTGTGAATAAAACTGAAGCTGTTGTGTGAGCCTGCAGCCACGTTACAGTAAAACACATAATATTCCATTCCCCATACTCTGTATGGGTCCTTGCTGGGGATTTGAGTTATTCTGCATGTAACTTGATTTCGAAAGATCTTACATTGCTCACCTTATTCTCCTTGCTCCTGCTTTACATCTTTTGCACTAAACTCAACTGTGACTTGCAGAAGCACTTGAAGTATCATTTAGCTTTTGAGATGTTATAGAGTTGCTCCTGATTAAAAAGAAAATCCCTTGGTATGGTTGCTATGTTTACACATACCAATTGTCTAAAAGGGAAATGACCTTCAGCTGCACATGAAACGCCAGGGGTCTCTTTCAAAAAGCAGGTTTACTGAAAACTAAACCTGATATCAGGGAAACTCTGAGTTTTCCAATTAAGAGTTTATTCATCCTCAGTTTCTGTGACCATGGTAACATGCTCCCCAGAGCTAACCTGGTGGGAGCAGATTTTGTTCAGTAAATTTGGAGTGTCCTCTGTGTCGGCTATCCTTAGAGCCAATCATGTTGGTTTCTTTCCTAATTTAGTCTGGAGATTTTTGTCAGAGTTTTTTGGATACAAAAAAATAATAATTCACAAGGTCTGTTGGGCACCTTTGGTTTTAAAAGCAAACTTTGCATTTCCTTTTGAGGAGGTTCTTATAAAAGAATTACCCGTATTGATTGACAGAGAATGAACATGTAACTTTCATATTCAGAAAATTATGTTTATGAGCACTACCATTTCACCTCAAAATCCATCACATACATTCAAGACCTTATCCGATTTGCAGCATTACAAAGACTTATTTAACTGAACTTGATATCAGTTAGGAGCATTGGTTAGTGTGAAAACAGCATTACAGAAAATAAAACTGCAGTCATACGGCACCAGTCCCATAGAATGACTTCAGGGTGTTCCTCCTCTACCTTCTAATAGGTTTTTTGTAGGTATCCAGGTGATAGTTAAGAGTTAAAAAATTTGTCTTTGGTTAGGTTCGTTCTATAATTTATAAATAATTATTTTAATTCATTTAGTAAAGTTCATTTACTGTTTTTGAGTTGTATGTGAATAAAGGTCACATGACTAGTTCAGTTAGTGGATTTGAACTGAATTATTGGTAATCCAATATGGCTGCAGAGACACATGCCAGCACTGCAGCAACGTTACTTCTCCACTCAAGAGAAAAAGATGATTCTGTTCTGGTTTAAAAGGCACACACAGTCACTTTTGTTGATTTGAATGTTTCATGTTGATAATTTAGCATATAGGATCCATCTCCTGTTTAATCTAGTTTAACCAATTTTCTTTTAAATCTGTGTGATTAGAGACATTTAGTTTTGTGAACGTGCAATTGAAATGTTTTTATATTCTTTATTTTTGTAGTTTTCAGTGTCTTCAACAAGAGAGAGAGAATAAAATGTTGAAAGACGTGTATGATGCATGGCCTTCCTAAAAATCAGACCTGAGAAGCTAAATTTCCTACAGCTGATAATATGCAATTTATCATTGATAACAGCCACTTTGGCTGAGTCTTAAACCGTAAGATTTATTTACCGGTACCTACTTTATAGTTTTGATTTTATTTAAAGTGTACCTATTTAAAAAACAAAAAAACAAATACATGTCTCAGTTTTACATTTAAAATTTTACATTTCAGTCACACAGATTTAATTTGGCGATTAAAAACAACTCAATTAACAGGATATGAGATTTTTCTGGTTTATTTTAGAACTACAGAAATTATTTTCGGCTCACACATGAATAGATTTATCAATTTTGTGGCGAAAAAGGAACTACCTTAGGGTTAGGAATATTACTGGGAAGTAGGAGGCACAATCTGAAGCCATTCTACAGGACTGATAACTGCCAATGAATGCTAAATTCTATGGTTATTTTCAAGGACGTTAACTTAAAAAGGCTTCATATAGTAGGAGTGACAATGGCGTCAGATAAGGAGTTTACCCTTTAACCAGAGAGTTGTTGGTTCAAGCCCTGCTCCAGCTTTTAGTATCACTGTGTTCTTGGGCAAAACACCTCACCGGCATTGTAGGCAACTGACGGTGGTTGGGGGGACTGGGGGGGGCAAAAATTTTTCTGTCATTAAGCCCCAGGGCAACTGTAGCTACAATGTAGTTTGTTACCCTCAGTGTGTGAGTGAATGACTGAATGCAGTGTAAAGTGCTTTGGTCAAGTCCTGTGGCAATTTAATATAAAAAGCATAACACAATTTAAACATATTTTTTTTTATTTTTTTTTAAAAAGAGTAAATGCACCCATTTCCTTCAGCAATATAAAACTAAACTTAGCGTTAAAATAATTTATGCATTTTCAGCTGTGCAACATCAGTTTGACGCATGCTTACAGCAAAATTCCTAAGGAAAGTGTTTCATGTTAAGAAAATAAAAACACATAAAAAAAAACTAGATTCACAAAATGAAATATGTGCCAAAACAAAAACCCTACACCACGTTTTTATTTTTTTTTATTTAATTAATGAAAAAGGATCTAGAGTAATTCTAACCAGTACTAGGACCTACCTCCACTACATGTAACATTTATTGTTTTGACATACATGGCAATTAAAATTACGATGACACTTTTGAAGAAACTGGGACATTTGGCAGTTGGGATGTTAGTGAATGGAGAATTGGTCTTTATCTCAGACTTGCAGGAACAAAGCATTTTCCTAGATATACAGGATTTTCTTTGGACTTGGTGTCTGTATCTATGTTACACCAATGATGGATTCAGTTGCAATTATGTTGCTTTAGTTGGTTGAATTCACTGACCACTTGCTGGGCTGCTGCACTAATAATTTTAAAGCTACAACTTTAAAAGGTCAGTTTACAATAATGTGGAGAGACCGACACCCACATTTATTCTGTTTACTTGGATATGCTTAATGTCAACGGAAACATTGTATCCCACCCAAAATGAAACAAGGACACTGGTGTACCTGATGACATATCTACACAACTACATGACCCTGAGATTTAGTGCAAAAAATGCTGGTAGTGAATATGTATATTTCAGTGCATCTGTCCTTATGTCTTCTTGTTCTACAGTGGGATATGTTATTTGCTCTTTTGAAAGAGTTTCTCCTTTTTTAGTTATTGTTTGGGAGCCTCTGCTTTTTGCTCCTCTTGTTTGGGGGGCTCCGCCTTTTTCTCTTCTGGTTTTGGAGCCTCTGCTTTTTGCTCCTCTTGTTTGGGGGGCTCCGCCTTTTTCTCTTCTGGTTTTGGAGCCTCGGCTTTCTGCTCCTCTTGTTTGGGGGGCTCTGCCTTTTTCTCTTCTGGTTTTGGAGCCTCTGCTTTTTGCTCCTCTTGTTTGGGGGGCTCTTCCTTTTTCTCTTCTGGTTTTGGAGCCTCTGCTTTTTGCTCCTGTTGTTTGGGGGGCTCTTCCCTTTTCTCTTCTGGTTTTGGAGCCTCTGCCTTTGGCTCGTCTTTAATGCCGCACATAGTCCTTTAAAGAAAAGGCGAAACTATTTTTAAAACAACACATCATTGTGATCTTATTCTGCAAATGTAATAAAAGTAAAATGATAACTTTACTTTATGGGGTCTGGTTGTTCTTTCAAGAAGTTACAGACTTGGCTTTTTTCGGACAGCTGCTTTTTCAGTCGATCTATTTCTGCATTCCACTCAGTCTTCTCCTTCTCCTTTTCGGCTGTGAATGGTACATCAATAGGAGATTTAAATGTATTGCTAATAAGTTAGGGTTACTGTAGGTGTTACAACAAAAACAAGCATAACCCCATTGCTAACATTTGAAGTACGCTTACCCTTCAGGTTGTTCAGGTTTGTCTCCTGCGCTGCCACTTGATCTGCACCAGATTTCTGTCAATGAACAAACAGATGCCAAAAAAAAAAAAAAATGTTGATTCCATTCGACTTTGCATAGATATTTATAGAAATTTATATTCAGGCACTTGGTATATGTTGGGAAAACCACTGATTTGCTCTTGGAAGTAGGAGCTGCCTTGACTCTATGATAATATAGAAGAGTGAACTTCCTAACCCCTAGCAATTGTCCACCTAGCAAGAAGTCCATCTTGTTTTTCTGGTTAGTGCTGAATGAACAAGTCATTTGACATTCCTTAACACGATACAATGTGTACCAGTTTTTAGGTTAAAAAATGGATCCTACAGAATTAATATCAAGAGAAAAATTATTATTACTATAAATTATTCCTCCATTAAAAAGGTATGAGAGGCACTTATAAATTTTTTGATCAAAATACACAGATTTAGTGTAGTCGCCTTCCATTTTTCTCTAATAAGGGTAAGTATGCCTTTTTTCACACCACCCTGATCATTTTGCAAATTATAATATTTACAGAGAAAAATAATAATTTCATAATTACACATAATGTGGAATAAATTAGACCAATTGTTTATATTTTCCCCATTATTGGACAAATATATATCGATTAGATGCTGCAGCCCTCAAAGCAACAGGTTGCTTGCTCCAACTGAGGGCTGATGATGTATTTTGGGAGTGGAAAAGGGGAGAAAGTGACAGAGAAAAACAAAATAAATCAATACCCAGATTCTAATTAGATATAGAAGAACAAATTATGCAAAACTGCTTTATGTTAATATAATGATAAATTTGTATCAAAATATTTAGATGAACTTTCAATAAAATAGCCGATCTGTGTGTTTTAATTGGATGCATTAGATGTAGTCTATGTTTTAAGTGATTTACACAGATTTTTTTCAACCAACTAGTCACCTTGGAGCCATCGCAACCGTTTAAATCCCCCGTCGACTTCTCTGTTTTGGTCTTGAGAACATTCACTTCTTCCTCTAACGCCTTCAGCTCCTTCTGCAGGTTGTCCAGCTCATTCCTAGTCTCCACCTTCTCGTTCTCGTACTCCTGGAGAACATCGCTGGTCACCCGCAGTTTGATATCCTGGAACCGGTTGCGCTTCTCCTCCTTCTCGTGCTCCTTTTTGCGTATCTTGATGTATCCCACCAAAACCACAGACACCAGCAAAGTGAGAGGAAGCACAAACGCGATTTTCATCCTGAATAAACACCTTCCTGTTTTTTTTTTTTTTTTTATGAAATTAAGTTCCCTTGAAGTTCAGAGTGTTAATTGTTCTTTCTCCAGGTTATTTACTCCTCATCCGCCATGAGAAATCCTCAGCTTAAAGAGAAAAGCTCCGCGTCACCGTTTGCGCCTCCTCTTTGCGCATCGCTGGCAAACTGAAGCCAATCGATCACTCACCTGTAGCTGACTCACCTTAGTTTTCTTTTTTGCTCAACATTGGGATTGATGCTGTTTGGACAAAAAGACACGCCCCCTTCCTGAATAGTTTCTAAAAGAGGAACAGGTTGCTGCACCTGTTACCATACCCTGGTAACACCTCAAAACGTGTTTTTCCAGTTTGAATGAAAAACTTCTGAGTTTTTGATTGAGGTTGTCTTAAAAGCTTATCAGGAGTAAATATATTTTACCTTTATACTCTTAATTATTTTCTAGTACATATCTAGATTGACTGAGATTAAAGTGCACTTCATTTCCTATGAGGCAACTTCCATTTAAAACAATACAAGTACTATTTAAACCCATAAAATAGCTTCACAACTGCTCTGAACCTTACATAACAAGGTAACTGATTAACTAGAGTGTGCATCATTAACAATGTATCCCTGAGAAACACATACCGAGAACGGAACATATAAAATATTACATGTCAGAGTAAATGCCTGATATATGTGATGAGAAAATGTGGGAAAAAAAGCATGGATTATATACTTTGATGCATGAACATATTCCCAAATGAAGAGGGTACTGACCTATTTGTGGCTCAAACGAAGAAGGCATAAAAAAGAGAAAATGCAGTTAATAGTGATAGTCACCAAAAATAATGATGTTGATATGTCATTGTTATAAATAATATACATTTAAATATCCAATGAAAAAGTGCATTTAGTGTATCAGGGCTATTAATTGATCAATTCAGCCAATAGCACATCTTACAGGAAGATCTTTGAGGGTGCACCACTTCAGCTCTTAATCTTCTAATTAAATAACCACTTTTAGCCATTCAAAGCAAAAATAATAGCAGTCAAAGTTTTATTAAATAGCTTTTTTTTCCTTTTTTTTTTTAGATGAAGCAATTTTTGAGACTTTAAGCTCCTATTTTGCGTTGGCCCCAATCTTTAAGGCAAGGAAAGGCAAGGCAAGGCAAATTTATTTGTATAGCACAATTCAGTACAAAGACAATGCAAAGTGCTTTACACGATTAAAATATGGGGAAGTAAAAAAGAATCACAGCAAGTAGAAAAAAAATGGAGATACAAGAAAGAACATTAAAAGCAGTTGGACTAAAGAAAAAAAAATGAACTAATGATGTTTCAGTTGAACTTTTTAACTAGAACAGTCGGAGGCAATCCTAAACAAATAGTCTTCATTTGAAGGAACTCAGGCTTTTCGCATTTCTACAGTTTTCTGGAAGTTTAAGTATATACCATCAGAGCAACAAACCCTCACAAAACATTCTGAAATATAAATGTAAGTTATTTCCCTTATTTTACTTCATTTAAAATCGCTGTGAGGTTTTAAATAAAGTTGTAGGAAAGCATAAATAAGTAGCAGGCACACACTAATGATTTTATTATTATTTTTTTTATCAGCTTCTTTTATGAAAGATTTCATTCGCTGGAAAGTAAATATATGCTGGGTTATCTGATGTCTGTGCGAAACAATGAGAGCAGGTACCCAGGAAGCAGGTGGATCGACACGCCCAGTTTGTTCCACAGGTAGAACCGGTGTTCCCAGCGCTTTACTGGGGAGGAACAGGCGACATTCATCCAGGGATGAACCAGTGACTATCTGCGCTATTCGGTTCAACAGACGCACTTCCTTCATGCAAACATTAAGCATCAATTAAGGGGGAAAATATATAAATAAGCGGAGATGAAGCTGCTGATTTTTTTTGTAGCCGTCAGCATTGCGGTGATGGCAGCGATGATTTTCCAGACTCTGCGCCAGGAGCTGAGTCTGCGCAACCTGAAGGCCCGCATGGTGGAGAGCACCGTGGAAGTCAAAAGAAGAGAGGACTCCATCATGGAGCTGAAATCTAAAATCTTGGAGCTCAAGTCCTCCGTGGAAACCACCAACCAGAAGCTGGAGGAGCTGAAGAAGGAGAAGACTGAGAAAGAGGCGGCGGTAAAGCAGGCAGAGAAAGGTCTGGAGACCTGCAACGCAGAGAAGGTAAGACACGCAAACACGCACATAAAGGAAAACACTCAGGTTTAAAGCAAATAAGACAGTAGCTATTATGGAGTTACCTCGACTTAATTAAAATAACACCCAGCTATAAGCTATATCCGGGCACATTTAAGTGAAATACCTAATGAAAAAGAAGATTTTTGCAAGGGGAAACAGCTTAAATGATTTCTGGAGAATTTTACTTGGAGTAAAAAATATTTTCCTATAGCTTATAGAGCAAAGAGCTCATGAAAGTGCCCACTCCTTTTGGATAAAACCTCATAAGGCCAACAAAAACTAATTAGGAAGTCAGCATATTCCAGTATATGACACTGTATATGATGTCTTTTTAGGTTCTGAGCATCATTATTCCGTTTGATTAACATACATATTTATGTTTTTTTTTCATATGTATTCTACTGCATGTGTCTAGTCTCATTTCCATTGCTAACTAATGCTTTTGCTTTCTTAAATTGCTAGGGAAAAGCTGAACAGAAGAAGAATGAGCTGGAAGATTCCATAAATAAGCTCAAAAGTAAGTGAGGTGCAGGGGCTGATCTAGAGGGAAGGCACAGGTGGGATTGTTTGTTCCCACAACCTTATTTGCTACAAGCAGCTCTCTTCTAAACCGGAAGGTGGCAGTAGTGATACCATTGTGTAGAATGCCCTACTTTGCCATTTCAAACTTAGTGTATTAATCTAAAACCGACAACATAAAACACAGCAAAAATTAGTCACTATAGATAAAGAGGACTAATGCGGAATTCTTGCTCTTGTACAAATTAGATTTAGGTTTTATGGAGAAGAGTTTGTTTTTGCAGTCATCTGGAAGTCTTCCACATAATTAGTAATAAAGACCAACTGCTCAACCAGTTCAATGTATATATTACTCTGCTCCAGAAAATAAAGGGAACAAGTAAAAAAAACGTCAATTAAAACAAATTTCTGTGAAATCAAACAGTTAGACAACGAACACTCATTGACAATCAATTTTCCATGCTGGTCTGCAAATCAAATAGACAACTGGTGAAAATGATTGGCAATTAGAAAGAAACACTCAACAAAGGAGTGGTTCTGCAGGTGGGGACATCAAACCACTTCTTAGTACCTATGGTTTCTGGCTGATGTTTTGGTCGCTTTTGAATGAACAGTCAAGGTGGCATGAGTCGGATTCTATAACCCAGTGTCTCAGGTAGTGCAATTCATCCGTGATGGTACATCAAGTTGTGGCACGGTTTGTTGTGTCTGTCAGCATAGAGCACGAGTGTCAAACTGGTTCCAGAAAGGGCCGTGTAGCTGCAGGTTTTCTTTCCAACCAAGCACACCAGACTCCAGTCATCTCATCAAGTCATGTTCAGATTGGAGTCACTTGATGAGATGACTGGAGTCTGGTGTGATATTGCTTGGTTGGAAAGATAACCTGCAGCCACATGGCCCTTTCTGGAACCAATTTGACACCCATGGCGTAGAGGCTGGAGGCACTACCAGGAGACAGACCAGTACACCAGAAGACATGGAAGAGGCTGTAGGAGGGCAACAACTAAACAACATCACGTTGCACCACAGACTAACCAGGAGTTGGCGGATGCGTTAGTCGGATGCTTTAGTACAGGGCTAAGGAGAAGTTCCCTCAGGAGACCATCCGCCACCTCTTCAGGAACATTCCCAAGCTTTGTAGGAAGATCTTACAGGCACATGGAAGCCACACACAATACCAAGCCTCATTTTAACCCATTTTAAAGACATTACAGGGATCAGCCTGTAAGGTATTTTGACACATTAATTTTGTGTGTTACTCCAAACCCAGGCATCCATTTGTTAATAAATTTGATTTCCATTGATGATTTTTGTGTCATGTCGTCAGCACATTCAAGTTTGTATAGAACAAACTATTCAATAAGAATACTCATTCAGATCTAGGATGTGTTATTTGATTGTTCCCTTTATTTATTTGAACAATGCATGTAGAAGCACCAATTGATTTAACGCCACCAATGTATAAATTTGTTCATAGCTATAGTTTCACATTATTAAAAACAGGGCTGTCTTCAAGGACCTATTTGGAAAATCTAAATATATATATATACATATATATAGGCTCATTAGTTTTGGCCATCCTTCAGTGCAAATTAATGTGTGCTCAGCAAACCCTATGAAAATCTTCTGGAACAGCCGCAGAGAGAAGAATGCTGTTACTGTAAACCAACACTTCAACCATGACGTGTAGTTAAATAGCATAGTTTGCTATTTCCTGGTGCTGCTCTCTAAACTCATCTAAGCTTACAAATGCCTTTATTGCCCCACAGTGGAGAAACATTTTATTTTTTTATTTTTAAGCATGATTCTGGGTGTTGGACATGATGATGTAGCAACCCTTTAAATGTGTTTTTTAAGCATCCAGTATAGACATTTCTTATTTTTTTCAGCTGACCATGAAGCGGAAAAGACCAAGGCTCAGGGGGAGATTGGGAGCTTGAAACAACAGATCTTGGACAGAGACAAAGCTATTTGTGTCTATGCAGATATGGGCAAGGAGGAGGCACGGTAAGATGAGTTATGCAAAAGAGCTGCGGCAAGAAATTGCAACAGAGAGCCTGCCAAGTCTGATTTTTTTGGTTTTCTTTTCTTTGTAGGAAACTGTGTGGAGAGTCCGGTGCTGCACAATAAAATTAAGTACAATTAAACCTTGAAGACCCTTTTTCCACAAAGGAACACCTCTTAAAAAGAACAATTTGGTGTTTTATATATATATATATTTTTTGTTTGTTTGTTTGTTTTTTGATTAAAATGAGTGTCATGCACATTAAACGTGTTGGTTAAATGGAGCTGACTTTTGGGGTGGGGGAAATAGTTTTTCATATTTTTATACACATTGTATATTTGTTTAAAGTGCTTGTTTCAGTTTGAGCTCTTTTGGCTTCTTTTCTATAATTTTTAATTAAATGAGGCTGTTAACTATTGCATTCAAAGGTATTTGAGCTCCATTGTGTTGAGGTTTTTATTTTGATTTGCTGAACAGTTCAACTGTCCTGAATTATAATCTAAAAAATTACTTGCACTGTTAGGTCATCACAGAACTTTATGTTTAAAACATGACAATTGTTAAAACATTAAAATCATACATTTTGCCAGTGTAGCTCTCTTGTTTGGTCTGTGACTCCCTCTAGTGGACAATTTGGGATGTTTCTATTTTTTGCATAAACTTAATATTTCTTATAAGGGTTTCAAATTATGGAAAGAAATCTTTAAATTTTGTGAATTGATAAACTCATAAATTTGTGGCTGCTAGTGCTAAAAAGTGGGCTTTAAGTA
This sequence comes from Cyprinodon tularosa, assembly GCF_016077235.1. Lineage (NCBI taxonomy): Eukaryota > Metazoa > Chordata > Actinopteri > Cyprinodontiformes > Cyprinodontidae > Cyprinodon > Cyprinodon tularosa. The sequence goes on along the minus strand of NW_024038982.1, from coordinate 1,167,531 downwards.
GCATAAATGTAATTTTCAATCCCAACTTTTAAGAAGTACTGGTATTGTTTAAATGCACATATTTTGAAAAAATAAAAAATAATAAAAAAATATAAATATATATATATATATATATATATAGTTATACTTAATTTGAAATAAAAAAAAATATGTCTATTGTAATACATTGTAAAAAAAAAAAAACTAATTCTAGTTTTGGGCACTTAATATTTGGCCCCATAAAATATGTGCAAGCAGATTTAAACTTTGGAAATATTTAATTTAACACCATAGTTTAGCAATTTCTGAAAGAATATGGACCTTTTTTTTGTACAATATAACTATTATTCCAGATGACACCATTGCAGAGAAAAATTATGTTTATAGATAAGGGGCCTTGCTAAAAGCAGGCTACTTGTTGGTGGAAGTTGGAGAGATTAGAGTAAGAGAAACTCAAGGCTGTCTGGGACAGAAAGGAGATGTGAAATAAAGTTCCAGATCGAGTTTAGTTTTCTATATTTAAAAATGTAAAGATTTTCTTAAACTAAATTTAGGCCTTCACCTTTATCATTAATCAGGACAACATATTTGCACAAATAATTTGTTTTCTTTTTCTGTAAAAAGTCAGACAACATTTTGTTATCAGTTTTATAAACTGAATTATTGACATATATAGACTGGGCAGTGTAGTTTAGATGGGATAAACCTTCAGCCGTGGTGAGAAGAACTCAACCTCCCAGGAACAGATGTTTTGTAACCAACTGTTAAATGTGCTTTGATTGATTTTAAAATCACAATCTACATAAAAACACAACAAATGACAATCACACAGAAGAATCCTGCAATCTGACCCACAGAGGTAAACCTCATAAATGGACAAACAAAAGAAATAAAAGCAAAGATAATTATCAAGTAGCAATCAAACACCCAATCTTCCAATTCCATCTAGATTGGCTTCTTTCCACCTGTTATCATGCTACAGTACAATATACTAAAGTATATTTATATAGCGGGCTTATCTGGTCTGAAAGAGCTCCAATATCACACGGAACTCCTCTACTGCTGAAACAATGCCGCATTGTAAATTATTATTTATTGTTATATACATCAAATTTTTGGTAGGGACAAGTAGACCGGTCCCAAATTTTGGTAGGGACATGTCCCTATGGTTCCTATGCAACCTACACCCATGGATGCATTAACCCGCAAAAGGAGTCAAGATTAATAATATTCATTTAAAAAACCTGTCAGATTTGTTTCTACTGTATTTCATACTACCCAATCATCCACCACAACCTGACGATGAGTGAAAAGAAAAAGGAAAATAAAAACTGAACACTGGCTCTTGGCCAGCCTCATTCATTACTCATACAGCTTAATCATCTAGTTATCTCATGAAATCAATAACTTTCTTCTTGTAATAACAAGCTAATTATTTTGCTATCTCTAGAAAACAATGTTTTCACCGTGATAACGTGATAGTTATGTGGTTGTCTCGAGAAGGCAAAGCAAATCAAATAAGTGGACTATAGTACATATTGTGTATGTTGTTATTGTTTTAATTAAAATTCAAACAATGGTACTTCTTTTCTCCCTAATATTTGTCCTCCAAAACATATTTCTAGATAGATAGATAGATGTTAACACTTTACATATACATATTATTCAATTTAAACAACCTTTCAAATATTTTCCAAAAAAAATGTGTTTCAAAACATGCTTAATCATGACGTAGAACTTTGCTAAATCACTTTTTTGTTCTTGTGTTGCAGTCTTAATAGTATACCACATCTTAGCATGGCTCTATTGGCTCATTCTGCCTTGTAAAAGTTTCCAGAATCCCACAGGTTGTGAATGCATCTATCATCTACAATCTCAAAGTCACCAGTTTTCTTTCAGAATTAGTCTTGAACTCTTGTTTCAGTGTTTTAGAATTGTAGTTTTTGTACCGTTTGTGGTATAAATTTCTTCACAATGACAGAAATTATAAAATGGAGGGATTTATAGTTTTATAATGACTCACAAATGTCTTTATAAATGTATTCAGTTTGATGAATGCCAAGCTCCGTCTGAAGAAAAGAAACCCTAGAAGGGGAACCGTTTAAATGCTTCATCTAATTATCTCTTTATGTTTTCTTTTTCTGCCCTTCTCCTGACTTATACTTTTGGAAAATGACATTTGATTCTTTGTAATCTTCTTGCACAGTTTGACTGCTGCTAAAGGCTGCAAACAAGTATTCATCAGGGCTACTCAGACAGACAGACAGACAGACAGACAGACAGACAGACAGACAGACAGACAGACAGACAGACAGATAGACAGACAGACAGACAGATAGATAGATAGATAGATAGATAGATAGATAGATAGATAGATAGATAGATAGATAGATAGATAGATAGATAGATAGATAGATAGAGAAAATGTTTTGGATGACAGCATTTGCCAAAAAAGGTTGGGCAACTTCGCCTACATACTGTGAGTTGTTTGAGCTTTGGCGGTTTCCGTAGTTCTCTTGCACGCGCGCAGCTCTGGTAACGAGCGCTGAACAAGCGCGCGCGGAGCGAGGAGGGGACTCTGGAACCGGTCACACCGGCGAATCGGCGTAATAGCGGAAGTTAACAGAACCCGTGGATCACCGTGACACATGAAAGTCACCGGGAAAACAACATTAATGAATGAGAAGAGTACTTTGAGTTGGTTGAATTAAGAAAAACGGAGGAGGCGTTTATAGAAATAGTTTTAGCAGATCGGTTTTAGTGAAGCGGCAGCAGTTTGGTTACAGCATTAGAAAACGAATCGTTCGCCGTTATCTCCAAATATTGTGTTTTTGCTCAGAGTTGTAGGAGTTTAGAGATGGCACGAAGCGCCATCGGTCGATTATTTGCTGGACTGCGGTGCCTACCTGTCGGGAATACACAGCTACAGATACAATGTTCCAGATGGAGCTCAGAGCGGACCGGGGTGGTAGGTTCTATAATAAACTACTCTATGCTCAATGGAATGAAGCTGTTTACCTAATGCTGGGCTCCAGGGGTTTCTGCTCTGATGTGACTGTAATTGTAATTGCTTGTTACAGGATAAAATGTTTGCTATTTAAAAATGTACACATGCCTGCCTTGATAGCAGAAAATAATCAATAACCATTATATAGTATAGTAATTTGCTAAAGTATTCACACCCCTAAACATTAACAGTTCATTACCTTACATTCATTGGTATATGTACAAACAAGCTCAAAGTAGTACAAAATTGTTTAGAAATAGGAAAAATGTGCAGTTTTAAACTTCCCATCTGCCTTGAAGAAAAGCATTGCCACACCCTGATGCTGCCACCACCATGCTCCACTGTGGAGATGGTTCCAGATAACAGTGTTCTAGATCAGTGGTTCTCAATCCTGGCCTTCAACTACCAGGTACAACCTGGGTGTCGAGAAAGTTTTTGTTGATTAGACTTTTTTCTTTTAATATTCCCCCGTGCCATCTTTTAATAAATACACATTAACATGAATTCAACACAAACAGATAAATGGAGGCAGAAGGTGTCTTTTAGTCATCAATGCAGATCTGTTTCTGAGTAAAAATAAGTCAAATATCTGACAAAAGAGCGGAAATGAGAAGATATAAATTAAAAAAAAATTTCATTGTTGTTCCAATAAGTTTATTGTCAGAACAGAAACATAGACTCTAGATTTTGTTTAGTTCTTCAAAAAGTCAGAGAAAGAATATAAAGATTTGACGCATAAAATATCTAATCTTAAAAAGTTTCTCTCTTTTTGGAAATATGAATTAGCACTATAACATTGTTTAAAATTCTGCAAACATTACTTATATTTCGAGATAGTCTTCAACATAAATGACAAATTAACCAGAGAAAAGAGGTCAAACAGGTATAAGATAGCTGTAACCTAAACCTTTTTTTTAATTCCCCCTGCAATTTTTTCCACTAATTGAAATGTCTAAATACACATTACCATTAATTCAACACACTGTAGTAAACAGATAAATGGAAGCAGAAGATATCTTTCAGTCATCAATGCTCACACAGGAGCTCTTTTAAGCTGGGCACCGTTTCATTCACAACACCTGTCCCATCAAACAGGAATCTGAATCAGAAATACTTTAATAATCCCAGGGAGAAATTACTTTCTTTACATTACTCCATCTGTAATAGACATCTGTAAAAGACAGACATCTAAAACATGCAGGGCAGCTTTAGTGGAGGAGCAGGTTTTAGAGCAATATGAATGCACAGTGACAAAACGCTCTGTGCTAAGTTAATTAGCGTTTAACAAGCACATACATGAATAATATTTAAAATAAATTCTAACAGGGTGATTTTAAGTTTTAGCTTTCCACCAAAAATAGCATTTTGGAGTTGGAAAAAAAAATTATGTCTGTATCTAGTATAGCTTAAAAAAAGGTTTAAACTGAACTCTTAATTTATAGCTCTACACGTCCAAATAAATTTTTATCTTAAAAACACCAGTTTTTAAGATGCAAATAACAGCAATTAATGTTCATAGGATTAAAACTTAGCAACTCTGCTTTATGTTCATGTTCAGGAGGCCTCAATGTTTTCCCATAAACCTAGAGACTTCAGCCTGCCCAACCCTTCATGGGGGGAAGAGATGATGCGGCTGTATAAGCATTATAATCTCCAAAGTGAGGAAGCAGCAGGACAAGGGGAGGATGGAGAGCGGTGGACGAGATTGCCAAGCTACAATCGATCTTTGAAGTATGCAACAGGTACGTGTGCAAACTGGGGTGTTTGTTGTTAAGCTATACTCTAAAGCACCTTCACAGCAGACAGAAAATAGATATTTCTAATTATTAAAGTTATTATTTTTTATTATTTATCTTTTATTTTTTACTGTTTTAAACAGATTTCTTTAATTTTTTATGGCAATGCACATAATGCTGAAGGCTGGAGGTGGGGCTTTAAGCCACTGCTGCAGCCGTCACTGAATCCATGGAAACGCAACAGATTTAGTGCAGAGTAGAAACAGACCTAACGGGGTAGAGTTGTTGGAGCTGCAGTTGCTGATGGAAAAGCAGCTTACTGCAAAAACAATCAAAAACTATTTGTAAATTAGTAAGTATTTAGCCTTAGTTTGAACTGGTAAATAAGATGATCTGCCAATGGAATGAGCATTTTTACCATTAAAATAGGATAATTAGATATAATGCACTTTCTTATTTTAAATGTAAATTGTCTTATTCCATTTGCAAAGTGTCTTTTTCACTTGCTTTATTTAAGAGAAATGCATTTATTTAAAGAAAATTTGACTTAGATATACATTTTATGTTTGGACTAGTTGGATGATATGAACAGCTTAAATCTATATCAGATATCCTGACATATAATAATTCCAAAGTAATTCTCACACCCATTCTATTATTTGAGACAAGGTGTTTTATTAACTTCTATGTCTAGAGTTGTATAAACCCAGCATATGGGCCTGCAGCTTGCTTCTACAAATATCTGTGAAAGAATGGGTCACGCTCAGGAGCTCAGTGTATGCTATTATAGATCTTATAGGATGCCCCTTATACAAAGTGGTCAGTTTTGAAATTTTGATGTCTTTATTACAAAGTGGAAACACCAACTCAGACACAAAGTGTTTTAGACAACATAAAACTGATGAACTGGGGGAAGCAGATGCTGAGGTGAATAGTATCAAAAGATCACTAACTTTCTGCAGAGCTGATCACTGCATAGGTCCAAACTTCATGTGGGCTTCAGACCAGCTCTAGAACAGTGCGAAGAGAGCCTCATGTGCAACGAGAGGCATCAAGTGTTGGGTTGCAAAGCACGCTGCCTCTGGACTCAAATCACTGCAACAGGCTTCTCCATCTGGGAATCTTATGTATGGGATTGGCAGTGTCAAGTTTAGTGAAGCCCAGCAAAACAGCATTAATCTATGACCTCACAAATTAACTTCTGGAAGAATGGTAAATAAAAAAAGTCACAAACGCACTCCTAGCTTCAGTGGCATCACAGGTTTCAAATTGGAACCCATGGATTGAGAATGGGATGTCAGCTAAGCTTACATGCGCCTCAAGACCTGTTAGGGTCCAGTCTTTGGCTAAACGGTGTATATTGGTGTGCGTTGAGGTTTGTAACCCTCAAACTGCAGATGTGAGAAAACCCCCAAGAAAAGACTGTTGATGGCAACTTATTTAAACAAAGGAGGGTTTTATTTCAACCAGGTCAATATCAAAACATACACATCTCTGCACAAATCTAGTGGGATCAAAGCTGATTGTAGAAGGATCCTCCAAATATCTATTAATAGAGTCTCAGTTTATTGGGGTACTAATGCATTCACAGTTTCCCATATATCACATCCCCAGCATGTAATTCTCAGTTATTCTCAGCCTTTCATAACCTTGGGGTCCTGACCCCAATTGAGGGCGCAAAATGATCTCTGGGCATCACTTTATCATCTTGGAAGAATATAGATGCAGAAACTGGACATGAGAAGCAATGTCCAGTCTGTTGGGCTGTATGAATGGTTTGGGCAAGTGTTGAAATGGAGGACTTCAGGGAGAGTTACGACATAACCATTCAAACTATGAAAGGAATTGTTGATTCTTACTTCAGATTTCTGCTTGAAAGTTTCCATAAAGATTTCTTGAATGATAACACACCGGAAAAGTACAACTGTAAATGCCAGCCTTTCACAACGCATCACCTATCCTGTTCATCAGAGCTGCAGGACGCCCTGTTCGATCTCTCCTCTGATTCCACATTACAGACTGCTTTCTCTGCATTATAGATGGAAGAATTCTGGTTGTCAAAAGCAAGACAGCACGCACCACTGTCAAAAGCTGCAACTGATGATCTGATTCCCTTAGGGCAGCAACTAACGATTATTTTGCAAATCGAATAATCTGTCGACTATTTTTTTCGATTAATCAATTAATAATTGGATAGCCAAGAGAAGACTTTCAATGAATTTAAACCAGGTGAAACAAAAACTAAAATAAATGCAAAATGTTACATTTTTTTTAATAATTTTGGCATAATTGCTGCTGTAAGTAGGTCGCTCTGTCAGCTAAAAGAATATTTTACAGTCTTTATAGTCCATTTAATGATTCATTGATTACTGAATTAGTTGACGATAATCTCAATCATCGATTAATCACGATTAATCCAATTAATTGTTTCAGCCCTAGCTTCCATTTTCTTTCACATTTCTGTGGAAGAAGTCCTTTATATGCGATGACATACATGAAAAGCAACACCTTAGAATTGAGTGATATCCATTTGGCCGTTTCCAGCATAAAGCCAAGAATACAGCCGCTCTGTTCAAACAAGTTACAGAAAAAAACAACACTTCTTTTCACGAGGAGAGATATTTTTCATGTTTAAGCTCTCAGAAACATTTAAAAGGAGACTTAGGCTGTCTTCTAGTGGGTTTTGTTAAAGTTCAACTCACGTTGTTATTGTTTTATTCCATTAAGAAAAATACATTTTGAATTATTCGTTTACATTTAACTGCAAAGTGATGGGATATCGCAACCATTATCAGTCTGTTCAAAAAGTTTGCATTTTGATGTTGCTTTATGATTTTCAAAAAAATCCCTCTGGTTTCAGAATAGAATGATAAAGATACTAGTGGCTGGATTAGATTCATAAATGCTTGTCTGATTATTTAAATGATTGATTTACTTTATTGATATAAATGATATTTATATGTAGCTATTGCACTGGGGTTCAAAAATAAAGAAACAGGTTATTGCACAAGGAATCAAATAGTAATTGCACAATCTATATTTGTACATATCTATACATTGCAAATGCACTGTATTAATATATTGGTTGGGCATGGCGGGGTTTAACAGCAGTTGGTCAGTCTGTAGACTGTAGACAATTTAACAGCAGTGCATGTCAAATTGGGGATTGCGACTCAAAAAGATTGAGAACCACTGCTGTACATGTCTCTGAGGTTTTTTCCAGATGTCTGACAAAAATACTATTTGCACCGATTGTCAAACATCTTAGGTTCTGTCTGCTGAAATCAAAAATCCATCTACATTTCTGAAAATATCAGTCCGCATTTCATGTAAGAAAATGTTTTTATAGTAAATAGTTCTTTGCCTTGCAGCAAGAAGGTTCAGGGTTCGATTCCCAGCCCGAGGTCTTTCTGCGTGGATTTTTGTATGTTCTACTTATACATGCGTGGGTTCTATCCAGGTATCCCGCTTCCTCCCACAGGCCAAAAACATGACTGTTAGGTTAATTGGCTTCTCTAAATTCTCCTTAGGTGTGAGTGTGTGCGTGAGTGGCTGTTTGTCTCTGTTGCCTTGCGATGGACTAGTGAACTGTCCAGGGCGTACCCCGCCTCTTGCCCATTGACGGTTGGAGATAGGCACCGGCCCCACCACGACCCCAGCAGGGATAAAACGTGATGGAAAATGGATGGATGTAAATAGTCCCACATGAATGGGTCAGACCAAACATCTCAAATTAATAAAATAACCCAATTCATCTTTAACAGTGGCAGATCTAGATTTAAAGATATTTCCATTTGAAAATAAAGAATACGAAGAAAAACCAGTAGCCTTTAAAATATAACAAAGTATAGGGAGGGAAAAAATATTTTATTACAATATTTTTATTTTTCATTTATTTGGATATTTTTAATGATGTCAGAGTTGGTCCTCCTTATATTTAGACTATCTTAGGGGGGTGTTACTACAAACATACAAACTCTCACATGCAGATTTACCTTTAGATTAAATGATTTGATTGAGATTTCTCATTGGGGCCTTTGTACCTGAGCTCTTATGCACAGACAGTATATTTGAAAGTAATTGTACACATTTAGCTGCTAATGATTGTTTGTGTTTTTCTTGTTTTCAATCAGGAGGAGTTTATCTCAGCAAGATGATCCAGTCAAAAGCTCGCCTTTTTACCCGGAACATCAGAGACCCTGGAGCAGCCTTTGAGTATGTTCTCTTTTTCAGAAACGACAAGCAGAGGTGTCTGTGCATCTTCCAAGCTGGTCACCTGCTGGAGGGGCCACCAGGGTGAGATGGTTACTCCTGAGCATCTTTACATATCTATATTCAACCTTTGATTCCTTTTATTGTTTAATGGTTTTCGGTTACATGCGTTAACTTGAAATAAAGGTAAATTTCATGTCCCAGTAGAAAGGTTGGAAAGCTTCATATGTCATAAAATCTTTAGGTTAAAGGAATAGTACACCCAAAACATGATTAGCCTTCATTTTCTACTCACCTCCATGCTGAACAACACTCTGGAGTACTTTTTTGATATCTCAAATGCATCTGGAGATCTGGGAGGCTTCTTGCTGTCTGCTGACATTCAAATAATGGAGGTCCATGGCGCCCGAGACAGAAAGGTCCACAAAAGTCCACAAAAACGTGTCAATATTCCTCCATACTGCTCGTCCAATGTAATCCAAGTGTCCTGAGTGGGTAGCATCCAGAATTTACTCGAAACGAAGTCATTTAGAATGTTTTTAGAGCATAAACAGTAGTGTATAGGATTTCCTAATAGCGCCCCCATGCGCGCTCACGATTCTACGGAAGCCGGCAGACCAAACCGGAAGAAAGTGCGCATTCAGCGTCTGGTCTGCCGATAATGCAAGCGTAGAAGAAGAAATGTGCTGTTTACCTGTGCAAAGAAAGAAACAACGAAAGAAAAATGTCTGAGGACTTCAGTGTTGAGGAAGAGCATGAGTTCTTTGCCGAGCTGAATGCGCTGGTTTGGTCTGCCGGCTTCCGTAGAATCGTGAGCGCGCATGGGGGCGCTATTAGGAAATCCTATACACTACTGTTTAGGCTCTAAAACGTTCTAAATGACTTCGTTTCGAGTAAATTCTGGATGCTACCCACTCAGGACACTTGGATTACATTGGACGAGCAGTATGGAGGAATATTGACAAGTTTTTGTGGACTTTTGTGGACCTTTCTGTCTCGGGCGCCATAGACCTCCATTATTTGAATGTCAGCAGACAGCAAGAAGCCTCCCAGATCTCCAGATGCATTTGAGATATCAAAAAAGTACTCCAGAGTTTTGTTCAGCATGGGGGTGAGTAGAAAATGAAGGCTAATCATGTTTTGGGTGTACTATTCCTTTAACTTTAATGATCATCTAAATGGGAGTGTGTGATTCCAGGCATGTCCACGGGGGGGCGATAGCCACCATGATAGATACAGTCACAGGAACTCATGCCTCTCTGCTTTCTGCACCAGTTATGACTGCCAACCTGAACATCAACTACCGCAGGTAAAACATGTTTAACATGTGAATTTAGCAGTGGAAGTTACTTTTTATTCTTAACCATCTTACTGTTTTGGTGCAGTTCTGCAGATTCACCATGGCCTGGAATTCAACAGAGCCTCATAATATTGGTCACATGTTAGATGTTGGTTTTGAGACAGATAGATAGAAATATGTTTTAGGTAGATGGGTAACAGTTTGCACTCTGTTTGGTTACGTGAATTTACTAAGTTTTATTAATAAAGTGTATCTCATTTTAATAGTTATAAAACTAGGCAACGTTTACTCCATGCTGCAAGGCAGCTGTGTTGCAAACTATGACACCTTCCACACTGCTTTCCTGACTTTTCAACAAACTGCTCATCCAACAGCGCCCCAAAATTGGCCTGAATGAAAATTGCTGACTTTTGTAAACAGGAAAATAAGAAAACATAATTCTGTTTGTTTACATACAGTTACAACTCAATTCGAACATTGCTAGTTTCTTGTAAGTTTTCTTCTTCTGAATGGTTCAACAGAGCAGCCACTTCCTTTCTTACTTTGCAATGGCCAAAGTCCTTTGGTACATACTTTTCAGATATTTTTTTGTTGAATTTGCTACCGTTTAGTGCCTTACCAAAAAGGTAGGATGACTTAGTGTGCAAATGTAATTTTTAAATGATTCTTATGGATTGTATTCACCATCTTATTAATTATTTATTGTATGATTGTTGTTTTTGGTATAATAAAATATAGTACTGGTGACTGTGAGAGCTTATCTTGAGGCAGTTATCATGTTGATCAATGGGCTAATATATGAGGAGATCACTGATTTATTAGCCTTGTCTGTAGTCCCATCCCACTAGGAAGCACTGTGCTGATCGAGTCCACTCTGGACAAGGAGGAAGGCAAGAAAAAGTTCATTTCATGTAAAGTAAGCAGCACTGACGGCTCCAAACTGCACACAGAAGCAACAGGTACATTTTTCTGCTGTTTCTTCCTATTAAACTTTTTTCTGTTTATTTTTTTAATCCCTTTGTTGTTGTTTTTTTATGTTTTGTTTATGTTTTTCCTTGCAGCCCTTTTTGTGTCAATCAGTGTCAGCCACCTACTGAGAGGGTGACACAGACAAGCCAGGCTCACCTCTAATACAGAGGATATAACACGTCTGTGAGCGTGGGATCCATTTAGTTTGGAATATGAACATATTTTCCAGCTCATCTTAAAAAAACTTTAATGACTATATTCTTATATTATACTCTAACATGTTACTAGTAATAGTATCAATTTGAATTTCTCTGCACGTTTGTACTAACACAAAAACAGTACACTTTTTAACTGTATTTATTGAACAAAGTGTTATTTATTGGAATTACACAGGGACCTTAATGTTAAGAGCTTTTTTCTGAGATGGATTCTATACTTTCTGTCTGTGTGAGTATTTTTTATTATAGGAAGAAAATATAATAGATGTAAAAGAAATGGAGAGGTTAATTAATTTTTAAGATCAAATATTTAAGTGTGCAGTATTGTGTCTTTGCTAAGAAGAATTTGTCATTTTGCAGCAAAGCAGTCCAGGTCACTTTATTTAAAAAAAAAATATATATGTACTGGCAGTAGCTGAAAAAAGACGGAAACGTTAGAATTTTAGAAAGAAAGAACATTGTTAGCCTTTAACTTTTGGTGCCTCTCTAAGTTTCCTGCATCTTGTGTTCTAGCTATTATAGGTTTTGATCTTTGCCTGTCAGGTGTGAACGCTGGCTGTTACTCCACCATGTGGTGGCTGTGGTTGGTTTTGACTGTGAGATGTTTCTCGCCATGCGAATATCACAACTTTGTCATGTATAGAAGAGGCCTTCGTAAACACTGTTTGTCTCGTCGACTAATGCCACCCGAACTGGCACTTTGAACACACGTCTGCATTCAGAAGTGACTGCAGCGTGTGGCGGCCCAACATTAAAAAGTAATGACCTCCACATCACAGAGAGGCAAGCTGCTCTGGCATCACTGCAGACCACAGAGTTACACTGTCTGATTCAAGGCGGGTTTCTTTGCTCTACTGCAATTAGATATTAAATTGGATATTTAATGTTTAATGCCATATCTACCTGTTGTTGATGTAACCTGAACAAAAATAAGTTCCATATTTGCAAATATGGGTTTAATGGATGATTTTTTTTTTTTTATAAACTGAATTGTTATTTGATTTAAGAGGAATTAAATTAATTACATGGAGCTACAAAATGTATTTTGTTGTGAGTTTTTTTTTTTTCCTTATGGTCCTATTAGCAAAACTTTGTCCCTTTATTCTTATTTTTTCTGCAATCCAGATCCAGTCAGATTCACATGCAGTCATCAAATGTAAAGCTTTAACATGTTTATTAGTAGCTTTTAATGTTGTAGTTCAGCTGTTATTTTTACATACGGGGACGATGGCCCATTAAAAAGGGCTTTTGAAAATCGAACATTCAGGGCAAAATATGTTTAGCTTAAACCATATATATATTTACTCTGGATAAAATGGCACATGAACCAGTAATTAAACCAGAAAAAAAACTGTTTTAGTTCACTTGGGGCTAAAAAATGACTTCACCTTCAGATAAATGACAAATAGAGCCTTTTTTTTTTTGCTTGCCTTAGATATTCACTATGAGATTTGTTTGCTGATAATCAATTCAAAGAAGTCCAGATGGTAATATCCTTATAATGAATGCTGGTGATTCACAACATCACAGTTAAATAAAGGAAAACATGCAAATTTGTTCAAAGGCAACACCTCATTCACCACTACTTGTAACATTACAAGAAAATTAAAATAACCTAGCAATGATACTAAGAATGGACCTTCAGCAGTCTTCTTTATCCTTTGGGAGCTGATATCTTTGTACTGACCAAGTTTTTAAGGTTTTCTAAATAAGTCTTTATAATTACCTGAACAATGTACGATACTTGGGCACTGTAGAGCTGTAATGAAATGTAAATTATTCAGCCAGAGCCTGTGTTTATGTATATATCTAAGCCTAAATGTATAATGTTAACACTTTTAAGATTAGAGGTTCATGGCAAATTCACTCTCATTCATGCAGCAGTTTTTTTTTTTTATCAATTAGGTAGTTCATTCATTCCAACCTAAAATAGACACCTTTGAGTCAATGATTGAAATCTCACTATAATTTGGAACATTTTTTTTGAGTGACTTTGTCTGTAAAATGTAATAATACTTATCTATATTTTTTTTATTTTATAAGAGTTGCTAATGTAAAAAAAAAACACACAAAAAAAACAGTCTGATTTTACTTCAACACATAATGTTTGCAAATGCAGCAGCTTCTACACTCTATTTAACGTCAGTTCTTCCACATGTTGGTCTCCTGTGTGGTTTCTGTGTATATATGTTCATAGCAGCGCGGGTCTGCTAGGTCTTTTAGGGCCCCTCACATCTTTAACCTCGCTGAAGCATGCATTCAGATGGAAATGCTACCTAGTTTTTAAAGTCTTTCTAATGCATGAAAGTGCAGAACAAATAAACACAAGCTTCTCTTTTTTTCCCCTTTCCAGTCTCATGTGGTCAAGTTGGGTTTAAAGGAAGCGGCTGTTTTCCACTTTCAGTTAAACCACCTGCAGCTTGCTCTGTCCACTGCAGCTCTTCAGGCCCATCAGCCTTTTAATGTGGGGGAGCTCCATTTCACAATCCCTCGGCACTGCCAGTTTTTACATCAATCAAGTTGGCTTTCAATAAGGGGCCATTACTGATCTAAAGTAAAGCTGCAAGCTTCGTTTTACCAAGGGCGTAGGTTTGATTTGAACTTTGGTAGGGACACTATTGTTCTGGTGTCATTGGTGCTATGCAATATGCATGCCCTTTTTTATGCTCGATGTGAGCATCCGTACTGATAAGAGGAATTCATTGTTAAAAGAGAAAAGTAACATTTTGCTCCATTAATAAAAATGTTATAAGCTCTACACTCATTAGATGCTGTTTATCAATGTTTGAAGTATCACCGGCTCTGATGAATGTGGAATTAGGACTGTTTTCCACTTTGAAAACGGTTTCATTTGAACGACTAAGAGAGAAGGTAAATACAGTATTTTCTTTTGAAGATATAGAATTGTGCAGAGTTAAACCCCACTCTTATATTTTTACCTACTATTCTCTCTCTGTATCAAGCAAAATAATACATTCATTAAAATATTAACTTCACTATAAAAGTGGAACATCTGGGCTGTAGTTACTCTGTGTCGTCCATTTCATGTATTTCATCTGGGGCTGAAAAAAATGAATCATATTAATTGATTATTTTAATAATCGTCAACTAATTTAGTACGTGATTCATCATTACCTGGAGTATAGAGACTTTAAAACATACAGTAATATAAATGTAAAATGTGCCTTTCCCCACAGAGCAACCCACTTAGATCAGTTATTATATCAAAATTGTAAAAATAAAAACAAAAAAATGAAAACAGTAATATCAACTTAATATCGGTAAAAAGGAAATCCTCACATTTTCTTTTTTAGTTGGCTGTGGCTAAGAATCAGAAATGTTCATAGCTTACAGCCTTTATTTGCCCATTTTTCCAGCAGTCTTCAGAACTCCTGGCTGACTCAGAATAATTCGTTTTATAAAAGAAAAAAAAAGGTTTTTGTTTTTTAGTGAACATGATATTCATTTTTTTTTTTTATTGGGACTAGTTTTGTAGCCTAATATTAATTGTAGTAACCGCTGCATTCTATTGTGAATACATTTTCAATGTTGTGCTCCAAGCACACGCGGACTAGAAAACAGCCAATCAGAGAGAGAGAAGGCGGAACCTAAGGCATAACAACCAATGAGAGTTGAGTTAAACAGCGCAGCACAGTTCCATGCGCTGCTACATGAAAGGGACAGGAGAGACCAGGCAGAGGAGCTGCGAGAGGAAAAGAAGCCACTGCTGCAACAACTACTGCTGTAAATTATAAACATGTTGCTCACATCCAATTATTGGTAGGGACAATTAGGTCGGTTCAAAATTTTGGTAGGGACATGTCCCTATGGTCCCTATGCAAACCTACGCCCATGCGTTTTACTGACTGCAACAGAGAAAAGTCTGAAGCTGCATCCTATTTATTTATTTAATTCTTTCATTAACAGATTTTCTAATAATAGAAAATAGTAACGATAAAACCCTTACAAGATTTGGATAGTTTACTTCAGTTTTGTCTCATACTTTAAAAGTGGAAAAATTCTGAATAAACTTAAAGCACAATTTTAGTTCACTGTTAAACAGTGACCAACATTTTTGGGAGAAAGAATGATTGATTGAATTGGATCAACCAAATTCCCTAAAATCTTTTTTTTTTTTTTTTTTTTTACTAATATGATAATTGATTTAAAAAAAAAATGTAAATTAACGATTCCCTTTTCCTTACTTGCATTTTATACTTTTTTCAAGACTCAGCTTGAAACAGCTGATATGAGGGGTTTTCTTTTTGTTCAAAGGTAGTGGAAATCACACAAAAAATTATGTTTGGAAATGAAATATAGAATTATAAATTGTGTGCATATGCCATTCTTATTTTTTCCATATATGTCCAGATCAAAGCCGTTGTACAATTACATTTCATACTTTAATAACACATTGGACACTCTTGACAGTTTTGCCTGTTCTCTTTTACATAACCAGGGCTAAAGGTTTGTCTTTATTTCCCCGTTGAGTTAAGATTAAAAGATAGGTATCTACTTCTGTAGGTTTAACTGACACAATAAACCAGGCATACCCAAAGTTGGTCCTCAAAGGCTGCTTTCCTGCAGGTTTTAGAGGTTTCTCTGCTTTAGCACAGCTGATTCTGATTATTGCAGTTCATCAAAAGCAAAAGCCTGTTAATCAACTATCATTGTAAATCAGCTGTGCTGGAGTAGGGAAACCTCTAAAACCTGCAGGACAGCGGCCCTCGAGGACCGACTTTGGCGATGCCTACAATAAACCCTAAAGCTTTTTACCAAGGAGTGGTAAGGAGGAATAAGCCTGTATCTGAGGAAGTTTTGCGTCATTAAGTAAAGTTGAACTAACTCAGAGTCAACCTTTCCTGATAATGGAGCCTAGGTGGACGTTCAACTGAAGAAACTCATTGCTCTCCTACATCCAAAGTTCATCTTAAAAGGCCTCCGATGCACTTGTGTGCTTCTGTGTGCAGGTGGTGGATGTGCTTCAACCCACCTCCAGTCCCTCCTCCACCATCGTAGCTAAAGCTTCATAAGAGTGTCATTCCTCCCTGGCTCTTACTGCGTTCCCTGTTTCATCTGGCAGAAGACCGCCATGTTGAGCCTTGTTCTGCCAGAGGTTTCTTCCCAATGGGAAGTTTTTCCTCTCTACTGTCGCTCCATGCTTGCCTATCATGGACAGGTTCTCTCAACTTGTGTTATCCAACTGGATTTTCATCTTACAGGTCCCTGAGTGAAGCTCTAGTATCACCCCATTGGATCTTCCCATAAAGCTCAGCATACCGTCTGCTAACCAGCAGTCTACGGACTGACCAACTTCATCTATCTCCACTCCACCATCAGTTTCAGTCATAGTTGCATATCAATCAAAATTAAGCGCTATGTTTCCTGCCGAGGTCTGAGCGCCAAAGACAAAGTATATGTATCAATACAAGTTTTTCAGATTGGATTCAGATCGAGCCTAAGCCTAGAGCTGCTCCCAGCATTAGTCTGCCCATTGAAGCACAATGTCCTACAGAAACATTTGATCATGTAAACAGAGAACACATATTGATTATTCATCGTTTTCTTTGTCTTTCTGGTCTGTTGTAATAAAGCAGGATTTAGATACAGATCATAAAGGTAATCTCTGCAAAGGCCCAGCTCTGGTTTATGATAGCTGATTCCTGCAAAACAAACCCAAAGAAAAGTGCATTTTTAAAGGAATATGTTTTTTTTTTTGCATGCAGATTTCAATCCACAGGCAATGGACCGCCAGTCCTCCGGGTTTTTTAGTTTCTCTGTTGAGTTGGCAGCAACATGGGATTATATTTCTCAGCCGAGCACCTCAAAGCAAACCCGATCCGCTGGCGTTACGTAACAGTCGGTGACATAACTCCCTCCAGCCCGGCCTGGGACAGCAGGGAGGGGGTGAGAGCAGAGGGGCTGGTCCGGTCCAGCTGCACCCTGCACTGCTGCCGCCACAGGGTGAGAGCAATTATTTTAAAACATAGGAGGAGGGGTTGCTCTGTAAGAAAGAAAAGGAGACAGGAGGAGAATTATGTTTGGGTTTCTGGACTTATGAGGACAGAAAGAAGAGAGATGGCGGTACATGTTTTTAAATGTCTGCGCCGACCCGGGCGCTAGAGCAAACAACAGGTAGCATGCTTTCTGTCATCTTTGCTTTTAAAGACAGGATCGCTTTGGCTGACCTCTGATGTTTGCCCGTGGCTGTGTGGGTGAGAGGTGAGTGTGAGAGAGTGTAGGTCCATCCAGCGGCTTACAGGAGCGTAATGGAATATGAGGAGCCAGACTTTCTACCTGCAGACACCCCCAGGAAAAAAGGTAAGCCAGGGCCGGCCCTAGTCATAGACAAACCCCTGGGCCTCTGTGCACCCTGCTAATACCAAGAGGAAGTGTAAGTCTTGAAGGACATGTTGACAGCTGCACCAATCCATACAGGTGCATCTCAGTCAATTAGAATACAATCACAACAATCGTTTATGCCAGTTGCTCAGTTCAAATACTGAAATTAATGTTATAATTAATGTTATAAAATTATTATTATATAGATTTTTTCTTCTTCAATAATGTTCCTTACAGCTAATGAAAAAAAAATGTCCCATGTGATGTCATATCTGGATTCACTCTCACTAATCGCCATGTTAGTTTGCAGAATCGCTTTAGAAACAACTTAGTGTATTTTACTATATATATATATATATATATATATATATATATATATATATATATATATATATATATATATATATATATATATATATATATATATATATATATATATATATATATATATATATATATATATATATATATATATATGGGGAGCAGTGTAGGGTTAAGGGTCTTATTGCTCAAGAATCCAAAGTGGAGGCTGTGGGGATCAAACTGCTTACTGCACTGCTCATGGGCACATGGGCACTGCTGAAACCCACTAGGCCATCACCTCCCCCAATCTAATGTTGATATTGGATCAGAACTTAAAAAAAAAAAGATCTTAACGTCACTAGTGTAATATAATTCTTTTAAAGTTATTTGGTTACATCCTATTGGGTGAAAGGAAGTGCCAACCATCCAGATGGTTTGGCAAAGCTCAGTTTTCACTACATTCTGAAAACATTAAATAGGAATGACCACAAATGGAAAGTTTAAGAGATGAATGTAAGTGAAGCCTTGAGGCACCCTTGAAAAACATCAAGAATCTACTGTGATCACTTATATTTCTGTAAAAAAGGGTGTTTAACTGTATGTATGGGTATTCCGATAAACTATATATATATGACAGAACCTCTGGCACCCTCTGTTACCCATTGTCTGAGACATTCACCGAGCACAGTCTGTTGGAGCCTTGTTCTTGATGTACTTATGGATCTTGGATGTTTCATCCTGGATAGTGGCTCTCATGCTCACTAGTCCTCGGCCTCGTTCCTTTCGACTAGCGTAGTCTCATGGTGCTGGATTTGGGGTAGAGCCCTCCTTGCATGGTTAGGAGATTTCCTCCTTCATCTGTGTCCTATATATAATCTTTTTCCAAGCTTATTATTCCTGCAGGGTATCTGATTACTGGTAGATCATAGCCATTTATTGCCCAAGACTTATGAGCTGGCTCCTTAGGACCTGCCTTACTTGTTGGAGGTATTTGGCCATAGACGCTTTCCTTGTCACCTCTTTGAGGTTACCATTTGCTTGTGGGATTCCGAGGTACTTTTAACTATCCTCATTGTCTGCTATTGTTCCTTCTGGGAGTGAGACCCCCTCTGTGTGGACTACCTTCCCTCTCTTAGTCACCATCCGACCACAGTTCTCTAGTCCGAATGACATCCCCTCTACATGGATGACATCAAGCTGCACAACCTGCCACTACATTTTACACTACATTCAGTCATTCACCCATTCACGCGCACACTGATGGTGGCAAACTACATTGTAGCCAAAGCTGCCCTGGGGCTCACTGATAGAAGCAAAGCTGCCATACACTGGTGCCACCAGTGCCTCTGACCACCATCAGTAGACAATGCGGGTGAAGTTACTTGCCCAAGGACACAACAATAGTGAAAACCAGAGCCAGGGCTTGAACCAACAACCCTCCAGATGAAGGACAAACTCCTGCATCCGAAGCCACTTACATAAATAAATAAAAAAGTAAATGCACTAAAGAGGAGATGGAGACAATTAATTTCTGCCTTGGCGAATCTTTACCTGACATGACTGACCAGCTGTTCCCACCACCTGAATTCTCCATGAGAATCACTTTTCTCTCTCCATGTCTCCTGATGGCAAGAACCGTCGATCAGACTAGTTGACACGAGAAAGTAAATAAAACTTACCTAAGGACAACCCATTTATTAAAACCTTGGTCCATCACTGATTTTCCATGGTAGCTTGCCAACTCTGCTTCCTGTTTACTACAGCTAAGTTAAACGTTAGCATATGATGACATTAAGCTTTGCATGGCCTTGTTAATTCGCTCCAATATATGGAAACACACTTAATTTGCATTTCGTTTTTTTCTGTCTTTCTAAAACTTTGCTCAAAATTTGTTCATGTTTGGATGAAAAGATGGTTATAAAAGATAAGTTTGATCGCAACATTGTCTGTTTTCTACCTTATAGGGGCAATCCCAATAGCAGTGATGGATGTACCATTTTCTTGCTTACTGGTCAAGAGTATCACTGTGATTTCTATGTGTTTGTCCAAAGTCATCGTGAATATGGTGGCGCAGCCAACAAGGATGGCACGTGGAACACTTCTGTTTCAGACGTGTAGGATCTCTGTTTTGTATGGATGGTGGAAGGTGGTTTAGTAACATAGAGGGGACTGTAAAGCAAAGCTCATCTAAAATGTTGTGGAGGATTCACAAGGTGTGGGCTGCTGTGGAGCTGGTGCTTACTAAAGCAAAAACTATTCTACAAATGCCTTACTTGCTCCAGTGAGGAAAAGGTCAGTTTTTTTTCTACGTGGGTCAAAAGGTCCTCTTTTCAGATGAAAGAAAAGTTTTCATTTTTTGTACATAAATTTTTTTCAATAAGAAAAGAGGCCATAAATTCAAATTGTTTGAGGTTCAGAGTAAGATTTTGATTTATGGAGCCATTTTATCTGCTGCTGCTTGGTTTTCATCAAGTCCAAGTATATTTCTGAGCAACTTTTGCTTCCCTCTGCTGAAAAGTTCTTTCGACAGGTTTATATTGCATTCTTGCAGGACTTTGCACCTACTTACACACTACTATAAGTACTTAAAGCTGCTTTGAGTTAAAACTCCCTTTTTGTTAGTCTTACGTAATATTTTAGATTTCCAGAACCAAAATTTGGGGTTTTCATAAGCTGTTAGGATTAATCATCCAAATAACCAGAAATAATTTTCCTAAACTATATCGCTACAGAAGTTAAGCTTAAAGTATTAAATTAAATGAAATACACTTACTCTTAATTACCTGCGATGTGCTTGTATTAATGAAAACCTTCATAGTTTAAAAAGGATGTTCACAGTCATGGTTAAAAGCTGATGTAATAACATCTGTTTTTTGTGTTTATGGTGGGAAAAAAAAATGTTACGCCCTCATTATCTGTTTGCACGGACATCATGGATTCATGTGCTTTCCCATGGTGGCTTGTGACTAAAACATTTAAACATTAAAATGAGAAGTCAGACACTGCACAAAGACACGGAAGAAAGAATTGCATTAATAAATTAGCTGTCTTTCTGGTTTGATAATGAACAGAGAATAATAATTTAACAAAGCTGGTGTGGCCTAAGCAGCATACAACGCTTTGCTCTTAACAGTTTTTCTTTTTAATTGAAATGATTTTTGAATTGATGATTTTTTTTTAAAGTTCAGCTGCCAAACAAAATCCAATAATTTAATAGATTAATACAGATTAACAATACTGAAAATTTTTGATTAATAAATGATCTGACTATTTACATTACTTTATCGCCTCATTGATCCTTTTATTACACAACAATAGCTGCATAATTCAAATAAGCCTATCACTGTGTTTTCTAGCTGCCGTAGTGTGTTCCCACTCTTACACACTCTTTATATCACCTGTCACTCCTCTCTCTCATCAGTCTTTACCCCAGTAACCCTCCTCATCCCATTCATTGTGCTGCAGTAAGGTGCTCTGAGTGGGTAAGAATGGCACTAAGATGGAGTAATCCGCTGGGATTAACCCTTATTTTTGCTTCTGCTTGTGGCCAATACCTTTCTATTCTAAGCACTCACTTGCTATAATCAAACTATTGGCTACCAGTGGAGATAAGTCTGTTTGTCCTCCTGCTACAGAAAACCACTGCACATCTTTTGCTAAACGCTTAATGCAAGGTGACAGTTCCTCATCGTCTAGGGATAATCATGCATAAGTGCACAATGCAAAGGAAACACTCTTACTTCTTTAAAAAAGTGCACTAGGAATCTCTACTGTTTGTTTTAAGCCAATGCAGGATGATTTCATCTTAATCAAGCTGCAGTCAAATGCTGAATTCTATGAATTTTACTTAAATGCTTCTTAAAACTATAAATGCACTGTATGAAAGAACTTTGGGAATGCAAAGTGATGACTTTGAGGCATGGCTGTATGAAAATTCTGTCAAGGGGAAAATGCATGAAGACTATTACAGCGTAAGCCATAGATGAAAAGGTCATTAAAAAAACATGCACAGACACACTTCATAGACAATTCTCTTTATATGTGTATTAATTTGACATCCAAGAAAGTATGCATGAACAGGAAGACAATACAGCTCCAATAATAATAATAATTCATTTAATTTATACTGCACTTTTCACCAAAAAGGCCTCAAAGTGCTACAAAAAAGCATTTAAAAAAGCATTAAAAAAAGAAATACGTAGAAATAAATGAAATAAAATAAAATAATAAAAGCTGTTTTAAAAGAGAAAAAAGAAACATCTAAGAGGGACCAAAAGTTTTGCTAAAAAGAAATGGTTTAAGGCCTTTTTTTAAAACACTCAGGGCCGGATCTATCAAAGGTTTGCGTGTATTAAAACGTGAGCTATTTCACTGCGCACGCTAAAAAATGTAAAAACTGATCTATCAACAGCGTGCTAAAAGGATTTGGTCTTTAAAACGTGCTAAATAGCGCCTCTTATCTATTTAGTACTTTTTCTGCAATGAATATGCAATATGGGGCGTTTACACGCTAAAGTGCGTCTTGTGGGAGGAGAACATGTAAATATATTAATTTAGCACTCGCAAAGTGATTTATCAAACCTGAACGCAATTTTGCTAACGGTATCTGACTCTATATTTAACACGTTTCAAAAGAAGGTGCAAATGGTCTGTATGCGTAATTGCGCACACATGGCAGCGGTTATTGTCGCAAGAAGGAGACATGGAAATAAAGCAAGGAGACGCAGAGAACGCATTTTTTCACTCCGTGTGAATATTTTTGCAATGAACGAGGAAACGATCATCAAAACATATCGTTTATCCAGCATTGCCATTTTGGAGCTGTTGGGGGAACTCCGAATGGATTTGGAGCCAGCCACAAGGAGGACCCACGCAATACCAGATATCACAAAACTCCTTGCAACATTGCACTTTTTTGCATCTGGGTCATTCCAGCGTACGGTTGCAGCGAGAGCTGGGATCTCCCAATCTCGTTTTTTCAGAAGTGCTGTCCGACGGGGTCGGGGTTCTCCCCCTGCGCCTGTGGAGCAACGTACCAAATGCTGCGGGGATCTCATCCACAGTCACAGGCCAATACAAAACACCTGTTTTTTTTTTGTTTTTTTTTTACTGCAGCACATACCACCTTAGGGAATAAAGGTTGCCAATTTATATATATATATATATATATATATATATATATATATATATATATATATATATATATATATTTACTTATTTATTTTTTTTGTTGGGGGTCACTGTAAGATTTAAATTTCTTAATGCACTAGTTTGTACAGACTACAAACTACTTTGCCGCAAACCACAAAACGCGCAAAACCATCATTTAAATAGGGCGTCTCCAACAGTTTTGCACCTTCCACCAGTTACGCAATCACTCATGTTAAATCACCCGCAAACCATGGTTCAGCCCCTCGCGCAAAATTCCAGTTTGCGAGCGCAAATTACTGCACGCAAAATTGGATCTTGATAAATCCGGCCCTCAGTGGACTGAGGTGCTCTCAAGGTGTCAGGGAGGGAATTCCACAGATGTGGGGCAGCAGCACATAATGCTCTATCTCCCATTGTTCATGCAGGAATGCTTTTCTCAGCTCCACCTCTGGACACCTTGCACCCCTACTATAACTGTAACTTGTATTAAAGTTTCACTATAAAAAGTTTCAAAAGTAACAGTATGTCAGAGATAAAAGTAAGCAGTGAAGTCAAAGGAGTTGAAGTTCTCTGGGACAGGATTGGGTCAAAGTCAAAACCTAGGGACATATATAAAGAAAATATTTATATGCATTGAATGTTACAGAAAGATAATTTGTCGGGGAAATTGTGACGTGTCGAACATAGAGCGGAGAAATGGCCTTATCCTCCTTAAGTTTCTCAGGTTCAAGCAAAAAAAAGAAGAAGAAGAAAAATGAGGGTAAACTTGTGTCAAGGCTTTGAAAGAGAGGTTGTCGCTTTCCATTTGGATAGGTGAATTAAATGTTTGCTAATGCTAATAAAAGGGCATGCAAGCATGAATGCGCCACTCACTGGCCAGGAAAGTAAAACATGAAAGAACATGAAAGAACAATACAAAAACGAAATAAAAGAAAAAAGTAAAAAAAATAATTAAATTAAATTAATTAATTAAATTAAGTGTATTTACCCCTAATAAGAGCGAGTAATAAGATGATGTGCCAACTGAATGAGTATTTTTACTCTTAAAAGTATAAAATTATCAGGCATGCTTTGGTTGTGTAGTGGTAAGCGCACACAACCCTTGGTCGCCTTAGTCCTTGATGCAGGCGATCTGGGTTCGAGTTGGTCCTGTGGTCCTTTCTTGCATATCTCTCCCCCTCTCTTATACTCCCTTTCCTGAGCTGTCATCCAGAAAGATGAGCCACTAGTGCTGTGAAAAGGA
Organism: Cyprinodon tularosa; assembly: GCF_016077235.1. Taxonomy (NCBI): domain Eukaryota; kingdom Metazoa; phylum Chordata; class Actinopteri; order Cyprinodontiformes; family Cyprinodontidae; genus Cyprinodon; species Cyprinodon tularosa. The sequence goes on along the minus strand of NW_024038982.1, from coordinate 1,143,071 downwards.
AGATAATTAAATATTATGTGCTTAAGAAAATACCATCTAATTGTTTTTTCTTATTTTAAATGTAGATGTTCTAATTCCATTGGCAAGGTGTCTCACTTACCCCCTGAATTCAAGAACAAACGCACTCATGACTTGTATAGATTAAAATGTTTTGCAGTAAAGAACTGAAGCTGTCAATCAGGGGTGTCAAACTGGTTCCAGAAAGGGCTGTGTAGCTGCAGGTTTTCTTTCCAACCAAGCAATGGCACACCAGACTCCAATCTGAACATGATGATTTGATGAGATGACTGGAGTCTGGTGTGCTATTGCTTGGTTGGAAAGAAATCCTGACGCCACACGGCCCTTTCTGGAACCAGTTTGGCACCCCTGCTGTTAATGGTACTAGAGATGCTTCAAAAATATTAAACCTTGTGTCGGAATTTTTTTTTTTTTAAAACAATTATGTCTCAATAATACTTTGACATAAACTTTCTGAAATATTTTTTCAGTTTCTTATGGACTAATAAGTGTAAAAACTACAGCAATCAGTTTGTAATAGTAACTTGTAAAAAGTGATGGCTTTGTACATGACCTTTAATGCAACATTATAAAAATAGGATAAATTTTTTTATAACTAAACTCACAATTTGATTTCCTCTATGTGTTTTACCGTACAACCCAACATTGCTTCAGTTCAAATGATAGAAAAAAAAAATTTTTAGCACGTGACAAAATGCCAAATATGATAACATTTTAAAGCAGCTGCGACACCATTATGCAACGAACACCATGTTAAGTAAAAGTGGAAAAAGACTGTTTTAACAAGAGCAGAGCTACTTAGGAGGAAACAAAATGTTAAAACTGGATGTTAATGGGCTTAAGGATTTGGAGTAAAACAGTATCAGCTTACTTATCAGGTACTGGAACTGGTTTATTCAGGGTGAAGAGTAGAGTCGCCGTGTTCTTGCTGCTACTGTTCAGTTTCATACTGCTGAGCTGGCTCTTCTTGGGGTGATTAGTTTGTTGGGTTTTGTGGCTGCTGTGGGTGTCTTCACTTATTTCTTAAGCACTTTTTTTTTTCATTTGTGTCACCCATATAAAAATGAATCCACCTCCATTTCTTAGAAATTGTGCCGTCATTGCGTATCCGCTGTGGATCTGATCCTCTTCGTCCGTTTATTAATCTAACGCTGGTTTCTGCTGTTGCAGCAGTAAGACTCTAAAGCATCCGGTTGCTAAAATTCTGAAATACACTTTTCTGCTATTCTTTAAATTAAACCATCATGCTTGAGTCATTAGTTTCATACGTGCTGCCAGCCTAAAATATGAATCATTTTTAACAATATTTTCTTGAAGTTCATCCCTTCTCAGCTGCATGGTTAGACTTGGAAAGCCCTTTTAGCTCTAAGGCTGTAGAGTTAATGCTACTTGTTAGACAACAATCCACTCTAATCCTCATGAACAACTAAAGGTATCCTCCTCTGCCCTCAATATAATTGGCATTATTTTGTATTTGTTTGTTTCATTTTAGTTGAATTATTTATGATATTATATTAGCTTCTCTGGAATATTATTTATTATTTAATATTATTTATTCCCTTTTATTAAAAAATTAAAAACCCTCAAAACAATCGTATGGACTCTGTTTGTCTTACATTCAAGAGGATACAAGATGTTTTCATTCAGGCAATGTTTTTAGCTTCCTTTCTGTGCTCAGTGGGCTCCAGCATTATTATGTAATGCAGCGACTGCCACTGCAGGAGCGAGCTTCGATGTCGGAGCACAAACAAGACAGTGAAATTGTGACAGATTTGTTTTGCTGTTGTTTGTACCTTAGCAGAAAATGGGATCCCCTGCAGTCACTAAGTGGTGGCTTAATGAGCGCCCTTAAATCAGGAGTTGCTAAATGTCTTCATGTTCTGTCACTTATATTTATAGAGATACAATTTATTAATTATTTTATTGTAAATGTAAATCTTATATGCACAGAAACCAAGATCAGTAATCCCATTTTTGTTGTTTTATGCATTTCTAAGGTGATTAATTTTCCACAAAAAAAATTTAAATTGTCATTCTTTTAATTATAAGAATCTTTCGTCGCTCTAAAAGTCGAAAACAAAATATTCCTTGAGGTAATAAAAAGGTTTTTCATTCCGATTTCATTTTGTTTCTATTTTAATGAAAAAAAAAATCTCCTTAAAGTTCCTGCATAGTCTGCATTGATGTGTTTTTTAAATTTTCCGTGCGTGCGTGCACTGCTCTGCTTTCATTCCATACTTTCTGCTTATGAAGCAAAACTGATTTGATGAGGGCAAGAAAACAGAGGAAACCACAGAGGACCTGAAGTGGCGCCAGACAAAGGCCGGCAAACTCTGCTCCTTCCATTGATACTTATCTACTTTGACTTTAAACATCTCTTTCTGACACACACACACACCCACTGATGTGTACGGCTCCAGAAATAAACTCTTTAGTTAGAACCGACCCTCTTCTCACACTGCTACACAGACTCTCACAACTGCGGTCAAACAGGCAGACGAAAAAGGAGGACCAGTTGCTTCACAGACACCCACCTTCCTCTGCCTTTATCTCTGCTGTGTAAATGTACTGTAGTGTCACACAAACAGACACCAGCGTAAATAGGAATCTGCTAATTTAACCACTTTTACCCAGGCTTCTTATCTGTCCAGTTTGTGCACTGGAAAGTAAAGAATTCAAAACTTTTCCATAAAAAAGTGACATTTAGGATGAAGACTTAGCTTAAACTTAGTATTTCTAACACAATTTTAAGCTATTTATTTTTCACATTTGTTCAAGAGAAGGGCTAGAGAGCTTAATTGAACACGATAGAGGATTTTGTAGTTTCTGTATTCAGAGATCTCAGCAGTTGGCACAACGTGCTGTCATTTACCTCGACACAGTTAGTCGTGCTGCAGTGCAGGTTTCGGTGGTAGAAGTATTTAGATTATTCACGTGGTGAAAACCAGCCTCGATGAGCTCCAAGCAAAGAAGCGGAGGCATTAGAAATATTTTTTTATTGTGATAACATTTGACTTCTGTCATGTTCTCAAGCAAGACGAAAGCTCATCTTGCTTTAATTTGTGACAACTGTTTAATTATGCTCTATTCAAAAGGCAAATAACTTATGTCATTATCTCAAAATAAAACCTTTTACTATTATAATCTCTGTTTAACACAGTTTGCAAAGTATGGAAACTGAGAGACCTTGAAACAGATTTTGATCACATTATCTTGACATAATGAGCTGTTTGTCCGATCCAGAATTAAAGGGTCATTTCTCAATGTGTCATACTTTTGAGAGGAAAACGTTTAAATTTGGGGGTTCTTTTTATCTCAAGTTAATGATTTTATGATAATCTTTTAATTGTCATCTTTAAGGTAACCATTTATTGTGTCATTGACTCAAGAAAACTCAGTCATGAAATTCTTTTTTAGCTCTTTTTTTAACTTTACATCATCACTTCGAGAAAAGTATTTATGCATCTCAACAATATATTTACGATATTTATTTATTTTGTACTTTTGCTGAATTATTTCATTATTTGGACATTACCTTGTGAAAACCGTTTAATTTGAACATTATCTTGACTGAAATAATTTTGTGATAATAGTTTAGATCTCTTGAGATAACATAGTAGGGTTTTTTTTCAGATAAAGAGATAATACTTGTTATAATTAGGAAAAAAATATTAAAGATTTTCAACTCATTGCTGTCATATATTTTCAGTACTTGGCTTAATAAGAACTGCTCACTGTCAGCATGCCATGATTATCTCTTAATCTTTAGCAAACAATGCACTTTTTCTCAAGATACAGAGATAAGCAAACCTCTTTCTGGTTTTGTTTAGATAACTAGACTGTCAGCCACTGCAACCCGAGAGAGCGGTAGGAAAAAAATATATTAGCAATTAGTTCAGTTTTTTTTTTTTTTTTTTTTTTTTTTTTTTCCAAATCCTATTTAGTAACATTTTGAAGAAGAAAAAAAAACACATTTACAATGCATGGTTGGCCAAAGCATGAAATTCATTTAATGGTATCGGTTAAAAAAAAAATTTGTCTACTTGCCGTGTCAACATATTAGTGAGGTTTGTATGTATGTGATTCCAGTTTCTTTTATTTGTTTTTATATTTGGGTTCTTTTGAAATACTGAATATTTGCTTTAATTGAGACAAACTGCAATACATGCTGTCGTTTTTCATGACTTTATGTTGAGCTAAATCATATTTTCTTTCTTCCTCAGGTGGCGTTGTGTCCAAGAAGACTCATTTGAGTAAGTTATCGGAGCCCAAGCTGTCTTTGCGCTTTAGCCTAACATGATGTGTGTGTGTGTCTGTATATGGTAATGACATTGCTCGTGTTTGTGCTAGATATTTGTGCATGCTCTGCGGTTAACTTCATAGTTTGTGAACATGCAACTTTGCACCTGTACAGAAGACATACACACACTCCCATACATATTGGTGTCGCTGGGGTTGGGCTATTAGGAAACATGGTGGGGATTGTGCGTGTGTTGCACCTGTGCTACCCCCTCCCCCCCCATGTACAAACACATACACACACAAACCTTTACCACGCTGGCATCTAAACGCAGATGACAGAGATAACATCACATCTTTTTTTAACTCTTTTGGTTTAACACTTTCTGCCACAACTTTAGCACACCTGGCCGTGTTATCGAGTGTGGGATGTTCTGCATAACACAGCTTTTATATTAATTGGTGTGCAGATAAAAAGAACAAGAACAGGCCCAGACTGAACAGTGATGCTTTTATGGCTCATTTGGGAACGGGAGTAAAAGCTGAATCCAGAGATGGAGGTATTGCTGTACCATTTTTTCAATAATTCAGCGGCCTCAGGTGAAAAAGTTATAATAAAAAACCTTCTCATCCACCGAAACAGCTGGAGTGTATTGGAAAGTGATGTTTACTCAAATCCTATAAGAAATAAATAGAAATATTTGTTATACTTCAGACTTTTTCTATTTTTGAGTATCAGGACTTATTTGTCAGACATGTTAATACTTGACATAAACGTATTATTCAATTTTAAGTAGCTATTTAAATATTTTCCGAAAAAATGTGTTTCAAAACATGCTTTATCATGACGTAGAGCTACACTTTTTTGTTCTTGTGTTGACATCTTAGCATGGCTCTATTGGCTCATTCTGTCTTGTAAAAGTTCCCAGAATCCCACAGGTTGTGAATGCATCTATCATCTACAATCTCAAAGTCACCAATTTTCTTTCAGAATTAGTTTTGAACTCTTGTTTCAGTGTTTTAGAATTGTAGTTTTCTTACCGTTTGTGGTATAAATTTGATCTCTCCACAATGAAAGAAATTTAAATCAATCTTTATCCTTTCAGCAAAAATGGAGGGATTTATAGTTTTATAATGACTCACAAATATAAGTCTTTATAAATCCATTCAGTTTGATGGAAGCCAGGCTTCATCTAATTACCCCGCTGTTTTCTGTTTGTTTTTTTTTTCTGCCCTTCTTCTGACTGATATAGATAGATAGATAGATAGATAGATAGATAGATAGATAGATAGATAGATAGATAGATAGATAGATAGATAGATAGATAGATAGATAGATAGATAGATAGATAGATAGATAGATAGATAGATAGATAGATAGATAGATAGATAGATAGATTGGCATATCATACTTTATAATTACATTGAAAATGCATTTTGCGCATAGATTAATGTAGGAACTTACCAGCAGATCTGCAAAATGAGCTAAAAAAAATGGTTTAAAAGCTTCCAAAATATCACATATATAAATGTAGATTAAAAAAAATATATATATAAAACACTAAAACATCTGAACTATTAGCAAAGTAAAAAAATATTTACATAATTTTAGGGATCGGAATAGCAAAAAACAAACAAAAAAAAACTGTTCAAACCATTTCAGAAGCCAGTTCATCAACTGGCAGTTTTTGCATCTTCCAGGGACTCCTGCTACCTAAGTTCAGTTTTATTCTCATGGAGAGCCTGAATAGTGGCAGACATTATGAGGCATTTCTTCTTCTTGTGTGTGTTATAGAGTGAGGGGGTGCAGGATAACAACAAAGGTATGAGGGAAAAAAGTACCTTGAGAGAAAAAGTCAAGGCAGGGGACAGTCCCCCCTTTTCTTTGTCTTATGTTGTTCTCTCTCTCTCTCTCACACACACACACACACGCCACGAAGGAAGGTGAGGCGGTGACTGTCACTCAAAAGTCTGAATATGTGTGCTGAAGCTGCAGTGAGTACCTGACCTAGCTCTCTGAAGGACGAACAAAAAAAGGAAGAAGACTGATTAAAAGATACAGCTTACCTAGAAAAAAAAAGTGATAGACGCCACTCAGACAAAGTGAGAGGAAAGTAGAGTTTGTGAAAGTGGGACAAACGTCTGAGTCGAGTGGAGGAGTGAGGATGATGCGAGGTAGGGATGAACTTCTCCAGTCTCTATCTGTGTGTGAGTGTGTGGGCAGTGCAATCAAAGATATTTTATCAGGTAAATCAATTAAAGACGATGCTTCATGTCGCTTTGAGTGTTTTGGTTTCATGCAGCAGCCTACTGTTTTTAACTTTCATGCAGACACCTGTCGCTTCAAACAGCTCCATTATGCAATTTGAAAAAGCAGTTTCTTCGAACTCTTTTTCTCCAATATGTCTATGTTTTTATAATTAAACATGTAAAAATTTGAGGCTTTACTAAAAAGTTTTGCTTTGGGTTCTGTTCAAATTCCTTTTCTTACCATATAGCTGCTCTCTATGAAGCCTGATGTTTTGAAACCTATTTGTTCTCTCCAGTGTTCTGCATTGGTTGACTGTTGGCGACGTTCTCGCCGATTGATGTGTTTCACTTTTATGCTTTAGTAACATGATTCAGTCTTAGCTCCCTTTGATGGCTTTAAGATTTGAATCATTGCCACGGTTATTTCTGCCCACAGGTACTGTACAGCTCACGTATGGCATTTCGCTTAATTTAGATAGCAACGATTCAAAGTGCGGTGGGAAGAAGACAAAAAAAAGTCTGCAACTCAAAGATTTACCTTTGTTCAGAGTCGTTCAGACAAGCAGTTGTAGTATTCGTCTGACTAAGACTAATTATTCACAAATGCATAAAGTGGAGCAGGCCAAAGTGTGGTGTTGCAAGCCGCTTTTGCATCCGCTTCCACTGAAAACAAATCAACGGAAAACAGGATGCAGCCTGACCACAGCGCATCAGTTTAAATGGACTGACTCCATGCAGACACACAGGACGCCATGCACATTTGGAAGGGTAATTGAACAAGACAAATGTTGTGTTTAGGTGACGTAGAAGAACCAATGTGAAAAACGAGTGGAGAAATAATACGTTTTCCTGTGCAAAGCTGCTTACAGTTTTTCTGTTGCAACCTGCAAACATTCACACACCCATTTACCGACACACACACACATACACACCTTCACAGCTGCTTCTTAGATGCCGCCTAGATGCAGCCTATCTCCCTCCCGCAGCTGCACTGTGGATTCAGAACAACTATCTGATGGAGATATTACTATATATTTCTGCAATCTAGCCGCAGCAGGAAAAGCTGTTTGCTCCATGAATTTACACACACACACACAAAATATGGCTCAGGTAGTGTATTTTTGGGGGTATTCCTGTTAAGATCTTATACAGTTTCTTTATCAGAAAAAGGATTTCCTTGTTCCTCCGCTGTAGAAAACTTGCACACAAGCGCTTCCAAAAGCAGCAGAAGCATTTTTTTTCATCAGATCAAAGCCGACTTCAAAAATCGCAGGTGACACATTCCCCCTCAAAATATGGTAAATGTAATACAGCAGTTGAGCTGATTCATACCCACTGCTACCATCAAAACAAGACTTTTCTCTAACACCTCCGAATTCAGAAAGCACTTCAAAGTCACAAGTGATGCTAACCGGTGTTCAGATAAGCTTTGATAATTCCCCTTTTCCTCAGATAGGATGCCGTGGGTTCTTGGCTGATCTTTGTTGTTTTTTTTTTGTCACCGAACAGTTTGCAGAGGAACGAGTGTGTGCTTTTGCAGAACCGCACTGCTTCAAAAATATTAATATAACTACTGATGTGTTAAAATATGTTTGACAATATATGTTTTTTTAATGAAACAGTCATCTCACCTATGATATTGCTGTACTGTACTTTCCTCTTCGTTTGGCCGTTTTTCTAATCGGTACAAAATATCTTTCTATCACAGTTCTAAGTTTAGAATTGTCTGGAAGCTGATCATAATTTTATTTATCATGACATAATTATCTTTTGCACAGTGAAACAAATGTATAAAATATTTTACACAGTTTTACCCTGGAGTTTAATGTGTTTGCATTATTAAAGAAAAAAAGTTTTATAATCTAACCTTATTCATATCTATCGTGATTTTTTCACTCAATTTCTTTTCTTCTATAATTGTCCTTCATACATTTGAAAACTTACTATTAATTAATCCATGCAATTAAATCGGATCTACATACAGTTTTTTTTGGTCATTTTTGTTTTCTGAATCTAAGAATGAAATCTATTTAAATATTTAGTTTGTGTTGCAAATAAAACAATGAAGGGATTTTAAAATAATATGTGTTAAATATGACTGAAACCTAATATAATTAATATAATCTTTGGATGGTTTCGCTCGACTAATTCTGTTTGTCAGGATGTGAGTGTTTGTGAGGCTGTTTATTTGTGTATACAAACTTTGTTTGCTGTCTTGCTTGCGTATGTACCCAAAGAAACTTCCGTAAGTGGAAAGCTGAGGTTTTTCATCCGTTTACAGTGCAAAGAGCAGAATGCTGACAAGGTGATTTCAGGCAGATTGAAGGTTAAGGTTAAAGGTGGTGCATAATCATAAAGATGTATCTTCCTGGATTTTTCCTCTTAAACAGAAATTAACTCAAATTACATTTATTTTACATTAGGGTGGTTTGGAGAGAGTGATAAAGCTGCTCCTTTGTTAAAAAAATAATCCTTAATAAGACTTTCCATTTAGATTCCATAAGTGTTTAATTTTCTTTTTTATTTCTTTTATTCTTTTTTTTTAAAAAGAACAACATAATTTTAAAATATCATTGGATTTTCTTTTACGGCCTGTTTGATCGGATATAGTTCACAAAACTAACCTGAATAACTTTTACCCATTCATAAGTTAGTGGTTGTGTTTCTTTCTTTTTGTAAACTCAAGACTCCACGTCTTTGGCCCATTTTCTATCACATAAGAGGATATAATTGAGCGCAGCCTGACACACATTTAGCTGCATGTACGCTGCATCTCGGTCAAATTAACATAAGGCTAATATTAGTTTGAAATGAGGCAGAAAATGTCCTCAACTTTTTTTTATCCGATTTACCAGATTTTTGTTACTTTTGTAGTTTTGTTTCTTTAAAGCTTTTACAGATTACTTTAGTTTGCATATTTTTAGAAATGTTTTAAACTTGATTTTAATGGGCTCAACCTTTGCAAAATGAAAAACATCATTAAAAGTTGTGGATAATGCACTGTAACCTCACAAAGCTTATACATACAGTATTGGGAAATGAAAGCACTGCACATTAAACAATAACTTAAGAAATGTATATGCTGTAGATTTCAGAAATAAGCATCTTTTAACTTGTTCATTCAAAAAACTGGTGTAATTTTTAAAAAATAAAATTACATTATTTTATGCTCTAGCTGTGCTTTTATAAATTAAATGTTTATACTATTGATATTGCTAAACACCAATTGTAAGCCTGGCTATCTCGGCAGCATCTTGGCGTACAACGCGGAAGTGTGGGAGGAGGCTCTCTTCTGTTTTCTCTGTCAAATGAGAATATTTCCATCAGTGAAAATCCACTCAGCTCAAGCCTCTGTGCTCCTAAATGTACCACCTCACACGTGCACAGTTAAACTCTTAAATGATTTCAGTGGGTGTTTTGCTAAAGCACACTGATGTCATCTGAGCAGCAAAACGGAAGTTTTAGTTAACAAGCTTGAAGATAGAGAGCTGCTTATTAAAATGGAAAAGTTATTTGGAAAGTTGCATCACAATTATATAAAGATTTTAAAAAAGAAGCATCGATGAACCATTCAGGATTTTAGAGATGTATACTGATGTCTTTTAGGTTCTTAGTAATTAAAACGTAATTCTATGTTTGCTATAACACATTCTAAATTATTTATGGAAAGTTTGTTTTGGTGAAATACCCAAATGCAACAAACTCTAAAAAAAGAAAAGAATGAAAAAGAGTAATTATCCAACTTTATTAGTCAATGGACATGTCGCTAAACCTTTAATTGATTTTTACTATGTGCAAAAAGAAAACGTCTGGGAAATTACTGATTGTTCATGCATTTAACAACTAAAATAAAAGAAAGACTCTTTACTAAATGAGCACTAAAAGAGCAGAACATTTTTGATTTGACATGGCCCCCAAAAATCAGACCCAATCTCCTCAAAAACTGTTGGCCTCTGTTGATTATTTGGTGCATCATTTAATATGTTCAATTGAACAAGCCAAGAACAATAAAGGAAAATGTTTAAAATACTACAGATTATAAATGATTAAAAAAAGAATGTACATTTTTTACGCATTTTAGAGGTTCTTATTTCTGGTGAATTAAATGAAGCTGATTAACATATTAAGAATAATATCACTTAAAAGTACATATTCACATTTTAAATTCTCAGGGCTAAAACCTGTAAGGAAAAGTTCAATGACATGAAGGCTTTAAAACATTCATATAAAAGCTAAAGAGCTCGTTTTACAAACACCAGATATCCTTGGATCTGCTTTTTAATTCTGTTTTGGGTCTGCAGGTCCTTGCCTTAATTTCCTTCAGATAAATATGTTAAAATTGGGAGCTTTTACAGCTCATATCTACTGTCCAATTCAAATAAATATGCCAAATAGCTTTGACTAACTTCTCTTACACTATATTCTACCATTCTACATTCTGTCCTCTTATCTTTTTGGCTGAATTAGTTGAGCCTTAAGAATATATATTCATCTTACATTTATACAAGAAATACATTTGTTTTTAAAACTGCAATGCATTTATTAGATTTTTCATAACCCACTATCAAAAATAACAGCCTGACTGAAAAGTGAAAGGAAAAAGAGGACTTGTTGAAATCTAATGCAATCGACCGCCTGCAGAAGTCACCTAATCACTAAATAGAGTTTTTAGTCATTTGATTTAATATCAGTATAAATATGGCTTTCCTTTGGAAGAAATCAGCGGTAAAAAAAATATTTTTGCAATTGATCCCAGCCCAACTGCAAATAAACTAAGATATGGCCATCCACCTTCACTGACAGAGGTGGGGAAGAAGAGCACTTATCAGAGCAAAAACCAAGAGGCACATGGTAACTCTGGAGGAGCTGCAGAGATCTACAACTCAGGTGGGAGAATCCATTTACAGTAAAACTAGGGGACGCAGCAAACATGTGGAAGAAAGTCGTTCAGATGTGGATGAAATTAAAAGCTACATGCAGCAAAAAAAACCTTACACTGATCTAACATGGCCGGGGAGGCATCATGCTGTGGGGATATATATATATATATATATATATATATATATATATATATATATATATATATATATTTTTTTTTTTTTTTTTTTTTTTTTTTTTTTTAAAGCAGGACATGACAGCAAGATTCGTCTCGTTCTTATTTGAGAATTTTCAGTTAACGAAAATTCTCAAAACCATTTTCCCTCCACTTTGGTCTGTCCCATAAATTCCAAATGAGACACATTGAGATCCTGGATGTTTTTTTTTCAATACCAATATAAGTTCTTGTACTATTATAGTAATACAATTTGAGCTTATCTATGGGTAGTTTAAGGTTACTCCCCCCCACCCCCACCCCACCCACACACACACAATCTCAGCCTTTTAAGAAACATTGCATTATTAGCAAAACCTGCACTGCACTCACTCTCACCAAACCGAGACACAATCTCTCTTTCTATGGTTACCAAAAATGACACAAATGAAAGAGATAAAGCGGCGTAGTCATTTTTATCTTGCAAACATTTGTGCATCAGTAGATGTTGGCTTTGATTGGAATTGGCTGTGGCTGAAGATAAGAAAATAAGTCCCAAAAACTTGAAAGCTGTTTCTTTCTGCTGTTTGTGTTGATTTTGTTCAGTTTCTGCTTGCATTCTTTGCAGCCTGAGAATCACAAGCGCTGCATGAAAAAATGGCGTTGTTTGAATATTGAGTGTTTCTATGTGTGTGATTGAGAGCGTGAGCTGAACGGTTGTGGGTCACAGTGGATTTCCTGTTGCTTGAGGTTGACAATCAGAACTGAAATAGCAAAAAAAAAGCAGAGACCACTGTTGTTCTCAGCTCTCAGAGAAACTTTGTCTCAGGCTTTTTTCTGCAAAACTAAATATCCCCATTGGATATTAGCTCCTAGATCTCCAGGCCAGCAGGTCATCAGTAATACCATAAATTGCATTCTTATTAGTCATGTCTTAATTGCTTCTCCTTTCCTTACTGTATGCGCATCCGCTCTGCGTTTGATTGTTATTTAATCTCATCCTCGGAAGCCTTCGGGTGATCCCTGTGGCACCAGATAAAGAGGGCACACACTGACACACTAACACACACTTGCAATGAAACAAAATCTGACACAGTTCTGCACGGAAACACCAGTACTTTGCGAATAAAGGCAACATCCACAGGCAGAAGTGACAGCTTGTCGAGCAAAGGATGGTCGGCTTTGGAGAAATGGAAGGTGGACAGGAGAGGACACAACTAGATGAAGAGATTGCAACATGTTATGAGATTTGAGCATTTCCAGGCTCCGTACAGTAATGCCGGCTAAATGAGTTCAGGTCTTTTTGTGAGAAAAACAATCAGAAAACACATATTTTCAAGATGGCTTTCCAACATAACTGCTGGTTTCATAAATTCCTCTGTGACAAAATACAGATCTGAGCAAAAGACTGAGGGGTGTGAGAGTTTAGAGAGATCAGGGGCACAGGGGGAGGCGAGAGGGGGATGGACATTACTGGCAGCGATGAATGAAAGACTGCATTACTGGCAGTTGTCCTGTATGAGCGAGATAGAGAAGAATCACAAAGTAAAGAAATGACATGAAAGAGGGACAGTCACAATGAAAGAGAAGTCAAGCAACCACTTAAAAGGACTTTGAGGTTGACACCTTCACATTTGCCACCTTTCTCCATTTGCAAATATTCCACGTCCTTAGACGACACCCCTCTTATCGCATTTGATGTTATTTTGTTCATTTTTATTAAGTCAGAAGGTGCTGGAGAGGAAAAAACCTTTGGTTTGCCATGGTCACACAACTGCTGTTTGATGTTAAAGGGGAAGTACAGCGTTAAAGAATGTTCCTACTGCAGGGTTCATCTTCATGTCTGATTCTATGGGTGAAAATGTGAAATTGGTTGCTGAATCAGATGCAACTTTTTTTTTATTTTGTCAAAGGGAAGATGCCACTGTCTATAGAGGATTTACGGAAAGGTTTTAGTTGATTTTATTTCTGTGATAAAGATGTTTATTCTTTACCTTTAATTGGGCATTCGTCATGATTGTTCATTTATAGGAATATCACAATTACAATTTTATTTATTTATGCAACATAAATTTGACAAAACATTTTGGCTGGAGCATTCTTCCGATCAGACTTAATCAGTCGTGCAATTCTGCAAACATTTTTAAAGAAGTAGCATTTTGACCTGATGTGCGCTCATTCACAGTTCGGCAAAATCTTATTGCTTATATTTTATTATCGCTTTATTGTCTTAAGATTCTGTGCCACCAAAAACCACATCGGCCCAGGATTTTGTTGCAATGGCTGAGAAAGGTATAGGGGGGAAACAAAACAGCTGCATCATTTTGTTAGTATAAGATTAGCAGAATTGCAACAAAAAAAAAGTGATTCTAAAACCATAGAAAAAATGTGCACAGTAATAGTCATAATCCCTCTAAACCACATAGAGGTTAAAAACATACAGAACGCTTTTGCTAAATTATATAAAGCACATTAAATCTGGATTGTAAAGCAAAAGAAGAGGCGAGATTGTTAGCAAGTTCTTAAAGTTAGAAATGTAATTAAGTCATATTAGCCATTGGTGCTATGATTGAAACAAAGCTTACATTTGTTTTATTGTAGCACCTTGAACTCCTTTTCAGCCTAATGAAAACTATATTTGTTTTATATGCTTATATGCTTTTATATGCTTTTTATTGTAAAAAATTATGATAAAATGTTCACTTAAATGGTTTAAAAACGAAAAAAGTGAGAAAACATTTTAAAGAATAATACAAGTAAGATAAATACTTTCAATTAAAACAAATTAAACCAAAAAAATAAACAATTAAAACAAAGCAGATAAACAGAGAGAGTCTCATGCTGTGTTGAAATCCGAAGAATAAAAATGGGTTTTAGGACAGTAAGAAAGGGGAGCTCATTCCACAATTCTAGAGCTCTGTTCCCTCCTGCTGCCACTGCCCCTGCAGGTCAGCTGACCTGAAGCACCGAGTAGGATTAATACAAGAGGTTTCCTCCATGACTGCATGGTAAATTTAAGATGCCTTGATACAGATACACCCCATCATCAGCTGTGCTTTCAACTGGGATCAGTCTTCAGTATTTGCACTAATCAACACCAGTTCAATGACAAATGTTTGCATCTGCAGCCTTAGGTTACAACATCTTCCTCCTGTCCCCATCGTGGTGAACTTGTGGCTCAGGAAGCTGCAGCATTTATCTTTAAAGTTGGCAGTGGTCTTATTGTCATTCATTTATGCATTGTTGATATTAGCAAGTCAAGTTTACATTAAGAACTTTCATATTAATTAACTAATGTTGGGTAAAAGATGTTGAGGCAGAAATTGTTGGAGCTTGGAAATGTTTCTTTCTTACGACCTTGCAACTAATGCTGACACCCACACCTCTAAATCTGCTGTCAAGTTTTCCAAACTAGATGTTCTTGCATAAAGATTTGTTTTCTCTCCTTTCACTTGTTTGTTTTGTTTAATTTTCTGCTTGGATAAGACAAATGTGCTTTATTTTAGATACCTTCATTGCTAGAGCTAAAGTCTGCATGTTATTATATGGTAAATGGTAAATGGCATGTACTTATATAGCGCCTTTATTCAAGTTAGGAGACTTGACCAAAGCGCTTTACACTACATTCATTCACGCACACACTCACACACTGATGGTGGCAAGCTACATTGTAGCCACAGCTGCCCTGGGGCTCACTGACAGAAGCGAGGCTGCCGTACACTGGCGCCACCGGGCCCTCTGACCACCATCAGTAGACAATGCAGGTGAAGTGTCTTGCCCAAGGACACAACGACAATGAAAGTCAGACTCGGGGCTTGAACCGTCAACCCTTCGATTTCAGGGCAAACTCCTACATCCAACGCCACTGTCGCCCCATTATATGAACATCTTTTATAGGTTTTGTTGAATTTAACTTTAATCTGGCTGTCTAAATGTATGTTAAAAGAAGATTATAACTCCTTTCCAATTGTTCTGTCATTGATGCCAGGTGCTGTGCCTCAAACGCTGTTAATTAATTCCATTTATTGTATTTCTGCCTATTTTTAGCCCAGATTGAAGTTATCCCATGCAAGATTTGTGGAGATAAGTCTTCTGGAGTCCATTATGGGGTCATCACATGTGAAGGATGCAAGGTGAGAAACAACAGATATAAGACATTTATCTGTAAACTCAATAAGAAGCAAAAAATATCAAAAGATCGATCTGAAACACACACCGTCTGGCTTTTATTCATCAACATGTAGACTGTCACACGTTTAGACTCCCACTTAAGATTCACAAATGAGTCAAGATCATTTTTAGTTTTTTTTTTTAGGTATTCAGAAAACATAGGTGCAGCAAATTGTCTCTACTTAAGATCTACTGTATGAACTGAATAAGAACTTCCTGATGCAGGACGGAAAATCAAAAAGAATAAAAAGCATAATTCTCCAGCTTTTTTTTTTGTTCCTGCTTTTTTGTTTATGTTCTGCTGTGTGTTATTGTAGCGATGAACTAATTGCAAGCATTTGTTCTAATATATTTCATTATTGTCCCTTTATTTTCATAATTTTGATGATTTGCTGCAGTTGAACCAAGCACCAGATTGATGCTGCTGAATAGGTATTAGTTGGTTTGCTGGTTTTAAGATATAGTAAAGTTTTTTTTAATCCATAAGAATTTTTAACCATAATGTTCCTTAGACTTAGATGTTTTTTCTTAAATACAAGAGAAATTGTTGGACGAAAATACTTTTTTTTAGGTTTTGGGCGAATAAAGTAAGAACCATAGAGGCTATGGTTCATAAAAACATTGCATTCGGCCTGCTATATTATTATTGTGCATATATTATTGTTCTTACCAACAAAATCAAGAACATTAAAGATTAAAAAACAGAATTTAGCTGATTTTAGTTTGTCTAAATGCCAAGAAAGAAAAAGCTATGAAATGTCCCTTTAACATACTACTGAATTTCAACACCTTCTAATGTAGTAACATAACCTGGTCAATGTTTTGTACACAAATGTTCTGAATTGCTATGATAAGTAGCATAACTAATTTAGCACAATCAAAACTTAGAATCTATAAAAGTATTAAGTTTAGAAAAGGGGAAATTAACTGGAGCCATACATTAAGACGGTGATATTTTATAAATATTGCTACCAGGCTATAAGCAGTATTTTTGTAAAGCAGCAAACTGCAGACTGGCTACTACAGAACTGATTAACAGGTCGATATCAGCTTATTGGGTTCATGGTGCTGCATAAGATGTCTACTGTTAAAACCTGTGCATGTAAACAACTACTAGCTGTAACAGGTTAAGTATTTGTGTTTGAATAAATCCCTCTTAAGATTGTACTTTAAATTATTTCCATCAGTATTTGACGAAGTAGCATTGTTAGTACCAGCTTCTTGGATTGATTTTTTGGATAGGAAAGAGTTAACCAGGTTGAGCGTTTGCAGAGCAGATGCTTGCTCAGTTATTTCAGCATTGCTCCTTCATCTCTTTAAAAATTGTTTCAAAAAGTTTTCAGTCTGACTAAACATTGGCTCTGAGAGTCAACTGAGGAGGGAAATGAGCTGCAGTGATGTCATGTTTGAGAATCCAGCAGCGAGAAGGCTGAGATGGGTAAATCCCAATATGTTGAACTACTCCTTTAAAGATCAGAGCTAAACGTTGTTCACAGGGCAGATTTGGTCGTCTTTTGTTTTGTTCTCTTACCTAATGTCTGACAAGTAATTTCACAAGTCTGCAGATCAAATACTGTGTAAACACGGAGCAGTGACACCTCATGACCACGAAAATACTCTCATAAAAGAAAAAAGAAAAACAGGCAGTTTCTGTCCAAATGTCTAAATTATTTCCTTTGAATGTTTCAGCATCTACAGTTCTGTATGGAAATATTCCCCCACGTTAAGAGTTTTTTAACGTTAAGTTTATGCTTTTTTTGGTCAAATTTCAATGTTTCAGCTCATCACATAAGTTACAATTAGGAAGGGATAAAAGGAACCAAACCAACCTGACTCTATTCAGTAATAGAGTAGCTCACCTTGTTAAATCATTGGTTTTACTTTAATTAATCTTTTTTTATATATTAAATGACTTTTAAATCAATAAAACTTTTAAACAGATTTTGTCTTGGAGTTCTAAAGCAATTGCTCCAGCATGGAAAACTGCAAAGGAGAATCACAGACAGATCAATTTATTGACAAATCCAGAGCTCTCTTTCGTCAGTTAAGGTCACTTTTCATGAAAAAGTCTGGGCCCTGCATTGGGAAATATTCTATGGACTCATTAGGCAATGATTGTCTTTCTTAAGATGTCTTCTGTCACATCTCACGTTAAACTAACATTTTTTTTTACAAAAAATAAATAAATACTGGCAGTCAAACATGGTGGTGGCAGTGTAATACTCTGGGGCTGCATGGCTGCTTCAATACCTGGACTGTAATCTGCAGCAGGACCATGAGGTTCACCACTACATTCATCTCTAAAGGTTATGCTGCGGTCTAGTCCAAGTCTAGTCTTAATCTTATTGAGATGGTATGACATGATCTTCAGCAGGACATTGATAGTCAAATGATTGCTTGAATAAATCAATATCTAAATTAATGTACAGTAATTTAAGTGTCTGTGCCTCTGATTTTAAAATTCATTCATGTGGTTTGCATTGTTATCTGAACTCTTAGGGCTTTTTCCGGCGCAGTCAGCTTCCCACTGTGTCCTACTCCTGCTCCAGGCAGAGTAACTGTCAGATTGACCGGGCCAGTCGGAACCGCTGCCAGCACTGCCGTCTGCAGAAGTGTTTGGCCCAGGGCATGAGCAGAGACGGTAAGGAAAAAAAACACTTTCTCCTTTACTCACTTGAGATTAGGTGATTGCTTTATGTCATAACCTGTTTTCTCTCCAGCTGTGAAGTTTGGTCGCATGTCCAAACGTCAGCGGGACTCTCTTATAGCCGAAGTAGAACGACACAGACAGCAGCAGCAACAGCAGCATCTTCAGGGAGACACTCAGACGGCGCTGTCCTACCAATCCAAAAACCGCCAGGACCGCTCCCCACAGCTCCTTCAGCCCATGGCCACTGCCTACCCATACACTGGGGATGCAGAGCTAATGACCTACGGCCCAGAGGTCCACCCATATCTGCTGTGTTCCCCAAGCGACTCGCAGGTATCTGGGATGATCTACCGGAGCTCCGGTGTCTCACCGACATCCAGATCCCACGGGAGGGCGGACAACAGCGGACATCACGATATTAGTGAGGAATTGTTTTAGGAACTCTCATTAAATACCATATTCTTATCTTCTTGTTCCCTATTAGAGCTATTTTCTTCTCTTTTTGACAGGATTCGACTCCAGGCAGCAACCTCATGATCTAATGGCTCTTCATCCGTACAATCCTCTTGATGATCTGTACAACCTATATCCCCATTCTCTGCGAAACATAGGTAAGTAGTCTGCATAATGTCTTCATAAACTTTTGAATCTATCACATTTCATGATGTAACAACCTTATTGAGACTTTTTGAGATTGACAACCTATTGCATGACTGTTACAGTAGACAGAGAAAAACTTTTCTATCAGTGCTGGGAGTACAGTTCTAAGAAGGATGGTTTGATTTCTGCTCCTTTGGGTTAATACTTTGTAGAACCAGTCTTTACAACGGTTACAGCTACAGCTTTCTGATTGTTCTTCTTTAGAAAAAAAACTTGATCTCTGTCAGATTGGATAGAAAGAATATCATTCAATCATTATTTGTCGGCCTTACCTTGAAGTTCTCAAGGGATTTTAGGTCCTGATTGCATTAAGAATTGAACAAGGTTTGGATTTAGGTCAGGCTCTAACATGTGTCTTCTTCTTAACTATGACCAGGTCAGGCCACACTGCCACCACCATGCTTCAATGTGAGGATGGTGTCTTTAGGGTGTTTTTACACCACATATGGTTTTTGGACAAAAGTATTACTAGATCTCATATGAACTTAACTGTTCCCTAATCCATTCAATGTTTCCTCTACTTTGCTATTTGGCAAATTTTCAGTGTTTCCTTTTACTTTTTGCCACTCTCTGATAATAGCGATTGTTGTGGAGTGAATGACCAAAAGTTGTTCTTTCAACAGATTCCCCCACCTGAGCTGTGGTTCTGTGCAGCTCCTCCAGAATCACCTCTGATCTGCTTCTCTAAACAATGCTCCCCTTGCCCCTTCTGCTCAGTTTAGGTGAACATAAATCTGTTGATAAGTTTGCAGTTGTGACATACTCCTTTTAGTCTCAAACGAGGGATTAAACAGAGATGCTGAAGGAGATTTTATAACCTAACTCTCTTTTAAACATCCTCACCAATTTGTCCCTGATCTGTCTGCCGTGTTCATGATGTGGTTTGCTCTCTAACAAACATGTGGAAAAAGAGTAAACAAGGCTGAATGACAATTCACACCACAGTTTTCCTTTCACTTTCACCTACAGTAACACAATGCACTAATTTGTGTTGCATTATCTTATAAGAACCATATACACAGTGTTAACATTCTTGGTGCAAGGTGCTTATATGCATCTTGAACAAGCTATCTTTTAAATATAGCTCTAACGTGCGTACTCTTTTTTTTTTCAGATGAGCTGTGTGCCAGCATTGTGCGTTCGCACAGAGAGACCAGCCAGTACAGACTGGAGGAGCTGCAGGCTCTCACATGGAAAGTCTTCAGCAGAGAGGAGATCCAAGCCTACCAGAGCAAAGTAAAATTGATGTTTTCTATATTTTTTTTTGTATTTGTCAGGCTTCCTCTCGTGTGATTCAGACACTCATATCAAAACACGTCGTTTTACATGACTTGAGGTTACCTTTGTTTGATGAATCAAACAGAAAACAGAGAAAACTTCTTTTATCGTTCCCCCTCCTCCTTCCTCTTTCGTCGCTGTTTTTATAGCGGCAGATCAATTTATAGTGTCTTTAATAAATATTCATACCCTTTGAACAAATGTCCTATCTTCTCCTATTTTTTAGATTTTTTGTGATCTTCCTTAACGTGGTGCAAGATTGGGATGAGGGAGGAAACAGTATTTTGTTTTTGCTAACAATATAAAGAAAAAGTGGTATGCATTTGTTTTAGCCTCCTTGCTGTGATGCCCCCCCAAAAATCTAGATCCACAATTCACAACACTTCATCTTAAGAAATTTTACAGAGTCAGTTCAATCAAATCATAAAAAAGTTTTCTATCTAAGGAAAGCAGACTTATTGCATCCAGTCACTGACCTGCAGCATTCGCTCCTCCTGGATGAGCTATCAACAGTGGATGGCTGCTTAAATTAAAATATAAACATAGAAATAGAAATGTATGCCATATTTAAGATTTCTTTTATTATTTTTCTATAATGTAATGTATTATTAATATTTTTATCTGGTGGTGTAAATACTTTTACAAGGCCCCCTATGAAATAAAATATGTTAATATGGGATTACAGAGGTTCACAGCTATAAAAGCATATAATCTTTTTTTTTTTATCCTAAATCTTTTGCAGACAGTTGATGAGATGTGGCAGCACTGTGCCGTCCGACTGACTGATGCTGTACAGTATGTGGTGGAGTTTGCGAAACACATCCCGGGTTTCCGTATGCTCAGCCAGAATGACCAGATTGCTCTCCTCAAAACTGGTAAGACTCAGTAAACTCATCACAACAAAATGTGAGTCCTTGCAGAAAACTATTTAATTCTCCATTTTTCTTCCATCAAACGCTCAGGCTCCATGGAGGTGGTCTTAGTCAGGATGAGCCGCTTCTTCAACACAGAAAACAACACTGTTTTCTTTGATGGGAAATTTGCTGGAACTGAGGTGTTTAAGTCTCTGGGTAAGAATTTGATGCAAAGCCAATTGTGATAAAACCAATACATTTTTTAGAGGGACTCATTACTGATTTTTGGTCTAATTTCCCAAAAGCGTGTGGTGATTTGATTTCGGCGGTGTTCGATTTTGCTCACGGGATGTGTGCTCTGAAACTCACAGAGCAGCAGCTGGCTCTCTTCAGTGCACTGGTGCTGATTAATGCAGGTAAGATGAACCCCACCCTTGCAATGCATTGTTTGTATACTCAAACCATAAACAAAAAAAATCATGCTACAACTACAAACCTTAGTGTATTCCACCAGTGGGACCAGCATGTTTATAGAACCTTGTGTTCAAACTGATAAAGGAAAGAAAGCATTCAATGTGTTGGCTCCTACATCATGGAATCAACTCCAGTCTAACCTCAAGATGTCAGACTCTTTCATTGGACTTATTTCGAGCGGTTCTTAAAGATAGACAACAAGCTTCTATGAAACAGTGTCACTGCTTTTAAATTGTTTTTATTATTGTTTTATATTTTGTGCATATGTATTAATTGATCTTTTTTGTAACCAGGTTGCAGTGTATTGCAGATCTCTGCCCAGGTCCCCCTTGAAAATGAGATCCAGATCTTAACGGTGTTTACCTGGCAAAATAAAGGAAATAAAAAAAAAAAAAAATAGCATGATTTTAAAATGTCAGAAAAATGGTTTAACTGCAGCCTATATCCAACCCCCTTTAGTTAATGCTTTGTAGATATATAAAATAAATTAACAAATGATAAATAGATTTATGAAA
Organism: Cyprinodon tularosa; assembly: GCF_016077235.1. Classification (NCBI taxonomy): domain Eukaryota; kingdom Metazoa; phylum Chordata; class Actinopteri; order Cyprinodontiformes; family Cyprinodontidae; genus Cyprinodon; species Cyprinodon tularosa. The sequence goes on along the minus strand of NW_024038982.1, from coordinate 1,120,931 downwards.
CATTAAAGTGCAAAATTATATAGATTACATAAATTTTTTAAATACACTTTTATTTCAGAAAAATATAACTTTTATATTTATGTAAAATAAATAAAGGGTAAAGTATTTAAGGGAATATATATTTTCAGGGGTCTGCAGTTTGTTGCATTGTTTTTTGGGGTCTTAGGCTAAAATGTTTTGGAACCTTTGGACCAGATCACGCTAACAAATGAACACACTTCTATCTAAACCTTCTTTAGGATTTCGATACCTTCATTGGTGATCCGTCTCTCAGTCAACTATGACCAGCTTCACTGTCCCTGCTGAAGGGGAGCATTTACGCAAATATGAAGCTGCCACCCCCAGGTTTTACAGTTGGGATGGTTTGCTCAGAGCGACCTTAAATGTCAATTTTCTGCCACAAATCTAATGTTACATGTCAACTAAGAAGTTCAATTTTGGTCTGATGTGACCACAGCACCTTCTTTCACATCTCTGCTATGTGCCAGACATGGCTTGTGGTAACCTTTAAACTTGACTTAGAATGGTTTCTTCTTACCGCTTTCTCATTAAGGCTAGATTTATGGAGGGTTTGAATAATAGTTGGTTTAGAAACAGATTATCTTACCTGACCTGTGGATCTCTGTAGCTTCTCCAGAGTTCACTAAATAAACCTGCTTAAAACGTACCTATCGTTTTTCCTCTGACTTTTCTAGCCTTTTTCTTGGTCTTTATGAGTCTGTTTGTTTAAAACTGTTCTTCTAAACAGTTTTAAACAAACCTCTAAAGGATGGTAATTGTCCTGGATTTTATTCATCGACAAAAAGGGATTCGACTACAGATTTTTGTTTGTTAAAAACTAAACAAATGTCATGTTTTATTCTTCCTTTACTCAGTTAGTATTGCTATTTACGTCTATCACATAGAATTCAAAAACTTACTTTTGTTTTATTGTGACAGGATCTTAAAGAAAAAATGGAAATGTTTATCCTAAAATAAAAATCTTGAACTCCCTCTTGTTGTTTTTATTAATTTGGGATTCTAGACTCTCTCCATTCAGTCTGAATAAGGTTAAACTTTTCTGCAAAGAAAGGCAGACACACCCCAAAAGACCTTAGTCTTTGACATGGAAGTCATGGGTTTAAGTCACAGCCTGTTGATCTTCCACCCCATCTCTCTCAACCCTATTTCCTGTCAACATACTTTTAAATAAAATTTGAGAAAATCCCATAGTCCCATACAGTAAGAAATTAAAATAAGGAATACACCTGTTTCAAATGATCACTATGCATTATTTTTCTGAAATACTTTTTTATATTATCCCCCCCAAAAAAAGTAATATTTGTCTGTATATTACGTTACAAAATATCAAAAGGTTTAAAGATGGACAAACTTTTTTCTTTAACTTTGTGAGCAGACCGTCCATCTCTGGAGGACCGAGGCAGAGTTCAACGAGTTCAAAGAAGCGTGGAGTTGGGTCTAAATCACATCCTTCACCGAGACAACCAGGATAGCCTGATGCATAAGGTAGATCCTAGCTGATGTACAGATCCGCTCACACGCTGGCCCCACTGTAGTTATTCATCTCTGTGTGCCTGTGTCCTCTCTGTAGCTCTACCAGAGGATGGCGGTGTTGCGTTCACTGTGCGTCCTGCACATGGAGAAGCTGCGCTGGTTCAGCCAACGCTACCCACTCACAGCTCACTCTCTGTTCCCCCCCCTCTACAAAGAGCTGTTTGCATCTGAGGCCGAGCTACTGCCGGGGGCAACTCATTGACCACCCTCCAAAGATGCAGACACACGCACACATCTACACACAAGCAGAACCTTAACTTTTAATGTACCTCCCAAAGGACTCTGTTTAGGAATAGGGGGAAAAAAACTGTAATTGACATTAAATATTATAGGATTTATTTTTAATAGATTGATTATTTCAGGGAATCGTGTTTTTTGATGTTATGTAAGAAGATATTTTTAGGATTGATTTTGTCTCAGGATGTGCTGTTGTGATTCTTTCCAGCTGTAGAACTCCTTATGCATCAGTTTGTTTATGCAGAGATTCAAAGAGACGGGATGCAGCGGAAATTTCAACATCAGGTCACAGTGACCCAAAAATCCTGCAAATTAGAACATGGCTTAAAGCTTTTACTTTGGCAGTGGGTCTCATATAAGCTTGGATTCACCCTAAAAATGACCTGGCAGAACAAGTAGAAGGTGAGAAAAGTTAAAACGATGAATAAAAGGCAGAGAAGTTTTCTACCTGAAAAAAAAAACTTTTTTTTTTTTGTCCGAGTTAAAAAGTGTTTCAGGGGTGCTGTAAGATTTGCTTTTATAGCAGTAAATAACGCAGGGGATTAAGAAAAAAAAAGAAAAAATGCTAAAAAAAAAAAAAAAAACAAGCTGTTATTTCCGGAAAAAATAAGCAATAAAAAAAACAAACAGTAACAGATGTTGACCCCATTTCACAGGAAAAACATTACATAACACCCCTTTTTTTCTGCTGTCACTTTATTTTTTTTCATATTTCAACTTAGTGTGAAGTTTCTTTATTGTTACTGTAGAGTCATGTTTATGTCATGTTATACTATTCTTTTTCTTTTCAGTAATTCTTGCTTCTGCTCAGTGTTTGTTCTCAAAAGGTTTTCTGTTGTATGGTTGCTTTAATAAATGATTCAAAAGCTGAGAAAAGTTTAGTCCCAAGGCTGTCTCCTTGTTATTTCTGGGAGGTTTTGTTCTGCTGTTGATGATAAAACATGTCCAACCATGAGCAACAAAACAGACAGAGAAGTTGTTTCTGTTTGTTTAAATAAGCTGCTTTAGGACCTTGTATTTTTTCAGAGTATTCAAAAAATAATTTTTTTAATGTATACATTTTCCCTATTTTCAGTAGTTAGTTGAAAATAATCTATCATGTTGCCTTTGTAAAGTAGCTCTTGCAACATATTTTTAGCTGGATTTAGGTTTGACTTTGACTAGGCCATTCTAAAACAGAGCTATAGTTTAATCCAAAAAGTCATTTGTAATTGCGGTTGTATGTTAAGAGAAATATTCTTGCTAACGGTGATTCTCCAACAAAATCTCATCCTTTGCATTTTTTGACTTTTTTTTTTTTATCCTTTTTTTCCATTAACTCTGATCAGCTTTGTTGTACCTGAGGAGGAAACTCATTTTGTCTCATCTTGATCGAGCACATTTTTTTTATATTTTATAGAGTTCCCTACATATATTGTTGCAATATGTAAACTTCACTGGGGTTTCTTTCAACACCCTTCTGTGCAAATAGGAGGAAGGCCTCCTTTCAATTTGCCATATATTTCAACTTTTAGTTGATTTGACTATTTTCAATAATATTGTTCATGGTAACATGGCCGGAATGCAAAAACATGACACACTTTTCAAATTTGTTTTTGCCAAAAAAAAAAAAAAAAGAAATGAAAAGCATGAATTGCTTTAATTCCATGTCACAATCCGCTATAATTTTATGTTGATTCAATAAAATACCAATAAAATGCCATGGAGTTGGTGGTTATCATGTGATGAAATGTTAAAGATTTCTAGTGGGGTGAATATTTTTGCCAAAAAAAAAAAAAGATTAAAAAGGATATATTGCTTTAATTTCACTTCACAATCTGCTGCAATTTATGCTGGTCCCATAAAATACCAACAAAATGCAATGAAGTCAGTGGTTATCATGTGAAATGTGAAAGATTTCAAGTGGCGTGAATACTTTTGCAAAGGTAATGTATTCCTCTTTTTTTTTTTGAACTTCGAATAAACTTAACCCTATGCAAATATTCCAGGAAACAAAAATATAGGGCAGTATTATTTGACTAATTGAATACAAGACATACAGACAGTACAACACATCATTTAGGTATGTTATGGTGAGAAAATTCCCTATAAAGTTAAGTGAAACATCTTTTACAGCTCTTTATGGACGACTTGACTAATGTTCGCTGGAATAGAAAAAGTGGTTTTGTATAAATGCAGCTGACTCATAAGGAAATATGAGTCATTGTGTTTAAACTATGATGTGGTCTTTCAAAAGTTCTCATCAGATTGACAAAATTCAAAGCTGTTTTTAACCATAGAACTAAGAACACAAAATTTAAAATGACCTATCCTTTTAGTACAACCCAACAAATGAAGGTTGGGTCCTTGAGTTTAGCATATTTTATGGACAAGATGAGTAACTAAAGCTTTCAAAAAGGCTCTAGATGATCCTGCAGAGATAAAAAACAAACATTATGCTTTTTGCTGTTAAAATGATTATATGATCAAGGTGCAAAGTAATAGAAAACAGTCCTTCCAGGTCAACATACAAAAAACTAGAAACATTTTCAAATTAAAATCATGCAGAACCTCAGCATGCTGGTTATCCTTTTTTTTTCTGTATCATTAAAGAGCCGCACAACCAACTTCTCCCCCTTTTTGTTTCTTTTCGGAGTTGTGCACACCCTTTTTCTTCTGTTCTTGAACAGCTTCTTGTCTTCCTAACTGAACATCAAGCCAAATGCTTGATCATGATCTGTGTGTATGATGTTGTGGGCAGGGCAGGGAAAGTGGAACCTCCTCCCAGTTTGAACCCTGGCCCTTTAAGATAAATAGAGCCACACTTTCACCAAGCAACTGCTGATATCTGAAAGGGAGAGTTTTTTTATTTGGTTTCACTCGGTCGCTGTAACCTTGGAGTCACTAAGAGTGTTTGATATTTTCTCAAAGCAAATAACCTGGGAAAAAAACTGCACTTTACCGTTGGTTTTGGAGTTAAAAGGCTTTTTAAAGCCTAAACATAAAAAAATGTTGGTTATGTTAATACTTCCTAACAGCATACTTGGTAGATGGTCTGTTTATAAATATAATTCACTTTGTCGGACTAATAGATTCCTCGCTGACACACTTGTCAAACAATTAGGAATAAAATTTGAAAGAAAAACAAATCCTTTCTTCCCATACTTCAACATCAAATAATTTAGACTTGAAAGAGGATGAAAGAAACCCTGAGGGATGTATCATACTTGAGTTAATCATCTGGACAGGTATTTGGCTCTCAAAACATCACTTTGTTAGTGGTCTTTCTGTCTCATTCTGTCCTGCATATATCAGAACTATCTTTGGCAATTAGAGGGAAACAATTTTAAAGATATAGCATTTTTGGTGGTGTTTAAAATGGTACAACTCTGGCTTGTTTATTCGTCTGTTTTCAAAAGCTAGAACAGTACATATAATTCACCAAGGCAATGATCTATTGATGGTATAAGGACTGAAATGGGTTGCATGAAACCATCTTAAGAAAGAGTCTCATTAACTTTTGAAAAGTCAGGGGAAAAGTAGAATGCATTCTTGTGTTAAGTGTTCTTGTCCCAGTGTGGAGGCTGCACGATGGAACAGTGGGTAGCACTGTTACCTTGCAGCAAGACGGTTTTGGATTCCATTCCTGTCCCGGAGATGGAGTTTGTATTTTCACCCCGTGCATGTGTGGGTTCTCTAAAGGTACTCCGGCTTCTTCCCAAAGTCCAAAAACATGACTGTTAGGTTAATTGGCTTCTCTAGAATTTGTCCTTAGGTGTGAGTGTGTGTGCATGGTTGTATGTCTTTGTTTGTTTTTGTGTTGCACTGCAACAGATCCCGCCTCTCGTCCGTAGACTGCTGAAGATAGGCAACTCTGACAATATAATATCTTAAATATGCAGAAAATAGTTTATACAACAAGAATGGTGGTCCTTATGCCCTGATTTGGACTTTCTTATAGTAAAATTCCCTACTTAGAAGTTGTCAATTTTGACTTTGAGAGGAAATTAAATGCATTATAAATTTAACATGGAATTGTCATGAGAAGAGCAGAAAAGGATCCAATAACAGAAAGAGGAAGAATCAATACTAAAAACAATCTAACCCCAAAATGCGAAATATTAAGTAACTTGTCACAAGGGAATTATATGAAAAGATCTTAATGAGAATAAAACACAATGAAAAAAAAAAGACCCATACACAAACAAGGTATAACTTAAATCAAACCCTATAGATCATAACATCTGGCTATTAACAGTGGTTTCAGAGTAATGGCTTCTTCCTTTCTGAGTGGCCATTCAGCCCATGTTAATACAGGCCTGGTTTCACTGTAGATAATGACACTATCATAATGCTTTCAGCCATCATCTTCATCTTCACAGGACGTTTAGGTTTCTTTCTGGGGCTTCACATTAATCTCTAGAACTCAACTTATCAAAACATCCTAGTGCTGTTAGATACAGCTATAACTGTTAGAAAAGATGCAGGTGTCACATTTAGAGGACTGTTCTCCCTGCTGTCCTATGGGAATAGGCTTCGTAGCATTTGATGCAGGGCCAGCAGATTCCCAAACAGCTTCTTCCCCACTGCCATCAGACAACTGAACTGTTTAGAAAATTCTAGATTATGTCACACACCCTGCATCAAACTGATGATATCAATGCGCTTTTTTGCACCATTTTTTTCTCCAGCGATGTTTACATTGATCACTGCTGATCCTTAAAAAATGGAAATGTCATGCGAGCTTTACAAAACAAAATTTCGTTTTGCAGACACCCTGTGTCTACAAAATGACAATAAATGTTGTCTATGTCTCAAATTTAGTTATGCAGATGTTGAACTTTAAGGAGGTCTACAATTCTCAATGTCATACACTGCAAAAACGATCTAGAAATAAGTGAAAATGTCTTAAAATAAGTAAATTTACTCTTAATTTGAGCAGGAAAATAAGATTGTTCGCTAATGGTATGAGTATTTTTTACTCTTGGAATAAGTTAATTAGATAATATGCACTTGAAATAAGACAATGCAGTTCTTTTTTCTTATTTCAAGTATAAATTGTCTCGTTTCATTGGCAGAATATCTAACTTACGTCCTCAATTCAAGAAAAATGCACTTATTTTAAGAGTACCGTACATGGAAGAAGTGTGTTTTGAAGTGTTTGGAGTTAAGTGAAACTAGTTTAATAACCAGACTAATTCAAGCAAAGGTTAAAGAAACAGGTTCAGACATGCAAAACGTCTTCTCTGTTTCAAACCAACTTGAATCCTGGATTTGAGCTGATTCCTTATGAGTCATGTTAAAAAACTTCCCTCCTTCCCTCACTCCGCCTCTGCGCCTTCATCCATGAAAGCATTGCTGTGATTGCCTGCAGGGTGAGCTATCAGACAGACCCAGTGGTGTCTGTTTGACCAATTACCGGGCCGGTCTGTGCGTGTTTTCCTGGGCGGCAACTGATCTGATATAATAACTGGGTCACTAAATTCCTCTGTCCAGCACATACCAGCAGACATTATACCAGAGGACGGATCACAAACATGAGCTCCTCCGCGGCTTTGGTGAGCGCCGCTGTTGCGTCGCTCTTAGTACTGAGCTCAGCTTGCAAAGGTTAGTTTGTTTAGTTTGTTGATTTAAAAAAACAACAACCTTTGTTAGAGTTGTTGTTGTTTGGGCAGTGCTCCATGTATGTTCGTCATAGCTGCTAAATGTTTATATCGGATCAGCTATACAGTAAATAGGACGTTTAAATGTTTTTTGTGTTGTTTTTTTTTTTAAGAAAAACACTAACAAATCTATGAAAAAAATATCCTTTTTTTCTCTGATGCTCTTTTTCAATGTGTTTTCATCGGTAAAGTAAATGCAGCCTCTACAGTAACAAATCTCAGGTCATGCTGCGTCATTTTTATTTTATTTATTCTGTTTATTGTTTTCCAGATGCGCAAACTTGCGTTCAGAGTGAGTCCACCATATCCCATCCCTTCCAAGGTCAAGGTGGGTCTCATGGTGGTGATGTTTGTGAGGATTTATTTCTGTTATCTGTTTCTATGACTCACAGCTGACGCAAACCTAATAAGGGTGGATGTTGCATTGGCCAATAAATAAAAGCAGTGTGTATTTAGGTAGGGCTGGTGTGCTCTGGAAGCTCTGCATCTTCTATCCCTTATGACAATACTCCAATGATTCTTTCAGTTCAGGTCAGTTTTCAGGTCAGATGGCCAAGCACGCAGTGATGCCATGGTCAAATCTAAATGTCCTTTAAGTTTTTTTTTTTTTTTTTAAGTAAATGTAAGCATGGAAGGTCCTAAAATGTCTTGGTAGACAGTTTAGTGCACTTTGGACTTGATAAAGTGGGCCAACACAAGCAAATGCTGTGACTAATCACAATTAATACAGTATATTATTAAAAATAATTGTCTAACAATGTATTAATCAATTAATCATTTACTGTTGTATAGATAATCTAAAATATGCCTTTAGCTGACATAGCAACCTACTGAGAAGAGTAATTATACCTATTGTAAAAAAAAAAAAATTCAATTTAAGATAAAAATTAAAAAAAATCTTTGGCTACCTGATTATTAATCAAAAAATATTTTTTCAAATTAATCGATCAGAAAAATAATTTTTGGTTGCAGCCCTACTTTGTACCAATGAGAACCAGTGCTGTTATCTGTGATCTGAGCCCCATAGAGACCCCTTTGATTGTGTCTCTGGTACAGGAGTGGCAAGGGATGCAGAAATCATACTATATGTCATATGTCTGTGGATGGTTTCTCCTGTCTCCAGAAGTCCATAACTTTCACCACCCCACAGTTGTGATGTTGCTTGTGCACTTTTTCCCCAACAACAATTTTCCTTTCTCAGATTCCTATCAATTTGTTTGGATCAAACCCAAAAGTGGGCAGCTCCTTTAGGAATTTCTTTCTCATCTCACTTTTAGAAGGTGTATACTACAACTGCGTTGTACAGGGAAAAAAAAAAAAGATTTACATATATATCTGTATATCTTGTGCAACAGTCTTAATTATTTAAGAAACCTAAGATTGGGGGTTTATTTGCTGTAAGCCATAACCATTGAAATAGACACATTAAGACATTTACAATATTTCAGTTTTTGTGGAACAATTCTGTTTGATGTAGGAGTTAAGCTTTTTGAACTGAAATACAGATATCAATGTGTTTAAGAGGATATTCTAATTTATGTAGATACTCCTGTACAAGCAGGGCTTGACATAAAAGCCAACTTGTAGATAAGATCAGCTCAGTACCACCCTGTCTAATTGTTTGAGCTTTTTTGCTCATCTAGGGACCTAACATTAGTTCCCTAAATAACAGTTTGATAATGCAGGCAGAGCATATAATATATTGTATCATCAGTATAATCTATTTTAAAGAAAAACCCCTGGGGATAAAGTTTTATAAGAGTGAACCATAAATAAAGTGTTTTTCTGACCAACTCATCTAAAGTCATGTCTAATTTTCCAATAAATACATTTAAATACCAGCTCAAGCGAAAGAGTAAAGTTTGATAGACTAAACTATTGTAGTGTGCGAAACATTTAAATCAAGGAAACATGAAAATAAATGTTTGTAGAGTAATAACAAATAGACTAATTTACCGATCTATATGTTCACAAAACACTTTTATCATCTGACTTGAATTTATAGGAAAAAACGTATTCATTTGAAAGTAATTTTAAAACTTCATTAAAAAAAACATGAAATATTTAAAAAGTTCATCCACACTTGATAATCATGACTACAAATAACAATAAAACAAGTTATATGGGATTCTTGACTTATACATCTGGACAGCTATAATGGCAAGCCCTACAGTATCTAATGGCTTAAAGATTTATCTTGTAATGAGCCTCAGAATGTAGGACCCAATATTCAAGGCGAGACAGAAAGGGGGAGGCGGGGCACCACCCATCACTAGCACTTGGGTCTAGGGATAAACACAGGTAAGTGACCACCAGGGCCGGTTCTAGCCCTTTGGTTGCCCTAGGCGAGATTGAGTTTTGCGCCCCCCTGTGCGGTGAATTGTGCCTACAGCTGTGCAAAGTGTGTGTTACAAAATTGCTAATTGAGTGCAAAGCAGTGTTTGTTCTTTTAGTTTTGTGAACTCAGTGAGTGGATTTGCTTTAAGTAATAATAGTTTTAGAAATTGTGCTATAAGAATCAAGGTTGTGTTTAAGCATTCAGAAAAAACTGTAACTTAGCATGGAGTGATGCATAGACAAATACCAGAATAGGTTGCAGTACCTTTTCTTTTTTATTATTTTAAATAATTTATTACACATTCAAAGTTAGGACTGTGCAAAAACACTTTTAACCATCTGTAAGGACACTTAGGTAAAGTATAACTAAAAAACTGGATTGAATCATTGAATGAATTTATTTCAGACAATTAACAAATTTAACACACATTAAACAAATATTAAATAAATCAATTTCAGAAATTACCAAATAACAATAAAAAATAATAAATTTAAGAAATTCTTCAACCAAGGACTACATAAAAAAGTAATTGATAAACATTAAATTAAATTTTCTGTTCCAGTTCAATTAAATCATTTGAACATAAATAGAAATGAGATAAACAAAATTTTCCTCTAAATAAAATATATCAGGTATATTTACCCTGATTTCTGACATTGATTAGTGATTAAAGAAAGGATTAACCCTCTACAAACAAAAGTTCTTTTATGAATACCATTACAAAATTTGTAATGGTAAAGTTTGAAGTTGTTGTTTTTTTTTGTTCACATATTCTATGATGAACAGCCATAACTTCATATATTTTGATGATTATTTGTACATCCCTTTTGAATACTCAATGCAGATAATCACTACAAAATATTTTATTTATATTAGTATCTTCTACCCATTCTCAAGCTAATAATATAGCACATAATTCTGCTGCATATATACTGAGAAAAAAATGATGTCAACATTAGGGATGGGGATCGTTAATATTTAATGATATCGATACCTTTATCGATACTCCTTATCGATCTGAGTCTTTATCGATACCACTATCTATACTTTTCTGTTATTTGGTGGAAAGACGATGCAACAAAATTTTATTAACAGAACTGGTATTGCTTCTATTGCTTAACAAGTGAGCATAACAAAAACGTTTCTAGCCTTCAATAAACATGGCTAATGTAATAGGCCACTTGGAAATGACATAAAACTAACTAGAATATATTTTCACAATTGTTGGTTAATGTATTGTCTACTGTCACTTTTCATCATGTTTTTAGTGATTAGGAAAATATTTAACAAATAAATAATTGTATTTTAAATTAAATGTAATTTTTAATAAATGTTGGCATCAGTAGTTTAATTATATATAGAGCAATGTACAACTGTATTACTCATGTTTCTCGCCAAAAACTAAATTTCCCGTTTTCTTTACGTTACACTTGAATGCATCATGATAACCTAATTATCGTTTTACTGAGCCAATCTGAACGCATCATCACGCAGCACGTCTGAAACTTTATTTACTTTTCAAGCTAACTAGCTTGTATGCTTCCGATTACAAGACGGATTTCACAATTAATATTTTTAACTGACCGGACAAGCTACAAAGTCTGTGTGCGCTCACCAGTGGTACTCTGAGTGGATGATTAAGACGGGCCGACTGCAGCTGGAGGAGGAGAGGGGAGTCTTTTCCGTTCAGCCATCCTCGAGTCGCGAGCAAAGTTAAGTGTCAGACTTCACTTGTTTTACTTTTAATATCTGTTTGCTTACAATTTCATTCCAAAATATTGGTGTACATGCTGCAGTGATTGACGTCACGACTTCCGGGTTGGAGGGCGCTTGAAAAGTGATCAGAATCTTTTCCGATTTTCTCTTAAATGTGAAAAAAAAAAATAAAAAAAACGGTGGTATATTTATTTGTTCATATTTTGCTATTTATTTATATATACGTAAGGTTAAGTCAAACTGACGGACGCTTCATAACCGGTTTAATTCGCTTTTTTTTCTAATTCTATGATTAATGGGAAGTAAGCCTAAGGGCGACGCTAGAGGGCGCCCCCAACACATTTGTCGCCCTAGGCAATTGCCTAGCTCGCCTGTAGCAATCGCCGGCCCTGGTGACCACAATAATCTGATAGAAGATGCTTATCTGTACGAGTCCCTTACCTGGTTAAACCGTTCAGTCCATCCTCTCGAGAAAGGCAGGATCCAGCCAATGGACTGCCAACAAGATGCGGCTCCGCGGTTGAGAGGCAGAAACATGACACAACACCAGGAAACCTGCAGAACTTTAAAGTAGCTCCCTCCGCTGAGCCAAAACAGGAACAGGGCACGCTCACCGGAGAAGAGCCAGGACACAATCAGGAAACAGCAAGACTACAGTAAACAACCCTCTCTAACCACTGTCCCCTAAGAACGAAAACATTAACTAGTGAAAAACACAAATATTTCAAACACAAACAAAACTCAAACCGTGATCTGGCCCAGATAGCTGTGCATATCGGATATAAGCAGCAGGAGCAGGTGGATACAATGAGTGATAATTAGTGAACGGGGAGGGTTAGGCAGGTGAGTGAAGTGAGCAATTAGATCAGCTATCAGGGAAGTGAGGATTACATGTCTTTCCAGACTATTGTTTCTTTAAGAAGCTTTTAAAGGCTTCAGATTGAAGATTAGGATTTTAGTTCATATATTTGTTTTGTGAACAACTGTACTTTTTGAACTGTGTCAAAACATTCTAATGACTCTTTATGAATATGATTTGTGTCGGTCAGGTTGTGCTGCCTCTGGTCTTTTTAAACAAATGAAACTGCGTAAATGTTAAGAAACTGTTTTTTTTTAATCAAATGTGTCTTTTAGTGCTGCTGGAACCAATTATGCAGAGAGAGGTAGATTTGTCCGAGCTTATCAAATTTGGAGGTACGGTCTATCTTCCTATTCTAAAAAGCTTCTGTGAATTACACAACAGCTGTCTGTCCATATTTTGCTGTCCATCCATCCATCCATCCATCCATCCATCCATCCATCCATCCATCCATCCATCCATCCATCCATCCATCCATCCATCCATCCATCCATAATATCTCATTTTAAGCAAAAGCAATGCAGTAATTTAGACTTAACATTACTTATTTTTTCTCCCATCAGAGCCCTTTGCATCAGAAGGAGAACTACCACCAAGTATGCATCTTCTATTATTGTATTTTATGGTGCACTACCTCCTGCTACAAAACTATTAAGCTTGCATTATTTCTCCTTTCGTCAAAGGTCGACCCAATTTTGGCCCACGCTCTTTTTTTCCTGCGCTCAGCTATCCTGTCCAGTTTCCCCTCGGCCAACCAACGGCTGACAACATTGAGGCCATATGTGTTAACTCCGACCATCGTCCCCGCTACCCAGACTCTTATTTTCCTAACTCTGGTTTTGGCAAACAGAAGCGCCAGGCCACAGCTGTTAATAATGCAGAGTGGTGGTTCAGCACATGCTGCAAAGGGAACCAGACATGGGGGACTGAGATGACGCTGTGTTGCGCCACACAGGCAGTAAGTTTTTCTCAAAATTAGAGTCAGCACTTTTTTTTTTTTTTTTTTTTTCTTTATGTCTCATGTGTTGCAATCAGTGTAACTTGATATAAATAACAATAACTACTGCTGAGCACTTAATGAGTGCTACTGTACTGTTCTTGCTGTAATTGATCCTGGGTTACTGTGATTATAAAAAGGGGCATAAAACATTGCTATCTGCATGTTTCAAGTATAGTTGGAGGCCTGGGTTCAAATGATAGACTAAACAGACAAGAACCATTAAAACACACAGCGATAACACCTTCACAAAAAAATAAAAGTGGAAAAAAACAGTTTTAGTGCTGAATCATATTTATCATGTTATGGCTAAACAATCTTTCTCTGTTTAAAACTTGGTAAATGGGCACCTTAGCCTCAAGATTTCTCCCGGGCTGTTGTGCAACAAAAAGTCTCCGTGTTGCGGTTTGTTTGTCATTGTCAAAGCTTTTATTTCACCATGACAACTTTCAGTGTTTTGTCTTTACTGTTTCCAGTGGCAACAATCAGTTAACCTGTTCTGTGAGGAGGACTCCTCTGTCAAAGATCGGCTTTATCATTGCTGCAGGAGAACGGATACCAGCAGATTCCAGTGTTTTAAAGAAAACGCTCAAAATCCAAACTACGAGCCAACGCTTGAGCTGCCTGTGGAGGAGGTTGGCTCTACTCAAAGCTTTAACTTCAACCAGGACACTTGCCCGAGGTCTGTTGACTGGAAAAACCAAACATCTTGCAAAAGTCTTCATAACCCTTAACATTTTTCATGTTTTGTAACTTTATAACCACTCACTTTTACTTTTTTTTTTTAAATGTGGATTTTATGCAAAAAAAATAAAGAAAATGTAGACAAAAGTCTCAATGGAAAGGTCCTGCACACCACACATTTAAGCATGGTGTGCATTTGTACTGATTAAAAAAGTCAGTACATTTCCAGAAACATATTTTGCTGCAGTTATTTTTTTAGGTATATACAAGTTTAAATTCAAATGACGGATGGCCCTGGGAACAGTACTTAAAGAGACCTTCCACCTACTGCTTGTAGAAAGTTCAAACTTGGTCACGTGATCAGGTCACATGCTTTCTGGGTCTCATACAGGACCTGGAAGCAGAGGTGGGTAGTAAATAGTTCCGTGTACTTGAGTAACATTCAAAAGAAAATGTACTTTTAGGAATATTTTTATTTTATTGTGTATTTTACTTTTACTAAAGTAAATGTAAGAGTGCTTTCCCACCACATGTAACCAGAGATCACATAAAAATACCGTAAACAGCAGATATTGTTGCTTGAGGTTCTTTATTCTTTCTGGACATGTATGCATTACCTATTGTTAGGACTGGTTTTATCAGTTTATCTTAAAGAAATTGACTTGTAAAGGTGTTTCTTCTGTTCAAAGTTATTTTCTAATCGTGTTACCTATTTGTATTTTTTTATTTCATTTTGAATCCTATAATTTGTACATAATTCTCTGCCTGATTATACATTTTAAACATGAAATCAGATGTGATGAGCCAATAATTACTCACTACAGTGAGTAGCCATTTCACCAAGTACTTTTTACTTTTGAGTAATTTCTTGGATGCCTATGTTCTACTTTTACCTGAGTAATAATAGAATAAATTGGAGTGACTGTAACTTAAATAAATTGTTTTGGTACTCTACCCACCTCTGCTTGAAACAAACTGCAAATCTAAATTTTTAGCCCCTTTTTTTTAAAGGAGCCTTTTCTTTGATAAAACTCAGACTGTGAATTTTGTGTTTAATAATTCTCCTACATCTTCATCCTCTTAACTTTTATCTAGCTCATTTGGATATGAAATACTACATTATGATGTGATTTAATAAGTTATAACAGGAAAAAGGGGCTGTAGCTGTCATGGATGTTGAAATGTCATCACAATGAAGATGGCTATCTGTCTTTCACCGAGGCTCCTGTAACATCTGCTTCATCAAATAACAGATTTAACTCAAATGAGAAGCTTCTAAGAATATTATTGAATTAAGGGAACTGAGAGATGACGCCTCCTCAAGAAAGTCATTGTTTGGGTTTGTGCAATTGCATTGCAGGAATCTGATGAGTCCACATCTTGCAAGAGCCAGTAGAGAAAAAACTGAACTCAACCCAGCTGCCTCCCCAAAAACCGACATCATCTTCCCTCCTGGGAGGCCTTCTGCAATCAACATTGAGTCACTGTGTAGCAACCAGAAGTTCAGACCTCTCTACTCAACCAAGTGCCTCCCACGCTCAGGCTACGAGATCCTGGCTCATCAGGTGAAGACCATCAACCGTTTGGAGAAGAAATACAAGCAGTGCTGCAAAAAGAAGAAGGGTGCACTCCAATGTGCTGAGCAGAAGGTACAAGATGCATAACTTTCAAATTTAAAGTTAGTGAATTTGACACCAATTAATTAATTTGTTTATTTGTTTCAGTGGCGCTTGGAACTCAATAGGTACTGCTCAGGCAAGATTGCTGGGCAGATAGACCTTCAGTGTTGTCAGTCAAATGATCCATTTGGCTGCTTCCAGACAGTTTCTCTGGATCCGCTCTATAATAAAACATCTGAGAAGGAGGCACCTGCTCTTAGCACAATGTGTGATACTAAAGTTTTCACCGACAACAGGTATGATCATAGTATGTTACTGGCATTGGTTCTTTCTTTTGTTTTTTTCTATTGGTATGTCTAAATACTTTCTACTGTTTTGTATATTGCAGTAAATCTATGCTGAATCTTAAAAATATGATCATCACAAAGAGTTAAATAATTTAAGAGATAAAGTTACTAAAACTGAGAGTGATATATTTCTTGCACTAAAAGCTATCCTTTCTGAAGTAAAATTAAACCTTTTATTAATGTACCGTAATACATACATTTTGGGGAAAAAGTAAGTCTTACTTAGATTTCCCTATACTATTTAAATGTTTAAATGAATTTTGGAGAAAAAGTAAGTTTTACTTAGATTTCCTTAAACTATTTAAATGTTCAAATTGATTTTGGGGAAAGAGTAAGTTTCACTTGGAATTCCTTATACTGTTTAAATGTTTAATAGCAGTATGTACATAAACCTAAAAATACCACATAAACTTTACTCTAAAAATGTAGCTTTTTGAAACACATACACGGCACATGCACACTGTAGCTCACAGCAGGACTGATTCTGCTCTGAGTCCAGACATTACAGGATCACATACAGAATAAGAGGTAGTCCTGAGACATTTTGGCAGGGTGCAACAGTACTGCAAAAACCTGCTCACTGCTCATGGGACTGATACTTAACTTGGCTTACCCTCCCACTTTGCACTACACTTTTGAAGTCCAAAAACTCTTCCTGGAGTTAGATGGATTTAAACTGTCCCCAAAAGTTAACACCCTGAAGTTGAAGTTAATTTCCTAAATGCATTCATGACTTTGTCATCTTAGGTAAGGAAAATGTAGCATCAAATGCCAAGAATCAGCAGTGAGTTCCAGTTAATCTTAGTGGAAGGTTGCCTGGCATTAATGTTTTTTATTTTTTGCCAAATAAGGTATATGTTATTTTGCAAAAAATAACAGATACCTTTATTCCAATATCTAGTAGAGATTGTATTCTTCATTGAGAATGGTTAGACAGTTTAAGCTGTTAATTTTTAATTGTGTTGATTTTGTTTCATTAATGTTCTAATTGCATTCTTAAAAGTCCACTAGTCTGGATGACTGGTTTAGATGTAAAAATTGCAATGTTTCAGTGTGTAGGTTTGTAAGATTTTTATTGCTTATTTGAGTAGAGGTTATATTACCAGATCTGTGATGGATGTGGTGTATATGAAATACTTGGTATATGAAATACTTTTTTGGTACAAGTTCGAATGCAGTACAACATAATGCCCTTTTACTACGGTATTAATGCTATAGTTTTACATGCTATTTTTCATTTAAATAGAGAAATACATAATCTTTACACCAATGCTCAAAGTTTAAAAGGCTGTTTTTGTACTGACCCTCGCCCAGAAGTTGTTTTGAGCAAGTTTGTGTGAGTTAAATATTCTTTATCTTATATATGAGTATGTTTCTTTAACAAATGTTGAAACTCTAAGTTTAAGAGGGTTGTAAATTTTTTATTGCATATTTGAAAAGTACGATTCCAGTTAGAGGGCTGCTCAGTGGTGCGGTGGGTAGCATTGTCGCCTTGCAGAAAGTTAAATTAAGTCTTTCTGCATGGAGTTTGTTTGTCCTCCCTGTGCTTGTATGGGTTCTCTCCGGGTACTCCAGCTTCCTCCCACAGTCCAAAAACATGACTGTTAGGTTAATTGGCTTCTCTATATTATCCTTAGGTGTGAGTGTGTGCATGAATAATTGTTTGTCCTCTTTGTTTCTGTGTTGCCTTAAAATTTTGAGTAAAATGCTGTTTGTGCATATGAAAAACAAGGGCACTTTACTTAATCTGCTGAAATAAATCTAACTTACAACTTGGATTTAATTAAGTAAATGTAACTTAATATCTTTTCAACTGTTATGTCTTGTGGAAAGTTACTTGACTTAAATAATTTGCGTGCAAATACTTACAATATATTTTTTAAGTAAATCTTATGAGTTCTTTTTTTTCAGTGTACCAGGATTTTGTGTTGGTGAGTGTGGGTGTGTGTGTGTGTGTGTGTACTGCATGCTTTATTTTGCAGTCAAGCTGGGGAAATGTTGATTTCATTTCCATCAGGATTGGCAGCTGTTCGCAAAGGAACTTCAACTCAGTTTAGCTGCAATGGAACTGGCTTGACCCAAATACTTAAAGTAACTATGGAGTATAAACTGGATGCTGAGGTTTCAAAAGGTGTAATAATGAAAATAAAATCAATAAAAGTATCCCTATGAGGGTAATAAATTATTGATGGATTCAATTACCAAAATGAAATAACTTTTAAATCTCCTTCTAATCTATTTAGCTGCACCTGTTTATCCAGCATTTATAACAATATGTACGGTTTGCAGATTTCCTGTTGGTTTTCAGCTGAAAAGCCTATGCTGCCCCCTGTCGGAGCAAGACAGAAACCCTTGTTTTGCACAAAAGGTGACAAACATGAAGTGAATTAGTCCAAAATAATACACATAAAATACAAGCTGGAACCTAATTTTCTTTTTTTCTATTCTATCAAATCAGATAGAACAATTATCCCAGAGCCTGTGTTCATCAGACACCTTTTCCACTGCAGCTGTTTACCGCTGCTGCAAGAGGACTTCACCTGAGGAGATCTCACGATGTGTTGGTGAAAATGTCAACAAACAATTGAACAAGAGGGGTCAGAGGAAGAATAAGAAAATTTGCCCCATTCCTTAAACACACATTTCACTGGCAGGATCTGATCCATTACTGGGTATTGTAAGCTCACTCCAGAAGTGGTTCACAGTAAATATGTATCTGAATTTGTACCTAAATCAACTTTTGGTGTAAGTTACAATTATCACATGAAGAGCATTGCAAGAGAATAAATAAAAGGGAGTACCTTTTAATACAGAGTTTCTAACGAGACTCCAGGCTCTGTTATTATAGCACTGCTTTCTTTTTATATTGCTGCTGTTTGCATGGTTCATTTTACACAAGTAGTTTGCTGAAAACGTAAAAAGAATACATAAGGAAGTTTATATGGATTTTATTTGACACTTTAAATAAAAATATTTTTTAAATCTTGTTTGTAGTTACTCAGGTTTCTTTTTAAATTATGGCTGGTGTTACTGGCATTCAATGCTGATGAGAAGATTTTATACATTAATTTTAGCAGAATTTCCTGATTTAGCTTTGAATCAGGTTTTTTTATACATCATCATGTGGTCATAAAACAAGCTATTTTAATACATTTTCAAGGGAAATTTGGCCAACAGATTTGAATTTGTCATCTTTAATCAAGGATGGGTCTGAATTTTGCTTTTTGCATACGGTTCATGTTCAGCAGTTTTAAAATAAAAGTGCCTGAGCAAACTATGCTGATCGACATGCTATTTTTTACCATCAGATCTAATTGTTGGTGCACATTTCACCACTTTGGTTTTCAGATTTGATAGAGTTAATTGAAGTGGTTTGTTTGATGCTTAGGACCCAACTTTTTTTCTTGTGGTCAACAACTTTTCAAGAGATCAAGGACGTTTACTATTAAAACAGTTTACTATTAAAACCAGATCCATTTTTGAAGTGAGTTTGGGATCATTATTTTTTGGAATATCTAGATGTCTCTATATTTCATTAAGCAGACATTTCATTTTCGATGAACTAATGAATTTTGACCCTAACCTCTCGTAATTCTACAACTGTTAAATGCACACACTAAATAAAGTCTTTGAGGTCCATGTAAAGGTAACAGTATGTTACAGTTGCTAAGCCCACCCATCTAAGTATTTAAGATGACAACAACTTATGACTAGAAGTTCAATAGGAGTCTTATTTATTCATCAACGAGTTTCTAAATACAAATGAGTTTAAATATTTATGTCATAGATAATGTCATTTCAACATTCCCAATAATGTCTTTGTGTTTCAAAAATATGTTTAAGGCTCTACTCTAAATAACTGTCAGTCTTTAAAACTGAAGTTATTGGAAACCCAGCTTTATTTTACTCATACTTTGACTACAAACTAAAAAGAAATCTGGACATAAGTCAAACCACTGCCTCCTCAATTAAAATAAATCTGTGAAGTAAATTTAGTTACAAAAATTAAGTTATGTTTATTTAGTTATATTTGTTCATTTCTTTTTCTATTTTATTTTTCTGTAGTTAAACAGTTATGTAAGTGGAATGTAATATTTTGGGGGCCAAATCTATTTATTCAGATATGAATAAAGATATTAGGCTACTTACATCTACTCATAATTGATTCGTTAAATTAGTTAAGTTAAATTTATTTAGAGCATAAGGATTCTTCTTTCCTTTATATTTATCCACTCAATCTTCCCTTTCTCCATCTTCTCTTTGCATTTTACACACACTAAGCAATACACCGACCGCTCTTAGAGTTTAAACCTCCACACATCGGTGGATTATATAACAAAAAGCCAACTGGTTAAAGGAGACCAACTAGAGTTATAATTATAAAGTTTATCTAATAGTCCATTAAACACATTCTAATAATTAAATTCAGTTTATTTATATAGTGCCAATTCACAACAAATCATCTCAAGGCACTTTACAGATACAATTCAACCAGATCATACAGTCAAATTGATTCAAAGCCTTTTATCTAAGGAAAACCAGTTGATTGCATCGAATCATTGACTAAAAGGCGATCCTCACACCAAGCATGCTTGTAGCAACAGTGGAGAAGAAAAACTCTCTTTTAACAGAAAGAAACCTCCAGCAGAACCAGGCTCAGTGTGAGCAGCGATCTACCGGGGCCGACTGGGGCTCAAGGATACAGAAGCAGGCATACAGAAATAAGCCAAGATACAAGGAGAGTTTTAAGCCTACCCTTAAAAGTAGACAGGG
Source organism: Cyprinodon tularosa (assembly GCF_016077235.1). Lineage (NCBI taxonomy): Eukaryota > Metazoa > Chordata > Actinopteri > Cyprinodontiformes > Cyprinodontidae > Cyprinodon > Cyprinodon tularosa. The sequence goes on along the minus strand of NW_024038982.1, from coordinate 1,100,165 downwards.
TGTCTGCCTCACAGACTAAAACTGGTAGTTGGTTTCACAGGAGAGGAGCTTAATAACTAAAAGATCTGCCTCCCATTCTACTTTTAGAAATTCTAGGAACCACTAGTAAACCTGCAGATTGAGAGCGAAGTGCTCTGTTAGGAACATAAGGAACAATCAAATTTCTGATATAAGATGGAGCTTGGCCATTTAAGGCTTTATATGTGAGAGGGAGGATTATTTTAAATTCTATTCTGGATTTAACAGGAAATCAATGAAGAGAAGCCAGGATAGGAGAGATACACTATATTGCCAAAAGTATTTGCTCACCTGCCTTGACTCACATATGAGCTTAAGTGACATCCCGTTCCTAATCCATAGGGTTCAATATGACGTCGGTCCACCCTTTGCAGCTAGAACAGCCTCAACTCTTCTGGGAAGGCTGTCCACAAGGTTTAGGAGTGTGTTTATGGGAATTTTTGACCATTCTTCCAGAAGCGCATTTGTGAGGTCGCACACTGATGTTGGACGAGAAGGCCTGGCTCTCAGTCTCCGCTCTAATTCATCCCAAAGGTGTTCTATCGGGTTGAGGTCAGGACTCTGTGCAGGCCAGTCAAGTTCATCCACACCAGACTCTGTCATCCATGTCTTTATGGACCTTGCTTTGTGCACTGGTGCACAGTCATGTTGGAAGAGGAAGGGGCCAGCTCCAAACTGTTCCCACAAAGTTGGGAGCATGGAATTGTCCAAAATGTCTTGGTATGCTGAAGCATTCAGAGTTCCTTTCACTGGAACTAAGGGGCCAAGCCCAGCTCCTGAAAAACAACCCCACACCATAATCCCCCCTCCACCAAACTTTACACTTGGCACAATGCAGTCAGACAAGTACCGTTCTCCTGGCAACCGCCAAACCCAGACCCGTCCATCAGATTGCCAGATGGAGAAGCGCGATTCGTCACTCCAGAGAACGCGTCTCCACTGCTCTAGAGTCCAGTGGCGGCGTGCTTTACACCACCGCATCCGACGCTTTGCATTGCACTTGGTGATGTATGGCTTGGATGCAGCTGCTCGCCCATGGAAACCCATTCCATGAAGCTCTCTGCGCACTGTTCTTGAGCTACATGAAGTTTGGAGGTCTGTAGTGATTGACTCTGCAGAAAGTTGGCGACCTCTTCGCACTATGCGCGTCAGCATCCGCTGACCCCGCTCCGTCAGTTTACGTGGCCTACCACTTCGTGGCTGAGTTGCTGTCGTTCCCAAACACTTCCATTTTCTTATAATACAGCTGACAGTTGACTGTGGAATATTTAGGAGCGAGGAAATTTCACGACTGGATTTGTTGCACAGGTGGCATCCTATCACAGTTCCACGCTGGAATTCACTGAGCTCCTGAGAGCGACCCATTCTTTCACAAATGTTTGTAAAAACAGTCTGCATGCCTAGGTGCTTGAATTTATACACCTGTGGCCATGGAAGTGATTGGAACACCTGATTCCAATAATTTGGATGGGTGAGCAAATACTTTTGGCAATATAGTGTATGATCTCTCTTTTTAATTTTCATCAGAACTCTGGCTGCAGCATTTTGGATCAGCTGAAGGCTTTTAACTACAGTTTGTGGACTTCCTGATAGTAAAGAATTACAATAGTCCAGCCTTGAAGTAACAAATGCATGGACTAGTTTCTCAGCATCACCCCTGGACAGGAGATTTCTGTTTTTTGCAATACTCTGCAGACGAAATAAGGAAATTCTAGAAACCTCTTTTTAATGGGTTTGAAATGACAGATCCTGATCAAAAATAGAACCAAGATTGTTTCCTTTATTATCTGAAATCAGTTTAATCCCATCCAAATGAAGTGACTGATTAATCTGTTTCTTTTTCAAAGACTCTGATCCAAAGACTATAATTTCTGTTTTGTCTGCATTCAGGAGCACGAAGTTAAGAGTCATCTAGGTTTTTATGTCTTCAAGACATGCCTGTAGTCTATGTAATGTATTAATAAGATTTCAATTGACCTTTTGTTGATCATCACTCATATGAGGGAGGTGTTTTACTGACAGTGTCTCTATAAAATCTGTTTGTGGTTAGAGTTAAAACAATCCATCTCTTTTCATGGGAGGAAACGTGGCGGTCAGGAAGTCCTGTGGTTCAGCTGAGCACAGAATGTTTGAAATATGAAATAATCCTATTCAAGATACTAGAGATAATCTCAGAAATGTTCTTCCATCAGTTCTGAAGTGCTGTGCAGCTCCATTAACTATGTAGAATTAAGACACCTTGACCATTGCATTGCAAGCAAGTGTCCATCGGTATTAAATTCAATTTCTGTAATTGTTGCAGTGTTTGATGGAATTTTTAGATGCAATTTTTTATTAAATAAACCTGCTGCCTGTTTGTATAGACATGGTGTTAATATTGGAGAGACATGTTTCCCATTCATCTTGACATATGTCCTCTGCCAGATCCTTAGCCTAGTATCTTTCACTATGAACAGGACTTTCCTATCAGCATCTTAGAAAGAGATAAAGAACTTCACAAACGGACATATCTCAAAAACTTACAATCAAATGAGAAATGAGATATAGAGAATATTACCAGCTTTACACCACTGTACCAAGTCAACTGGTTTCCCTCCAATTCAAACTTGTTTTATTATTCTAAATGAGTAATTGTCAGCTGTAATTAAAGGGTTAGTAAGTTTATGATTGGGACCAAACAATTTCAACCAAGATTAGGTACTTTTATTCGCTGCTGTCTCTAAACCAAGTCGTTTAATCTGATTTGCATGCTTTTGGTTTCACTCATTGCCCAATAATACCACTTCAGGTTAGACAAAGAGTACCACCCTTTCTTCACACAGTTTTTGAAGCTTCAGGAGGTGCAATGAATTGTCCTATAGAATGTGTCAAATTAAAACATCTAAGAACCATGAATAGAAAAAGGGATATTTGATACACAGGTGCAATCATCATCTTAATGCATTAAATTTCACCCCACATTAAGAGGCCTACAGCAATCTGGACCATCTGCATTTTTATTTTTACTGGCTAAAGGTTTTTTTCACCAAATTATTATAATAAGAGATGATTTGTATACAAAAGTATTTAAGAATTTCGACAAGGCAAAGATCCACAAAACACATTTAAACTGGGTTTAGTACCAAACAAAATAGGACAACATTACGTTAAAAATTGAATTGAGGAAGACTGTATAAGAAACAAAGCACATTTTATCGGACTGAATATAAATTGTAGGTAAACTCAATAGTCATTTGTGTTGCTTATTAGATTTTACAGCAATGGTAATAAAAAATTTATTGAATACATCAATGCATTAGTATAATTTTTTAAGGTATTATTGCTAAGAAAAATAATATTTTTAAAGATCGTGAGATTAAACATTGATTTCTTTTTATCTCAGCATATTATATATAAAAGCCTTATTGATAAGATGTTTTCCGTAATTTTTCTGGCTTCAATAAAAACAAGAGATAGCTATTTTCTATCTGTCCACTAGGGGCGCCGTTGTGCATGCATCAGATTTGAACGCTCGTTGCAGTATGTGATGCGAATGGTCCAGGCGTAATGGCGACTGCTGAAACAGCAGACACGGGATCAACAGTCCCGACAGGTAGCGTGTCAATTCATCTTCATCTTTCCTTCTCTGAAAACTAAGATAAAAACGGGAAAGTTGAATGTTATGTGGTTGTAAAAACTCTTCCGTAAAGTTGCTATGATTCCTCGAGTCCTGTTTAGCCTGTAGCTAGTTAGCATGGAAGATTTCAGTCGAACAAATACATGGAGCGATAGCTAGCCTAGTTAGCTGCTTGGGTAATTAACAATAATGGAGCATTTTATTAAAGCTACCCTTGTCTTTTCAAAGTTTTGTATGTATATTTACAATGAAGAGAGTTGTTTTGAGAGTAGAAATATATATTTAGGGGCGAGTAGTGCCGATAGTTGTAATAACGGCAATTCAGCATCTCTGTCCATAGGAAAAATGGATTAACTTTATATTAAATATGGACATTAACCAACATTGGAGGTTAATTGATATGTAGATTAAATATGTAGACGTTCATTGTTTCCCATTCTTTTTTTTTTCTCTTGTAAACCAAAAAAGAAAAAAAAATCCACTGCAATCGCTTCCTGCCTCCGGGTCCGTTATTTTCCCGTTTGACATGGTGTATTATCTAATGAATGTGGACCATTAATGATTTCTTACAACCCGTTAACCAGCGGCTCGTGCTTGTCATTCCTTTGTTATCAGTAAACCTATTAGCTCCCCTTTTCATGTTAATCTTTTTAAAGTTTAATTCCTGAATCACTTTTTTAAATAATAGTTGTTTTGTGTTGAAAATCTTTACCAAAGTTTTATATCGTACATTAATTAATTTAATTAATTAAATGTTTTCAACCTAAAGTATTTATAGGTTTCAAAGAAAGCTTCAGCGTTTTAAAATCTGAAATTTTAAGGTAATTTAAGTCATTAAATTTACATTGTTATAGGTGGTGACTCAATTGACTTGTAATAATGTGTCATCCTACCAAAAGCCTTGTGTTTATTTTATTTAAAACTTTAGCAATTACCTTACAATTGAACTTCTATTTATGTTTGTTATGACAGCATCTCTGTCCATAGGAAAAATGGATGTTTTTTCGACCCCGCTCTCTCCCCCCTAAAAAAAGTATAATTGAAACTGTCCCTTTTAAAGGATCAAATATATTTGATATCTCTAACCAGTGTTTGTGGAGCATGGACTATTGGACGGTTACAAACCTATTTTACTTGGTAGGTCTGAGCCGATGTGGATGTCATAAATCGGCCAAAAAACTAATATCAGAATATATTAGCCTGCATCTGAAATCTCATCCTTAGCAAGTTTAGTTATGTCCTGAATTTGTAAGTGCTCTCATTCACTGCTTCTTCAATCACCACCACTCTTTTTCAGCTGATACTGCGTTATTGGCATAAAATAGCCTATTTAAACAATAAAGATTAAAAAGTTTGTTTAGAATGTCCTTTATTAGCTTCTTTTTCATGAAAAAAAGTATAGGTTTTATGTAAAAAAGGAAATTTTAATGGTTGCCAAATCCCCTTTATTAATTCCCATTTAACAGCTAAGTATTAAATGTAGAAATGTCCCAAAGGGAAACAATCTGTGTCTGTAAAAGAGGTCAATCACGTGCCATGGAGGAAACAGTAATTTACTTTGAAAGTTACATTTACCTTGTTTGTGCTATAAACTAAGTTAAAAAGTAAGGTATGAAGTTTTTTTTTTTTTTTTTTTCCAAGTATCATTTTGAAACATCTCAAATTTAAATGTTAATGTTCTCAAAAAGTCACTAATTTAACTTACTAAATTTGCAAATGCATAGATTACACTTTAATAAGGTATATCTACATTAGTTTGTTAATAAAAATGTACTACTTCTGCCCACAACAGCTTACAAAGGTCTGATACGCAGTTTGAAATACTAATCCTGTTACTTATGTCTTGTGTCGACTCCCTGTCTGTAGAGGAGTTGCTTCAAACTGGTAACCTCCCATTTTGAATCAGTGATTAAAAATAGTGCCTTAAAACACTCCATGTTGCTCCTACGTGGCTTAGACCCAAACACTGTGCAAAAACAGGATCCTGCAAACTGTCAGGCACAATTTCAAAAACCTGACTTACAGCAGCATAATGTAGTTTCTCTTCCAGGTCTCTGTGACCCTGTTTCCTTTTTTTGGAAACAGTACATTCACTAAGTCCTCATTGGCTGGTTAAAATCATGTCCTATATTATTACTTAGCCACAGGGTTCTTGTGATCATTGCTGACAGATGGTTTGCTTACTGTCATATGGCTTGCCACTGATTAGCTGAGACTATTGTAAAAAAAATGGGGTAGTCTAATTCCTTTTGTATTATTAATAAATGCCCCTTTTGCCTTTGAGCATAGTAGTAATACTAACTAAGCAGTCATTAACATTGACAGTTACTCTTCAAAATAGTACACTAATAATACAAACCCTCTATGCAAATTGAGAAACCTTTTCAATTGTGGTTGATTGCAGTGTTGTGTCATTTCACGCCTTTGTACTTTTGCATTTTCTTTTGTGATTTACTCCTGTATTTGTAAAAAAAAAAAAAAAAAAAAAAAAAAAAAAAAAAACTAAAACCAATACGGACTGTGTCCTGCTTCACAGATATTAGGACTCAGTTTTGGAGGAGAGCTCTGCAGCGAGGTACCCGCATGGGTGTGCTTCAGCAATTCTTTGTGTTAGAGCCGAACATGCATTGCATTGGTAGCAGTGTTGCAGTGTTTTGTTTTATATAACGAAGGGGAATGTGGGAACATTCTTTGTTTCCCGCCAGGTGGACTGCAGTGAGTCCTTGATAAGCGAGACAAGAGGCATGATATTCTATGATTTGGCTTGCTTTGCTGAAATATTTTCTCATAGTGCATCAAATGGTATAGAATTGTGCCTTTTCTTTCAAGCTGTAAGTGTCTAATCATCTCAGGCTTAGATGCATTGTTTACATGTTGACCCATGGTTTTGCAGCATTAGAGTAGTTGTTGCCATTGGTTACAGGGTACAAGTGATTGAACAGCAGGGAGGGGAGTAAGTGTGTACAGCAAGTTTATGTAAGGGCAAAGCTGTATGATTTGTCAAACTCTCAGTTCTGGAATTTCAGTTCAGATATTTGCTTATTGTTGCATGTCTATGTTGAGATTTTTACTTGGGCATAGCATACTGCATGTTTTCCCTCACATTTTACAACTTTTCTAATCTTAGACTATCTAAATGGATGGATTTGAGGAGTTTTTAAATGTTTACAGATAATGTTGGCACATGAGAGTTACTCTAAGAGATGTAAGGAAATTTTGCATGACTTAAATACAGCCAGAGGAAAATATCAAGAAACCTGCTGTTTCTCTGAAGTCGTTGAGATATTGACACCCATCCTCATGGAGCAGATGAATGTGGAGCAGTCAGCACCAGGGGAGGAGCAGCTCTAGTTTACATAGATCAAACTTATCTGATGCAGCAGTCAGTAACTATGGCCACATTTAGGCCTGCTCTCGTCATTGCCCTAAAAGTCATCAGGCATGGCTGGAAATAGCCCTGCTAATTAACCAGCACAGTGTTTTATGTGAGGCCAATAATGGATTCTTTCATAACAAAAGCTTTTAAGTGATTATGTTACAGCGACTGAATGAGTTTGTTTCTAGTATCTAGAGATTGTATGGTATCTCATTAACGAAATGTTTCTTCTGTCTCTTAGGGGCCAGCACTATTCGCAGAATGGCCCCTGCAGAGGTAAGAATGTCAGAAATTGCTTTAAATCTTGTTAGCTGTATGTAATATGCTATATTTTATAGTTTAAAATGTAAAATACAGGCTATTTTCTTTTTTCCTTTTTTTTTTTTTTTACATTTTATTTTATCATTTTGTATTCTACATTTTTACCATATGTTTATACCTGAGTTAGTGATCATGTTGTGGTAAATAATTTCTGTTTCCATTTAATAATTGAAGTGAAGTGAGTTTGGTCAATTTTAAGAAAAAGTTAAGTAAAAAAAACAAAACAGTTAATTCATGAAATATTTCCACCTGCAATTAAAAGATTAAAAAAAAATTGTATATGAGCAAATTTATGCATTTCACAGTAGAGTATGCATTGGCCAATTCTAGGTTAGATCATTGGTTTATAAAATACAATATTCTTTTTTTGGCTAATACTGGACCAATATCCAATATTAATATCGGATTGGGACATACCTTGTATTTACATATACAGACATCTCATCATGGTTTGTGTTTTGTTTTCCCTCTGTTGCCGCACAGTTGCCTGGTTCTTCAGGCACCACCCAAAGTATGAAGAAGACCATCGGGCACAGGGGTGTGGAAACGACCACTGGAGAGACCACATACAAAAAGGTGAGTGCAAACTGTCACTGAGTCAAAAGTAATCACGAATATTTTAGATCTTTAAATTTAAAGATTCTTTGATTCGAAAATCTTTATTTGGTGCAAATATTTTTAATCCCATGCTAACTTTTTCTTTTTGATCTCTTAAGACCACATCATCTGCCTTAAAGGGTGCAATCCAGTTAGGCATTGCTCACACAGTTGGCAGCCTAAGCCAAAAGGCAGAGAGAGATGTTCTTATGCAGGACTTTGTGGTGGTTGAGAGCATCTTCTTCCCCAGGTTTGTAAAATAATAATACAAAAAATCCAAATGAATAGTTTTTGGAGGTAATTGGAGTTTCTCTCTCTCTCTAATTTGTTTTCCAGCGAAGGGAGTAACCTGACCCCTGCTCATCACTACAGTGACTTTCGCTTTAAGACCTACGCTCCTATTGCTTTCCGTTACTTTAGAGAGATGTTCGGCATTCGGCCAGATGACTACCTGGTCAGTACTTGAACTAAGATTACCCTGCCTTATTCAGAACTACAGCTTTTCTTATAACCTTGTTTACACCTAAGCATTTAGTCATTTTAATGTTTTGTTTGTAAGTGCATCTATTGCATAAGGCAGGAAGGTAACAAGGACAGAGGAATTGACAGCTTATTTTTTTACTGGGAATTTTCTTTTTTATACATTATTTTTCTTTGACAGTAAAGTTGTCGACTCTTATCACAACATAGACTCATTCCTCTTCAAAAAAGTTTTTGCTGAATCTGAATTTGTAAACTTTTAGTAAAAGATTGGTCAATTATTTACTTATTTTCTTAATGCTTTAGATTGAAGCTTAATGTAAGGAAAGCTTTCAATGCTTAGAAAACATTTCTCTACACTGTCAGATTATCGCTGTATGCTTGGATTATTTTATATAGACTATAACACACATTTTAATTTCTGTTGAAGTATTCCCTGTGTAATGAGCCACTCATCGAGCTGTCGAACCCGGGTGCCAGTGGATCCCTCTTCTATGTCTCTAGTGACGATGAGTTTATTATCAAGACAGTTCAGCACAAAGAGGCAGAATTTCTTCAGAAGCTATTACCCGGTTACTTCATGGTGAGTCTTAACTGTGAGGAAGGCAAGACATGTTATTGTGACTTTGGTATAATATGGTTTCATTCAGCAGTCATATCAGTGTAAAAATATTTAGGTTGTAGATGAAAATAACTGACTTACTAAGGCAGTGGTTCCCAAAGTGTGGGGCGCGCCCCCTAGGGGGCGTGGAAATTTAATTGTAATCCAAAGGGGGGCCCAGAACAAAATCTTTGGGAACCACTGTACTAAGGAAACCCATTACTCATATATTGTTCTTTACCTTTTCAGAACATAAACCAGAACAAGCGCACCCTACTGCCTAAGTTCTACGGCCTGTACTGCGTTCAGGCAGGGGGGAAGAACATCCGCATTGTTGTGATGAATAACCTTCTGCCCCGGATCATCCCCATGCACTTCAAATACGACTTGAAGGGATCCACCTATAAGAGACGAGCTTCTCCGAAGGAAAGAGAAAAGGCTGTTCCTACTTACAAAGACCTGGATTTTATCCAGGACATGCCTGATGGCCTGCTGCTGGAAGCAGACAACTACAATGCTCTCTGCAAGACTATTCAGAGGGACTGTTTGGTGAGTCTCAGTGAGAAAGCTTTTAGTTTTTTTTTTTTTTTACTCATTGTTATTCAAGGATGGTGCACTAAAGAATTCAACCAAGCTTGGGTGCTAACAACAGAAGGCATTACTAACATTAGCTGCACAAAACAAGAAAAATGTAAAGGTATAGTGCATGATGTTCTTTTCTGGGTGGATCATCAAAATAAATGGTCCTCCTAATTTTCAATCATTCTGGTGATATGTTTACATAAGGCCATCCTACGTACCCATCCCCATTTTTAATTAATAGTGATGAGACTGACATAGTGGAAAAACTCCAAATCTTCTTTTGGAAACTAAGCTTGTATGAGCGATGCAAACAGCAACTTTTAAACAGAGCGTGCACAAGGAGAAATGGGCTTATGCATGCTCTCACACGTGTTTAACAGGTGTTCCTTTTCAGGAGCGGGCACAGGGTTGTGCATGTGCATTTTTTTTTTCTAAGTGGAGAAGGGGGGTCTTTTCAAAAATTTGCAAAAAATCCTTACCTATATCTTTTAACAATTGTAAATCTGGTCATTTTTAAGTTTTAATTATTTCAGATATGACCATTCTTTTTTTTTTCATCACATACTAAAACACGTGGTATTTATGTATTTCAGCCTACTAATGCTTCCAATAGCTGTAACATGAAATTGCTGACTACAGATAATTATAATGAAAGTGTGCAACAATTTGCTTAGAATCCCAATGAACCACTGCAGCTGCTTTAGTTGCTTGTTTGTTGTGACAAAATGTTCAATTCGTTAAAAAGAAACCACTGGACTTTGTTTTCCAAGTTTTAAATACGTTAAGCTTCCCATCCAGGAAACTTTCTCAATTCAAAATGTCTTTATTAGCTTTGAGTTCAGGCTTTATAGAGTAGCCCAACAAGTTTTGCCTAGTTTTATTCAGTTTTAAATGTTTATTTTTACTACTCTATCTTCGGAAAACATCTAGCCAGCAAGTTGGGATCTTAATAAAAGTTTTGACTGATTTGAATGGGAGTCATTGTTTGAGTCAAACTTGTAATGAAGCATAATGTTAAGTCTGCACTTTGGATTCTTTTCTTTTGATGTAAAAATACTTTAAACTTGACCAAAAATATTACATTACACAAAATATGTGATTTATAGCAAAATCAAGTTAACTTTATTTAGAGCAGAAAAGTTTCAATATTATATTATGATATTATAATCAATTTTCTATTTTAGAATTTTTTTAGTGATTTGAAACATTTTTATTTTTATCCATGGACTCGTAACACATTAAAAACTTAACGTACAAAATTTAGTTAGTTTTCAAGTGAACCCGTTTCCTTCAAAGATTGTTATCGCTTCTGTAATTCTGCCTTTTACTGAGTAATGCTGGCAAAATAACCATCTGACGTTAGCTGTAGCACTGCTTTCCTTTATGGTTCATACATCCTTATATTTTTACTAAGTACATTAGCAGCTCCTTCATTATGCATTTTTTTTCCTGTCCTGCAGCTTCTGCAGAGTTTTAAGATCATGGACTACAGCTTGTTGATGGGAATCCACAACATGGACCAAGCAAGTAGAGAGCGGGAGCGTAGTGGAGGCAATTCAAGCGACAGCATTGCATTGGAGGGCCCGGTAACTCCGGATCAGCGTCGCCCCCTAGCTCAGAAAAGTTTGTACTGCACAGCCATGGAGTCCATCCAGGGGGAAGCACGAGGAAAGGGATCTCTGGATTCGGAAGACCAGTAGGTGGACCTACTGCCACAGTCTGAGCTTCTAGTTTCTTTTTATTTATTTTTTAGTAAGGTCTACTGTTGTGAAATGATGAAATACACTATTTTGACCCTGACTTTCCAGTGTGGGAGGTATTCCAGCCCGCAACGCTAAAGGAGAAAGGTTGCTGATCTACATTGGCATCATTGACATTCTTCAGTCCTACAGGTAAGTGTTGAATTCCTTTAAAATGTCCATAATATTTATTTAAGATTAACAAACATACGTTTAATTGACATTTGTAAATGTCATTTAGGTTTATTAAGAAACTGGAACACTCCTGGAAAGCACTGGTCCATGATGGGGTAAGAGCATAGATATGATATAATGCAACTAAAGAGTTGGAGGAAGTGCGCAAAGTAAATGTATCAATTATAAGCATTTTATTAAGTTCAGTTATATTCATCTATTAATGTGTAAAATTTTCTTTTATTTTTATCTTCTTAATCATAAGGAAGAATCTGGAGAGTTTCATATATTTTATTTACAAATAAAGTTCTTGGAAATGCAGAGAAAAAACAACAACAAAAAAAAAAAACAAGAAATAGAATCTGAGGTCTACTTGCCAACAATGCAAGCAGGTAAAAAAAATGTATATAAACAAAAATGCTAACACTCTACTCTACAAGCTATTATGAAGGTGAAAGGTTAAACTTTATGACTGTGTTACTGACTATTTAAGATGTTCATAAATTTGGTTAAAGGTAAAGTTGTTTATCAAATGTTCATTGGTCTCTTAGGAGGTTCAGGAATGGGGATTTACTGAATTGATTTATTTGTAATAACTGATTTTAATCTGAGAGGGATAGGAAGGGAAAATCCCTTTAGATTTGTCATGACAGGATAGAACATAAAGCTATTGCTTCTCTGTGTTATAAATTCAGGCTAACACAAACAGTTGTTGTAGCTTAACCTTTAATGGTAACCAGACCTGGCTCTAAGCCCACTGGGCAAGGCTTGTTAATGGCTTCATTGGCTCTATGTTAATCTATCTGACTCTGGAAACCGGATTAGCTCTCCACAGCATGAGTCCCTTAAAGGAGAACATATCAGCAGGGGGTTATCAATAAGTATTTTGGTAACAAGTATATGCTGTCCTATAAAACTTAAACTGCATGCTTTAGACAACAGAGACAAAAAAGTTGAAACTATTATTGCAGTAGCAATAAGTTTCTCATGACTGGGTGTCTGGATATTCCAAGTTTCTAATAGGTTATAGTTTTCACTGAAAAACATCTGGTTCACATGTCACATTCTAGATAGATCCGTGGTGAAGTTTAGGAGTGGTTATGGGTTGTAAAAAAAAGCTGGTTCAATTAGCAAATACAATCATTTCTATGAAGAGAATTTTGGTCCTGCATGGAAAAGCATCCACACCAAACTATCTGCTTAAAACTTACAAAGGTTATTAAAAGATTAATGTCTTGGATTTTCAGTGATGCAGCCTGTGTGGAATAAGAGCTTATTTGGACTACACCTAAAATGTCCTTTAAGAGCATTTTAAAAAGTCCAATTAGAAATTTTCATTTGCATTATGGTTTTCCATCTTCCTTTTCCAGGACACTGTTTCAGTTCACAGACCTGGTTTCTACGCGGAGCGTTTCCAGCAGTTCATGTGCAACACAGTTTTCAAGAAAATTCCACGTAAGCTTGCATATGTTTGAGCTTTATTTAACCAAAGCTTGGCTGTTGCTGTGTATATATTGATCCTTAATTTTGTGGCATATGCTCCCTCAGTTAAGCCGTCACCCTCTAAGAAGAGTCGTGGAGGGGGTCAAGGAGGGCTTAGAAGAGCCCCCACTTTAGGGGGTCCCACTCCGCTCACCCAAGCAGCAGGACAGTCTGCAGAGGGCTCCAGACCGGGATATCACAGCCATTTTAAAAGCACAGAATCAGAGGCTGACACCAGTAAGACCTCAGGAATTATTAAGTTGCTCCAGGCTCCCCTGTATCTACCCAAACACTTTCATTTATATCCATTTCCACTCAGACGACACTGGTTTTCCTTCTGTTGTTAGGTGTTCAGCAAGACAAACCAGACCTGGTTCCAAGGACGCCCCCACCTGCAGACCACCCTGCTGATGCTGAGGCCAATCTGTCCACCTCTTCACTAGGCAGCGCAGGAGAAGGTTCCACCTCTCCTCCACTACGGTAAAATATTTTCACCATAGTTGGATTTTCACATTGTTGTAAACGGTTCCAATGTGACTTTGACTTTTCTTCGCAGCTCCGTTGGAGTAGAAGTGCACAAATCAGCAAACACAGACCACGACCAGGGAATGTTCCCCAGGTACACAAAGTTTTTTAACTTGATCCTTTTTGTTTCTGTTTTAGAAAAAGAAATCCGTGCCATAATTCAAAGGGAAAGGAAGAGCTGTAATTCCTGCCACATTTATTGGCACCACCTGCTAAAAAAGAATTTGTAAAAACCTAAATATAAAGGAATCTTTTATTGTAGCATAATCCCACTTACCTTGCAAGCAACAGGAATTTGCGCAAATTTAGTGTTGATGCAGAAATCTTTCGGACCAATGAAAGAGGTAGAAGGCTAAAGCAAAACCAAGATGGCTGCCAGTTTTAGCTGGAATGATCTATTATTTTCTTTTGAAAAAACAGCAGAAAATTACTTTTTTGCCTTTTTGGATGGAAAGATGTTTGAACGTTCATTCTGACTGGGTTTGATAAGGTTTTGATTTATCAGTTAACTGCTAGTTGTGAAACAAATCAAGAATGTGATACGTCTGGGCTGATACGGTTGCTGTGATTGGCTAGAAGCTCGACACAGAAGGCGGATGTCACTTGATTTACCCAATCAACTTAAAGAATTGTTCTGAAAGACCCTCTCTTTTGTGAACGCTATCCACAGGAGGCTTTCCAGATAGATGCTGTGTAGAACTCAATTTGAATTCTACATGGCATCCATCTAGCAAATGCCTCATTACAATCACATCTAAACAAGAGTACAATTATTAGATGTGGAATAGTCCCACTTTAACACAACTATCACCACCACTTACTCAAACCTTCATAAAATAACGCCTATTGTTCTTCTTTAACATCTCAAAAGTTCGGAGAATATAATGAGATATAATGATGTCTGACATATAATGTCTGATGAGCAAATTTTTTCTGTCATTTTATCTCTTGACAACCTTTAGAGGCCATTCAGAGTCCAGAGTCTTGTAATCTTGTCTCCTCAGCCCACTTAAATAATGGCTAGGATTTAATTCTAATGAGATGGCCATATAACAAGATGAACCCTGTATTGTGGGGCTTTATCACAGAGTCCTAATTATTATCCATTTCACAATGAAAAAATCAAAATCAGAAAAAAATCCTCCAGATTTCCATTTAAGATGCCTTATATTTACAAAAGAACTTGATGCAATGCTCTCTAAGCTGATTTCCATGTTATTTGAGAAGAAACACACCCACCACAACACACATCTTTCCCCGTACGTCAAAATATAAAGAGAAACCTAATTCCACCAACAACACTTTGGTCCACTTTCACACAAAATTTTAAACACAAGCAAAAGAACTAAGTAAGTATTTTTTGTTTTCGATTATCTTAACACAGTTGAACAGAAACTGCTCAATTTAGAAATCTTCTGGTACAAGATTACTTTTCCTCCCATTGAACAAATGTATTCTAATGATATGCTAGTTTTTTTTTTTTTTTTTTTTCAGTGTGAGATATGCTACTCTAATTAAATTTGTTGCCATGGTTGCAGTTGCTGTTAATTTAAGAGAAAAAGGCTTTTTTTTTTACCCATCTGCAGCACATATGTACACTGCCTGCTGACATCAATTTAAAGCCACTGTCTAGTAAATGGTTAATACTGTCTTTTTTTTTTTTTTTTTTTTTCACTTGCCTGTTTGAGTCATTTCGCCTCATTAATCACATTCTTTGTTCCAGTTTGGGGGCGGAAGGCGCCGCTGATAACTCAACCAACCTGTCTGGAAACGAGGAGGTAGTTTCTCTCTCTGACATCGTCCCAGAGACTAACATCTGCTTTGTAAGTCTAAGCCAACATTTTCCACCTTTTCTTTTTTTTTCTTAAAGCAGTGATATTTTCTGAACAGAAAACTAAAAAAAATTTATATTTAACAGTAAAAAAAAAGAAACCTGGGCCACATCTATGAAGATGAGGCACTTCTGGAACCGATGAGGTGGTTGAAAGTAAGAGCAACGTAAATGAAAGTCCTCCCTCCAAGACGACCCCTTCATAGGTCCTGTGTTTCCCAGTCACCCCTCAGCATAGACGAGAGCTGCTCCGTCAACCAGGAGAAGAGAGATGAAAAGAAATGAAGGACTAGGCTTCTGACTACGAGCCGTCATCTGTCACTAGCTCCATTACAGCTGCAGCAGATATCATCCTCATTGTGCGTATTGAAATGAAGCAAGTCCTGTCCATCATCCAGAGGATGAAGAGATGCGATTTTTCAGATAATTCAACAGAAGCACACTGAGCTCAGAGCTCACATAAAGGGCAAACCTGCACGGCTGCAGTTTGATTCCAGCCCCTGTACCTCTGGTCAGTAGAGACACTCTAAACTGACCATAGAAATAATTTGAATCAACAACTGCTGCTCGGATCCACAATCACATTTATTTCTTCCCTATTGTCATCTGTGTACAGTATTTGGAATCAGATTTAGAAGGTGGAGCGGGTCGAACAAAACCCCAGGACATTTTCGTTTCCCATTTTGAATTGTTGTAGTACCCTCAGTGGTACAAGCTAGACCTTTGCCACTGATGAATGTATTCCTACGTTCCTCTAACGCAGAAAGTGTCTTATTAAAACAAACACCCACATTTCTACCGCCCTTAAAATCCGTCCCCTGCTAATGTGGCCACGTATGCTGAAGTCTGAGTACAGAACAGAGCGTTTGCAGCATTGCTGGATAGTAAATGCTGGTAAAGTAAGTGTCTTTTAAATATTGTAGTATTTTTAAGTTATTGTCTGTGCCTTGTGTGTTTTTCTTTGACTTTTTTAAATGTATAGCTGACATTGGTGAAGGTTAGTGCTGCAGTTGCACATAGAACCTGCCTTATCACTACTGCTGATGTTCATCAAACTGCCATTTATACAGTATATCCTCACTAACCAGTCAGTTGTGAAGGTTTACAAGAGCTCCAGAACACTAACACCAGTTACCGTTGTGGGAGATTGTCTTCCCCCTGATTTAACAGTAATTTGTTTCTACTGGTTATGGAAACTAACACCTGATGCTTTGACCAATATTACTAACCATGACTTTAAAGCAATCGCTTAAATCTTTTGAAATGAGGTTTCCTTGAAAGGTTATCTGCGGTAAATATCTTACCTGCAATGAACAACTGGATTAAACCAGCTTCAGATTAGTTGGTCCTGTATGTTGAAACTCATCTGAAAGGCCAAATAAGTTTTTTGTCAAATTTCTTCAAACAGCTACTATCTAAATGTCCTTAAAAGCACATTTTGAATGCAGGATTGTTTTTATTTAGTTGCTTATTTATTATTTCTCTGTCAGGGTCTAATGGAAATAATTTCATGGAGGGAGATTGCAGAGCAGTTTGTATAGATTGTGTATTTTGAGGATTATGATTGTGTCATATTTCTAGCTCTTTTAACTTTAAACTCTAATCAGTTATTGTCAGCTGAGAATAGAGGGAGGATAACTCATCCTACCTTAAATTGTATTTAAGGGCTTGAAACCCACAAAAATAATCGCAGCTCTCTGGACAAATTTTAAATTAAATAAATTGGTAGAATATTTCACATACAGTATACATTGTATAAATGTAGGTATATAACTGGGGATAAGTACAACCACTTAACAGTGGCAAAGTGCTTCCAAAAAATGCTACTGAAGTTGTTGACTTTTTCACTTTAAAATTAGGAAGTAAAGGTTTGTTAGATACTTGCATTTTTTAACCTTAAGGATACTTTATCTGCCTTTAAATCACAGTTTATCTTTTGGTGTAGGAAGCCTGTGCCCTACATTTGGCCAATTTCTACCACTACAACACAAACACACACAAGAAACCATAAGCGCAAAAAAGGAAAGCGTCTTATAGCGTCTTCGGCTGCAGCTATAACCTTTTAAACAAACCTCATCTCTAAATCTATCAGAATAAGGTGTTTTTAAAAGTCTTGGTTTTTCTTTACATAATTTTCAGTTGTCTTTATTATTAAGAGCATAAAAAAGCTGCTGAGGTAGGTGGCACAAGTTTTTAGAGGGGATTTCTGATAAAGGACATTAGATGTACTACCTAGTGATTGTAGCAAAACGTAAAAATCATCTCATGTCATGTCAATGTTTAAAGTGTGTGTTCTATGCAGCAGACAGAGCAGGAGAAACAAATGAAGAGAAAACAGCCATGATCATACATGAGTACAGTTGAGTGTATGGGTCTTTTTTTTTTTTTTCACCGCACCAAAGAAAGAGGCAGAGTGGATATATTAAGAGTGCGCCTAAGTACAAGAGGAAGTGATGAACTGCTTCTCTGATTTATTTAAAATTGTAATAACACAGTGAACCTGTTTTTGTAAAGATTTATTATGAAACTGGGTTTTTGTTTTGTCCTGAACCATTTCGTGAGGGAAAGTCTGCTTCCTTTTTGAGTCCTTTTATTTTTGAGCAGGTTTTCTTTAACATACAGTTGAATTGATAGTTCAAGTCATTTCAAACAAAAACTACACATTCCTGTACAGCTTTCATGTGTGGTAGCACATTGGGACTTGCTATTTCCCACCATTGTGTTCCATGTTGATGTTTTTTTTTGTATTTATGCTGAGAGGTTAAGTAGGAATCATTTAAAACACATTTGATCGGCTGTGTAGGACAGCCAACTAAATAACACTCAAATGTCTGATTCAGATTTTACAAAGTTCAGATTTTTGTTTTCCACAACTGTTTAATGTGTTTGTTTTTACAGTTCCTTTAATTCTGTAATAGTTTTGAGATGAAGACCAGGTCTGAGATTTTCTACTACACTATGGCACAATAGAAAAATCCTTGGGTGCTTTGAGGATGCAGGCGGGTTTAGACACTACGAAGCTGAAGAAATGCAATACAAACCTCAGTCTGCCACCTCTCAGCCCTCTGAAGTCTATTTATTATTACCATTGATTGCTGTAGGCTGAGATGATGAAAGGTTATTTACTTTTGATGATTGTAAAATGACTGAAGGATGTCTGAAACTTTATAGCTCGTGATGCTTATAAAGGGGGACTTTTTGACAATTTCATATTTTCTATTTCATGGTTAGATTGTGAAATGATGGCGATATTCCCTTCATGATGTTTCTGGCTCTTCCATTGTTTTTCTACATGAATGTTTCAAATGGCTTACGAGCCAGTGTTGCTGGTTGTCCTATATGCTTCAATGACTATATTTTTACGGTGTATAAATGTGTATATGTACATAAAAGTCACGGAAATGCCTTCTCGTACAACATGAACTGCCTGTTCCTCTTGCCATCTTTCAGTTACAGTTTGTGGTGGTGATGTTTTTATGTCTGATTTAAAGGATTAAAGGTATTTTCTAAATCTGTACTTGGCTTTGATTGTTGATTTTATTTAGACATGTTTTCTTACGACATCTTAATTTAAGCTTAGATATTTGGGTGTTAAATGTCTTTGACATGGTTACATAACTGTAGTTTCCTCCTCCACAAAAATGTTCTCTGTGATAAACTCCAGGCTCTCCATTTTCAATCTTGAAGCTGCAGGAAAAGCGGATCCAAACAGTCAAATGCTTTTCAGTATAGTGATGGCCAACATGGAAAACATGTATAAATGCTTTGGTTTTTTTGTGGAGGTACTTCAAATGTATTAATTACTGTTAAGCATTTGAGTAACACAAGCCAAAACATTTTTCTCTATGTAAAAGGATTTTTTCTAATTTTTTGGGGGTAAAAAAATACATAATATCTTTATCAGTCCTTATCTTTTAACTAATGGAAAATATGACAAATATAATTAATAGATAGAATAAACAAAAGCCTAAAACAGCCTATAAACAATGAAGAAATGCTGAATATGCAAACAGTGGATATGTGTGTCAGGTTATATGCAAGTAGCGCTTTTGGATTTACGCTACAGTTTTTGCTTTTTAGAGCAAATTAGCTAAATCACATTCCAAGTATCTAAATAGAATGTAAATTAGAAGGTGCATATTTCCACTAACTAAGCACTCTCCAAAAGTTCCTTTAAAATACTTGGTACCGGTATGTATCAACCAGCAGCAGTGGAGCCAATAAGACATGTTTGCAACTTTAAGACTGGAACAAGGAACTAGCACAGTGTGGAAAAATACACTTTTATCTCAATCAAGCTGTTCTTTTCAGAATTATTAATTTATAATTTATTTACGGACAGAATCAGCAATTGAACAAATTATTCATAGAATAGAATAAAAATACCTTTATTTTCCCTCAGCGGGGAATTCTGTGTTTGACAATGAAAAAAGAAAGCAGAAGTACAGGCATTTAAAAGACAGAGCGGTATTAAAAAGAACAAAATATTTAAAAGCAAAAATATCCCTACAGCAGATGGGAAAATGACCATTGAAAAAGCAAAAATAAGGTTTTTTTCAGATATATTCAACAATATGTATATAAAGGTTAGAATTCACACTTAAGGAGTTACAAAGAGCTATTTATGAAATAGAATTAGTCATAAAGATGAAAATTATATAATTACCCTGTGCATTATATATATATATAACCTATGCAATAACCTGTTTCTCTATATTTGACACCCAGTGCAATAGCTATATGTATAAATATAAATATCCATCTATATAAATAGCCATGTAAACACCCCGTGTGATAAACCGGTATATAAATCCTGCTATAAATTTTTTTTTACCTTTTTCTTTGTGTGTCACCTTCTTTCCTTTCTGACTATTTTAGCTGATGTAACCAGTACATTTCTCCACTGTGAGATCAATAAAGTTAAACAATCAATCAATAATTAACCAAGTGGAACGATTAAAAAACTTAAAATTCTTTAGTCATTGTTTTTAATCAAAGAAATGCATGACTATTTCATATTTAGAAAATCGTCGCTAGGTGCAAGAAAGTTCTGAATGTCACAAGATGTTTGGTTGGAGATGAATAGGGAGCGAATCAGTTATAGAAAATATTGGTGTATGGCTCAGGAGCAAGTTGGCCTTAATCCTTTAAATATATAGTGCTTTAAAATAGAAAATAGCATTGGAAGTTGAAACTGGAGAAAGAAATCAGGAAAATACAATTGTTATTAAATTACTGGGTCAGTTTCTATCATCATGCTCAAGAACCTACAACAGGAGAAACATTGCAGCCTTGCTGGAAACGGGAGAGAGGACAAATATGAAGCTTTACATCAACAGTTATTATGACTATATTCCAATATACACAGATACATCCAAACGCTCAGGTAATAGACGAGGCAGAATTTTATATTCCAGAATTCAGTGTCGAAGTAGATAAAAGAATGAATAATGAGCTGTCCGCATACACCAGGACAATGCTGACAATATCTCTAGCTTTGCCTTAAATAAAGGAAGTAAGACCACTAAGAGCGACACCTACATTCTCAGGCCTAAGTTATTCATTAACCAGTTCGGGTTAATAGTTAAGCTTTTCTGAGTGGGTAAATTGGACATTCTAATTTCTATGCAACGAGTACTGTGAAATAATGGTTGTTAGTGTTACATATAGGAATGAAAGGAAATAAAATTACAGATAATTTTGGCAAAGATGGTTCATAAAAAGTGATCCATTGACATGATGTTTAACTTGAGAAAGTCAAGTTATTATTAAAAAAACTCCTAAGTGGATATAGCAAAAACAATGGGAACAAAAGAGGAAAGGAAGATGGTTTTATAGAATTCAATGGAAAATAGGAGATATAAGGAAAGCGGAAAGGAACAGAGAAGAGGAAGAAGTTCAATTCTTAGATTTGAACATACTGGATTAAATTAATCATTATTCATGGTAGAAAAAACATATTTCAGGTAGCTCTGACTTCTAAGGATAAAGAGAATAATTAGTGATGCTTTAAAAGCAGCATGAAGAAGAAAGAAAGTACATCTCATTATAGAGAAGGTTACATTTGGCTTATAGAAGAATAAAAAAAAGTAGATTTTGCCATTATTCTTTGCGATATCTAATAATAATAGCAATAATGACAAGAATATAATGTTTTTTATTTGGTTTGTCTTTTAACACATGTTGAAATGATATTGCAATTGTGATAATCACAAAGGAGTCTTGCTTTAATCTCCAAAACTTTCCAACTGCCCAGTAAAGTGGAACCATAACAGTAAGTTCTTTTCTCCCACCTTCACAATAAAAGCTTACATTCTGCCTTGACAATGAAAGCTTCACTTCTGGGGGGAAATTTGTGTCCACCACCCCTTTCTGACCCACGCTCCTCCTCAGTTGATGGCAGTAATGCCCAACATAAAACTATTTGCCAACTATCTATAAAATCGAAGAGAAGAAGAAGGAGCAGCAGGCTTTTTGTAATACAAGAAGAAATAGGTACAATTTCCAATTAACAGTCGCCAGGGGTTTGAACAAAAATAGTAATAATAAATAAAAAATAACAACTGGTATTATTATAATAAAATATTAATAATATTATTATTTATATTATTATAAAAATAATAATAAAAATAATAATAAACGTAAAAATAGTAATAGTGATTAAGTAAAGCTACAAATAGAAGCATATAAAGGGATTACATAAATATGATGAATTTGGAGCATAGAGATAAAGTTTTAACAGCCTTTTTGTTATTGGAAACAAAAGAAGACTTCATTATTATTATTTTTTCTTTTTTCTGTGGGTGGGTCTTGTTTCCTGTTTCCTTGTTTTACTTCTTATCAGATGTTAGCAGTAATGCACTTTTAACTAGTTTGCCAACCGCCAAAAAAATATCAAAGAAGAAGAAGAAGAAGACTTCATTACCCGATCGACAGCGGGTGGCGTGAGTGAACGGTAGACAACCACGGAACCAGGCCGGTGGTGCATGGCGCGTGTTTTGAAGCTGCTTGTGGAGAGATGTCCTGGGCCGTGAGTAGTGAGGAAACAGGAAGCGATTCTTGTGGGATGGAAGAAGGAAATAGTGACAATGAAGGTTGGAAGATAGCAACATCAAAAAATGAGAAAAAGCGGAAAAAACAGAGATCAGTTAAAGGGGAATCTAGTTCAGAACAATCCAGTGATGATCAATCCATACATTCCACAGCACAACAAAATGAATTCAAAGTCATATTCAAAGTCGTTAATCAGGCAGAGTCTTTTACAAATTGGAATCCGGTTCACTTAACAAAAACCATCAATAAACTTGTCGGAGAAGTCAGAGGTGCCAGAATTCTGTACAGTGGAGACCTGCTAATTAACTGCAGAGACAGCGCCCAGCAAGGCAAAGCAATACGTATCAACAAAATTGACGGGATAAGAGTTCAGTGCAGCCTAATGGAGAACAAAAAGATCAGCAGGGGAGTCATTGGAGGAGTTCCTCTAAAAATTTCTGAAAAAGAGATTCTGGAAAACATAAGCGGTGCAAAAGTAAAAGAAGTAAAACGGTTAAAAACAACAAGAAACGGAGAAAGATCTGACAGTTTATCGGTGTTAATTAAATTCGAAGAAGAGCAATTACCAAGCAAAGTATTCATCGGTTACATAAGCTATAATGTCAAAATCTACAATCCTCCACCATTGAGATGTTTCAAATGCCAAAAATTCGGTCACATTGCAGCAGTTTGTAAAGGGAAACAGAGGTGTGGAAGGTGTGCAGGAGAACATGAGTACGGAAAATGTGGAAAAGAAGCTAAAATAAAATGCTGTAATTGTGGTGGAGAACATACTGCTGCTTATCGCGGCTGTGAAGCAAGCAAAAGGTCTGAGGAAATTAAAAAAATGAAATTTGAGCTCGGAATAACCTACGCTGAAGCTGCAAAAAGGATCCCATCTCAGTCAGAAAAACCCAAACCTACAGTTCAACACACAGCAAATTCCAAACCTCTAGAGAAATCTCCAAAAATTGATGAAGACTCACTAATTGTTAAAAAGACAAATTTTGTTCTTTTCATGGTAGAAGTGATTAATTGTACTGCACAGACAACAAAAAAAACTGAAAAAATCAAAATAATAGTGAAGGCTGCAGAAAAATATCTGGACATTAAAGATTTGAACTGGGAGATGGTTGGAAGCATGATGGGAGGACCGATGGGACCATCAGAAACTGGCAGAATTACGATGACCTAGAGTAAATTAAAATTATATGGGCAAATGTGATTTAGTATTATGTTGGTTTAAGTTACACAGGTTTTTTTTTTTTTTTTTTTTTTTTTTTTTTTTTTTTTTTTTTTTTTTTTTTGGGGGGGGGGGGGGGGTGAATCGTTTCCTGTTTTCTTGCTTTACTCCATATCAGTTGGTGGCGGTAATGCACAATTCACAAGTCTGCCAACCGCCATAAAATCTCATAAGAAGAAGAAGAAGAAGACTTCATTACCCAGTTAACACATCGCGCTGACGTAGCTACGTAGACGTTTCCAAGATGGTGCTTGAAAGTACTATGGTCTGGTAAGAAACCTCGAATATGTCTGTGAATTCAAAATTTTAAATTCTAACATCATTTAGTTGTGGTCATAACATGAAAAAACAGACCATTTTTGTACATGTTTATGTTTAGCATACACGTACTTTGTTTGGACTGTTTGTCTCCACTGAGTCACTTAGCCACAGCTAGCAGCTACCGCTTTTATTTCAAAAATTGTATTTTTCTGTACTTTTTTTGTTTGGGAGGGATCTTTATTTGTATATTATTTCCAACTGATAGTTTCTGTTACCAAAATGTACAACTGAGGCTGTTTCTGCCGTTGAAGGAAAGGGCTTTGTCTAAACGTGTTAGCATTAGCTAGTGAACAATGCAAAAAGCCGCTGTCATTGTCAGACCATCTTAATTGGACTTCTGTGAAATTCTTCTTTTTTTATTCTACCAAGCAGACAAATTTGTTCCCGGTGTTTTTAATGGAAGCTGTATTCTATGTGAAACAAAGACTGAACGTCCCAGCTGTTTTGTGCATTGATGCCTAACACAGTAATGATGATAATCAGTAAAACAACGGTTAGCTTATGGTACTGTCAGTTACTAATCAGTATAAATATTGGCATACATTCGAAGTGTTAGTATATTTTTTATCATTGCTGTTGTTGATTTAACTGCCACCAAATATCGTGATAAACTTTAACATAAATACCAACCATCCATACCCTCAACATGACTGAAAACAAAAACCTGTTTACATTTGGGAAATGCTCCCGACTCTGAAACATTTATCCATGTTTATAGTCTGTTGGTAAAAATATATAACATAATTCAATCATCATTATACAATTTATCCAACTTGATTTATTTATGTTTAATGACAAGCAGTTCTTTTTTATGGTTTTTCAATGTGTTTTGTTGTGTACTGAAGAAAAAACCCAGTGTGCCAGTTTATATTTACAGTAGTATTGATCACTAGCGCTCTCTGTTAATCTTTTTCTTTTTTAATGTGGTAATAATAATAATGCTATTATTAACTAATGTCAGTAAAGTGTGAATTTTTTTTTGCCAAATGTCACCAGCAAAAAAATATAATTATGAAAGAAATAAGGATAACAGAGGGTAGTTACTTGTTTGTGGTGTGTATTATTTTGAAATATTAGTTTAATAAATACAGTAAATTTTGCCCACTGACATTAAATAAAGCCTTAAAAATAAAGTTCAGCAGTAGGGTCCTTTAGATAGTTTCACATATGTCCTTTGATGGAGGGGGCAAATATCCCAAACAGCCCCTGCATTACCTTCTAAAAAATTCAAACATCTCATAATTGATAGACATTAAGATACTTTAACTCCCCTTTTTTAGCCATGGCCTAAAGAGCCCGACATAACCCCATTATCTGGCGGGAAAAAACAGTGTTGAAATATTGAATGGTTTAAGCAATCCAGGATTGGCTAGCATTTGGATTCCCTATACTTCAACAGCAGTTCACACAGAATGCCTCAAATCAGGACACAGTCTTAGACCTCGTCCAGATAAATGGTGCACGTGTAAACCTGACAATAAATGTGCTGATGCTCTCTTTGCGGTTTAGTGGATTAAGATTTGTTCCAAGGCCAGAAGCAGTTCGGTGGGATTGAAGAGGCCTGCAAATTGGCCTGCAAATTATGACATCCCTGCAATGTCTAGAGTCTTCCACATCTCAGGTTAAATCTCATCTGCAATTGGTTCCCATCTGGCAGGAAGCAGGTCCTACCATGATGATACACTTGTTCTGTATGGCTTAAGTCCCAGCCTCTTCCATGGAAGATGTACTGACCTGATTAAGGAGGGGAGTTCATAGCTCCTTCCATCACCAAACAATACCCTCTGTCCAAGCCTTCATTTTTTTATCATGAACTTACCCAGATTTAAATAGATATAAATAGAATAAATATAATTTCATATAGAAAATTGGAATGTTCTATCTCAGCTACCTCACAACGAAATGTTGTGAGGAACTCACTCATTTAGTGAGAACTTGAAGAAGAGCATCTACTCCAATGCACTAAAAGGAGATAATAGAGATTGATCATGTTGGATAACACAGAAATATATAAAAAAAATTGAAGATAACATTTAATGAAACTTTAAATTACTACTAAAATAAGACATTCTGATTAAAGGCCTCAAGAAAGCAGGAAATAATAAGATATGCATGTAGGGGATGAAGTATGATCTATCCTTCAATTGAAATTGCCATAGTTCCCTTTGCCATAAGGGAAGCGTCCCTTCATACTATAATAACATGTGTTGGAGTGTATTTTTCTTACTTTTTCTTATTCATCTGTGTTTTTTGTCAATATGTAGCCATTTCTCATCCAATCTGTAAATATAAAGGATTTAACCTACAGAGTTGATGGTGTTATCTACATTTCCCCTCCCCCCAGTGTGGACAACAGTGAGTACATGCGAAATGGAGATTTTCTGCCCACCAGGCTGCAGGCTCAGCAGGATGCAGTTAATATTGTTTGTCACTCCAAGACCCGCAGCAACCCTGAAAATAACGTGGGCCTCATCACCATGGCAAAGTAAGGAGGACTGTGCTTCACTTTGAGTTCTGGCATTTAAAACGTCACCTAACAAAGCAGCTGTTTTGTCTCCATGCAGCAACTGTGAAGTACTGACCACCCTGACTCCAGACACAGGGAGGATACTATCCAAGCTACATGCTGTGCAGCCTCGAGGAAACATTAGTTTTTGCACCGGCATCAGAGTAGCACATGTGAGTCTATCACTGGTTTATTGAACATTGTTCGTGGAGGAAGCGCTGATGATTACCTTTGTACTCTAGTGATATAAAACCAACACATGCTGTATAGTTTGTTGTTAATGTAACATTTTGGGCAAAAAAGTTACATTTTATGTCCTGTTGTTGGACAACCCACTAGACTATAGATGCAGTAATCAGACCTTTTGTTTGGGGGTCTGAAACTATGGCTCAGTTTCTTCCTAAGACCTGTAAACTTTGATATTACCCAACAAATAATATAACTCCATATTAATTATTATAGAAAAAAGTACTTTCCTTCAACAGGGTACCAGTTTTTAATCCAGTAGGATGCACCAGATTCAATTCTGTTTATTTATAGAAACAGATTTAGAACACATATCTTCTTGAGGCACATTACTGTGACAATTCAAACTAAACATTCAGACAGAATGCATGGCATGACGGTAGACGTTTGTCTGCATTGTGCTGTTGACTTTGCAGCAACCCCTTACATTGAGCATGCTGCCATGTGCACATACAGAGGGGAAGAGTGTTTTAGTTTTAATGGATGAATATAGATTTTTCTATAATTGACCTGCTGATCACCGGTCAAAACTGAAGGTAAAACCAGTTCAGTAGTGCATCACTTGTTATGAGGTTTAAAAATATCCAACCATTTTTTAATGTTCTTTCTGCAGCTGGCACTGAAGCACAGGCAGGGTAAAAACCACAAGATGCGTATTATTGCATTTGTAGGCAGCCCAGTGGAGGACAACGAAAAAGAAGTGAGTTTGGTCCTGTTATATAAGTTGTTGTGTAAATATCTATCCCATGTTAAAGGAATCTGACATCAGTCAGTCTTTTCTGGGGTTACCATCATTGTGTTTCAGACCTGTTTCATGAGTTAATTTTTATTTTTTATGATTCTTGTGAAGCAGGTTAAAAAGTTCTGTCTGACTTTCATCTTTTCATTTTCATAGAATATTTATAAATAATTACTATCAAACACTGTATGAAAGTCCGGCAGTCATGCAAACTTTTTCAATCGACAATAACATATAACAATGAGGTAAAACTCTGTCAAATAATCTGAAATCAGAATCACAATAGATTTATATGAAATATGATGGCTTTTCGTGTTATTTAACTCTAGGACAATCAAACATGATTTATTTTAAGGTTTTCACATGTAGACGAAAACAGACATTGTTCTGTGGCCTGTGGAGAATGAAGTGCAGATAGAGGGTAAACATCCACACATGCTCACAAATTACTGCTTAAAATTGCTTGTATTAATGGAAAGATTTTATATATATATATATATTCAAAAATATTTATAGAGTGGGACATGGTGGTCACGGGGGAAACCTGCATCAGGGGACCCATGAACATGTGGACCCAGGGTGTTATACATCTGAAGATTTCTCTCCACTGCCACCTTTTAGTGGGAAAATTGCACGCTTTGTTTTTTTTGTGCATGAGGTCCTTATTTGGAGCTACTAATTAAAGCAAAACCGCATAACATTTGAACCAATTTTCAGCTTGATTTGAGATACATTAGAAGATTTTCAGGTCAATAAACAGCTATTGGTATAGTGAGATAAAAAAAAAAACGTTGGATCTGTCACTGATTGAGTCATGTGACCCAGAGAGTCGTTTTATAGCAGTCTGAGCATGGTTTTTGTTGTCTCATGTATGATTTAATCTAGAGGGGTGGATGTAGCCTAGTTTTTTCATGCAATCCATGACTCTGTGATCTGCTGATTCAAAGTGGCCTGCTATCAGAGTCCTAAAGGCAAAGGGAGACTGTTTCATTGAGCTATAATGCAGTGTTCCAGTTGTGTTCAGGGGTGTTAAACCTGATGGTCCAGGTCTAGCTCCCCTAGTGGCTAAAAGCAGTTTTACTTTAAACAGGTGTTTATTACTGAGGATCTACCTTCTACACAAGTTTTTTTTCTACATCTATCAGACTTTTATCTAAACAGTTCATGTTAAAGTGCTTTGTTTCTTGTAGCTGGTCAAAATGGCAAAGCGTTTGAAGAAAGAGAAGGTCAATGTGGACATCATTAACTTTGGAGAGGAGGTAAAGTAAAAGCATTTTCTGCCTCTTTTTATGCTGTTCTTCCTGTCAACTCTGTTGGACCCATCGCTCTTCATCAATCAATGCAGGAGATGAACACGGAGAAGCTAACAGCTTTCATCAACACACTTAACGGGAAAGAGGGAGCAGGCTCCCACCTGGTCACCGTACCTCCAGGGCCCAGCCTGGCAGATGCCCTGCTTTCCTCCCCCATCCTGGCAGGGGAAGGAGGCGCCGTGTTGGGTCTCGGTGCAAGCGACTTTGAGTTTGGGGTTGATCCCAGTGCAGACCCGGAGCTGGCCCTGGTATGACACAGTTTAGGAAGTATACAAAAACATGTCTCAGACTTATTCATATCAGGCATTTCTAAAGTGTCTTAAATCGTGCAGGCTCTTCGTGTCTCCATGGAGGAACAGAGACAAAGACAAGAGGATGAAGCTCGCAGAGCAGCTGTTGCATCAGCGGCTGAAGCCAACATTTCCTCCCCTGTAGCAGATGGTGAGAAAAGAACGTAGCGCTTCTATCGTAGATGCTGATTTCAGCTCGCATTCACTAAGTGCAACAAACAGGCATGAGATTTAAAGCAACAATGCATCTTTTCTGTCTGCTCCAGAGTCCGAGGATGCCCTGTTGAAGATGTCTGTTTCACATGCAGACTCAGCTGCACCTGCTCTGCCAGACTTCAGTCGCATGACGGAGGAGGAACAGATCGCCTATGCTCTGCAGATGTCCATGCAGGGAGCAGGAGAAGGTTCAGGAATACATTTTTGATTATATAGATCTACATATAAAAACATACATGTGGTTATCTTTATTATAAACGTTTATTTTTTAGCAGCAACAAGAAATTGTTTCTGAATTTCAGGTCTCAACTAAAGTTTACATACACCAATCTCAAGCGCTCTCCTTGATTATAAAACATAGAACTTCTCTTTGATCCACATTGGATCAAAATTGTAAATACAGACCGAAATAGAAACATACACCCTTCTCTATTTGAAAAAATGATTTGGTTTACCAAGTTGAATAATAATATAGAACTGTTTTCAGTTAATATTAGGTATTTTTGCCTGTTTAAAAAAATCTCTGCATCTCTCAGTAACATTTAGTATATGTGTTGTACAATCTTCCTTTTACATCCTGCAGAGTTTGTGGCTGAGGAGATGGACACAGGTGCTGATGTGGATTCCAGTGAGGCGAAGGTTGTTAGGAAGCTGCTTTGGTGTAGAATAAGTTCATCCATTTGTTTGGGAGAACACTTTGTCTTACAGCTTGGTGTTTTGTCTGCAGGATGAAGAGGACTATGATGTAATGCAGGATCCGGAGTTCCTGCAGAGCGTTTTAGAGAACCTCCCCGGGGTTGATCCCAACAATGAGGCCATCCGGAACGCCATGGGCTCTCTGGCTTCCCAAACAGGCTCCAAATCTGACACCAAGAAGGATGAGGAGAAAAAGAAATGAGCTGTAGAATATAAAGGAGTTACTATACTGTGTGACAAGACATCCGAAAGTTGCTCTGCATGATTTCCAATTATATTGCGTGTCAACCCAGCCTTTTTTTTTTCTTTGTATAAAATATTAAGTCTTCATCTTTTCTGTTTCTAGTTCTGATTTTCATCTAATTTGTTTTTGTTTTTCCTTTTTGTAATAAACCTCCTCACTTACATAAACCAGTTCTTTAATAAATTTACAGAACAGAGCATAGGAGTACCTTGTGGTTACTTGAACCCCAATTGTTTTTTAGAGCTGGACCAACTTTATTGTACTTCATATGTATTTTGTATGTACTGAGTGTACAAAACAAACTTTTGTTGCATACAGCTTACATCAGTGTGATGATTGCAGTTGGAGTAGATAAGCTAGTAGTGATCAGAATGTCAAAAATGTAGGAGAAAAAATAAACCAGTTTAAAATGGTGCAAAAAGGGCATTAATATGAAAACGTTCAGTGCAGTGCAAAGATAAATATGGTGCAAAATGCAGTAGAACCTCTGAGTTGAGTCCTATTTAAAAGGATTATAAAGTTCAGCAAAATTGTTAGTGCAAAATTATGTGATGTAGAGTTAAGCAGTTCAACAGTCTGGTGAAATCGGGGGGGGGAAATCTGTTGCAGAACCTGCTGGACCTGCAGCAAATGCTGCGAAGCCTCCTTCCAGAGGGCAGCAGGGAGAAAAGTCTGTGATCCAAATCTTCACCAGCAAGGTA
Source organism: Cyprinodon tularosa (assembly GCF_016077235.1). Taxonomy (NCBI): domain Eukaryota; kingdom Metazoa; phylum Chordata; class Actinopteri; order Cyprinodontiformes; family Cyprinodontidae; genus Cyprinodon; species Cyprinodon tularosa. The sequence goes on along the minus strand of NW_024038982.1, from coordinate 1,069,276 downwards.
AACTGCATGAATTGGATCTTTTTAGATTTTTTTTTCCCCTGGACAAATTCACATATGTAATTATGTCACCACAGAAAGGGTTGATAAAGGAGTAGGCAGTGAGATGGGACACAGATGGGGTTCCTGGTTGTATTGAAGGAAGATGATGCTGAGGATTCTGCTCTGGTAACCCTGTGTAGTGGACTGGGGACATAAGAAATGATTAACAAACACATTGCTGATAGGCAGTAACTCAAATCTTGGGGAAAAACTGGGAATGCCTTCAAACTAAGCTTTGGTATCTTGATCAATCAAATCTGTTTCGGGGGAGGAAAATGATTCAGCTGATCATATGTCCCTTTAATGCAGAGTATAAAAACTTACATCCACTATATAATGCATTCAGGGGGTTTTATATAAATGCAATGCCAATTGTGGTGTGATATAGTATATATGTGTAGATTGGTCAGATAATAAAAAAAGCAAAACTTGATTTATCATTGTAATCCATTAGTGCTTTATAATTTAAAGGCTTCGACTGGTGTATGGTAAATAGTCAAAAAAATATGGGAAGCATTAAAGATTATCAGCCAATTTTTCCAGTGTCCTGTTTCTCTGACTGTGACTGGCTGGATGTGCTCTCTTCATCCTCTAACATGAGAGCTGGCTCGGTGCTCGTCTGCCTGGCTGGGTGTTTTCTTGACGGGGCCGCCTTTTACAGCTGCTTTTTGCATCTCTGCTTCTGTCTCCTTGAAGCCCAGTTGGCATCAGCAGATGGCCACTCACACTGAGCCTGGTTCTGTTGGAGGTTTCTTCTGTTCAAAGGGAGTTTTTCCTCTCCACTGTCACTAGCATGCTTAGTGTGAGGGATTGCTGAAGAGCCAATGAGTCCATGCAATCAACTGGTTTTCCTTATAGAGAAAAGCTAGAATCAATTTGACTGTATGATGTGGTGAACTTTAAAGTGCCTTGAGGTGACATGAGTTGTGAATTGGGGCTTTAGAAATAAACTGAATTGAATTGAAGATAGCAACTTAAAGTTGCATAGTTACAAATGTAATTATAAGTGAAATCATTAGGTAACAACAGATACAAAATACTACTGATATTATTAAAAAAATTATCTAATCTACAAAAAATAACCAAATCCACAATTATAAATGATAATTCTTTTTCAAGTACAAATAATTATTGCCTCATGTTTAACCCTTTTTGAGCAAACATTGTTTCTCTTTAAATCCTAGAGTAACTAAAAAGCTAAGGTACCGTTTTAGTATATTGTATGTAAAAGTGAAATAAGATTTTAATTATTTTTGTGTTTTTATGTGTAAAGACTTGTGTTTGAATGATCTAAGACCTGTTGGAAAACATTGAAACAATTATTAAAGTACTTCCCTGCTCAATAGTACTTAATATTATCTCTTTCTATAAAAAATAAACTAAATTAAACTAAATTTTGGCGAAATTCAGAGCTCCATTCCGAGTCTGCGGTAGTGAGGACTGTGAAGCTGAGCGCGTGAGCGGAGCGTCGCAGAGTTTTTGACGGAAAACTGATGGGACCAACAGGAAAAGTCAGGAACCAACTTCGCAAACAGTCAGGTAGCATAAACATCTCTCACATACGCGTTCAAATAAGCACAGCGTGCATTTATGTAGATTATATTAAACCGTTGCTAACCGAGTGCTTAACTCGATAAATTAAAGCGTTTTAACTGCCTCGGGGGCGTTAGCATGGGATGCTAACAGTTAGCGGCTAACGCTGCTAGCTCCAACTTGTTGCAGCTAAAGTTTGACAGCTCTGTTTCTCTGAATTTGATTTGTCGTCGTTGCTGTTTTTTTCTTGGATACGTTTTAAATACGCATGCAAATGCTTTGCACGTTGTTTTTGATAAATGAATTTATTTAATTCACCAGCTTCTCGGTTAAAACTCATGAACTCGCGACTGTTAGCTGAGCTGTAGCGCAGTTCCCGCTGCTATCACTGACTTAGCTGCTACCTCTGCAGGTTTTGGGGCTCATTGGCGATGGGGGACATGAAGACCCCTGATTTTGATGACTTGCTAGCGGCTTTTGACATGCCAGACATTGACGCACAGGAGGCTATTCAGTCCAATCCAGCCGAGCAGCGCGATGGAGGGGTTACTAATGCGCCCGGAGGAAGCAAGAAAGGGACTGCCTCATGCTTCCCCAACTCTGAACCGCCTGTGGTCAGCGTCATTGTAAAGAACACGGTTCGGTCTGAGTCTACTGAGGAGAAGGAAGACGAGGAGAGGCCTGCCAGGGATAAAACTGATAATCCTCCAAGCAGTGTCTCAGCCTCTCAGGTTCCAGTCAAGTTAGAGGATTTCACTTCAGAGCTGGAACACAAACTGCCTGCCAACACTGCTGCCATGGAGCCTCAGATTACCAATGGCTTTGAGGAAGCTGATCCAACCGATCCAGGACAGGCCAACACAGAACCATGGTCTAAGCCTCCTTCTTTCAGCTCCACACTGAGTGATAATGAGGTCGATGCAGGACCTGAACCTACCACTGATGTTATTGACAGTTTGTCACCTCTTCTGTACCCGCAGACCACCTCCGCAGGTGGTACCACCAGATCATCTCCTCGGTCCCCACCTTCCTTAACCCCACGCTCTTCTCAGCCGGAGAAACCTGCAAATACTTTCTCTCCTCCTGCATTACACGAAAATGGAAGACTGACAGATGAGACGAAATGTGTCGTGGACTCTGAAGACGAGTCAGATCCTGACTTTGGGAGCCCACTGGTGATTCAGGAGAGCCCAGAATCGATGATGTTCTCTCCTCCAAAACGCAGGCGGCGAGAGAAAGTACATCCTGATCTTCCTCAGATGCAAAAAAACGCATCTTCTCTTTTCCCTCAACCTCCTAATCTCTCTGCAAAGCCTAAATCCCCAAAAGAGGAGAATGAACAGCCCGACTCTCCCCTCACACCTCCACAACCCCTCCCTTCGATCGCTGGGGTTAAAGAGGAGAAATATCCAGAGCATGTGATCGACGAGAGAGACTCTCCTGAAAGCCCCCCACCGAGTGAAACAGGGGTTCTGTTGAACAGAAACGGCAGCCCCGACGTGGGTTCAACTAAATGCCCAGACCTGAATCAGGATGCGCCCCCACAGAACAGGAACGAACCAGCTAAAACTGAGCACAGCGAAGAGGAAAAATCAGAGGAAGCTGAAAATCTGATTGAAAAGAGGACAGCAGATGAAGAAAAATCAGAAGAGGGTCGCCACACGGCTGGCGAGAACGCAGAGACGCCCTCTCCTCTGAGACCACTTAAAGTTAAAATCAAAATGCCAACCGGCAGCATCACGAGGACAGTTACTAATCTGACTCCGAAAAGAGTCACAAAAGCCTCCGTTAAGGATGCAGAGAGCTCTAAACCGTCACCAGAAAGCCAAACTGTAAAATCCAAAAAGAAGTTGGCACAGCAGGTGGAGTCGCCTGCAACTGCATTAAGAGATGGTGTTAGTACGGTGAAGGAGAGGAAGCAGCGAGTGTCCCCTACGGCTGTGAGCATCACAAAAACCACAACGCTGCCGCCCGTCTCTTCCTCCTCCATCTCCAGGGACAACCCAGGGGCCATCAACCTCCGCAGCCTTGGGAAAAAAACTCTCAACAGTGGGGTCCCCCTGCCAACGCCTCTGGCTCCTCAAACCAGCAACAGACCGGCATCTATAGTCAACAGCACGGGGGCGATCATTTCGAAGAGTCAGACCAACCTGGTGGAAGCCTTCAACAAAATCCTCAATAACAAAAACCTCCTCCCCTGTTATAAACCAGACCTTAGCACCCCAGTCCCGGCAGAATGGGGCATTTCTCTTCCTGCACAGGTGAGATTTCACACACTCACAGGCAGCAAAGATAATAAAAAAAATGTTTGTTTTCTTCCGTAACTTGCTTCTATCTGAATAATACAAAATGTGAAAAAGTTTGAAGGATCTTAATGATTTTTAACGGGCTCGTGTATAGCAGTGACTGGGTCTCATTTCTGTGACAATTTATCTTTAGCTGAAATGTCAACATAAAAATCCTCCAAATCCACATCAGATTTCCAGTTCTCATGTCTCACGCAGGGTTACCGCTGTCTAGAGTGTGGTGACGCCTTCGCCCTGGAGCACAGCTTGGCGCAGCACTATGACAGGCGCTCGCTCAGGATTGAGGTGACATGCAATCATTGCGCCAAGCGGCTGGCCTTCTTCAACAAGTGCAGCTTGCTCCTGCACGCCCGAGAGCACAAAGAGAAAGGCCTGATCATGCAGTGCTCACATCTGGTCATGAAACCTGTACCTGTAGAGCAGATGATCAGTCAGCCTGAACCGACAGCTGCAGCAGGGGGTGAGATGAGAACGGTGTCCTTTTTAAATAATTAAAAAAAATTACTTTCAAGTCTGTTTTCTTTAGCTTTACTATCTCTTCTTTTTCAGGCCAGGTCACTTTGAAGCTGTCGCATCAAGCTGTACCTTCCAGTAAAGAGACGGAGACGCAGCAGTCTGCAAATGCTAAATGCTCAGAGTGTCAGGCTCAGTTTGGCAGCAAGGAGGAGATCGCTGATCATTTTCAGGAGATCAAGCCTGCTAAAAGCACTGTAAGAAATATTTTAAAGTTAAAATCTTAATGAAAAACGCAGTTTAGTAGAAATACCAATGCTGCTCATCTCCCTGAGCATCCGGCCTCACGGAGAAACATGCTGGTGCCAGCAGAAGCCCTTGGGACGTTTTTCTTCAAAAAAAAAAATGATAGAAGCCATGAATCTTTTAATTTTATATTTTTTCATAATTACAAACTGCTGTTTCGATCTGTCCCCAAAAAAGCAACAAAAAGCGTATCTATATGATGGTTTTCTTGCCTTCCCTCCTGCTACCTGTAGTCCTGCACAGAGTGCTCTCCTCCCATGCTGCTGCCCAACAGCTGCAGTGCAGCAGCACATCAGCGGATCCACCAAAGCTCTCCGCCGTATGTCTGCCCAGAGTGTGGGGTCACCATCAAGCAGCAGCTGCTTCAAAAACATCTACAAGAGACCTGCTTGCACTTTTCCCGGCGCATTGGCTACAGGTAACATCGCTTAAGTACTACATATGTATAAGGAGTTTAGGTTTGAGTGATTTTACAGGTATATTTTTTTTGCTGATGAAGTCCTATTTCTGCTCTTCTACAATCATGTTCCCCACAGATGCTCCAGTTGTCTGGTGGTGTTTGGGGGGCTGAACTCTGTGAAGTCCCACATCCAGTCCGCTCATTGTGACATGTTCCACAAGTGCCCCAGATGCCCCATGGCCTTCAAATCTGCCCCCAGCATCCAGACCCACCTCTCATCTCAACATGCGGACCTCACTAACATCAAGGCCATGTAATAACTTCCGTTCATGTTTTATTAGCATCCTGATCAGCCTTCCTCTTTATTCCTTGAAGTGACTCAAGCTGTTTCGTCCCCTTTTTCTTACAGGCTGATTTATAAATGCGTCATGTGTGACACTGTTTACACTCACAAGCCGCTGCTGTACTCTCACTTTGACACTCACTTAACCAATCAGAAAGTGCACGTCTTCAAATGCCCTGAGTGCACAAAGCTGTTTTCTCAGAGGAATTCATTGCTGGATCATTTCAAGGTATATTTTCAATGTGTGTTTAAGGTAGGTTTCCAAATATTTCCTGACTGATGTTTCATTTTTCACCCTCTTGCTACTTTAGACCCACAAAACTTCCACGTTAAAAGAAGAGCTGCATTCATCTCAGACCGCTGCCCCACATTTACCTGGGAAACCGGAAGGCTCACAGGAATGGATAGATAAAGACAAAGTGAAAACTGAAAGGATGAAAGCCCCTTCAGTGTGGAAATGCCGTTCTTGCAACTTGCAGTACACAGAGCGGGAGGAATACATTGCTCATATGGGTGAACTGCACGGCAAGGTCAGGAAGGCATTGGGGCTTCGTCTGCTTTATTTTGGGTATTGAATTAAAGCCAGAAATAAACAAGCCTTTTTTTTTTTTTAGTTCCTGAAGAAATTTCCCTGCAACAAATGTGAGAGCTCCTTCACAACCACGTCCAGTATGAGGCGCCACATCAGAGATAAGCACAAAGTCATGAACCGAGGCTTCCGTTGCCAGTAAGTCTGCAGCTCGATATGATTTACTTCTCCCCGGTTCCTTTTCTTCATTTGATATTCTTTTTTTTTGGATTAATTTTTCTGGTTTCAAACTGCTTAAAACAGCTGGATAAATTGAATTGGAAGATGTGAAGTTTTGTTGAATACAAAAATATTTGCTGAATGAGGGCCAAGGTTCTAGAGAAATTTCCATGAGGGTGAGACTTCAGAAAATAAATTGCATCATCCTACAGCTGAATCTTAACAAATATTTTTAGTAATTTATAATAAAATATTGAAACTCTTAATGAATAAGAAAAAATCATGATAATAGAGGCAATTCATCTATCTAAATCTCTAACTAGGCCTGCCCTGTTTTAATTTTTTTTCCTGCAAATACCTCATGATTGTAACAGAAATGCAGAATCCCAGAGCTGTTTTAGATGCATTTTCCAAACTAATGTCATATTCAGTCTCACTGCAGCCTGTGCTGGGCGCTGATGGCTGCTTAAGATGCTAAAGGTCACTGATAGAGACAAGATGAGTGAGAAGAGGAGGGAATAAAATGTTATCACAGCTGATATTTAAACTTGACAGATAATGATGTGGAACATTTACTAAAATGATTTCGACAAGTTCGGCTCATACTTTTCTTTTCTTAAGAATTACCTTCATTTAAAACATTAGTATTTAAACTAAAAGTATGAATAAACGAGTTTGTGTGATTTTTAGATATTGTTCTGAGAGTAAGAAAACCTTCAGCAGCAGATCGATGTTGGAGCGGCACATGCAGATGAGGCACAGCATGACCAGCCCGGGTCAGGACTCCCTCATGGTGAGCTGCTTTTATTGCTGGACTAACAGAAAGGCAAAGCTGCAGGTATTTAGATGGTAAACATGAAATATTCACATCTTTTCTGCACACAGGAAGCTGACGGAGCTGACAGCTCTTCAGAGCAGGACAGCATTCTGGTGTCCCGCAGGAGACGAAGAGCAGCTGTGAAGATGGAGCAGGAAGCAGAGGCGACTGACACCTCAAGCCCCGTGAAGAAACTCCGATCCTCCACCTCTGCTCCAGCGTCTTACACTCAGCCTGAGTCCGGGTTCAGCTGCGCTCCATGCGGCTTCACCACGGAGGACAAGCCAACGTTCTTGGAACACATCAGCCAGCATAGGCGAGGGGGGGCGGAGGGCGGCGGCCTACAGTGTCTGCAGTGCGGAGCCTGCTTCACTTCTCCGTCCTCCCTGTCCCGCCACCGCTTCATCATTCACAAAGTCAAAGATGCTTGCAGCGACAGCCAGCAAACCTCCAGTGTGTCTCCATCGCCCTCTGCTGGAAACAAGAACCATGACGACCGGAGCTCTGTGAAATGTTCAGAACCAGCTTCACCCTCCGGTCAACCTTTAGCAGGTCAGGGGAAGGAGGAGGACGAACCTCTGGCCTGTAAGGTTTGTGGTAGACACTTTGAAAAATCAACAGATCTCAACACACACTTCAGAACTCATGGGATGGCTTTTATTATCGCAAGGAATGCAGGGAAGACCACCTAGAATGGGTAACAGAAAAGAAACGGCTGATTTGTCTGTGCCTTTTTAATTCTGTCATGCATGTGAGGGGGGGCTGCAACTATGCACTAAATCAACCAAAGATTGTTCTTTTAAAGTTTATATAACTGCTGTTTGTGAAAAGCCTTAATTAACCCTCTGATTCTCAGGATCTGCTGCTTACTTTCACTGTTTTGTGGCGATACTGATCCGATAGAACCGCCTGCTCAGTGCTGTGACCGTGTTTACATGAATTATGTGCCTGCAGAAAACTGTTGCATCAACTCAGTCATGCTGTGATCATAGAAACAGTTTCATACGTTTGTTGATACGGAGTTGAATTTTAAGTAGATGAATCAGCAGGCCTTCTCTAAAATGTGTAACTTAACAATCACTGCAGCTGTTTGACTTCTGTTCTAAGTGTTTTATTTCTAACTGGTTTATCTTTCATGGAGTATTAAAGCAGGTTTCTACTTATTTTCAATTCCAAAACTCCAAAATGTCTGTCTTCTATATTTCTCTGACCGTTTGTTACCTTTTGCTTGTTTAAATAGAAAATGTTAAACTGTTTAATTAGCTGTATATCCCATAAATCATGAAACAACACTTTTCTGAGGTTATTTTCTGTAACAAAAGGCTTTTTTTTTTTTTTTTTACTTTATTTGGAATTTAACCTTTATTTCCAAATGTATATATGTTTACATGTCAATTCAGATTGGATTATATTACACTAGATTATTTTAAAGAGTTTTGTAATCTTTTTCCACAGAAATGTGTCAATGTCCTCTTTCAAACTCAAATCAGAGGTTCGAGGGGCCAAAATAGCAGTGAGGCTGCACGTCAATATGGTTTTGTTAAAAGGTTTTGAAGGTCAAAAATTTTGAATGAAAAGTTAAGTTCTGCTCTGGCAAATCACAGATGAAAATATCTACAGAAACAAAAATGTTTGGAAAATCTACTGTATAGATGAACTGTGACGTACAAGATCAAAACTAATTTATATTTTAAATTTTCATATTGAATTTTTTTTTTTTTATCTAACAACAGTTAGGGTCCACAAATAGTTTGACTGATCTACTGTATCTATGAAAACCTGAATTGAATGTACTTTCTGTAAAATTAACTGTCCTCTCATTGGCTGAAAAATTAAACGAACATTTGATACTCAAGTAAATACTTCTATGAATTTTGCTTTACAGCACTGGAAGCCAAGAATACATGTAACTTTTTTCTTTTTATCCTTTTCTTAGCCAATAGCATGTTGAGGACTGTTCTTTAGTTCTGTGTTAAACATTAAAATAATTCTTGAGCAACTGATGGATGTCATCAGTGTGTGAAATCACATAAAACAGGATTTCTGAATAGAAACCTTGGCTTGGCCATCTTGTCTGACTGCCATAACCACGACCACCATTAACAGATTTCAGTTTTTGTTTTCCATAATTTAGTGAATCAGTCTGGTTTCTGTTTATGTTCTTGGGATATTTACTCTGCTTCAAACCTACTCCTCAGTGTGATTTTTGTATTTACATCACTAAAATACTTTCTAATTTAAACATTATTGCTTAAAAATAAAAACTGTCTTCAGTTAAATTTTGTTCTATTTTTTTGAGTTAACAAGTGACCTTTATTGAATGTTATCCTTTACCTTTTACTATTTACTTTATGTACAATTTCCTAAACAAAATATCAAGTTACATCAAATATTCCCTTCCAATCTAATAAATATACTCTTAAGAATATACATTTGATGAAATATTTCATACTTCATAGCTAATACACTGCTTAGCTGATAAAACCCACTATAACCACACCATTAAATTCACAAAGCCAAAAGATACTAATCTTAAATATAAACAAGAACAATCTAGAAGAATCAGAGAGCAGAGGGTTTTGGTTAGGATAAATTTGATGCAATAGAAAGAAACCGAAAAGACTTCATGAATATGGAGTTTTCCTGTAGATCCATTCCAGACAGAGCATTCATTTTAACAAAATAACCTCTTACAATAAACATATATTTGAAGCTCAGTTATAACCATTAAACAGTTTACAAAGTCATTTTGTGAGAAGCATTTAAAACCCAGCTCTAAAATCACACAGTATAAATAATCCAAGACTTAACTACAGTCGACACACATTAAATAGTGAAAAAGTGCTTCGTGAGGATGACTCCTGTTTCTGCACCAGGATGGAACAGACCCGTCTTTAAAGCAGAAGGAATCCAAAAAGGAGAACCAGAATAGGCTTCATGAAGGTGGAGATTCCTTCCAGGTTCAGCATAGGAGCTCCTGGAGAGAGGGATGAAATATGATGGAAATGCAAAGATGACCTTTACAGCTGAAATATTTATAAATCTTAATATGAATCTGCATCAGTCCTGTCACAGTTTAAGTTTGTTTTAATGTTAATGTTTATCTTAGTGCTCAATTCAGGCTTAAAGATTTATCTTAGGTAAAGTGAATGTTTTTGACCAGAAATATTTCAGTAATCATAACCAAACAATACGATGTTTACACAAATTAATTAGTACAAGTGGAAATCAGTTCTTCTTCCCTTAAATATAATTTGGTTTATTTAGGCTAACATGGCCAGTGCCAACTAATGATTCAGGTCTCTTTTATTGGTACCAAACAATGACAAATGTATGTTTTTAAATATCTAGTATACCCCATTTTAAATATACATTAAATATGCTAACCGGAGAATTAAAAAACAAAAACATAAGACCATGTAGAAAAACAATAAGTAGAATAAAATATTCAAAACAAAGCTTTAAAAAAAAAAAAAAAACAACTCAAAAGGAACAAAAAAGAAGGTAAAAATTAGCTTTCTAAAACTTAAGTTTAACTGAGGACAATGTCAGCAGTAATAAAGAATAGTATCCAATGTCAGGAATAGTTTTTATTTAACAGATATAATCCATGAATTAATTACTTTTTTTGAGAGTTCGTGTGAGCAAAGCTACTTTATAAAAAAGAGTTAACTACAAATGACCTGTATGTTTTTTTTATTTTATTTTAATCAATAATCTGAACATTTGAAATGTCTTTTAGAATGTGAAGGTATGTTGTTGATCATTGGATCATAACATAATTCAGACAAAAATAGAACAGGGCTACATTTTAGGATAATTCAGTCGTAAACTTTCTTACCGGACTCTGTCGACTGAGACTGTTTCCCCTCCTCGCTCTCACCGGTGCGCACCTTCTCAAGAACACTCAATTGTTCCTCTGTTAGCACTTCTCGCTGTTCACTGGTCACCATGGCAGCATTGTCGGGACCGAGAGCCAACATCTGAACAACGGAGAGAGCCTGAAGGAGAAACGGAAACATTTATGTTGATTCTTTATTAATGAAAAATTATTAAGATTTGGAGCCAAGAATAAGATGGTAAATGTACTTTTTACAAAGTAAAAAATATATTTTTTTGTTTGGTTAACTTGACGTACCTAACTGACTTTATGATTCTGAAGTTTCCAGATTTGAAAGTTTTATTTCATTTTGCCTGAAGTTTAAAAAACCACTGAATGCGTGCATTACTGAGTGTTCTTTACTTCAAATGGGTAAAACCTTTTACACAGAGCCGCTCTAAAATCCACATATACTATGTGGATTTTGGCAGCACTTTTGGTCCTCCTAATTATATAAGATACTATGCTTGAGCAGTCAACACACAGCTGGGGCTGGACTTTATGTGGGCAAAAATCTGATCAGATGAAGCTACTTACAGCAAAGTTTTCAGGAGGAATTTGGGAAATGCTGCTCTTGCTGATGAAGGGGAAGACAGAGGGGCTCAGGGAAGCCATTTCGGTATTATTCAAACCAGCTGGAGACAAACCAACAAGGAACAATTACAATTGTTCAGACATTAAGATTTTTAGTCCGTGGACAAGCTAATCCTACCAATGATGTTGTTCAGGTCAGAAACTTGAGCCTCGGTCCAGTTGCAGGGATCTCCAAATGCAGATATAGCAACATTTTTTAGCTCCTGTAATACCTTGACAGGACAGTGAGGAGCATCCAGGGAGCCCACTGCATCACTGTGATAAAACCCCAACATTAAAATAGCCTTAATCCACAGCCAGCAACAAGAGAGACAGTTTTTCATCTCATATGAAAAAAGCAGGCATGAAAAAATGAGAACATATTGATACTAAAGTTGTTTTTCAATATTTTTTTTTATAAAATCCCTCTTTCACCTCAGTCACTCATCTCAGAACTGGAATTTTACCCATTTTTATTCGTCAAATACTTTAGCGTCTGAATGAAAAATATCTGTAGATATCAATTGTAAAATATTGTCCCACAGAACAAAAACAAAGATTGATGACACATACCTAAAGGCCGCCACACTGAGCTGACTGATTTCCTTGGAGCTCAGACCACATATGAAGCGGCTCAGCTGAACCATCTCTGCTGATCCCAGCAGCTTTGCAGTCAGATTGTTGTATTCAGCAACAGCCTTCCAAACGGAAGCTAACTGCTGAGACAAAAGTTGTGTTGTGGTTAATACTGATCTACTATTTGCAGTCAAGCAGAGCGATTTCTATAATTCACCTGTGAGTCTCTCCAACCACAGGCGCCAATTTCATCCAGGCTGTCCAGGGAAAATGGAAGCTTTTCCAGTTCAGAGTTGGAGAAGCCTTGAGTAATACAGCCCAGCTGAACGATAACATCTTCAGTCATGTTTGCTACTGGGCCAAAAACCTACAGTAAAAAAAACGAAAGTTTATTTGAGTACAGTGAGTAAGATTTATTTCTTTATTTTAACAAGTAAAGAATTAAAACTGATGACATTTAGAATTCTTCATATTAATTTAGATATTGTGCTGTTTGTGCTGTTTCTGGGTCAATGATAAGCTTTAATATTTCAACTGGTAAAAATGTTAGAGATGCATTGTGTTCATTTTCTAAATGCAGGAAGTCTTGAATAAAAATGAAAGAAGACAGAAAAACTCCTAATTAAATCACTGAACCATCCCCAGAGATCAATTTGATGACTGTACCTCAACTGCTTTTCTATAGAGCCTGTCCAGCTGGTCGGAGCTGTAACCAGGGACCGACCCGAGCGTTTCCACAGTAGCCAGGAATGTGCTGTTTGACAGCAGTTCCAGATTTGCTGCCGTCCAGAAAACATTGTCCAGGCCCAGCTCTTCAACAAATGCTACTGTAGGTTCTGTACCGTTGCTGGAGAGATCTTCAATAGCTGAGAAAAACAAAAAAGGAGCATTCAGTAAGAAACAAATTAATTTTTGTTATTGCCTGAATTTTTTCATTAGCAATATTTCTCCCAGAGTCCTTTTCATGAGGGAGTCAGAGATGTTTATGTCAAAAACAGGAATCACATAAACTGTGGATTCTTGAAATATAAAACATACCAAAATGCTTGGTAAAAATACATATGTTAAGGAAGTTCAATTTAAGCTAAAGCTTTTGCTTTCATATGTTTAACTGGAAAAAGATTTTAATATTAACCTCTTTGGCAATTAAAAAAAAATTGCCAGAAGGTTTAGGCTCCTTCTTGTTCTAATGTTTAGAAACAAAACAGTTTAGCAGGTTTTATATCCTTTTAAAAATGGTTATCTCCAAGGATTTTGAATTTAAACACTAAATATTTTATGATACCGGTAATTAAAAACTAGGTAGGGTATTATTAAATATCTTAAAAAAAAAAAAAAAAAGACCAAACAAAAATATTTAGGCATATAAACATACTTAGGAAACATTGAACTCATATGTATTTTATAGCAGTATGGATGATAAACTAAAACAAAGCAATAAACTAGCTGGCTGAGAGGAAAAATGAAAAAAGAGTGAAAGTGCACAGAGAATCCCGCCCAGTGGTACACCACTCTAATAAGACAGACAGCGAAGGAAGAGGTTTAAATTTTAAAAATTGAAGGCAGCGCTTTCATGGAAGACAGTGGTTCTCCACCGTGCTCTTCAGGGATCACTGTCCCTCGTGTTTTAAACGTATCTCATTTGTGTTACCTTCCCTTAGAGCCAAATAAATAAACTAAATAATTCTTTAGAAATTAAATCTCTCAATATTCCAGCAAATTCAGATGTGAGTAATCAGCAGGAGCTGCAGTTTCTATGAAAGCTCCGAATAAAACTGCAAAAAATGTCTTCTGTCAGTCAGAACCTGAAAACATTAGTTCCTCACCTGCTCGCCTTTTACGTGCTACGTTTGATGCAGTGATGTCGGTGGTGAGGTCAAAGATCTTCTTTCTCAGTGCATCTGAGATTTGGGTAAGGCGTGGCTTCAGGTAAATAAGGACATCCTTCATCCAAGGCTAAAAAGGCACATAAGAAAAGAAAATGTTCATATTACTTTTTAGTGACGTAAAGTAAAAACGGTGTAAAGAAAAGCAGCATACACACTTTATTAGGCAAAGAGGAGGTGGCATTGTCATCCATCAGAATAAGCGGACCCAGTGATTCCATGGTCTCAGCTGGCCAATCAGAGGGACTCCTGCAGGAAAGAAATGTTCGTTCATTAGATGTTACCTCCCCTGAAGCAGTTCCAGCATTCACTGAGAGCTGCACCCACCCAAACACCTGGTTGACCAGTTGGATCAGATCGGTCCAGTGAGGCTGAGGAATGTGTTCGCAGGAAGCCATGGCCTGGAGGCTGAACTTCAACACTTCAGGGGCCATAAGGCGAAGTGTGGAGGGTTTCATCTCGCACAGGAGCGGGCCAAGCCTTGGTACATCTGGACTGGTCAACCCAGAGATATTCTTCCCCTAAACAACTCACAGGAAGCTGTCATTAAGTGATCTTAATCTTAATTACTCCAGCAAAAATAATTTTTAAAATCTTCAATCCATTCCAAATACCCCATCCAGATTTTAGTCTTAATCAATGTTTTTTTTTTTTTTTTAATACGTGCATATATATATATATATATATATATATATATATATATATATATATATATATATATATATATATATATATATATATACATTGAGCAGGCAACGCAGAGCTCTCTCGGTGAGTGCAGGACGTGATGGGGCACGAGGAGGCAGGGAGGTCAGGTCGGCCATTTCCATCTTTCCGAGGAAGACCGGGCACAAAGTCTGAGGTAATTCCTTTATTTTTGAAGGTCTGGCATGAATGAAACAGAGAATATATCATATAAATAAACAAAAGCTTTTACATTGATCAGAGTATAATTGTGTGCTTGTCTCCTCACAGCAGATGAATCAGTAGCACAGTGGGAATCCTTTCCAGCTCCAGCACAGTGATATTCTTGAAATAATCTGGCCTCTCCTTCTCCAAAGTATTAAAAACCTTCCATGCTGCACACTGTGCCTGAACAGTCAATAGGTGCACTGTCATTAGATATACCTGATGATGTATGCTTGTTTAAGATTATGAAGACCCCTTGGGTAGCAATCATGTACCTGGAATTTGGAAAGCCACTGTGGAGTCTCTGTTATGGACTGAGCCATATCCAGGACATAGCTGTCATTTACTTGATCAATCATGTTGCAGGTTATGCCCTGGAAGACAGAATTCAGCCTCCTATCACAGAAACAAAAAGAATAAATAAAAAACTGAGTGTAATGAGTGACATAGGAGAATATATGACCACAACTGCAAAGAATCCAACACAGATCAGAAGTCAGGCTTTGGATGGTGATTAGCATTAATGCATTTTAATATTAAAATCTTCCCAAAAACAGAATTCTATTTCTAAAACTAAAAACTACGTAATTTTGTTGCCATTACCTGTAGTGGAGCTGCTTTTGGTCATGCATCTTCTTTGCCAAATAGGCAGCCTAAGAGGAAGCAACCATTGCAAAGAATTCTTATAAAAAAAATCCCATTTCTTTTTATTTCATTAAGAGGTAATCTTTACAACTTTATAAAGATAAATACATTTTATAACAGAAATGGTATAACAAGCTGGTGAAAAACGGAAGATATGAAATTGATATAGCTTACATATAAATGCTATACATTTTCCATACAAAATTATCTATTTTTAAAAGGTGAGTGATGGATGGATGGACTAATGGATGGATGGATGGATGATGGATGGAACATACCAATTTTTCTGTTTTTATTCTCGTCTTCCTACTGAGGCTACTTTCACACTGCAGGCCTTAATGCTCATTTGCTGATTGTTTTGCGTAGTCAATCCCATTTCCAAATATATGCGACTTCTATGTGATCTCCTTTGTGAATTGCATTCATACAGCTTAATTGTCCCGTATACAAAAAAGAGGACTCAATGAAGTCACAAGCAGTCAACATGTTCTGTATTTACGGAAGTAAACATGGATGGTAACGGTGGGGAATATCTTGTGATCTTTAATTTCTTTTCCAACCGGGGCCGGCAGATTAACAACAACTTTTTAAGAAGATCGAAAAGAAAGACTGCTCTCATTATGTTCCACAATGAATGTTGTTTTTCTTCCTGCTTCTGCTTCAGAGGATCAGGGCTGGATTAAGAGTGAAAGGGCCCCTAGTGGGCCCCTGGGCATGTGCCCATAATGCCCATTGGATAATTCGGCAATAGCAGGGTGCAGAATATTGATCTTTGTCGAGTATTAATGATATACAGGTTGGATGATGGATGGATCCATCCAGGTTGCATATTGACAAAGAAAATCTGATTTGGGTCACTTCAGGCCGCAGTGTGAACATGATCTTAATACCTGATCTTGTCCACGCTTCAAAGGAAATCTGGTAATATGCACATTACCTGTGGCAGACTCCAGGTTTTATTTTCCACTTCTTCTAAAGAGCTGATATTTGCTTTCTTTAGAGCCTTCAGAGAAATACTGCGAAGTAAAGGGCCATCCAACTTCTGCACCAGCTCGGAGGGAGGGACATTCTCACTCAGCTGCAAGGAAAAAAAAAATATCAAGAAACTGTCAACCAGAACAACAAAATGCTTCAAATGACAGCTCTGAGTGTATATGTTGTATCCGTCCTTTTGTTCCTTACTACTCACCCCCTGCAGCGTGGTCTTCAGCTGCCCCTTTCTCAGTTGTTTTGAGATGGTCTTCATGGTTTCTGTGTTGCTCAGGATATCTTGTGGCTTCACATTCTTTAAAACGCAGCTTGGCAAACCAGCTGCAACTGACTGAAGCTCCATCAGCTTTTCACCTGAAAGCTTATCACACTGAGAAGAATAAAAGTCAGAAACACATTAGGGAGGCAACGAACAGAAAAGACCAGTTATTATCTTTGAGGAATCACCTTCTTCTCTCCCAGCTGATTCTTAACCAGAACACGCAGCTGGCTCCTGGACCATTTCACACCAGTTTCCAAGTTTTCAAGAACACTTTTGAGATTTTCTGTTGTGAGTTTTGAAAGTTGTTTGGGTGACAGCAGAGTAACGCTGCTGCCAAGGTCACGCAGCTCTTGATATTTATTGGAACCAGTCATCACACTGTTCACAAGACGCTTCTTCAGCTTTGGTTAGAGGACATGAACAACACAGAGAGATGAGGAAATGCAGGTCTGTCTCTTTGTATTTGAAAAATCAATGGAGACACAAGAGTTTAGGTAAGTCTGGTAAAATGAAAGATACCTCAAATATTGTGGGGTTAGGGTCACAGTCATCTAGCAGGGAGAGGAGCTTCTTGCTAGAGCTAGGAGTCAAGTTTGAAGCATCGTAATAGCAAGCCAGAGGGCCAAGCCTGGAAATGAGTCATTAAAAACAATCTTATCAAATCGTATTAGCTTTCTTTAATGTCAACTTATGAATTTCCACCTACTAAGGGGACTTTAAGACTGAAAACCACAGTGCTAAGCACTGCAGACGGCAAGTATTTACATCACTGACATTTGTTACATTTGTTACCAAGATTTACGTACTAAATTTGAAGTAATAGACAAAAGCAATGGTGGAGGTTTTTGGGCTAAAGTAACAGGGTGGGAAAAATGTTGTAAGTTACAACTTTTCACCCTTTTGTTTTAGGAAATAATTAAAGGTATAGTGGAGGATGATCATCAAAATAACTGGTCCTTCTAATTGTCAGTCATTCTGGTGATATGTTTATGTACGGCCATCCTATGTGTTCGTCCCCATATTCACTTACCCACTCTGACATAGTGGAAAAATTGCAAATCTTCTTTTGGTGAGTAAGCTTGTATGAGCAATTCATACAGCAACTTTTAAATGGAGCGTGCATGAGGAGAAATGGGCTTGTGCATGCTCTTGCACATGTTTAATAGGGGTTCCCTCTCAGGAGTGGGTACAGGGTTGTGCATGTGCATTTTTATTTAAAGTGGAGAGGGTGATTTTTTTTTTTAAATGTGCAAAAATTCTCCTCTATAACTTTAATTAGGAATACTGTATCAAAAACAAAGCAAAAACTAATGTAAGTAAGGGGAATACAAATAAATACACACTTATCGATTTGCTCTGAGACATTAGAGCACTCCTTAATTCTCTGAAGAAACTTCCTGCCAAGGCTGGGGTTCATCTTGGTTGTCATGTTAGACCTTAACTGGCCTGAGAGGAAGAATCCACACAGCTGGAAGAGATAATAAATGACACCATTAGAGAAAATACTGTATGAGCTTCTATTTGATAATACCAGTGTTAGGAGTGTTAAGGCATTGTTTGCAGGTCAATTTACAGTTTCTTTTGGAGAGGAATCTACATCGTCTGGCCTTAGATTTGAGAGGTATGGCCCCATCATGGTCAGCGTCTCAGAGTCCAGCCACTCTAAAGTCGGTTTGCAGCTTTCCAACATTGCTATGAAAAAAAAAGAGGTTAACACAATACATGTTGATGCTTAATGCATAGGAAAAGTAACAGCAACAAACGTTTTGCACATCAGGCTTGCTTATACTGCAATGTCTAACAAACAGCTATGTTTTAAGAGTCAGCACAGCAGGTTTTAAGTTACAGCTTTCCATATTTCGTCATCCTAAGTTGGGAAGACAAGACCTGGGTGACCACAAACAAGGTTTAAGATTTGCATGTGTTCTGTAAGAACTGGAACAGGAAAAATCTAACAAGGTTCATTTCTTGGTGCCACACCCAGTGTCTTGCTTTTCAGCCTGTGATATAGTCAAACTTTCCATCGTGATCTTTTACCTAAGACTTTCCATGAAATATCTCACCATTTGCTCTATACATTCTGATCATGTGTTTTTCTTCATCTCTCTGTCTCTGGTTGTTTTATTACTTTGAGTATTTCAGGGGTATATTTATTCAGGATTTCTTTTTTATTTAAAATTTTTTTTAGAAGGAAATTAGTTCTTCCTTTTTTCACACTCTTCTTCTCTTTATTCCTTCTCTCTCCTATACGTTCACCTGAGTTATTTTAGAAAAGCAAGCAAGTTCCTTCGTGTAACTCACTGACCATGACAGGAAAAGATGTCAACAGAAAGTGTAGGAGAATATGTAAATGCTGAGTTGTTGACTTAGAATCCCTTACTTGATCTTGGCCTAGATGATGGCCTCATTGTACAGCTAAAGTTGTTCTGCAGGACTTGTTCTTTAGCCCAGTTTAACACTTTATCCCGCTGCTCCTCAGTCATGACGGTGTAGACTTCTGTTAGCATGTTCATCCTGGAAGAAAATGGTGGCTTTAGTTTTTGGAAGAAGACCATAAAATGAAGTCCTATTATACTCACATAGGTCCCATGTTGTCCTTGCCAACCCTGGCGGGGAGCATCATTCTTGCTGAGGGTATGTCTTCCAGCACAGGTTTGGCAGCCCACAGTAGTGTTTTATAGTCACTGGAATTGAAGTAGTTTTCAGGCTGTGCTCTCAACATGGCCCAGGACATAGGGGCCACGAAAGCTTTCATATAGCAGCAGGATGGGTCCTGTGGGGGCAAACCAAAAAGCAAGAAAGTTCAACTGCTACAAATCAGTAATGATTAATAAACGTTTTTTTTTTTTTACTGTACTGACCACAGAGTTCTTTATCATCCTTATTACTGCTGGAAGGTTACTGCAATTCCACACCTTGGTTTTCACAAAAGAAAGAAAAAATCTTTAAGTATCATGAGTAAATAAAGTTATTTGAATGAATCATATATATGTTATACAGTTGAATCATATGCTTACATTCATTGTATAAAGATTTTTAATGTAAATTTACCGTACTCTGGAAATCAGACTAAATATTAAACATTTTAGGTCTAGGGTTTCTTTTTTTAATTGTTTAGTTTATTGAATTAGTTCTTTTAAATATGTACTTGAACAATGTAGAGAAGCCTAGCTTTGGTTTTGTAACTCTGTGATAGACTAACAGAAATTAATTGAGTTTGATTGAGGCTCAGCCAGAATGAGAAAGGGGGGTAGGAGCTAACAATCCTAAAACCACCTTTCAAACTTTGATTCCTGTGCAAGGTGGTATTATGTTATAGAGGAACATCAGAAAGTGTTGGACGTCACAATATATATCATGGTGAATAAATTAGTCTGATGTGTCAATATCAAATAAATATCTCAAGACCTGAGCAAGAAAGGTAAAGCTCAGGTGCAGGTCAGACTTCCATTATGGCCAATTACCCTAATCATAACCCAGACTAGAAAGAATGGATTAATTATAACAAAATCAAAGTTTTCAGGTTGCCATCAAGCAGGCTTGATCAAAGTCCTATGAAATTTTGTAAGAGCTGAAAAGGTGTTTGAAAGCAAGGCAGCCTACAAACCAGAACCAATGACACTGGATCTACCAGGAACAATGAGCAAAGGTTGGAGCTTGTGAAGCTTGTGAAAAGTATCAAAGTCAGAGTGACCTAAATAGGTTTTATCTGATTTAATTTTCAGACACTGAGATTAAGTTTCAATCATGTATATGTTTACTATTTTCCCCCCTTATTTTATTGTTATCATAAAAGATATAGTTTGTAGATGTATTTTTGTAAAGGATGTATTCACACCCAGGTCTCTGGAGCATCCATGGGGAGTGCATTCGGGGAGTTTTTGTTTGTGACCCCAGTCACCAAATCCTGGACTTGAAGAAATGTAGACAGGAGGTTGTTGGACTGGTCAACAGCTCGGCCTCCTTCTAATGGGTTACTACAAAGACAGCAAGAATGAAAATGAAGAGAAAAAGCAGGTGAGCATATCACTTTTATTCAATATTATTTATAATATCTCTTTTTTCTCTCTAAATACTGTATATATACATTGATACGTGTTTCCTATATTATTTCAAGTAATGGTTTTAAAGTGTATAATAATTTCCGGGATTTTAATCTTTAAGCTGATCAAAAGATCACCTGCCGTGCTTTATGTGCTTTTTAATCTGCTACCAGCCATTTCTAATGGAAACCTAACAGATCGAAAACCACAGACTGTACCATACAATTACCTGTTATTGAAGATGGTTTTCAACAGAGTCATCTTAGGCAAAGGGTATCCTGTAATGGGAAACTTCCACATTTATGTGTTGCACAATGAAAACAAAAACAAACATCTGCTGTGCAAATATTGAGATTGTTATTATACACCATGACACAGTCCATGTGCCTTCTCTCATATTAATGCGTCATTTGGATTCATGGTAAGTTTATGGTGAAGTTTAAATTCCAACAGCAATGAAAAAAATTTGCTATAAAAAAATAGAATCAGTGTTTCCTTACCCTGATTGTAGCATTTCATCATCTAATGAGAGAAAAAAGAACTTTTTTATATATATTTAATATATATTTATATTTTATATTGTGTTCAGTAAGATTCCAGCTTATCACGCACAAACAAACTGACACCAAAAATTTCACATGATGTGCTTTAAATACTGTATAGACTAGAAACTATGGGAAGAAATTATTGTATTTTAACTAATAAAAAAATAAACAAATCACTTTAAAGTTGGTATAAGCAAAAAAAAAAAGACTCAGGTTCAAGTTTTAAGAATTTAATATCCAAAATAGCAATAATCCCTTTTTTTTTTTCAATCAACAATGAGTAAGTAACCTTACTCATCGTAAGGTTATTTTGTAACCTTAACTTAACTTAATTTTCTCCACTAAAACCCTTTTTATTGAGGACATTTCTTACCATTTTTTTAGCCATGAAGGGATTATTATCTGCAGACGCCGCATCTGCAGGCCCAGCTGTAAACACAGTAGCTAAAAACCAATATAAATACAACGGTGAATGCAAACTGTTAAAAAGTGCTATTTAAAGTGTGTTTAAAACATTTACTAAAACAGTAAAAAGTAGGCTGTTTGTGTGTGACAATTCATTACTAACCAAAGACTGTGCAGGCCATAATGAGGACAAAAAAGCACATTCTTCCATTTGGAGACATCTGCAGAAATTTTGACTGTCTGTTAGAAATTATTACATTGTAAGAACTTCAACATTCCCATATATGACCAAAAACTCTGGTTAAATTATTCTTTAGTTACATTTCCACTTTGATTATATTTTTCCATGACATAAAGTAGGACTCTCTACTTTTATAGGTACCTGGTTGTTATGGAACCTGTCTCCAAGTGAGTCGCCTGCAGTTTAGTGACAAACTTCCTCCTCTGAGGTTTTCTAATCATACCTCCCTGGTAACCCTTCATGTTACTCATCCTGAGGGAAACTTGAGGACAATCGAGGACAACATGGAGGGAAAAAACAGATTTGCTAACTCACCTTTTAATTATGACAGCCTACTTTATCTTTCCAAATCTCAGCCTCGCAAAGCGTTTGAGTTCTTGTATTTGAGCTTTGATGAGGCCAGGTGCGCTAACCAAGACATTTGCATCTTAGCCTTTGCTTTCTTTCCTGTGATTTGAATTCCTATTCAAATATATCTAATGACCTCAGGAAACTGTACTGAAGTACAACCAACACACTAACTACCCATTTACCAGAGAGTCAAAGTTGTGTGTTTGTTTGACTGAAAGCAAAAACAAGTTGCTGTAAAATTGTTAATCATGACCATATATGTTTAGATTCACAGATAACAGGTTTGAGTCTTGCAATGGAAATTATCACACACTGAATACAAGCAAAAACTAATAGAAAACTTATTTTTTACTTTTAGAATTAAGCATCTGACTAAAAGCATGAAGCATTTGAAAAAAAAGAAAACTTTCTGAACAAGCTAATTTCTTTACAAATGTGTTATTACTAGAAGTTAATGCCATCTCACTATTTGTAGTAGTAAGTTCTTCTTTGTTAATAAATGAATATTAAGGGACTTATGTAATTAAAACAATTACAATCAGAAACAAGCAAAATTAAATACAAGTTAAATTACAAGTTATTATCAGATTGGGTGAGTCCTTACCTGTATGCTAATAAAAAAAATATAAAATAAAAAGCAGGAGGCAAACAAAAAAAGGAAAAACACAATGAAGCTAAGTGATATTAGTTAAGTTAGTTATTACTCACTGATTTTCCACCTCTTTCTGTGTAGATCCTTTGCATAGAGTGAGAATGCGTGCTCCTGTCCTGCCTAATTCCCTCGTCTGATGTGAGCCAGATGAGTTTCTACCAATCCCTGGCTTATTCAAAGCAGGTGTGCTACTGTGTCATTTCTGTTTGGGGGTGGGAGGGGGGTGGTTGGGTTGTTCTGGAGAAGTAAAGAAAGCAGTTGATGCTTTTAAGACAGCTGGCATAATAAACACTGAATTCTCAGTATAATTGCCTCCATTACAGCATCTTTAAATGTCAATAAATTAAAACTGATAAATAACCAGAGGGACAAAGTGAACCAGAAAGTTGTTCCCCACCTGAAATCTACCACTGCAATATAAGCAAGACGAACAAAATACCGACTAAAAGCTCTATTCAGAACTTCACGAAATGACGCAGGTAAACATGATGATGAAACATGAGAATGGCAGGACGCTACAGCTTATAACAGTAAACCCTTCCTAATTCCTAACGCAAATAATATATACCAGTGATTTTGCTGTTTGCTTGTAACAGAAAGTATGGAGAAGTCTAAGAATAGAAACATGGAAGCTTGCTGAGGAAGTTATACTTTTAGGGAAAGTTAATAGTTCATTTGAACCAATGTTGATATAAGCCCAAAAAACAGTTCAAATTTATATTGTTAAAAAATCAAACTAGATTATGGCTAACATAAATCACTATTATGATTTTATAAAATTAAATCAAATCCCATAGGAGTAACTAATCTTTCTACAGTAATGCATTAGTTGGAGCCTTTAAAGCATTGATAGGAATTTGGAAACAAATGAATATGAAACAAAGCCACTGTTTTATATACAGAACCCATGCATACACTGATGTGTCTCTCCAGAAGGATCAAGGTAGATGATATTGGAGCTTTCAATCCTCATCATTGTTTCCTGTTATTCTGGAGCCAGAAGGATCATTTAGGGAAGAAAAGTGATCTGAAAAATGATATTGACAGTTGTCAGCGTTTAAATTGATCTTGACTAAATCCCCACCAACTCTAATCTTGCTCTTTAGTGGCCATTATTTTATTACAGACATACATCATGCTCATTTCTAAACAATGACAGAATAAATTCAATTTTTATATATCTCTAATCGGCCTCAATCTTTGTAAACAAACAAAAAAACAAAAAAACAATATAAATAATTTTTTAATAATGACATGGCATGACAATGAATTATTCTTAAAACTAATGACATATTTTTAAGAATAATTCTTAAAACTATGTCTGCTAAGATCCAACTCAGGTGAAGGAATAGAATGTGAAGAAGGATGAATGGAGCAATAATGAATGCCTTCATGTTTACAGTTTACCTGCAGCAAATTCCTCAATGTCTGACGGCCTTTTAACCAGCAATTGTCTGTTAGATGAAAAACTGAGGTAAGAACATGTTTTTAACACAAAGAACAACAGCTTTACAGTTCATTTGGAATCATACTGACAGCATTTCCAAAGTTTCAGTTTATTTTGACCTCAGCAACATAAAGTTACTGTAAATGTTCTTACATAGTACAACTGCTGAGGGAAATACTCTGTATAATATACTGTGTATAATATTTCATTTTATGAAATGTATTTTGTGATATTTAGTGTGTAATTACTTGCCATTTTGACAGCATAATGAATTTTGTCCAGATGATAGCGGTAATATCATTTCTCTCTGGATTTATCAAAGAGGAAGGTTTGAACCAATTTGTCTTTAAACCTTGGCTCAATCTGAACAACTCAGATTAGAGCTTCTATTTTTTGTGTCGATCCTAAAGATTATATTTCCTTGCATATTTTTTTGCCATTGTTTTCTTTTTTAGATGTATAAATACAAGGACTTTCAAGGATGGATTATTTTTGTGGCTACTTTCAAAAGCTTCTGAGGTATTGAACTTATTTCTTATCACCTTCAAAATACTTGAAGGTTTTCCCCCTGTTATAATGCTAATTTTAGGGCATCAATTGTGTTTTTCTTGAGTGTTTAAAAAAAATCCTGTCGTATTTTTTATTTTTTCTGGAGTCTGCCCTGGGTTCATGACTATCGGTAAGTTAATAAATTTCAGTTAGGCACTATTAGGTTGTTGTTGTCCATAGCAGTCAAGTACAGCTGTGCTCTCGGCTTCTGCATTTGAGATGTGTCTTTGTTTTAGGCAGCTGTTATCTTTTGTATACTAACATAAATATTTCATCCAAATTTTAAGATTGATGTAATTTCATTACTTAACACATTCTAAATGATCAGGGTTGTCTTTATGGAGTTCAAAAAATACATTTTGTGCATTGAAAATAATATACTCATTAGTATTACTTTTTAGTGAGTATACTTCATGAATTCTAAATACATAAACATAAGAATTATGTATTTTTATATAGATAAGCTTTATTAAACTAATGAAAATGCATCATGTAAGGTTTATTTAATAGGTTTGAGTTTAAATTATCTTTAAAAAAGTCTATATGAATTTGTTATGTAATAAGTGTCTTCAGTGTTTGCAGCAAGATGCTGAATATCTTCTATAGAGTGTGATCTCTTTTTCCATTATCTGCTGGAGTAACAGTATTGGAGCAAATGGCTTTAAAAAAGCCTCAACAAGCTAATAACAAGCTAAGATCTCCTCTAGAACCTCTGGAGGTTATTTCACAAAGAGAAATTCTTCATCAATGAAGAACATTATGGACAATAATGAGCTTCTTCATCTGATTGTTAAGCAACAGAGTAACTTTAGCCCTCAACAACCGGTTAAAAATTTATAATCTACTGCAATATTAATTTCCCTTTGGGACGGAAACCTTAAAATTTGGGTGAAAAGTTTCTGCGAGTCAAGAGTTAAAAAAAGTACTTTGTATTTGAGATGGTACTTTGGACAAGAAAATTAAGTTGGAACATTATATCAATAAAATATCTTAGTCACTTTTTGAAATTAAAGTGTAAAACTGTACTTTTTTTCCTAATAACTAGTACAACACTGATCACACTAATTGTAACAATAAAAACCTGGCTTTATTTTTCTATTTTTTAGTTTGTTCTATCTAATCAGCTCTGCATTGTGAACTTTGGTGATTTTATTAATTGTTTTTTCAGCAGTTAACTAAGTGGAACCGATAAGGACGTTACCACCAACCTCAGAAACTCGCCAATAATTTCATCCACCTCTGGATGCGCTCTCAGATACCTCTCGTTGTCAAGTCTTGTCTGCATCTGAACCAAAAAAGGAAAAAAGTAGAATAATCCAACCATTCAGCACCATTTTAGCTAGCTCTCGCACGGTTAGCTTTTTTTTTTTTTTTTTTTTTTTATTACCTTAAACTCTTTCAGTTTTTCTTCTTGCTCGGGACTTAAAGGACCAACATTGCGTGTCGTCGGAGCACCTTTTCCATCTTCTGCCATTACTTCTTAACAGTCTTCCTCCGTTTCTCCACCAAAATCAAAAGCCAAACGGCCATCAACATTCGCTCACCTGTTGCCCAAAAGCTGTTGCCATGGCAGCGGACGAGCTTTAAAAGTTTTGCCCACGAGGGGGCATAGTTGAGTCAGGAAAAAAATTAAAGGTCTGCTGAATAAAACTATGATTTAATGTACATTTAAAGTCCACAGCTGTGGAAACTCTTTTAATCTTAAAACTATAATAAAAAAATCTAAAATATTAGAAATGGGCTCATTTATAATTGTCCAAAATATGACAGAGCACAACCAAATAAATTTTATCTATAATTAAACAGACAGGTTATAAGAGAAATACTCTACACCTACCTTCCTGTCAACACACAACAACTAATTTTAGGGGATCTGATATTGTTTCCAGGCCAGAAGGGAATTGTAATCTATGCTGCGGGTTCTGGATCTCCCCCAGGTTCTACATCACCAAAGGAGATGCTCTAGCATATCCTAATCAAATATCCAGGTAACCTCAGAGGAGCAGCGATAGTCCGATCTACCCATATTCTTATCTTCAGCTACCACAGTATACATGTCTGATTAAATAATACTACTTATACTTCAGTGATAGCATCAAGGTGTTATTTTATTGTATCTCTTATACTATATCCGTTGGTTGTGCTGTTCTTTTCACATCTCTTTGCAGGTGTTGAAGCAGACTGAAGATGTTTTATCGTTATCTCCTCTTTTATCTCCTCTTTCTTTCATATTTTTCAGTTTTTCCTTTCCTGTTGTACTTACATTGCAGTGTCCATATAATCTGTAATACTCCCTGCATGAATTATAATAAAGCTATTTGCATTAATCAAGCAGAATACTATGGCGATAGACTTACTGTGGGATAGCGCTACAAGTGAAGCACAACTTGTGAAAGCTAAATGTGTTTGGCTCTCTTTTTGGCATCAAAACAATTATTGTTATTGCAACATTGCCAGACAGGACACTGTAAAAAAAAAAAAAAAAGATAGTCCGATCTACCCTTGGCTAACAGACTCTGTATGTAAGACTTAGCTATGCACCTGAAACGCGTGGAAATTTTATTGTAATCCAAAGGGGGGCCCAGAAGAAAATCTTTGGGAACCACTGAACTAATTGGATATCAGAGTTGGACATTTTCAATTGTGATACTTTGTGTGGTTGGACAAAAATGTTTGAACCTAAATGCCTTGTTTTTACTAAGTAAAGATAAAAATTGCTGTACACCATCCAAGTATACATTTTTATAGATCCAGTTTATTTAGACTGATGAACTTTGCTTATTGTGTCAAACAGTTTAATAAAAAGGAAATTAAGTGATTACAAAGCCTCTAGATCATATGTTTAACTTGTCCCACCAGTACTTATAATATAAACCAAACATAATAATGAGAAAGCTAAGACATAAAGAGGTAGCAACATCCAAATAAAGATATGTCAACCAATCAATAACTAACTCATCAATGAGATACATAATCAGTAAATGTATTAATTAAATAGGGATGCCATATCTTTTAGGTAGAAAAGTATAATGAGCATACGTATTATACATATTAATATGTTGACTTAATACACTACAGGCTGACTTAATATTCGAAAATACCTCATGGTTATGAGACAAAATGTTAAATAGACAAGTCAGTGAAATTAGAATGCAACTCATGATGAGGGCTTTGCTTACTTATAGTAATGATTTTTTTTTCTTCTTAAAAGTGGCAAAACCCTCTTTTGATTTAGAGATTTAAAAGGCAGAAATAGATTTAATAAAAATGTGTGATAAACCAGCATACACAGTTGATTTCACAACATTAAAGCAGACAAGGAAAAAGAAAAAAAGTCCCATTTAATCACAAGCATGACATATACAATAAAATGCAGTCTGTACAAGCTTCTCCTGAGTGTACTTTCTCCAGCTAAGAGTCATTGTGTCAGCTGGTTTCTGAACCTGTAACATGACCGAGCCTCTTGGCTGTTCATCGCTCTATCTCCAGGAAGAAATAACTTTTGTTGTTGAAGTTCATAGCTTCTACTCGGTCCATCTCAGTTTGTTCTTCCTCATTTTCCTCCTTGTCTTGTGTCTCACTCGATGGTAGCTGCTTATAAAGCTGAGAGTCAGAACCAGACATAAGATTCTCTCTCTCTGGGGTCGAAGGGATGGAAGGGGGAGGTGGAGACACGTGATCACTGTGGGTGATGGTAAGTCTGTGGAGTTTGGACATAAACCTATCTTTGTGTCTGAAATAAAAAAAGAGCAATCATTTAAATGAATAACCTGGCTAAAGCTATCACTCTTAAATGTTGTCTTATAAAAAAATAAAATAAATATTAACCTTAAAATGTAGACAGTCAAAATGACAGAGGTGATGGCAAGAGTGGCAGAGATCCATAGGACATGATACTGAGTTTGGCATAAGTTGATACATATTTCATGAGTTGTACCTGCAGTGAAAAGAGATGAAAACCACAGGACTTTTTATGGTAACACAAACAACTGTATTAAAAGAAGGCGTTTTATTTAAGGACAACCATGTCTCTTGTGGCTTGTTTAGCTGTTAAGCCTCAGTTATTATGATACCATGGTTTCCTGTTCAAACCCAGTGAGGTATGGGGTAGTTTCGGGGTGTTTCCTCCCACTTGTTGTGCTTGGCTTTAAAATGTGCTCACAGAAACCGTTTACAGCGGGAGAACTAACCATCAAGATACATTTCCTCAGGAAAACCAGACCCCAAGTCTTCGATGGAGGGCAAGACATCCTGATAACAACAAAAAAAGGACCAAATTTAGACAAAAAGGAAAAAAGTTATATATATATATATATATCTTCTATTTGTGAATACGTTTATCCCTTGAATCCAAAGATACACTTCCTACCATTGTGGTCATTGGTTGACCCTCCTCTTCTACATTAGCTAAAAAAAAAGCAACAAAACATAAACAGTTAGCGTTTGCGCAGACATGTAGATAGATAGATAGATAGACAGACAGACAGACAGACAGACAGACAGACAGACAGACAGACAGACAGATAGATAGATAGATAGATAGGCTACTCATAAGCCCACAGCCCGACAAATGCTAAAAGGGCAATATTAATGCCATTACTTTTAATATATAGTAGAAATTTTGCACATCCAGTAATAAAATGTCACAGGGGATGGTATGGGGGCATGGTCATTTAAAAAGGGGGATGCCATCCCCCCTCATCCGCCCTCAACTCGAGTACTGTATATAATGATTAATGGCAGAGCGCTGTAATGTTTTTAAATAGTTACAGGCAAACACAACACAAGCCCTGGAAGGTTCTTTATTTTAAGCTGAAAGCTTTAAGAGGTGAACCCACACCCAGTGCTCAAGTATTTTGTAGAACTTAACAACTTTTCCACCTAAACTACTCTTCATTCAGCCTAAATTATCCTCTGCTCAAATAACTCTGACCAGCTGCCTTGTTTTTGTTCTCAAAAAACATCCCAACAGCATGATGCAGCCCAATCCATGTTTCACCATGGCAATTATGTGTTAAATCTTCCTTTTATGGCACACAAAGCAGTTCATATACAGACCAGAAAGAGTAGTTGGGTTTTATCTGACCTGACAACCTTTTCACACATTTGCTATACCTTCTACAACGTAAAAACTAAAATGATTATCTTTTAAATATTATTCTTTACCACTCTCCCATAAGTATTATCAAAACAACCTTTGGGAACTTCAGGTAAACATCTTTATTTTTGCTGAAAGTAAATAACGCAGGGATAACCATACTAACTTCATGGCTGAATCCTAAAAGGAATTAATTGTCCTGGATAATATGCAAGCAACCCAAAGTAAAGATGCAAAATACAAATATATGTAATATTTACCTTCTACAAACAGTTTTGCATTAGTCTTTCATACAGAAACCCCTCAAACCATTCTCAGGTTTTTAGTAGAATGTTGCAAAACCTGGTGCAGTTAGTATCAATTTAACCAAGGCACTGTTCATTTCCACTCATTGTGTTTTTACATATACTATGCTGTGTTTCAAGAATCTTTGCAACATAAAACTGTCAGAGACAGTAATAGCCTAAATCTGAAGTTCTAAACGTACGTGAAGCTTTAAGATATCTGTGCTGACTCTGCCACTATGTTTGTTAAGAATTGCATGGGAAATTGTTGGTTAAAATTTGGAACTTTGCTGACATCTAGTGGACACAGTTTGCATGTGGAATTTTGGGCAGTTAAGCAGAGCTCTTCCAGCTGCACGGTTGCTGTTTTCACTAGCCCTTCAGACGACTTTGGACACGTTTGTTCCTTGGACACTATTTGTCTGTAAGTTAATTTCATCTGTTGTCATTCTGGTATTGTGGAATATTTTGTTGGAAAGTTTACGTTTCTCAATTAGTATTTAGAGCTACATCGTTAGCTAGTTGGCTTGAGTTGAGAGTTACACTATATTGCCAAAAGTATTTGCTCACCTGCCTTGACTCACATATGAGCTTAAGTGACATCCCGTTCCTAATCCATAGGGTTCAATATGACGTCGGTCCACCCTTTGCAGCTAGAACAGCTTCAACTCTTCTGGGAAGGCTGTCCACAAGGTTTAGGAGTGTGTTTATGGGAATTTTTGACCATTCTTCCAGAAGCGCATTTGTGAGGTCGCACACTGATGTTGGACGAGAAGGCCTGGCTCTCAGTCTCCGCTCTAATTCATCCCAAAGGTGTTCTATCGGGTTGAGGTCAGGACTCTGTGCAGGCCAGTCAAGTTCATCCACACCAGACTCTGTCATCCATGTCTTTATGGACCTTGCTTTGTGCACTGGTGCACAGTCATGTTGGAAGAGGAAGGGGCCAGCTCCAAACTGTTCCCACAAAGTTGGGAGCATGGAATTGTCCAAAATGTCTTGGTATGCTGAAGCATTCAGAGTTCCTTTCACTGGAACTAAGGGGCCAAGCCCAGCTCCTGAAAAACAACCTCACACCATAATCCCCCCTCCACCAAACTTTACACTTGGCACAATGCAGTCAGACAAGTACCGTTCTCCTGGCAACCGCCAAACCCAGACCCGTCCATCAGATTGCCAGATGGAGAAGCGCGATTCGTCACTCCAGAGAACGCGTCTCCACTGCTCTAGAGTCCAGTGGCGGCGTGCTTTACACCACCGCATCCGACGCTTTGCATTGCACTTGGTGATGTATGGCTTGGATGCAGCTGCTCGACCATGGAAACCCATTCCATGAAGCTCTCTGCGCACTGTTCTTGAGCTAATCTGAAGGCCACATGAAGTTTGGAGGTCTGTAGTGATTGACTCTGCAGAAAGTTGGCGACCTCTTCGCACTATGCGCGTCAGCATCCGCTGACCCCGCTCCGTCAGTTTACGTGGCCTACCTCTTCGTGGCTGAGTTGCTGTCGTTCCCAAACACTTCCATTTTCTTATAATACAGCTGACAGTTGACTGTGGAATATTTAGGAGCGAGGAAATTTCACGACTGGATTTGTTGCACAGGTGGCATCCTATCACAGTTCCACGCTGGAATTCACTGAGCTCCTGAGAGCGACCCATTCTTTCACAAATGTTTGTAAAAACAGTCTGCATGCCTAGGTGCTTGAATTTATACACCTGTGGCCATGGAAGTGATTGGAACACCTGATTCCAATAATTTGGATGGGTGAGCAAATACTTTTGGCAATATAGTGTATTTGTTTGCTGTAGCCTAGTTGTTTTCTGTATCTGTATTTGATGTATACTTTTGTGTCTTGTTATAGTTTTACAAAGAAAAGTAAAGAAAAGAAAACAAACCAGCCAAAGAGTTGCAAAATAAAACAAGAAAACTACTAAGGACTGGATCATTTTCAAGCCAAGTGTTAGCTAGCTGTCTAGCTTTGTAAGAGCAACACATCGTGAGGGCAGCATAGTAAAAAGACAATTACGCAGCGGGTTCAAACTCGTCATGAGTCTACGTTCTGGCAAGAAATATACGAAGGACTACGCTAAGGACACCATGGATCGACCAAAATCGACAGAGCAAGAAACAGATGCTAATCTGCAAGCTGAGAGAAAATCACCTCTGCAAGTAAGTGACGTTGCATCGCAGTCATCCAAAAGATCATCTCGTTCTTCACAACGGTCAAGCAGGACGTCAGTATCAACTGCTTCGTCGGCAGTTAAAGCACGGGCCAAAGCTAAAGCTGCTCAGGCTCAACTGGCGTATGCTGAAAAGGAAGCTAGTGTAATTAAACAAAAGGCTGACCTTGAAGCGAGTGTGTTGAAGCAGAAAGCGGACCTTGAAGCCAGTCTCCACATTCTTCAAAGCCAGAGAGTTGCTGCCGCTGCTGAGGCTGAAGCTACGGCTTATGAAGAGGAAGAGATTGAAAGCGGGGAGAAGCTAAAAGAATTACACACCACAGAAGAACCTCTCAGTCCTATTGAACAGACTAGCAACTATATCGAGCAACATGCTGAGCTATTTCGTGACACTTTGCCACCGGAACGAGGTCCAGATTCTACCGAAGCAACCATCACATGCCAAAGATACAGATATCCAAAATTAGAAAAAATTGAGTTCAAACGTGAAAAACCAAGCAAGTGGGATCAACCGCTCACACACTTGGACAGAACTCAGCAACCTCATCAATCTGACAGAGGATTTGTGCCAGAGCCACAAGGAGCACATGATCTTGCAAAGTACTTGATGAGACGTGAGTTTGTCAGTTCAGGTCTTTTAAAATTTGACGACCGTCCTGAACACTATTGGTCATGGAAAGCATCCTTTCGTGGCGCCACGCAGGACTTGAACTTGTCACCCAGAGAGGAACTGGACTTGATGGTTAAATGGCTGGGACTAGATTCATCGCAACAAGCAATGAGAATACGTTCTGTGCATGTTCTTAATCCCGCAGCAGGCCTCAACATGGTGTGGCAACGTTTAGAGGAATGCTATGGAATGCCAGAGGTTATAGAAAATGCACTGTTTAAGAAATTAGAAAACTTTCCAAAGCTAACAAACAAAGACAACGACAAACTACGAGAACTTGGTGACATTCTACTTGAGCTAGAATGTGCAAAAGTAGAAGGATACTTGCCAGGCCTTACTTATCTAGACACAGCTCGTGGCGTAAATCCCATTGTGGAAAAGTTACCTCACAGCTTACAAGAAAAATGGATAACTCAAGCATCCAAGTACAAAGAGGACTATGAAGTGCCATTTCCTCCATTTTCTTTCTTCTCTCAGTTTGTTAGAAAACAGGCTAAGGTGAGAAATGACCCTAGCTTTGTGCTTACCACCTCAAACAGCTACATGTTCTCAAAGTCAGATAAGAAGACCAGGTTCAACAGCAGTTTTTCAGTGTCAACACACAAAACAGAAATTCCTTCAAAGTCTGCAGATTGCAGTACTCTTTCATCAAAGAAAAAGGTCATAGATCCAGCTCGGGAATGTCCAATTCACAAAAAGCCTCATCCACTCCAAAAGTGCAGAACCTTTAGGAACAAACCCATCGGAGAACGCAGGGCTTATCTTAAAGATAATTATATCTGCTACAGATGTTGCGGATCAACTCAGCACATGGCAAAGGATTGCAAAGCAACCATTAAATGTTTTGAGTGTCAAAGTGAGACACACTTAACAGCTTTACATCCAAATACTCCCTCAGCTACAACTGAGACCTGTGGTTCTGACAAAGAGGACAGTGGCGAGCCAGGTGAAAACACACCCATCACATCAAAGTGCACAGAGGTTTGCAATAACTTAGATGGCTCACGTTCATGTGCTAAGATTTGTTTAGTTAAAGCATACCCTGTAGGAAGAGAAGACAAAGCAGTTAAAATGTATGCTGTTCTTGATGAGCAAAGCAATAAATCGCTCGCAAAGACAGAGTTTTTTGACTTGTTTGAAGTTAAAGCCAACACAGCTCCATACACATTAAAAACCTGTTCTGGAACTACAGAGACGTCTGGTAGAAGAGCTGATAACTTTGTTCTAAAGTCTATGGATGGAAAAGTTCAGATACCGCTTCCTACCTTAATTGAATGTCATATGGTGCCAGATGACAGACTGGAAATACCTTCACCCGAAGCAGCACAACATCACTCTCATCTAAAGTCAATCGCCCACAAGATTCCAGCAGTGGACCCAGATGCCCCTATCCTGCTGCTGCTAGGAAGAGATGTCATACGAGTGCATAAGGTGAGAGAACAAATAAATGGACCTCATGATGCTCCATATGCACAGCGACTTGATTTGGGTTGGGTTGTAGTGGGTGATGTTTGTGTGGGAAGTTTCCATGGATCTACAAAGGTCAGTGCCTTTAAGGCAAACGTGCTGCAGAATGGGCGCACATCCTTCCTCAGTCCATGTCCAAACAGCTTCCAAATAAGGGAAAATTATGGCACCCCACAACAACATCAGATCCATCCCCTTGCACGTGGAGACATTCAACCTATGTACTCAGAGAATCAAGAACACTCAGTATTTGAAAGATCCAAGGACGATAACAAATCAGGACTGTCCGTAAACGACAAAGCTTTTCTGAAAATTATGGATAAAGAAGTCTATCAAAATGAGGATCATAGCTGGGTAGCCCCTTTACCATTTTATTCTCCAAGACAGCTTCTTACAAGTAACCGAGAACATGCTATGAAGCGCCTTGGCTCACTCAGAAAAAGCCAGAAATGAAAGAACACTTCAAGGAGTTCATCCAAAAAATGCTTGATAAAGATCAAGCTGAACTAGCGCCGCCTTTAGAAGAAGGTAAAGAACACTGGTATCTTCCAACTTTTGGTGTCTACCACCCAAAAAAACCAGGACAGATCAGGGTGGTGTTTGACTCAAGTGCTGCATATGAAGGAGTGTCTTTGAATGATGTACTTCTGAAGGGGCCAGATTTGAACAACACTCTGATAGGAGTTCTTTTAAGGTTTCGAAGAGAACTGGTAGCTGTCACAGCAGATATACAGCAGATGTTCTACTGTTTTCTTGTCAGAGAGGATCATAGAGATTATCTCCGTTTCCTCTGGTATGAAGACAACAACCTTGACAAAAACATTGCAGAGTACAGAATGAAGGTCCACGTGTTTGGAAACACACCATCACCTGCCGTTGCTATATACTGCATGAGAAGGGCTGCTAAAAAGGGTGAGAATGAACATGGTTCTGATGCAAGACAGTTTGTGGAGAGACAGTTTTATGTTTGCGATGGACTAATTTCAGTTACCACAACTGACGAAGCAGTTGACCTCCTGAAAAGAACGAAACAGATGCTTGCAGAATCCAATATAAGGCTGCACAAAGTAGCATCGAACAGCAGGCAGGTAATGGAAGCCTTACCTAAAGAAGATCGAGCAAGTGATCTAAAGGAGTTGGAGCTTGGTGCAGATCCACTCCCTCTCCAGCGCAGCCTCGGACTTTCTTGGAATTTAGAAACTGACAGCTTCACATTCCAGGTTTCAAGTGAAACAAAACCATTCACCAAGAGAGGCATTCTGTCTACAGTAAATAGTCTCTTTGACCCCTTGGGATTTGTGGCCCCAATTATAATGCAAGGAAAAGCACTTCTGCGTGAACTTTCATCACATCAAGATGAGTGGGATTCTCCACTACCTTCTGAGAAAGAAGCAGAATGGAACACATGGAAGAACTCTCTGAAAGCCCTGGAGGATCTTCACATTAGGAGGAGCTATTTCCCCATTTCACCCACATTACTGCTAAGGAAGGAGTTATGCATTTTTTCAGATGCATCTACACTCGCGATAGGAGCTGTAGCCTACATGAGAGCGGTTGACGTTGATGGAACATACCATGTTGGCTTTGTCATGGGTAAGTCCAAGCTGGCTCCAAAGCCTGCACACACTATTCCACGCCTTGAACTTTGTGCTGCTGTGTTGGCTGTACAGATGTACGAAGTCATCCAAGAAGAAATGGACATCAGTGTGGATGCAGTTACATTTTTTACAGACAGCAAGATTGTACTTGGCTACATCCATAATTCTTCAAGAAGATTTTATGTGTATGTGTCCAACAGAGTGGCAAGAATAAGGCAATCTTCTTGTCCAAACCAGTGGCACTATGTTTCCACAAATCAGAACCCTGCAGACCATGCCACCCGGTTTACTGCAGCAGAGTACTTACAACAGACCAACTGGTTTACAGGTCCCGGTTTTTTGAAATCAGATTCTGCAGAAAAGCCCCCCGAAACCAACAACTTCAATCTGGTGGAGCCTGAAACTGATGTTGAAATTAGACCCATTGTGACAGTCCTGACTACTCGCACCTCATCAGGTCAGCTAGGTTCACATCGATTTGAGCGATTCTCAGATTGGACAAGACTCTGTAACACTATTGCCAGACTCATGAGTGTCGCCGTCTCCTTTAAGAAGAATCATGAGGGATGCAGAACGTGAAACAGGGAAACGTTTCGCCAAAATTCCCAGTACGGTGGAGCTTAAAAAGGCTGAAATTCTAATCATTCATGACATCCAACAAGAGGCTTTCAAAGAAGAGCTTAAATGTCTTGAGAAAGGAGCGACACTTCCTAAACAAAGCCCACTTCAGAAACTTAACCCTGTGAAAGACAGTAATGATTTGCTGAGAGTTGGAGGTCGTATTTCGTCTGCAGAGATGTCAAACGAAGAGAAACATCCACTGATCATTCCCCGAACATGCCACATTGCCACATTACTTGTGAGATTTTTTCATAAAGAGGTGGCTCACCAAGGTCGCCACATAACAGAGGGAGCTCTTCGAGCTGCTGGTTATTGGATTATTGGAGCCAAGCGTCTGGTGTCTTCTGTAATCCATAAATGTGTTATCTGCCGCAAACTACGTGGACATCTACAAAAACAGAAAATGGCAGATCTGCCCAGAGACAGACTTACACCTGAACCTCCATTCACAAATGTGGGCCTTGATATTTTTGGACCATGGACCATCAGTACACGTCGCACAAGAGGAGGAAGTGCTAATAGTAAACGGTGGGCAGTCCTTTTCACCTGTATGTCAACCAGAGCTGTGCACATAGAGCTGGTGGAATCCATGTCAACAGATAGCTTTATCAATGCTCTGAGGAGGTTTTTTGCTATCCGTGGTCCTGCCAAACTTCTCCGATCCGATAGGGGAACCAACTTCGTGGGTGCATGCAGAGAACTGAACATCATCTCTAAGGAGGCAGTGATTGAATCCTATCTCCAAAGCAAAGGATGCACATGGATTTTTAACACACCACATTCATCACACATGGGTGGTTCATGGGAGAGACTTATCGGTGTAGCCAGACGCATTCTGGATGCCTTGTTACTTCAGACAGGACACACTCATCTCACACACGAGGTTTTGAGCACTCTCATGGCTGAAGTCATGGCGATCATGAATGCCAGACCTCTGGTCCCTGTATCCAATGATCCTGAGATGCCAACAATCCTCACTCCGGCCATGTTGCTTACTCAAAAGTCAAGCACAGTATCAGCTCCTTCTGGTCAATTCAAGATGGGTGATCTCCAAGGTAAACAATGGAAACATGTCCAATGTCTTGCTGATACCTTTTGGAAGAGATGGAAACAGGAATATTTGTCCACTTTACAAGTGCGCAGAAAATGGACTCGGCTAGAGAAAAACATAAAGGTGGGAGATGTTGTCTTGCTTAAAGACAATCAAGCCCACAGGAACGATTGGCCCATTGGAATTATTGTGAAAACTTTACCAAGCAGTGACAAGATTGTACGCAGGGTAGAAGTGAAGACAACAAAAGGAGGACAAGTCAAGGTTTTCCACAGACCTGTCTCAGAAGTTATTGTTCTGCTTTCTGAAGGCCTTTGAAGATGGACTGATTGAATTTTCTGTAACTATGGTGTCAAAATCATATTTTGCCAAGCGGGGAGTGTGCTGACTCTGCCACTATGTTTGTTAAGAATTGCATGGGAAATTGTTGGTTAAAATTTGGAACTTTGCTGACATCTAGTGGACACAGTTTGCATGTGGAATTTTGGGCAGTTAAGCAGAGCTCTTCCAGCTGCACGGTTGCTGTTTTCACTAGCCCTTCAGACGACTTTGGACACGTTTGTTCCTTGGACACTATTTGTCTGTAAGTTAATTTCATCTGTTGTCATTCTGGTATTGTGGAATATTTTGTTGGAAAGTTTACGTTTCTCAATTAGTATTTAGAGCTACATCGTTAGCTAGTTGGCTTGAGTTGAGAGTTATTTGTTTGCTGTAGCCTAGTTGTTTTCTGTATCTGTATTTGATGTATACTTTTGTGTCTTGTTATAGTTTTACAAAGAAAAGTAAAGAAAAGAAAACAAACCAGCCAAAGAGTTGCAAAATAAAACAAGAAAACTACTAAGGACTGGATTATTTTCAAGCCAAGTGTTAGCTAGCTGTCTAGCTTTGTAAGAGCAACACATCGTGAGGGCAGCATAATATTCATGATCCTTCTGAAATAGTCACATTTTAGACCTCTATTGGGCATGTTTGTTTCATTCTACCTGTCCAGCTCCTGGCAATGATAGGTGTAGTCCACTCACTCCAGTGACCGTCATATTCCTCTTTACTCCTGAGCTGAATCAGGTAGTCAGTACCAGGTAGAGCATCAGTGATGGTGTAATGCCGCTCTTTGACATCATTTTTCTGTGAAGACACATAAAACAAGACCTCAGTCAACTGAAACAACCTAGATTACACAGCATGACATTCATGACTGAACTATTCACCAATCAACAGTACCTGTTCATGTGAGGAGATAAGTGGTCTGTATCTGATCTCATAAATTATGTCATAATATTCATCTGGGTACTTTGGCTGATTCCAGGACTCTGGTAAGTTCCAGGTTACCTGTATCATCCTCTCTACCTTCTCCACCAGGTAGGCTGTCACCTTGGATGGAGGGTTTGGCTTCACTAGGGTAGCAGAAATGGGTTCAAGCGATTATAAAAGCTTTATATAGTGTAAAACTGTTGAATGATAACAGACCTACTTACAAATATCCAGAGGTGTGAAATAAATTGGAGGACTGGTGGCATTGCCTAAGATATTTGTGACACACAGGAAGGCCGTATGGGTAGTCCTCCCCTCATCATTGTTCTCCAGAGCACACCAACAACGAGAACGCCGAGACGAGTAGGAGCATGGGATTTGCTGGAAGTCCTCTATCTTTGTCTGAGGAAGATCTCTAGAAAAAAAAGAGATGAAAAAAATACAAATAAAAAAGACTACAGTATAGAGAAAAACAGTAATGTATTGGATGCTCATAAGTTTTTAGTGGGTATACATTACATAGCGGATATTAGTATTTTTGTCTGTAGGATTACATAACTTTTACTACTTCTTCATTCTTCTTGAGTAAAAATACAATGAAGAAGTGTTACTCTTACATGGGGGACATCTTTTTCCCATCTCTATTCACCTCGTGAGTATTTAGGTGCATTTCTAAAAAATTGAGAATTATGAATTTTCAACCCTGACAAAAGTTAAAAAGAGAGATCCTATCTCTCCTATCCTAGCATCTCTTCATTTGCGTCCTATTAAATCCAGAAGAGAATTTAAAATCCTCCTTCTCAAATAATAAAGCCTTAAATGGCTAAGCTCCATCTTATATCAGAGATATGATTGTTCATTATGTTCCTAAAAGAGCACTTAATTCTCAATCTGCAGGTTCACTAGCGGTTCCTAGAATTTCTAAAAGTAGAATGGGAGGCAGATCTTTTAGTTATCAGGCTCCTCTACCAGTTTTAGGCTGTGATGCAAACAGCCTGTTTACTTTTAAGGGTAGGCTTATTCTATCTCTATTTTCCCACTCTGTAGAATTTGTTAGTTCAATTTCTAACATTATGGTCTATCTGCTTTTTCTCATAGTAGCTTCATCTGCTCTGTTCCTGTTTGGCTGTGAGGAATATCAGCTGTGCTGATGCCACCAACGCCTTTGTTTATAGATCTTCAAGCTCGGCCTGTTTTTTAGTGTAGTCTTGTTTCTCTGACTGTGACTGGCTGGATAAGCGTGCTCTTCATCCTATGACATGGGAGCTGGCTCAGAGCTCGTCTGCCTGGGTGTCTGTTTCCTGGACGTGGCCGCCTGAGGAGCTGGTTGACAGTTGCCTTTTGAATCTCTGCTTCTATCTGTGTGTCTGCATCTGTCTTCTTGAACCCCAGTTGGCCTCAGCATATGGCCGCTCACACTGAGCCTGGTTCTGCTGCAGGTTTCTTCCTGTTAAAAGGGAGTTTTTCCTCTCCACTGTTGCTACAAGCATGCTTGGTGTGAGGGATTGTCTTTGAGTAAATGAGTTGATACAATCAGCTGGTTTTCCTTAGATAGACAAATTTGAATCAATTTGTCTGTATGATCAGATTGAATTGTAAAGTGCCTCTAGATGACATCTGTTGTGAAATGGTGCTATATAAAATAAATAAATAAAGCGAATTGAAATAGGGGCTGCCCAGTGAAGCAGTGGGTAGCACTGCTGCCTTGCAGCAACAAGGTTTTGGGTTTGATTCCCAGCCTGGAGTCTTTCTTTTGAGCTTTTCTTTTTCTTTGGCAATCAAGATGCAAGTGTCTGAAGAACAAGAGGATAGGCACAGAATTTCTTCTGCTAGACAACCTATATTTGTTTCTCAGTAAGTTATTTATAGTGTACAATGTCATAAAACTGGGGTTTAAGTCCACAGTCAATGCAACCAACCAGGAAACATGAGAGCTTAATGCTTTCTTCTGTTGAAAAGCTGTATGCTGATTTTATTTTCTATTAGCATTTGGCACAAAAACCTGGTTCAGAATTCATGGTTTTACTCAGTTTACTGGCCTGCAAACTCTCCTGACCTGAACTCCATAGATAATCGGTTAAAAACGGCCAAGAGGAAAATGGCAGATAGCAACCTAACATGGCAGGTGATCTAATTCAACCTGGGCTTCTATTTCATATCAGCAGCAGCACAGGCCAGTCATTGCCATGCCACCCAGCATTGATGCAGTAATTCATACAACTGAGTATTGAATGCATAGAAATAAACATGTTTTAGAAACAAGAGATTTCTATTTAATATTAACTTTTTATTGGTCAAATTGACCTTTGTTTTCCTGTTTGTAAGCCAGAGTTATCAAGATTTAGAAACACATTTTACTTTAAGTGTAATAAATCCATACAATATGAGCTTTCATTTGGAAATTCTTGACAGTTATGTGGAAATGTTTCATGTTATTATTTTCTTTTTAGATGTACTTGTGGGATTAGATTTAGATTTATAACCAACAGAGTTGCCTGTGGGTACAAAGGTATCAGTCAATATGTCTCAGCCTTCAGCCTTGTTTCTGTACTGCAAAGCGTGTTTCTTAAAAATCTTTAATGAGATATTTGGTATTGTGAATCAATAGTTTGACACTCTCAAATATTTCTATATCTAAATAGGTAGAGAGAATTTATCTTTATTTCCACTAATTCAAAAAAATAAAAATAAAATTAAGTTAGGATTTCTGGGTTTCTTTAGGCTGCCCCTGGTACTCATTAGTCAAAAACAACTCTGCTGATTGGGAACATGGTAAGCCTAGTATGGTATTCCTATAGAATATGTGTCATTGTCTTATTCTAAATAAAACAGATTTTTAGACTTATTGTGTACTGTATTTCACATTCTTACCTTGTGCTCAGGAAGAGAGAGCAGTCAGGTGTATACTTGATCATTGAGTTCAGAGGCTTCGATTCACAGCGAATTTTACTCCAAGGTGATTTCATGTAGCAAAGCATAGTGGGAGTCTCAGGGGGATCTAAGATATAGAGATATTTTATCAGGCATTATTGGCTCCAAACTACCTGCAATTAAATTCGTACAGCAGTGCTTTTGCCAGCATAAATGTAAAGAGAAAGGATGAGTGAAGGTGCACTTTTGGTTTTGTTATTCTGATTTCTGTCCAAGTGAAAGTTCTTGCATAGCTTGTAATGAAGTAATAATCAAAGAAGTAGAAAATAAATATGAGGTCCAGTCGCACTTGGTGGTGGGAATCGGTTGAAATCTGTGTTACTTGACCTTTCTGGGTTCTTATACATTAGCTCTAAGAATTAACTCTAATAATATTTTTTATTTGAGAGGCGACTGTTGCCCCATGTCAGGGTGCCCTGGGTAGGGAGCCATATAGCGCATTTAAAGACAGATCACTGCCTGTAACAACACTACATCAATATAAAATAATGATTGTTTGTTAATATTTTAGACAGATATCCATGTAGATATAATGCCTGACTCAAAAAAAAAAATACAAAAAAATAAAATTATATATATATATATATATATATATATATATATATATATATATATATATATATATATATAAAATTAAGAATTAATACAGACGGGTGGGCTAATGAAAAGCACCTGCTTAAAGGTGCTCTTTTTAAATATGGCACTGTAACATGTACACAAGTTAAACTATGAATGTATATGGTTTAAGTTTTTTTAATCACATT
Organism: Cyprinodon tularosa; assembly: GCF_016077235.1. Taxonomy (NCBI): domain Eukaryota; kingdom Metazoa; phylum Chordata; class Actinopteri; order Cyprinodontiformes; family Cyprinodontidae; genus Cyprinodon; species Cyprinodon tularosa. The sequence goes on along the minus strand of NW_024038982.1, from coordinate 1,026,464 downwards.
TGTAGGAATGACTTGGATACATGTCAAAGAAAAAAAAAACATATTCTATATATCCCACTGGCTGTGCGGTGTGTCACAGCCACATATATCCCAGTTTCTCTGATTAGTTGATATGCTGCCAGTTTAGGAAGAGCAGAAGACAAGACTCTCCCTTGTATTGTGTAATTTTCTTTTATTTTCTTCTTTAAGTTCTGTTATTTCTGCGTTTAATTTTTCTTTATCAAGTGTTTTCTTCTTCTTATTTAGCACCATAGTGATCCAAACTGCAGCCAGCCACTATTTCCCTTCCACAACCCTACCTGAAGGCTGACGCTCTAGACTGAAGTTGTCCTTTAGAGCTGATCTGAGTTACAAGACTGTTGAAGATGCCTCTTTGGAGATCCTAACTATGTGCGGGGAGAGAGAGATGACACAACAATCTATATCTGACCAGGAAGAATTAGAGTCTAGGTAGTTCTATTATGGAGGCTGTAGACAGACCAATCAATTCTTCATTTTAGTTCATCTGCAACTTCATTGTGCATAACTATCAATTTGAAAATCTATCAGTTTATCAACAAAATAAGATTGCAAACCCTTTTTTCAAATTCTAGACAAAGACAAACATAAGGTTTAAAGTTAACATTTAATAAGCTTGATTAGTCGTGTTTTGAATGTTTTGAATTTACATTTATTTACCATTTATTTTTTTATGTTTGTTAGTTTTATGTTTCCTTTGGTTGAGTTACTTGAGGAATAATTAAAGAACAGACCTTAATCATGTACTACATGTAACTGATTGCATTAAAATTAAATAATTTTTTTTGTCTTTATTCATTTAAAAAAAATAGACAGTAAGATAACTCCCCGGTAAGGAAGGATTTACCTGTTATATTGATTTTCCAACACTTCCAACGTAGCCAATCAGTTACTGTCAAGTTTGATTAAACTGGTCTGTGGGAGTTCATAGCTGCTTACTAACCTCTTCAAAAAGTGCAGTAACTTACCTGCAACAATCACTGTAACAGCGAGCGTTTCTTCTCCCCTCTGATGACATGTGTATTTTCCAGCGTCCGTCTGTCTGACTGAACTCAGAGACAGACTGCTACCGCCATTCAGAAATTCCATTTCTCCCCAGTCTCTGTCTGCTCTCTGCACCAGCTGTTTATTCCACCTCCACTGAGGCCTTATTTTAGCCCCTCTTGAAACCCTGCTGCTTTCCCCCAAGTCCTTATCTCTATATTCAGCCTCAGGTTTCTTCTCGTTTTCTTCCCACTTGGACTCTCCCCTCAATATTGTAGTCATGCTCAGAGGGGTTGGTTGGACCACTTGTGGAGAAGTGAAGCGTTCCTTGTTTGAATATTCATTGCTTTGGTTTTCTCCTTGCAGAGTGTTGACTCCAGCTGCTGTGGTTGTAGAGTGATACTGCACACTTTCTGCAGAAGTTTTCTTGCTTCTATTCGGAGAAATCGTGTTTCTTCTAACTTGCAGCGTGATCGGGGTTCTTTCTGATGGAGATCTTCTCTTGTTTGTGCTTAAGACTTTTCTTGATAGGTTGACTTTATCTCCATTCACCCTCACATGTCCATCGCAGGTCAGCTCCAGGCTGCTTCCTTGAGGTACCACCAGCACCCCAGGGGGAGGCTCTGCAGTCATACACAAACACAGAAAAATAATCATTTGTTGCCAAATTACAAACCAGAGTGGACGCTGGCTGCGTTTGTTACTTAGACTTAGACAACTTTTATTGAATTTTGTATACACATAGTGTATACAACACAATTTTTTTTTGTACAGTTTTCAGACAATAAATGAGCAGCAGCTTAACAGTGAAATGTGACAGTTCAGTAGTCTAATGGCAGTGGGGAGGAAGCTGTTTCAGAATCTGCTGGACCTGCTTTGAATGCTGCAAAGTCTCTTCCCACAGGGCAGCAGAGATAATAGTCCATGGTGGGGGTGTGAGGTGTCATTTATGATGTTATGGGCTCGGCACACGCAGCGCTGTGATGAAATGTCTTTTATGGAGGGAAGAGGTGCCCAGATGATCCTCTCTGCTGTTCTAACTACTCTTCTCATGTTCTTCCATACTGAGGCGTTGCAGCCTCCACACCACACAGTGAGACAGCTGGTCAGAACGCTCTCTATGGTGATTCTGTAGAAGGTTGTGAGGATGGATGAGGGCAGGTGGGCTCTTCTCATCCTCCGCAGGAAGAACGTGCACTTTTGTGCCCTTTTTACCAGTGTTTACAGTCCAGGTGAGGTTGTCTGTGATGTGCAACCCCAGGAATTTGGTGCTGCTGACCACCTCTACTGCTGAGCTGTTGATGAGCAGTGGAGCGTGGTTCTTCCTGAAGTCAACGTTGATCTCCTTCATCTTCTCCATGTTCAGGATCAAGTTGTTAGTACAATATTGTATGCGAACACTGTATCTTTAAAAGATCTTAAGGTACAAAGTGTCGTTCTCAGATCAGTAAGCACAGCACAGATAGGATGCAGCGTTGCATAACAAAAATCACCAACTCTTTTAAAACTTCCTCTTTTAATCTGCATTTTGTCTACATAGTCGCTCTTCCGTCTAGAACTTCATGTTCTCCATATCATCTCACTTATGAACATCAGTAGTTCCTCTAACCTAGATACTTTGATTTAGCTGAAAACTAAAACATATATAAAGTCTTGGAAACAAATATTAGACCACCCATGTTATCTTCTTTTTCTGTGCATTTTTCTTCAGGTAACATACGTAAAGAACAAGATACTGAAGAAAATAATGTTTGTGAAATAGTTTTATTCCTAACTTTATGTATTATTTGAAAGATTTGTGAGGTTTTTCTTTTTTAGAGCTGCTACATGCATCTGGTGCACCTGCTCACTATACTGAGAGATAAAAAAATGACCTGTAAACGTCTTTTTTTCTAAAACTATTTTGGGTTAGATCAAAGACAAAGAAACTGGAAAACTGAAATACCACATTTTTTTCAATTAAATATATAAAAAAAAAATGATGCAATAAGCTTGTTGGACTGGCCAGCTCAATGAATACAACAGGGATGATTAAATATAACATTAATAAAACACTAAACATCTGCTAGATCGACTCCATATTATTAGTAAAGTTCATAGAACGTCCACAAAATCCACGTTAAAGGGGCTGTTTTATTACTTATATATCTAAAGATTATGTAGGCAACAATAATGAATTCATAACATACCAAATCTCAACATATGAACATTTTCTTTAGAAAATAACTTAATAAAAATACTCAATACATTGAATTTATTTAGTGAGGACTCACCTTTTCTTGGACAGATGCCGTCAAAATTGCCACTAACTGGCATGATGCACAGAAAGCCCAAAAGCCGGAGCAAATTACCCATTTTTGAAAGTGGTCCTCAAGTCCTCACACCATCTCCGACAGCTACACTACAGCTGCAGGACACCAGGTAACATTGGGCTTCATGAGCCTGAGAAGAAACTGACTGCTTTCCAGTACAGACAGGATTATTAAAGCCGAGCCTGCCTGGACGCAGTAGTGTGCTGTCCGTAAGACCCGTTATTGTGAAATCCCAGCGCTCTTCCCCCTGTTCAGTGCCGTTGCACAGAGGAAATCCTCCACAGTGACAAAATAACACCCCCGAAAGCTGAATTCAGGTCTAATACTGTATAGTGTTTTTCTTATCAGAGAACTCTGTATTGGTTTTGCTTCTTATCAGACTCAAGATTCTTGTATAGTTTTAAAATGTATATTAACCCCTGCTAATGTTCAGTTTTGCTATTTTTTAGATATTGTACATAAAACACTCAAGTCACATAATGACTCATATAGTTCTGGAATAATTCATATCTTTCTTCCAAAGATAGGTACAGGTCATTTATTCATCTTCTTTCTTCATATTTCTGTATATCATGTATACAACCTAATAAACAGAAATAAGTATCACATGCATGTTTTTATGGTTCAACCTAAAGGTATTGACGTCTCTAGTTGTCTGTCGTCTCGTCTGTTTAGTGGTTATGACTGTGTTGCCATCACTGCCGTCTTCTCTCACGTCCAGACGAAAACAGATTTACATGGTTAAAATCTGTTTTTTTTCTCTTTAAGCATTACTAAACAGGTGCACTTTGATATTATCCCAACAACAACAGAAAAACACTACTTTGTGTCATTAATAAATGATCAACCAATAATTAATTGGAAAAGTTTTTGTATAACCAATTTTTTTTTCATCACCACTATAGACACTGTTTGTTTATCAGATTATAAGAGATTGACACAGTAATGCAGAATTTTAAGTTTTGTTTCCAAGGAGTCTAAAAAATTTACCATGTTATTTGGCCTTTGTGCAGAAGTGTCAAGAAGATAGTAATTGTTAAAAGAAAGCCAAGATGTCTACTTTGCAAGTCATTCGGGAAACAGCAGACATCTAGAACAAAGTCTTTTTGATGCGATAAGGCCAAAATGAATGATTTTGCTCCGTATCCAAAAAAGTATCTAGGTAACACACCAGCATAACACTAAATAAGATTGGTACGTCTGAGGTGCTCATAAAAACATGGAACTTAACCCCTAAAAAATGGTGGAGATGCTCAGACACTCTTTCCTGCTGCAAGTCAGGGAGTACGACCTTCTATAGGAGATGCTGGTCATCTGTGTGCTTTGGCTCATCAACTAAGCAGGTCTGAATGGAAATAAAACAATAAGGTCTCCAGTTAGGATCATCGCTGCGACCTTCCCTTAATCAGGGCCCAAAAAAAACAGCCTTTCTTTTGTTCATTTAAAAAAAAAGTGCTTCACAATCATGCATCACCATACCAATATTAACCTGATATTTTTCCCTCGTCTTTTTATTCAATTTAAAGCATTCTTCAATATAAGGAGTTGTTTGGACCATTGATGCTCAAAATGACTAATATCTTGTTTGTAGACATGAACTTGGGATGTTTAGGCTGAATCTTATTCTGGCAATAAAACATGTTAGTGGAACATCATGCTGTGAGGATATTTTTTTTTCTTCATAATGAGAGCTAGTCAGAGTTGATGTAAGCACAGATAGAGCTAAATTAGATGAAATCCTGGAAGAAATCCTGTTAGAAGATGCAAAAGAATTGAATTTGGGGAGAAAATTCCTCTTCCATCATTAAAACCATCCTAACTTTGAAGCCGTAGATAAAATAAAGTGAATTTGAAAAACATCGGTGTATCAAAATGCCCGTCTACACTGAAACCCTAATTCAGAATTGAGGGATAAATCTGACTTTTGCAATTCACGGCCGGTTCCTCTTTTAAATCTGCTTTAAAATGAACCAAACCTAAAGTAGTTCAGGGGTCAGTGCTACAAAAGTTACTAATTTTGACCAGTCAAAAAGGGAAGGAAAATAGACAAGACTATCCATAAACTTTTTATAATTTTTTATTTATAAGTAAAAACAAGAAAAAAAAATCACAAGAGTGTATATTTACAACAGAAAGTTGGAAGAAAGTTAAAACGACTTCATCTATTCTTGCACCTCCACACAGCCTCTTTGCACTCTGCCCAGGTCTGACCTAAAGTAAACAGTAAGTTTGCCTTATTCATTCAGCTATTTAAAGAGGGACATCAAAAGAAGAAAAGAAGGAGCCTTTATCAAAACCAAGGCCTAACTGTAAAATCAAAAGCACTAAATGCTTATTTGAAGGTGCAACTCAACCAGGCCTTTATAACACATCAATATGATGCAAAAAAATAGGTACAAATTAGTAAGACAGCAGCTCAGTATGAAAAAATAACAAATGTTAAAACAGACTTTTGTCTAAAAGAAATACCGTTCTCACTGAGAACTATTAAGAACACATTTTTGAACAGAGAAGGCTTTCATCGATTGTAATGCCAGCACCTTTTCTGTCTCTCATTCATTCAGCGAGTCATCTTTAAATGTAAAGCATGTGCAAAATGTCCGAGAAACGTGATTAATAGCTTGGTTTACCACCATCTGCTTCTGGAACATATTAAACATTTCAAATTTTATTATAAAAATCACAGAATTACTGATGGGAAGGGCAAGATCATTAGAATAAGTCGCTTCCTCTTGTGTGATATTTTGAGACAAGAACTCTGTGGTTATGTTTCTATATCTATCAGTAATTGCATGGATCCAGAAAAAAAAAACACCATGCAACTATTTATGCATGAGTTTTATTTAGTGTGGGGGTGGGGGAGTTCTCTGGCATCACACGGCGGGTCTGAGCTGTAGGAGGCCCTGGCAAAGCCCCTTTGATCAAAAGGAGTCTCCTATGGAGAAGGGAAAGGAAATAAGAGTAAATGTATGTAGGTGTTCAAAAACAAATAGTTCTTTTTTTCCATGTTCATGTACAAGAAAAAGAAAGTAGTAGCTGACCTGCACAGTCTCTAGAGAGAGAGTCCAGCCTCCGGATGAGTCTGTTGTTGCTGCAGCAGAAGTAGAGCTGTCGGGAGCAGAGTCCCTGGATTCATTCACTTCCAAGGTCGCTGGATGTGATGATGAAGACAGCTCAACTGCTGTGTTGCTTTCCTCCTCGATTGACGTTTCTTGTGAGCCCCCCAAAACAGAGGAAGAGTTTGATAGAGCTGGACCCGTCCCAGACATGTTACTGGGTGCTGGGCTGCACTCCCCAGAGGTGTTTGGCGGAGTGTGAGTATTCTTCTTCCTCCGAAGAGTTTCGATCCAGCTAGAGCTGTGTTTGGAGGCAAAATTGGCTAAGGCCAAGGAGGAAAGCCTCATGTTTTTTCCAGAGGTGATCAGCTCTCCAAAGCCTTCCTGGTGGGAGAAGGCGTAGCCTGACCTCCTTGAACCACCTCGGGCGCCAAGGCGGCCCTCAGAGACGCTGCCTGTGCCACGCCAGGCTCCTCCCATGCTGCGACCTCCAGGTTTACGCCTTTTCTGCCTCACCAATTGGGTATAACGCACCTAGAAATGGAAGATTAACATGTCTTTTAATTGTTGTGACATATACCATATCATCAAACTTAAAATATGTGGTGTTTAATATAGAGTATTTCATAAATTTTCTGTGCTGGTCTTTGGTTTTGCTTTCAGTTCCAGTTTTATTCAGTGGGGAATCCACATGCTGAACTCTGGATTTAGAAGTATTAGTCATTATCTCAGCGAAACTACAAACTTTGTTAGATTTTAAATTAAAGAGGAACTTCTTCTCATCACCTTGAAAAGTGGTTTTGCTTGGCCGACTGACGCCACCTCAGACTCAGCTTTAAGTCATCATTAATGGATACTGTTTAAGTCAATAATTCAGAGTGCATGAATGTTTTTTTTAACCAGCGGAATTAATAATTGCCTATACCCGCTTTAAAACTAACATTCTGGGAGGACAATAGCACATCCTGTAATGTGGATAAAAACAATTTTGTACATTTTATGCTTTCTTACCGTGTCTGACAGCTGAGGCTTGAGGTCCAGCTTGAGGAAGCGGAATGCCAAAACTGGAACTACGCATATTGCAGTTGCTAGTGCAATAGTTAACCACACAACTGGCTGCAATAGTGTGTTCTGCGCACTACCTGCATTTAGAAAAAAAAATGTACAGAGACAAATATGAGCATGCATCTTTCAAATTTAGTGCATGTTCAATAAAATCACTAGTGGGAATGATTCTTCAAGAAATGTATTTCTTAAAATCCTAAGTGGTGCTGTTTTATGAATAAACACCATATATAAAGACACAATTTAACACGTATTAGATGATGCATATCCAAAAAACATAAATAGTAATTTCCCCTGAGAGGAAAACAAGTAGCTGTTTAATTAGAGTGCTTTACAAATGCATTTTGGAAAGTAACAACTACAAGCATCAGTGTATTTCATTGGGATTCTCTGTGATAAACCAAAAGAAAGTGGTGCCATGTGCCAACCTGACTGGTGTATATTGGAAAATTATATGCATTGGCTGTAATAAATTAAAATCTGGCTCCAATTGCACAGACTTTTAAATACTAGTAAAGACAACATGCACTAGCAGGCACCCCAATAAGCTGACTGCTGCTTATGTGTTTTTTAGGATAATTATTTGAATTTGCACTTCCTTTGTTGTGTACACCCAACAATTGATTTTCATTAATGCAAATTGACCTAGATTTTTGTAATTTCTTTACAGAAAAGACTCTAAACTCTAAACTACCATATCTTTTAACTTTTGAATTCAGGTTATATCTTACAGCCTTTTTTCTTCCCCTTTTTTTATCTCTTGTCCAATAATAGAAAAGATTTACTTGTGTAAAATAAGAGAACTCTTCACGATGTTCTCATTTTTTATACTGCTTTGTTTTAAAGTCCTAATGAAACCGAGGGAAGAGAAAAAAAACTATCTTCAATCAGCTTTACTTCCCTGCACTGAGGTCAATAGGGTGTGGGTCCACATCGTTATATAAAGGCAGCTGTTTTTTGAAGGCCTCAGACATTTTTTTTACTAAATTAAATTCAGTTCAGTTTACTTATATAGCACCAATTCACAACATGTCATCTCAATGCACTTTGCAGAGACAATTAAACCAGATCATACAGTCAGAGAAGTTCAAAGTTTTCTATCTAAGGAAAACCAGATGATTACATCGAGCAGAACCAGGCTCAGTGTGAGCGGCCATCTGCCGAGGCTGACTGGGGTTCAAGGAGACAGAAGCAGGCATGCAGAAAGAAGCAGAAATACAAAAGGTAACTCTCAACCAGCTCCACAGGCGGCCCCATCCAGGAAACAGGCAGCCAGCTTTTAAGATGACAGTGAAGAAAACTAATGAAGACCAATAAACACAGCAGACAGCTTCGAGAGAAGTTCAAAGCATAATTAGCTCATATCTCATAGAGCACTGCTCAGCTATAATAAAAAAAAACGGAAACCAAGCAGAGCATTACTTAATAGAAGCAAAAACCTATGGTTAGTCTGAATGAGCTGGGGGGACCCATAGGTGGAAGAATCTGTTGAAAGGACAACTATTAATTAGGCCAATCAATCAATCAATTATATTTTCTGGTTATAAAGATTTAATTTTTGAAAAAAAAAATAAATAAAGTTTTTTCTTTATCTATGCACATAATGGACTTTCATAGCTCAGATTGACATCAGTTCAGCAGCTTTTGTTCTTAGAGGTGCACTCATTACTGATAAACTAGCTGACTGTATAACACCACCTGCTGCTATCATTTAACTTGATATATTTCCTTTCTTTTGTTGTGAAACATCGTTTTACAAGATTGTTTCACAGCTTGAATTTCAAAACCCTTTAAGTTAAGGTCATCCCCAAAAGTGGATGATTGAAACAAAAAGGTAGTTTTTTTTTTTTTAAATAATGTGTTTTTTTTATTATGAATGTTAAAGGAAGAAAAAAAAATCAATTGATTGGCTTTGTTAGGAAGAAAAATCTGATATTAGATTTTTAAGCCACATTGCCCAGCCCTACTATTGTGTATTTTTCCAGATCTGACCTTTATGAAAGAAGGCCGTAATAAATCCTGTTTTCAGTTAACCCAAAGCCATGCAATGGACCCAGCACAAAGAGACCAGATGAGACATAAATCTCTATCTCCAGGTATTAAGCATTGTGTGCAAATATTTTTACTCAGTGAGAGATTTAAAGGTGATAAGAGATTGATGGGAAGATGGATGGAGCTAACTACAGGACAATCTTGGAACAATACGTGTTACAGGCTGCTATAGACCAGGACCACAACCCTAAGGATGCACCGATCCGATTACCTGGATCGGATATCGGCTCCTATATGGATTAATTAGCTGGATCAGATATCGGTGATTTGATAACTGATATTCATTCCAGTCCACTTTACATGGAGCTGTTGTTTTCTTATTGCTCCTTATTTCTTAATACATAATATAGTCAAACATTTATATTTGTAATAATTTGTTACCTTTTTTTTTTTTTTTTAACAATATCTACAATACACCAATGCTAAAGCCTTCACTCACATGGCAAGATATATGGTTCATTAGTTCAACAGATGAATTGGCAGATATGCTCAGTCCAGGTATTGGTATCGTATTGGACTGGAAAAAAGCTGGATTGGTGAATCTCTACCCTAAACATAATTATCATCAGTTAACATAGTTAAGAATACGCCTGATTTAGAATGGCTCAACCACTAGACCTAAACCTAAACTTTAAATGGATTTTCACAGATTTTCTCTTTCCAATCTGAGTTTACCTGGACTATTTTCTCATTTTATTTCAGACCCACTTAGATAAACTACTTTTAATGTGGTCTATGACACAAAAAACAAAATTAAAGACACTGACGTTTGTGGCTGTTCTGTGACGGAATGTGTAAAAATTTAAAGGGTGTGAATATTTTTACAGAGTTTCCTAAGCTGGGGGGTAAAGACAGAAGCAGGGGACCAACCTACGAAGTGGAACTGGTTGGGAAAGATCCTGAAGAGTGTCTGACTGTGCAGCGCGAACATGATGGTGAAATAGGAACCCACAGAGCCCCAAACGAACATGTGGTTAAAAATGGTCCAGAAGCCTGTATCTAGAGCAATCTGCAAATAAAGGCGCCATGGTTAATTACCATAAGGAAATTTGCAAAACTTTAAAGAAGCAAACTCTGGTAAAAACTCTCTCACCTGCACACTGACAACAATAACAAGGGCTGTCGCCGTCGTGACTGCAAATGTCTGGTAGTCGGCGAGGGGCACGCCGTTGATCTGTGTGGCATTGGACAGAACGGCGTAGGGCACGAAAAAAAGCACCACTGAAGTGTAGATGCCCTGGGCGATGCAGATGAAAAACTCCTTCTTGTTAAATAGGAGGTTGAGCTGCCCGGGCTCATACAACTTCGGATACTCCAGACTTCTGTGATCTGGAACATCCTGGCATAAAAAGGGGAAATGAGAGATGTTATTTGCTAAAAATAAGACTTTGGACAAGTCAACGGCAGAATCAATGGCTTGGTGGTTTTCAGCTAACTGCAAACATAAGCAACTATTGAGCTAAAGCGGAACAAAATTACTCACGATGGGAGACAATAATTTGTGGGAACATTAAAAAATGAAATAACGGTTTATGTGGAAAAATCTGTGCTAGTTTGTCCCTAACCCACATAATGATGAAATTGTGTGTTAAGTGTCAGAATGCAAAATAATAATCAAAAAGACCTGGTCAAAAACCCCCATGGCCAGCACGGGGAGGGAGGTGTACACAATGTTGTAGAGTGTGATGAAGTACTGATCATACACCGTCTGCAGCAGAAGAGGACAGCAGACAAACACACATTAGGAAACATCTGTACATGCTCATCCCCTCTCAGCAACCATCATTCTCTACTTGATGTTCTGCTCCAACCTGGGCTGAGAATCCACAGAAGAAGCCGAACCAGAAGTGCACCATGGTGAAGGCAAAGTTCTTGTAGAAGAAGTAGCAGAGGAAACGGCACATGCGCAGGTAGGACCAGCGCCCGTGGACCAGCAGGAGGCGCTGCAGGAAGCGGAACTGGGCGAAAGAGTAGTCGCTGGCTAACACCGCCTGGATCCCCTCCTGGCCCGAGATACCAACTCCAATATGAGCACCTGTAGAAAAAAAGATGAAAGAGATGAAATTCAAATTCTATATTTATCTATATTCAATATTTCCTTCTATTAAATCTTACTGAATTAACGCTCTGAAATAATAAGGTCCTCCAAAACAGACACCCTTACTGTAAGTATGAATTCAATTAGCAGCCATGTACAACAGATGGTTTTGAAGTTGGAGAAAAAAAAATAATTTGGCAACTTTGGTAAGAAAAATGTTTGAGGGAACTAGTGTTTTTTTTTCAACTCTTTACTGTTTGTTTGAACTCTTAACCATTGGGTGCATCATGCAGAGGTTTGTGCTGTTCTTTTCACATCTCTTTACAGGTGATGAAGCAGGTTGAACATGTTTTATCGCAATCTCCCTTTTATCTTCTCTTTCTTTAATCTTTTCTCCTTTTTTCGCTTCTTCCTCCCCTGTTCTACTTACATTGCAGTGTCTATATAATCTGTAATACTCCCTGCATGAATTATAATAAAGCTATTTATATGCATAAATCAAGCGGAACACTATGGCGATAGCCGTACTGCTCCACTTGTGAACGTAAAATCGGTTGGGCTCTTTTTTGGCATCAAGACAAGCCAGAAGCAGAGCTCAGATATCAAGCTAGTCTTATACCAGATACTGTTAATGGGCAGAAAATATTTTTTTCCCCACAGGTTATTACTAATAGAAATTTGTTAATGTGCTGTATGCATATGTTTGAGCCTGTATGCAGGGCTGAAGGTGACCTTCTTTGAATATTTTTCTCTCATAGCCCCTTTTATTTCTATCTGTTCAAATAGGATGTAAATATCTCCTTGTCCCAAAAATATTTTCTTTTCATATTTTAACATTTTAGTTTATGTATTTTTTCAAATCAAGTTCAGACTTTCATAGTATTATAAGGCAGTTCTGGAGGTTATCTGTGTGTTTTGTATTATAAGCCCATATGATGTGATAATGGCCCCACTGAAGGCCATATGTGTTTAATATTTAGGCGATCAAGAGAGAAAAAACTGCTAATCTCTTTTATATACTTCTTTCAAGAACCAGTTCTGTAGGTGTTGCACCAGCCTGACTATGGCTAAAGAAATAACCCTGGTAAGTGTTATTGCCATATATTAAGTAAAGGCTGTTCAATCTACTAAAAGGAGTGAATAACTTGTGTTTATCATTATATATTTCAAAACTGGGTTGAAAAACGCTGGAATTATAAAAAAATATTCGTAAGATCAAGATTGTCTGTAAACTTTCTTTTTCAATAAAACATAAAATATTTGCCAGGCCTAAATATTTATGATTTTTCAGAAAAATTAAAATGAGAACCCAAAGGTTCAAAATCTAAAACATAAAATGTATTTGAGCTGTTAGATATAGGTTATATTTATCTGTATATGAAAAATTAAACGTTTCAAAATGTTTGCATTCAATTTATATTTTACACAATCATTACGTTTTTATTACATTAATAAAAGGGCAACTTTAAATTGTATTCATGCTGCTGAGTTTGTACACCTTTAAACAGATCTATGAATTTAGCACCTGTTGCAATTTTCAAACTTTGAATCAAAGTTTTGTGATTTCGAGAGATGTTCCTTTTGAATACGTATCATAAATAATCTTGTAAAAGATGTCATCTGGCATCTAGATTAACCAGGCCTCTCTTTTCCAAATTTCTACCAGCTTTTTTTTCTCTATAAGATTAGAGAGATTAACATTCACCATTGTCTATTGAATTAGAGGTGTTAATTGGCAACAATTTAGTGATATAAAACACACTACTATACATATGCCACAATACTATTTATCCCAATACATTATCAAAGACTATATATTGGGATTTTTTTAAATAACAAAGCTCCGAAGAACCTCATGAGATCTTGTTGTTGCTCTGCTTAAATCCATACCAGTATCATCTAATGAAAATAAAAGGCTATTGGTATTATTATTCGATACAAATATTTTCTAATGAAATACTGCAATATTTGACAGAATACAGTTTTTCTTACACCGCTAATTGGAATCCTAATTTTGACTGATAAAAATACATTCTAGCTGAAGTCATGGAGTTTGTTGCTCTTTCCTGAAAGCATGAACAGCTGCTTCAAAGTGCAAATTAAAAGCCTCATTGAACTTTTTCGTCTCATCAGTTCAAATTTTTCGGAAAATTTGACATTAGCAGTCACAGGATGAGAAGAAACCACACCCGTCATTATTGCACTGATTCCAGTTCTGCTTTAGGCTTGCATAAATGCATTTCATGCACATAAAGACAGACAAAAACACAAGTGGTGAAAGCCACAAGATATATAGAAATCATCCTGAGTTAAGTAGAACATGACCTGTTTCACCATTAACTTCTATGGAATTAAAAAGACAAATTGCATCCAAGATACCTCAGTACCTTTATTTTGTTTTCAAAAATGTATTTCAAAGTTTTTTACGTTTAACAGGGCGTTTCACTTCAGCACCCCTCAAAACATTGTTAAACCTAATCTAGACGTTTGAAACCAATGTCTGACCTTATGGAGGGATTGGAACCAACGCAACACACGTTTCAACACACACTTTGTCAAAGCTTGTAACACCATGTAGGTAAACAACTGTTACAACAGCTTCTGCTGAGAATTTCCGCTGTTTAAAGGTGGACAGGGATGTCACATGACTGAACCTGACTGCTCTCTTATTTCCGTCTCTGCGCTAATCCTGTTACACGACCTCCCCCACTCCTTCCAAATTGATCCGTTCTGTACAACTCACTTTTAATCATGCTGACATCGTTGGCGCCATCTCCAATAGCCAAAGTGACGGCATTCTTATGTTTCTTGATAAGCTCCACCACCTGAGCTTTCTGCAGCGGTGTGACTCTGCAGCAGATAACTGCCTTGCATGCACACGCCGTCAACACAAACTCTGACTCCATGTCTGCTTCCAGTGCATGGGCCTGTTAGAGCAGAAAAAAAGGCGATTAGCAGTTTAAGGGAAATAAATAAATGATGCAAAATGAAAATCTTCGCTATTTCCTTCTAATCTGTTTGCTCTGTGTTAGGGTTGTTTTTCTTACCAAACTATGGCCACTGATAATGAGGGCAAACTCCCCTGAAATGTTGTCCATGTCGCCACAGGGAGAATGCAGCTGTTTCGATCCTCCTCCTGTTCTACCATCTTCTTCTTGCCCATCTTTCAGCCCGTTACCCATAAAGCGTGCCTCAGCCCAGCCCTTTGTCCCTTCATCTTTAGCACGCGACAGCTCAATCATCCTCTCCCTCGCCCTCCTAAACAGTAGGAAATAACAGACAATTTAGCAAAGGATACATTTTTAATTGTTAGAATGTTATAGAATGATGTCAGTTATTGGATGATGGGTTAGGTTAGATCCTGTCAGATTTTGATTAAAAAGCCTGACTTTGAAGATGCTGTAATCTTCTATATATAGTTTTTTTTTATCTCTGTTTTTTTTGTTTGTTTATCTACTTTCGTCACTTGATGTAAAATTAGTGAAAGTCTAAAAATTAAGCTTTTTAACAAAAAAAAAAAGTTCATCCTGTGGGTGAAATGTTCAACCAAGTAATGATTTAATAAAAGCCAATTTAAATTCCAGATCGAACATCTGTAAGAAGAGGATCGTTCTGTGCTTATTAAACCCACATCCTCCCCTCTCCAACCTGTAGAGGTTTACAAGAATCTCATGGACTATATCTGGATAAACTGAAGGTACAGCAGAACAGCAGCTGAGACAGAACAGACAACCCCATTCCCTGGGTTTAACTCACAAACCCACATTAAAGCCAGTAGAATTGCTAATATCTAAGATGTAAAAAAAAACAAATACACCCTTCCATATGGCAGCCGTCTGCCCCCATTCAGAGAAAAGCCTGCCATTAAAACACCAAATGCAGACTGGGTCAACAGTTTACGCTCATCTATGTTTATAAAACCTAATCTACACTACATTAGAAGAAACTAAGTTGACCTAAACTGAACCAAGCCAATTTAAAGTAAGCTCAACTAAACTAAGACCAGGTAAAGCTTAAGTAGGCTAAGCTGAACTAACATAATCAAAAATATGGCAGCTGAAGCAAGAAGGAAAACAAAAGCAAAGATAAATTAAGATCAACAAAGGAGAGCTACCTTTGGCGAATCAAAAGAAAAACATAACTTTACTAAACCAATATTAATGTCTGTCATTTTTTTCAGGAGGAACCGGCTGTTTTTTAAAGTCTTAACACAACGACTGACCTGAGTTCCTGCCGAACACTCTGAACAGTGTGTCCACTGATGATGAACACCTCAGTCATGTCATCTGTCAGCATTTTGCAGGAGTAGCCTATGTTGACCGCTGTTTCTGTTTGAAAGAAAAAGAAGGGGATGAGAACATACTGCACAATTTCTTTAGTTTTAATTATTTCATGGACTAAACCCTTAATATTTCCTACTGCACCAAACTTCCAGAATTTCCCCACTGTGGGACAATAAAGGGATTTTATATTCAATTATATTCTATCCTAACTATGTGAGCGACAATCATTCCTTTAATTTTTATTTTTGCCTCACTCAGTTGAAATGCTGCAGTTATTGTGGCAGATTATTTTGGCTCATGTATTGTATTTTATTAAGCCAAAGGACAGTAAGCACAGTTCGTCATATTATATTCTGAGGGCTCAAAGGTACAGATGAATAGGTGAGATTGAAGACATTATGAAAGGTTGGAGTCTCTATCTGCTGCTTCTCAGAGTACAGTTATGCAAATTAACCTAAAAGCTGGTCTAAAGTAGGTGCATCTCACCCTGCTTGTCTCCAGTTAAAACCCATATTTTGATGTTGGCTAGAGAAAGGAGAGCTATAGTCTCTTGGACTCCTTCCTGCAGTTTGTCCTCTATAGCTGTGGCACCTAGGAGCTAGATACACAGAGATAAAAAGTACGGTATGAAATTGAGTTACATACAAAAATTTGTATTCTAAGCATGGTTTTGCACTGAAATGTATGGGCGTATGAGTAATTGACCAACCATCATATCTTGCTCTATCTTGTCATATGCTGCAGCCAGCCTGTCCTCCCTACAGTCAGTGGCCTTATCTGCACGGCGGTGACTCTCTGACCAGGCCTCCCACTCGTCCTCAGAGAGCTCCCTATAGGCAAGGGCGAGTGTCCGTAACCCATCAGCTGCATACTCCTGAAAAATAAAAGAAACACCCACAAATACACATTCAGAAACTTGTCAACATATCATCTGCTTGTATGTTAATATCTTAAAGAACATCAAACTTCATATTTTTAACTGTTTCTAACACTGTGAGACTCAATAAAAACAAAAAAGCTCACTTTAAGTCAGAAAGCACTAGGTGGCACTGCAGCACCATTACTATGTTTATAAACAAAAGCATTTACTTACATTAAGGTGGTCTGAGGTGATGCTTATCAGTTCCTGGTTGCAGGAGTGGAGCCTCTCTAACAGCACTGTGTCAGCTCCTTTACAGTACAGACGGATCTTTCCTTCTGGGTTACGCACTGAATTCAAACCAGGAAAATATTTTAAATTAACCACGACATAAACAACTCTTCCAACAGATACCCATATAATTGCTTGTGGCCACCTTAGTGGGATTCTGCATGTTTTAACAGAGGGATAATCAATGTGTCATTTTCCAGCTTGGGTAAGGGTCAATTATTTTTCTTTAATATATAAAATCATTTAGATTTAATAGTTCTTTTTTGGTATGTAATTACATTATGTTGGTCTGGCATAAAAGAGAAGAAATGGGTGGGGGTGATGATGTGTGATGTAGTGTAGCAGAAGATCGGGCTCTATATACAGAGAATACGGTGCAACCTTGAATACTTTGCTAAAGGTCTTTCCCATTTCCTGTCTGTTAACTTGTCAATAAAGTCAGTAGTGCCTGAAAAATCTTTATCTGAGAACATTTTACTGGGATAAATCATTTTAGTGTGTGAAAAAAACAAAACACAACAGAAGAACAACAGTAAGAGGATCATTCCTTTTTTTACACCACTGAAAATAAAATATTTTGTTTTTCTCAAGCAGAAATCCCTTTTGTTAGATGTGTTTTTAAAAAAAAGGCAAAGGCTAAAAAGAAAAAGAAAAATGATGCCTCTTTAGTTTGCAGATCTACTTTAACACAAGTCCTCTTTATAAAGTATATCAAATGTCTTCTTGACAGTAATGTAATGTGTTACTAAAAATACAGTGTACCTGCTCACCTATGACAGACATCCTCTTGCGAATGTTGTTGAAGTCCAGTATGGCAAGCAGCGAGTAGACGACGGTTCTACCCATCTCAGTTGTAGTGATCGTCCCAGGTGTTCGAGAGCGAAACACAAATCCAAAGTTTCGAGCTGCTGTCACCAGAGCGCCCTCATCTGGAGACTGAGCCTTATAGACCAGCTCCCCTGGGCAAACAGATGAATAATTTATAATAAAAAAAAAAACAAAGGCAATAATGAAGAAATAATTGCTGTTATTGTTTCCCCTCCTCCTGCTCACCTTCACTTTTCTCCTCACTCATAACTGTGTGACAGAGAGAAAGCAGGCGGAAAAACTCATGAGTGTGTGAATCCCCCACTTTCACCGACTCCAGCAGCTTTTCGTCGTAGAAACTAAAATCCGGGTCTGCCAGCGGGTTAAAAGGAGTGAAATCCAGCCTCTAACGAGAAAGAATTATATATGGATGTTAGAAGACATTTTACTTTTCAAAAAAACAATAATAAAAAAAAAATAATCTACCTTTGGCTTTTTTCCTAATGTATCCATGACTTCACCTGGCAGAAAAAATGATAAGAATGATTAAAATAGTGAAAACTTTTACAGATATGAAACTTTTTGCATGGTTTGTTTGTGTTTGCTCTCTTACCATAAGTTTGACCATAGATTGAGCACTTATTAAAGCTCATAATGTTCTGAGTTAGAGTTCCAGTTTTATCACTGAAGATGTATTCAACCTGAAACAAAAACAAAATATGAGTTGAAGTTACAAAATGTCATTGTGTCGCAAACAAACAAGGATTTTATGACAAAAAGGTTCAGGAAGTGGATCTGCTTTAGCTCTAACTAGTATGTAGATCCCCAAGGATTAATGCATGCTTTTTAAAAGCTGTTCTCTAGACTTTGGAATTACTAAAATTACTAAAAAGTTATGATAAATGTTAAGAACAATTTCTGTTTAAGTGAATTACCAGAATTGGCACAAACTGTGATCCGTGAAGAATATTGTCCTTTAGACTTTTTTAAGAGGATCATTATTTTAATGCGGCCTGTATGGTTTCACCAAAGTGTTGTAGTAAGAAGGACCCAGGTTTGAATCCCTGAGCTCTCTCCATATGGAGTTTGCATGATCTCAATGTCAAGTAATATTACTCAAACAGAGAAAAATAGTCAACAAAAATAGGTATAAGAACAAATAACCCATTGGTCATTCATTAATGACCAATGGGTTACATAAAGTTTAGGCAGAAATGGAGCGTTTTTATCTGCTTGCTAATATTGTAGATTTTCGGTGCAGGCTGATATAATCTATTATTATGCTTTCGCCAATATCAGACTGATATCAATATCAGATCGGGACACCCCTAGATATTTTAATACAAATTAACAATGGGTAAATTGGGGTCATGTACATTGTAACTTCTTGTAAATGGAGCTACACATAACTGATTATAATTTTCTTCCTGTCATTAATTGTGAACAATGCATTAAAACATCACTAAAATTTCACTATTACTTCTGGACTCCTCCAAGATGGAACAATTGCAATTAGTTTAGCTTGAAATTCTTTCCCAAGCCTCACAAAACATTGAGCCAGAGAGATTAGGAGTTATGAAACATTAGAGGTCCTCCGATGAGCCCACCTGTCCTAGCTCTTCATTCAGAGTGGTGGTCCTGGCCTCAGCTGCTGTGTTGCACTGTGAGCAAAACATCTGCCGGTCCCAGTTGATGAAGTAGCTGTGGCCCAACCTGATCACCTCCACACTAATGCAATGGCAGATCAGAAAAACACATTGAAATGCAGAGGAACCAGTGCGGGTAAAGACATCTGTATTGTGAAATGTTTTACATGGGTTTTATTTTTGCCTTCCCTAAAATATATTCAGGGAAGGCTGCATTCAGCTTGCTTTGGAAGAAATAGAAACTTGAATCTGTAGAGTGATAAAACTGGGGGAATTTAATTGTTTCTCTGGTAGCTACTATCAACATAAGCCAATTCTCATCACTCTATGCACTTAAACACATATTTTTTTCTCAAACATAATGATTGCTCAGCTCTTTGCGCTATTTGTTGAGTCAGGCAAAAATGTCAGATGCACAAATCTGTAATGAATTCCTGTAACTTTCTCTTATGCCTTATAACTAGGGCTGGGTAATTAATTGAAATTGCAATATAATCGCAGTTTAACTAAACACAATTCTCAAATCGCAGAGGCATGCAATTTTGGTTATATAACTCCAGGCCTGTAGGTGGCGGTAATACACTTTAAGTAGGTCTGTCGACACGCAAAAGGTGGACAGGTGTGCAGCTAGCACGTAGATTCATGCATGCAAGTAGCACAACAGACTCCGGATAAACCAGCTTTCAAAATCATGAAAACAATGAAACCTTATTGGTTTAAAAATATTGGTTTAAAAAAAAGTCAATTTGGGTTCTTTTTAGATTTTCCAAACTTGGATCTCAAAAACAGAGGAAGGTTTTGATATGGTCAACCATCCAGGGTGGCACAGTTTACTATTTCTTACTTAGCCTCTAAACATACAAGTAGAACGGTAGATGGGCTTTGCTTTTGGTTTTGCTTTTTCTTTGGATGGAGTAAACCCTCTAAAAATGTCACTGTAGATAGCTGGTGGGTTATAACTCATATGTGCTGCTTTATATTTGTTTCTTAGTAAATGTGTGATTTTATTGCTTTAAAATAATTTAATCCACTCCAGTTAAACATATCAAATATCTAGGAAATTGAAGCCTAAGTTGGATAGGCCTATTCCCAACAAAGATTTTTTTTTTAAATAAATTTGAAAGATTTATTAGACAACAAGGATATTTCCAAAGCTTTCTGGAACTTAGGGTCACTTTAGATCAATTTAAACCATTTTAAATTTGGGTAAGAGGAGTGGTAGAGGAATAATCAGGGTGTTGCCCAATCAGGAACGGCTACTGTTAGAAAAACTTGCACTGTTCTCTCCATGACCAGCTTTATCAACTTTTAAAATTTCTGTATCGAATAACTTTACATTATTGCTTATACTGCCTCACTGAATGAACTGGCAGGATATTTGTTTATTTAATATATTACAGTTAATAAAAAATGTAATTAGTCAGGATTGGAATTTGCAAGTCAGACCTGAGATTTATATAATATTCTCTCAACTCCAGAGATTTGCTAGCTCTACATATTGTTTCACTTATAAAGCTTAGGATACTACCAGGTAAGCATGAATTAATGTCAGAGTATAGCTTCACATGCCAGACTTTCGTATTGTGTCTTATATGCACTCCTATTTACCTTTGTAATATGCTGCACTTTCCCTTACCTGACGTATAACGAAATAGGCACGACTGTGTTAAGAATGATTATGTAGGACCAGAAGGACAGGAAGGCTGAGAACAGAAAGTTGTCCACAGGAGGGTCCCAGGGCAGGTAGCTCTGAAACAACGACCCCACCTCTTGCTCCCACACTGCATTGCCCACAGCCAAGATCAGACCCATACACACCAGGAAACCAAAGATCTGAGATGAATATACAAAAGGAAACACCACAAAGACAATTAGGTCTATTGTCTTTGACCTAAAATTGGGTGTGTTACTGCATGCACAGATGTAAACAAAGCTCCTTAGATGATATCCTAAAATAGTTTGGGGAAACAAAGGTGAGAGGGTTGAGGTGTCTTACCCAGAGGACCAAAGTGTTCATCAAGCGGTCGATGCTGGTACGTTTAAACTTGGTGCGACCACTGTTCTGCATTAGCTTGGTGTCAGGACCTGGGCAAGCAACAGAATTTGAATCCAACACTTTTACTCCGCCAAATGCATTAATTTAACAGGCAAATACAAAAGTGCACATGCAAACCTGCAAAGATGACCAGGCCGTAGCAGGCCTCGGTGTTGCGGAGGACGCAACCTCGAAGCAGCATGTTCTGGTTGCTCAGAGGGTATTTCTTGTCATGCCAGTACAGAGTCCCACAGAACCGATCCAGTTTGTTGTTGGGGGGCTCACAAACCACTTCACCTTCACACAAGGAGCATTTGTGGTTAAGATAAAGAAACTGAACCCCCTGCCACATGTCATAGAGTTACCAAATCTAGTTATTGCAAAGCATCTACATCAAAGGCAACATGATCTTGAGCTTAATTTATCATCTTCATGCTGCTGTCACCCTCAGAAACACACCCATAGAGAAACCTCTTCTGTAAGATAATATCAGGCAGAGTGTGGGTTGAGCTGCTGCAGTGATGGGTTTTCGAGAGCAGATGAGCAGTGCATGTGTGTGGGGGGGATGCTTTGCTGACTCAGAGCTCTTTTGCTGGTGGGTGGGTGGATGGGTGATGATAGGATGTCATTCAGCGGCAGCAGAGGACGCAAAACGTGTCGATGTGAATGTTTCAGTTAACTATGTGCCAGATTGTGAGAGGAGGAAAACATTCGAATGACATAGCTGGTTGCTCACTGAAAACCATCATAAAGACGAACTGAGCAGAAGACCGGCAGGAGGTGAAACATGTTTAACCCATCTCACCATCAAAGGACGCCAGGTTGTTCGGATCGCCGAGCTCAGCCGTCACTGACACAGACTGACGCACCTTCATATTTGTTTCTCTGTAGGTTCAAACAAGCACAGCGTTTTTAAATGCATTTCTCCATTGCCTCTGGAGGTTTATTAGAAGCTATGAGTGGATATCGATGTGCAAGAAAAATTTCTGACCCGTCAAGCTCGGCTGTCTCGATGTAACACAGGCCGTGAGGTTCAGTACTCGATAACAGGAGCAGGTCAGCCTGAAAGCAGATGGCTGATGTTAGCAATAACTGTAAGATACATGCAGCCAGACTGAGGGAAGCACTAAGAGTACAGAGAAAGTATACATCAATCACCCTTGTAATCAATGCTAATCACATGGGGAGACAACAAAGTATGATTATTACACCTTTAGCTGATAAAGCAAAATAAATCCATCAAGAATATTGTTCTTTAGTTTGTTATAAATGGCTTTCTTGAACAATAATAATCTAAACTCATCATCAATTTGAATCCTTGCATTAAAGTGAAGTCTGCCAAGCGGGTGTTGACTGTCTGCTTTTGTGTGGAAAGCTGCAAAGAGAAATATTCATTCTCACCATATATTTACTTTTCTATAAAATTTGGTAAATATTGGAATGACGACATAAAAAAAAAATCAAAGTTTTTAATGACTCTCATCACACCATTTCTTTCGAATAATCTACCTCACCTCAATACATCTGCTGCAGTCATAGCAAATAATATTTTTAAAAGATTCTGAGATGATGCCCTTAAGTGTTTGTTTTTTATTTAATCGTCTAAACTATGTGTTGAGAAATAGTATTTTGTGACTTCTTTGTATTGTATGTTTTTAATCTGGACCCCAGGAAGACTACCTGTTGCTATGGCAAACAGTATAATGTTAGCATCCCCTAACTTTATAGTTGGGGTGGTGAACCTGTCTCCACATATATGGGCTTGTACACCCAAGTGCATTTGCAAACTTTAAGGAACCCCTTTTGTCTTTTTAAGTTTAGACAATTGCATCTTTCTTTGTGATTGACATTTCAGGCCATGTTGGTCCAGGACTCCTTTAACTGTAGATAATGACCCTCTAATCAGCTTCAGACAACATTTTCAAAGGTTCAAAATTTTTGTCATTTTTGACACTAAATTCTGTTGTGGAACACAGACCCTTGTGCACGTTCTCAGCATTTCAATTATGTCATTTACATGCTTCTACTTGCATATAACTAAAAGATAAAGGTGACACTTTCAGACATCTGTGTATTTTACCAGAAGGCCAACCAGAGATTTCTTATTGCGAAAGGTGATTTATTTAGATATTTCTGGTACCAACACTAAATACACAAGGACTAATAACTTGACTTTTGACTGAAAGAAACATAAAATCTTTTGGAATATTTCAAGAGCAGTTTGAATCACATGGCAGACTTTTGGAAGATACAGTAGTTCTGCAGAGTCAACAAACCTTTAGAAACTGACTGGGAATATGGGCCTGGAGTATGCACGACAAACAAAGACCAGTCTGTCTATGATTCTAAGTAATATCAAGCAATCTTAATGGGTGACAATAAAATCAACTGAAAAGTCTTTGTCATGATTTAATAATTTTTGGTATTGAATCCATTATTATTTGCTTCTTATTTGAATTATTCCATGAATCTGGAAAGAAGTGATTGATAATGGTGCTTCCTGCTGAGTGGCAAAAGTTATCAAGTTTCTTGGAACTCCACCTCCCTAAAAACATCAGGAAAAAGTAGTTTCTATTGTTCTGCATGCTTGCCTAACTTCCCTGGTGGAGCTGATTAGTGCCTGATGGCATCATGATTGGATGGATTCTTTGTGCTGGGTAGGGATGACTTAGAGAGAAAAGAGTCTGGAGAAACACACAACAACATCAAAGTAATTTGCTCTTAAAATAAGTGCATTTTTCTTAAATTAGGGAGGTAAGTGAGATGCTTTTTCCAATGGAACAAGACAAATGACATTTAAAATAAGAAGAAATAGTTATTTGTTTATTTCAAGTGCATATTATCTAATTTTAGAGTAAAATATAATTCCATTGGCAAATCATCTTATTTACCTTCTCAAATTAAGGGTAAATACACTTAATTTAAGACATATTTAGTTAATACTAGATCGTTTTTGCAGTTAAGCTTGATTCATTTAGATGATATTTGAGTAATTTATTGTTTTTTTAATTCGTTCTATTTTTTTTTTTCATCCTCTGATCTTTAAACTTTTAGCAAACTTAACTGTGCTTTGGCTTCTTTCACTCTTGATAGGGATGTAAAAATGTATCCCTTGCAAAAAAACTTTTAATTTCTTGCATTGTTACTAATCAGATCAGAGAGAGGAACAACCAGATAATCAAAACTATAGTTTCTAAACCAACCGTCCATTTGGGAGATGTACGAAACTTGATAGCAGTTATTGAAAACATTTGCGAGACGTTCTAAAGGGTAAAGGTTGCCCCACAATGTACTGAAGATTTGAATTTAACAATACTGCAGATGCATATTAAATTAGACTATCAGTTGAAATTGAAAGTTTAGTCATTTGTTGTTGTTTAAGCAACTCAACAATATCTTATTTTGTTGGGGTTCTTTTAAAGGCCATGTATCGTAATTATTTTTTCAGTGATATCACTGCAATGTTTTTAGAGATGAGCAGGTCAAATATTTCCTAATAAAGCTGTATGTGAATAAAAATTAAAATCACGCTGCCGCTCTCACACTTACTGCCACAAACTGGTTGTTTTCCAGTTTAATGATATCGCCCACTTTAACGTTCATCCACTTTTCATTCTGCAGTCTGCAACAGAGAATCAGAAAAACACATTCAGAAATCTGACAGTAAAAAAATGGAAAAATTTAATTTATAAGAAAACAACAACATGCTCATAGTGTTTCAGCTACAATGACTTACGAGCCTCGGATGAGAACCTGAGACTGACGGTTGTTAACTTGGTTGTCGCTCTTGTGGCGAAACTGCAGGGGATGAATATGGAGGTGTTATGTTAATACAAAGACTACTATGTACTGTAGTTCACTTCAGGATGTGAGGAACATATGCTCACATAGTCATCTGTGGCATCCTTCACTGCAGTGATGCTTAGCACAAGAGCCAAAGGCACAATGGTAGTGAACCAGGAGAGGGAAGAGATCTGAGGTATCAACTAACAGAGACAGGAAAAGACAAGGTCATTCAAGTAGTGCACAGTATAGAGGGGGCAAAAGTGCTTTAAAATGTATTATAAGCTTGTTATGCTTTCATATTTTGTCAAACTATTAGTGTATTATTGGGATTTAATTTGATTAACCAACACAGGGTATTTATATGTTTAATCATTTGAATTAGAAACAAAATTATTGATGTTTTTATAAAGTTTTCACTAATAGAAATCTGAAAAGTGTCGGGAATCCAGTTTGTGTGGTCTGTTTTTGTGTTTCCTTTTCTCCACCACCAGGTGGTGCCCTGTCCTTGTTGGTCCTTCTACACACCTGCGGCTCGTTGGTTCATTACTGGAGGAGTATATAAGAAGTGTGCTGTCACTACGCCGGGCCAGAGTGTTTGCCAGTTTTGGAAAGCCTCCCTGCAAACTGGATGTTTGGCCTTCTCCCCCTGGAAGGATTATTTGTGTTCACAGTGAGTAGGGGAAAAACCTCCACCCGTTCAAGTTCCTGCAGAAATCCAAGTGGCAGTCCGCTCCATTGCTCCTCAGGGTCCAACCAAAACCAAGCTGTCCACCCTCCAATGAGTTCCCCCTTCTTCGGATAAACCCACACCAACTGGATTCAAGGACAAGAAACAAACCCCCTCCTACGTGAGTCCCGCTTTCACTGTTTTCAAGAACTCAATCAAAATTCCTACGGACCCTGAACTCATCTCTGTGAACTTCCCCTCTCACTTCCAGTTCTGGTTTACCAGCTCTATGAATTCCAGAATCCTACTTCCATAGGCGGATCTACTGGGGTGGCATAGGGTGGCAAATGCCACCCTAAATGACAGCCTTGCCACCCCTGCTGCCACCCCAGTTGGCTGTAGGGGTGGCGAGGTTTATAAATTATGGATAATTTGAGAATTACCGACCGCTAATTTCCAATGTCGGACTGCAGTGAATGCAGCACGAGAAGACGCGAGAGCGACTGAGACTCATTTGTTGTGAAAACCGAATGGGGCAAAGCGAGGGAGCCAGGGGTCATGGGGACAGGAGACACGGGATGAAACAGGTAAAAACTGATTAACTATCTATCGAGAAATTAAATCATAATGAAAGCACAATGTTGCTAGCATAGCTGCAATGCTGATTTTGAGATGATAAAAATCAGGTTGCAGAACGTTATTTCTCTAACTATGATGTTAGTTAGGCCTGACGTCTCAGGCTCATAAAGACATATTTGCGGTCAACTATGACAGAAAAGAGACGATCAAGTTTAGTTAAACTCAAATCAAAACGCACAAAGGCATTGGATCTAAATACATTTGTGAAGCGTTTTGCTGAGCAACATGGAAATCGCTGCATTCAGCTGTTATAGTCATGTTAACTTTATGTTATTCTCTTTGGTGAGCCTTTACACAGCTGTTACATTTTGTTTTGGCACCTGAGAAAATCTGATATTTACTTTAATAAAACCAAAAGTGTTAAAAGTAAAGTTAAAAATGTGATACTGGTGTAAATCCTGCTTAATATGAAGCAGCGTTGTTGTTTCTTTTTTGTATATATAGTATGAAACTATCCAGAAATGACCTGTATGAACCTACTCACAAAATGTTTTGTACTTTTCCGGACTGGAATCAAAATGTATTTTTATGTTGCTTTTTTCAGATTTGTGGAGATTTTGATGTAACATACAATACCTGCCTTTTTGTTGATTTGTTGATACAGCAGCTCTATCTACAGCAGATCTACATGCATGAAATGTCCCTTTCATGATGCCTTAAGTGCTGTATGTCAAGTTACTGAGGAACAAATGGGATAACTGTGTGTTCAGAGTAAACAATGCATGGATGTCTGGTACCTTGTTTGGTGCCTTGACCCATTTATTTCTACTGTGTAGTTATGCTCACTTTAGTACAACTCAGTCCATAGATCTCCGATGGGTAAGTTTTTCTTTCTATAGTTTCTTCTTGTGCAAATGCTGCAAAGCTGCCTTTCTGACAGTCAATCTCACAGATCTGCGACTCAGCACCTGTGTCTTACCTTCATACCTTTCCTGTGATAATGCCCCTCTAGAAGTAGTGTTATCATTCTTCTATCTCCTATTAAGTGAGATCACATTGTACGATGTATTTCTAATATGAACTGTTTCACATGAAACGCCAAACTGTGATAATTGTGATTAAATTCATTGTAAAAAAAAATGCCGTATGTTGCCACCCCTCAAAAATTCCTGCCCCCCTCTCGCCACCCCATAAATATTTTTCTAGATCCGCCCCTGCCTACTTCTGTAGTTCACCTCAACAAACCTGTTAAACGTTTTCCCTGGTTCTCTGAGTTGTTCTCTGCATTTGGATCAGATCTCTTTAAAGCATCATGACAAGTGCTGTGTGCTTTGATATTCAGCACCATTTGCAATTAAAGCTACAGGCTCAGCCAGATAGCTCAAGCTCCATTAAAGTGGAGATTGAGCAATTTTTAAGTCTAGTTACACATTCTCAAATAAATGGAGGTATGGACTTTCAGTGGATCATTCTAAAATGTACAGTATGCTTTGGAGCCAAATCAGCTGATCCCAGCTCTGGTTTTATGTATAGGATCAATGCCCTGCTGGGAGGTAAACCTCCACCTCAGTTTCAGGTATGTTTCAGCTGAGTGGTGGTAACTCCAACTGTCTTGTTCCAGCTGAAGTAAGTGTCCCAAAGTATGACGCTACCAGCAACGTACTTTACAGTGAAACTGGTCAGTTCAAGATATGGGTTGTCCAAATACAGTCAATCAAAGAATGTTTAGGAGATGATGGGGAAAATAAAGATAAAACAAAGTTTCTTAATAAAAAATTGTCCTTAAGAAATCACTGTCTAGTTTTACATACAAAGCATAGTGATTAAAAAGAGAACATATATGCATAGATTTTGAGTGATCAGCTGCAATCAGATGCAAATTCATTGAAAGTTTCAGATCCGACTACTAGTTTTTACTTCCTGTTTCAGAAAAACTGTCTGTTTCACATTTCATACAAAAATTATATTTTTAACTATGAAGAAATAGTCAGATGCATTAGTCAGACGTTTCTATTATCCCTAATGTAGATTTATATCAATACTCATCATTTTGGCATTGAATTTAATGGCACACTGACTATATGAAGAAAGGTGGTCACTCATGGGGTTGCTTTTCATTTATCATTGTCCTCATTTTTCAGTTGAGCAATACAAGCCTTGTGGAAATGCCAGGATGTATGATTACCCCCGGTTAAACTTACCTGGAGGATGAGAAGGAAAAGGAAGTAAGTGTTGGCTACTTCCTGAAACTGCTCAAACAGGTTGACAGGCAGGAAGGTGAGGATGTTGTACTTTGATGTCATGATGCAATTACTCTGTATTGAGAGGAAAAGCCAGAAATAATAGTTATTATAAAGGTTACCATCTATTTTTCGGCATAGATCCAGAAGAAAAAAGCAGATGCTCTCACCGCATACTGAAACTTTTCATTGTGTTCTCTGTCATTGGCTTTGACCTTTCTCTCCTCTTCTGCAGAAACACAAAGTAATTGATGATGAGACTTGAAGGACAGAAGTTATTTCAAATATCAGAGGTTATTCAAAAGCATCAAACAACTCAAAATTTAGGCCATCTGCAAACATAAACATGGAAATCCTACAGATGGCACCCAGTGTTTTCTGTTTCACCAAACAATACACATTCCACTTAATTTATAATGACGGGTAACTAAAATACATTCAACCTTGTGTATTAATAGTTTATGAGATGAAAACTTGCTCCAACTGATTAATTGGTCATGTCAGATTTAAAGATAATTTCTTCCAGTGTTGTAATGGTACTGTTGTCCACCAGAAGGAACCACTATTGATTCTTAAGCAGAGTCTTACTGGTTTTTGCAACAGAAGAAAAGCCAGAACAGAGGGATGCTACAGCAGAAACATTAATCGATCCATAGTCTGAGGCTGTGTCCCAACGTCTGCCCTAAACCCCTATATAGGACACTATATATTGGTTACCCAATGTTAGATGAGTGTCTGAACCATAGACACCTCGTTGGACGCAGGCCAACTTGCCTAGAGGGCGGCCATCTTGGATCGGACCACAGTTCAGACAGCTGCTGTCAGAATGAATACAGTAGGAGGCAGCTTAGATCTCATTTTAATCACGTGAAAGGCGAGTCAAAGATATTAAAATAACCTCTTACATGTAACAACCCCTTAAAAGACCAAACAATTTCTAAAATTACTTTTACCTTAGATTAAACATATTTATTCATGTTAAAAAGTATTTAAACTAAACTCAACTGAATGAGATTGAATGATATGCAAAGTCATATATTTTGCAATTACATATTAATATGATAAACACAAGTTTTATATTAATATATTATTATAAGATTGTATAAGATTGTTTTACAAGTGTTATATATTTATATAGTATATTATTGTTTGTCAGTATTTTTAAGGATTTTAAGGATTTTTCTTTTGCTATTGATTTTATGGTAACTTGTATTTATTTTTTGTCATTGTCAAGGCTTTTTTGTCAAATTGTAGTAAATGGTAAATCTATGTTGTGTCTAACTAAAGGCTTTTTGTCATAGCTAATACTTATATGTCATATGTATATATATATATATATATATATATATATATATATATATATATATATATATATATATATATATATATGAATAGTTGTATTTGTTTGATTTGATATTTACACTCTTTAATAGCGACAAGACTGTAGAATACAATTTTTTCTTTTCAGTCTTATGTACAAGTTTAGTAATGTAGAATAGGGGTGGGCATTTATCCTTATCCTCATAAATTTCAGATCGTGATAAAAAGTTTGATTCTTCATCCAAAGGATAAATTAGATTTAAAGATGATTAAAAACAACAGAAATTGAAATGGGAATTTCTGAATAAAAGAAAAAAAAAACGAATTTCCTTCTTTTTATTTCCATTGGAGCATAAGAAATGGTAGAATATTAAATATGATTACTAGAAAATGTTTAGTGATATAAATCGCACTTTATTATGTAATACGTGTCCTGAAGAAGCCAATTTTAAATGTGTACGTTCTCCAGGAGTATTATTTGTGATTGGGGGGCTAAGATTACTGTGGTAAGAAGACACAGCTATACAGTTATCTGAGAGAGACTGCAAAGAAGTAATGTTTTTGTTTAAACATCACTTTGTTTTAATCACCCAATATCTTGTTGAGATTTTAAGTGCATATCGCCCAGCCCTAATGTGTACAAACAAATTGCTAAAGTATAATGTTGTGATGATTTTAACGTAGTATATTGGACAAAAAACAAAAAAACAAAAAAAAACAAGAATGAAACATATACATTTACCATCATGTTATGGAAAGATTATCTTGATTCAATAGAACCCAGGGTTTTAAGAAATGCCCACCTAATCAATTGTTAGTCCATTGACATAATTAATCAATTTTAGACTAATTCATTATTCGATAACTTGCATCCTTATTTCCAACCTTGGGTGAGAAACCCATCAACTCAGAACCCAGCACCCTAATGTTCTCTTAAAATCTTCTGATTCAAACAATGACGTCTTTAAAAGAGCCAGGAACAAATCTAGACACTGGAAGACACCAGCCCTGGAGGAGCATACTCACACATGCTGCTTTTCTAAAGCAAAACATATTCATGTGTTAGCATTATCCAGTCAAAGTCAAGACCTAAACCTAATGGAGGAAATGTTGCTCTTAGCCTGTCTGACTGAGGTTAGTGTTTTTTTTAAGTGTTTAGTAAGTGTTCATGGCACACTTTTATATGGCAATGCTACATTCCAACCACAGTTATGCTTTAACAAAAATGTACACAACAGCACTAAACAGATAAGCAATAAATGGTGATGTTATATGCATTGGATGGAAACACTGTAGCTCCGAAACAACGCCGGCCTTAAAAAACCTTAGACAAATGACAGAGAGCTGGTGTGGCTCTACAGGAACGGACATCGCACAGCAGAGGCCATTAACCCCATAATAAACATGCACACACAACATGAACAAAGACTTTGTGGTTTCCTGTGTATTTTGCAGCTCTGTGAAGCCCTTTCACACCAAGTAGAGCCCATAACCTACATCTGCACCTTTACTGTAATGAGCTTTAGCAAACAAACACAGACCACTGCTTCTACAGGACTGAAGTGCTGTGGCAGAGAATTAGCAAGAAAATTCTTTCATGCAACATTAAAGAAAGGAGAGCTGAATTAATAATTGTATCAACAGTGGAATCAGTTCTTCTCAGAAAACTAAACATTAAAAGTGTTTTAAGGATCTTGAGCAGGAAGATCCTTCCAAATGTCTTTGAGAACTGACCACAGATCTTCTGTGGATGCAGACCTGTTCAAATAACTCTTTTTACATATTCCCAAAAACACTTCGAAAAATCAAGGCTGGGACAGCGTGGGGGCTGTATCATCTCTTTGACAGTTAATCTTTTTCTATTTCTTTTCTTTTTCTATACTGAAGAAACTTAAAATGGATGTTTCAAGATACTGTACATCTGGGACCAAACTGATGTTCAGGTGATACTGATTTAATTTTGTTTCTTAATAATAATAATTACACCATCTGGACAAAAAATGTCCAACTCTAGTGTCAGAAATTAAACCTCAAACCGATAAGGAATGTTCCCAAAACTCACTGTTGAGTGCGTACCCTCAAATCTCCATTTTCTGGCTACAGGCAAACACACTGCGTGGCTAAATGTTTTGAGACAAACCTCAAAATCAATTAATTCAGATGGCCCATCCCCTTCCATTCCATTAAAATGAACGGTTCGCTCTCTGCAGCTCAGTCAATTACTAGTGGTATAATAATAAAATAGTGGGGAAAAAACTTGGGATGACAACCAAGTCAGCTATAAACTGATTGGTCATGTAAAATATTTGGCATTATAAAGTATTTTTGAGCTGAATCGAAACCCAGAGAAGGTTTAGGTTCAGCACATACTAAGGCAAAACCTACATGAACTTTGTAATCGGTTTGATCACAGAGATCAGACCTTTTTGATCCACTAATCTCACTAATGTTACTCAAGGAAAAATGGGGGAAGAATACATTTTCCATTTGTCAGAGTTTGAAAGTGAACAGCCCCACAGCAGCTCTCAGTTCATGTTCTTTCAATTTCAGATTGTGCTTGTGTGGGTGCCTCTATTCCAATGAAACTCCCCCACCTCCTCTGCTTTCTGATTCTCTCCTCTGCCCTTTGATCGAATTTAAAGGTCATTAGATGATGTTGATTTGCTTAGAATGCAGTGCTAACACTGAGTAGAGGAAGATGCCTCTGCCGGATAAGCAGTGAGGCTTCCAAGCTCCTTAAATCCGGCTCTGGCCTGCCCTCTGCTAGCCTTAAAACCTCCGCCTGAATGAGAGTCTATAGCAAACTGCAATGTAAGTGTTTAATGTGTTTGACAAATTCAAGGGAATCAGAAGATCTGACACGGATACCTTGCTGCACAGGGAGACTGCATCAATCTATAAGGTTACGTCACCGTTAACTTTCAGTTGCAGGATAACATTTCATCAAAAACAGAGACATTAGGGAGTAAATACATATTGATTCAGCAGCACTAAATATACTTATCTAGATGGAAAAATACTATTCTGATGCACTCTGGGTCCTTTCTGCTTTACAGTCATTGTCTGAAATCCAGCTACTCTGAAAAGCACAATATTTGAAGTTACAACAGTAATGACCACATTAGCAAACCAATCTGAGTTATGGGAAAATCTGGTAGAAACTCAGGATTAGATCAGACTCTCTGAAAAGTGCTTGTCCTGGTTGATCTAATTAGAGAAAATTAACAGTCTGCAGTTTGAATTAAGCACAAACATAAAACAAATTGGTAGAAAAAAACAATATTGTGGAAGACAAGACTGCTAGAGCAGGGTGAAAATGATGATAGACTATCTAGAGTATCCATGATCATTACACTGAGAAATGAAGACACGGGTGGTGCCTGAAGGATTGATCTTTGTCTTGGAAAGCACACCGATTATTTCAGGATTTCTGCAAATAAAACTCTAAACACCTGTTGTCATATTTCAGGATTTTTTTAAAACTGTCCTTACTTTCCAGACTTTTAAAGAGAAAACATTTAGTTTCTTTAATCCAAATTCTGCAACAATGTAATGATGGAGCTGGTTTCTTGGTTGTATGATTGCTCAAAGTAAAAATGTGTTACTTCTGTCTAGACTGAGTCAGTTTAACTGTATTTCCAAATATAATTTGATTATCCTATACTAACAAAACCTAATGACAAAATAAAAGAAGGTGTGATTTAAATATTTAAATCATTGTGCATTCTGTTTGCCAAAAATACTTAAAAACATCATAAAGAGTTGGACAAAAGATTGAAGTCTTGAAACTTACATTTTTTTCATCTTCACTCTTATTTTAAACAAACTTATTCAGACCTATAAACATTCCCTGAAGGAAACTCCAAACTTTTCTATTGACTGCCTATAAATACTTTATTTACGCTGAACTCAAACCCACATTAATCATACCTTCCAATTCACCTGATGTAGGCAAGAGACTCAAGATTTTTTTATGTTATCAATGCTCCAGATTATTCACTGAAGGAAAAAGTACGCTTTTGGGGGATATGCATGTAACAGTATGCAAATTCAACAATCTGACGGAATGAAATTACAATTTTGAATACGTTTTCCTTTTTTGATTGCATGAATTTGAAGTTCAAGTTCAGTGGCTGTGAGCACTTTTCTTTATGTCAATTTAACCTTTAGATGGTGGCAGTCAGTTGTACACACTTTAAATTTTATGTGCAATACTACATACTAAATGCACTGCAGTGTAAATGCCTTGTTGTTTAGCCTAATGGTACTCATTCCAACAATTAAAACTTTTTTTGTCATGGTCCTTAAAAATCATCTACTGAATATCAAACGAAGCAAAATTGTTAGAATAAGGTTCCTTTATCAGATTTAAAATATAAGGCTAGAAATGACAAGTGCAGATGATAAAAGATCTTGGTATTTCCACAACCCAGTGTTGGCAAGACTGTTATAAAAAAAAAAATAAATAAAAAAAACTATTAAAACAAATACAATTACAGACTTATTGAGCCAAAAAAAAAAAACTATAGGAAAGCAAAAACTACATCAAAAAGACTTTTTTTCATCATGAAACCATTAAAAGATGTCACCAACCAGACTGTGAAATGCCAACAGTGCAATAATTCACACTGGGGGGATTGTGGCAAGTTTTGCCCTCCATAGGACAAGCAGTACACATTTCTCACTTTGTGGATGGATAATGGGGGGATGAATACAAATGAAAAGCTGAATGTTTTCATGGAGACGGGATGGAACCTTAACTTATCTTAAAAAATGACTGGTGATCTTTTTTTGTGTGGAATGAGATGGCAATTGTAAAAAAAAAAAAAAAAAAAAAAAAAAAAAAAACAACAACAAAAAAAACAACAACAAAAAAAACGCAACGTTAAACGCGTACCTGTCCGCTTCTTTTTAGATTGTTTTCCACCAAATCCAGTCTTTTTCTTTTTCTGGATCGGGAGAACCACTGGAAACCATTTTTCCGGGATGTCTTTCAGGACAGTCATCTTTTGGTGTTTTTTTTTTTTTTTTTTTTAGGGGATGGGGTTATCTAAAAAGGCGCGCCGTTAGAGCCTCATGGATAATAAACTAGACTCCGGGCGGATGAGGTGAAGAAGCTTCCGAACCAACTTCAGTAGAGTTGGATGAATCTGTCCATCCCATCCTGCCGCGCCACTTTTCTCTGTTGCTTCCACCCAGTGCGTGTGCGCTCCTAAAGTGCGCAGATAGCCTCACGTTTGGAGCGAGACACCCCCCCCCCCTCTGCAGAAATGAGACTATGAGTTTCCAAAAACGATCGCTCCAGACACCAGCAGTCCAAGTCTGCCTCTTATTATGCCCTCTATTTTGCTTTAGAAGCGTCTTCAATAAGCAGATCATTACTGCGATTTTTCATAATGCAGCTTTATTTATCAGCTCGCATCCAGTTTCCTGCAAAACATAAACACAGCCCAACGTGTAACATTACGTAACCCAGTTTCATGGAAACCGCTTCTGCAAGAACACCACGGCCGAGGGAGAGGTGCAACATTTTGACTTTAAAATCACACTGATAGAGGCGCTGAGATGGTCAGAGGAGTTTAGAGCCAAAATGATGCGAGTTTAGCCAGAGATGGAGAGCCGCAGTGGGCGGAGTCAAGCAAGTGGCACGTGCTGCAACTCATGCTTTGGTCCACGTGAGACACAAATCGTTCCCATTTAGTTTATATATGCAGCTTTATTTATCAGCTCGCATCCAGGTTTTGTTTGCTTAATTTAACAACAACAAAAAAATTTTTTATATATATATATATATATATATATATATATATATATATATATATATATATATATATATATATATATATATATATATATAATTTTTTTTTTTTGTTAAATTAAGCAAACAAAACCTGTCTTGAACATTTTAAATAGTATATCGATAAGAGTGATTCCAGAGGAGCTTTCACCTGATAAAGAACACTATGAATAACTGAAGGTTGAGGAGAAGGAGGGTTCCTGTCGCCACAAAATACAAGATAATTGCAACAAAACACTCATGATGAGGGGGAACATTCACCCAGGTAAAACTTGAAGAGACATTTGGAGGGTGAAAATAAATTAAGTAATATTTATTCCTCTGTTTTTTACACTAACTTACTAACTAACCAACTAACTAACCGTCAGGCTCATTGAGCCTCAGCAGAAGGCTGACCACACTAGCTTCATTTAGTTCAATCTGAAAATCTCACACGAAGAGAAAAGACAATTAGAAGAAATTTATTGATACAATTACTTTGTCTTTGGCGCTCAGACCTCGGCAGGAAACAGAGCGCTTAATTTTGATAGATATGCATGAACAGGAGCAAAGCATAGGGCTGTTTCCCCCCCAGGCCTGAAACTGGTGGTGGAGTGGAGATGATGAAGTTGGTCAGTCTGTAGACTGCTGGTTAGCGAGACGGTATGCTGAGCTTTATGGGGAGATCCAGTGGACTGCGTGAGCTGATACTAGAGCTTCACTCAGGTACCTGGAAGATGGAAGTCCAGTTGGATAACACAGGTTGATAGAACCTGTCCTTGACGAGCAAGCATGGAGCGACAGTGGAGAGGAAAAACTCCCTGTTGGGAAGAAACCTCTGGCAGAACCAGGCTCAACATGGCGGTCTTCTGCCGGACCGCTTGAGATGAGACAGGGAACGCAGTAAGAGTCCAGGAGGAATGACACTCTGATGAAGCTTTAGCTAGGATGGTGGAGGAGGGCCTGGAGGTGGGTTGAAGCGCATCCACCACCTGCGCACAGGAGCACACAAGTGGATCGGACGCCTTTTAAGATGAACTTTGGATGCTGATTGGCTTTCGTGGAGGTGTGATTCAAAGTTGATTGGCTGTGACGCAGGTGGATAGGAGAGCAATGAGTTTCTTCAGTTGAACTTCCGCCTAGGCTCCATATTCACAGAATTTCCACAATCTGACCTAAGCAAAAATTAGCTACTCTTTGTGCCTGCCACTCACATTTTTTCTTCTTCATTTCTTCTGTTGATGTAATTTTTTCCATTATGGACCTTTGTAGCATCTTTGTATCCATACGTTTGTTGATCATTTTAGCTAGTGGCTCAGCAGTACATGTGGTAATACTCTTTTGCTAAGGGGTACAGGGCAGGATGACATGTTCAATCTCACATTACATTTAGTGCCACCTCCTCCACCAGAGACCAGGAGCCATGAAGGATAGAAGTAAAGAGAACAGTGCCATGCTGATGTTTCACACATGAGAAGTGGAAATTATATTTCTCCCAATGGGTCTGTACATAGATGTCAATCGGATGGCGATTGGCAAAAGCTCTCCAGAATTAAATTTCTGTCAAATCAGATCAAAATGGATTAGAACTTCAGTCTGACATGTTTACGTTACAAATTTTTTATTTGATCAGGTCTTCAATATCACTATTTGTGTCCATGTAAACATATCTAATGAGCCTTGTACTGCTGGAGGTTTATTCCTTGTTGAGGGGAGTTTTTTCTCTCCAGTCTCGATACATGCATCTGAACCTGCCAGCTCTCTGTGTGTATGTCCGTGGAGTCAGAAAAAGATTGTGGAAACAACTTCTTATAGCTGCATTTTTTCACTCATCTTTGTGAGCCCATGGGAGAGAGAACAAAAATCAAAGGTTGTCATGAGTCACACTGTTAAAGGTATAGAGGATGATTTTTTATTTCCGGGTGGATCATATAAATAAGTGGTCAATCATTCTGGTGATATGTTTATATAAGGCCTTTCTATGTGCTCCTCCCGTTAGCTATCTTCTATTGGGCATGCACAATTTCAGGCATCTATATGTGGTGAGCTACTGTTTCAGAAAGTCATTAAAGCTCCCCTTTCTCACCGCGATCCTTTGAAAATGGTTGTGGGTCGTAAGGGAAAAAGTGTCTACGAAATGTATGAGAAGAAAAGAAAGGCCTCAGGAGACGCAGGTATGTGCTGGAAAGTTTTGCACGCAGGCACGGCACAGTGGACCAGCGGAGAAGTGATCGTCTGTCTGTCCGGTAAGTTGACTGAGTTCACGATACGTCCCCAATCTATATAGGGATTGAAGGATTTAGGGGTTAGGATGGACATTCAGACGCAGTAAGCTTGTATGAGCTATGAGAACAGCAACTTTCAGCGAGTAGAAATGGGCTTGTGCATGCTCTCGCAAATGCATTGTTTTTTAAAGTGGAGAGGTCTTTTGAAAGATTTTAGAAATCACTCCATAATACCTTTAATATATAGTTATATTTCTGGAGATGCTGCTCTAACTTTTTACTAATTTTACTTTCTTCTGATTGAAAGATTATATTTTTATTTAAAGTACACCCTTAAAAACCTGAAATTTTTTGTTGTTGCTAACAGAAGAATGGTGTTATCTTCGGGGGCAGTAGTCTTGGCAGAGACTTTCCTCTCTCCATACTCCTCCTTCAGCTCCTCTGGGGGAAACCCAAGGTGCTCCCAGGTCAGCTGAGAGACATAGTGCCTTCAGTGTGTCCTGGGTTGTCCCTGGACCTCCTATCAGTGGAAAGCGCCTTGAACACCTTCAAGGAAGCCGTCAAAGGGGCATCCGGACTAGAAGTCTGAGCCACAGAAGCTGACTCCTCCCGATGTGGAGGAGAAGCGGCTCTACTACCGGCATAGTGGGCAGCCAATTGTATCACTGGCTGAAATTCTGTCATAATTCAGATTTCATGAACATATGTAGACCAGAGCACTGACCAACCAGTAAATCTAGAGCTTTGGCTTTTGGCCCAGCTCTCCCTTTACCACAACAGACTGGTGCAGCGTCCACATCACACTGATCCGTCTATCGATTTCACGCTCCATTCTCCCCAAGATACTTAAACTTTGCCAAACTAGGTAGTACTTCTCCTCAGACCTAAAGAAGGCAAAACACCAGAATCATAATCTCTGACTTGGAAGAGCTGATGTTCATCTTCATACAGTGGATGTTGTAGGTCTTGGCAGAAATGAGCCAGCAGAATAAGGTCAACCACAAAAAGCAGGGAATATGTATGTCTGTATTTATGTATGGATGTACCTACGTATGTATGTACGTATAAATGGATGGATGGATCTCGGGTTGCTGAGGTTCTTTTCCATTTAGACTTTGTTGTCAGGAATATAGTCTTTAAATAATAAAAGAAATATTTTCCCACATTCTGTTTACTGTGTAAATACTTACTCTGACATTTGTGTTTTGAACCCTTTGTGCTTAAATGTCTACTGTAAAACAAATGTCTGAGACCCAAACAGCTTCAGGATATTTTTAGGTGTGTTTCACTTCCTATTTCTCACAGTTTTAGTACTCTGATAAAGAAGGCATGAGGTGCTGACCTGGAGGAGGCCTCTTTCTGAACATCTCCACTCTGCTGCCGTCCTGTTGCTAAGGCCCATGAGACTGTCTGTAGAGATGGAAGAGAAGGCAGTTCTGTAAGATCAGCAGATGCCTTATTGTGACAAACTACATAACAAAATAAAGAGCTATGGGTTGTAGTGATTCAGAGCAGGTGGAGGGAAAATGAAGTGAAAACCACAAAAACAGGACACCTCGCAAAAGGCGTCAATAAACAATTGCCTTTTTGATTTAAAATCTAAATGTTTGATTCTGGATGCAATCACTCGATACAGCATATTTACTGATAAAAATGAGATCTAAACCAGTAATGCATTCAGATCTCTGCACAACAGAATTAACGTTCTCATCCAGCAGACCATCCTCTGCTTTGTGAGCGCAGTAATGAGGAAATGACATTCAGCCGAGAGCCGCATCCGTCTCTGTGACGCTCTCTGAGGAGCTGGTGGCTTCAAGCAGATCCCCTATCATTCCCCTCTCTTCGGTTAAGAAGACCGAAGAACAATACTAAAAAATCTCTTC
This sequence comes from Cyprinodon tularosa, assembly GCF_016077235.1. Taxonomy (NCBI): domain Eukaryota; kingdom Metazoa; phylum Chordata; class Actinopteri; order Cyprinodontiformes; family Cyprinodontidae; genus Cyprinodon; species Cyprinodon tularosa. The sequence goes on along the minus strand of NW_024038982.1, from coordinate 986,542 downwards.
CCTTCTTTGCAGTGTCCCTCTCAGCTCAATTATACTGGCTTGTTACTGTGGAGCTCCTTGGTGTTTGTATTCACTGCATTTTGTCTAAGTTAAGTACAGAATCTTGGAGGCAGAGGATGACAGATGAGCCATTACAAGTCGTTCTCTCGGGTTTAGCACTGCATACAGTACAATGGACACAGACTAAAGGCAGCAAATACCCAATCGATACTCTTTGAGAAAGAGCAGCTCTGCCTTTCTTCATGCAAGCTGGGCAGATTAACTTCCAGCTACTGTTTCTAGAATCACTTTCTGTCCTTCTGTATATCATCAAATTTCTTTGTGAACCCTATCTTGTTACTCTTTGCACTCCACAACCCACAGTGGCAACAAAACATTTGGATATTACAGCCTCCCTGTGACTTTTTTAGCAAGTAAAGGAATAACAGTCATTCCTGTGGGGATAAAGTGTTTTCTTTTATGTACTTTTGGATTTAAAGAAGAAACCATTTAAGTTGATGGAAATTTTAACTTTGTTTTGAAAATTAAAACCTTACGAAAAAATCATTGTGGTAAAAGAAATAGAAAAAAAGAAAAGATAAAAACAAAGGTGGCTATTTCTTTGGTACATGACGTGATTTTCAAATATTACCACTGTGTTTTAATTCATAAACTCTTTACCTTAATTCAGGGGGATTTAGAGTAGTCTCGCAAACATCATAATGAAGACAAAGGAAAATAGTACACAAACTAATGGAGAGGGCCATAGAGACACCTGAGGCAGGGAAGCAGGGTGAGCTTTGAACAAAGAAACATACATTAAAAATATTATTCCAAAAAGCAGCAGAGGAAAACATGCTAACATTAAAATACCTGCAAAAAATCCCAAATTTTAAGATAATTCACTTAAACGCGTTTCAGAAATCATACAGTCCTCTACTCATATCACAGCATCAGAAAATCTGACCTTTTATTTCCTTCCTTTAGCATGCTGCAACATTTCATGTGTACAACACCTTAGAGCAAGAGCAGCTTGTCATTTTCCTCTCACCTCTATACTCTTTCAGTTTTCATACCCTTTTCACTCTTATGTTGCCCGTCTGTCACTGACATCTTCTCTAAACCGTTAAAACTGCTATAACCACCACAGACAAACTCAATTCCTGCTCCGGACATCTGGGTTTTATGTGCATCACTGCTGACATGAAAGTAGATGTTTACCTCTCTGAATCATCTAAAGGTAGAGGATTCAATGTGGTGAAAATCCCCTGGTGAAATTTCTCGCCTTGAACTGCAACATCACCTTCAACACTTTTGTCATTACCGTAGTGAGAACTGATCTACTGTACATAAACTTATTTCATGAGTCAACAACTGGGCCACCCAATTATTTCACAAGATTGTTACTGGATTTCATATGGGATTAAACATAACTAATGTGTATGCTTCTTTATATGAGAACTGTAATAAAACACAAATATTCCTATTGTCAGGGAACTATGGTTACATTTGCAAGATTTCCTTATAATTTTTTGTTTTGTTTTGTTTTTCTTCATGCAACACACTTCTTGAGGGGTGTCTGATTTTCTAGGGAGGATTACAAAGCTATAACTGTTGTGGCTTCAATTTGAGGGTGTAGTGGTAGAGAGTTAGGGTTAGTGGTTGTGTGGAAGGTGAACATTGGGATTGGGGCCATAGTCTTGCCTCTGTATTTTCAAAGAATCTTTTCTTGGTAGATTCAGCCCTTATTTGGCTTCCACTGACCTGAGGACACCACAATGCCTTCCCAAGCCAGATGGGACATATAAACCATCCAGTCTATATGAATTCATCTTCTGCTACATCCTATTAACTTATTAACAAATCACTGAGGGCCTGTACTTGAAGCAACCCTTTGAACAATGGATGTACATGGACTTTGGCACAAAAAACAGAATTGTGCTAAGCAATCCTGTATTGTTTTTTGCAATGATATCACTACACTGGGTAACTTGAATACAATTTTTTGTTGGATAATAGCGTAATTTGATATTGTCAGAGCAGTATTCCCTCCCTAGTCTTCCTTCCAATGTTTTTCTATAATGAACATCTTTTTTTATGGCTATTTGAGATTGGCCACCAGTCAGCCAGAGGTACAAGGTTGAAAATCATGTTTCTTTTTCTTTCCCCTTCATGGATATATGCTTAGTTTAGCTTTTTCACATAAACTGGCCATGAAAAACAGAGATATTAGAGCTTGTATGCACAAAAATGTGAAAAAGTGAGAGTGAAAAAAGACAAATTACATACATTAAAATACAGTGTCTCCAGTGTTCCCACCGGTCCACCTGCTCCTATTAACACCTCATGTCGCACCATGTACAGATGAAGTCAGTTTAGAAAGATATTTATCACACTGGACTCCTTCAGTAAATGAGAGTAAAGTTTGTGTCTACGGTAACAAGAGGAACTCTAACTTTCAGAAACATTATGAGTCATAGAAAGCGACAGTGACTTTGTAAAAACAATTCCCCCAAACTAACCACATTTTCGACAAAAATAGCTCTGTATGAATGATAACTTTGTTATACTACAAACATTTAGAAATAAATTTACATCTATAAGTCGTAAAACATCAAAAAAGAAAACCACATGTATAACATCTGTTTTACTGCTCAGAATCCTCCTACCTTTTTCAACTTTGCATCAGAAATGTGTTTCTGGAGAAAAATTGTGCAGAGTTTTAGGTCATGATGAGGTTCAGAGTTCAGTTAGATACAACCTTACGATTGGTAGACTCAGTTTGGAAAAGAATAGAAGACAGTAGAGCAGAGGTGGATGCTGTGCAAAGATTCAATGGGTCAAGATCAGGGAGGGTTGGCATTGACTAGAGGAGGAGAGAGAGAGGAAGAGAGAGAGAGAGAGGAGGTGGGAGGGAGGGTTTCACTTACTACAACTTCTTTAGCTTAACTTCCTGTTCCCAGTAAAGTAATTTTGGCAAGCTTTACATTTCTCTCTCATTCTGTCTTACATCTGCAGCTCTGAAGACAAGCTAATAAACTGGTTTTCACCAATTCCCCCCATTTTTTTTTATTATTTTATTTTATCCACAGCTGTTTTTTTAAGCCCAAACAGGCACCTTATCTACAGCCTTTATCTATTTGGCATCATTGCACCCTCTGCTGTTTAATTTGCGCTCTACAACACCCTCTCACTGTTCAGATCAGTTTGTAGCACTGTTGCCGGGACAAGAAGGTCCCCGGTCTGATTCCTAGATACGTTCTGCATTGGGGTTTGAATGTCCTTCCGTGTTACTGTTAGGTTAATTGGCATATGTAAATTGTACTTAAGTGTGTTTGCATGGTTATATGTCTCTGTGTCGCCCTGTTACAGACTGGTGACCTGTCCAGAGTTCACTCTGCCTTTTAGCTATGGAGAGCTGGAGATAGGCAGCGGTCCCACCTGACTCTGACAGAATAGGATAAAAAGGATGGATGAATGTTCATAAAAAAAAAAAAAAATATCTATTGTATTAGTATCTCCCTCTGGGAAAAAAAAAACTGTCTTCACATTTTTGGGGTTATAAGCACTATTTTAATTGATAAACTCAAGGTCCAAAGGCATCCCTTAAAAACACATAAAAAAAGCGATTATACATAGTATCAAATATCATAATAAAATGAAAACATCTTTCCAGTAATACTTAAAAACAGTTTAAAAAGAGAAACAAAAATATGAAAACAAAGTTCCTAATGTTCCAAGTCCATAATTCTTTTTTCCAGTGGATCACTGCCCTTCCTGTTCCCCTGACAATGTATGGAGACGGTGTACAGCCTTAGTCGTCCTCTGAGCTTGATTGTTACTATTGTTTTCCTTGGAGTCTTACTCTGATTTTTGAACTCCAATGAGCTGGAAGTTACATTAAGTAATTAAAAATACACAAACACATAGATCCACTTATATTACAAATTACAAAAGAATGATAGAGCCGATAGATGTGTCATGGATGCTTTTGTAAAAACTGAAACTGAATCATAAAGAATTTTCAAAATTTGATATTATTTCAAGACTTTCAGATCTTTACCAGGGGTAGCAATAAAATTGGTGGTAGGTATGTTCTCAATTAAATCCTAATTATTAAGAAATTGTGAATCCATTCATCCATCCATTTTCCTTTACGCTTATCCCTGCTGGTGCCTATCTCCAGCTGTCTACGGGTGAGACGCAGTGTACACTCTGGACAGGTCGCCACTCCATTGCAGGGCAACACAGAGAAAAACAGGACAATCAACCATTCACACACACAATCACACCTAATGAGAATTTAGAGAAGCCAATTAAACTAACAGTCAAAATTTTTGGACCCTGGAAAGAAATTTTAAATATTCGATTTTTGTAACATTCATATTATCATTATAAATGTATTGAGGGGGCATCTTATGCATTTTATTTAAAAGTTTTTGTTGTAAAAGTAATTTAAACAATTCAATACATAAATTATTAATTTAAATAAATATTAAACCCTCTTCTCTCTTTTCTGGATTTATTGAAGGCCCAGATTTGCTTGCATAAGGTTCTCCTCTCTGTTGAACTCACACCAAAGCAAAAACCATATCTCAGAAGAAGAACAGCAAACTTTCAATCCTTTTTTTTAATAACAGGTCATGTAAAATAAAAAAAAAAATACAGTAATTGATAAGAAAAAGAAAAGGGGGGGAACCCCATGGGTTAACTTCCCGACGTTGTGGATGGCAAGCCTTACGTAACCTCTTAGTCAGGTTGAGCTTGATCCCTGCTGCTGCTCAGATTTTATTGTTTGTTGACCTATGAGGCTCAAACCTGTGTTTCCTATCAATCTGTCAGGATTATATTTCACACAGAGCAGCTGGCGGCTGTATTAGCCTCTAAACTAGCAAGTGGCAGGCTGATATTCTGTAGAATTTCTCACTGTCTAATTGCACACCACAACAAGGGTAAAAAAAATTGTGTTTTTACATTCTCCATTTGAAAAGTGGCATATAAATTGCACTGAAAAGAGGGGCGGGGGTTAACAGTAATAGATGTCTCCAAAGTGATAAATTGTTATATCACATATAATCCACACAAATGGTTCTCCATAAGGAGTAAATGACCTCAATTGTTGTCATGCAAAAAAAAAAAAAAAGCGTTTTCATGTTTGCCATTAAATGTTTTTACTAGCTTGATGTCATCACTAATCTGTAATTTGATTGTATGATGTAAAAGTTATTTTGGCCACATTCAGCTTATATTAAAACCAAGAGCTAAAATACCTTGTTTCTCTCCTGTTAAAGATAAATTAAATTATTTATAGAATCTATTTAATCTATTTTCAAACTGACTCTAAATGTGATAGCTGTCATGTTTCTTCTTGTACTGGCCTGCCTATTACACTTCGTTCTCAGCTGAAGGACTCATTCCATTTCCAAATCTTTGTCACGTACAAAATGAAGATTATAACTGTATATCCACACAGAGGAACTGTCCTAATTAGATTAAAACATCAGTTCTGACGCACAACAGGCAGCCCATACCAGGGTGTGATAAACTCACACATTTTCAATGATAATTATCCCAACAAAACCTTTTGTAGAGAGACAGGATACATATTGAACAGTTGATCCTTTAACCAAGGGTGACCCACTCTAGAAACTCATTAAACTCATTAAATCAGGGACCGACTGTGCACACAAACAAACCGAATTATTACTTTTTAAATTTTTCTTTACATTATTAGTGTTTCATATTAAATATTTTTAACTCCTTTAAAAGGAACACCTGAGATGTATGCACTTTAAAGAAATACCTAAATATATACTACATTTTAACTCAATCTGCTTATGCCATCTATTTGGTTGTAAAACTTTAGAACACTATTATTATGTTACCAATCTAAAAATATGTCGACTTTAGGTCGCCTCCTATTGCCAGTCTTGCAGGTGGTTTGATGCTGTTTTTAATGCTGGAATCTGTTGAGAGGCTTGGAGAGGGTTCTGGGTCAGGCAGCTGCCATTCAATGAAGATCAAATAAAGCAGAGACGCTAGAGGGCCTCCAATAAGTGGAGCCACCAATGGAACCCAGAACCAGTAATTGTAACACCTGAGGAGCAATCACAAAAAAAGAAGAGATTAAAAAAAGTTTCAGTGTTATTGCTTCTGTTTCAGAAAGAGACAAAACTGGAAAGGTTGCTTCAAGCAGAAAATAATGTATTTTTCAAATCCTTCTCATGATAGTAGCTCTTTCTTGTTAGAAAACAGCATTGATATTATCTGCTCAATAAAAGGTGATATACCTCATCCGGTACACACTGTATCCTAAGAGTATGAAAATGCTGTTTCTTTTAAAAACATATAATCTCTGAGAGTGTTGATGTTCATAGGCAAACCAAGATAAGATTCTTACGTAAAGACTTCAGTCCCCCAGCCGGCAGTCAAAGTGAAGAGGCGTGGCCCAAGGTCACGAGCAGGATTTATTGCAGCGCCACAGTTCGCTGACATGGATATCCCGATCCCGAGCACAATTGTTGCAACTATAGGAGGAACCAGATCTGAGGGTGCAGGGGTATTCCTCTTTTCTTCCAAACCTAGGATGCATAACATCAATATGCCAGTACCCACTACCTGATGAGAGAGAGATTTATGCATTCACCACAGGTTTGTGGAATTTTATCAAAGCAGTGCTTTAAATTTGAAAAACACCGACTTGATCAAGGAAACTCCTGCCTAATGTAAGGTACTCAGCTGGATATGTGGCAAATATAGATGCTGTTTCATTTGGGCCATAAACGGTCAAGACTCCTCCACTAAACTCCATTATAGCATCTGGAACAGAAACATGTTTTAACATCAGAAACAAACTTTTGGTTGCAGATGTGTGGAAATCTGAGCATCCCTGGTGTTTTGGAGAGTTTTAAAAGGAAAGCATCATAATGATAAAAAATTATTAGATTGAATGCAGTCAAACTCTTTAGTAAGCTTCTCATTCTTTGCGTCAATTAAAATGGATTATTGATCACAAAAATGCAATATTTTTATCGCGCAACCAGAACATCCTGGGTTTCAGTCCTAGCCTGGGGTGTTTCGTTTGAGTTTAAATGCATGAAATTTCTCAGGGTAGCCCGACATTCCCCCCAATATATACGCCTTTTTTTTTTTTTTACAGTGTCCTTTCTGGCAAATGTTGTGTTGTTGCGTGTTTCTCGGTTGTAATCAAAACTGGGAGTACCAAAGAGGGTGCCCGGCAAACTCCAAAACCAGATATTTGTTTCAAATCTATTCAAATGCAATAACTATGTGGCCTATTTTTCAGTCTCTGTGTTAAGAAGTGTTGAGAAGATAAAAAAAAAAAGTTGACCTTTTTTTTTTGGGACTTGGTTCGTTTGCACTCAATGCTTTTTATTAGTTGGAACAGCTCAGTAAGATGATAAGACCAACCGTAGTAGACTGCATAGGCCAGCGCTGATGCCACATATGCTCCGAGCACCTGGGAGAGGCAGTACGGTACCAGCCTTCCCCACTTTACCCTCCTCACAACACAGAAACTTAGAGTCACTGCGGGGTTCAGATGGGCACCTGGGGAAAAAAGGAGTAATATATATATATATAATGTTAATTTGCTTTATCTATAGGTATGGTGAATTTAAATAGCCTTAGCTTTACATTGAATGAATAAAAGGATAAATCTGATCTGTTATTTATCTGTTATTGGATTCGATATTTCACCTTTTAGGGGGGGTCAGGAGAAATGTTTTATTTTTTATTTTTAATCAATTGTATCCAAGTAGAATATCCAAGTAAGTATACACATAGCTTTGCAATATATTCTTACCTGAGATCCCCTTGACCAGATACATGGCCGACATCACTCCCACAGAGAAGGACATGTTGACTGATAGATACTGGCCTTTGGTACCTCTTGGTATCTATGATCTCCTGACTTTGACTCCTGAGCATGTCCTCTACACCAGCTTTGGCTTCACCCTCTGGGTTATCCCTTCCTTTGTCTGCTCGGTTCTGATAGCCTGCCGGTCCTCCAACCTCTGGGACTTCAGTGTCGGGGACTCTTTCGGAGGCACCCCTCGTGTCTTGTTGGTACCTACCTCGTCGCCTGGGCTCAGACTGAACTTTAAAAACAGGTCAGTGACCCACACGTTCATTAGCATCTTCCGCCAAATAGACATGGTCACTAACCTGTGTTCTCCTCTTGCCGAGGTTCCTGCCTTAGATGCCTATGCTGTTTTCTACAGTTCCATCAAAATAAACATTTTGTAGAACTTTAAAATCCACAAATTCTGTGATGAAATGACATTTATGTTAGTTTTGAAATTTGTAGACAATCTCAAAATTCTTAAAATCTTAACATCGTATTGTTTGGCCATAAACCATTGTATATCAGTTTTGGATTGAGGACCAATGGCCCAGTGTATTCTCAATATGAGTTCGTATGAAATCGTACGAAAAGTTATGCACCGTAATTTCGGACGTTTTAGACATTTTTTTCGTCTTATTTCGTCTTATTTCGTCGCATTTTTACGTCTTGCCTCGAGACAAGATATCCTTGCGCATGCGAATCTTACGCACCATACAATAACATAGAATTTAACATACAATTAACCCTAACCCTGACCCTAACCCTAAGATACAAAACATCAAGAAATGTAGTTAGAGACATGAAGAAGTAATTATTGCACTGTTTTTCCCAGTTTGACGTCCGTTCGCGGATCTGGTTTATTCTCTTTCTGCCTGCGCATACGCACTGATCTGTTTTTTTGAGGAAAAACGTCCAAAACGTACGAAATACTGTGCATAACTTTTCATACGATTTCATACGAACTGATAATGAGAATATGTTGAATGGCCATGTTAATATTAACTTTTATCATTGATTGAGGAATATGTATTAGGCTCTGCTGTGGACTTTTTTTTCAAGATAAACTTCCGATCTCAAACATAGAATCCATGCTGAACTGATGCATTGCTTCATCTTATTAATTAGATTTTTCAACCATGTGTGTACATAGTAGCTTAGTTTAGTTAAGTTTCACTTGTTAGTCAAGAGTTTTTAACTGAAATATGTTTGACCTGGGGCTGAATGATTTTTGTTAGTAAAATTGTATGATTGTGTGAGTACTGTACATGGTGCCAGCAGCTGGTGACAGTGTACAACAATATTTATTTATATCTGCTGAGTGCACCCAGTAAGAAAATCTGGTCAAGCTTAAAAAGAGAAAAAAAAACAGTAAACACTCTATTAGGACCAATACCTGGCACATACTTTTTATTTGAAGATTGATATAGGGTTTTATGTGTGGGTGTGTGTGTGTTTCTTTTTTTCAATAGGCAAAGTGAGCGACACGGCCTGTTAAATAAGGTGAGGCCAGCCTTGTTTCTGTATAAAACATTATTAAACTACAAAAGCATGTTGCCCCATATTGTGACTTACACCTATATCTAAAACTCACATATGATCTGGATAATTTCCAAATTTTAATGAACTTTTCCTTGGCATGAGGTGCACCTTTGGTCTCTAAAGATCCTTTTCTTGGTTTATAAATAAGGCATATTATATGTCTGCAGCCTCTGGTGTTTGTTCTACTCTCACCTTCTTAATTTGCTCTGCTTTCTTGTTTGATCAGCAGATTGAAACTTCGAGCGTGGCATGGCTCATCTTCCCTGTGTTTTTGTCTTCCCTATAATACTTCTGGATGGATGCTGGATCTGTCAGTAGTCAAAACTGACACGCTCTGGTTTAGGGTGGAACTGCTTGTTCTGCCGCATAATGTTAGAGAATCCTTTAAAAAATGCCTGCATTTGGATGATGATGTGGATCATCACCAACATGAAATGGATTGTTCCTTGTGCTGAGGTGCAATTCCTTTCATTACTATTCAAGTTATCCTGTACATAAACAAACAAATACACATAAACTCTACTAAAAACACAACCTCCTTGCAGGAGGTAAAAATCCTTATTCTTAGTTAAATTTGGTCATTGATCTTTAAATGTTCTTAATTTTTGTTGTCACTAATTCACTGCAAAAAAAATATTGGAAGCCTAGTTTTTACTAATTGACATTAGATTTATTGATCTTTTGTTTAGCTATTTGGTGATTTTAATATAAACTTGGTGCATGGTACATTCAATTATTGGGATATCTTCTAAGGTTGCTGTGGCAAAACGTAAGTTATAAACATCACCCTTTGGGCTTTTTAGACAATAAAATGTTATCTAATCTAACAAATGCTGTTATATGAAGATAGGTGCCACCATTAACTAGGTGAGTTAAATAATAAATGGACAGGTTCAGGCAAATAGGTGTTCTGACTTATCTAATGGAAAAGGGTTTGGCGCTAGTGGGTGGTGGCTAATGATTAGGCGAATCATGTCCATCTAACCAAACAGACCTTTGCCAAGCTCTAAGCATGGTAAAACATGTTAGGTTCAGAGGTCTTTAAAATCTGGATAATTTGAGCAATAATCCAGCGTGAGGAGAGAAGAGGAGGGGTTAGGCTCAAGTATCACAGCGGCCCACTTTAACAGAGTTAGGGGAAGGATGCCAAGCGTGCAGGCGGCGCAGTGTTTAGCACGCACAACCCATGTACGAAGGCCTTAGTCCTCCACCCGGGTTTGAATCTGGCCTATCGTCCTTTGCTGCATGTCTCTTCCCCTATCTCATTACCCCTTTCCTGTCAGCCTACTGTCAAAAAAAGGAGCCACTAGTAACGTAAAAACTCAAAAAAATAAAAAAAAAAGACACGGGAAGAGTCTGATGCAACAATTTTAGGCATCTCTTTGTTTTTACAGACACATCCCAACATTAACCAGTTATTCATGATTGTTTTCAGGTTCATCAGTTAGACCAGCCCCCTCTCCGATATACCACTAAATCTGTATTGAAATGCTGACAGTGGGGGTGTCAGCCTTATTTCCCCAGTAAAAATTATTAAAAATCCTTATGCTTAGTCCAATCAATCGGACTCCTTATGCTTATTCAGATTGATCTTTAAATATGCTTACTTTCGCTGTTACGAATTCCCTGCAAAAAGCATACTAATTAGGGAAGCATATAAACATTGGACTAATAATGTGGCTATTGGATTTATTGTCATCTTTTATTAAGCTCTTTGATGGTTATGATATAGACTTGGTGCATAGCACATTATTGGGAGCTCTTTGAGGGTTACCTGTAGCGAAACATAAGCACAACAGCCTAGGGGCTTTTCAGCCACTGAAATGTTATCTTATACAACTAAAAAGTTGGATAACTAATTGCATGAGGATAGGTGCCACCATTAACAAGGTGTGGTAAATCATAACCAGACAGCTTCAGGCCACATTTTTTTTTTTTTTTTTTACCATGTCTTTGTGTTTAAAGATACATCCCAACATTAACCAGTTATCCATGATTTTTTGCAGGTTATCCATTAATATCAGCCCCCTTCCATTATTCTATGTATCCGTGGGCCTGCCCTGATTTTTCTGTATGGGCCAACTGGTGATGAACCCTTATTGCCTAAACTGATTCAAATAATAATCACAAATAGGGAATTTTACAAAGTAAACATAAATAATATATTAGATAAAGCTTTATGGGTTGGAGTTTTCTCATTATTTAGTGTTATAGAAACATTTGACAAGATATTTAAATTAAATTATTCTTGGACTCTAAGAATTGCTGAGTGAAAATTGAGTATGAATGTTATACTCTTTGATAAACCAGATTAAAATAACTGAATGGTTGCTAAATATTGCTAAAAGTCAAGTGTTACTCACCAGAAGAACAAATGTTCCCAGAAACTCAGCCATGCATTCTCGCACCAGGGCAGCCCTCACTCTCAGTGTACGTAGCTTCAGCATGGCTCACTCTCCAACTATCCTCTCTGTGACCGCTCAGGAACTGCTGCAATGAGCTTTAGAGAAAAGGAGACTGCACTAAGACTAAATTATTGCTCCTCTCCGATCAAGCATCCAAGTATGTGCTGGCTGTATCTCTTGTCTCTCCAGGTTTGCCACAACACTGTGCAAAGTCGGACAAACACTAAAGACTATAGCTCAGTTATTATCACCACAGTAATATCTGTCACAGATAATATGATTGGCTTCCTCTGTTAGAGGTTGCTTATATGAACAGGGACCATAAATTTTTAGATGAAAGAACACATTTAATAGCGGCTGTTAAACCAGATGGTGTTTTACAACATGTCAGCAACTTTCTAGACATGGAAAAAGACGATAATTAGTACATGGATTTTATTTTCATCACTTTTTTGTTAGATGCAACTTTTCTGCTTATATAAAAACAAATGTTTAGAGTGGATGAAAACCTACTAAAGGAGTGTATATAAAACATGCTATAGACATGAACACATATGAAATCACAGCAGTAGATTTAGGAGAAAGGAAGGTAACAGCTAATGACATTTTTTGTAATACGATTCTCAGAGGACAGAGTCTTATAGACAGAACCCCTCATGAATCTGACTGACAACAGCTTTCTAACTGGACTCTGGACTCCACAATTATGAAACAGCAGTAACCCTGCTTGGTTTTAAGACTGTACACAACTGATTATTAGACTCTTCTGTCTGTTATTCAGTTTCTTATCTGTTCTTATCATTAGATTCTTATGATGTAGGAGACCTATGGAGCCGCTGCTTTATGGGCTTTTCTTACCAGCAGGGTTCTCCTATGCTCCACAGGTGCTTGAACTCTCAAAACACTTATATTTTTGGCAAGTGATGTAAAAGACAATGTATGCATAGTGTTCAAAAAGTAATCCGGTAATAGCAAGCAAACCTGATTGGTAGGAGGACAGCCCTAATCCACACTCACCTTATAGTAATGCACGTTCTGAACCCAATTTAATGGGAAAGGGGCAGGATGGGACAAGTATTTTTTCATGAGGGTCATTGAACAAAAGAATGAAATAAAAAAACAGGGCTAAAATGTATTGTTTGATATATACATTGAACTAAAGAGGCATTTTCAGCGTGGTGCCCTTAAATCTAGCAGATGAAAAGTGTAATCCCATCCCAATATCCCTGAGCCTGAATGTCCAGCAAGTTCCTTTTGAAATCATCAATATAAAAAAAACCCTAAAAACTTAAATTTTCCCAAAGGACTTATCCTTTTATTCTGTTCCAGCTCAAATCATAATTTATTTATCATACATTTCTTTTTGTGTTAATCTTTGGTACAAGGACCATAAGGGAGGGACAACCTGCAGGGAGAACAACCTGGAGCTCAACGCTCTAAAAACAGTGGAGTTGGTTGTGGACTTCAGAAAGAGCACAGCCCCAGCTACCCCCATCACCCTCTGTGACTCCACCATTGACACTGTGGAGTCTTTCCGCTTCCTGGGAACTATCATCTCCCAGGACCTAAAGTGGGAGCTGAACATCGACTCCCTCACCAAGAAAGCCCAGCAGAGGATGTACTTCCTGCTTCAGCTGAAGAAATTCAACCTGCCCAGGACAATGATGGTGCAGTTCTACTCCTCCATCATTGAGTCCATCCTCACTTCCTCCATCACCATCTGGTACGCTGGAGCCACCGCTAAGGACAAGAGCAGACTGCAGCGTGTCATCCGGTCTGCAGAGAAGGTGATTGGCTGCAACCTCCCATCTCTCCAGGAGCTGCACGCCTCCAGGACTCTGAGTCGTGCAGGGAAGATTGTGGCTGATCCCTCGCACCCCAGTCACAGACTATTTCACTATTGTCACTACCCTCTGGCAGGAGGCTGCGGTCCATCAGGACCAGAACCTCCCGTCACAAAAACAGTTTTTTCCCATCTGCTATCGGCCTTATCAACAAGGCCAAGACCCGCCCGTGAAACTGAACAATGTTTCTCTCCCCCATTCAGGATTTCTGCGTTACATTAACGCACAGTCTACTGTTTGTACAGTATATAGCTTCTGTGTATATATATATATATATATATATATATATATTTATATATATTCTATCTTATTTTGCTATTTTGTTTTGTTTTTTGTCTGCACCAACAACACCAAGTCAAATTCCTTGTAAGTGCAAACCTACTTGGCAATAAACTTGATTCTGATTCTGATTCTGATTCTGATTCTGATAAACAGGGCCAGGATCATTTCTAAAGGGGCCCTGGTTCCCTTTTGGCCCCTGTCTAGAACCGCCCATGTCCTCTAGAACAAACTAAATTTGCATCTCATCAGTAGAAGTTTTAGAAATAAATTGAAACATAAAACAACACAAATGCTTAAAAAAAACATAAAAAATGTTTGTGCACACTACTTTTAAAGGTAACGCAAAAATGTGGGCTAAAAAAACAACAACACATGAATCCAAAAGTCTTCATGAAGTCTTCTGCACAGAGAAATTTAATGATGATTTAAAAATTTAAATTTACAGAATTGAGATGTGGATTGTAGAAATACCTTTCAGTTTCTTTATATGAATACAAAAAAGCTTATGTAAAGTGTTAATGTACAGTACTTATAGAAAATATTCTCTAGACAATTAACAAATCATCTTGGAACTTTCTGAAACAGCTCTTAGGATTTGAGTTCAGTTCTGAGAGATGAATTACTTTAAGCATTTAGTGTTTTAGATCTGCCAAAGATAGGAACAGCTGTGTTTTACTGTACAAATAAAAAAACAACTAACTGATAAGCTAACTAACTCTAACTCATCTGTTATAGTTAAACACCTGAATTCATACTTTGAGATATTTTTGATGAGTTTGTAGCAAACCCAATTTACTGAGCTAACCTTAGAGGTACAGTACATACCAAAAACAGAGATATTTCTTATATCTAAGAAAACAAATCAATCAAACCAATAGAAATGAACAGTACATGCTTTAAATCCAACATTATAATTACCACACTTTCTGTTTTCTATAACCCCTCTTTCATCAGCAGGACTGGCAAAATTTGTGCCAAACATTTTTTTAGCTTTTACTCCTCAAACAATACTTTTGACTTTTAAAGGATATGTTTTTTTAAATAAAGGAATATCCATTGACAAAGAAATGCAGAAAATATATTTTTGTCCTGTTTGTTCTCTAGAGGAATAAATACATTGAACTAGATCTTGATTAACATTTGGGGAATAAGGCTATCTCTTCAAATGTATGCTTTGACATTAGCGCTGATGTTAAATGCAAAGAGAATGTCACAGGCGCATTTGCCCATCATCCCACCTGGACTCCATTTGACACTACTATACAGTTGTGTCTCTTAAAAAAAACAGAACAAATCCATAAAATTATCTTATAGTTAGAGCTGAGTCAGACAGCAATGCTCCTCTAATGTCAGGAGCTAACAGGAGCTCACCTCCTCAAGCGAGTGTTGAATTGCAGACACATATGATGCATTTAAAAAAATCACTTTGAAGACAAATGGCCCCTCTTAATTTACATAACTGGCACTTGATGCATTGGTGTGCAGACATACTGAAAAAGTAAGGGACAGATTGTTCTTCCACAATCTCGATTATGAAATTATTTAACATTTCTTGATATACTGCCCCTAGATTTTCACTTCAATTCAAGAAATTCAATTGAAATTCAATCCCTGCAACTACCAAACTCAGATACCCCTTTTAGAATGGCACAACATATCAATGAATGAATGAAGCACTCTATGCACTGTTTTAATCTAAATGCCTAAATAGGTTTGGTGATCTGCAGCAGCTGTTTTAATTTGGAGACTTTCCTCTTCTAATCATCTGTTTGCGTTACTCTAAATCTTCACTAATGCTTCTTTTGCATATTTTTGATGTAACACTTTGTGGCTGAGCTACTATCGTACTTGGTTCCTCAAGGTTATTCTGCTGCCAACAGTTTGCCATGGAATATTTGGTTGCGGGGCATGTACTTATTGCTCATGGTGGTCAACTGTAAAATACTGAATTTACCTCAGAATTATCTGGTATTTAATCTATTTAATTATTCTTTTATTTAATTTCCCTATGGCACCAATGAACTGTTTTTGAATGGAATCTATATTGAACTATTTAATTTACATAAAAGGTCCAAACTCTCACTTCACTCTCAATTTTTATATATATGTAAATAATGATTTTCTCATTTAAGTTCAGCATCAATAAAGTACGTCCTGCCATTGTTGCTGCTGTTGATGAACATGACTTTAGTGTTGCTTTAGTTAAAATGATAAATAAAGGAAAATAGCACTAAGCACCAGCAAGTATAAATAAATGAGGTAACACTTTACAGTGAGGCAATGAGATATAGTGTTTATTACAGTTTTATCATATAATGCATGCTAAACATTATTATTTACAAATGCTTATTGTGCTTAGAAAGTGGTAACTTCATCTAATATTTTCAATAAAAGGAATTATAGCTGAAATACGTAGTGAACTTGAAAAGATTTGAATCATTGTTTGGTGAGGACCTAGTAAATTTTGTCTTGCTCAAACTCATTCATTGCATAATAAACACTTATGAATGCCACTCCTATGCCACTCACAATCAAAACTTATCACATTTCATCTCCTTCTCTTGACATGTAGACGCTTATGTTTGTTGAGTCCTTGTTTTATTGTTTCAGTTTACACATTGTTTAGATCTCTTGGATTCTGTGTTTCTGTTTTTTGTTTTTCTTGGTTTCCTCAGGTTCCTGTTCCTGTATCAGTAGCAGCCCAACTTTGGCACAAATCAGATTTATTTGGGTAGAGCTTTGAAAATTGTGATCACACTCCTCTGGACATGGACTTCTATTTCTATTATCTATGTGCCGTCTTCTCTTGGCAAGGTTTTTAGCCTTCACTTTGCTTCTAATGATCCGATCAGGCCTACTTGTTCTGTAAACTGTTTTCACATCAGTTTTGGCATTTGAGACCTTCTTGATAAGTTAAGGCAAATTGATGCAACACATTTATAAGCGTAACTCATCCTTGTAGAGAAGTACACAGTTTGCTTATTAACATATGTTAATGTGATTTAAGTGTTTTATCTGCAGAGATAAATGCTTTATCTTTCTCAAAAATCATCAACCAACTAAAATGAACAATAAGTAGTTATTCAAAATGGACTGAAAGTACTCCAGTTAACAATGAGGAACTAGAAGTGTGTTGACTTCAGGACAACTTCTTTCTCCAATATGGCAGAAGAGTTTTTGATGACAGTAGAGATTGTTGGGAGCTTCTCCATTGGTTCATCAGGCAGTTGCCATTCGATGAAGAACAAATACAAGGAGGTGCCTGCAAGAGCCCCAGTTATCGGAGCTACTATTGGTACCCAAAACCAATAATTGTAACACCTGAGGAAAAATAATAAATAGGAAAATTCATAACATGTTCAAGATTTACATGTTTTCCATAGTAATCAATGCCATGGTAACATATTTGTGACTATTGTAAAATTAGACAAACTATAAGGTCTATTCGATAAACTTTAAAGAATGTCCGCAAATGTTTTATTTCGTTTTTCACCCCAAGAATGAATTTTAAGAATGAGTCTTGTTTTCCATTATATTTTTTTTTCACGAAGCAACCAAGAACTAAGAGATATTTGTTGCCTCACTGAGTTTTTTGCTTTAACTTGGGCAATTCACTCCATTTTGATTCCTAAGCCACGGTTGCCATATCATCATAGGATCTCATCATTCAGACAGTTTACAGCTATGGACACAAAGGTAAACTGCACTGAAAGATAACATATCGCTCACCCAACATACACCAAATGAATTGTGGTAAAAAAGTTTGAATGGTATCACAAACTTTGTTTGGTGTTCTGCTTTTATCTGTTGGAATTTAACATTGCATCATCATCATCCTCAATTAAATAAAAAAATCTAAAGTCTTAAAGAGATTTAAGACAGTGGCCGTTTGTATCTCTGCTTCTTTCTGTATCTCTGCTTCTGTCTCCTTGAACCCCAGTCGGCCTCAGCAGATGGCCGCTCACACTGAGCCTGGTTCTGCTGGAGGTTTCTTCCTGTTAAAAGGGAGTTTTTCCTCTCCACTGTCGCTACAAGCATGCTTAGTGTGAGAGATTGTCTTTGAGTCAATGACTCGATGAGATCAGCTGGTTTTCCTTAGACAGAAAACTGAATCAATCTGACTGTACGATCTGGTGAACTGTAAAGTACCTTGAGATGACATTTATTGTGAATTGGGGCTATATAAATAAACTCAATTGAAGAAGAAAAAGAAAGAAAAAAGGTTGTATCAGTATTTAGTAGTGCTGAGATCTAAGTATCAAAATGTTTTAGTGCAAACCGGGACTAAGTTAATAGATTGCACTACAATGTTAATCAGCTGAGATCAGGGATCATTATCCAATTATTACATTTAAGCCAAATATAGCCTTTTATTTTAACAATTAAACAGAAAGATATTGGAAATCATGTCTCTTTATACACTTCTATACTTTCTAGGTAATGATCCCTTGACCTTTGAAGGATCAATTGTCTTTTTTAGGGAAGCTATGACTATAAATTAATTATATGCACAGCTATTTCCATTGAATTTGTAATGAATAACAAGTCGGCAGTGAAAAGCCACTCTTACACTGTCTTGTAAGTTAGGTATTTGTTGAACAACCGTCACTGCGTCTTAGAGCAATAGATGCAGGTGTTGTGGAACAAACAGAAAATTCTTATCAAGTGTTCTGTAAAAATGGCGATGCTTATCTTACTGATTGCAAATACAAAGCATGCATTTCTGATAAATGTGTTAAGAAGTTTTGCTTTTGTTGTCTGGCTGTGGATTTGAGGTTCATATGCAATGCAGGGTAAAGTTCTTACGTAAAGACTTCAGTTCCCCAGCCTGCAGTCAGTGTGAGGAGGCGTGGTCCAAGGTCGCGGGCAGGATTTAAGGCGGCACCACAGTTGGCCGACATGGACATTATAATGCCAAGCACAATCCCTGCAACTATGGGTGCAATCAGGTCAGGGGGAGCCGGGGTGTTCCTCTTTTCGGTCAGGCTCAGGATGCACAATAACAGTGTGCCAGTGCCCACTACCTGATGAAATTAAGATTTTTACAATTAATCTTGTTCTCATTAAAAGATAAATTGCTTAAGAACGGTTTTAAAAAACTTACCTGGTCAAGAAAACTCCCTGCTAATGAAAGGTATTCAGATGGATATGTAGCAAATATAGACGCTGTTTCATTAGGGCCATAAACAGTCAAAATTCCTTCACTAAACTCCATTATAGCATCTGCAGCAAAAAAAAAAACAAAAAGCAAAGTTTGGTATGGGAAACATATGATTAGTTTTAAATATTTTTCGCAGCCTACACCTGATTTCCTACTGTAATAAAAAGGATAAGATTGAAAGAAAGTTCAACTTTCTCAATGGTTTTATTGAACATGTGATCCTGGCTGGCATGTCTCATACCATTATTAAACCCTAATTAAACTCCACCTATTTTGAATTCCTCGAGGTTATGTAATCACTGAATGATAATCATTGAATGATATAATTCCCTCCAGTGTCTATTGAAGACTTTTTTTAAAGTACAAAAAAAAATTATGGAAAAAGACTCTTTGTCCTTAACTTCCACTTCTTATCTACCACTTGGTTGCTGACTTCATTGCCAAGTCTACTGTACCCCACAATTTGTAACTTAAGCCTAAAATACCAAAAAATACCCAAAGTTTTAAAGTCTGCTTTCTTTCTTTTTTATCATTTTTTTTGCTGAAGCTTCAGAGGTAAAATACTATAAGCAATTTTCTATGATCATGTGTCCTAATGGTAAAACTTTTTGAAAAGATGGTCACTGATCAACTGAGGGTCTTCTTTGTATAGTGTTTTAATCAATAATCTGTGTTTATAAAGTTACAAAGGTCAGGGGAAGCCAGGGTGTTCCTCTTTTCCTTCAACCTCAGGATGCACAAAAACAGTCTTCCAGTGCTCCATTGCTGCTGTACTAAACATTTTGGCGAAGTTATAGAAGTATTTTAAACATGTATTAAGGCAATTTTAATATCTTATTCAGAAAAACGGAAATTATAACTCCAAAGATAAATGTAGACAGCAATCTATAGAACAAAATATGTGTGGTCTGTTAGATAGTGTGTGGGGCCATTAAATCATGTTTATAGGAGCAGAGCCATCTCTATACAGTTATGCTGCTATAGGCTTAGGTAGCTGGAGGACAGAGGGGCCAGTTTTCCTTATTATACATTATACTTTTAATCATTTGGTTTAAATCCAACTTATTCTGACTGCTTTTTTTCCATTGTAGTTTCATCTGTTCAGATACTCCATTCAGCTGTGACACCATAAAGCTTAACTTTTACCGTGACTAATTCTACAGTATGTGCTCTCTTTCATCCCTTTAACATGAAAACTGGCTTAGAGCTCATCCACTAAACTGTTTCTTTCCTGGACAGGACATGGATATTTACCATTACCTTTTGTAACATTGAAAGTATGAATTAATCAGTGCTTACAGAAATATCTTTATTTGCTTTATGGTAATAATTATGCTCTGATAATTATTACTACTATGTTTTATGTGTGATTGATCTTTAAAGATGAACTTCAAGTCTGATAAAAGGACGCCTTGTCATCACCATAAGCTTCTCAGATTGTCTGACATATTTACTTTAAACTCTGGTTAAGCTGCTCAAAAGCATACATTTATTTCAAGTCAGAGAAAACATGTAGGTAAAATGAACAGACAGTATTAAATCTAAATAAAAGTTGCAGTTAAGTCCATTCAAAATTGTCCTTCCCAGTCAAACGCCAGCCGAATGGCTGCCCACTTCCCTGCAACTTCCAGCCACTAGAGTGACTGCCTCTTGCATATTTTTACAAGGTCTAACCAGGAGATGGCGCCTCTCTTTAGATCCTAATGTCCACAAATAATGACAGAAATAATATTTTAGTAAAAAGGCTGATGTTTAAAAATGAATTGTAGGGGACCAGCCAAGGGCCCATCAAGGAAAGTGGGGAAATTTTGAATGGCTACTAATCTGAATGGCAACTACAGTAGATCAACAATGTGTTAAATCTTTTGACTTAACTGCAAAACCACTGATCAGATATTTTGGTCAAATTTCATAGTAGATGTTGCTTTGCAGCAAGACGGTCCTGGGTTTGAACCCATGCCTTATATCTTTCTGCAGGGAGTTTGCATGTTCTCCCCATGCATGCATGGATTATCTTCCTCTTTCAGTTCAAAACAGGACTCTTAGATTGACAGGTCTCTCTAAATTATGTGTGCATGTTGTGTTCAGCATGTTGCCCTGAGATGAACTGATTACCTTTCCAGGGTATACTCCACCTTTCCCCAGACTACTGGAGATAGATACAACCCTCCTTCAACCTGATGGACAAGCAGGTATAGAAAATGGATAGATCCATTGATCTTCAGACATAGTAGAATAAAAGGAAATTTGAAAATCAAGTCTTGAAAACTGGGACTATTGAAATGGAAAAAAGTCCGGAACTATACAAAATCAGATTATCCCTATTTTGCTTAAATCTAATTTTGTATTATCTGAGGTTTATTTAAAATACTAGTTTTTAAGGTAGTAAACATGTATGTGAGTATTCTGACACGTGTCCTTTCCCTGTATCAAGAGATATGATTTTCTAACAGCTTTTTTCTGCAAAAAACATTTTTAGTTCAAAGATAGTTAAGTAGTTTTCAAAAGGTTGAATCCTTTTTACAATTGAGAAAATACAATTTATTCCTAGAAAAATATTTTAAACTGATGCAGAGTCAGTGTTATTTTCTTATTGTTCTGCCTTTATAGAACTGGTTATTTTGGCATTCCCTTGATTTTTTTCCTTGGTTAATATTAGAATGACAAACCATAGTATAGTGCATAGACCAGAGCCGCTCCCACATAGGCCCCAACAACCTGGGAGAGAAAGTAGGGCACCAGGTAACCCCATTGCAGCTTCCCCAATATACAGAAACACAGAGACACAGCAGGGTTTAGGTGGGCACCTAAGGAGAAAGAAAGAATTATTCTGTGACAAATACTTTTTGGATATTACTAGTTAATGTATTAGCCCCAGACAACATTTAGATAATTATTATAGTTTACCAGGAATGTTTACCTGAAATCCCCTTTGTAAGGAATGTGGCAGACATCACCCCAACAGCCCACGACAAATGGATTGACAAAGTTTGGCCCTTGGTCTCTCTGCTTGTTTTCACCTGTGCTGCTGCAGCTAAACCAAAGAGCTTCATGGCACATGCAAATACACAAACACACAT
The DNA here is from genome assembly GCF_016077235.1 of Cyprinodon tularosa. Taxonomy (NCBI): domain Eukaryota; kingdom Metazoa; phylum Chordata; class Actinopteri; order Cyprinodontiformes; family Cyprinodontidae; genus Cyprinodon; species Cyprinodon tularosa. The sequence continues at coordinate 964,385 of NW_024038982.1, read as the reverse complement.
ATTCCTCATTAGTCTTATCTAAGAACTATATACACTAGGAAGAGCACATTCATGAGAAGCCAGACAAAAGCCGCTTTTCCATTGCTACTCAAAAGCCACAGCCCCAGCCTAGGTTTTTTTTAAGGTTCGGGTAATACTTTCATACTCATTTACCTGGGTAATTTCACCTTCTTTACTTTGGTCCAACTACAGACAAAGTATTTCTCTACTTTTCCCAGTGGTTGTTGGGGGGTGGGGTTCAGTACAGCCGAAGTGTTTTACCAACCAACAGTTGTTTTAACGGATAAAAGTAAGTGTAAACATTTAGTGGATAGGGATAAGGATTAGACTGCCTCTTCAAACGTGAAAGGCTATGACAAATCCATGAACACGTCCAGCTGGGGCCCTTTTGGGTTATTAAATGATCCTGAAAAAGTGATATCTAAGAATTCCAATGATGTCAAACTTGTAGAAATCAAAAAAGAATCTAAAATGATACGACTGTTTAAATGGTGGCACTCAAGAAAGAACATTAAGGAAAAAGCTGACTTTAGACTCTTATTTCAATTCAAAAATATTTGATTAATCTCAATGGAAAATTAAATATTGTAGAAACTCTTATGACGTTTTCACACAGGAGGCGGTGAATGCATTGATTTAAATGAGCCCCCAAGGTAGTTCACCGCCCTGCATTTCAGGTGCACAGTGTTTACACTCTCGACTGCTTCATTAAATAGGAGGAGCTTCAGCGACGTGAAGCTGACTCCCCAATGATGTGAAGAAAAAAAAATAGACTGAAACGTTATTGCTTCTTTAGTGCAGGTTTGTTTACTTAAAATGGTCAGTTGTAAAAATGTATAAAAAATAAAAATAAAGATCATATGTGCTGCTGTTGTTTAAGAGATATTAAATATTGTTTTTTCAGGTCAACCAGAGGTTAACTATCCCCCTTTAAGCTTTTCAGAAAAATTTAATTAAAACTATTTAGCCCACTTTTTCAGTGCTACTTTATCTGTGTTTAGGTAAAAATGACATTTGTGCTGATCTGGTTTTTAAGATAGAATTACTTTCAATCACGGCCGATGGCATCATCATTCCAGCAGATGTTAGTGCTGTGCTCATTTCCTGATATAAAGTTATTCCTGTGCATATATTCAACATAACAGTGGGCATGTTTTCTTTATTCAGTGGCTGGAACGATTGTTCAATATTTAGGTAATCATCAGCCTTCCAAACCCGTAGTTTTGGACCCACTGATCTCTATTTATTCAGTAGATTTCTGATTGCTCAAAGAAGTGAAGCCACCACCCGCCATGCTGGTACTCCCCACTCCCACGGAGACGCGCAGTAAAAATGCCTACATTTGTAGAATTTGGCTGCAAAAACAAGCAGTTTGCGGGCGTGGGAAGTGGTTTCACAGGTAATTTCAGTGTCAGTGGATGTGGTAACCCAGGGGTCTTCAACGTTTTCCAGGCCAAGGAACACCAAACTGATGGCAAGATGGAACGAGGGCACCCTAATTACATATATTGTATGAAGTTGTGTTATATCAAACTGGTATAATAGTCACTCTATTACAGATGGAGCAATGTAACAAAAGTAATTGCATCCTGAGATTATTAAAGTATTTCTGATTCTGATTCTGATTCCTCGTTGATGGGACAGGTGTTGTGAATGAAACTGTGACCACCAACGTGTGAAGTGATGACTGAAAGACATCTTCTTTCTCCGTTTCTCTGTTTACAACAGTATGTTGAATTCATGTTCATTGATATATATATATATATATATATATATATATATATATATATATATATATATATATATATATATATATATATATATATATATATATATATATATATATATATACATATATTTTAATAATAATAATTTTACCCATATATATTATATATGGGTAAAATTGTTTTTTAATAATTTTTTTATTTTTTAATCAGTGTACAGTAACATGCACAGCATTGTATAATAAATACATGTATATTAAATGTACATAATCAATTTAGCACTTTTGGCAGATATATATTATTGTGCTCTATTAACACAATAATTTTGTTGTGATAGATTTGTATAATATCTCATATTACATGATTTATAGTGTACATTGACTTGATAATGACTATGCAATGTGATGTGCCTATTTTCTTATATAGTGGGAAGGCATTAAGCATTCCCAAATATGCCAACTTTCATATTTCTACCAAAAACAATTTCACCATGTTCACAATGTAAAAATATGGTTTGTTTTGAAAGATTTCAGTCTGAGACTTTTTTTTTCCAAAATCAGCGTTTTCCTATGCCCAAACAGCTCAGCTAAACAGCTAGCACAGATTATCTTCATCTCTAATGCTCATATTGAAGGAATGTTTTAGAGATCCAAGAGATTTGAGGGGCCTCAAAACAATACATTTTCAAAACAAAATCTTTCAAAATTCTCCTTTTTACATCATCATCACCATGTTCTTTTTTGAGGAAACATGAAACTTGGCACTGTTGTTCATCAACAACTGCTGATTCTTGTGATATAAAAATGTTTCTGTATCTTTTACTCTTTTACTACATTTTGCTGATTTTGCTCTTTTCTTTTACAAAGGACTTTGTCTTTTTAAGAACATCTTTAGCTGAACTTCTGTCGACTGCCAGGTAAATAGATGCTTTTGGAATTTTTCTTCTGGTTCTGGTTCATCAAATTTCACAAAATGTTCTACTTTTAAGATGATTGTGTTTCTGCCATTATTCTGCCAAATGATTCTACGCTAAAAAATCTTCAGATGATTCAACTGTTATTTGCAGTTTGAAGTTTCTGATTACTTACTATCACATTTTCACATACTCTTCAGCTTATTTTTTTTTCTCTTATTCAGTTTCTTTAGCATTTTTTTTCTAATTTAATTCAGCAGAAAGAAGCATTCCCACTCGCTTTTTCTTTGAAACAGCTTTTTATAGTTGCATTTTATTTCCTTATTTTAATCCATCCTAAAATCAGTTGTCTTTATTCATTTTTCTCCATGACAGGTAAAACAGTTACCATGTGTGGAAATTTAGTTAGATTTTTTTTCAAAATTTTTATTTCTCCTCTTATTTATTGCTACATTTTTCCAGAAATTCAGTATAAAGTTCAGAGGGTATTTTGGAAATAACAAGAAAGAAACAAATACAAATGCTATATCAGTCATTTCCAGTTGGAGGGCATGACAAACAGAATTTTTGCTTTACGGCACACAAATGCCTAGCGTCACCTCTGGTCTTATGTTTATCTGGAAATCCACTACTCCAATAAAGTAGTATGAAGGGAAATTTCAAATAACACATCCTAGATCTGAATTAATGAAATATTCTAACTGAATACTTTGTTCTGTATGAAGTTGAATGTGTTCTAACAATAAAATGTCAATCGGTAATCAATTGTATTACCGATTGGAATCCTGGATTTGAAGTCACACACAAATGAAAGTTGCAAAACACAATACAGGCTGATCCAATTATCCTAACAATGTAATGTCTTCAAAACAGGTGAAAATGAGGCTCAGTATTGTGTGTGGCCTCCACGTGCCTGTATGACCTCCCTACCATGCCTGGGTATGCTCATGATGAGGTGGCAGATTGTCTTCTGAGGATCTCCTCCCAGACCTGGTCTAAAGAATTCACCAACTCCTGGACAGTCTGTGCAATGTGACATTGGTGGATGGATCGACATATGATGTCCCAGGAGTGCTCAATCGGATTCAGGTCTGGAGAATGGGCAGGCCAGTCCATAGCTTCAGTGCGTTCATCTTACAGGAATTGTTAACACACTCAAGTGACATGATGCCTAGCATTGTCCTTCATTAGAAGGAACCATGGTCCAACCTCAAGCATATGGGCTCAAAAGGCATCTCAACTTGGTACATGATGGCAGTCATGCTACCTCCGGCGAGCCTATGGAGAACTGAGTGGGCCTCCAAAGAAATGCCAGTCCACACCATGACTTACCTACTGCAACACTGGTCATGCTGAGGGATGCTGCAGGAAGCAGAGCGCTCTCCACTGTGTCTCCAGACCCTGTCACATGTGCTCAGTGTAAACCTGCTTTCATCTTTGAAGAGCACAGGGCACCAGTGATGATTTTGCCAATCCTGGTGTTCTCTGGTAAATGCCAAACATCCTGTAGGGTTTTGGGTTGTGAGCACAACCCCAATCAGTGGACGTCAGGCCCTCACACCATCCTCTGGAGTCAGTTTCTAACATTTTCTGCCCTCACATTCACACTTGTGGCCTGTTGGATGTCATTTTGCAAGGCTCTGGCAGTGCTCCTTCTGTTCCTCCTTAGACAAAGGCGAAGGTAGTGGCCAGCTGGTGGGTTGTTGCTCTCCTGCGGCCTCCTCCATGTCACCTGGTGTAATGGCCTCTCTTCTGTTAGCACCTCAGTTTCTAGACACTACACTGACAGACACATCCAACCTTCTTGCCACAGCTCGCAGTGATGTTCCATCCTTGATGAACTGTACTACCTCAGCAACCTGTGTGGGTTATAGAGTCTGTCTCATACTACCACGAGTGTGGCACCACCAACATTCAAAAGTGACAAAAACATCAGTCAGAAAGAATGGGTATTGAGCAATGTTAATTTTGGCAGCTTTTTTTTTTTATTTAGTCTTATTCTTAGACACAATGACAAAACTCAATTTTAGTCTTAGTCCAATTTTAGTCATTTTTGTCATTTTAGTTAACACTGTAAATAATAGAATTTCTCCACACAATGCTTTTTTCACACTGTACAGAATAAAAATTATTCACACGCATCTTCTCTTTTTCTCTATTTTATTTATATAACACTGTGCAGAATAGAGCTTCTCCACACACTGATTCTCTTTTTACCATATATATCACACTGTACACATTAAACCTTTAGTCGGCTTGTTTCATCATATCCACAAAGTCTTTATCCTCAATGGTCCTTGCAGGCAGGCCAGAACGCCCAGTCCACTTTGCCATTGAGTTTTCCAGGGCTTTCTGCTCTTTGACATCAGGTTTGTAGGGTGGGGGTGCTCCCAACATCTCTGCAACAGACTTCCCTTCCTTCCCCAACCTCTGATTTGGCTGTGGTGTCACTGTGTCAGGAATCTAGTTGGGAGGAAGAAATTTAAATGATTAATATCCAGAGTATCAGTGGAACTTCTTTCTTCTATGACAGAGAGACAGACAGATACAGGCACAGGAAGGTGCACACACACAGCCACATGCATGCGCGCCCGTGAACACACATACTGTAAATCCTCTAATATTGGCCTGTATTCTATTAGCTGTCGGGGCTCCAATAATGGCCTGTCTGGCTGTCGGCGGAGGTAAATATTGGCCGGACTCTTATACAGGCCGGGGCTATAATTAGAACCAACAATGTTTCTGGGTAGTCCTGAACAACTTGTGATAGTAACATACAAGTACCACAGGGGGGTAATGTTTGCTAACGAATCCAAGCCATTAGCATGGGAAGTACCGTCCTTAGCGCAGACAATGCCGCAGACAGGAGGTCGGCCTGTTTTGTTTTTGTAACCAAAATTGCGGAAAACAACTCGTGAAGTTTGACCAGCTAGAAGAGCGAGGTGCGCGAGAACGCTGGGACCCTTTTTCCACCTGAATCCCGCTCTTTTTCGCCGTCATGTCCCTCCATTATCGGACTACTCGCCCCCACTTCCTCATTGCCTCGTCCGCATCTAGACCCACAGTGTATAGCACAGACCACGTTTCAATATTAAGCATAAATCAAGAATGTCTGCGTCAAGCTCACTGCGACACACTGCTACAGGAGTATAACCAGCCACACAATCGTTCTGATCTGATCTGTTGAATAAAGGAACCTAGTATTTTACAGGTTCAAAGAGACACAAAATCTCGTTTTTATTTATTCCACTGGTAGTCTGTTTTGATCAAATAGAAATAGAGGCCTGCCTCTAATTGGACCAAGATGTACCTGAGTGAAATAAAGGCCCCGTCCTACATTGAAGTATTTATGGTATACATTCACATGCATGCGTCCGCGCACGCACACACCCATTCCTACCACTACAGGCCCACCTGTTCCTTACCTTCTACCATACGGCAGCATGTTGGCACCTCAGATTAGCTTGAGATTCGCTGTGCTCTTCCTTGCCATGTTGAAGCCGCAGACTCTTTGGTGGCATCCTTCCTCCGGTGTTTTCCTTTGCGTTGTAAACGAAATGGCTCCAAACAGCCAGGTGTTTTGAGTGCTGCGAGACTGACTGATTGATGCGAGACACTGTGGGACAGGCGCCGTGTAGGGACAAACAACGCAACAACGCGTAATCTTCTATGAAGCTCAAGAAACACTTATAATAACAATTACAAATAAATTATAATCAATTACATTTCTTAATGTCCATTGGTTAATCGATCGTAAATTTCTTCTGTCTTAGTCTCGTTGACAAAAATCATTTTTTTATTTTCGTCATATTTTTATTTTCTGGAAACAATTTTTGTGTGTTAATGTCTTGTCATCATTACGGGAAAAAGGGGCGTTGAATTATTTTTGTCATCGTCATGGTTGACGAAATTAACACTGGTACTGAGAAGTAGTTTGTGGTCCCCACCTGCAGAACCACTCTTTATCAAGTGTGTCTTGCAAATTGCCAACACATTTCAACTGTCTATTTGATTTGCATGACATTATTTGAAATTGACTGTCAATCTGTGTTCCTTCTGTTGTGATTTTGTGTTCAATGTCCATCCGGATTGGATGCCACATTAATGTTGTGGATTTGTATTTTATTCAATTCCCAGCCAGCTGGGAATTTATATTTCTGATACTTTAAGATGTTTATTGCCCTTTCCGGTAGGGGTGGTAAATATCTTATTTAATCAGATATTGTTTCGTCTGTTATATACTTTTTATGATACACAGCCCTACTAGCTGTGTGTTAGAACAATAAATGAAAGAGTGATTCGAGCACTAATCATGGTCAAACAGTTAATTCTGCACATATATGGAATAAATTCACCACAACTTCTGTTCAAAATATAAGAGTTTATTAACAAAAATCATTCAGCTCCAAGTCAAACATATTTCAGTTTAACACTCTCAACTAAGACTACTGACACTCAACTAAACTTAACTACTATGTAAAAAGAGGAAGGGGAAACATGGGTGAAAACCATATTACAGTTTAAGATGGATTTTGTGTTTGAAACCAAAGTTTATCTGGAAGAATTTGGGATTATGATCAACTGATCAAATAAGCTTTGCACTAATTTTACAGAAATTGGAATGTTTTCAGACCAATTCGCAATACAAATCCATGAGGTGAATAAAACATTATTTGGCCAAATAATATTTTATTAAATTATTTGCTTAATCCATAACCAATAACCTTTAGTCAAATGATTCTTTACCCTCTTTGAAATAGCTAGCAGCGAATAGACATCAGGATTCTACTAAATGACTCTTGGTCATACTTGGTAATCGAAATGTAATGAGCATATGAGGAACATATGAACACTAATGTGATATCAGTGTTAAAACCCTTAGTGAAATAAAGCTTGTCCAGGCTTCAACGACAGCTCAACAGTTCTTTTTACAGAATATTTTTCTATCTACAAGCTGTAAGCTGTGCAGATGTTGGTCGGGTAGTCAGGGATGCAGAATGTGGAATGCAGGTACTGTCATGGTTTTGGTTCTTTTTAAGTTTTATCTCTGATTTTTCATTTGTCTACCTCCATTTTGTGTTCAATTATTTTTTATTGTATTTGAGTTCTTGGATATCTCTTGTTTGCTCTCTTGTGTATGTCTCCTTTTCCCTAGCTCCCTAGCTTGACAGTACAAACCAGCCAAAAATGGACCCAGCAGACTTGGAGTCTTGGAGTTTTGGTGCTCAGGAGAGACAGCTAAACAAACAGGAGGAGCAGCTGGCATTGCTTCAACTGGAGATGAAACAGCTGGATGCACAGCGGGGCAGGTTCCTGATAACATTTGCAGAAAAACTTGGTTTTTACAGAGCTCCCCTGGTCAGCCTGCTGTTAGCCCCTCTCCACCACCCAACAAGGTCAGTTTTTTCTCTCGTCTCAGTTTTTCCTCTCCAGTCTCAGCCCCCTCTAGTGTCCCCTCTCTTGTCTCAGGCCTCTCTAGTGTCCCCTCTCTAGTCTCAGGCCTCTCTAGTGTCCCCTCTCTAGTATAAGGTCCCTCTGGTGTCCCCTCTCTAGCCCCTTCTGGTGTCCCCTCTCCTGCTCACACTGCTCAGGTGCAAGGTTACCTGTGATAACTGTAATAATTAAGCACTACTTGTTTAATTTCCGGGTACATGGCTTTTGTGATTAAGCAAACTGGTACTTTGGAAAAAAACAAAACAAAACAAAAACAAAACATTGCAAAACATGGGGTTTATGGAGTTTTTAAAAAATAAACTTTTTTTTCACTTTAGCACAGAAGTGCAAATGTGCAAACGGAACTTCCTTTTTATTCAGTCCTATCTGCATAAGTATTGGCCAACATGCATTTCAAAAGCCTATGCTAAGAAAACAAAGCAGCTAAATAAAATAGTTGCGGGTTTGCACCCTCCCCGATATGCAAATTGGCCAGTTGATATTTCATGTTGAAAACATGATTAAAAACACCAAGATTGAAAACATTTACTGTTTCACAATGTCCAAAAACTGTCATTTATAACACTGAGTTTCGCTTTATATTTTCAACTGACACCTTTTGCAATAAAGCAAAAAATCAAACTCTTTTTGCTGTTTTTCTCCATTTGTATTCTGCAGACTCATTCCTATTTTACCTAAGTTTCCAGATTTATTTTGGCCGCCATTCAGCAACCCAGTGATTTCAGTGTTTGGCCCAGATCTTAGTGTCCAACTTTATTGTTTGACCTAATTGATAGGCTTCTAAAAGAACAATCAAAATTTTCCCTAAATATTCCTCTGTGCTGCATAAAAAGCTCTGCTAAAAGAGCTGAAGCTGCTACAGCAGAAAAAGTCGGCCAATGTCATGTCAAAGCCTTTGTTATTATCAAACATTAAAGGTCGTGTAGGTGTTAAGGTTATTCATTCAATACCTTTGGCAATAAAGGTAAACTTATCAAAAACAAGAAGATAAGAATCCTCAGATTACAGACTGAAGATAATATATGCCCTGTTTTGGATCTGATAAACAACAGTTCTGAATCATTCTAAAAAAAATTAAAGCCATAAACACTAGTAATCAACATATCAGTTCTTTAAACATGAAACTGTTAATTTTGGTTAAAATATTCAAACATCTGGAGCACCTATACATAATAAAACCTTGCAAATATTCAGAATTTACGGCACTTTTAAAGGCATACAACCAATCAGAATGTTGTATGAGAGAAGTATTTACGAGTAATGTTCCCAGCATTTGGACATTTATACAAAAATATGCAAAAGACATGCATATATATATATATATATATATATATATAGGTGATGGCTAACCAACCAGACATCGTGTTGATCGACAAACAGCAGAAGAAGGCAGTAGTGATAGATGTGGCAATCCCAAGTGACAGCAACATCAAGAAGAAAGAACACGAGAAGCTTGAGAAATACCAAGGACTGAAGGAGGAGCTAGAAAAGATGTGGAAAGTAAGAGCAGCAGTGGTGCCAGTGGTAATTGGAGCACTAGGGGCTGTGACCCCCAAACTGGGAGAGTGGCTACAGCAGATTCCAGGTAATACATCAGAGGTCTCTGTCCAGAAGAGCGCAGGAACAGCTAAGATACTGCGCAGAACCCTCAAACTCCCAGGCCTCTGGTAGAGGACCCGAGCTTGAGGATGACACATACCACCCCACGAGGGGTGAGAAAACAGTTTTTATATATATATATATATATATATATATATATATATATATATATATATATATATATATATATATATATATATATATATATATATATATATATATATATATATATATATATATATATATAATATATGATCATTAATATATGATCAGTATTTGCTGAGAATTAACTGTCATGGAAATAGAATGGCCGGATTATTTTTACATGACTAAATATTTTGATATTAATTAGACACTTGTCTATGCTTTTGTAATGTGTAGATGGAGTAATAAGTTATATCAATGATTACTCAAAGTTAATTTAAATATTTTCAAAACTTTCCCCCTTTCAGTTTAAATAAAAACTGTATGCCTTTGTATGACTTGTGGAAGTTAAAATGGTGAAACAAAAAACAAACAAACAACAAACAAAGTCAAACTATAAATCCTTTCAAGTTGCAACAAAACTCAGCTGCAAGTATGCTGTTAAGCAACATGTTACATCAGTTTTAAACTTTTAAAATAGACAAAGTTAAAATCATCTTAGTCTAACCTCTTTTTCAGATTTGCTTTTGTCTCACACCTAATTCATTGCATCAAGTGTTTTCTATTACATTATTAAATTATTAAGAATTCTAACAGGTTTATTTATAGATAAATATCATTTATTTATAAAGAAGATTTACCAAGATTTTTTCTCTCTGGCTTGAAGCTCTGTTATGCACCTTGTGCTATACTCATCTATCTAATAGGTTTTCTAAAATAAATGCTGATTGACTGATCAGGTCACTGCAGCTCCGGTATAATTTTGGCCGATTTTCGACCAGTCCGTAATTTACTTTACTGACTCTTTTCTTGTCAAAGAATAGATGTTTGATTATATTACCACTCTAAAAGGTAATACAGGCTCTACATGTCACGAAATAATAAAAATGTATAAATCAGTTCAACTTACAATCAAGACAAACGTTCCCAAGAACTCAGCCATACATTGTCGAATCAGGGCATTCTTCACTCTCAGCAAACGTGGATTCAGCATGGTTGCATTTAAGACAAACTCTTCACCATTTAGTCTAGCTAGGTTTGTTTGAAATTTTTAGTTGCTCCTCTTCACCTGATTGTCTAACAATATGCCCTCTGTATCCTAAGTATCTTCAGGTTAACTGTGCAGCTCTGCAGAATTAGATACAAGGGTGCTATATTTATGAAGTCATACCACCTGACGATTAGCTGCTGCTGCTGATAACAGGACTTTCTACATCTGTAAGGGTTTCTTTTACAAAGAGAGGCCATAAAAAACAGATAATAAGACAACAGTAAAAGAATTAAACATTCACACGAACTTTGTTTAAAACCTAACAGCAGTTTTCTTAAGGTATGCAGAATCAGTAGTTCTTTGCACCAATCTGAACAAATGTGAGGGTTTTTTTAAGCTAGAGATGCAACATGCATGTAATGCATAAATATACTGATGGACTATATAGAATTATGTGCACTGAGCAAATTACATAATTTCAGAGATTTGCAATGCATCATGACTACGCCGGTTATATCACGTGGTAAAATTTTATTCTTTGAAAGCAATTAACTTGGTATGATAAATGTTAATGGAAACTAAATATAAGACAACCTATAGAAAAATACCTGGGGAGGAGTGCCTCCTGGATTTGGTGTAAATTAATTCATTTGTCTTTGGAAACACTTAGGTTTTTATTAGTCTTGTCTGCAAAGTCTGCAATGTTCTAAACGTTGCACACTGTTTAGCATGTATAGCTTAGCATGTGCAAATGTAATCCTTTTTTTCTGTCTTTAGAAATGCATTTTTTTATTTAATTTTTTGTTGTGAGGTTGCATAGCACAGTCTCCTTTCATTACCAAGGATAGTGTGCTGCCATCATCTTCCTATGAAAATCTTTTAAGTGAGATGACTGCAATGGCAACTCTAATTTCATACTGCACTTCTTACAAAACCAAGGCTTTATTAACTTTAAAATATGCATGGAAGCATTGCCCTATTTGAAGGTTCAGTAAACCCTAAGCTTACTTGCATAGGAACGGCTTTCTTCTCCATGTGTGCTTCAATCACCCTCCATCAGACACTGTTGTTTCAGCAATATGTGTCATGATGTTGGCGCTGATAGCTGGAATAATTGCTCATTTCATTCACCTGTCTAACTCTGCCCGGTATTTTATTAATGTTCATCTGATCCACCTGCTCCTGCCTATATTTAAGCTGCTTGGTCCCAGCCATCAGTGCCAGATTATTCTTGAGCCCTTTGGTGAGAGTTTTTCTTGGGTAAGTTATTGTGTTCTGATTGTCTGATCCTGACATCCCTGTTCTGATCTATTTGCCTGACTTGTCTTTGAACATCTGCTAGATCCTTCTGTGGTTTAAACCTGGATCTGCCTCTTGTCTTCACCCTGTGGAATATCCTGTCTGATTATGGTACTCCTGTGTCTGATTATGGTGGTCTCTAATCTGTGTTCTTCTCTTTAAGAGGTACCTTCATTATACGACCTAGCTGCTGCTACCGCAGATCCGTAGCCCGTTGCTTAAATAAACGCTTTTCAAGTTATCCCACTGTCTGTGTTGCATGCTTACTGGGTCCTTCTGTTCTGACTAATTGCAGTGTGTTTGATGCCTACAGTCATTGATATTCATCCAACTGTATGAGTACAAACAATCAGGACCTCTTGCATCTGATATTCATATTATGCAAGGCAATGATCTCTTCTACTTATCCAAATCTATAAGAAGCAATAATATGTTCTCATCCTTTATTTGCGGTGATCTGTCTCAAACAGACCGGATACACCTAATGAAGCATTTAATTGTTTGTATGAGGTATGACTGAAACCACATCCTGAGAAGCAGATGTTTCCCTTACTGTGTGAAGAAGTCCTTAAAAGCCTTTCATTAATGATATAATGATTACATCTGTTATGAATTTGAGACATAATTATAAGTATAAACTAAACAAAATCCACCTGAAACACCAAGAAAGTAATTTCCATCATTTACCTATTATCTATCTCCAGTGTTATCTTTCTTTGTGACATCTAGCTGCAATTTGATACTGCACTATCATCACAACAACCATCATTGTCATCATTACTGTCTGCTGAACCTGGGACTGTTATGCAATCAAAATTATTCAATTGGTTTTTTAGGCTCTTATTGCACTTTTTATTTCCATCAGCATGGAAACTGAATGATAGTGAGCAACAAATAAGATATACAAAGGCTCCATGACAACAGAATTTAGTATTGTGTTGGCATCAAATCTGCACAAATGTCTGCACAAATCTATTCATTTCGAATTTCAGAAAATTCAGTTTGCAGCTGCTTTAAATAATGCATATCAGTAGCTGATGGGGATAAAGGCACTTTGCTCATCTTTCTAGTAAGAGCCTCTGTAATCAGCCCTTGTCATCAGGTAGATTTTTGCCCACTTCATAGTGAACAGTTTCATAGGATGTTCAAGGCTGACTTCACAAAATTTATACAGACCCCATATCATTCAGTTTGTTTGAAGTAGTAATATTTAAATTTTCCTAATAAAAATAAAAATTGGTTTTAATTTCTTTATATTTAGGATCAAACAAAAGGTTCCTAAAGGTTAAAGTGACAGCAGTGCAAAGACAGGTTTTTGAAAATGTTCAGTTACACATGCTGTATGTGTCCCTGGCTCCTATTTACCCCAAACAGAACCTTTATTCTGCTATTATGCAGAAAGTAAACTGATTTGTATATCCTTTTGGTTCCTAGCGTATATCATAGAGGGGAAACGCATTGCCTTCATGTACTTGAAATTAGATCTTTTTTTTTTGATGCGTTGAGTTTTAATACTCTTATGTAAACAACATTCTAAGCCATTGTCGACTGGTCTTTAGAGCCATGCCAGGAATACTGGTGTTAACTTTGCTCGTCATAGGTTAATCAATGGATAGATTGAAAATATTATAATGAACTCAGGTGCACCATCTACATACAGCAGATTATGAAGATCAAAGCACATTGATTTCAGTATACAGATTGAAAAGTTCAACTTATTTAATTTTTATATCCATTCTACACATGATGGGGTTTTTAATCTGTTTCCTCTTATTTTATTTTTATTTTTTATTTTTATTTTTTATTACTATGACTTAACGGGAATGAAAATCCCAAATGACATTTCTCATAAAACAGAATTTATAACAAAGCTGATTCCATTAAAAAAAAAGAAAAAAGAAATTATAAAAAAGAAATTGCAACTTTCTGAAAAGCATGTTTATGTAAAGTAAAATCGAAGTGCCGAATACTGTGTTTTGGCTCCTTTTGCAAGACTTACGCATCATTGTACTGTGGTTTGATGTGGATCAGTCTGTGATTCTGCTGAAACCAGGGTTTCTTTAATAGGAGGGTACAACTTGTCTCCATTGCTTTCTCTCATCTTTCTAAAGGCAAGACCTCATAGATCACCTGCAGGGATAATGCCTGGGCGGTTTGCTAGCAAATCAAGCATAATGATATCCCGATTAAGCAGGTACTGGAACTTTTGAAGCTACTGGAAATTATTCAAAGCAACAAGGTGCAAAGTCCAGCTTGAAAAGAAAAGAATCTTCTCCACATACCCTGTCAAGGTAGGTAATTCCTGATCCGTGGCTGTACTCACTTTAGACTGCTGTTAAAACTTTAAACTGGAGCACACGAAGATATTTGCATTATTGAATATGCTTCATGGCTTCAGAAGATTTCTTTCACCTATCTTTGCTCATTTCACTGGTTCTCTTTGTTTTACTTAATATTTAAGCCCTTGCTTGGTTCTTGTTTTATTCATTATTGTTCATTCCATTTATTTCTTGTATCTGTGCCTGTTTTCTGTTCTGTAAGTTTGCCCTTATATTCATTAAATGCTTCAATTCACTTTTTTGCTTCTATGGGTACGCCTATACCTGCCTCCATAACCTCAGTCCAATAATGAGACTTGATAGTAATGCTCGCTGTTTTGTATTTACATACTTAGTATATTTTATTTGGCTTTATATTTTGCTGTTTATAATATCTTTTTTATGTTAATTTCATTATTATTCTTTTCCATTGGTGACTGTTTAACAAACTCCTATTAATGTCGGCTTTACACGGCCACTGTGAGATACTGTTGTCTTGGCTTCATTACAAGAGCCAGTCCATGTAATTACACAATATCATCAAAAAGATTCCCTCATCCATTCAAATAATTTCAATTATGGTCTTTCAATTACGTTCATGGATGGATTTTATTGATCTCACAGAGGAGATATTTACAGTGCACGCATGCAGACTGTTTCCACAAACATTTGTGAAAGATTGGGTTATTTCATGGAGAAAATCTCAGCGAATCTCACCTTTGGATGCCTCTCGTTTAACAAGTTCAGTCGGGAAATTTCCTCGCTCCAGAATTTGTCAAATGGACTCCGAAGCAGCTGAGCCATGAAATGATGGGGGGGGGGGGGGGGGGGGGGGGGGGGGTATGTTATGGGCTTGATTTTAGAAATTATTTTGCTCATAACTTTGTGGGAACAGTTTGGAGATGTCCCCTTTTGCCTTACCACATGATTGTGCGCCAGTGGACAAGGCAATAAATACATGGATTAGAGAGTTTGCGGTGGATGAGCTTAACTGGTCTGTTCAAAGTCCAAACCAAGATTCAAAAGGCAACCTTGGGAGCAGAGAGTGAGAGCAACAACTTCTCATCCAACACTGATCTATGATCTCCCAAATGTGCCTCTGGTAGAATGGTTAGACTGCTCATATTAAGCCATATGGATTTTAAGTTCAGGTCCGCCTCGATGAGAGAATACTTTTGGCAATGCAGTTTATAAAAATCTTCCTCCACAGGTTTTACTTTTATAGATAGCAATTTTTCTTTTTTTTTTTTCCTTTAATTGTTGAGTTGTGTGCATGCTTTGGCGGCGCAGTGGTTAGCACGCACAACCCATGTATGGAGGCCTTAGTCCTTGACCCGGGCAACCTGGGTTCAAATCCGGCCTGTGGTCCTTGCCCGCATGTCTTTCCCCTCTCTTATACCCCCTTTCCTGCCAGCCTACTCTCCATAAAAATAAGCCACTAGTTCCGTAAAAACAACAAAAAAAGTTGAGTTCTTGAATTATTAATTTTTTTGTTATTTTCAAATGTGCACAAACTTTACATGAAATATAAAATGCTGACTATTTTCAGCTCATGTGGTATTTTGTAATAATGCTGATGCTTCTGATAATTACCTACAGTTACATGCGTTTGAGTTGATCGCATGTAAACGTTACAGTGTTTAAATAAAGACATCTGCTTTGCACAGCTTCCGTTTCATAAGCTAAACCATCAGCCCTTAAAATAAAGACAGAAACAATTATATATAATTATTGAATATAAAGTAAAAGTTCTATTTAAAACTTTAATTGCATTAATAACATTAACACACAAATCAACAAAAAATAAACAGAACGTTTCTCTCTTGTAAAAGTAAAAATACAGGGTTAAATCAAACTTAATAAAATTACATACAAAAACTAAAAACGGTTATTTACAGTAAAATACAAAGTGTCATAGTTTTCTAAGTGCCCAAACTTTTGCATTTACAAAATGTGCTGTTATGTTAGTTGCCTTTATACATTTAAAACAGGTTAAAACTGTTTAAAACACAAAAAATACCAGGTTTTGAGGTAGATCTAACCATTTCACACAAAAAGAGAAACATAGGAAAAATTTACACCTTTGACCTGTTTTTTAGGCTTACTTTTGCAAACACTGTCATAATGACTGGCTCCTCAATGGAAAGCTAGAGCTATTTTTTGGCAGTAGCTGATGTCCTCAAATGAAAAAGCTCACAGTTCCTGGTTGATCAGCATTCTTTGAATTGCCAACAAGTGAGGCATCAGGACAATCTTCATAACTCTGTAACTTTAAGCGGGCGTTGCAGCACCACTTCCACCGGCCCCGAGGAGAGATTTTTGATGAAAGCCAACACCTCCGGACGTCTCATCCTCACCACGCTGGTGCCTTGAATTTCTAAAATCTCATCACCGGGGAACACTTTGTCAGCAGGTCCCCCTGAGAAGTTAAGAAATAAAATACATTTGAATATTTTGCAGAGGTTTTTAAACAAACCAAACTAATTTACAGGAACAGTTTAACAAGATCCTAATGTTAACGTTTCCAACACTTTTGAATCCTCCACCAAATACATCCACCTATAATATTTTTATATAGTTATGAAATCTATAATTTTAAAAAGTGGAAGAAAATGTGTTGATTCACACCTCCCTGTTTGACGTGCCTCAGTTTCCTCATTTGAGTTAGTCTTCTGTGTTTTCGCTTACATCAGTTACCCTTAGTTGTTGTTATGCCTTGCTTTACCCTGAAACAGGCTGTTATGCACCTTTACTTGTAGTATGTTTTCCTATTTTTGTTGCATCACTGAGCCATTCGTAACTGTTATGTGCCGTGGGCACATTAGGATTTTTTTTGTCTATTTCTTTTTTTTTGCTTTCTTACAGACTTTAGTTAAAGGATCTTTTGTTAAAATATTTTGGGATTCTTTATTAAATTAATTATGTTAATTTGCGGTGCTGTCGTCCGCCTATAAATAGGCTGGCCTTCAGCACGTTAATGCGTTCCTTTTTTTTTCCTACCTCGTTTGGGACGCCGCGTTCCACCTGTTCCTTTTTGGTTCCAGCGTGCGCGGTGCGCACTTGTCTTCCTGTTGCGGCCTGCAGCGGACGATCCAGCTTGCCATGCGGTATTTTTGTTAACCGTTTTCTTTCTTACTTTTTTCTTGAGTTTTTGGCCTGGCGGGACCGGTAGTCCTGTTTTCGATTTTTCTTTTCTTAGGATATTTTTTTGGTCTTTAGTTCGGTACCAGTAGGGGCTTCGACGGCCCTGTATAGGGTTGGCCCCCTGCTGTACCGTTTTGTTCTGTTTGGCCGGCCTGCCAGGTCCAACTTTCTGTTGCTACTTTGGGTTTTTTTTTACTTTTGGGGCACGGGATTTGAGGGCTTTTTTCTCACTCTTCTCTTCACAGGACATCAGAAGAAGCTGACCAAGAACAGCTAATTGAAGAGAAGTGTTAAATAAAATAATTCCTTTGAACCCTCATTTGTTGTCTCGTGTCCTCAAATATGTTGTGTCCTTAGCGGGACGTAACAGTAACACATAAAAAAGAATACCGCACAGATAGTCAAACATTGTGGCTATTTTATCATTTCAGAACAAGGAGACCTTTTGCACAGCTCAGGCACATTCAGCTTGCACAGCAGGACTATAATCCCCACTTGTATCAAGATTCAAACAATAATTTTATGAGATTATTGTTTACATATGGCCGTAATACACAGCGGAATGACAATATAATACATAGAAAATAAAAAGACAATTGCTGGTGTTTTAGATTGCAACGCAGTATTTGTGTTTTGAAATTAATCCTCTCTTAACTAAGGCTTTAATCCAAATGGAGGTAAATAGAGACTTTAGACCAGGAGATAATTATTTTAGTATGCTTTAAAAGTAAAACTACATTTATGTCCTAATTCAAAATAACTAAAGTATAAAGGAGTATTTTTCTAATTTTTTAAAAGAACCACCCTCACCACTGCAGGGGATTGGAGGCCTAGTGTTCAGAGCATTGTACTTGGAATCCAGAGTTTTTGAGTATGTATCCCACTTCCACAGACTGCCACTCTGGGTCCCTGAGCAAAGACCCATAAGCCCATACTGCTCCCCGGGCGCCCCACAATGGCAGCTCACTGCTCCCCAAGGGGATGGGTTAAATGCAGAGAGTTAATTTTGTTGCTCTGTAATTTTGGCAGTGTAATGATAATTTAAAAAGCTGGAACTTAAAAAAAAAAAAATGCTCATGCACAATCCTGTACCTGCTCCCAAGAGGGAACGCCTTTTAAACGCGTGCAAGAGCATTCAAAGGCCCATTTCTCCTCGTGCATGCTCTGTTTAAGAGTCGCTTTCATACAAGCGTACTTTCTAAAAGAAGATTGGCAGTTTTTCCAATATGTCAGACTCACCACTGCTAGGTGAAAACGGTAGATGAACGCGTTGGATAGCCTTACCTAAACATCTCACCAGAGTGATTGACAATTAGGAGGAACACTTATTTCAATGATCCACCCTGAAAAAGAACATCCTCCACTTTAACTTTAAGTTACACTTCTCACCTGGAAAGATTGTCTTCACAGTCAGTGGTCTGTTCCCTTCACTGGATCCTACACCTCCAAACAGGCTAAAACCCAGATCCCTGCTGTTCTTCTGTAGTTGGACGCACACACGCTGGCCTTTCAGAGTTGAAAAAACACACCGAGTATGTTTAATATTCTATGTTGAAGAAAACATTGGATCTCTTTTTTAAGCATTGTTTCTCACCTGTCTCATACTGAGTTGTTGTTGCCATCTCATTATTTCCTTGCACTTCTAACTTTGAGCCGCCACTCAGGTCACCTTTCCTCAAGACCACCACCGCCATTTCTCGATCTTTGGCCTTTCTAAGGATCTTCACAGCCTGCCAGTGACCAGTTTCTGACAGAGCAGTACCATTAATGGACAAAACACGATCTCCCTCCCTAATAGAGCCCTCCTGGGCTGCAACACCTGAGTTAAAAACCTTGCGAACCTGACAATATTAGTAGAAAAAAGAAAAGTCTTAGAAAATTAGATATTTATCATAAGCAGAGGAAAAAAAAGTGATATTTTCTTACAGTGATTGGTTTATTTTGGTCCACGCCTCCTGCCAGACTGAAACCTAGCCCTACGCCGACCTCCTTGTGAAGAACCACCACCTGCACATCGTCATAGTCCTTTTAGATAGACAAATAAAGAAGAGCAAGTTAAATCACAAACTTTATTTTCCTCTAAAAGCACATTTGTGAATTGAAATTGAAAGGAACAAACACAGAAAAGGTTATCTTAAATAAAATCACTGTCTTAACACAAACATGCTGATCTACACATATAATCTGTATCCTGGCCTTGCATATGCTGTTAGGAATGCAGATGGGTCACTTTAGCAGACTTTACACTGAGCGGAAGGTGGTTTAGCAGAAAACAAACAAGAGGCCTTTTCTTCCAGAAATACAACAGGCCTTTAAAAGAACAAGTGTTTCCTATATGTAACAAATGAACTATTGTCGTCAGAGAACAGCAAAAAGAAAAAAAAGCTGTAGCTATCAAAAGCTTTTTTATTTTATTTTAGCCACAACATAGTTTTAAATAACAGAGCAAGCAATAGGATGTCAATGACACCGAGTCAGAGCACAACAAGCATCTTTTTAGGGGTCCAATTTGGTTGGTTTCTGTTAAAAGTGGCCCAAGGAAGGAAAGGTGGTAAACAGCTGACATTTACCTGGGTGGCCAAGGCTTACTGGTGCATGTGGTGTGCAAAAATAGCCTATGAGGTCTTAACCACTGAACATTTTGTAGCTCAAATTGCTTTGATGTTACTTTGATATGTTTCTTTATGGTGGCCTCACCTCACATCTTTGTGTACTTTAGGCCAGTGGTTTTAAAACTTTGTCAGCAAGAACCACTCTCCTGTATATTTTAATTATTTTCCTGTCTCTATACAATCTATGCAACCCTTGGTTGGAAATGCAATAATTTAATGCAGGTGTGCTAGAACAGTCACATCCAAACCATGCAGGACAGTCGGTGCCAAGGATCGAGTATGAAAACCACTGCTTTATGCGTCTGTTGTTACCAGTTTGGCACATGAGGTGGAGCAAAGGCATGATCTACCAACCAATGACTTATCATTGATCTGAGTACACACCAGCAACAAAATAAACATTTATAGTAGATGTACCCCTGGTCCAACACACATTAATCAAATACCTGAATTACCTTTTCAGGAGCATTCAAATTCTCAATAGTTCTGATAATGGCCTCATTGTTTGACCCAGGTGTGTTGAAGCAGAGACATATCTAAAAGATGGAGGGCACTGGACATCAAGGACTGGAATTAAAGATCCCTGTACTACAGTACAACTTGAGGGCCTTGTGAGGTCCTTGCCTCAACCGATCAGGGATAGCAACTAATAAGAGCAAGAGAGTTTAGATTACAACAGTAAAAAAACTATTACTGTAATATCAGCACCTGCAAGGTTTCATCCCCCAGGTTTTTGACATCCTCTACCAGTTTGTCTATCTCCTCAGTGGGAAGCAGAGAGACACAGGAAAAGGTAGAGATATCTGAGCTTAATGAGACGGATCTTCGGCCTGACAGCTGCCAATCCTCCATGTCATTTTCCGATTCGTAGTCAGTACCAGAGATGATGACCAAGTCTGAAAAACTATGAAACAGTAGTTTGGGAATAAAATAAATCAGTTACTTCAACTATTACTTCCATGAAACAAGAAATTTGATAATGAAAACATTAGTTACCTGAGACTGAAACTCTTGTGTTCTGACTGACTCATGTTGCTGGTTATGGTCACAGAGGATTCTCCTGAGTCTGAGTCATAGTTTGAATCATCATCCTTCTGTGTGCTTTCATCATCCTCATACTCCCCAATGAAATCATTCCAGCTATTATCCTCTGGGTTCAGACCAGCAATCCACGCGTTCAGATCTGCAAGCCGTTTCCTTCCTTTTGGTAAATCGTTTTTAACATCCGGATAGAAGACATCTGACCAGTCTTGAGAAGAAGTCTGAGTGGGAAGATCTGTAGAAACCTTATCTTGAGTTTTGTCTTTGTGTGTTATGAAGACATCTGACTTGTTGTTTTGGGAAAGAGTTGTGATGGCGGGGAGAAGAGTAGAGTCTGTATCTTTAGTTTTGACTTTTTTTCCAAAAACAGGAAGGGTTGCGTTATCTGCAACAGGAAAGGTATTCTCTGGCTCTGACACAGGTGAAAGAAAAGGGGAGGTGTTCAGGGGGGTGTTTGTTGGGGTCTGTTCATCTTCACTAACTGGTGAAGAAATTTCACTTGGTGGCCTTGGCTGCACTTTAGTTGTCATATTTTTTATGTTTGAGTCCTCAGGGCTTAAATGTTTGACTAAATCTGTCTCATCAAAGCAAAACAGTTTTGAGTGCCTTCGAGTTTCCTCATCAAGAGGAATGTGTAGATTCTTCTTGGGGATAGAATATTTACTTATATCCTCAGAAAAGTCATTTTTTCTCTTGTCTAATAAATGAACTCCATCAGTTTCTAACTTCCCTAATCTGATTATAACCTCATCCACTGACAAAGACCTCTCGGATGCTGGCTTCTTTTTTTCTTCCTCTTTTTCATCTCTCTTCTCCTCCTGCTTATAGCTTTGCTCATCAATATTTTTTATTGCAGACCCTCTCCTCTTTATTCTCTCTTGGGTCTCAAAGGGATTTGCTGGTGCGGAAAAAAGCCGCCTTGAGGCTTGGACTTGGCTTGTTGCTCTCTGTGTAAGAGCTTCGAACTGATTGATTTTATTTCTCACGCTGGTTGAGGAGGGGACAGACAGAATCTCTGTCAGCCTTTTCCTTTCCGTCAATTGCAGGGTACCCTTCCGTGGACCTTCATCAAACACATCATCTTCTGCTGTAACGCTTTTCAGCCCAGTTTGTGCTTTTGTTTCTTCATCTCTTTCTATGTTGCTCTCTCGCACTTTCATTCTTTCTCTTGTGTCTGCTCTGCAGTCCTCTTGGTTTATGTTTCCCTTTTTCTGTTGAAAAATGGATGAAGTATCTCCTATAAATGTTTGGGACTTTGCCATACTTTCTGCAGCCCTGAGAGATCTAAGATTAGCAGCAATCGTGTTCCTACTCCTGCCTCTGTCCAAGGACTTTGTGCCCATTTCCATTTTCTCCCTCCTCTTCTTATCATCCTCTAAATAGTTGCTTTTAAACTCTCCTTGCCACTGTGTTCCTGTTGATCTCTCTTTGAGCTGAACTGCATGAGGAGAAGCGACGGTCTCTGACCTTGTACGGTTTGTTTCCTTTTGAGCCAAGAAGGATGGCACTGTTTTACGCACCGGACTGCAGACTTCGCCGGATGAGAACCGCCTCGGAAAAGTTCCCCCAACCGTCGTCTCACCAGCAGACTCAAAGAGTTTCTGAATGCGCTCTTGTATGCTCTGTCCACCCTCAGACCCCAAAGAATCATCCGTGAACCTTGAGCTTGGGACGGACTCAGTCCTAAACCTGAAAGGAAGTGAGTTGACCTTACTGGTTCCTCCAGCAAAATCTTTATTATATGAGCTTTTTCCTTTAATATAACTTGGACTTTCAGTCTTAAAACCCTTTAAAGAGGAACTCGTCCCTCTTGATATGTTCTCAATGTCCTTGTTTTGTTTCTCAAAATCTCCAGCTTCTCTTTTACCTAATAAATTTGACATACCATCTCTAACGTTGAGTGGGGAGCTTCCTAAATCCAATCCCCTGTCTAAACTCAAATGTTTGGATTTTAGGTTGCCTCTCCTTCCCTCTGTGCTTTCCCGGCTAATGAATAGCTGGGTTCCTACATCAGTGCCATTTTCTGTGTGTTTTCTCTCTGATCTGTCTTTCTTGCTCAACTCTGTGTGGGTCGTACCAACTACATCTTTGTTAATGGCTGTATCATTGTTGCTTTCAACATTGTCAGGTAAGGGTCTCTTTCTAAAGCCTGATCTGCGATTGAGACTGTATGAAGGAGAGTTAGCTGAACGGACTGTGAATCGCCCGCCCGTCCTTGTCGAGATGTTTTCACTTGTTGAAGGGGGGAGCAGATCCATGGTGAAAGAGTTTAAGAAAAAAATATTTTATGTAATTGTAGTCCCAAACGAGAGAAATTTAAATATGGATTATAAGAGATTCTAGTTTTTTAGATTTTAATGTAAAATTATTTGATCCTTAAAAAGGACTGATGCAAAGCCAGAAATGCATCACTCAAAACGGAGATGCTTCTGATTCTAATTCAAGTTAACAATTGAATCCCCGTCTTTGGTTCCTCTTCTAGGTCCTTTTCCACACGTTTTTGTTTTCTGACCTCAGCTTCAGTGAAGAACTTCCTGTACCTGTCAAACATCAACAGAAAGATATTTAAGAGTTTAGAGAAAACTAGGAAGAATTCTTTTGATTTGTATAACAAGTAAATATAGTCAAAAACAGTCAAGCTGGCACATTAAATAAAAAACTCATAAAGTAACAGTGTGGCATTTATTAGATAGTGATTAATGGATATAAGCCTTGCTACAGTTTTGTATCTTGTTGCATGAGAGAACAAATTCCACTTTGTCTTATTGAGATTTTTTTAAATGGTAGACCACCTAAACTTTGCATAACTGTGAACTAGAAAGAATTATATAATCGTTTCTACACGTTTAAAATTAAAATCAAAATTACATTAAACACACATTTATTAAGCTCCCTTTAATCTGATACCCCTAAATTAAATATAGTGTGACCGGAACCAGCTGAAGTCTACTCAATAGCATTAAGAATCCATGAATATCTAATTTAATTTCTGCTTAACTTAAGAAATACTATAAATGCCTTAAAGGAGTGTATAAAACATTTCTCAACAACTATAGATTTAAAGACCAAAGGACACATCAAATATGAAATAAGAATAATGCACATATTAAAACAAGCAATAGGACATCTTTTTTTTTTTTTAGTTTCCAACTAACAAACTCAACAGATAAATGTAGAATACAATGCTTTAGTCTACAGAAGATAATATAGAGCTTATTGTACCAAAATGGAAAAGTAATGATACTGTATGCATCTCCTTAGCAGGGGACTTCAAAGCCGGTTAGAGGTGTGGCTTTATTTAAAATCTATGAGAAAAGCCGGAGAGGATATACAAAGGGAATGTGAAGCTTCTAAATGTGTTCAAAGCTGGAAGAAATGTACACCAAACTGTAAAATGGGGTTCTACACAATGTAAAAACAACTTGTATAATTTACTGTTTAATCAAAGTTCTTATTTGTTGATGCAAAAACAAACACTTTATGGCCATAGGCTTCTATTTGTTGCTTTCCCAACAAAATCAAGTGACATATATACTTTTGCAGGGCCTAGTACAAAAAAACAACAACAATAATATTAATGAAAAACAATCTTATGAAAAGCAGACGTTAAACGCCTACATTTAACCTTTCTTTTATATAATACAACAACATTGCGCTGCCCTCATGATTTTCCCCTCTTAGTACAGCAAAGCAGCCAAACACTGAGCAGCTTTGCTCTTAACACACATTACGACTTCTGTTTATACAGGCAACAAACTCGAGACAGCCTGTTGGCAAAACTGGAAACAAAAACTGGAAAAACTCCCCTAACAGCAATCCTACTCAGCAAAAACAATGCTTTTAAATCACCACCATAACACTAGTCTTTGTGCAGAGTGTCTCGTCTGAATTAGACCGCCAAGCCAATCAGAAAACCTTCGGCCAGGGGATTGAGATAGGATAGGCGGATACAGCAACAATAGATGAAGACAAAACTACTTTGATTTACATACAGGCCATTGAGAGACGGATAATATTACTATCAGACAATGACTTATCAGGGATCTAAGTATGCACCAGCAACAAAACAGGCGTTTCCAGCAGCTGAAACTATCCCAGAGTGATGACTGATGATAAAAGAATCCAATGCATTCTACAATTATAAGGTCTCAAAAAACACACACCCTATATATTCTAGTGTTCTGAAGCATTTTAAGTCTACATTACAGTCTGTATTTTCTTGATAATAGCGATTGGTGGTGCTTTCCAGTGTAGGAGAGTCCGAGTGTCACCTTACAGAAACACCTGTCCTGCAGGCTCCATAAGCCTTCCATCTGTGTATCCTGGGATAAAACTTTAAATGAGCTTTTATGAAAAGAAACAAAGCTGCTCATAGAACTAAACACTTTTAAATAAACGCAAACCCTACCTTCACAAAACGTGTCCTCTGTTGACATCCTAAGTCACCGTGTTACTCCATAATGTGGACAGCGCTCCGTGGTGACATCAGCACCTGCCTCCTCTCTCTCTGTAGCTCTTCTTCTCTTTCCATCAGCTTTGCATGATGGACTGCGTACAGTGACGCAAACCTGCTACACTGGTTTGACTTCCTGTCTTTGCTCCCTTGCTTCCTGCTAGCTTCTTCCTCTTTTATTTTCTCTCCTCCCTCTTTGTCCTTGTTGTTTCTCACCCCTCACAGGGTAGCATCCCTGACTGCAGCGTATAGTATGTATGGTCTATATAGTATATCTTCAGATATTCACATGTATTTTACCATGACAAAGAAAATTGAGAATACCTTTATTGTGTGAAAAAGGCTCTTCAAACTACATATTGTCAATGCCATCCTTGGTAGCAAAACTTGTCATCAGGTATTTATGATGAAGGCCAATAAGTATTTCACAGTTACTTAGAGCAATAGCTACACTGCAAAAACGATCTAGAAATAAGTAAAAATTTCTTAAATTAAGTGTATTTACCCTTAATTTGAGTAGGTAAATATGAGGATTTGCCAATGCAATTAGTATCTTTATTCCTGAAATAAGATAATTAGATAATATGAACTTGAAATAATATAATGCAATTGTTTTTTCTTATTTTAAATGTAAATTGTCTTGTTCCATTGGAAAAGTGTCTCACTTTCGTCCTCAATTGGAGAAAAAATGCACTTACTTTAAGAAAAAATTACTTACTTAGATTTCCATTTTTTTGCAGTGTATGGTGTAGCTTTTTCAAGCAAATGATCACAGAGGAAAGTAAAACTTTAACTGGGCAATTCTTACTACATTTGTTAATGAGCCGTTACGGACTTTAGTGTGTCTGGTGTGTTTGAAGCTGAGTTCACAAGATCTGATTATTATGTCACCTTTTTTTTTTGAGGAAAAAAATGCACTTATTCTATGAAAAAATTACTTATTTAGACTTACATTTTTTGCAGTGTTGTTGCAGCAATTAGTCTGGCATCTTAATTATATTGTGACTGCAGCTACTATAGAGTAGCACTGGCATGACCAAGTCTTCTGTTATTTTTTTTTTTTATTGCAGTGTGTGCTGGATTTAAGGTCTTCCTCATACAACTGTTTCTAATACTGTAGTTATCAGAACCCATCCATGGCTCTACGACTTATGATAGTCTATCGGATCCTGAAGCATCAAATTGCCCCTTACACCATATTTGACTGTCTCTTTCTGAAATTGTTTTACACCTGATGTAACAGAGCACACCCCTTCCTAAACGTTCAGCGTTTGTCTCATCAATCAACAGGATATTCTGACAAAAATCTTTTACATCATATAGACTCTTTTGGAAAATGTCAGTTTAACCTTAGATTTAACTTTGAGCTTGAGATCTTCAGTGCTTCATATATTCTTCTTCGGCTTTTGCTGGAGCAAAGGAATATTTTTTTTTATGTGAATTTTCTTTGTACTAAGGCATTGGGTTTGTTTTTCAACAAATATTTCAACTACTTCATGTTGTCAGATAGTGTTTTTCCCCCGAAGGACTTCGTTTTTCTGCAGATTAAAAGGTAATCAGGTCAAATCTGGGTGTGGCTATATAAGTGAACTAAAACAAATTTGACCCAGTTAATCCACATAAACAAAAGGGGTGATTACTCACGTTTTTCTAAAAGGGTCATGTTTCTTATTTTTACATTTCGCATTTACTCAGGTGCACCCTATTTGATATAAATTCATATTGCCTATTTATTATCATTTATTTGAGCAAGAAGCAGAATTATTAGTGTTTAAAGTGTATACCTCTGAGGACGGCAATGTGGATTAAATATTAAGTCCTCCTGATAACTGATATCCAGTTAAAAGAAGAGAGTGCAAAAGTGTATTTTTTAAAATTGTAAAATTCAAACTGACACGAGGAGAAGGGTATAAAAATTGTACTTACAATATTTGCTGCAAACCAAGGGCTCATCATCCTTCTGGCGTTTCTTTTTTGCATGCACCTGCTTCTCGCTTGGTCTTCCGTTTAAACAAAGGAAACTGTGGTTGCTGCTGCACTAAAAAAGAGAAGGCTTGATTTCTGTCTTATCGTGCACAAAGAAGCTAAATTAAACAAAGTGATTTCAGAAACATTTTAGAATTTTATTTTACCAGTGAAGGATGAGCAGTTAATATGCAGCTGGTGGGTTGTTTGGTGCCAATCTTGGCAGAGAAAAGCCTGTGAGTGGGTGTAAATAGCTCAGACAGATATCCACAGACACCCACCCTTGTTGGTTACAGAAGAAAGACTCTCAGTGTCTCTGCAGATGGTGAAAAAAAAAGGTCTGTCTCATATCTGACACGCTGTTGCTTTAAATACAGTTTTGATTTATGGTCCTGGACTCTGTAAATGCCATGAGAAAGGACCCAAAGAACTTTTTAAGCAATACTGAGCAAAAAACAAAGAGAAAACTTAATGTTTTAATTTTAATTATAATACACTATAGATAATTTCATATTCTTTCCTATGTTTTGCAGATTATTTTATATATGACTTGATTGTTCCTTCATTGTGTGAAGCAAACAGCAGGCGGCAGCAAAAGAATGAAAAAGGGTAAATCGTAAATAAACATTGATGCCATATAGTGAGTACCACTTATTCCAAACATTTCTGCCAGAAATTGAACAAATAGAACTAAAAGTTTATTATTGGAGTTTTGAAATCAAAGAATATATATATATTCTGGCTGCTCCAGAGTTTTTTCTCTGCATGTGCCATGGGGGGGTGTTAAGCATTGAACTGAGACTGCTATGAATCATCCTTTGTTCCTACATTAATACACACAGATGCAAACCAAAAAACACATGTATAGAGTAGTTTAGTATAAATTGTTGTGATTCGTTCACTTTGTTTCCTCAGATCTTGGAAAAAAATATTCAGTAAATTATTTGTGCTTTCACTAGCAGCATCTGGTAAAGTACATGTAAGGGTGTTAAAAAGGTACACTGATAATATAAGTAAAATTCCTTATAGTTAATTAGTGATATTATGTGCCTCAAATTATTTTTACTTACCAAATATCTCTTGTATCGTGTACAAAAAAATCCAAATAGGAGCACATTAAAGAAGCAGTAGTATAATCAGTTAAATAGAAGAAGATAAATATGACCAGTGTATCAGCTATAGGAAACTTTGCAATGGTTGCAACAGATGATTATTCCCTCCACATATTTTCAAAATAAATAAGAGTTGAGAACATGTGAAATGCCAAAAAAAAAGCATCTAAACTAATCTTAATGACCTACAAAATAATAATTATTGGGGTTTGAATACAATATATTTTTAATTGGAACTGGTCGTGTTTTGTAAGGAAGATATGAAAATGTCATGCTTATGATTATTAATTATTATGATGAAGTATGTATCTTTATTTTTCAAGGGGCTGCTATGACATTGAAGGAAAAGAGCCTTAGAAACTACCCCCTTTCCTTCCTAAGCCCCCCTGGCATATTTATTTGTTTGTTTGTTGTTTGTTTATGTATTGTTGTGTGACTTTAAGTGAAAAAAAAAAAAAAAAAAACATGACTAGGAGGGGCTATTGGCTGAACGGTCACGTGCTGTGCCAAAAAATGGGCGCCATTGACGTAAAAACACCCCATATTATAGAAGGTGGATATCAGCGTCTGAGCAAAAGCAAATGTTTTATTTTAATTCTCTACATTACGTATTAAATTTACATTTACAATGTTTCATTTATGCCTATTTAGGCTGTGGGCTTTTATGTCTGAAATGTTGCTCTTAGGGAACTACACGACATCGGTCACGTGACATTTGCGGAAGTCAACAAAGGAGAAATGTAACAATAAGCAGTTCAACAGAAATCTTCCTGTTTTCTGTTACTTTTAACCATTTTTTTTAGAATGGATATTTAAAACGCAAACCTAAACCAAACTCCGCGTCTGATGAAGATCAAGGTCTTTTTTTGTTTTGTTTTGTTATTTTAGGACAGACTTTCAAAATGCTTGACGGATCCTTGTCAAAAGTGAACGTTGTTCTTGTAATGACTTACGGAAGTCTGGTAAGTTTCACTAAAGGTTTTCTTTGTTTCGTTTATATAATTCACAACACATGTCATATTAGGACACTTTTCAGAGACAATCCAACCAGATCATACAATCAGATTGGTTCAAAGTTTATTTTATTTTAATCTAAGGGGAACCAGGTGATTTCATCGAGTCAGGAACAGGGGCGGAGCTAGATGGGGGGCCAGAGGTGGCCATGGCCACATTTGGCCAATCATTGCCAAACCAACTAACTAGCTTAGTAGTTTATTTATTTATTTCATTTATTCAACTAAATAGGTAAACCAGTTGGAGATGTATTGTACACAGAAAAAAATGTAAAATTTTAATAATGTTTACAATTATTCAAGTTATACAAATAAAAATATTGGATTTTATCATCTAGTTTTGCTCCTGCAGGACAATCTTGTTTTTACAAGTTTTACCTTTTTGTGTTCCTGCCTGCTTTTTTCTTTGCTGCTGTTACACCATCTGTTACATCAATAAAGGATGCGTCTATTGAGACATAACATCTCATTATTACTGAAACTGCCTTAAATTCAAGTGTTAGTTGTTAAAGAGAGTCTATCACTAGGAAATACTGATTTTGATGATGCATCACATTTTTAGGATCATCATTTTGAGGAGCAGATATTGCCTTCCCTAGCTTTTTAGGTATGATAGTA
The DNA here is from genome assembly GCF_016077235.1 of Cyprinodon tularosa. NCBI lineage: Eukaryota > Metazoa > Chordata > Actinopteri > Cyprinodontiformes > Cyprinodontidae > Cyprinodon > Cyprinodon tularosa. Next base: position 933,985 of record NW_024038982.1, on the reverse strand, counting down.
TAATATTAAAATCTTTGAAGCAAAAAGTGCATACCATCAATTAGCTTTGTTTTCTTTCTTTTTTTATAGCAAAAGCCAAAATATCAACAATTGTTTTCTATACATAACACTATAAAACTGATATAAAAAAAGCAAGGTTACTGAATAGGTATTTTTTTAATATTATATGTAAAATACATGTCAATATAGATATACAAAGCTAATATGATTTTAAATGGGTCCTGCACAGATTATTATTGAGTAGTACTCAGTTTTAACTGGCTTTAGCAGCTAACTACTACTAAAAGAGACTCCTGCACTTATCTATAGCTTAGAAAAAATGTATTATGAGGCAGTTAATAATCGTTTGTTTTTGCTAAAAACAGGAGCAGTTAAGTTGAAATGGAGGTGATATTGCATCGGACACTATTGCAGAAAAAAAGTTTGAGAAATATATGAATGCATACACGTACAGACATGCTGCTTATCCTGTTTTATTTTCTCTAAAATAAAATATTTGTAATATTGCTATATATATATATATATATATAATTTTTCTTTTTTTTTTTTGATAGAATCAAAGCGAGGTACATCAAGGTCCCATTTTTTATTTTAATATTTTTTTTGTATGATTCAATTTAAATAAACTACCTGATGGGAAAACATTTTTTAAAAACAAAAAATTGACTACAACATCTGTAATTAAAGAAAGAGAAATAATTTAACAGTTTTAACTTTAAATGTGTTATAACGTCTTTCCTTTATTTCACTGTGCATGCTTGTACCAAAAAAAGGTTATTTTGAAAAAAGACCGCCAGAAATAATCTGTTGCTCGCATCCTGAACAGAAACTCCAGACTTTCTTTGTTCCACCAGATAGTTTTATTGTTCTGTCTTATAATTTTATTTCCCAGTGAATTCATGTGAGGTTTAAAAAAACTTATTTTCTCTCTATCTTGTTTTCAGGTGTTTGTTTTACTGTTCATCTTTGTAAAAAGACAAATAATGCGTATTGCCATAAAGTCTCGGAGAGGCCCTCACGTTCCCATTGGCCACAATGCTCCTAAGGTAGAACAGGCTCATCACAGATCTGGTCCTGCAGGGTATTTCAGTTGTTCATCCGTCATTTTAATGTGTTGTTTTGGTCTTGCAGGAATTGAAACAATTAATAGAAGCCAAACTGTGTCAGGTCCAAAAGATCCACTTTGAGCCTCGTTTGTTGTCCCCAGCTGATGACCGTCTAACCCAGAGGCTACAGTCTGGTTAGTGATGCATGCAGAGCTTGTAAAGCATCAGGAATGGTCCCAATGATAAAAGGTTTCTCTATGGTGTTTGTTGTAGGTTCTGATGACTACCTGTACAGGATGAAAGCTCTAGACGCTGTCCGGGACACTGGTAATCTGTTTTTTTTTAATTCTGTAATTAAATTTTAATTCTTCAAATCTGCCATCTTCACATCTCCACATTGCTTCCTTTAGATTTGCCTTTCCGTGAACTGGGTGGCGCCTCCACAGCTGTTACTGGGAAAAGATTTCGAACCTGGCTGTTGCAGCTGCGTAATTCCCACAGCGAGCTGAGAGACAAGCAGAACTCTCCGATTGACAGGGTGTTAGATGGCTACAACAGAGCGCGCCATGGGGCCGAGGTCAGCAGCTTCTCTCATACAACATGTCACTTTCAATGTGGTTTCATCAGCTATTGTGAGGCAGTAAATTTCTATGTTAGTATGAATAAATATATCTGATGTAAAAATATTTCCTATATCAAAAATAATCCTTAAAAGGGGAGCGGTGGCCTAGTGGTTAGAGCATTGAGCATGGGTCTCAGACGTTCTGGGTTCAAGTCCCACACACTCCCCTGGACTGCCATTCTGGGTCCCTGAGCAAGACCCTTAATCTCACACTGCTCCCTGGGTGTCGCACAATGGCAGCCCACTGCTCCCCAAGGGGATGGGTTAAATGCAAAGTTAATTTTGTTGCTCTGTACTTGTGACAGTGTTATGACAATAAAAGTAAATAAATAAAAAAAAAGATCAAAGCTAGCAGAAATGGTTTGTTTGGATTCATAGAAATAGATTTAGTGTAGTGATCTCATTTTTTTGGAAGTGACCTCCCAAGTTTGGCGCAACCTCCCATCAGGAATGCCTTTTCCCTGATATAAACACTCAACTTTTATCAGGCGGGAAGTTGATTGTTGTATGTTTACGTGCTTTTTGCTGATAGACACAATATTTCAGTTCCCAAATGTTTTCATTATCTCTCTTTTTGTTTAGGTTTGGAGTAAAGATTAACACCTTAAAATAGTTTGATCTTCTATTGCACTAGCATAATCTGACATATTAAGGGTTTGAATTTCTAAAGCATAACAGTCTTGGAGGTTTTATTGTGTGGGGAGCATTTTGGATTCAGTTTTTTTAATGCTGTCCCTGTTTGTGTTTTCAGGCTTTTGGAGAAGCAGAGTTTATCAAGTACCAGGAGGCTCTGACTGAGCTGGCCGCTATGTGAGAAAACTCCATCTCTCCCCACTACACTGTTTTTTCATTTTTTATTTTTTGGTCTCATGGGTAATCCCAATGTTGAATGTGGATTGCGCAGTAAAAAAGCTGCTTTCCTTTCCTGTTGTTTCAGCGTGAAGTCTCGCGGCGGCACGCCGAGCCAACACCACCAGTCTGCAGCCAAAGACCTGACTGCCACCACCAGCCCCTCCTCCTCCTCCTGCTGCTCCTCCACCACCCAAAACACCTACCTCACATTTACAGGGCTGCAGTGCAACAAGAGGCCCAGACACTTTCTGGAGCTGAAGAACTTCAAAGACAACTACAACACACTGGACAGCACGCTCTGATATATTTACACATCTGAACAAAAGAAAAGGTCAAAGATAAATACTACTGCCTGTAATCCTAGTGCCTCACTCACTGTCACCTGACGGTATAAGATTAAGCTGAAAACACACTGCCTTTATATAACATGCACTGCAGAATGCTGCACATCTATTGCTCGTTGCCTAAGTGTATTATTGCATGAATAAGTGCAACATTAAAATAAAAATAGCTGTTAGTAAGTAGGGTTGATTTGACCAAAAGAAAAACACCTATTGAAATGTTTATGCAGCATAGGACAATCAGTATTTATTGCACAATGTAAACACCTATGCAGAGATGTTCAATTTAACCACCTGTGTGTAGAAAATAAGAGTTAATAGTTATAAACTAGCGTGTGCATTATTTTTTTTAATAACAAAAGATAGCTCTGTTTATGTCATTAATGTTTACTTTTGTTTACGTTCTCATGTTTTTACTTTGAGCCATGGATTTATTTCCTTTGAGCCTCATCTTACAGCCATAATTCTCTTCAGGAATTTAATTAAGTGCCTTTTTTTAATCAGTTATTTCACGGAGCAGTATTTTAGATTATATATATATGTGTTGGATTAGAGGTGCAACCTCAGGGGAAGACTGTTTCTTTAGTCACACTAAGCCTGCTGATATCTGAGAGGCATCAGTTTTATTTTGTATTTAAAGTGTTTAATGCCTGATTGTTATATTTTTTCAGTTTCCTTTGTTGTTTATGATTTATGTTTCCATGCAAAAAACAGGTCATGATGTTGATTTTAAAACTAAACATTGTAAACTTTAAAATGCCAGTCTCTTGTCATCTCCTTTTAGTGTAGAACAATAAAGTTCATTACATGTTTTTTTTTTGTTTGTTTTTTTTTTTATTATCAAAAAAACATTTAAATCCTAAAAAATAAATAAAAGGGAAGCACAATTTTTAAGCAGTTTTATCTCTGAAACATACAGAACCTTGTAATGGTAAGAAATTTCAGAGATTTTAATATTAAGTGAAAGAATCAACATTATTATAAGTAATGTATTTAATAGGAGAGATTTAGTTAAGGGAACAATGCAATGTTTTAATCTGATATATTTGAAGTGGTAGTAATGGTTTTCTGTACTATAACTATAAAATGAAGCCTCAAACATAGCAAAAGTGAAAAAAAACAAATACATATGTTTATATATGTACACATTAGATATTTATATATGTTTATATTTATTTTCTTAAAATGTATTATTAAGAGGGGTATTTAAACATTTTTTCTTTTGATAGCTAATGTTAATATATCATTTTTATACCTCATATACATTATCTAAAAATTGTAAAATACATAGCAGCCGAAATAATCTTAAATACCACATTACCAATGATATTTTAACAGAAGAATGAATATAAGATGGATCCAGGATAATGGGCCCTTAGTCAAATCACAATATTATGTTTTTAAGATACAGATAATAAAGTAGCTGAAAAAAAGCACCCTATATCAAAATGTTAACATTTAATGGTTATACTTTTGCAGTAAAAACCTGACACCTGTTGCAGATTTCCATCTTACTAATATCAATGGGTTTTGTGATTCATCATCTCAGTTACTTTATTTAATTCTATCTACATGTTTCAAAGCATCTGCATGGACTTTATGTGCATAAACATTTTAAACCTGCAAATCCATTGCATGTGTGCAGGTTTGTAATGGCAAAAGTTATCCAGCAGAGGGCGCCCTTAACAATGTAATCCACCAGTTTCACTGTAATGAAAAAGGTTGAAATGTATCTTCAAGGAATTTAAATATTTTCATCAGAATATTTTGTTTAGTTTCCACCAAAAGCTAAAACCTTGTTTTGTTTTTGTATTGCTGCAGGATGTGTTTACAGGTTTTTACACCATGATCCGTCTTACCCAGATATTATGAAATATTTGCTGTCACCCTCTAAAATGATAAGACATGGACCTATAGATGAGTTTCTGTTTAAGGCGTTTATTCTCAAAATCAGAGAGAAAACAGATCAGGACTCATACTTTATACAAAAGCTCTTCTATCAAACAGTTGTTATTTTAGCATAAATAAATACAAAGCAGAAAGTCTAATTACATTCACTGAAATATGTACATAAAGAAAGTGAGGATTCAGACAATGACATGGAAGTGAAATGCACAATGTATTTAGAGGAATGATGATGATGATGCTGAAAATAAAAATAAAAACTTCAGTTTTCCTTCTGTCCTCACAGCTTTATAAAGTGCCCTTCAGTTTCTGGGGGAGTAAAACATTTATAAAAAAATAGATTATACAATGTGAAAGCCCAAATAGTAATCCGATTTTTATAAATTTCTCTTTAAATATAGCTTTGTTTTTCTGAAACAACCATATAATCACACATAGAAGTGAACAGAGCCAAAGATGACTGACAGTTTAGAGTAAGTCAAGGATTCTAACATGATCTATCAGGACAGTTTGGAAAGCAACAAAACATAGATGCTACATTTCTTTATTACAGCCTCGTGATGTGGTCAGGAAGAAGAACAAACTGCACAGTCAACCCTATAAACTCAAAGTTCATTTGCGGGATAAAAATATTGGAATGGGGCGGAACAAGCAGAGCGTTCACTCAAACTAAAAGCAAACACATAATGTACGTCTGAGTCTCTATTGCATCTACATTAAAGCCGACTTACATACAGTCATGAGTCAAATACCCAGTGGGTGCTGCTAATCACTCCTCAGTTCCTTCAAAAGAGGTTTAGTTCAAATGCAGCTATAGCAAAGGTGTTACAGTTTGAGAAAGTTCAGCTCAGATCCTCCCTATGTTAATTCATGTGAAGATGTCGTCAACAGAGCTGCTGTCTGAGTTCAGTCTGAAAAAAGCCTGCAGGTTCTGGTTCTTCTGTTGCTTCATGACTTGATCTCGATGACTTTGATAAAGGGGAGTGGTTTGTTAGAGGACGATGATGGCTTCAGGGGTTTACTGCAACAAGAAGAGGAACAGAATTTGATTACCTCCATAGTAAAGGAAAGCAGGAATGAATCATACAACCTATTTTAAAATAGAAATACATTTTTGCTCAGTGTTTGACATTAAATTAAGACAAATCTGACTTCCTTTTGGTCAGTTTGGATTATCAGGATTATCATTATTTGTTTTGTGCCAGATTAAGAAGAAAAGGCTTTTTAAGATTTCAACTTAGATTTCAAATCTACAAACATTTTATTAGTATTTCAGAAAATTGGGTCAAATCGTTTGGAATGTTTTTCTCAAGCTATGGAGGAATTCAACCCCTTCCTCCTGACTGATATCAGGTCTTTGTGATGGTGACTCTAAGGCTACGTTCACACTGCAGGCCTTAATGCTTAATTCCGATTTTTTTGTGAAGTCAGATTTTTTTTTGCGTTGCCGTTCACGTTTCCAAATATATGCGACTTGTATGTGATCTCGTGTGAGAACTGCATTCATACAACGCAAGTATTCTGCATGCACAGTAGAGGACGCAATGATGCCTCAAGCAAGCATGCTCTATGTTTACGGAAGTAAACATGGATCTAGCAATCTTTCCCAACCTTAAAAACTTAATCTTTTCAAGATTGTTAAAAAATAAAGACTGCTCTCCACATTATCTTCCACCATGTTTTTTTTTTATTTCTAAATAATCATTTCAACTAATTCTAATTTAGTGTCATTTTACATTAGTGCCTTAAAGGTTTTAGCAACTTCCACAATGCTCTCTACTCGACGCAGACAATTCCATTGCAAATTTTGGATACTCCAAAAAAGAAGAAATGACAGACTTAGTCTTTGTCCGCTTTAGTAAACAGTAATCTGACTTGTTTTTCAGAGTAACGACTTCCTCTTGACTGAATGGTATTTCAGGAATAATAGTAGAGAAATGTAAAATCCCAAACAAGGAACCGCATTCTAAGATTCTGGCGAATTTTAAAAGGAAAAACATACCGCAGTATGCCCAAGGTTAGCCAAGTATCTTTCTTGTTGCGCTTTCTGACTTCTAGAGATTGACACACATCTGCAGTATTTCAATGCTGCTTGTTTTATCATTATTAATGTGAAAAAGGGCCAATAAAAATGGTTATTGGCACATTAAATCTAAAGCCATGGGAACCAAGAAGTCATGAACTAATAGTCAGATGTATTTAACACATCTTTTCTTTTTTCCATTAATTTATGACTTTTATATTCAAAATGAAATTTATATGTTTTCATTGTAAAAAGGCTAAATGTTTTTAATTAGTAGTCAAAATGAATTGTTTTAATTGTCATTACGTAAAAAAGTTTCCAAGGGGGGAATTTGTTTTCCCACTGATAAAATAAAAATTTTTATTTTCACCACATTCCTAATGTTAGCTTATGCTGCAAGAGTAAGATGAATTTATTTGAGTGATTTTGTTTGGTCAGTTAAATCTTTAGAAGGAGACATACAGAACAAAATAGGCTACCTGTAGATTATCTGTGGGTTGCGCTCTGATGAGAGATATGAGTTTGACCTTTGCCCTCCCAGGAAGTAGTCCATCTGGTCACGCATCTCTCGATTCTGCACAAACAAAAGGGTTCAGAGGTTATTTACAGTATCACCAAGCAGTGCATCTTCTCTTTCCAGATAAAACTGGCTCTTGCTTATATTCCAGAGAAGAAACCAGAAGGAGCTCTCACCTCAGCCTCTAAGAAAGCCACTTTCTCCTCCAGCTCTCTGATCACGCGGTCCCGCTCCTGGATCACCATGCGAGAGTTCTGGAGCTAAAGACGAGCAAACACAGAATCCAAACAGTCAGCAAACCCTGCATAAATATGAGCATGGGTAGGATGAGTCTGGCGTTTGTGCTTCTCACCTGCTCGATCATGTGTCTGACTTTCCTCTGTTGGCTTTTCAGCATGTCATCCAGATGGTGAATTTTTTCTTTGAGAATAGCCACCTCCTTCTCCAACTGCTCAGCCCTAAAAATACACACAGATTGTTACGGCATGCTGTGCTTTTTAGGCAACAGTGAATAAGTATTTGTACCACTCAAGCCCTCTATACTTGGATGTCACTGATATAATCATGGTTTAAAAAAATGGAAAAGGTTCAGAGGTGATGAGGAGAAAACTGAATATAAAGACAAGGCCATCCAGAAACCTGTAAGGGGCCATAAAAGGCCTCAGACCCTGCAGTAGGACAACTCTCTGACTACTGAAGGCACGTAGATTTTATTTTAGAAAATCAGAGTAAGATGGCCAGAAAACAAAAGCAGGGTTTTTAATTTAAGTTGATGAAAAGGTTTGAAAAACATTCTTTCCATTTTTTTTTTAACAGTTATATACTTTTAGTTCAGCTGAAAAATAAAATCCCTTTAAAATACTCTGGGATTTGAGGCTGAAAACCAGACAAAATGTCAAACTGGATTAAGAGTACTTGAGTATTTCACTGTGTAGGTTTGTAAGCTGACCTCTGCTCCCCCTGGTGGCCCTCTTCTCTGATCTTCCTCAGCTCGCGTAGTTCATCCTCGCGGCTGCGGATGGTCTCCCTCAGGGCGGCGCTCTCCTGCTCCATCCCTCCCAGCAGCCTCTGCAGGTCTTCAATGCGCTCGTCTCTCTTCTCCACTTCTTCTTCTTTAACCCTCAGCTTCTCCTCCTTGTCGTTCAGACACTCTCTAAGCCTGCTGCCTTCAGCCTAAATAAAGAGTTAAACTTGTTTAGATGATGGCACTAATAATGAGGAGATGTAACCTCTGTGGCTATGCATCACCTGCAGTCTCTCTCTCTCCTCCTGGTGCTTCTTTTCCGTCTCCTGCAGCTGTGCATACAAACGCTTGCTGACCTCTCTCAGCTTCTCTCTCTCTGCTTCCTCATCTGCATCCTGTAGATAAACAACAAACTATTTAACTTTGCTGCATTACACTGGGACACATGTTTTTATGATAACCTAATAAAAACTGCTTTTGTTTCGTCCAACCCCAGAGAGCCTGTCTGTCATAAAGAAAGCGGGCGTGTCCGCCCACGTCACTGGAACATTTAGCTGGCGGGAGCTGGCCTCTAGTTTCTGAACATGTAAGGTGTGAGATGGGGCTGAGGTGTGGCTCAGATACTACTGTAACTTGAATGTAAACAAAAGGAGCCTTGTTTTGATCGTTGACTAAAGGGCGTTAATGGCATGCAGACAGTTGTGGAGGTGAAGAAACGTGTGGCCCAAAGACCCAGCAGCAAAACTATTTTAGTTTGAAGCATCTGTGGAATGAAGAACGGATGAAAACAAACACATGGGAGGAACAGAGCATGCTCCAACTGTATTTTTTTTTTTCCACACACCCTGGGGAAATATAGGGAACATTTACGCTTTCGCGACATTTTGTTCTGCTCTTTTCCCCGTACCCTCTCTGTTTGTGCCTCTGGGAGGGACTGCCTCACACTATGTTCTATGAACTGAGGCTAAAAAACAAGATTCAGTACATTCACTGAAAGTCTCACAGGTGTGAGATGCATCATGTTGATGCTTCTCACACCTGTGAGAACTCAGTTTATGAGTTCATCCGCTCACCTGTCCATCAGCTTTGGATCCACTTTTGGAAGCAGACATTCCGTTCTTTCTGAACGGGATGCCGACCTTCCACCCGTTTGTCTGCGGCTGGAGAAAGAAAAAGAGGAAGTCAGCAGGGAAAGAAAGGACCATGGCAGGAATGATAATTGAGTTGAAAGGAAATTCCATGAAGCACACAGGATGAGATGAAGGCCAGTGCAAAGCAAAGTTGTGCTACCTTGTTTTTGGCTGCCATCTGCTCCCTCAGGTTCTTCAGACAGTATCTCACCTGCAACAAACATGAATTCATTAAATCCCATTCTGATTCTAAGACCTCCTGTAGCTCTGCAGCATTTCAAATGATTCCACTTCATTATTTATTAGCAACAATTAAGAGTACATTCTAAAAGTGGATGTTACACATTATAATATACTCCTATTATACCATTTGTGAGTATATTCAGGACTAAGATTAGAGATTGACTGATACAGGTCTTTTAAGGCAGATGCTGAATATTTTGACATTAGCCTAACTGCTGATATGTTCTGCAGCTATACTTGGGCCGATTCCTGGAGCCGATAAAACTTTCTCTTCCTACATTTACATTATAAAATGATAAAAATTTGTTAAACAAGTCTTAATTAAAAAAAAAAAAAAAAAAAAAAACACAATGCATGCACTTCACATGCACTACAGGAACGGCTGCTGAATGCCCAAACGAATCTGCCAATACATGCACATATTGGCCAATACTGTAATATTGTCATAATATCATAATATATAGTAATGAATAACATTTCATCATACAATCTATCTAACATTACAGAATAAAATATACAACCTCACAGGTAAGTAAGACTAGAAAAATATTTTAAATGCTGTTGATTTTTTTTTTATATTGAAGCTCCTAAAAAGCTTCTAAAAAGAAAAAAAGGCATTTTTTTATTTTTTTTTTATTTTAGGATGCACACAGATCCATTTCAATTCTAACTGGACCTTATCAGGTGCAGTATAAAACTATGAAATGCAGTGAAGTTCAGGTGGAAAGGAGAAAATTAAAGATACATAAACAATTGACACTTCAACAGGCATATTTTGTTGCATCCCTCATTTGTTTCTGACATTTAATTTTTCCTCTATATGGATATTTTAACTTCTGCCATTTTTATCTCAGCAGGAAATTATCGAGTTCAGATAAAACTAGGAAGAAGAAAGCAGCATGTGTGGCAGATGGGTTATTTAAATGATCCAAATATGCAAAAGGCTGCAGAATCCAGGAAAAATGCTGGAGGACAGCAGCGTCATTGTTATAAACCAGTTAGGGACAAACATGGTTCACTCACTAACCTCTTGTATCTGTGAAACTTCATCTGACAGCATCTTCAGGTTCTCCTGTTCTTTCTGCTGTTCTTGTCTGCGGGCCTCCAGATAAACCTGGCAACAAAGAGGCACATCGATATCAGACGCCAGCGTCTAGTCAAACACCTTCCCACACACCAGACGTCCATATCTGTGACACACACCTTAATGATCTCCACCTGCTCCTCTCGTTTCGACTTCACCGGTTCCGGGTACGTCCTGTCGCTGGCCGGCTGCACCAGTGCGTAAGCTCGTCCAATCGGCTAAAGAGGAGGCAAGCAAGAGGAGGTTAAAAGCGGCAACGTTTTTCAACATCTGTGAAATCTGAGCCTGATCCAAGAGGAGCTGTTTATCATCAACATTGCAACACAGGATTTGAAGGAGTTAAAATAATCGTTATGAAACATCGGTCTGGAATGTCGGCATCCGTGATGTAATTAAACTGTTAACTGGTAGAAGAAGGGGAACATACTGTCCCCTCATTAGCAAACGACCTGATAAGTGTCATCCTGCATTTTAAGGAGGACAGAGCTGTTGGGAGAAATCTCTATGGAGACCAGCCCATAAACATCTGCTACAGACCAGGGAATGGGTGGACACCAGACCATGAGCACAGAGGGAGACAGAGAGAGAGACCAGGAATGTTACGTAACCTCACTGCTGTGGACGCCCCCTTGGGTCTGTTGGAGCAAAACTTGCTCTAAGACAAGCAGACTGCGTGTGAAGAACTCCAATAAAAAATAATGTTTGCTGTGACGTGATTATGAGAAATATCAAAAGCTGGTGTGCAAGAATGACACATTAAACTGACTGAGCTAATTCCTCAGAATCATCAAGAACTGTAAGGCGTAAGGTTCAAAATATGCAACTCATGATCTTCCTCCCTTATTCATTCATGTTTTAAATGGATTTCATGATTCATGTTTTGACTTGGATGTAAATAATTCTACACATATAGAAATGTATGAAACATGTTCTGTATTTATTTTTCCACTCTGATTAAACCCTAGAATAAAGGTGGACTGATTACACAAAACTGAGCCCGCCCTTTTTAAGTAAATAATGAGTCAACTTCAGCATTAAAACCAATGAAAGCGGAAGGTAAAGGAAAATAAAAGCTGTATGAGTATAATAGCATGATAATCAGTATAGCTGGATCCATTTTATCGGGACATGTAAATTAATTTGATCTCCCTTAAAGCCAATGATTCATACCTTAAACTTTTTTGTGAAGCCACATGGTTACGTCTAATTTTAATGGCTTTCAGCACATTTATATCGAAGCCAATCCACTTCAGTAAGTGTTTGTAATATGAATACAGGGATATGGATCAGTACTTTATTAAAATATAAAACCATTGACCTAGCTTGGCTTTGTGTCCATCAGAGCTCAGGTCTTAAACCACAATCACCAATCACTCCTAGTTTATCTGCAGCATTTCTCCTCAGCACTCCAACCATGCTTTTTATTATTTTTCCTATACTGTATGTTACACAGACAATTACACATTTCTTACCTTATCACGGTTCTGCTCTGCGCTCCGGTTTGCCTCTCTCTGGTCGTGCAGCGTAAGCCGCAGTCGCCTACACCCCTCCTGAAAAACAGGACGATTTGAAAGAGTCCGTTATGTGATGGAGAGTCTTATTGAGGGTTATTTTGAGGAGGAGGATAAGAAGGGGAGAAAAGAGGAGGAGAGAATGAGTCATACACATAGGGTGGGAAAAAGTGGGCAGCAGCCAGTAAAAGACTGGGAACGAGCGTCAGGAAGAGACCAAAACTTTTTCCAGCCCTGAACAGAGACAGATTGTTTGATTTAAATTGTGCGCTGCGGACGTCAGAGGGACTTAGGTGAAAACCCTGCAGACGATCGCAGCCAGCTGGAAGCAGAGACTGCGTTTCAGGGAAAAACTGTTATGTGGAGTAAAACAGAAACTTTCCATGGCAACGAATCCTACAAACAATCTGGCAATGGAGTAAAATAAGCAAAAGGATGAAGTCTGAGAGAAACTATAATCATCATCAATCTGACACAGATTCTATGTCCTTTCTAAACAACTGAGAATGAGCTTTTTGCACTTTTTTTACTAAACTGATTTCTGTTCTTTTTCCTTTCAACTGCTATAAATCCATAAACTATTAATCATGAAATTCTGTGCAGCTGTCTAAAGCTGCATAGTACAAAATTAAATCAAATGATTTGACTAAACAATCTGAAAAAATATACATTCATTTTAAGCTGAATGATCAACCCATGGTAAAAGGAATGTGAAAGAAACTTCTTAGTGGGAAATATCTGGAGCAGGATGTTACTGGGCGGGTGTTCTTTCCAGCACAAGGAAAGCCCCCCTAAAGTGATCCTTGGTCGACATCAATGGTTAACTCCACGGATGTGAGGGAAGAGGTCACAGACATTGCATAAGTGTCTCTAGCCGACACGGCATGTTTGATTTTTTTTTGTGTCTATTGTTGAATTCATAATCAAAGATAAATACAGCAGGATATCAAAATGACGTCTGAAGTTTGAAAGGCTAACACAGAAACAGAGCCTCATTAATAGCTCTACTAATGGCAAATATTTGAGGAATGTTCTGCTTTGGTGTCTGTCTTTGTGCGCTAACAGTCAAACTATGAGGAATCCACTGATCATTAATTATTTGTGATTTGTTTCCCAGTGCCTTAGCTGGTCAGGGCTAATAGTCAAGCTTTGCTGTGTTTTCTTTGTTTTACCGTCTGTAACAGCTTTGAAAAGTTACATAAGTCCTGCTTTTTGTCTTTCATATTAGGGGTGGGAATCGTATAGTGGGAGCAAGAACCAATAAACTCATCTAGGTTTTTTTTGGACAAAAAATACCATAACATGTTTTTTTTTTCTTGTCTTTTTATTTTGCAAAAATCTGTGAGAATTATATTTTATGCACTAAGATTTAAAAGCTGACTGTGCAAACACAAAGGGAATATCTCAAAACAGAGAATAAGTGATTTTTAGATATGAAAAGATACTTAGGTTTAGTTTTCTGTTGGCTCTCGACAATAAATCATAGAAAGTAGAGATATACAGACCGCCTGATATTTTTGGCCAACATTAGCATTTTTCTTCCCTATATCAGCCGATGGGTGCATGCATAAGTTAATTCAAAAGTGCATTCAGCTGCAATGACTTCAGATCATGTGGAATGCATGCATTGCAACTCACCTCCTTTTGCTACAAATTCATGTTTTGTTTAAGTTTTTAATACAGATCTGTTTTTCTTTTTGTTTAAATTGCAACCAATGTAACATTTATTTTTATGCCATTTTATGTAAATGGAGGCAGGAAAAGTAATACTGGCAGCACAGAACAGGGATTAGTTAGACTGGTGACAAATGAATCAGTAACGTTATTAAAAAACATGCACTAGTCCATCTCTAATAGTATGATATCCAGTAAACAAGATGACTTTAAGTGCTTTTTTAATGCTTTCTGTTGTTTATGGAGACCTGTGATTATCAGTCGATGTTGCTCTCTTTTTTAAGCATAAACAAAGGTAAACATAAAAGACAAATTTCTTTAATTAAATTCATTGTGAATTTAGGCGTGGCTTTATAGGGAAACCCTGTTTCCCCTGTCTCCTGTTTTGAGCAACTAATAAAGTCTTTATGTAAGGTCAAGATAAGGAGCAGTCATAAAAGAGAAGCTTTGTTGGCAGAGCCTTTCAATTTGCTGCTTATCTGTTCCAACAGTAATAAAAAGAAAAGGCAGTAAGGGGTGAAAATACATGGTAAAACTAAAAGGCTCTGGATAAATTGCGCTCAAATGAACCATCATGAAGGTAAATACCTCCTGTTGCTCAACACATCCTTTCCACTTGGATTGCAGGCATCTAAAAGCTCTGCTGGGGAGCACCGATGAAGTCAGGAGAATAGAGGAGGGCTCTGACAAAGTGTGGAACAGTGAGACACTTGTTAAGAAGGAATGCATCCCTGTGCAAAAATCCCAGCGCCTCTGATAATCCTCATCCTGGAACGAGCCATTTACACGGTAGCCTTCCTGTCTGATCTCTTTTTATTTCCACAGCCATGGAAAAAATGCTATCCATCCCTCAGCTGTAATACTAGCCCTGCTATGAACTCAGACAAAAGCGAGCAGCTGGATGGGAACTGCAAATAGCTGCTTCAACGCAAACACAAGCAGAGCGCATTAGCTTCTGGCCACTGAAAGTAACATGAACCTGAGCTCAGACACAGAGACCACACAGAATGTACCTGAATGAGGACAAAAGATCAGGACACGCCGAAAGGACATGACTACGCTTTTGTTTTGGACTCAGGGATGTAAATCATCTGAGGTAAACATCCTGAGGAGCGGGAAGACACCTGGGAATTTACCCGGCCACCATAACTCCTAAAGATCTCTGTTACATACCAAAACATAATAAGAAAAGGGAAAGCTTTTGTCTGCACACGTCAACATGCATCAAATCTTTGGTCTGTCCTGCACTCATGTTCCACAGATGTCCCATTTGTCTCCTTTCTAACAACAATATAAATTCAGCTATGAGTCGACAGGTATAATCCACCAAATCAGCCGCAGGTGAATTAATGATCTTTTCAGGTTCATCAAATCCCTGCACTGATCCTTTACCTGAACCTTTGGTACAAAACTCAAATAAGGATAATAACAATTCAAAGAGGGATGCTCTTTCATCAGCATCCCTGTTGACATTCATATAAGCACCAAGAAAGACTCTTTCTCCAAATAGAGAATAATTAACCTCTGAGATATTTCTAAGAAAATTCAGGAAATGTTTGATTAAAAAGGTAAGTCAACAAAACTTAGAATCAAAGCTCCTACGGCAACTTTCAGGGCCTGACAGCAACTCATGCTTTATTTAGAGAACATCAGTCTTCTCAGTAAAATAAATGCCCTCATTAACACACCCTTAGTGGATGAAGTGCCTCAAAGGCTAAAGTCAAACCTTTGAAGTTCCTGAACCATCCTAAATGCTGACTGGAATTAACCAGTTCTCTGAAATCTAAACAGTAAAGGCGCAACTATGTCATTAGGACAACACTCTTCAGTAACAATGCTGTTACTGAGGAAAGAAGACTCAAAGTCAGCTTTAATTATCTGTGGGTGATTCAATAACTCAGAAAAGCAGAGTAAGAAGCAACTCAAATAGAAATAGTTCTTCTGCATCATACAGAGAAGCATCTGTTTTTCCCAGACAGCAAGAGATCAGGAGAGAGAGATTTTCAGTAGAAAACAGTAAGGTGAAGTGAATTGTAGAAAAGAGGAACCATTTTATTTGTTTTAGCTGCCGATCTCTGCCTGCAGCGGGAAATGCCAGATGTAGAAATAGGCGGCGATTTGAATATGTCACAGTTCACATACGGGTCTAAAATTTAAAGGAAATGACAAAGAAACTTTTGTTTTGCAATGCTAGTTGGGCTAACATTTCTAATTGCTAAGTAAAGACATCAAAGCTGCATGGTTTAAAATGAGAATTATTTAACTCATTGTTTAAATTTGTTTTAAAATATTAGTAACACATTTTTACCAATCAATCCTATTCTGTTTTTAATGTGAATTAATATATGATTTTATTCCTCTAGACTTTTATGGGCTATAAAAATAGTTTTCAATAAAACAGTTACTGGCTGATTAGGTTTAATCTACTACAGATAGGTGATCTGATCAGATGTTCTATGTAAGATATTTGGATATTTAGCTCATTTATAAAGCCACTTAGTGACCTGAGATCTGTATTAATAGATAATTAGCATTTAATTATGTTAATCTATTCCTAAGTGTTTTTTCGGGACGCCATTATATATCATTTCATTATGACAAAAAGAGCAGTTTTCCCATCTGGCTGATGCACACAGTAAAGCACACAATGAAAGGTGGTTCTATAATGCCAAATGAGCGGAACAGTGACGCAGGAAGCTGGGTTGTTAGTTCCTGCTTTGCCATCATGTGACACCTTGACAGGTTGTTTACAAACAAACATATATTTTCATGTAATTAGAGAAGAAGCTGTGGGATCAGGACAAAGTGTAACACGGAGACACTTGATATTTAACAACAGTCTTAAAAATCCTCACTTTCGAAGTAAACCAGGTGAGATCTGGCATATTTCAGATAAGTGCAAGTCATGTTTGCCCCATTCCCAGTCAGTGATGTCAGTCTCTCCTGACAAATAATGAGGAGAGACATGGGGAATGTGCTCAACTGGGAGGTTGCAACCTCTGGGGGCATGATAAAAAAAAAAAAAAAAAAGACTCACTAGACAAAATAAAGGACATAGAGAGGAGTTTTAAACGGAAGAATCTAATTCAATAGTTACTTTATGGAGAAGTTTTTTCTTTCAAAATGTGTGCCAGTCCTTTTTATTTTATGCTTTTGAATAAATGTGTAGTTTAGGTACTTATGAAAATAATGCTCACCCCTCACCATTTATTAACATTTCTGTTCAGTGCAGCCACTTTGAAACTTTCTCTTACCTTACCTCCAATAAACACATCAGAGTTCAGATATGTAAATACTGCAGGCGGCTGATTATTTGCCTGCTGAATTAAACTTTGATAAGGGCTGACTTGTGTTCTGTGTGACGTTAAGTCAGAGTTGCCTTTTTCAAAAAAAGTAATGACTGATAGATTGAAAGCGACCTGAATAAACACAGGCTTTATTGGAGCTGTACGCATTCCTCTGTGCAGTTTATTGGTTTATTATATATGTGAGAGGTGCTGCCCTTGTTACACTTTGGTCTCTCTGTTAGATATACTTCTGCAAGTAAGGTGACAGATTATCAGTCTAGTCCACACTGAAGAAATATGAAAAAAAGGGGAAAAAAAGGTGAAAGCTTTATGAAGCTTGGGCTGATAGTAGCTCAGCGGGAGAGCGCTGAGGTGGAAGATGAAGGGTGAAAATGTCAGGTTACTCCGCAACCTCGTAAAACAAAGTGCTGCTAAGTAGTCTGTTTTTCCAGGGTGAGGTAAATTATTAAACCAAGAGTTTCTAGCAATGAGAACCCAATCAGTGATCATTATTTCATAAAAAGAACTGGATAATCTTCATGTTGGCTTAATGCCCAAAAAAGTAAAAAATAAAATCAATTTTACCTTTTTTAATGCATAAATGATTTCAGGTATATCTTAAATTGTATTTTATGGAATCTCTAGTAATTATACACCCATTTCCTAACTGGACATATAAATATTCACTTAATTTGAACCACATATGCCTATAAATTCATTATTTTTCTTACTGAGGATATTCCAGCTTCCCCCTGACACAAACACACCCTGAGCGAAGAGCAAATTCCCCTCACTGATGTTGAACAAGAGTTGCAGCAATTAAAAATATACATTCAGCAAAGCAGAAGCTGCAAACTTAGTGTGCTTTTTAATCCGTCTCTGCACAGGTGGTGGACAAAGTGCACAACCTGGGCTGCCTTCTCTGTCTGTCACAACAGCTTGGAAATGTAAGCTCTTCCACTATGTGACCAGAAGGCACCTGTCACAGACAAGGATGTTATCTGGACTAATTCTGACCTAATGCTTTAATTACCTTACAGTAATTAAAGCACTTAATGTAAATCAAGGCAGCTGATTTAGGAAAAAACAAAAAGGTATGAATAAAGAAAAGGAGTAAAAGAAAAGAAGTAAAAAAAGATTAGTTTTTTCCACAGAGGGTATTAAACATATATAAATAAAGTTGTAAACTGTCTGAAATAATGTTTGAAGTAACTTACAGCATATTCATTGTTTCTGATGTCCTCAATGGTGCAAAGACTTCTCGTCATTCCGCTCATTTTCCTCTCAGATTTAATAAATAACCTCTACAGCACAAAATAAAAATAGAAATAAATAAAGGAACGCCGCTGTTTTCTCCGCGGATCTTCCACAGTGTGTCTCGCTCTAACCCACGCTGGCTTTTCTGTGGAATGATGATAACTCCTCTCAGCGCGTCACAGTGGGAGTGGGACAGAAAACAAATAGACCCGCCCACCAAACGGACCGAAACAGCCAAATAGGGAACAGAAATAAAACGGGTTGGACTGTAAAGGGAGGGCCCAGAAAAAGCTGCAGCCACCGGTAGAGCAAGTTCTGGAACAAGGAGCTCCCAGGTCCAAGCAGAGAAAATTTAAAGTATGAAGAATAACATCATGTAATACAAAGAGACACGCTGCCACCAATGGAGGTGTCGAGTTTCCCTTTAAATTATTAAGAGAGAAAAGTTAAACGCCTGACTGAGCCGGTTTAAAGAGGCTGCTCACATTACAAAGCAGTGGAAACAAACTGTGATTTTAGAGGCACTAAACATGCGACTAGTGGGCAAAAAATATGGTTGTCTTTGTTGTGATTTATACGTTTTACTTAATTTAAAAGTATTATGGGCTAAATTTCCGTCAGTATGTCAGCTACTTTCTCGGTATTTATTTATTTATTTATTGTTATTATTAAACTGACCTGTACAAACAATGAGCAATTTTTATAAATAGAGTATCAACTACTATGAGGGGCCAAGGTGCAGCTCAGTATTTAATTATTTCCCGGAAGTCGATTTAGGAGTGGGGAATTACGTCACAACAACTCTAGCCCATTGCAGCTGCAGCAAAACCAGAACCAGAGGGAAATGCTATTGGCTAGAATATTCCATCTCTCCAGGATCTGTACACCTCCAGGACTCTGAGGCATGCAGGGAAGATTGTGGCTGATCCAGCGCACCCGAGCCATAAACTATTTCAGTCACTTCCGTCTGGCAGGATGCTGCGGTCCACTGAAAAAAATAATGCAACCACATCTGGCATTTACTGAATCATATTTAGTTACTTGACAGTAAAGTAACTAAATATGATTAAGTAAATGCCAAAAACGGTTGCATTATTTTTTTCAGTGCAGGACCAAATCCTCACTCCAAAAGAACAGTTTCTACCCATCCTTATATATATAAGGTAGATAAATAGTATATTGTATGTTTTATATTGTATATACCTGTGTATTGTATATATCCTGTATTCTGTATATGTCTCTGATTTGTCTGCATGGTCAACACCAAGTCAAATTCCTTGTAAGTGCATAAAACACAAGTGACAAACCTACCAAAGTTCTTTCTGGAGATCCAGAGAAAACACAGGCAACATCTACACCATCCAGTTATCTCTATTACAAAGTGTATTTATGTTTATACTTTATATAAAAACCATGGAAATATAAAGCATTTTCTAGAAATGTTTCTAACAAACCCCCCTGCTGAACATGATGTGTCCCATATTTTCCAAAAAGCAAATACTTAATCCCAAAATCTTATCCTGTGAACTTGTTAAATGCTTTAAGGGATGCACATCCTGTTACTTCTCTCCTAAAACTAACACCACAATCAAAAAAATATCACATCTACGGTTAAGCATGGTACATATTGCTGTAAATGATACAATGAAAAATTCTGCTCTGTCAGAAAACTGTGATGGAAGATTAACGAGAAGAAAAAGACAAGAAAATTCCTTCACAGTAATGTAAAAACCTCGTCGGCAATCATTACAAAGGCTTGATGACAGGTGTTGCAGTAAAGCGTAACACAACCAGTAGTTAAATCAAGGGGTCATTTAATTAACATTTGGTCAAATAAATCAAATTGTACTGACAGGTTCAAATTGGAATTTGCACTTTAAATTTACTGAAAATTTACAGAGCGCATTCTCCAGGGTGAAAACTCACTACTCAGCATTGGGTGCTATGCTCGGGAAACGTCTAAAAGTTGTGCAAAATGTATCAGATTCAGAACATATTTTAATACTTTTCTTTGTGATTTGGGTACAGTTGTACAGTCTGATCAGCATGTTTCCAGCTTAGACTGAGGTCACTTTACAGGAACAAGATGACAGTGCAAAGTAACAAACAGAGCATTCCTCTATCGGCTGTTACAGCACAAAGAGACCAAAGGAAATAATGGCACCTGAAGCGCAAACAAATGCTTGGAGTCGCACACAAAGCATGAAACTCAAACACGGAATAGAGCTCCAGAATAAAAAGCATTCATCACTCCGATTATTCTGGTTAGTTAAAGTCTTTTAAGAACTTTTCAACTTAATGACCTACCAGGCAAGAATGTGGCTGTATTTTAAGTCACCGTGGGTGGTGTTTTTTTATGCATCAATTATCATTTGGAATGATACTCCTCCACATGTGCTATGTCCTCCAAACCACAGCACAGTCAAACCTCGGAGCTGCGTGTTGGGATGTGTCCCACAAACAATAGAGGCAACCGTTTGCATCCGACTATTTTCAGACACACTGATCCAGAGCTTAGACACCAGACTGTTGTGGGAATCCTAATTCATGTGCATTCAAGTCTGGTTCTGAAAATAAAGAGGTACACAAACCAGTTATTCAAGGAGGTTGCATACATTGGTGTCTCTGTTTAGAGGTGATATGGGATGGAACAGCAGATGGTGAGGCCGATCGGAGTAGGAATGCAAATGAATCAAGGAAGATTTAAAAAAATAGAGATACAGGTGAATTTTAGCAGTCTCCTTGGCCAATTTAAACTATGACTTTTAAACAGTTAGGGAGAAAAGGGTTACTTTTGTAATGCCCCTTTGGTTGATATTTTCTAATATACACCTATACTAAATAGGTTATAATATTTGTTCCATTGAGGCTTGTTTATAAGATTAAAAATAACATTGAAAAAGTCATCCTTTGTAAGACGCTTTTCATTAGGCCCATATTTCTGTATTACAATGTTTTTGTTTTTTGGTTGGATGTAATATTCTGATCTCAAATGTAGTGTTTTAATTCACTTTAAGCAGGAAATGGTCATAAAAAGCAAAGGGAAAATTTTGAAAACATCAGTTAGTTGTAAATTTATCTAATGTGTTTCATTGGAGGGACTCTAAGAGCCGAGGCAGCTATTGGTAAAAGCAGAGCCACATTATCACGATCTGCAGGTCTTGGCTTGGACTTGAACCTGGTTTTTAAGGCTGAAATTATCCAATCAGTAGCTTAAGACTTTTGAGTACATTTATATTGGAGGGAAGCAAATATGTGGATTAATCATGATCGATTATTGAAATAATTGCCTTTAGTAATTTAGTAATTGGAAGTTTACTGGAGTAAAACATGACATTAGCTGAAAAACAACACATTCAGAACAGAAAATGAGCCAAAACTGAGTATTATGAAAATATTCTCCTTAAAAGGGAGTTTCAAATCTGAATTTGAGTAATTATGGAGTCTGACATGAAAACAGTCGTTGTGGGAAAAAGGTAAACTTTTTTTCCATGAGTCAATAGGTCATGACACAATGACATAATTTTCTTTAAACATGCTTTAACCCATGTCATCTGTTCTTTTGTGTGTCTGACAGGAAGGAAAGTGATTTTCCACCATTTTCACTAATTTCACTAATCACCAGGACTCCCCTTCAGTTCATGACTTCAGTATTTTTCTGTCAACTTAGATAATTTCCGGATTATATGCTGTTATAAAATCAGGACTATAGTACAGGTGGGACAGTTGGAGTTAATTCATTTTTTCCTCCTGAACATTGCTTCATCGGTTTATTGTGTTGTCATCATCTCAGCCTACATGTTGATCAAAAGGATCGGTATTTATAGCACTGACGTGTTCGAATGATGACAGAGTTGATCTCCAATCCTCAGCTTTAAGAGTTTCTCACAGGGCAGGTAGAGACATGTCGCGTTATTTTTTGCAGGCCATTGAGACTTATGGTTTCTTACCACAGAGGCCCTGGAGGCAAATGGAAACACTTTACAACTAGATGACAAAAGCAGACATTTGTAAGAGCAAACCCACAATAATTACAAAAATGGACACACACCCAAGTCTTGGCCAAGACTTCTCAGGTACAACAGTTGTGTCTCGAAAGCTGGAATATGGAAACCCAGTCCTGCCCATGGAAAGTATGTACCAGTCTATTTTATAGTCTTACAAAACAGGTAATGTACACAAAGTGTTAATGCTGTGCAGGTTTGGCTGCCCCAGCATAGTGAGGGTTGGATCATAGTAAACACTGTGCGTCAGACTTTATGCCAAAGAAATCAGCTTAGAATAAAGGCTTCTAGGGTGATCTCGTGACAAACAGGACTAAAAAAATGCTTCTCCTGTTCCTGCTTTGAATGCCACACAATAGCAGCATGGACTGTAAAAATACACTTACTTTGTGGTCTTTCAATAACCAGATCCAATGATAAAGACTACAAACAGACTGAAAGAGACTGTTCTGTGAGCCAAAGTGCCAAAAAGGATGTTGGGTCTTAGAAGCTGGGACATCACTTCAGGCAGCTGACTTTCATCTTCTTTAGAACTGCAACAAGCAAAACCCATAGAAATGTTACATCCTGAAAAATGAA
This sequence comes from Cyprinodon tularosa, assembly GCF_016077235.1. Lineage (NCBI taxonomy): Eukaryota > Metazoa > Chordata > Actinopteri > Cyprinodontiformes > Cyprinodontidae > Cyprinodon > Cyprinodon tularosa. The sequence goes on along the minus strand of NW_024038982.1, from coordinate 910,946 downwards.
ACCCTAAGCTCGATGAAAAAGGTTCCCCAGATTATTACATAGTTGAGTTGAATACATGTATTTAAAATAAAATCACATTGCAATCTAAAATCTTTTCTGTAAAATATGTTGCAGCTTTGAAGACATTTTCTATGAAGTGATTTATTAACTGACCTAAGCTTTACACTATGGCTGAAACAATTAATAGTGATAAAGGAATATATAAAGAGTATAGAAATAATCAACTCCTTTAGAAATCAACATGGGTGGCTTATACAAACTCTATAATATGCCAAATCTGTAAAGTGGCATAGTTTTATGGAGAGCCGTTTCCATATAGTCTCCAATGGAGCACACTTTATATTACAATTTTTGAAATAAATTAATTGAAAATAATAAATGACAAATTATTTTAGCAAAAATAATCAGTAGCTGCAGCAATGCTTGACAGGGGTCATTTCAAAGGTGCAATGGCTACTGTAATAGATGCCTGTTGTGGTGGTATCTATTAGCTGCTGTATCAAAAATGTAATTCTGATAAATGTCCCTTCGTAGGGCTGGTTAAGGTGTTAAAATTGGTGGCTTTCCTGTTGCAGAGCTAGTTCAAACATTGTCTACACATTTGAACGGAAGTGAGATCCAGAACCTGAATTTTATCCTGAAGTGTGTGTGGGATCATTTTTCTGCATTGAGTTGAACATCGACATGGTGATAGTCCCAAATCATAGTGCTGCCACCACTGTGTTTGAGAGTGGGTAAAGTGATGCTGGGTTTGAAAAACTTAACATTCATTAAAGCATGTTCTTATCATATAGCCAGAAATAGATTTTCTTTTTTTTTTTTTCCCAGATGCTTCCTTCCTAGATAGCCCTGACCTTTAACTCGTTGAAAATGAATGAATATTTAAAATCGATTCAAGGTAGAAAAAACAACAGATTGCATGCAAAGTTCTTAACACAGCTGTATGCACGAGTTGTAAAGTTAGAGGTTGATAATGAACACCACCATTTTTTTCTCTAACAGGCAAAGGAGGGCATTTCCTTAAGTGAAAAAAGGAATTCATGTTTGGACTATGTTTTTTTAATAGGTAAGAGAACAGATTTCATCCTGTAAATCATTAGCTTAGCTTGAGATAAGTTCCCATTTACAAGAATATAACATTTCTTCTTTATACAATCCCAGCAAATATAACTTTAGATTATAGTTTGTTCTTTTTTGCAGATGTTCAAAAAGCACAATTTCATATTCCCACCCCAAAATTTAAAGCTCAGTTAATTAGAAAACAAGGAAACCTGAGGTTTGAAAAAGGAAATAACCAAAGGCATGTGTGTGTGTAATTCTTATCACAGCTATGATGGAAAACAGCTCTACAAAAACAAACTACAATGGTATTTTAGTTTATTCTGCTGTATTACCAGAGAAGTATTAGTCTAAGAGATTTAATTTTTGAGCTTAATGATTTACCAAACTAAATCTCCTACTGGTTGTTGTTTCTTAAAACCACTCTTGGCCGAAGGAGTTGGATCGTTCAGTTATTGTCAATAAAATACCTTCATCTGTGTTCAAGTCAAGCAGCATTCCTGCAAACTTCAGGGATTTTTTTTTACGTTGAGTTTTTTTCCTGCTTTACTGGCAGTTTTCTTTGCAATGCCAGCCAGCGGGAATATTCCATTCCTTTCAAGCTTTGCATATTTCTAAATCACTCTTTCATTATCAGCTTCAGCTTGTTTATCAGAGCAAGTTTTCCACATCTCTGCTGTTTACCTTCAGACAGTTTTTAGGTTTTTGTTTATCTCTGCTGGAAGAGTCCATGTTTATTTCTTGTTTTTGAGTTTAATAATTCATAAATTTAGAGAAAGTATTCTATCCTGTTTTGGTATGCTGCTATTAAATGGAACCTCTTCCCAACAACTTCCTTATCATCCTGCTTGTATAATAAACTTGGGGTTTAATTTGGTCATTTGTCACAGTTCCAATAGTTTTAACCTTTTTTTCCCTTCACTTATTGTTTTCCTTTTCTTTTCCTTTTTTATCCAGTTATTACATTAGCAAAATAACAAAAAGAAGAGTAAAAGTGACTGGTGTATGCACAAGTTAGGGACAATTATTTCGACAGTTTTTGTATACTGTCCATTTCTCCCACAGGTTTTCCCATTTTGATTGTTGATGTTTTAACAGTATGTGAGTTTTTTTATGTTCTAGATTTTCCAGTTATCTAATGGTGGGGAGTTGGTATTGTACCTTTTCTGGGCAATTGCCTTTGTTTGAGGCTCCCAACAGAATCTTATACAAATATCGGTCATTTTTTGGTGTGGTGATTGCTGCTAAGCATCCCAGATATAGAACTGTACATGTTTCAGGTACATCATAGTGTGGGGTAGTCTGAACTTTCTCTTTTTCTTGGGCGTTATGGAAAACCTTACAATAATTTTCCAACAAAATCTTTTCCATATTCTCGAACTAGATGTACCTTGTTGCATCTCTCAAATATCGTACCACAAGTCACTTATTTCCACCCCTAATTCTTTTCCCGTTTATCTTTTATGTATTGTGTGTAGTCTTGCTGTTAGCCATCAAGCTTTGTAGAGTTTTGATATAAATTTTCCAGGTATGTTTTTTTATATTACTTTACTAATATTTCTGTAATTGCATTTATTTCTCCTGGGAGACCTGGTCGTGCTTTATTTTAATACTATTTTTGAATCTGAAGATACATATAGAATTCTTGTTTATCTAAATCAAACTCTTGTTGTACAGTCTAATAACTCTGGTAGCAGAAATTATAGTCTTTGGACTGGAGTCTTCATTTCATTTGGATGGGATTAAATTGATCTCAGATAATAAAGTAAAAAATCTTGCTTTTATTTTTGATCAGGACCTGTCATTTAAATCATTTAAATTAAAAAGAGGTTTCTAGAATTTCCTTCTTTCACCTGCAGAATATTGCAAAAAAATTAGAAATCTCCTGTCCAGGGGTGATGCTGAGAAACTAGTCCATGCATTTGTTACTTCAAGGCTGGACTATTGTAATTCTTTTCTATCAGGAAGTCCACAAACTGTAGTTAAAAGCCTTCAGCTGATCCAAAATGCTGCAGCCAGAGTTCTGGTGAAAATTAAAAAGAGAGATCATATCTCGCCTATCCTGGCTTCTCTTCATTGGCTTCCTGTTAAATCCAGAATAGAATTTAAAATCCTCCTTCTCACATATAAAGCCTTAAATGGCCAAGCTCCATCTTATGTCAGAGATCTGATTGTTCCTTATGTTCCTAACAGAGCACTTTGCTCTCAATCTGCAGGTTTACTAGTGGTTTCTAGAATTTCTAAATGTAGAATGGGAGGCAGATCTTTTAGTTATCAGGCTCCTCTCCTGTGGAACCAAGTACCAGTTTTAGTCCGTGAGGCAGACACCCTGTCTACTTTTAAGGGTAGGCTATAGTTGGAGAGGCTCAGGTTATCCTGAGCTATCTCTATAGTTATGCTGCTATAGGCTTAGACTGCTGGAGGACATAGGGACTCCTTTTTCACCACTCTGCAGAATTTGTTAGTTCAGTCTCTATTGTTATGCTCTCTGCTTTTTCTCATATTCACTTATGGTCTGTTCCTGTTTGGCTGTGATGCCATCCTGGAGAGAAATATAAGCTGCCATCAACACCTTTGCTTATAGATGGTGGAGATCGGCCTGTTTTTCAGAGTAGTCCTGTTTCTCTGACTGTCACTGGCTGAATGTGCTCTCTTCATCCTCTGACCTGGGAGTTGGGTCGGAGCTCGTCTGCCTGGCTGGGTGTTTCCTGGACGGGGCCACCTGTGGAGCTGGTTTACAGTTGTCTTTTGTATCTCTGCTTCTTTTTGTATGGCTGCTTTTGTCTCCTTGAATCCGCTCACACTGAGCCTGGTTCTGCTGGGAATTTCTTCCTCTTAATAGAGAGTTTTTCCTCCCCACTGCTGCCACAAGCATGCTTAGTGTGAGGGATTGCCTTCAAGTCAATAGGTTGATGCAATCAACTGGTTTTCCTTAGATAGAAAACTTTGAACCAATTTCACTGAATGATCTGGTTGAATGGTAAATTACCTTGAGATGACATGTTGTGAATTGGCGCTATATAAATAAACTGAATTGAATTGAACTCTTTTTTTTTTTTTTTTTAAAGCTGTCCTTTAAGACCATTGTTTTTTCATGACATGTTCTCCTGATTTCTATTTTAGAGGACTGAATTGGAAAAAGGACCTCCCCCTCAAATCTAAAATACAAAAAGTCACTGATTAAAAATAAACTGCTTAAGTTTCAAAATACATTGTATTGTGTGTAATGTATGCACAGAATAATAAAATACCCAAAGTCTGTTATTATATTCAACTTAATTCTAAACGGAGAAAAATGTGTGCCTATATTGTCAGGGTTAGCTTTGAATTAAAGGAGGAACTTTTAAATGTTTCTCAGTGAGAACTTGAACCCCTTCAACAGAAGATTAAAGTGCCTTAAAAGGATGTTTGAGTTTCCATGCAAAGCAGTCTGTAAGAGTTATGTTTCTGTTTCCATTAGTACCGTAGATGGTGAGAGTCACTTTCTGCAAGCGGTGTCATTTCAGGAGAACAAGCACTGCTGTTCTGAAGAAAAACTGTATCAGTAGTCTAGGTTTTTTTCTTTTTAATGATGCTCAGAATATGATGTTCACACAAAGATTGGGAACAAATAATGTCTCAACTTGTATTCTTCCCCCTAAATGATAAGCACTTTTCATTTAGGCAGATAGTAACTGAATTTCCTCATTCCTTTGATTATCTGGCTACTCAGCAATAACCTTCATTTGCTGCTTTTGTGACAGGTTTGCATTATGGAGAAATATAATAGAAACTTGTTCTCTTTAGCTTAACGATTCAAATGATACTATTTTCTGTTTGAATCTATGGCAGCATGTTAGAGCTTAATGTAAGAACTGAAAGGTTGCAAGTTTATTAATCATTGGAATGATTTAAGGGGTGCATCTAGTTTTATAACCTGGGCATAGGTTTTAGATCAGAGCTCCTGTAACTTAAAGAACTCTAAGAAAATATTGCAAAATGAAACTATAAGCAGCACTGGATTTTTGTGCTTAATGTCATCTAAGGTCACCAGCGTCATGCTTGAACAACAAAGGGAAATGCTGTCAAAAAAAAAACATGGCCTATCGTTTTCATTTTCTCTGTGCTCTAAAAGCGACGGAACATTTCTCCGTCCAGTGCCTAAATGCTTTACCTTATTATTTTAAAGCTAAAAGTTTTTTTGTTTTTTTTTGCCATCATATCTGGAGTGACTGCCATCGTTTGAGGCTACTGTGACAAATTGCTGTAGCCTTATGACTTTTATTGGACACATTTGTTGATGCCGACTGTAATCTGCTCTCTTCCAGAGAAATTCACTGGAACAGGAGGGAGATCTTATCAAACAGCATGGATAAAGTCAGCAAGTTGCTGTGTGTGTGTGTACTTGGGAACAAGACAACTAGACAGTTTAACATAAAATATTTATTGTAGCTAAATTAACAGATGTAAGTGGAGGAGGTTTCCATTTTCTTTTTTACATTGTACAAATCATCTAGTACCATTTTCCAGATTTACTGAAAATTCAAGTACAAACATTACACATGATTTATCATTAAACAGTTGTTTTAAGTGTAAACAATACAATTCAAAAAGAAAGATTAATATAACTTGAAAAAAAGTTTTTTTTTTTTATAATTGAAAAGCATGACACTGCTTACAGGTTTCATTGCATAATACAAAGAGATGCATTGTAGTTAAACTGCTTTTACAAATAAGCAGCGGTTTGCAGCTGGCGGATGAGGTTTTTGGCCATTGTTTTCTATTGCAAGAGTAAAAAACACTTTAATAAGGCTCTCTGTCTAAACGGTGTTTACACCTGGTGCAGTTTGAGCTGCAAACTGCCTGCAGGACAACAATCAACACTAGGTGGGTCCAACCTTAATGAATGTAGGAGAATTACTAGACATCAATAAGATTATGCTACAGTAAATCTAATAGGAGGCAGCATTTCTATCCCTTCACAGTAAAAATAATCAGCTGTAGCCTTATGTGTGACAATAGTTTCAGCACTAGAGGTAATGCTGTTCAATAACCCATAATAATAGAAGCAGTACTGATTATTTTGTTAAAAATGGCGGAATATTGTTAGCTGTCTGGGACCAGTTTTTGTTTTTAAGTTTTCTACTAGAACTTGTTTTAGATGCCAAGTGAACTGCCTGAAATTAAGGAGTGAAACATAAAAAAGACAACTGTTTAGTTACAAAAAGGCACAGAAAGGTTAATGATTTTAAGGCAACCCAGAGTTTAATTTAATGCTACAGCTATAAAACCACAACAACTTCCCATCACACTGTTCCTAAGGTTTTAAGCCCTTTTATGTGATGCTGTACTATTGCAGTGTTGCCTCTCTTTCTTGTTGCTGTGCTGAAGGAAGGCTCATATACTTCTCCCTCACTAGGAAGATGTATGTGGCTGTTTAGAAATAACACAGAGTCATTCTGTGTAAACTAAAGCAGAGTTTATAATCACGGGTGTTATTATGTTTTAAAACTATGTCTTCTAAATCACATGTCAGTAAAGCAGCTGACTGAGTAGTCAGCTCATTAAACTTGCACTGTTCTTACATAAAGAGCAGAAAAGCTATAACAGAGTTCCTTAACATTTTGAATCCAAAATTACATAATTTTCCTGGCTCAAATCTTCAGTTTCACGGCATTCTTGACATTTGGGAATAAATGATGAAACAAACCCTTTCATCCATTTTCCATAGTGTGGCATAGGGCCACTCCCCTGCTTTTGTGGCACCTTAACTGAATACATGCTGTTATAGGGACAGACGCCTGTAGATCCATATGCTGGTATAGAATATTGGAGATAGAAACATTTTATAAAAATATAAATCAATGTAAAATCTGCTACATTTATTCAGCTGCATTAGATTTTTGTTCTGTAGTAATTTCTCCTACCTACATTTTAAACATGTCTCTATTATTGTTTCCATAGAGTCTTGGAAAACATCGAAGGTAAATAACAGACTTTTCTAAGCTGTGAAGGAACCCCGGAATAAATAACCTTAAGTAAAAAGCATTTAATTTATGGGTCTCCATGTAATTTCTTTAACTCTTTCATCAAAATCCACACTAATGACAAATATTCTGGTATCAGTATGAAAAATTGTTCCTTTTCTGTTTTATCATATAGACTTTTCTGTTTAAATAAATACTACATTTCCGTTGTATTTGTACTACATAATCATACTACTTTTAATTTATCATACTATATAAAGCTAACACCTAGAGTGACTAGTCATCCTTAGAGATTAACTCTAGAGGCTTAAGGTTTTTTGATCCACTGGTTTTCTAATTATGGTGATGTAATCTTAGTCAGGGTTGATCTGAATACTTCTGCACTGGAAACTGCTGCAGAAACATGTTTAAATGGCCATGAAAAAAGAAAAAAAGAGAGTTGAGTGAATTCAAAATGCAACACGCTTCAGAGGTGAAGCAGCGCTGAAATGGTCCGACATACTCAATTTGTGCTTAAAAAAACAAACTCAAATAAGTGTGCTTAAGTTTTGAAGCAGTCCAAGCTGCATATATTGGTGCACCTTCAGCAGTATTGGTCATGTATTGTTGAGATGGAGATGGCGGGGGAAAGGCTGGGGGGGAAATTCCTTTAAATACTAGGAATGTTTTGTTTCCTTACATTCATGCTGGTCTGGAAAAATGCCTCCCAACATTGGTCTCTACAATGTGTCGTTAAGGTCCTCTCCATCCTCCCTCATTGTGTGCAGTGCATACCATACACTCCTCTAACTTTTCCCCCAGTTCACCCCCTCCCCCCCACCCAGTTATTGTTCTCTGCAGGGCTGTAATGTCCACCTCTTGTTCTGTTCCGCCTGGGAACTCGATCATTAGCATGAGCTGGTCTGGAGGTTGCTTTCGGTTAGGATGGAGGTGATAGTGGAGGGGTCGTACAGGCTGTCGTCGTCATCGTCTGAGCTGAGAACTGATGAATCCAAAGCTGGACGCATTGAGACTTGAGTTTTTCTCCTATCAGAAAGAGACAGCAATAAATATGTACAATTTAAAACCTTTAGAAGTCTTGTTTTAACTGGCATTGTGGCAAGTAGCAGTTGTATAGCTCCCTCCTCTGGCTGGTTAGGGTTAAAACATGTTACGCTGGTATTTGATGTGATGTCATTCTGCCTGTTGAAAATGAGTAATGCACAATTTCATCTACATTTCAAGACAGTTGTGTAATCTCTATCAGTAGTATTATGTCACAGATGAGAAACTTGCATACACTAATCATGATATCATTTTTACGAGTGATTTTATTCATCTTCTGATGGAAGGGGAGGAGACTGTATCTCTGTTAGTCAGCCAGACAGACAGCTGTGATGATCTCAGCTCTGTGAGGAAGGTTAATTAAAACTGAAACACCTACTTGAGCTCCGTTTCCAAAGCGGTGACTCTGGTCTGTAGTGCATCTTTGAGCTCCATTTGCTCCTCCATGTCTCTCTGGGCTTTCCTCTTCAGAGTTTCAATCCTCTCCAGCTCTGTCTCTCCTTCGTCCACCTGCCTCTTCAAGGCCTTTACTTTCAAGGTAAGCTGCAACAGGCATTACAGTTTCAATCTAACATGGCATGTTTCTGAGTGTTAAAAACCTTTTTTTTTTTTTTAAACATGATTATACCTGATCTCTCTGTTCAGTGTGAGCCTGTCTCTCCTCATCCAGCGTCATGTTGAGATCTTTTAGTTTCCTCTCCAGTCGACGCTGTGTCGACAGCATGTTGTTCTTCTCTCTTTAAAATACAGAGGGAAAGAAAATGCTATTTCTTTTCCCATAAATATCTTTGAAGCACATTTTCTGTGCCTTTTACAATGTACCTTTCCTCATTTCTCAGACGGTCTTCAAGCTCCTGTATTTTGTTTTCCAGCTGAGAAACTCCTGTTGAGGAGCGAGACTGACCCTCCATCTCAACCACACGGTTCCTTAGCTCCTTCAGCTGCACAAAAAAAAGTCATAATTTAAAAACCGAAGGGGATCATCAGTGAGGAACTGACTTTAAACCTTGTATTAACAGAGGTAATAATATGTATTCGTATGCACATTGTGACATTATAATTTATGGTTTATACAGTTGATTTTTGTGATAGAGCAGCAGAAACTAGACTAAATGGCAAAGTGGAAGGACAATTAGGTCCTTTATAACTACTTAACAGAGAAATGTGTTTTTCTATATAGTTTGGTGCAAACTAGGGCGGCAAATAAATATTATCTTGTTAATCAATGAATCTGTAAATTATTTTTTGCCTAATTGATTGATAATCAGATAGCAAAAGGTTCCTTAGAAAGGATTTTTACAGAATTTAAAACTTCCAAAACTAAAACTTTTCCACCTGAGGAGTTTTGGATAGAGCATATCGACCGACTTTTTAATCTTAAATGCAAATTATTTATTTATTTTTTAAATTTTGGTATAATTACTACTCTTAATAGGTTGCTCTGTCAGCTAAAGACATGTATTACAGTCTCTATACTCCATTTAACATGTAATCCATTGAGGATCATTTCAATAAACAATTAATCACAATTAACCAGATTAAATATTTCAACTCAAGTGCAAACTGAGAAACTAAACATCTGTTTCTTGCTGCCATTCTATAAAGACCCAATTGGTGGAGGGCACATCTAAAAGCTATCCAGTGAACAGCGAGAAGAGCTATCATGAGTCTCTGTGATTCATTGTCTCCTTATAAAGCAGGTCAGTATAGGGGCACATCAATTTAAGTCTTGGATGACAGATTAAACTGGTCTGACAGATATTGCTTTGTGCCTTTACACTAGGGCTGGACAATAAATCAATATATATCACAATTGGGGCTGCAACAAACTACGTTTAGCAAAACAATCGTTTTGCGAAACGATTCATCTGTCGATTATTTTTTCAATTAATAATTTAAAAGCAAAACATTCCTTAAAGAATATTTTTTACGAAATTAAACAAGGTGAAACTAAAACTTTTCCACTTGAGAAGTTCTAGTTAGAGCATATTGACGGACGAAAATGTTTTTGTTATCTTAAATTAATGTGTTAATATTTTTTAAAACAATTTTGATAGAGTTACTGCTCTAATTTGGTTGTTCTGTCAGCAAAAGGTAGGTTTTAGAGTCTATACTCCCATAAACGATTATTACATTACTGAAGTTTCGGAGGATTATTTCAATAATTGAATAATTATGATTAGTCCAATTAATTGTTGCAGCCCTAATCACAAAAAAATTTTACTCAATAAATCATTTTTGGTATTTCGATATACCTTATAGTCTATAATTACAGAGTCTCCTACACATGAGCATTAAGGTTCACCACAGACATGGAGCCTGTGGTTGTAGCTGCAGGCTGTGCTTAGTGGTAACAATCGTTCCTTAACCTTTATATTGGAAGAGTTTCATAGGAGTAGCAAAATAATTTCCATTAGTTTGTACAGGCATCTGTCTTTAATATTGATAACAGAACTATATCAAATTGAGCTATATTGAGAAATCAATAATGATAGGAAACATTTTGACGGTATCATACAGCCCTACCTCAACCTTAATATTCCTATATTATAATATTCATGATGTTTGATCACTAAGGATCGATAACATACCTCTGAAAAGCCCTGAAAAAATGGAATAAATCACCCAGCCTGCCTCTATTTGCACTTCAATTACTTTACTCATCATTACTAATGCAGGGTGACATACATGTCTCTCCATGGCGTTCTTATCCAGCTCCAGGTCCTGTTTGGAGGATCTCTCCTGCATGAGCTCAGAGCGCAGCTGGTCGATCTGGTCTCTGCTCCTGGACACTCGGTCCGTCAGCATCTCCACAGAGCTTTTCTCCTCGTCCAGCTCCAACTCCACACGCTTTACTTTGTCCTAATGGACCCAACAAGACACAAAAGTTCCTCCATCCTGTCTATTCTTCCTCTGAGTCTGTTTCTAGATGAGACATTAGAAATCAGAGCAAGGTGGACTATACCTCCAGGATGCGAATTTCACGTGCTTTCTCATTGAGGCTGTTTTTGCTGGCCTCCAACTCTCCCTCTAGGTGGCGCAGTCTGTTGGTGAGAAGCTCCTTATCAAGCTGGTGGTTGTCCCTCTCCTCACAAGCAAGTTGAAGCTCTTTCTTCTGTCGAACCATCTGGGTAATGCAAAAGAATGGATTTACAACATACATTTATCATTTTATGGTTTGCAAATTACAGATGTCCCTGGATCCCAAACTCTAATCATTAAAAACAGTCGAAATCAGCTTTTATACCTCTTCTTCTAGTCTCCTTAAATTCTGTTGGTTGCGTTCCAGCTCAGACTTTGTGTCGTTTCCATGGCGCTGTACCTCCTGCACCTCCTTTCGTGTTCGCTCTCTCTGCTCCTCCAGCAGAACTTTAAGATTCTGGATCTCTCCTTTTGAAGTTAAGTTCAGAGACTCGTACTAAGAGAGAGAAAAGGGGGTGAGAAACTCATAGATAGAGCTATTTCTTTTTCACCATTGATTCCTCTGAGAATATCGGATGCCATCCCTTCTTACTTCTTTGTTGAGCTTTTCTAAGGATCTCTCTTGCTGCTGTTTGGTGTCCTCCAGCTGGCTGATGGTCTGTTTTAGTGAGTCTCTGTCTCTCTCTGTGCCCTCCAGACGCAGGCCGAGTTCACGGTACTCCTGGCTGAGCTTGGAAGCTTTCCTCTTGGCTTCATCCAGCTCAGATCTGAGGCCTCTAACCTCTGCGTGCAGGGCGAGCTCTGCCTCTGAGCTTTCTGTAGCGTTGCTCTGCAACTGAGCCTGAGTAAACAATTACAGTTATACTTTTTTTTATGCTTTTAGAGCATCTCTTAGTAGGATTGGGTTTATGAAGACGTGTTTTTACCTCTAATCTTGAGAGTTTCTCTTTGAGCCTGGTGTTAGCTGCCTCCTGCTCCTTCTGAGCATCTTGGAGAGAGTTAACCTCTATCTGAGCTTTACCCACACTTGTTTTAGCGCTTTCCAGCTCTTCTTCAGTAAGAGAGAGCTTCACCTTTAAATGGCTAGCTTCTCTTTGTGCTTCAGTTAGCTTCTGCTCCAGCTCTGAGATAGCTGCTGGGCTGGGGAGCTATTTGGAGAAGGAGAAAGGCAGCAGAGACTGAGACATTTTGAAGATGTAAAGTTCAATACCTAACTATGATTTAAGGATGAGGGTAAACCAACCTGTTTATTTTTCTCCTGTGCTTTTGCATAGTCATCTTTGGCCCTCTGTAACTGGTCCTTCAGCCTGTCGATCTCATACTTCAGCTCAGCCTCCTGGTTCTGGTGAGTCTTTTTAAGGGAGATCAATTCCATGACTTTCTTGTCATAATCTGTCCTCTGTTTCTCCAGCTCTAACTTGACCTTCTGCATATCAGCGCTGCACCGCTGAAGCTCCTGAAACAGAGTAATAGTTTACTGTATGATTGTTAACTTGCTTCACAGGTTATTACACAGCAAGTAATGATATGTTGACAGATATCAAATATTTTTAGATGCATTTGGCATTTAACCAGTGCTTTTTTCAGGGTGGAATGCATTGGAAAGATCAGATGAACAAGCATGAAATGATTGTGTCTCCTTTAGAAAGTGTAAAACACAAATGTTCACCATGATTTTACAGTAGGGATGCTTACACTGCTGAGAATTTTATTATGAAATCTGCAGGAAAAGAGACTGAAAAGAAGGAAGGATGAGTGAAAATAAGAAGGACATAAGGAATGACACTCTGTAAAGAAATATCAGAAAGAAAAACTAAGAAGGATAAAGCAAGAGAGGGAGAGGACCAGGGGAAAAAAGGGCAAAGCAAGCAAGGAAGGGTATAAAACAGAGAAATGGAACTTCATTAAGGAAGGATAGAAGAACAGGGAAGGAAGAAAAGACAAAAGCAAAGAAGAAAGGACAGAAAAAGTCGAGAAAGAATGGAGGTAGATGAAAGAGCACAGAATAAAGGGAGGAAGGTAAAGATGGAAGCAGAGCAGAATAGAATGGAAGATGGACGAAATGAAAGGACTTATGGAAAGTTAGAAGGTAAAAGGAGATGAGGACATTTGGAAGGAAGGGGAAAGGGAAAAACACTAAGAAAGTGAAAAAGAAGAGACTGCGAATGAATAATAAAAGGATTGGAGCAAGGACACAACTTTTAGACAAGAGGGGAAGAAGACACAAATGTATTACAAACTTATTTAGTATTTGAAAATATTGAAAATTTAATGTTCAACATTTCTCCAGGATGCATTACAACCCTGTTTTAAGGAATATAATCCAGATGTTAAATGCATATTCTTCTTAGGAGCTAAGACACCCTGATAGCCAGTTTATTTCTTCACCTGTTTGAGAGTCTCTGACTGGCCAGAGTCAGCTGGCTGCTGCTTCATGGTGCTCATCTTCTCCTTAAGCTCCTTCAGCTCATCCTCAGACTCCTCTCTCTCCAGGCGGATTTGCAGAAGCCTGAAAAAAGGTGTAAAAAACACCCACATTATACAACGTACTGAAATCCTAAGAATAATGACATATTCAGCAGCTGCTGGATTTGTATCGGTAAAAATGATGAATTTTGATTTGGTGGACATTAGCAGTTTGAGCAATAACTATTTTTTAGTCACTAGCGACAAACTAATGTAAGATTATCCACACCTCTTCTCAGTGTTTTAATAGTTTCTGCTAAAACAAAGATGGTTTTGTTTTTAATAAACATCTTTAGAAAAAGATTTTAAAAAAACACTTTTAGCAGAATATCCATTGTCAGTACTAGATCATGGACGCCTTTGTTCAGAGAAGGCATCATGAATGAGTGAAGCTGTGAGTGGATAGTCTTAGAACAATGGTTAGCTAATCCTAAGCCTCTCTATGTCTACATATGAGAGCTGTAAAATCACTGAGCCTCACAGTGTTTCAGAGTTGCCGGGTGTCTCTCTGACAGAGAGAGGAAGAAGAAGTGACCAGGAAGAATAAAAGGGGGAAAAAGCAGAAACAAATTAGCAGAAAAGAAAGTGCAAAGAGAAAGGGTCAAACAGAAACGTTTAGAACAATCTGAGCTCCTGGTTTGACTCACTCCTGTTTGGTGCTTCGAAGTTCATCTCTGGTGGCGTGAAACTGCTCCATCCAGTGGTTGCTCTCGTCTCTGCAATCCTCCAGCTGCTGCTGCAAAGTGCGAACCGACGCGTTCACTCGCTGCCGCTCGGCTTCGATTCCTGCGTGAGACTACAGCAGAAGAAGCAGGGCCAGATTTTAATGTTTTTCCTGCTTATGTTAATCGACAGCAGTATGGCTTAAACCTAACAAATCATTGGGCTTTCTGTTTTCTAACTTAAATAATGTCAATCTCTAGATGGGACTAAATAGTTAAATTAGTTCTTGAATTCTGGGATTTTTCTTAATAAATCAGAAAAAAACATTTATTGCAAGTCAGAAAAAAGCTTAGACTACTGTGATCATCTGTTATGAACCTTAAAAACAAATTAAATATTTGAAAAATGGCTAAAGAATCACTTTTCCTCATTGGTCAGAAGCATTTCGACTGATTTAATACAACATAAGTTCCAGATTCTGTGATGATAAAAAGTAAAGAACATTTTGTGGGGATTTAATTTTAAAGATCAAGAAATAAATAATTGTGTAGAACACAAATAATTATGATTGGTTTAAAGGTTCTTTATCAAATGGAAATAAGTTGGAGGTGAATTTTTTGTTTAATTTCTGGGAGTCTGTACTTTGTAGGATCATGGACATCCTCTGTTTGTTTGTTGCACCACTTATTATTTAGGTGAATTTTGCCTTTTAAAGTCACAAAACATAGAAAAGTTTCATGGTGTGACTTATTTCTCACTTGTATATACACGTTACTGTTGACCAGGATGGAAACAAAAACACTACTGGGCATTAAACCACTTTGTTCAGCACTCAGGACTAGTCTCATTCTGCACACCTGAGACACCTGTTCCATGCTGCTGCGGAGCTTCTCCATGTCCACCCTGTATTGCTCTCGCAGCTTTTCGAGTTCTCGGTCATGTGAGGACACCTCTTCCTTCAGAGCTCCTTTCAAAGCTGTGAGCTCCCTCTCTCGTTGCCTGAGTGTCTCCTCCAGCTTCTGTTTCTGCTGGTAGACCTCTGCAAGCTGTGCCTGACTAGACACCAGGTCCTGCAGAGAGAGAGGAGGATGTGAGTATCGTAAACATGGATTCACTAAGAGTCATTTAATAAACAATAAAAAAAGTTAGTATGCATGCTGTACCGTCTTGCTGCCATTTTCTCTTCGTAGCTCCTCCTGAAGTTCTGCCAGGTGGTCCTCCAACTGTCTAACCCGAGCTTCAGCATTCTCCCTGTCCATACGCAGCTGAGTCAGCCTGCAACAAAAACAATAGAAAGAAAAGACTGTTGTATGTGGTGCAAATTAGTAAACAGTAACTACTTGTTTCATTTAACCATGACTCAGGTTGTGGCACAAAGCCGTCCTGTAAACTAGAGCATAACTGTGTGTGCACGCTCCTGTGTCCTCACTCTGATTGTGTTTCGTTTAATTCTTTCTTCTTCCGGTCCAGCATCTCCTGGAGCTGCAGGTTTTCATCCAGGCAGGACTCCAGCTCAGCTTTCAAAGCAGGGTCAGAATTGCTAGCGGAGACCTGTACACACAAGCAGGCATAAAGAATGAATGAGACCTCTGAAACATGAGCCTTAAAGCAGAATACACAGGTTGCTTTTAGGTAATGCTGCAGCGGTATGTCTTTACCCAACAATCAATATGCATAAGAGCTTAAGGTATTAAGAGCTATGTTTAAACCAGCATATAATGAGCCATTATAGTAGATTTTTGTATGATTACTTGTGTACATCTCCAAAGAAGCCTGAAGGCTTTCTGGAATAATCTGAGGATTAATCTGAAGCACACTCCCACAAACCCTCATTAGCCCTTCTGGTTAGATTAGTTAAAAGTCGAAGAAACGCTGGGGACTATTTCATCCTCTCAGTCAAACAGAAGAGCAGGTGAAATCTTCCTCATGTCCATGCAGCTAACAACAGGAGTTTATGTGTGGACTGCAAGTGAGCCATATAATTAGAGCCTAGTTACTCTCTAGATGCCAATCCCCCTTATTGGCAACTCTTTCCAATAAACAAACAAGCTGAATCAAACAAGCTGAATTGAGAAAGTCTTTATGTAACCCAGAAAAAAGTCCTGCACAGATTTACAGGACCATCGAGACTGGTAGAGCTCCATTCAGATGTTTACAGGCTTAAGCTATTTAAAGTGACTGTTTTACTGGTAATCTGATCAAAGATCGTTAAACATCACGGTCCTGTTGGGAGACTTTATTGCATAGATAACCAAGTCGAGTCCTGAAGAGCTACAATCTTTTCTCTTTAGATGTACCTTTTCTCCAACACACCTGAATTTGAAGGCTGAATTTTCTTAGCCTGTCAGTCAGCTCAGCAAAGGCCTGAAAACGAGCCGCTTGTTTTATTCAGGAGTGTTGGAGCATCTAAATTGAATTAAGCACTCCTGCTTTACTGTGACCATGTTTGAATAATTATTTTACTGGAGCTAAAATTGTTAAATGCTTCAACTTTTAATTGTTCTACCTGTATGAAAAAAGCACCAGCCTCACTGGCTCAAAAAGGACCCTTAAACATGATACAAACACCGCTATGATGGACCATTAATACAATGTTCGTATGTTCGGAAGTTTAACCTTTAAAGCAAACATCATTCTTATCAAAATAGCTTAATCAAAAAAATAAAAAATAAAAATAAATCCCATGAAACATTTCGGTTCATGCTGATGTAAAAGTTGTAATTCTGCTGCTGAAGAATCTTTGTGTTCAGATTGTTTTGCGTTTTTCTTGTACATCCAAGGCTGTTTCCTTTTACTTGACAGTGAAAGTTTAGGCCAAATGGTCAAAAGTTGGACTCCACTGGTTGCTCCGACTGGACAATGATCTCAAACAAACATTCAAAGCTTGTTTTAAAAAGACCAGGAACTAAATCAAACAGAACTGAACCAGTTATGTAAAGAAGTCTTTAAGAGCAAACCAGACAAAGTTATGCCACAAAAAGAGTGACTTCTCTGCAACCAATTAGCTGTATTAATCTAAATACAAACAGCAGTGTCGTATGTGTACAGTTGATTTTGCACATAAAAGAATGTTTGGTTTTATTCACAAAAAATGTCTCCATTATAAAAACTTTTTTTGTAAAACTCACTTGAGTTTATATGTAGTATATTAAGTTCCCCCTTAATTAATAGCAGCACGAGCAAATCATTACAGTATAAACCCAAATCGTTGGGCTTCAATAAGCGAAAGGAAACTGTACTCCAGAGGGGAAAAAACACACATTTGATTTTTTTAAAAGAAGGCTGGAAGAAACAGGACAAATATTGCGTTATGTCTGAAGGTCACCAAGGACCCGTCATGTCACATTTCTCTCTCTGCTCCACTCACCCTTCTATCGTCACGCAGGGCAGTCTGCAGTTGAGCCACCTTAGTCTCCAAGTCCCTTTTTTCTCTCACCCACTCTTCCCGGGGGCTTTCTTTAGGCTGTTAAGAGAAAGAGCCAAAAATGGGACAGAGGTGTAACCTCTATGTTGAACACAAGTTGGAACAATTTCTAAAGAAACATGCAGATTTAGAAAGCAAAACGAACCATTATGCTCTGAAACTTCTGAAAAATGCTTTTGACTTTGTTCCAGATGACAGCATCACTCTCAGAAGATCTAAAAAAAAATAAAAAAGGGGGAAAAGTTAACTTCAACACTCTCTGATCCCTCTGATGTGATCTGAAGAATGCAGAGGACTGTACCCCTGTCTCAGGATGTTGTACACCATCTTCATGACCTGCTCCTCCTCAAAGCTCATCCCCGCACACTGAACCTGGTCCAGTAAAAGGTCAGGGGTCACCTTAAGACATAGATCAGAAAACTACGCTTGCAATGTGGCATGCTCTGTTCTGTTTGTAGCTCACAGAAAAATCTGTTGTGATGCCCGACCAAAAAAAAAGAAGAAAATAATAAGGATTCTTACTTGTGAGTCGGCCAGATCCACATGTCTCCGTTCCTCTGAAGCCCACTGATTGGCAGAGGGCCCAGGGAACCTGGAGCCCGGGGCCTGGCCATGTCCTAAGCTGCGGTGAGAGGAGGGCTGAGGCGGGGTGTGAGGATTTGAGTGGTGGACTGGAGCCGTCGACCTGTGTTGTGGCTGTGTAGGTGAGAATCTTCCCTGCTGGCCTACAGCTATTCCACCATCCAAGCTGTTCATCTGTCTGTTGACAGGAGGCTGTGTCTGATGGGAGGGGGGCTCGTTTGCTTGGTGACGTGGGTCAGGGTATGAATGATTGCTCCTAACTGGTTCCACTGACCTGTGATACCCTCCTTGGACAGCCTGATTCCACATTCTCCTGTCCTCAATCCCTTCTCTACTTCCCCACACTTCCCCTCTGTCTCTCCTTACTGCACCGCTTCCATCTAGATGACCATAACTACCAGACTTTCCATCCCCAGGGGGTCTAGACAGATGAAAATCCTCACTGCTGCCACCTCCATCCTTGTCTAGGAGTGAGCCATGAGACTGAGCCCGGCGGAGCGCCCCTGGAGGGCCTCCCTCCCCTTCAGACTCCGCCCACTGTACTCCAGCCTCTGCCATGTCTCTCCTCCGGGGAAGGCTGCCGTAGCCTGAGGAATAGTTAGTCCTAAGCTGGACCCCGTATGAGTCTCCCCTCTGTCCATCCTTCAGGACTACATACGGCTTCCCGTCGATCCCCTTTACCCTGACCGCTACGCCATATTTGGAGGGAGTGTTAGGCCTGGACTTGGTTTGGGGCATTGGCTGTCCTCCTCTAGAGTCCCCGATATTGTTAATAGAATGGATCTGGACTCCATGGTCCATCGGGGGCCTTCGGCCGGAAGACTGTGAGCTCATACTGCAACAGAAAAGGAAAACCTGATTTAGTTAAAACAAGTAAGAGGCTGCATTAAGAAGTACTCTGCTGGAGCTTGAAATTTATTTTTTTAGGAAATGACTTAAAGTCTGGGCATTTTGGTTGCAGACAATTAAAAAGAAGAAAAAAAGGAAGCCAGCTGTAGCATATTATATTCCACAAGGCACCATATATGAAAGAAAGGGGGCACGGTGGAGAACAATCACCGAAGTGGTCGCTTTGCACATATAGCCAACAGCAAGGTGCCCATAACATAGAGAAGATGGGTTTATTAGTATGATTAAAACCTTAGACCCCAGATATGAGCTACCCAACCACAAGTACGTCAGTGAAATTCCATTACCCAAGCTGCACAGTGGGGACTAAAAAAAATATATTTTTAATTGAATTAAAAGAAAAAAACAAATCTGAGATTTTATTTTTAGGCCATATCACCAAGCCCTAAAGGCAGGGTAGAAAACTCTAAGAATAATCATGTTTTTATATTTTCTGCTGTTGTATAGTTACTGAAGAAAAAGTTCAAAGCTTGACTAAAGATGGATCTGAAATCTGTGACACATTTCTGATCCGTGCATGTCTACAAAGGGGCTGAATATTTAAAAACACAAACGAAAAAAAAAAAACAATAAAAACATGAATTTTAGAACCAGAAACATTCATGTTCCTTAAACTCTTTAAAACAGTGTATCAGACTTTAACCCTTAACTAATGATAACCTGTGCATGTTTGCTGGCTAAAAGTAATGTTTTGTAAACAGTGAGGCTAATGCCATGCTGTATTTCAGCCTTGAGAAATGCTGCATATGACCTTCTACTGTGGACCACAAAAAAAGAAAAAGCAAACCATATTAGCGTAGTTGTGTAAAATTCAACCAAGACACAATTATTTAGAAAAAAAAAGACCTTTCTTTGGAGGACAAAGTTTGTCTATTTGTTATAAAGTCAGTTTAAAAATCCTTCCCAATGTAAAAGGAAAAAAAAAAGACATAAAAAAAAATATTTCTGTCGTCCTCAAGCCAATCATGAAGGTAAATAGGCACATCTAAAGTTGATTTAACAGCTTCCTTCCACTGTTAGTTAACACAACTTGTAAAACTACAAAGTAAATGCAAAGAAAAGAAGAACAGCACTGATCAGTTTGCTTAGAGAACAACTCACCTCTAAACCGAAAAAGTTCCACTATATAATCACAATGCAAATATAAATATGTAACGGTGATACAGCCTGAACAAATTTACATAGTTATCAAAAGAAGCTGTTTGCATAGTTTGTGGATAGACTGTAAGCTGTCAAAGAAATGTAAATGATGCATTTGTTTTTTGTTTTTTTTCCAAAAAAAACAAAATGAAACGTTTGCATAAATCTTGAATAAGCCATAGTTTGCTCAAGGACAGAGCAAACTAGCCTGTTTTCCTATTACATAGGTCAGCCTGATCCTTTCTGAATTAAAAAACAAACCGTTAAAAGTTGAAGCCATTCAATCTTTTCTGATACGTTTTATGGAAGCGTTTTATGTTAAAAAAAAAGTCATACAAAGTTCTGTTCACCACAAGCCATGTCTAGGATGAAGCAATGATTTGTAAAATGAGCAAAGTTCAAGGAGAAGCTAATAAAATGAAACTTCTGGCCATGATGCCGAATAATAGGAATGCAGAAAGACAAACAATGGACATCAAACGGAGCACGACATCATCATATGTCACATGGTGGTGGCAGCATCATGGCATGGGGTTCTTTTTTTAAGCAGGTATAGGGAAGCTGGTCAGGACACATAGAAAGATGATTGGAGTCAAAAACAGAATCAGCCAAGGTTAGCAGATTATTTTCTAGGGTTCCTCCACCTCAACATAACATTACATTACAAAACAAGGAATAACATTTTTCTTTGACAACACTGATTCCTACTATCTGTGCAGAATTAATCCCCAAAGAAAGAATTTAAAATCACTGAACTCTTAATAACCAGGACTGTGGAAATAAAACTGCTTTTTCTCCAACAGGAAACACATATGTACTTCTTCCAGGATAAAGCAGAGATTTACAGACGTTGACAGGTTTCTGGTCCTTGACTGAGTGTGTGAACTTTGTTCATGTTGCTCCCTATTAGTCATTAACCTGAAAGCACACACCCAGACATGACTCTCCCTTAGTGAGGAGCAACAACTTTGGATAGTTTCTACACCTCACAGCACAGATAATTATGATCATTTATAGCGTTTAAACTGACATAATGAGGACAGATTCTATATTTACAGCTTCAATTCAACACACTAATTCCTAGAATGCTTTTTTCTAGCTCCACTCACTGGAAATAAAAACTGAACTGAACAGTCAGTGTTACCTCGTAATAAAGCCGTGCTTTAGCTTACAATAGACAACCCAACATTAAAGAGCTACAGTTTGCTACTGCGACTTTGTAGCCACCAAAACACTCCCTCCTAACCTTTCCTACTTTCTATCTCACTTTATAGCTGTGGGGGTGAGAGACAGAAAGCGGGCAGGGAAAAAGAAAGGGAGGGTGAGTAGAAAGATAGAAAACAGTTCACTTTTCTTCTCTTATCAGCGTTTCATGCGATAAAATCCAGTCAGGCCGTAACTGAAAGTGAGAAACAGCCTCAAAAATGCAACTCTGTTTTGCACAGAAACATTAAGTACTTTTCTAAAAAAAGACTGTTTCATTCCATGGAGATCTCTTTAAGAAAGGAGAAATGTTTTGTTCTTTTCTTATTAAAAAATACTTTACTATACCAGAAGAAAAATGACATCCACAAAGACACTGTGTTTCTTTTCAAAATGAAAAGATGAAAAGGTGAAGGTGACGCCTGCGCTGTCATTGAAGATGACACAAACAGGTTTTAAGTATATTAGAGGTACGCAGGTATTATCTGTAGGTGGATACAATTGCAAGGCGTGTAGCTTTTTTTCTTCCACACTCCAAACCATAAGAAACGTTGTGTCAAATGAAATATGTGAAGTCGTGCATGAAGTCTCACCCACAGCTGAACTGTACCTGTTCGACATCGTTTCACACAGGTATTACTGTATGTAGAAAGGCAAAGAGCAGCATTTATTGACGGAAGTGGCATGGACTCGGAGGAATGCAGAAGTGGTGCTGAAGCCGTTTTTCCTGTCTAAATATTCGCTGCACTGCATGCTTTCCCAGGAGTCTCGCTTTTTTTATATTTGTCAAAAGGAGGAGTGAAAATGCCAGTCTATGAGGAAGGGGGTGATGGCAGGGGAACTCATCCTATTGTCTGTCTGATGTGGGGCGGAAAACAAGGGCAGCGATTTAGAGAACGCAAAGAACTGTCCCCCTTTGGTTCCTTCTCTGCCTGATCTAATTTCAAAAAGCTACCTTCAATAACTTCCTTATCTCCAAACTCTAATTTGAAAGCTTTCTGTCTACACCTCTTGAAAAAAATCACAGCAGCACCTCTGATTACTACCTACGTCTGCAGGCCACAGAAACTAAACAGTCATCAATCCCTTAATCCAGCTTTTTAGCTTTAAAAATCATGACCATCAGGGTGATTACTTAAGCTGATTATCTGCCATTTGGAGACAGACCATCAATTTAAATATAAAGCATGCAAACAAAAACAAACTGATGATAGGCAGATCTATTCACAGGTAACGGAAGTCAGCCATTTCTTTTCTTGATCATCTCTGATTAGAAATGCTCAATGAATTTACAAATAGGTCAAACCTTTGTTAAGGCTTTAAGAATCAGCACGGTGTCAGAAAATAGGATTCCAATCATGGACATGTGCTTTGACCAATACCTGAGGGTGATGTTGTTATTCTACCACTTTTATCATGGATTCTGCAACAGTTTTTTTTCCTACGCTGTTAATGTTTGCTAAATTTAATCAAATATTTTATTTCATCTATATGTGTTGGATACCTTAGTATAAACATTTTAAACCAGCTGAATTAGATTTATTTTTATCCAGACCTAAAACTGGTAAAATCCTGATTGATATAATCACAATGCTATTTACATCACTAACTTTACTTCTGTTCATCCTGTAACTCTTATGTTCTCTTTTGTCTTTGGACATTAAACAAGTTAATGCATTTGAATCTTATAGCAGAAAAAAAATGTACAAAAAAGTAAAAAGAGGGTAGTTTAATAGCAGAATATATTAATGTTCATCCTTTCTAGGATTCCAGGTCTGGTTGTTATTACTGAGAAACTTGACAATAAGCAATAAAATATAAACACTAGACTGAGACATTTTAATTTTGTTTTACTTGCCCAGCTGAGGTGGGTAATTTTTCTCACATGATAATTTGATTTGGAGGCACCCCGTTGGATCCCAGATGGAACAATATTCAGAATTATCTGAACATTTGTTCTCCAGTCTGCTTAAAAAGAAATAATGGAGCTTACTCTCCCTTTAACTTTGAAATCAAATAATTAATTTATATCATGTATCGTACATGTTATACATTCATTACGTGTTTGTTCTCCACCCAAAACCTATTTCATTTATTTTTTTCCTATTCCAAAAACAGTCTCCCTTCTGGGTATAAATTTAGTAGGGTGGTCCAGATCAGGAAGGATTTTATCCTGATAGGAGCCTGAGTCACTAAGGATTATTTATTTTCTGACACTGAGTCCAACACTCTGATTATTAAACAGGATAATTAAAATAATGTCCTAAAGCTTCCAAAGGGGGCAGCCTTAAAGTGGAGCAAATAACTTACTAAACAATGGGGTTTATTGTGCTGCAGGCTCTGTTCTTTTGCTCTATGTTTTTTTTAATAGCAAAACATGTTTGAACCTTCTCAAAATGACAACTGAACAGCCTAGATTTGCAGCTCCAGAACAGTTAACTAGGTTAAGAAATCTGCTGCAATGTTCTGATAATCCAACAACTATAATTGGCTTCGATGAACTCAATCTTTCCTCAGTCTTCTGTTTTGATATGACTGGCTGATATTTCAGTTCTGAACCTATTCCAGTGTAGTTATAGTAAATCATATGCTGAAAAACTAAATGTGTTTGTTATGCTTTGCTTTAAATGTTGTAAAATCTACCCTGCACAAGAGCTGCCAAAAGATTAGGGCCCAGCACCTTTTAGTGAAAGAAATTCAAGACCATCTTATTGGATAAAATAATCTATCGGTATTTAGAGTGTAAATATACGGCATTTGGAATGAATTTCAAAAATGTTAAGAGATTCTTTCTATGAAAGTCATACACTGATAATTGAATTCAATACATTGTGCTGCTCTATTTGGGATAAAGACAGCAAAACAGGTCACATACCAGAAAGAGAGCAGCAGCAGACAATAGCTTTTCCTTTCACTGTGAACATTGTAAACAATGAAAAACGGCAAGTGTTTGTTAATCTCTAGCGTCATTTGATCAACAAAATAGAATGAGCACCTTTTAATACAGGTTTTATTGAAAATAAATATATAAATAGCTAATGATTTTTAAAAAATGTCTCTACAATATGCAACCACACACCTAGTCAGGTAGAACTGAGGGAACAGCTGATTTATATCCTACTCCTACCAGCACAGCAAGGATCTAGAACCAGAGACTTTGGCACTGATCATGCAAATAATACATAGAATGTGGGATAAATATTTATTAACACAAATATTCTTCAGTAACCAAAATAGAAAATAAAGATGTAGCTGAATGCTAGCATAGCCAGAGGACATTCCACATCTACACCTTCTGTGACCCGATTGGGCTTTTAACAGGTAGAGCAAGTAGCTCTAATTTGGAGAAAAAAGATATCCAAACAGCTATTTACTAAAATAGATGATTATTTGGTTTAATAAGCTTTGGGAATGCAACAAAACTAGACCTAACTTTCTCAGACAGACTTTTACTTTTTCTTCTAAGGGAAATGTTAACCGCAGCTTAAAAGTAACAGAACTCCCCATCTGCTCCCAGCAGACAGTTAGAAACCTTCTCCAGAGAGATATTCTCCTTCTCAGTTACATCCTTGACATAAAACCAGACCCTTGTCCTCTCTCCAAACTAGTTACTACTCCTCTTTCACATGCATACAAATGTCCATTTATTCCTCTTTTCCCATCCAAAGTAGCTCATTGGCACGAAAAAGCCAGACTTCAGTGTTACCAAGCAGTAAACAAATGACACCATATTAGAAGGACATAAGTATGGCCCTCCCTTCCATCACATTCCTGACACTTCCTCTGCTCCCCTCGCCTAATCAGGCAGGTTCTGGGATTCTATGTCACATGTGAAGGAATTAACTGCCTATAATGTCAAACCAGATTGGTTTTTGCCAAACTATCATAAGATGAAACAGTGGCACCTCATCAAGTCAAAAGATGTTATTAGTCAAATGTGAGACAAAACCCATGAGCCGTGCTTTAACGCTACAGTATAATCTGAGATATCTGTCATCTTCGGTTTCATCTGAGATATCCTTTCCAGTAAAGAGGAGAAACTGGTTGAAAGCAGGAGTCAAAAGTGTTTTATTTAATGACGGGAGAACTAGATTTAAGACTGAACAGCTTAGGTCTGTGAGCAATTACACCTCCTTGAAAACTGTGATTACATTGGCTAATACTAGGCTTACACTGTGGGATTTTTTTACCCTTTTCGGAGCGACTTTCCAATTGGGCGAGAATTTTTCCGAAATTTTACACATTTAGGCTGTTCAGGTGTAGGCTGACTTTCAGCCTGATTGTGTATTGTATAGGGGGTAACGAGGGGCGATCAGCCTTTTATGACCACCTCCGGATCAGGAATCGGAGGTCAGTCGACCGTCGTGGGCATATCGCTCAGTGGGCAAACAAGGACTCTTCTTCCTCCTCTCAGACGAAAACACCGAAGCATGGCGGGGGGTGTAAAATGCAGTTCTTTCTGTAAAATTGACAGACCGTAGTAGCCACTATTGCTCAGCCATGTCTTTGTCCAAAGTTTCATTCTAGTGAGCTTCATATTCGACTTCTACTGGTTTGGCTTCCAGATAGATGAGTCCCAGTAGGGCCATCTCTCTCCGGGGCTGAGTCTAAGGTGGTTTTTAGATGTGCAGTGTAAGCAGGTAGATCAGAGCGTTGGACCGCACATGCATCGTGAGCTGTGAACTCACACTGTCCGACGAAACCGCAGGGTTGCAACGATTTTCAAAAATCGTACAGTGTATGCTCGGCTTAAGATTTTTAACCAGGACTCAGCTGTTGTATTTTAGACTCATTTAGGAACAAAGTAACTACAAAGATGATCCAGATATCCTATTTTTGTATTTAGGTTTGAATAAATAAATGCAACTAAAATTCAATTGATTTCCATACTCAAAACCTAAAAAGTTACAAAAAGGAGGGAGTATAAAATGAAAGTCATCACAAAATACAACCATTATCCTAATGAGGGCATCTGAAAGTACATCAATTAGTTCTCAAGAAATTTTTATTGTTGTATGTCTATTGTATTCATCACAAAATAAGATTAAAAGCCCTGCTAGTTGCATGTTGGCACCATTAAAAAAAAGGCCTTGAAATTATGAAAATAACTTTTTATTACAATATAGCATATCAGAATTTCTTCCTGCTGAATTTCTTTATTCAGCTCATCCACCTTTGATATCTTAAACAAGTTTAATTTATCTGGAGCTTTAGTTGTATTTTACCATAAAATAAAACTAACATATAGTAAAAACCATTATATCTGACATTGACATTAATGATCTTTAGGAGAGAATTAAACTACGTTAAAGCTTTTTATTCCAAATAGCATTTTGATTTCATGTTTTTATAAAGCTATCACACTTTTACCAGGTGGTACAATCAGATTATAGCAAACCAATACAAAATGAAAAAAAACACTTGAAAATTGTCACATAAGTCATCTGCTGAACAAACATGGCATTTTCTATTTAAAATAATAATAATAAAAAAACAGAATCATGATCTGAATTATTATTTGTACCCTTTCCCCAACCCATTTTAACATTTCTATATTTAATTATCTTTTTCAATTGGAACTGATGTAATAAAGCTTAGTTTTGCAGAGACTCGTTGATTCGGGGCCCCAAGCATGTCCCCTAGTGGCCCCTAACCTTGAAAACAGCTGCTTAAAAAGGACAGGTGTGTGGTTGTCATTTTTTTCATAACCTTAATGTGTATATAAACGAAATGAAAGTCACTCCCTGTTTCACTTTTAAAAACAAAGTCGTTGTTTCACATTAGGGGACGGTGATTCACCCTGACACATTTGACTCAGATTTAACTTTGTTAGTTTAATTACTTTTCTTTACAAACGAGTTAAGAGATATAAGTAAAAACATGGTATCGCTGCAGCGTATTACACCTTTATATTCGATACGAGAAAGAGAAAAGTCAAGCAGCATCAGAAAATCCCAGATAAAGTGTATAACTGTCGGAAATGGATGATTGTCTGGTTGAGCCGTGTGGCGGTTAGGATCAAGTTCACACCGAAACTTACCTCTTCTCCTTCAAAGTATCTTCTTAGCTTCTCTTCTTATGTTTCCTCTCGTCTTGTCACCGAAGATACCCTAAATATCTCCCCATACGTCTGTCAAAGAACCATGTTAAACTATAGCCTTCATAAACGTCTACAGTAATAAGTTCACTGCGCTGCTGTTGGAACTGCAACCTGTTACCTTTTTCTCGGGATACTAAAGCTCCGCCCACTGCCATCAAATACTGCTCTCTGATTGCTCAGATCCCCTGGTGTGGGCGGGGCCTGGGATGTTTATCAACCTCTTAATCTCTAATTGAGTTTGCTCTACACAGTTATGACACTTTAACGCGAGTATTTAAAGTTTTGAACACTATAAAATAAATATATAAAATAAATAAGTATATAAATAAATATAAAAAAAAATAGTTGTAAGATCAAAGAGGCAAGAGAATGGAGCTGAACAAGACTTCCCTCAATCTGTCCACTAGATGGCGCAAATATTCCCAAAATGGTCACCAATGATGAGCTACAGTTTTACAAAAGACTCAACTTTATTTATCCTTATTGCCACATTGCCAGACAGGACACTGTATAAAGAGAGAGAAAAAAAAAACTTTATTTATCACTTGGGATTACTCCTTCAGGGAAATTCTGGTTCCATTGGTACAAAAAGTTAAAGCAAGCTGTCATGAAAGATAAAAAAAGAAAAAACAGCCAATATAAAAACAGTGTATATAGTTAAAAAAAACCCATAAAAATATAAAAATATCTGCACTGTAAAGAGCTAAGGGAAGACTGCACAGTAGTTGAACTGGGTTATTGCACTTCTACTGCAGACCTTATAAAATAAGTAAAAAATTACACAGGCTACACAGTAGTCAGTATGTGATATTACACAGTGACAGAAAAGAATATTGCACATGAGTGACAATAGGTAATGTTTTGCATAAAATGTCCAAGGAGGGGGGTGATGACCCTTGTCCCTCTTCCTATCACCTCCTCCTTCCCCCAAGCGAGGAGTTGTACAACTTGATGGCTTGGGGAACAAAGGAGTTTAGCAGTCTGTTGGTCTTACAGTTTACAGAAACTTGAAGCTGGGAAAGGAAAATACCTTTTTGATAGGCTATAAAGTATAAAATGACATTCACAAACTTTTACACATATAACCTGCTATTTGATACCATTTAATTCCTAAGTAAATCAAAAGTAAATCATTCCATGTGTGTCACTGTGAGCCTGTGCTGAAAATTCAGTACAACCAAACCTTCAGGTTCATTGCTTACTGTAAATTGGGATTTCATTTAAAGGTTAAGCTGTTTTAGTAAATTAATTCAAAAGGTAATGCTTACAAAATTTAGTGTCAATATTTTTGGAGTAGTCCATTAGAGTGGTCAATTTTCACTAGAATGTGGTAGGTTCAAGAGTAGAAAGTTTAGAGGAAGGAAAAAAATTTACAAGACAAAAGGTCCACAAGCAACAAAGAACTAAGGAACAAAGTTAATTTTTGAAGGTTGAGGGTTGATTAACAATGTGTGTGCCAGGTTGTGTGGGGGCTTTGAGGACCCAAATGCAGAGAGGAGTAGGCACAGATGAGTTTGTGATGATGTAATGAAAGGGAACCGAGGCAAAAATACAAAATACAAAAATACTGAAAACCAAACAAAAACCAATAAATGTCAGGGAAACTACTCGAAGGAAGCAAGAGACTAGAAAGCAATGAAACAACAGTAACAACACAAGAAACCAGCCTCGAGTGAGGGCTCTGCTGCTCTTTTAAGCCCAGCACTCTGCAAAGATTCTCTATGGAGGAGATGTATATATCACCTGGTTCAGGGTATCAATGACCTCAAAACACAAATATGAAAGACAATGACTACCACTCATTATTTTGTGCAGGGAAAATCCTAAATCAAAACAGTATCAAAAGAGTCTTACCAAGTCTAAGGAGCAAAGGGGTGTAGAAAGGTTCTTAGCGGTCTATGGTCCTTTTTGAATGAAAGGAAATTATCTGATTCGAAACCATTTCAGATTAAATATGTTCAAAGTGTTCCACTATAATCTAGAATTTAAAATCTCTCTTTTAATTAAACAATACTCAAACGACTCAAAAACACACCTCAGGATATAGCCCAATTTATTGATAAGCCTCTTTAAGTCACTTCTCTGGGCTCCCTTCAACTTATATTTCTTCACAACCTTCTAGTGTTTGGTATTCTCTTCATTCCCCTGAGATATGATGACGATTACTCTGACACATCCCACAAAGCAGTTAAGTTTTACAGATGACTGGACTCATCATGCTGGAAATCCTAAATGTGTCTGACACCATTTGACTTTAGTTTAGTCTCTCCAGTAGCCATACTCTAATCATAATAGATTATTTAGGTCTGAGAAGTTATGGAGCAGCAAGGGGATCAATCTAAGATGAAATGTAGGAGTTTATGTCTAAAAACAAAGAGAAAATTCAACAACTGATCGTTATTCCCTTATAGTGTCATCTCCTTTATGATAGATCTGAAAACAAACAGCCTTGAGTTTGATTATTTCAAATTTTTGTTGCATGACGTTGAGCAACCTGACTTAATGGGTTCTATTTCACATCCTCACGAGACTTTTCCTCCCACCTCCTATTCCAAACAGCTCCTCCCCACATCTCCAGCTATATCCACTAACAGCAGCTTTCCCCTTCCTCTCATCACTTCTCTCGGGCGGCTTACTGAACGCACTCGCATCTCACGGTCTGGGAATGGGATCTTTACTGGGTTCAAAGAAAAACTTCCAGTTCTTTCGGGTTTACGCTCTGCAGAAGCTTCTTTTCAAACTGCAGGGATAGTTGTCGCTGCAGGTGCAGGATGATCACAGGGCAGCCTCTGAAGAAACCTCTCCAAGACGCACCAGAGGTCCAGTAAGTTTCCAGCGCAAGAAACGTTCATATTAAAAATAAAAACAACAAAATTATTCGGAACAGTTGGATTCTTTAGATATAACTGCGTAACAGAGTCATTTCAAATCGGTAGTGAGCAAATTACGCGTGCGTAAAAGTTGGAGCTTTTACGCAAAGGCAAAGGTTAGTCTGAGCAGGCCCCAAATGCAAGGTTAAGTTAAAAAAAACGGAATTATTGGCGTTTGAAGAACTAAATTTGCAGCCATGGCAAAATGGTTTCGAGATTTCCCCATCAATCTGAAAAACGGGACTGAGAGAGTTCGCTCGGCCTCCGAGTCTGGTTCACAAACTAGACCCAAACCTACATTTTCACGCGACAGTTTGAAAGGAAACCAACGCAAAGATGGAGGAGTGGGGAGCCTCTTAGCGGGGAGAAACAGGAAAAACTCTGCCACAGAGCTGGGTCGCAACAACGCCGGGTATGGAGGGACTGTCTGGGACAGCCTGACCACTGGCAAAGGTCGAAAGAACTCCAAAGCTGAGCCTGGAGCATCAGATGAAAACCGCCCGGTGAGGAGCTCCAGTCTGGCGCAGGCGTACATCAACAGGATGATCAAAGTGGACAAGCAGGACAAGACCCCCAAACTCGATGGGATCAGTGAACAGAAGCAATCAGGGAACGAAAAGGCAAAGACCGACATAAAAACTGCGGTGAGTCGTTTCATTTTGAAATAAAACCTTTAAAAAAACTGCATTAAGTGCATTTTTTCTTTCCTCTCGTTTTTCTTTCCTATCTTTAAATAAAACAAACAAAAGAAGACTAATTGCAACAATCATATGGTTTTTCACACTTCTTTTTAAATTTGAAACAGATAAGTAAGTGATTAAATCGCCTTTACTTTTAAATGAACACAAATTAATTCATATTTTTTCCAATTATTTTTAATTTAAACATCAAAAATGTCCTTGTCTAAAGTTACTAAGATTGTCATTATTGTGTTTTATGGCCTTCATTTTACAAAAGAAAAAACAACAACCAGGGAAACAACTAACTTAGGTTCTCTATTTTTATAATTTGTTATGGATTATGCTTCAACCCAACACAGAAACAGAGGAAGAAATATCAAAACCACATGCAGGCTGAGAGCGATCAATGCAAACTAGAGAAGCTCTTTGAAGGCTTTTCTTTGTGCGCTCCCTCCTTCCCTCAGTTCATATTCAGTTTCCATCCCTCTCTAAAAGACACAAAAGAGCTCCAACACATTGTGTCACATCAAACAGGCAAAAAAAAAAACAATGCACTGACCTCTTTGCACAAACATTTCCGCTTGTCTCCCTATTACTTGTTACTCAGTCATGGACACCACACACACGCACCCTCTCACCCCAACACACACACAATACTCACAAACCTACACTCATCTTTGTTCTCTCCTTAACTTTTTAGTTGTTTATTTTTCATACAGAAAAGCATGACCTCTTCATTCTTTTTCTTCCTTTTCATAGTTGATAATCTTGGAGGATTACGCAGATCCTTTTGATGCAGAGAAAACCAAAGAGCAGCGAGAGGCAGAGAGAGCAGGAATGAATGACGGCTACATGGAGCCATATGACGCCCAGGTCATCATCACAGGTGAGATCAAATTTCCACATCTAATAGGTCATTATATTTATCTCAGAGTCTGAGATGGCATCCTGAATTTACAAATCTTAAACTCGTCGATGATCGGAAGTTGAAAAAAAGGATTCAGTAAATCAAGACTTCCCTCCTATAAAAACATTGTATTGTTTATGTGTTCCTCTGTTCATTCTCGCTCGCTGTATTTCTAAATAATGACTTTAAAGGGACCTGGAGCCAAACTATACCCTCTGTCTGTGCAAGGCTTTCCTCCTGGCCGGCGGCTGCTATAGTAACACTGTTGTGCAAGGACAATGGGTGCAGCTTCCTCTTCCAGCTTCCTGTCTCCTGCCTCTGTTTCCTTTGCCCCATTCTCTTGATAGAACATTGGCTCTAAATGTGCCCATGCACTCCAACTACTCTGGACACACACAAACACACACAGAGGCAGACACATTTGACACGTTAAGGTCCCAAGTGTGTGTGACAACAATCCAAAGAGTCCTCCCCTCATCCTAACACAACTCCTCTCCTGGTCCCGGACTTACCCAATCACTTCCCAGCAGTCAGGAAGTGGCCCGGTCACCCAGCCAATCAGCAATTGCACTGACCTTTTCTTCCTGCAACTCTATTGTTTGGCCACACAATAGTGCAGACACATAGGCTACCTGTCAGGCTGCAAGGAAACACAAGCAGTAAAAGCCCCCCCCCCCCCCCCCCCCCCAAAAAAAAAATGCTTAAGAGCATTGCCCAATTAATCCACTTTTAGTAAAAGAAAGATGATTGTCTTGAACTGAATACCCAATTAATCATAATAATAATGTCTCTAGTATAACACTTTGTGTCAAGAATGTATAATTAATTTATTCCTAACAAGTAATTCCCTATATCTTATGTATACTGATTTACAATAATACAGTGGAGTAGAAAAGTTTACATGCAGCACTATGTGAACAAATGTCATGAGTTTTAGGTCTTTGTTGCTACAATGGAACCGTGCTTTATTCAGACTGGAGGGATCACACAAGAGACAATACCAATGAACTCAAAGAACAGGTGTTAGATCATCAAAATAGAAGAATGACTGATATCTATATGTGTTGTACCTGAATGTTCAACAATATACATTCACCATCACTAATAGCTGAACAGATGTTCCTCAGCTAAACTTTGTTCCCATGTCTAGTCTCTGCCTACTAGACTCATGTGTCGTTAGACTTTTGACTAAAACTCTTCTCAGAGCTTGTAGCGTTTCTTCATAGTCACAATTTTAAGGTACCCTGACCTGACTTTAAAGCATAAATGTCTGCAGGTTCTAATAGTACTTAGGTTATGAAGGCAATTACTTTTACAATAACATTGGTACGTCACATGGACTCAAACTTTTTTCCAGCTTTTTTATTGTCATTGTCATTTTTATTGTCATTAAACTGTGACAAGTATGATGCAACGAAATTAACTCTCTGCATTTAACCCATCCCCTTGGGGAGCAGCTGGCTGCCATCATTGGGTGCCCAATGAGCAGTGTGTGGTTAAGGGTCTTTTTGCTCAGAGACGCGAGTGGCAGTCTGTGCGAGTGGGGCTTGAACTCAGAACCTTAAGATTCCAAGTTCTATGCCCTAACCACTAGGCCACCACTCACCCTCAACTTTATTGATATCACATTGCATTTAATCCATCCCTTTGGGAAGCAGTGGGCTGCCATTGTGCGGCGCCCGGGGAGCAGTCAGGGGTCTTGCTCAGGAACCAAGAGTAGAGGCAGTGGGAATCAAACCATTTATATGCAACCTTCTCAGAGCACAATGCACCACTCTAACCCACTAGGTCAACACTCACCACCAAGCTTATTGAAATTTCCAGCTCTCCCCCTTTGAATAAACCAAATACCATTCAGAAAAAAGTTTTTTGGTCAAACAAGACAAGACCTGACAACTGCAAAATGAAATATGAGAGAGTTAAGTCAATGAGCGTCTTTCAAACTTTAGAATGCTGTACTCGCTGTAAAATGGGATGATGGAAGCTTCAGCTGTTTTTTTCTGGTCGATTATTCAAAGCAGATGGAGGAATACAAATTGAAAACCACCTCAAAAAGTAACCACTTTCTGCTCAAACCAATAAGATGATTAAAATCTGCACACAAGTGGCGAGTCCCAACAGAGTAGTGAGCCAGCTCGCATTAAAACTGTCTTTGTAGAAGACAGAGCACAATTTCAAGCATTAAATAAAGTCCAGCAATTCTGCCAAGAACAGTAGTCAGATATCCAGAAACCTACTATTGATAGCTATAAAGTGGGAAATCAAGGTACAGTTACCTCATCAAATATTTGTATCTTTTAGTTGTTTCCTTTTAAGCAGTCATGTATAATTTGAGTCTGTTTGGATCTGAGATTAGCCATCTACCTATTAAATTGCTATGACCAGTCATCTTGGAGTGTTACTGGATGTCTAAGGCCCACGTCCAGTCCATGTACATTCAGCAATCTATCACAGAATTAGAAGAATATGACCATTAATTTAGAGCAGTGCATGTGATTCTTGTTTATGAAATACATTGAAGTTTTTTGTAGTATTACCATTTCACCCAGTAAAAGCTACTATTTAAGCCCAGCCTCAAATACCAAGAATAAAATGACATAATATCCCTTGGCCAGCGGAGAAATTTTTGAAATTCAGCACCTACGACAAAGAGTTTATACATTTCTTTTCTGTTGCAGATGTTCGTCGACGTGGCTCCAAAGACCTCCTGAAAGTCTGCGTACTGTTAGACCGAGGTCAAAAAGAGGGGAAGGGAGAGGATGGAATGCCTTCACCCCCTAATATCTACGACACACCCTATGAAGGCGGACTGGAGAGCGACAGCGAAGGCGTGTGGATCCCTGTCACACGACCAGAGTCTGATGTCCGTCCGGCCGGGGAGTACGAACTGCCCTGGGAGTGGAGAAAGGAGGACATTGTCAGAGCATTGTCAGGTAGAGAAAGGCGGCAGGGGTGATAGGAAGGGTGGAGGACCAGGGTGTGGAGGAAGAATGCCATTTATACAGCAGTTTTAAACAACAGCTTTGTGTTTGCTTTTAGAGAGGAAACAAAACTATGTTCTGAATGGATTTTCAGGGAAATGTTTACTTTATTGTCCCTGGCATGCTTTGATAGGACTTTTCATCAAATGTTGATATTATCTGTCCTGCTGCCTTTCAGCACAGTTTGAGGGAGTGGACTGCTCTTCCAGCAAAGAGAATGCTCCCACCTCAGGCCGCCAGGAGCAGCAGCATCAGACTCTGAGGGCAAGGAACTGGAGCCACAAAGCTCTTGTCCCCACTGCATCAACCTCATCTTCTACGTCCTTTCCTTCTTCACCTATTCTTAAACTCTCCCCACTGACCTCACCGTCACCTTCTTTCCCCACCCTTAAGCTCTCACCACTCTCACCCTCTTCCAGTCCGACTAAACTGTCTCCTCCATCCCCTACCTCCCCTACTTCCCCATTGGATGGGGAGATGGCCAAAGTGGATTGCAGCCTGCCCTTAGAGAAGCAGAGGTAAGAAGGACTCAAGACAAACATCTATAATGCCTTTTGCTGACCCCTGCTGTCTATATTTATCCAACCAAAAAAGGAAAAAAAATCCAGCTTTAGTGATGTCATCTTATAACTGCAAATAAATATGACATGTATTATAGAACAAGGCCTTTATTATTCTCATTATTTTTCAGTACAGTATTTTAAACATTTAACTGTTAAATGTTTTGACAATTCATATATCCATAGCATTACAAAACCACAACATTTTAGATTGATTAATGATTTTCTGACTTTAAAGGTTTTGTGGAGGATTTTCAAAACCACTTGGGAAAAAAATGCATGTGCGAGAGCATGCACGAGCCCATTTCTCCTTGTGCACGCTCTGTTTAAAAGTTGCGGTTCTCATAGCTCATACAAGCTCACGGCTCAACGTCCTCTCTAACCCCTAAATCCCTCAATAACTATATAGAGCGGGGACTATATAGTGGATTAATTATCAAACTCAGTTAACTGACCGTTCTGATCACTGCTTTTTGCTCCGTTGGTCACGTAACTCCTACTCCACTGCGTGGAGTGTAACTCCTCCACTGCATGCCAGAAAAATCAGAAAGTGTTTTTTTTTTTTTTTTATATATGAACAACCAGTTAACCCCCCTATAACATTAACAAATCAGCTTTTATTTATATTTGACTACGATTTTACCTCAATGCATCCCAAACAACTGGTTTGCACTTAGATAATGTTACCCAGTGACCTTAAGATGCCACTTTTGGCTGCAATTCTTTAACTGTGAGTTTATTTATACTTCCCTTACCATTCCTCCGACGGTGTTTGGTGCCAAGATGCAAGAAAACGTTATCCTTCCTAAATGATGATTTGTTTTAAGTTATTAAATTTCTTTGTACATTTTAAACTGTTCATGAAGCAATACTCTTTCACAAATTTTCTAGGGACTTCAGAAGAGAAATAGTAACAATTTCTATCCAAAATCACTTATCAGCAGTTGTTGATAAGTCATGATCAGGTTGCTCCTGTGCTATATGATGGTGATCTACTGTCTCCCCTCCATCTCTTTCCCTCCAAGCTGGTATCATGGCAGTGTGAGTCGGCAGCAGGCTGAGGTTCAGCTGCAGCGCTGCAGGGAAGCCAGTTTCTTGGTGAGAGACAGTGAATCAGGGACTAGCAAATACTCCATTGCCCTGAAGTGAGTATATGCATATATACTGAATGAATGCATGCATGCAGTGTTCTGTTTCCAAATGTGGTGATTTGAATCTTTTTTATTCCTTTATAAACAATATTATGAGTAGAAAAAAAATCAATATCCAGGTAAAGCTCTGATCTTTTGTTTCCAGCGGATTTCAGTTTTGTTTTAATTCAACAATATAAAGATGTATTCAAACTCAGCTTTTTAGTTTTCGTGCTGTTAGTGATCATTAGCCTATCTCCAGCTACTTATGGGTGAAGGACAGGGTGCAGCCTAGACAGGTGGCTACTCCATTGTACATTCCAATAAACCTAACAGTCATGTTTTGGTTTGTGGAGGAAGTAGGAGTACCTGGAGTAAACCCCCTAATGCACAGGGAGAACATGCAAACCATGTAAAAAAGACAATAGGCCAGGAATCCAAACCAGGACTTTCTTGATACAAAGAAACAGTGCTGCTCTTTGACAGCTATTTAAATGCATTTTAAACAGTCATTTTTCATTTTGTAATAGTAATTATACGTACTTAACAGTTAATTGATTAAATAACAGTTTTCAGATGTAAAGCCTAATAAATTTAGCATTTTCCCTAAGTGAAAAATGTTCAATACATTTCATTGAAAAAAATGTATTATTTTTATCAATGTATGTTATCTCTTATTAAGCAAAAAATGTGTTGAATCACTAGTGTACTTCTCAGTGCATCTCTAGTCATTTGTTTTAGGTAAAAAGAGCAGAGTCTGTAGTAAATAAGTGGCGAATATGTGTAACTTGATTAATAGCACAGAAAAGTGTTGTTGCTATCTGGCGCTTAGCTGTGAAGCATTCACTTAGTGGAAAACACAATGGTTAATTAGAAAACTCGCTATTTTTTTTACTTTTTTCACCCTTTCAGAATTATAACAATACCATTGTTTGCATGATAAATTAGTGTGATTTGAGTAATAGTGCATATTCATGCGCCTCAGTGCACATCTGTTGTACACTGCTCATACACTTGGGAGTCCACCTCATTAACCCCATTTAACCATTCAGTGAACTCAGGAGATACACCGCCTCATTAGAGGAGTGATGATCTTTCAAACAGGCTTTGTTGTTCACAATCACTGTATTTTGGAGTCCCCCCCCCCAACCCCACCCCCCTTACATATATGTAATTTAAAAGTTTTTTTTTTTCTTTCTGTTTTCTTCCATCAGGACAAGTCAAACTTGTGTTCACATCATTGTGGCGCAGACTAAGAGCAGCAAGGGCTTGGGCTACACACTGGATCAGAGCAGCTGTGTGTTTTCCAGCATCCCTGAACTGGTCTATCACTACTGCTCTCACAGACTGCCTTTTACGGGAGCAGAGCACATGACCTTGCAGCACCCAGTGTCCCGGCAGCACTGAAACACAAAAAGAGGGGCCACTGCACATGACTCTGCACAGACATAAATGCACATAGACCCCCTGAAAGCCCTTTAATAAATATGTGAACAAACTGTAGGATATTGTGCTTTATAAGCCATCTTGTCTGCCTGTCGGTCTGCATTGCATCAGTGCACCATCTAGTGGTCAATGTCAGACAAGTTCATTCAGTCCATCCTGCTATATAGTGCTGACTTTTGCAAAATTGACAAAAATGAAATCATTGATCTAAAACTCTCCACGCATACAGAGGCTGAACAGGAACCAATTCATTTTTCCACTGTGGCGCATCTGCATCTTCTACAGAAGATCTACTATCCACAGCACATCAGCAGGCATCCCTTATAACACAAACAAATCTCAACATGATATTAAATCAAATATATAAAGTAGGGCTGGCAAATTATTTGCGTTTTCAATATACTTGCAGTTTTTCAAAATACAATTTTCAAATTTGAAAAACACACTCAATTTTGATCACATTACATTTCACAGGAGTAAGACATTGTGGGTACACACCGAGGGGAAGAGAGAGTTGCATTTGGCACACAGATCTAAGCGTGCAAGAAAAAGTTAGCACTTTTCCACATAACAGTAAAATCCTGCCACAATGGACTCTGGGCAGGCAGGCGTTCAAGGTCATGGAAATTGAAATCACAGTTTTGGTTGAACAATTATATCAAGTAGAGAAGAAAGAATATATAGAGAAAATAAGATTTGTGTAATATCCTACTGGGCTGCTCTGGAAAAGGTGACAACATAATTGATTATCAGACTCATATACAGTTAGGCCACATCTATAAGGCCAGTTTACATGATTAGAGCATGCACAGGTATCTTGACTTGTGAATGAGCCTATCGATCTCTCCTGAAACTCTTTTTCCAGCCTCTTAGGCTGTCAGAAGAGAGTATTATTGATTAAATGATTAGAGTGAGTGAAACTAATGGGTTCTCATAAAATCGCAGACAAGTCAGAAAACAGTTTTGACACATGTTATTGCTAAAATACTTCTGAAACAAAGTGTTTGAAATAAAGTCTAAAAGGAAAATGTAAATAAGTAAACCATGTGATTGAAAATACAACATAGACATGCTCTAGGATGACAAAGAAATGCAGGAAAAGAGTCTTTCTTGATAAAACATAATATTGGCTGGTATAACTTAAAGACAGGAAATAGGCTACAACTACAATGTTAAATTGTTTTAAAACTTTATAAACATGCTTTGTTTTTGTATCCAAGAATCCATGTTACTGAATTACTATTGATCTTTTATCATTTTTGGGGGTAGGGGAGCTGGTTTTGTTTTGTCTAATGTATTTGAACCTCGACTTTATACTGGAATGTATGTTAAGACTTGACACCCCAATACCCCAGCACACACGTAAAAGACGTGGTTGGATGTTGATTGTTTTGTTTTTTTAAAGAATGTCACTATGATGTGGATTGTATGTTATTGTTTTGAATCTTTAACTCAGAAAATAAAGCAGTTAATTTTGCCTATGAAGATAGAGTGTCATAAATCAGCAGCAAAGGAAGCTTGAATGGTAACAGGGGACCTCATGGACTTCAGTTTGGCGCTCTTCATAATTCTTAGCATGTTTCCCCTGATGTGGAAACTGAAAGATCCTTTTCAGTCACTCCATGGTTTTGTGATGAAGTGCCTCCTTGGGAATCTGGAATAAGCCTTTTATAACTTCCTCTTTCTTGCACACCAGGTAAAGGACTTGCAAACTTAAACTAACACACAATATTTTGGTAATCTTCTCTTTGTTTATGCAAGAAAATTAACTTTCTTGGTATTTCTTGTGACTCAATCATATATATATATATATATATATATATATCTTTAGTAGCAATTTTTTTTATGTCTGGTTGGTGATGGCTAACCAACCAGACATCATGTTAATAGACGAACAGCAGAAGATGGCAGTAGTTATAGATGAGGCAATCCCAAGCGACAGCAACATCAAGAAGAAAGAACACGAGAAGCTTGAGAAATACCAAGGGCTGAAAGAGGAGCTAGAAAAGATGTGGAAAGTAAGAGCAGCAGTGGTGCCAGTGGCAATTGGAGCACTGGGGACTGTGACCCCCAAACTGGGAGAGTGGCTACAGCAGATTCCAGGTAAAACATCATAGGTCTCTGTCCAGGAGAGCGCAGTCATAGGAACAGCTAAGATACTGCGCAGAACCCTCAAACTCCCAGGCCTCTGGTAGAGGACCCGAGCTTGAGGATGACACATACCACCCCACGAGGGGTGAGAAAACAGTTTTATATATATATATATATAAATATATAGACCAAAAGTTTCGACACACCTTCTCATTCAAAGAGTTTTCTTTATTTTAATGACTATGGAAATTGAAGATTCACACTGAAGGTATCAAAACTATTAATTAACACATGTGGAAATATATAGTACCTAACAAAAAAGTGTGAAACAATTGAAAATATGTCTTATATTATAGGTTCTTCAGAGTAGCCACCTTTTGTTTTGATTACTGCTTCGCACACTCTTGCTGTTCTCTCGATGAGCTTCCAGAGGCAGTCACCTGACATGGTCTTCCAAGAGTCTTGACGGAGTTCCCAGAGATGCTTTTCACTTGTTGGCCCTTTTTGCTGTCACTCCGCAGTCCAGCTCACTCCAAACCATCTTGGTTGGGTTCAGGTCCAGTGATTGTGAAGGCCATTTTGTCTGACGCAGCACGCTATCACTCTCCTTCTGGGTCAAATAGCCCTTACACAGCCTTAGGTGTGTTTGGGGTCATTGTCCTGTTGAAAAATAAATGATGGTCCAACTCAACATGAACCGGATGGAATAGCTTGCCGCTGCAAGATGCTGTGGTTGCCATGCTGGTTCAGCATGTCTTCAATTTTGAGTAAATCCCCAGCGGTGTCACCAGCAAAGCACCCTCACACCATCACACCTCCTCCTCCATGCTTCACGGTGGGAACCAGGTATGTAGAGTCCATCCGTTCACCTTTTCTGAGTCGCAAAAAGACGCAATAGTTGGAACCAAAGATCTCAAATTTGGACTCATCAGACCAAAGCACAGATTTCCACTGGTCTAATGTTCATTCCTTCTGTTCTTTAGTCCAAGTGAGTCTCTTCTGCTTGTTGCCTGTCCTTAGCAGGGGCGAGAGAGTGAGAGAGTGCTATTTTACCATGAAGGCCTGATTCACACAGTCACCTCTTAACAGTTGTTCTAGAGATGTGTCTGCGCCTAGAACTCTGTGTGGCATTGACCGGGTCTCTAATCTGAGCTGCTGTTAACCTGCAATTTCTGAAGCTGGTGACTTGGATAAACTTATTCTCCGCAGCAGATGTGACTCTTGGTCTTCCTTTCCTGGGGGGGGGGGTCCTTATGTGAGCCAGTTTCTTTGAAGAGCTTGATGGTTTTTTGCGACTGCACTTGGGGACACCGGGGGGACACAATTTTTTAGACTGACCAACCTTCATTACTTAATGTAATTATCGTCACTCGTTTTTCTTTACTTAGCTGCTTTTTTCTAAAAAAGTCTATTCAGTAGGACTATCAGCTGTGTGTACAC
Organism: Cyprinodon tularosa; assembly: GCF_016077235.1. Classification (NCBI taxonomy): domain Eukaryota; kingdom Metazoa; phylum Chordata; class Actinopteri; order Cyprinodontiformes; family Cyprinodontidae; genus Cyprinodon; species Cyprinodon tularosa. The sequence continues at coordinate 869,363 of NW_024038982.1, read as the reverse complement.
CTGACTTCTGCACAACACAACTGATGGTCCCAACACTATTTATAAGGCAAGAAATTGCACTTATAAAACCTGACAGGGGACATCTGTGAAGTGAGAACCATTTGAGGTGACGAACTCTTGAAGCTCATAAAGAGAATGCCAAGAGTGTGTGAAGCAGCAATCAAAGCAAAAGGTGGCTACTTTCAAGAACCTAGAATATAAGACATATTTTCGGTTATTTTAAAAAAAATTTTTAAGTACTATTTAATTGCACATGTGTTAATTCATAGTTTTGATGCCTTCAGTGTGAATCTACAATTTTCATGGTCATGAAAATAAAGAAATTTCATTGAATGAGAAGGTGTGTCCAAAATTTTGGTCTGCACTGTGTATAAATAAACTTAACATTAAACACATTATTTAAACAATAAATATACCATTAAATTGTAAAATGTACATCTAGATAATGAAATCTACCATTGATTGATTCTAATTACATGTAAAATAATAGATGACAAAAATATTTAAAATATCAGTTTAAAATCTAATATGATTTCTTCTGTTTATATGTATAAATAAATATAGCCACATATATCACATTTATTCAGGACTCCTGACTTGGACCACATCGGATTTGTTATGTGATTTATAGAGACCACACTTCAAGGTAATTAGATTAATTGAGACTCCTACAGTCATTGAAAGCAAGATTTAGCATTTGATCTCTATAAAATCCAATTTTTTTTTCTTTCAAAACGTGTAATTAAAACAACTTAAAATCTTTCAAATTCTATCAGTTTTGTTAATTTGCTAAATGAGTGGATTAATCATAGGAGCAAATGCACCAAAGAAGCACATTTTCTGATCACATGTTTGAACGAAATAGGGATGCAGAAGTTGTCAGGTTCACATTTACCCAACTTTAACAAACCTGAGTGCAAACAGACCCAAAGAAAAAAAAACCTCTCTTAGGGAAGATGCTTCAATTGTTACCAAAACCGCAGATGAAGAGACAAGAAGAACGAAGCAATCAACTAAAGCATGCACTTGTGGCTGTATGTTTCTTACCAGTAAACACCAGTGCGCTGGGTTGCTTGAGCATCTCTAATGGAGCATGTGCATGACTGTGCAGGCGTGACTCTGTGCACCCATGTGTGAGTGAGAGAGTGTTTGTGAACATGTTGTTCTTTTTCTCTGTCTCTAAAAAAGAGAAAAGGGCAGTGAGAATATTTCTGTACTGGGATTACCAGGTTGCCATGGTGAGTAGTTGTACACTCTAAAAAATAATATAATGGTTCAACTTAAAAAAATTGAGGTAACAATTTGCATGGACCTTTTTAAGTACTTACAACTCAAGCATTATCAAGTATATATCAAGAAACTTTTATAGTTCAACAAACTTAATTTTTTTAGTATAACCAATATGATTTAGATTGATGTATAAATGCTTAATAATGCTGATTGAACTTAATATTACTAAAATTTTTGAAGGAAAATAAAGTTTTGGTGTTACTTATATAAGCTATCATAACTTCTTTGTTTTGAGTCAATTCTACTCAGAAAGGTCTATGCAGATTGCTACCTCAATTATTTAGAGTACTGTGAAATTGTTTCACCCAAGTTTGGGAAAAAAAACAGGAAATTTTATTATTTTGCTCTTTTTATTGCAAAAAACGAACATGCATTCAAATGGTCATTTTTACCATAACCATTTTTTTAAAATATAGTCTTTTTTAAAATCTTGAGGATGTCATGAGCAGCAGCAAAACGAAACAAAAAAATCAGGTTAATCCAGGTTTAATAAAATTATTCTTAACATATTCAAATGAATTATCTGGATTTTGGTGAGATAATCTTAACTGAATCCAGCCATCTCCAGCTGGCTTTCAAACCATCCAGCCCAAGGAATATCTTCTGAAATGCTTCCAAAGTATTTTTAAGGACTTTTGGGTAGTTGAGGTTAAAGGTGTACATAAGTCCCATCAGTAATGCACAGGCTCTGGGTGGATCAAGGTCTTGAAGGACTTCTGTTCCCTCAATCACAATTCGTGCTCTGGCTTCGTCAGATGCTGTGGTCCCTCCAATGATTATCCTTATCACTTCACTCGTGATGCCCTCTTCATCCTAAGTCAGAATCAGTATCAATATTTAAAGTCCATACATCTTTTAAGCCTGCTAAATACGGATTCAAATATCCACATTTACTAACAGTTGTGCTTGAAAGTTTACATTCTCTACCATTAAATAAAAGGCTAAAATCAACAATAGTAATTCAAATAACAAGAAACCGAAAGAAGTAATAATAGATAAACATCTGCTTTTCCTGATGTTTCAAACTTGCAATTTTTACATGTCCAATTCATAGAACAGTGTTTCTAAAACTTGAGTTTAACTTTAAAGTGACTGTTGTTTAGGGTGGTAATAAATCTAGATGACTTATCTAAAGCCCATATCATCTCTCTTTTGACAATGGCAACATCTAAATGAAAGAAAAAAAACTACGGTTTTACAAAATGGCTTTGTGGGTGAAACTTAATGAAACTCTCAAGTGATTTAGAAAACAAAAATGTGCCAGCTGCCTCACTATGAAATGTAGATTATAATGCACACAAAAAAACAGAACAAAAAAGATATGTAAAAATGAACTACTACTCTAAATGTTTAACAATTTAGGAAAACTAATCTTGAGACGGTTAAAATGAGAAAAAAAAAACCGTGTTTCTAGTGGAGTGTCAGTGTGCTGGCTTCACAAACTGCTTTCACTGACTTGAATACAGAATTTTGTTTCACAGGGATGTAAAAATCACTTTCAAAACAATGTGAGGTGCCACCATGTGCAAATTTGCACCATTTAGAAACCTAAATCTAACCAACATGCTGCATACAGAATATGGCATAAACTAGCTAACATTTCTTCTGTGTTTTATGTGTATCATAGCAACTGTGGATTAATATTGCGTGGCTTTTCAGAAATTTCAAAAAGACACTTACCAGAAATGTAGTATGACTTCAAATGATGCAAATAAAGCCTCTTTCGTTTCCCTGTCCTTCTGTTACAGGCGTGGTCTTGTCTGCAAGACGTGTCTGGGCAAATTAACCTTGTCTTCAGCTTTTTAAGTAAGCCTTGTAAAAATATGAGTTTTATCAACTTAATTATGTTACCTTGTTGAGTAAACTTAATTCTATTATCTTAAAAATGAGTAAATTATCAAGTTGAGACAGTTTATCTTCATTTCTATTTCGACTAACACCTTAAATCAAGTTAACAATTGAATAATATGTGTTCATCCAGCAAACATAATATTTTGTGTTGAAAATATTTATTATTTTGAGCTTTGCATACTAACCACTTGAACCATTTCTTAGAGCGTAGAGAGGTAGCACCATCTCTACAGGGAATGATGAGAGAGGGGAGGAGAGGGGAGGAGAAAGAGGGGGGAGAGACAGGCTGCAGTATTAAAATAGCTATGATTAATTGTAGCCATAGTAGCAACGCAGGTCCCACACAGAAAAACCTGCATGGTTTGTGAATGAAGAGCTGCATTAAGAGATATGGGTGCTAGAAATCACCCAGAAGAACGTGGCTCGCTCCTCTTATTGTCAGCTCCTTAAATAGCTTCACCGCTTGTGCAACACCTCCTTGGAGGGTCAGAGTGCAAGACTGCCCCCAGAACAAACACATCTGAAGTGGTTAGTTTCAGCTCATCCTTAAGCCTACCCTTTTACCATCCAGGAGATGCTCCATATCTTAAGTGCTGTGCTTCACAGCGGGTCACAGCTTGTAAGGTTACACAACAGTTGTCTCTTTTGGATATGTTCTCTTAATTAAATGACAAATTAGGGCAAAACAAGCTAGAAGCTTTGGGTGCTTTACAAATTGTTCTAACAGCCCCTCTCTGTGGATACTGAAGGGTATAGCAACTTGACTCCATAGCAAATATACAAAACTTTACAGAGAGAAATGATCCTGCTGTTGCTTAAATGCATCTGATCCTCTTTTTACAGCATAAGAAGCGAAGAACAGATAGCTGCAACATTAGAAATATAGCATGTGATAGCATTAGTGCAGGAAGTAGGGTCTTCAAGAGCTGCAGCCCCAGTTATTGTGGGACTTTGCACAAGCTCCATCAGAACATCTTATGAGCGGACATGTTACCAAAAGTGCTGTTTTCTAAACCGATATTACTTTGATAATACAAAAAGTACCATAGCTGAGGATAAATGCCTTATTGTTGTTTCTGTTTAAGTATTAGCTAATGTAAGCACTGCAGCACGAAAGCAGAAGCAACTTTTCTACATTGCTTTGGTGAGAATGTAATCTGAATGCTTTTTATCTCACACAGGGAGCATATGAAGTGTTTTTGTAGAACAGTCACGCCACAGTGCTGTTTTATTTTGGCCCTTCTTGGACAGCTTTCTGCCAATTCACATGGAGCCTGTTCATCCCTAATGGGACTAAAAAAAAAACATGCATGCCAGATTATTACTCTGAAAATGTACATTAGTTTTAAAGATTAAACACTGGCAAAATCTTATAACGCCATGTGTATATTGTAAAATAGTTAAGATGGCAAACCAAATGGTAATCTTAGCTGTAGAATAACAATGATTTATAACAGTACTTTATGAGGGGAAGCAGAAAAGAACTAAAAACACTTTTCAATACCGATACAAAAACCCAATGTGGGTATGAACTGATCCCCTGTTTGTGATAGATAGTTTATGAAACTCACCTGCACATACACAGACAGGTAATATGTTGTTAATGTTACATAAGGATTTTATTTTGTGCTCAAATTAGATTAGGCCTGTCATACCTTGAATTTTATAGACTCAACAGTGCAAGAGGAGAAATATCTTACCTTTTTTTCTGTATGCATCATGCACATTAATAGTGGACAGTGAAGTGGAATAAGTCCCTTCTAAAAAGTTTGAAACCTCCAGCAGAATCAGGCTCAGTGTGAGCGGCCTTCTGCCGAGGCTGACTGGGGTTCAAGAAGAGAGAGGCAGAGATAGAAGAAGAAAATATAAGCACTGTTCTATAAATACCTTCTATGTTAGAAAAGGTAAGGGAAAAAATTAGCTCCATAGCCAACTCTGTCTAGGAAAGAAACACTTAAGCAGACAGGCTTTAAGTCAGTTTTCATGTCAAAGGAATGAAAGGGAACACATACAGTTAGTCACAGTAAAAGCTGAGTTCATAGAAATGTACAGGCAAGAAAGAAAACAGGCCCAACCCTGTCATCTATAATAGAAGCTGTTGATGGCAAAAGCCCAGTGGACATTTCTCTCCAGGATGGAGAGAGCCCAAAATGAACAGACCAGATGATGCTACTATGATGAGAAAAAAAGAAAAATAGAACACAAAGGTAGGGTTTAACCAACATATACAGCATAATTGGAGAATAGAGATAGAAGGTAGCAGAATGATGAAAAGTGGTCAGTATGTCCTCAAGCAGCCTAACCCTATATCAGCATAATTATAGAGATCGTTGAGGACAACATGAGCCACTCTAACTATGAGCTTTATCAAAAAGGAAAGTTTTTAGCCTTGCCTTAAAAGTAGACAGGGTGTCTGCCTCACAGACTAAAACTTGTAGTTGGTTCCACAGGAGAGGAGCCTGATACCTAAAAGATCTTCCTCCCATTCTACATTTAGAAATTCTAGGAACCACTAGTTAACCTGCAGATCTATAATATAATAATAAAATGGATTTTAGTTATTTAGGGCTTTATATGTTAAACAGAATTTCCGTTCTATTTTGGATTTAACTGGAAGCAAATGAAAATAAGCTAAGAAAGGAGATCTATCTTTTTAACTTTCATTGGCTGCAGCATTTTGGAATCAGCTGAAGGCTTTTAATTACAGTTTGTGGACTTCCTGATAGTAGAGATTTGCAATACAATAGTCCAGTCTTGAAGTAACAAATGCATGGACATCACCATTGGACAGGATATTTCTATTTTTGGCAATATTCCAGAGATGAAAGAAATTCTAGAAACCTCTTTAATATGAAATTTAAATGACAAAAATAATGCTAAGGATTTCTACATTGTTTAATTTAGAAAATCTTAGCATTTCTAAATGTAACATGGCATTAAATAAAAATAATTTGTGTATTTGAAAATATTCTTATGCTTTATAAAGCTAGTTTAGATTTAAATATTAATCATACTTGGATATTCACATAGAAAGGGTAAAGATACTATAGAGCTCAATATTCTTTTTAATTAAGCTCTTCAATTTAGAACAATTAAAGGCTGACCTTTTAACAGAATTCAAATAATGCTAGATTTAGTAAGTCCTTATGATGTTCAGAATCATGGTTGGCAACTATTCACTCAATGACTGCACCTAAAGAAAGCAATGCCAGTCTCATGTTGGTGTCGCCCTGGGCAGTGAGCAATGTTGTCTATTTGAACAGTTAGGACATACATTCAGAGCTCTGCTATCAATTTATTTAGCACTATTAAGGTTCTCAATGTTTCCAATGGAAGTAACTTAGTGAAATTCACCTTACTGCTAATCTTTTTGTTATTTTTCAAGATTAAAATTAATAGCAAAAAAGGGAAAGAAAATCTTCAATCCTCAATACTCTGTTTAGCTATTCGTTACTTTATTTATCCTACTCCATTCATTAGAGCTGTGATCTAGGATCAGATTTGTATGTTGTGTTTCCTAGATGTGACAGAGACATAGGAAGTAAACCCGGCAACCCGAAGACATAATGACAGCGGGGCAGGAAGGGACAGAGAAAAAAAGCAGAGAAAGAAGGAGTGTGAGTGGGTGTTAGGGAAAGACAAGCACTTGTGGGGGTCCCAGCTTCTTAATAATTCAAGGGGAGACTAGCTGCACTCAGTGCAGGGGAGGAGCACTGTCAGGTCAGCTCATTCACTGCAGAGGGGGTGTGGAGACGAAGAAAGGAGGAGATTGTAGAGACAGTTTAAAGATGGCATAGAGGAATTTGTGGAAGATTTAGCCTCTGTGCAGATATGTGTGTATGTCTTGTAAAATTGACATTATTCACTAGTGCGTAGCATGTCCTAATTGTACATGTGTATGCTCTGTGTGTGTGTATGTAAAAATAGATAAAATGAAGAAGAAACAGGCTGCTTCTTTGTAGACCTTTTCTTAGTCACCACAGCAACTGCCTCCTCGCTGGATCCCCCTCCACTCCCTTTTTATGTTGTCTATGCATCCCTTATGCCCTTCCGTAAACTTCCTCTTTTGGATTTTCTTATGTCCTGTAATCTTCTTAATTTGATGACATTTTCTTTGTTGATCTCATTCCTTTATAATTATCCTGTCTCAGTTCCAGTATTTACACCCGTATCTCTTCTCCCAGCCTCTAATTTCCCTTTTCTTCATCCTTTTGGATCACTTCTTAACACTCAACTCTAAGAAAAGACCATAGTGATAATTTCAGAGGCGTTTTGACAAAACTCACAGGGAAACGCGGTTTGTCATATTCTTCAGAATTCCCATTATTTTTGTCATAATAATGATAGAACTTTATTGATCTCACACTGGAGAAATTTACCTCTACTTTTAACCCATCTCCTTGGGGAGCAGTGGGTTGCCACTGTGCAGCGCCCGAGGAGCAATCGGGGGTTGAGGGTCTTGCTCAGAGTGGAGGCTGTGGGGATCGAATGGGGTAATTGCAACCTTCTAAGCGCACTACCACACTGCTGCCACCAACTAGGCCGACACTCCCCTATTACAGCTAAATCAGGATTTATTGTGATAAGCCAACACACTGTTATTTATGACTGTGAAGTGGAAAAAAAATCATTTTTTTCAACATATATGTATATATATATATATATATATATATATATATATGTATATATATATATATATATATATATATATATATATATACACACACAAAAATAATGATGATGAAAACCTGGATGCATCTTAATATGGCTGAAGTTTTAAGGTGACTGCATTTTGAATGCGAATTGTAAAAGTGAATGATTAAATAGGTCCAAGTCAATTATCATCATTTATATGCTGCAAAAATTGTCCATCTAATCAGGCTTTCATATGGAGACTAAAAACTAAACAAGAGAAGATTGATTTTGTGAGGATTCATACAATAATTTGCCAATGCAGTGAGGCAAATGCACTTTGTTAGACTTCTTGAAATCAAGATAGATATACTCATAACAAAAAGCATATAAATCTCAAAACAAGAGCTAAGATTGGATTGAGTCCATTCTTTCAATGTCTGTAATAATATGACTTATTTTGTATGACATAGCAAAAGTAATCTAAAATGTAAAAACTTCCCTTAAAGGAGCAGGTAACTAAGATTATTACAAAAGAAAACGTTATTTTTCCCTTAAAAATTATTACATATAAACTACTTGAAATAAGAAGATGAATTTTTTGTTATGTTAAATTGAGACCATCTTATTACGTCAGTAAATTGTCTTATCTATCAGCTCAAATTGAGGCAAAATACAGTCTTTTTCAAGAAATCTTTTGCAGTGTACGTATGTTTTAATTACAGGGGCCAGGATCAGTTCTCCAAGGGCGCTGGCCCCTGTTAGCCCCTGCTTAAAAACGCCTATATTGCTGAGCAAAAGAAAATAAGAGCTAAAAAAAAATAGAACTCCATATGGAGGGACAACGGAGAATGGAGCTCTTTTTGGTTTGGCAAAAAAAGAGATTTATTTTGGTTTCTAGATGTGAAGGGCGGGTAGAGATAGTGGTGGTCCTAGACCAAGTTCACCAGAGGGGGCTAGGGTTTTTTATTTATTTTTTTTATTTATTTTTTTTTTTTTTATGAGGACACATAACAAAAGAATTAAACACAAAAAAACAGGGAAATAATGCATTGCTCAGTTTATCAAGTGAGCACCAACTATGACTGGAGCTTAAAGTGACACACTTTTATTTCTAAATAATTGTCAAAAAGAATAGGTAAAAAAAAGTGTATTGGGCTGAGGGAAAAATTTACTGTATCTTCTCTCAGCACATATCATTATAAGAAATTAATTCAGTTGAATGTTTTCAGTTCAGCGGCCATAACAGGGGCCAAGACCAGTTCTACAGGATAACTGGCCCCTGTTGGCTCCTGTTTAGAAACACAGTTGGTTAGAAACATACTTTCAATTATAGAAACATTTTTCTAAGTACTTGTATTGTAGCAGAACCAAAGACTGGCTCCTTAAAATAGCGACTGATGGTGGAATATGGGCTATGAATCCTTTTGCAGTGCTCCTGATCTCACTGAAATGCTCTTTTTTTGAAGGAGGCTCTTTATATTAATATTCAATTAGTAGTTGCTTAAATCTAAACGCAAATAAAATTCAAATATCTCATAGAAACATTTGGATTCATGTAATTTTATACAGAAGAAAACATGTTTTCTATGCTTTATAATGCAATTTTTAGTGTTGCCAAATATTAAAGAATATTAAAGAATAAAATAACGACAAATTGAAAAGATAACGTATTTGGCCCCTGGCTGATATGAATATGAGGCAAAGAGTCAGACAGGGAAGATGCCACCTACTCTGACAAGGTCACTGGAAGGTCAATAATAGACATTCTGTTCGTGCCTAATATTTTAAGAAGATGAGAGAGGAAAGACGCTGCTTGGCATGGTTCGCTGATCTGGAGCCTCTGGAGGTGCATCCTCCCCTCCCTGCTCCTCCAGGCGCCCCGCCCACGCCTGTCCAGCGCGTCGGATCTAAGCGGTGATCGCGTCGGTCGGCAGCAGCATCCTCCTCTCCAAGCTCCGCGCACAGCTCACCTGGCTGCACCGCACCGAGGATTCATTTCTGCGTTAGTATTCCCTCCTCATCAGGGCGAGGAAGAAGAGGAGAACATAGCCCAGGCAGACGTCATTATGCCAGGTAGAGTGTGAAAGGGAGGTGGGGGAGCAACACTGCGGGGCGTGCGTGGAGTAGGTGGCCTCTCCATCCGGGTGAACACCTTTCCGGGCTCCAGGCGGGCACCATGTCGGACGGCTGGAGGCTGCTGCTGATGCTGGCTCTGCTCGCCATTGTGGGAGGTGAGGACTTTCTCCTTCTGTTGGCTCCATCAACGCGCGGGTTTAACAATCATCACCATGTCGAGCCTAATAAATAAATAAATAAATAAAATCTCCACGCCTAAAGTCATGACGGGAGATTTTAAAATCAAAGATTTATGGAGCCTTAAAATAAATATGCTGGAACTGTTTAATGTTAAAAAGCAAGCAGGTGGAGAAAATGACTCTCCCATTGCTGTGTCACCATCTTTCCTGTAACAGCAGCATCACTCCATAATCATGGCGCAATCTAGCAATTGCACAAACTCAGATTATGTAAATTGGGCGGGTTTCACTTATTTAGGACTACGTTTCCCTTACATCCAAATGGAGTTTATCCTTATTGATTTTTTTTATATACAGAAAACACTTTATAGTGAAGCCTTTGTTTTCCCCCTTCCTTTGGGTTAGAAAGATAAAAAGTTATACCGGTATCAACACTATCCAAATATAAACAAGGCATTTCATTTGTTTACTGAAAAACAGCTGTCTGTCTGTAAATGAATTGAAAAATCAGCTAAAGCATCCCACATGAATGTTAAAGACTCTGAGTGAAATAAATTGTGTTATCGCTCACCTCTGTCTCTCTCTCCCTCTCACTCATTAACACTGAGGTCTTGGTTTGAGTGGGTAGGTTAATGAGAGGCATGCCGAGCTAAAACATCCTGTCTGCCAAGGACAAATTACTTATCATTCAACAGCACAGAAAATATATCTTTCTCCGTGTAGGAGATACACACTAGCCACTTTATTAGGTACACCTGTTCAGGTGCTTGATAAGACCTTGGCTGTGTCCGAAAGTCCACCCTAACGCCACAATCACTATATAGAGTGGGGACTATCTACTGGACTTTCCAGTGCACTCAGTCAGCTGACCATTCAGACAGATGTCCATTACTTTTTATCCACTAGACTTTTTATCCACTAGACTTTTTATCCACTAGACATTTGGACATAAAATACCTATTTAGTGCTCTCCTGTATATGGGAGTTAGGGCGAACATACGACACAGCCTCTGTGAGTGACCTAATTACAAGACTCCAACCCAATGCATTTGATAATTTAGACTTTTTAACATTTTAACCAACCACAGGAATCAGGTAGAAAACTAATTTAGTTGACTTTCAACATGGGAGGGAGTGGGTGCCCAATGTTTAACTGTTTCCTAGACAGAGCATCTACAGTTATATTTTCTAACATTAAAAACTATTTATGGATTCATGCTTTTAAATTCCTTTAGTGCGTCTGCTTCTGTCTTCTTGAACCCCCGTCCCTGAAAGAAGGACAACAACACTGAGCCTAGTTCTGCTGGAGGTATCTTCTTGTTAAAGTGGAGTTTGTCATCTCCACTGTGGCCGCATGGTGTGAGGGATCGCTGTAGCTAATGATACAGTGCAGGTGAATGTCTACTTTTGCCACATATTTATCAAGGAGGAGTGAATCCTGCAAAGTGACTTGCTCAGACAGAGAGCGTATGATGTGAGTTAGCACCATATAAACAAGTTTAACTGAGTTAACTGAACTGAACTGTGTTGATATAAATATTAAGAATCTGCTGGGGTTTTCCACACACAAAACAATCTCCATTTTTTATAGGTTTCAACGTTTGAGCAGCAGTTGTATGCAGACTGGTTCAATACAATAGAAAGGAAACATACCTCCTACTACTGTAGTTATGGCATGCTCTGAATGTACTGTAATACATGTGGTACATTGAAGCAGATTGGCTGTAGCAGCAGAAGACCACACAAGGTAGCTCTCCTGTCATCTAACAGTAGGACACAGTTTGGAAAAATGTTCCCCTGCTCTAAGAATCACTGTCATCTGCATAACGGGCAACAAAACAAAAACATGGCTCCATCCTACCTTGCATTCATGGTTAAGACTAGACACAAGAACAGCCCTTTAAACTTTAAGTACCAAGGATAACAGAATGCTTCACTGTTCAGTGTTACACTTCAAAAAGCCAGTGACATATCTGAAAATAGTACTATGATATGTATTCATTATTTAAGACATAAGCAACAAATCCATAATTAAACTTAAAGTGTTTATTAGGTTTATCTTTTGTTGTTTGGATTTTTTTTAAAGTGTGGGCCATAAATGTGCAATAAACACACTCTTTAAGTATGTATGTTTTCAAGTAAATGTTGTTCTTATATACTGCGTGAATGATTTTTGCCAATAATAATTATAGGAAGTTAATAATAGCTGGCTGTTAGCTTGACTACTTAGATATTTAGCTATAACAGCTATAGTTTTGGAACAGGTGGTGATTGCTGCCACTGTTCTGGTTTCCACATTATGACTTCAAGCGTTTAAAAAAAATCTAAAACAACATTTTTTTTAATAAATAAAAAAAAAAGGTATCGTTCTTCCTCTCAACCAGCTGGCTGGCAGTGCCCAGCAGTAGGAGGGAGAATCTTGGTCTGGTATTAAAGGATTTCAAACCCCACGATGGAAAAGCTAACATTTACGAAACTCAGAGTATACTGTAATTTAACGTGGTATACTTACATCGTCACACAGATTTGCATGTAAAAACATAGTAAAGTTTTACATTTTTTTATGTTTATAAAATAGGCAGCACCTAGCTAAATGTAAAAGCTGAACTTTGAAAAATATTTAGGAACTTATTGACTGTTGCGATATTCGTGTCAGATATCAGCCAGAAAAACTATTTTCGGTATATATCTGCTTGCATCGGAAAGCTCTTATATTTGCATGTTGAGATAAATTCATCATCATCTTGATATGTTGAAAAAAAACCAAAAGTCTCTAAAGTACTGACCAATTTTTGTATGATAACCTTGAGTTAAAATACTGCAGAATTATGGTGTTTACATACATGTTAAAAAAAGAAAAGTCTATGAAGCACTGACTGAAAAGTCTATAAAGCATAACTCAGTAATTTTTGTTTAAATCTCAAAACATGTAAGTAAAATGAAAGCGTTGGAGCATATTTACAGGTGCAATTACAGGTGAGGAAGGGGAGGACCTGGGCTTTCTCTGTGCACCTTACAGTGTAAAAATTATACATTTTTAAAAGACACAGAATCTTTCTTGTTGCGTAACGACCTCATTATTTCAAAAGATAAATCATAAAGACAGAGCTAAACAAGTTACTGGAAAGCTTTTGAATAGTTCCCAAAACTCAGGGTTACACTAAGTCACAATAATGACCTTTCCTAAGGTATTTGGACTGATGGAGTGTGAAACATTACTCGAAGGAGCCTGAGAAGAAAAAACTAGTAATGAGTCATCTTGCTGTTAGGGAGAGAATCTGATTAGCAAACTCCTTGGGGACTATTAACTCCATCCACACAGACTTACAGACACATATTTAAACATTCATGAAATTAGACATGCTAGCACACTACAATTACACAACAGATTTCATTTTCCACTATAAAGTGTTGCAATGTAAATAGACTTATATAAAACTTGGTTCTAGCAACAAGAGATCGACTGATAATGGATTTTAAAGGCCAATTATTTTGACACCAGTTCCCCAGTCTGTGCCACAGATTATTGATGCAATGATTACAAATGTCAGACAAGTCTCAGACCTAGCCTTTACGAGGGATTGCAAAGCGACTATGGATGCGTTTGGCGTGATCTTAAAGCATGGCTGCTTAATGCACTAATGAATCACTGAGTGCAAGTACGTATGTGTCAGTTGATGCCGACATAGAGCTCTATGTTTACATCTTTAAGCTTTCTCTCCCTGATTCTTTTCTGAGAAGAGATCACTCAGAACAAACACTTTAAATAACACTTTATAAGGATTATTTATTAAATTACTGTGAGACATGACAGCAGATTCTGACAGAAAAGGTAATCATAGACCAGAGAAATGGCTTGGATGACAGATGACGGCGCTTGGCTCAGTTCTTCAAAAAAGAATAATAGTTAAAGAAGCATTTTATACATACAGCCTGACGCATCACATCATTACATCATACAAATGTTTGTAACATCACTGTTGTGGATCAAGGACAATCCAAATGCACAGGAACAGAGCTCTCTAAAGGGCTGGTTATACTCCCTGCAGCAGTGTGTCGCAGTGAGCTTGTCGCAGATATTTTTGATTTATGCCCAGTATTATAGCATGGTCTGTGCTATGTTATTCCACGCCACAACACGAGGGACAATCAAGAACTAGCTGTGGGTCTAGATACGGCCGAGGCGGTGAGGAAGTGGGGCAAGTTTGTGCGACAACAAAGGGAGATGAGGGCGAAAAAAAGCGGGGATCCAGGTGGAAAAAGGATCCCAGCGTTCTCTCACACCTCGCTCTTCTAGCTGGTCCAACTTCACGAGTCGTTTTCCACAATGGCGTTCATACAAACAGAACAAACTGGAAGGTACCAAACAGGAAACACGCATAGTGTAGAGTGGATGTAGATTTGACCAATCAGATGCCTCCTGTCTGCGGCACTATCTGCGGTCAGCTACAATTTTGGAGAGTTTGCAGCAGAGTGTCTGCGGCAGGGGCAGATTTGTGTTCACTGCGACACACACGCAGACGACCTGGTTTCTGAATATAAATCAGACTTAATAGATGTTCCCTCTCCTGAGCAGGTACAGGGTTGTGTGTGTGCATTTTTTTTATTGGAGAGGATGGGTCTTTTTAGAAATTTAAAAATCCTCCACTATACCTTTAACTATGGAAAGGGCCTACAGAGCTGCAGATGGTATATATGCTTGGTTTATGTCCTCTTAAATAAGTTGTTGGTCTCTTCCTCCCTAGATATCATTGGTTGTTTCATCACTGTTTCATGCAAAAATAATGTAGTGACTCTCACTGCCATTCTCTGGGATCACAAAACCCAGAAACTTCATTGTAAACTTTTCTATAATGATTTGTTTCCGATTTTTTAGCCTACTTTATGTCGTCAGACAGGTTCTTTTAAAGTAAAGTCTTGATTCTACAAGGTAGTAATCAGTTTAGGGTATGATAGTGAAACATCCAAAATATGTGATTATATATCCAACCTGGCATAACTCAGATTGATCCATGTAGTTCAGTTCAGGCAAAAATCCCATTCTTTTACTCGTTTGTAAAGCCGGAGCAGCCATCTTTGCTTTGCTTCCGCCTCTGGTTGACGCATTAACGTCATATACGTCGCTGCGTTTCATTGGTCGGAAACATTTCTATACCGAGGCTAACTCATCTGTCAGCCTCTGGCAAGATGTATTTTCAAAAAGTGGTAAATTTACAAATGTCGTGCATTTCATCTTCCTTGCAAGATAAATTATTTACATTTAATTCAGTCAAATTACACTTAGCAGCAGGTTGATTCAGGTTGATTTTTTTTTATTTTGTTATTTTTTCCCCCTTATGAAATAAATAATGAAATAAAAAACCTACCTTCTTTTTTTACTCAGTTTAACTCTGATTAATGTTACAGTTAACACGCATTGGTGACAAAAAACAGATCCTGTTTTTAAACACTGTAGATGTAAAACACAAACTCTGAGTGGGCAGCTTGTCTACAGACGCCAAAACAAAAACAGTCGCTGTGCTTGCGAGAATGCTCAAGGACATTTCAGCACCTGTCTGAGACACTGCAGAGAGGATGCAGCCATCCGCTAGTGTGAGGAGGATGTCTCTTGTCATTTCCCCAGCAGGCCATGCATAATAAAAACAGTTGTGGTGCTGAGTTGACCTGATGCAGGAGTTACAGAGTGTGGAGCACAGCATGTGACAGCCGCTGTCGTTCTTATCATCTTTTATAATACAATGTAGAAAGTCTAGTCCCATGTCTCTACTTTATTGTTCAGCCTGTCTAGTTTTTGTCTCATCTCAACCTAATCGTGGCTCACTTTCACTCTTTTTGTCTGAATTTCTGCCACTTTCTGCCTTTATTTTGCTTTGTTCTGCCTCTATATTTCTGGAAGAAACATAGTAGCAATGGGATCAGACAGGAGGATTTGTGATAAGAAATGCTGTGAAAATGCTCAAAAGAGGAGTAGATTTGTGTGTTAGTGTCTGAATTCATGGCCCTGCTCAAGAAAGCAAAAAGATGCATAAGAAAACAGGAGCAGAAGAGGCAGATAAGACACGTTTTGTAAGTAAGGAGCTTTAATTCTGACCCAGTCTGCTTATATTTAGGAAAATTAGGTTTTATACTAAGTGAATGCATTCCTTTCCATTGTTTCTGCCTTGTAGCTTTTTGATCAGATGCTACTAAATCTGAAGAGCAAACAGAAAAAGAAAGCAGTTTCCAGACAAAATGAGTCATGATATTACTGATTCCAAACTTTTATCTTGAAAAACGTCTGCATTGCTTCTTCTCGTCCCGTCTTCTTATGTGCACACATCGTCGGTCTCAGATTTATGTGTACCCATATTATAGCAAATAACAATAGCTGCTGTGAGATCATAATACAGTCCGAGTTATGTGTTTTATTGCAGTGCTTGAAATAGGCTCTGCTGTTTGAAAGCCATAGACGAATCATCAAACCGCTGAGCTTCTCTCACAACTGAAACACACTGTACTAATGCATTGTGCACACGCAGCATGATTTACAGGCCCTTTTAAAGCACCCCTTTCAGCTTCATATTCACCTTGCATTCTCCGCTGATGTGATTGAAGGTAAAGCAGCACATTTTGAACATGTTTTGTTTCGTCCCAGTGATTCACAGCTGCAGGGTCGCTCATACTGTGCGCTTAATTGCTTTTTTAAACAAACAGATCGGAAATGTCAAAGAAAACCATTTCCTTGATAGAGTGTGAAGGAGGCATTTCATCCTGTTATAGTCTGATGAATGAAAGCAGCTCTGACGTGTGGTCGTATGCACCGCTTACTTAACTGCAAGAAAACGAGGGTATAAAGCTGTGGTGGGTATAATCTTATTGAGCTATTTAAATTCTGTGCAGGGTTTAAGAATGTTGTTTAAGAACTAAACTGTCATTTCAAAGACTAGGGGGCGGTTGCCACAATGTGTAACAAGGCTAGCTGTAGCCTCTTCCGGGCCATCAGTGCTGTTTCCTGGCAGGCCTCTCCAAGCTGCCTCTGTGTGCCTCAGCTCTCTTCCAGGGCTAGCAGCGGCAAGCTGTCGCCTCTACCACTGTGGTTTCTTAGCACCAGAGGGTGGCATAGCTGGCCGACTCACACCACATATGGAGGTCTCTCTCCCTATGTTCTCACATCGATTCCCCACTGCTGCTACCTGAGCTCAGGAACTCTGTCTACTCTTATCGCTGACTAGTGCCGATAGCAGTATCAGACTCTGTGTCTTTCTGCATGGAGTTTGCATGTTCTCCCTGTGCATGCGTGAGTTCTCTCCGGGTACTCTGGCTTCCTCCCACAGTCCAAAGACATGACTGTTCAGTTAATCAGTTTCTCTACATCCTCCTTAGGTGTGAGTGTGTGTGTGCATGATTGTGTATCTTTGTATGTCTGTGTTGCCTTTTGACAGACTGGTGACCTGTCCAGGGTGTACCCCGCCTCTCGCCCATAGACTGCTAAAGATAGGCACTGGCCCTACCAAAACCCTGATGGGACTAAATGGGAGAAGATGGATGGACGGAAGGGTCTGTATTGTGTAAATAAGTGAACTGGGTTTACTTTGTCATGAAGCATGAGGTACCCTAGGGGTATGTACTGTAAGGGTTACGTTGTTATGAATAGATCTTTATATCCTTTTGGGTTTCTGTTTTTTTTTTTATGATATTGAGATATTCAACATACCAAGAAAATCAATATCAAACAAAGATAATCTGAGTAAAGCAGTCCATTGAATAGAATTGGGCTAAACCAACCTGGTGCTATGTGAAAATAAAATGGTTCCCTATTACTCTACTATTTGTACCACACTAGGCCGAAACAATTGACATCATTCATTTGTTATAACTGGGTATGAGTGTTTTACATTCCTGTGGGGAACCTTTGGGATATGTGTTAGTGAGAAATTGTTTGCGTTGCATCAGAGAGTCTTTCAACATGAGTTGCTTCAAGTTGGCAGACCTGTTGATGCCTTCAGTGTTTTAGAGAGAAGAGATTTTCTCATCAATCCCTCAGAACCAGCCTTACTGGTTTTGCCCTTTTTTCTGCCAATATCTGTGTTGCTTATATTGAGTCAGTCAAAGGTCAATTTGCTGGTGTCCTTGCTTTATGGCTGAAAGTTGGCATACTTGGCATATATCTGATGTTTCAAAGCAAGAAGGTCTTGGGGTTGATTCCCAGCCTGGGGTCTTTCTGTATGTATGTCATTTTGCATGAAGTTTGAATCAAATTTTGCATGAAGTTTGAATCGGTAACTGATCGCAAGTGGCCGATAACGCCTTTATTGGTATATAGATTGAAGGAGGCCGACCAGATGGTGTTTATCACAACAAACACCAGGGTAGGCATTCTGCCCCGTTCCTGCTTGTGTATGTTGCCAAGGTCAACAGATAACCAACAGCTTCTACAAAAAAAGCCACGCTTCTTGATTTCTTTCCAAGCTTTACTTAATAGTCATTGTAGATCTTCAAATCATATAATACAAAAATGTTTAAGTTTAATTTGTTTCCAGAATATATCATGTTACACTGAATTAAGAAATGGACTGCTAGCCTAATGCTACCCATATAGCATTTTCAGACAAACAAATAAGAAATAAAACCTTTTTGGTTCAATAGAGAAGTTAACCTGAAGATAACCTCAGTATCAACTTATGAAGCAACAGAGTAATATTATTTTCGTATAAAATATTATATGACAATATATATCGGCTCAAAATATTACTCTGAGATTTCTCTAAGAGGAATTTTGGATTTCTTGTAGATTTTTACCTAAAATTAAACTATAAAAAGCTATTTATTGGGTCTGCTTGCATGCATAATTAGACTGACTATCATGTTTTAATATCTTTGCATTCCCTTTGGACATGCTAGGAATGCAAATGTCTTGTTTGTTTGATTGTCTCCCTCTACATAAATACAGACGTTCGGCATAGATGGAAGAACGTACTGAAGAACATAATGGCACCTTTCAGATGTCGGAAAAACATCATCACTGTTTTAATAATATGAATATGATTATAACTGCACATTTTAATAAAAGCATGCTGCCTTGATTTTAATCATGTAAAAAACAAACATCTTTACATGTAAAAAAAACACGTAAAGATCAACTATTTCTACATTGTAGTAAGAAATTTGCATAAGTTTGTAATTTTTGCTCACCACATTGTCTCCACCTGTAATAAATACTGTAGAGGGTAGAACACAAATAGGATGCAAGTTTAAAGATTATTGTTGTGTTATGTTTTTACCAAAGGGCAGAGAAAAGGTTGGAGTATTTCCGAGCTGTCCGGAGCATAGAGAACACAAAGGTACCTCATCCCCTGCTCGTAGCTGCACCCAGATGGTCAGCTGGCTGGAGTAGGGCTGCTTCATTTTTCTTTGGCCTGCAAAAACAACATAAAGCTTCAACACCAATCGTTCTCATTAAAGTGATATTCTTCAAAACCACAGATACAAGATGCATTGCTTTTAGTAGCTGTGCACAGGCTACACCAGTGTAAATAGTGACACTTTTTAACCAGCTAATATCAAATGTTTAAATCAAAAGACTGCACATAGAAAGAAAATGTGTTGTTTTTCTTTATAGAGGAGGCCTGGGATAGAAAAACTTCAGCTGGTGTTAATCCTAAATTTTAAGTTCAATACAATCTGCTAATTAATGATTTTTATGGATAATAATTCTGAGTTTAATAAAAAGTACTTAGTTTATAAATTTTTCTGTTTTAGGCAAAAACAATTTGATCGTTAAAGACATTTTTAAAGGTTAATTTTAAGTAAGGCCAAACACTAACGAGTCATCATCTCTCAGCGTTACTAAAAAAATAAGAAAATATTTAAATATTTGGCTTTGGTTAAGTTACTATAAACAGAGATGGGAAGTAACGAAGTACAAATACTTTGTTACTGTACTCAAGTAGATTTCTCTGATATTTTTACTGTACTTTAGTACTTATTTTTATTGCGACTTTTTACTTCTACTCCTTACATTTTTACACAAATATCTGTACTTTCTACTCCTTACATTTTAAAAAATTGGCTCGTTACTTTAGTTTTGAATCATTTCAATTGAGTTACCGTTATTATTTTTCATGTCATCAATACCAAATTCAGTCTAATTGGATGGGAATCTACGTTGCATTTGACGCACCACTACAAGATTAATCGACAGATTCGGCGGTATTCATTGGCGGCAAATCATTGCAGCTTGGTGGCGGTGGCGTTAGCATAGTAGTATGGACGACGAGATGATTGAAAATGAACACAACGGAGATCTAGTCCTATTGGCAGACATCCATTTAAAATGTAGGCAACGGCATGAAAAAAGTGGTTTCTACTTTTACTTTTATACTTTAAGTAAATTTACAAGCCTGTACTTTGTTACTTTTACTTGAGTAAAGAAGTTTAATCAGTACTTCCACTTTTACCAGAGTATTTTTTAACACAAGTATCTGTACTTTTACTCAAGTACGGAAAGTGAGTACTTTTGCCATCTCTGACTATAAATGAACTGTGAGATCTCTTGATGAGATATCAAACTTTTACATTTTTATATTTTTGTCAAAAGTTCTATATGTTTAGATTTGTATTCCATATATATTGTGCCTCGGTTATTCACACAACGTTGCCAGCAAGTATAACTGGGCCTTGCAGCAATACCGGGGTTTGAACTGTTTATGCTTCTAAACAAGAAGAGAAGATAGGACTAAGTGGAAGTAAGTGCATTGAACAACATGTTATCTGCAGCGCTGTAGAAGCAGGCTGTGCTCATCTTGAATCGGAAGTTTAGTAATAACATAAAGCTTCCGCTTCCAGTTAGTCCAAAGTGGGATGACTTTGTTTTTGAGTGCCGTGATGTGGAGGCAGGATGGTAAATCAATATTAATATCTCAGTTCTTCGGCCACTACAGAGCCAAATTGGGTGTTGTCAGGAGCTCAATGGATCTGTCTTTTATTGATTTAGGAATAGTTCAGCATAAAATATCTCGGCCAAAAAGGCTTTTTGGCATATTTTTTTTTTTTTAACTGGTTATATAAATAAGAGATCATCACTGTTAAAACTCTAATTTTCACCACAGTTCCCTTTGCTATAAGCGTGTACTCTGATTTCTATTCTGTCAAAAAAAGAAAAAAAATCCATCAGAAAGTGAAGATCACTAGAACCTAGACATACATAGTCATGCATGAGAGAACGGTCTCGTCTGTTTCAGTGAATGTGAGAGTTGTGTGTCTGGGTTTGCACACGTACTCTGATGTGTTACTTCCGTAGCTCTGCACTCTAATGGGAACTCCTGCTGAAATATTCATTGTGTCGCATTAACTTTGCAATATTTGCACCGGAAAACAACCAGAATACACCCTAAGCGACGAGCAGCATCATAATCTCTCAGGGTCAGCTTCAGTATTGCATAAAGAGACAGAGAAACCCCGAGCTGCTCAGAAGCTTTAATAAGAGTATGAGAAGAGCCGCAGAGTCAACATGATGGCGATCAGGTCATAGCCTGCAGATATTTTTATACCCTTGTTTGTGAGATAAGAGAAAAGGATCTGCTCGGCTTTCAGTGCCAGCGCCATAAAATATTAGTCTAGACTTACATCTTGAGCCACAGTCAGAGTTTAACTATAGAATATCAATCCCAAGAAGACAGGCTGTGTTAGATGCTTTGAAAAATAGTGGAATAGATATGTTTAATTTCTAATCATTTGTGTAATTTTTTATGTATTGACTGATCGGGGTCTTGATGGACATTTGAGTCCGGTTTAAACATTAATAAAAAGAAATTTACATTTTGTTTGAAGAATTAAAATAAGGACCAACTCAACTGAATTAAAAAATTACAGAATCAAATGTATAGATAGGCATACAATTAAATGCACAAAATAGACAGAAAATAGAAATAAAAATATATATTTCTTTTAATTTCCATTTTTATTTACTTACCCTTATAATAATTTGCTTATCTATTTAGAATTATTTTATTTTTTGCATTTCTTATTTTTTCAGATGTTTTTGTTTCCGTGTGTGCTTTAATATTTAACTCCACAGAATTTTTCTAACGTATTTTCTTTGTATTTTCTAACGTCTCTTATTCTTCAATGCAATTGATTTCTTCGTGTCCTTTCTACATTTCTGTATGCATTTCTGCATACTGCACATGAAGCAGAAACAGAGGGGGTGGTCTGCCTATTGGTGATTAGGCTGCATGGAATCTACAAGCTACCAGACCTGCCTCTAGAGGCCTAGATACACTGGCTGGCTGATATTTCGGGCCAATACTAGTTCATATTATAAGGCTATCAGTTATCACAAAGCCTAGGCACTTGACAACTTTATTGAAAACAGTGTTGTAATTCCTGACACCATTTGTCCTGCGGCAGCTCAGACAGAACATACTTTTCAGTTAGGTGCACACATGGACACAGATGTTCAGTTGGCTGCCTAACCAGTTATCCTAGAGTCCCCTACAGAAATTAAAGCCGCTGCGTGTGAAGCATGCATTTAGCTGGAGTAACAAATCCAGTCTCCTTTCTCATTTCCAAACCTCTTGATATAGAAAAACAGATGTTTGACTTTTGTTATAAAGTGAAAGAAGGCGCCGTTACCCATTCGTTTAATAAACGGGTTAAAAGGGAAAATGCCACTTTTTTGTGCTACAGTTGTCAGTGATTATTTCAACATGCAGAGAATGTTTGCCTAATATGAGGAATAATCTCAGCTTTTTAACTCAATTGCACAAACATAAACGCTCAGTATACCATGTTCTCAACAGGTAAATGGCAGTGTGTTCATTTCCAGATTACTAGAGTACTATTTGCTCTGATTATTGCACATCTCTTGAAAATGAAACCTGCCACACTTTCAGAATACATTTAAAATTTGTATTTTAAAGCGATGTAAAGCATATGATTATAGCATACTATAGATTTTCTCATGTATTGTAATCATAGCTATATTTTAAAAATGGTTTCCCTTGGGCGGACCAACACCACTCCTGTCTTGCGATGAAACTGGCTGGTGTATGAAGTGTACTGGTGGCTACAGTGTGCTGCGTTGCTCTGACTAGTAAAGGAAAACTAAAGACGATGGTCCAGTGTGGCCAACTTTGTTGGACTTTGTTGCTAAATTTGGGGACTTTTCAGGCCCCTCTAACAATTTTTTTTTAATTTTCTCTTTTTAAAGAGTACAGACAAATGTTGTAACTTTTTTGTTGATTTTTTGCGACTTTATTGACCTCATGCTGTTGTGTAGGCATGCGCAAAGTTTACAATGATTTCTCCCTGCATTACAGAGCGGGATGAATATATAATATAAATCATTTTTGATCTAGCCTCTGTTGCATTACAATATTCACCTGTTTTGCACACAGATTGAAATACTTTTTCTCCTCGTAACGTGTCAGTGCCTCTGATTGCTGTAATTTTGGAGGAATTAGATGTATGCTCTCTGGATAAAAAATAATATATTATTTACTGTATATGTTGCATTTCAATTAGATTTTAACATCAGTGTCATAGTTTAGTATTATAGTTTTGTTTCAGATACGCATAACAAGTTAGCAGAAATGCTGCAATGAATTTAAGAGCCTACTTGATAGCACACACAGATACTTTAGGCAACACCGGCAGAAATCGTTCATTGGAGTGTTTCTTTTATAGCTTGTCATGTTTCAATAACTACAAAATTACAAAAACAGAGCGCGTCACATTGTATCAGACTGGCTGGCCAGGCTAGGTACTATAAATACCTTGTCATGGTATTGTGTAGGGCAAAATGAGGAGGAATGTGATTCCTGTATCTTAAAACTGAAATCATATACATCTAGATTTTGTTCTGTATCCTTTTTTGACTTGTTCATCTGCGTGTGGAATAAAAATCATCTTGCTGACTTTGGTGTTTCACCTCTAATCATCTACATTTTAAACCTGGATCTGTGAATGTCCGTTTTATAGCCAGAAGTAATAAAGCTGGGGGGCTTTTTTGTTTTCTTTTATTGGACAGCGGGCTTTAATTTCCACTACATATTTTGAAAGATAAGTTGACTGATGAAGGAGTTGTTTCTTGGCCCATGCTTCCACCATGGACCCTTAACAATTGACTCGGTTGGTGGGTCTGATTGAAACTGGCATAAATATAGGCATTTTTGCTGTTAGCACACAGTCAGAAATAAATAGTTTAGTACAATCTTTCTTTATATTTAGCATCCCTTGTCCTGTTTTATCTCTGTGTTGCTTTACCTAGAAATAAAGCTGTGACTGATCCACATAATTTGAAAACAACCCAACCTTTAGCTAATATCAGCTTGCTGACACATGAACCATTCTACTTCCCTCTTTGTTTAAGTGAAAGCACATTTTCTTCCTGTCTCTTATTCTTTTAAGTTATTGCCTTGTGTATCTGGGAGTAATATGCATAACTCATATTGTTCAGACACAGACATCCATGCTTATTTCCCTCCTGATCATCTGCAGACAAACAGGCGCGTATAAAAGAAACAGGCTAGCCAATGTTCATGTACAATAAGCAACCAGAGTGCTACACACAGCTGCTGACAGGAGGTGTATTGATGACACAGGATCACTGAGGGAAGAGCTAATAAACGGATAGCAGCTGTCACTGACAGTGAGATGGAGATAACATGAAGGAGAGGCGGGGAGGGAGACGTTCAGCTGAGAGAGAGATCAAGATGTGGGCTGATTCCAGTGATGGAAAGATAAAGAGTAAAAAAATGGCTGAGAGAGAAAAGAGAGTGGGAGGAGATGCATGTTAGCAGGGAGGGAAGAGAGTCGTCATTGATCAACAGACAGAGGCCATCATTCCTGCTCAGTGCACACAGGAACGCTTCAGGGCATAGAAGGGAGGGAAGGAAGGGAAGTGGAAGTAAAGGGTGAAAGAGAAGATGGACAAAATGTGATAATCTGAAGGTTTACATTTGGGTTCAGCTTTAGTTTCATGTCAAGGTTTATGTGCTACTGTATATTACTGCTCACCTGCTTTGTTGTGTGGTTTTCTCTGTCTACTTTGCTTCTTTTTAATGCCTGTTTGCCTTATTTCTTTGTGTCTTTTATCAATTCACCTAAAAGGTGTTTATTTTGTTTAAATTTGTTTTATAATTTTTTTAGGTCCATTCAAATGTCTTAATCTTATCTTTGCACAGCACACACCCACTACACTCATCTGTGCTCTCTAAATAACCCCATTCATTCCTTAATTTGAGTTTAATTTGTGCAGAATACAGAGAAATAGTCAGTATTTCACCTGTGTTCCCCAGCGGTCAAACTTTGTGAAAAAAAAAAAAAAAGATATTACTTTGCATGTAGAATGCTGTTTATGCAAATGTTATTTTCTTATAAGCATGACATTCGTTTCTTGAAGGATAATCAATTGGCAATGCATCAAACTTCAATGAAATGTGGGACTTAGCAGTAGTAGAGATGATTTAAGAGTGGACCCCTCATACTAACTTAAATTAAGCACATTTGAAAAGTTTCACTTCAGATATTTGCTGTTATAATGAAATAATCTAAACTCAAATTAATTTACTTGTGTGGGAGCACCTTATAAAACAAACGTCTTCTTAATTATTCAATATTGCAAAAACTTGTTAAAACATCCCTTATAACACCAGTAGATTCTAAGGAAATCAAAGCATAGGGAGACAAAGTAAGTTCTACAATAATGGGGCTTAAATATGAGACAACTAAGAAATAATGTAAATCCAAAATCATCAAGCAAGCGTTTTACCATGAACAGACTACACTCCTCCTATTCTGGAAAAGAGCATGTGTGAGAATTCAGAGTTCACAGCAAGCAGCCTGTGTTTATCTGCTGTGTGAACGTGTGAGGAAATGTGCCGCAAGCAGATGCCAAAGAGCAGGGAGTGAAAAGGGGACAGAATCAGAAAAGGAGGAAAAAAATGTTGTTCTTCCTAAGCATTGTGTGTTGTCCGGAAGAAACAACACCCTTGTTTATAGATGTTGGAGATCGGCCTGTTTTCCAGTGTGGTCCTGTTTCTCTGACCGTGACTGAGTGGATGTGCTTTCTTCGTCCTCTGGCATGGGAGCTGCCTTGGAGCTCGTCTGCCTGGCTGTGTGTTTCCTGGACGGGGCCGCCTTTTACAGCTGCTTTTTGTATCTCTGCTTCTGTCTCCTTGAACCCCAGTCGGCCTCGGCAGATGGCCGCTCACACTGAGCCTGGTTCTGCTGGAGGTTTCTTCCTGTTAAAAGGGAGTTTTTCCTCTCCACTGTCGCTACAAGCATGCTTAGTGTGGGGGATTGTATTTGAGTCAATGAGTCAATGCAATCAACTGGTTTTCCTCAGATAGAAAACTTTGTATCAATTTGATCTGGTTGAACTGTAAAGTGCCTTGAGATGACATGTGTTGTGAATTTGGCGCTATATAAATAAACTGAATTGAATTGAATTGAAGAAGAAAAAAAACCAAATTTTTGGGCCCGTCTGGCAGCTCTGTTTAATTGTTACCGCTCACAGCTGCAGATGGAGGGATGGCAGACAGAAGGGAGGGATTGAGTGACACAAAAATCCTAAAGCTAAAACGAAGTTGGCAGAGGGGAAGAAGCTGAACACCATAAAGGAATGGAAGGAGACAGATTCCAGGCACTAAGAGAGGGGTATAGTCAGGAAGGACGAAAGATAGAGACAGTTGGACTGGTTGAGTCATTCTTATGATGTCAGATCTTGTAAGAAGCCTTTTCACCAGGCTGTGGCGACACGCTCGAACTGGCAGCGATCCGCATCACCATGCTAAAATCTTTCCTTTCTCAGCGCACATGTGCAGCCATGAAGCTCTGAATGCTGGCAGCGAGAGCACAGGCCAAA
The DNA here is from genome assembly GCF_016077235.1 of Cyprinodon tularosa. NCBI lineage: Eukaryota > Metazoa > Chordata > Actinopteri > Cyprinodontiformes > Cyprinodontidae > Cyprinodon > Cyprinodon tularosa. The sequence goes on along the minus strand of NW_024038982.1, from coordinate 842,486 downwards.
CAGAGAAACTCAGCAGCACAGCTGATTTTCTGCTCCATGTGATTGTAACATATTCCAGCATGAGAAATATCGTGGAAAAAGAAAACGCTGGGAGACACACAGATGGGTGCTACTTTCTTTCATGAGGATAATGATGGCTTCCCTCTCTTTGCAGTCGGCCTCGGGGCAGACACAGAGGAGCGGCTGGTGGAGCATCTCCTAAATCCAGCGCATTACAACAAGCTGATCCGACCTGCCACTAATGGTTCTGAGCTGGTTACCGTGCAGCTTATGGTGTCACTGGCCCAACTTATCAGTGTGGTGAGTATCAATGCTTACGTTTTATCAATCTACAACTACAAATAAAATTATCTTCATTTTATGACAGACTAACACAGTCAAACAAACAAACAGGGCTAATGATGATTTAGAACATTTTAAAATCTGAACAGTGTGGTGCGCTTTTGTATTTAGCCTTAAGGTGTTCCAACAGATGACACTGCATTGATATAAACTAGAGCTGAAAAAATTTATCAGATTAATAATGATTAATTGATTATTAACTCATTTCATAATCAATTCATTGTTAACTGTAGTATAGAGACTATAAAACATTCCTTTACCTCACAGGAAAAAAGCTTTGAGCAGTAATCATACCAAGATTGTAAAAAATATATATATTTTCATAAATATTAATTTAAAAAATTTGTTACTTTTAAGATTAAAAAAATAATCCAGAACTCCACAAGTCGAAAAGTTTCACCTGGTTTAATTTAATGAAAAATCACCATTCAAGAATTTTGGCTATCCCATCATTGGTCGATAATCGAAAAAAAAAAAAAAAAAAGACAATTAATGGATTTGCAAAATAATCATTAGTCACACCCCTAATCTAAACCATTTTACTGCAGCTCTGGATTTATTGTCCCGTTAAAAAATGAACCTCCATGTTGGTTCTTAAAGCAACACTAGCTATGTTTACATGCGCAAAATTTCCCCGATCCGATCCAAACCTTGGTTGATCGGAAATTCAAAATCTTCGTTTACATGGTCACTAAATGAAATGATCCGATCATGACGTGTGTATACATGTACCAAGTGTTGGATCAGAATAAATCTTTTAAGCATGCGCAGAACTTCCTGCCAAACTTGGCAGTTCTGTCTGCGTCTGGTTTTTGGGAGGCCTGACAAACGATGCGCTCGGAGCGAGCGGAAAGAAAAACGGAGAGAGGAGGAAAAAAGCGCTTGGCAGCGAAATGTCCGAGAGAAAATGTAGAGAATGAGCGATTGAACCGGCGTGGGAGAGCGAGTGGGCTGTGGAGAGAGAAAAGAGGAAGAGGAGGAGGATAAATTCCTGCTTCCTGCAGCTTTAAATGAACTTGAGTGTATAAGTCGGCGTTCCTAGACTCCTCTCACCATGTTGTTCACAACAAGAGCGAGAGCGACCGGTGGTTTCCTGTTGTTGACAAGGCGGAAAAACGTCACGCTTTTGATCTGATCAGGCCTTCAATCCGATTAGTTGTGTCCATGTAAACGTAGCTAATGTGTAGGTTGCAGGTCTAGTGCCCCTAGTGGCTTAAAGTAACACAGTGCTGCTTTAAGTTGGGGTTTTTTTTTTTTTTCTCATTTTCTTTTTTTTTTTTACATTAATGGGATTAGTGGTTCAGACTAAGAAGTGTGATATCTGGCCAGCAATTACATTTTTCTTCCAGTGTTTGCTGAGTTCCTCAAAATGCTTTTGGCAAACTGCTACTGGCATATTGTATGGGGTTCACTTTCTTCTTGATACATTTTTTTATACAAGCCAGATTTGACTTGTGATCTTGCAGACTTCTTAAGCTGAAAGAAGCTGTGGTTCTCAGCTACTTCTATAACTGAGGTATACATCCTTTCCCTTTCTGTAAAGACATTTGGTTACAAACAACTGCAATAATTATTGATTAACCTTTTCAGTGTTTCTAAGTAAATTACTCGTTCATGCGGCTTGCAGAGCATTGTATTTCTCTATCATTTATATTGAAGGAATAAACTTCATAAAGAGTTAAAATGTTAAACAAAAGCACTTCAAAAGATTATAAGAAAGTCTGGCTCATTGGAGGGAAAACTAATAAGAAAACTAAATTTGCACACTACTTGGACAACCCAATGAAAAAAGGGAAGAAAGCATGCCTTTTTTATAATTTTTTTTGTCTGTTTTTCAGCATGAGAGAGAACAAGTGATGACCACAAATGTCTGGCTCACGCAGGTGAGATCTCACACACTTCATAACATCCAGGCACCTCACTAACCACACAAAGGCAGGGATGTTTTTGAAAAAACATTTGTAAGAAAGAAAAAGCTTAACCCATTTAAAGTCAAAATCAGGTCAGAACAGAACATGTGAAGAATGATGCTGGTGATTATTGGTCAATGTTGTTAAACAATGGTTTAACTTTTTTTTTTTTTTTTACAGCACAGAGTAATATTTATACATGATAGGATTTGGTACCACCTGGTCATCTTACTCATTTAGCAAATGCAGTGGGGCCAGATTAGAACAGATTCTATAAAATTCATAACTGCATAAGCTGTTAATGATCTACTAAATTGAAACCTTCTTTTTGAGGAGTAGAACTCCAGTAAAGTAATATTGAAGGTTATTAAAAAGTGGTCAGAGTGGATAGGGTTGTGAGGAAATACTGTTCTTCCTTTGAGCTCAATGCCATATATCAGCACAAGGTTCAAAGTATGAAGATGAGAATGTGTGAGACTAATCACATTGTGAATAAAGCCAATTGAGTCTAAGATAGCATTAAAGGATGCATTTAAGCTATAACCTTCAATGTCGGCATGAATCTTAAAATCCCCCACTTTGATGACCTGGTCAGTATTTAACACTAAAGCACATAGGAATTGAAAACTGATCTAAAAATTTGGATGAGAGAAGCTAAGGATTAAATGTTTAAAAAAAGTTGTAACTCTAAACTGGCTTTGGAATAGTCAGTAAGTGGGACATTTGAGTGTAAAGAAACAGAAAACAGAAGGAGCAAAAAATACTTTTTCACTCTACTGTACTTTTAGAAAAGAATGGTAGATAGTTTATTTAGGTCATAGAACTGGAACACATATCTACATGATATGGGATGTAAAAGCAGATCTGCTCTTCGCTAAGAAGTACAGTACACATTGCAAGGATTTTGGTGCCGTTGGCTTTGCTGAGGGTAAAACAAACTTGACTTGGATGCAAAGCATTGTGACTGTCTGGATTTCCTAAAAGAGAGAGCACAAGACAAAAATGCAGCAGTCTGTTTTAATGTTATTGATGTTTTTGTATACATTGATTGATTTCAGACAATCAGGCTGATATTATGTGGACTGAAAGTGGTTTTTGTTCCAGGAATGTTGGTCAAAATACTCTAATATTCTAATATTGTTCAACTCTGTGCCTACAAGTTGCTTTTTGTTGTACATCTCCATCTACTTGTTTGTAGACATATGACTTTTGCCTCATGATCATCATTTGAAAGTCTGTTGTGGTTATCAGTATAATAACACTTTTGATCAAATGTGTCAGGGTGTGCTAAATGTATTATCGCAGGCTGAAATGAGTTCCTTTTACATGACCTCCGGGTGGGTCTTGTTGTAAACAAATCAAGAGGTCGTTTGAGCTTCACACCAAGCAAAGGTTTCATCTGCACCACAGCCCGTTCAAGCACCGCAGGAAATCAGAGTGGCAGTCAGCTTCTCTGTTCACTCCAAACAGGAAGTTTGGATCAACTCTCCCCAAGTGGGAGAGTTGATCTTAGGCAGTGTGGAAAGAACATGATTTGGTGGAGATCAAAATAGAGGCAGAAGGTATGAGGACTCCAGATAAAAGTAGTGGTGGTATGGTGTTTTACTCAGAGTGGTTTAATCATGGCCTTTTTTCACAGAATAATAATTTAATACATTTTCTTTGAGAAGAAAAAACAATCACTGGATGGGCTAGAGTTTTATCCAGCAGTGTGAAACCTATTTGTTGCTGCACACTGCTGGTCAGCTGGTCTAAACGAAGCTGTTACACATTTCCATCCATTAGCAGGAAAACAACATTTGCTGTTTGGGATTCTTAAAGGTATTGTGGGGGATTTTCGCAATTAATTTTTTTAAAGACCTGCCTTTTCCGCTTAAAAAAAATGCACATGCACAACCTTGTGCCCGCTCCCAAGTGGGAACACCAATTAAACATGTGCGAGAGCACGCACGAGCCGATTTCTCATTGTGAACGATCTCTTTAAAAGTTGCTGTTCTGATAGCTCATACAAGCTTAATGTGTCCAAACGTCAGTCCTTAACCCTAAATCCCTCCATCACTATATAAAGCGGTGACTATATAGTGGACTTTATAGTGAACTCAGGTAACTGACTGTTCAGACAGATGATCACTACTTTTTGCTCCCAGTTGGTCGCATAACTCCTTCTCCACCGTGAGGTGCTTGCACCATCTTTATTGTTAGTAGCCGCTGTTGTACTCTGGAATATATGAACCTCTTCTGAGGCCTTTGTTTTCTTCTCATAATGACTGACTGAAACCGTAGATCACCACACATATAGTATGCCTGAGCAGCCGTGCAGAAAAAGATAGCTAACAGGACGAGCGCTTTGGACGGCCTTATGTAAACATATCACCAGAATGATTGACAATTAGGAGGACCACTTATTTAGATGATCCACCTGGAAATAAAAGATCATCCTCTATACCTTTAACAGTTGCAAAAAAATGAAGATGTTCCTGGTAGCGATAATTCAGACAAAAGGCTTAGTGTGACCTATCTGTATTCTTTGATGTTGAAAGCATTTGTTAAATCAATTTTATAAAACACCCGCTGTTTCCAGTTTGTGCTCTCTCTCATAGTGAGAGACTCATAAACACTTGTAAGGCGAGTAAGCACAGATTTATGACTTGTAGCCAAGCGCAGAATGACTATGACTGCTGATACATTTCTCAGCATCAGAAAGCCAAGGGCAGCCCAAACAAGTTAATGATTATAGTGTTTCACGGCTGCTGCAGACAATATAGCTTGGGCGCATGAAAACATCAATAACTGCGAAGAGAAAACGGTCTTCTGCATAACGTATTATAGCTCATGTCTCTTTAAACGTATGCAATCTAATATACTTTAGGATGAAGATAAAGATTGAGAAGCTACACATAAACCATGGTTTATACACATCCTAACCACTGGCTAGATGAGTAAAAAATGTTTGTTCCCTGTTTCCCCTTGCTGCTGTGTGATTGGCAGATGAGTGACTAAGCATGATGTTTCTATTGGCCCTCAGGAGTGGCAGGACTATCGGCTGACTTGGGTCCCAGAGGAGTTTGATGGAATGATGAAGGTCAGGCTGCCCTCTAAACACATCTGGCTGCCAGACGTGGTCCTCTACAACAAGTGAGTCACTCTCTCATGCTCTTGAACTCGCTTAGAGGACACGAACTGACACATGAATGGCCTGGAAAATGCCCAGTGAAGACATGTTCATTTTCATATAGGAAATAAAAGCTGGTTGTCTGGTCAGGTCATCCAGCTGCTATCGATGTAAGACACTTAAACTCATTGCTTCAATTAAGCAGTCATTTTGAGTGGGTGATACTTTTAGGTTCACAACACATGACTGAGTACGTCAACTAGAATCTCTTCTTGTTGCTCATGCTACCATAGTACTGTACAGCCAGAGATGTCTGAGAGGATTAATCATCTTCGCTGCACACAGAGGTCCTGTAAAGGAGCAAACACAAAAAAAAAATCATGTAAAAGTATTCACACTCCTTCAAACTTCTCACATATTTTCATGTTGTAACTGCAAATTTAAGGAAAGACATTTTTCTCTGCAACCACTAAATGAAATCCAGTGAACCCAGGCGCCTTCAAAGACCACCTGATTAGCAGAGTTAAGCTATGTGTATATTAAACTCAGCATACAGTACATACAGCTGTTGGGTGAAGGCCTTAGAGATTTCAAAGCGAATAACCAGTAGGAGGACACCAAAAGAGGCCAAGGTGAATGCAAGGAGAGCATCAATAAGACAAACAGCAAAGAGACCTTTGGTTACCCTTGAGGAGCAGCAGCCATCCACAGCACAGTGGAGAGGAACTGTTAGCAGGGCAACTATTAATTGTTCTTGCCACAAATCTAGATGGGATTAAAAGGAGGATAGAAGAAAGCTATTGTTGTGTGAGGGCCTTGAAAACATCTGTTTGCAGTTTAACAAAAACACTGACCCTACCATAAATATGCCAAATATTCCTAAATATTACCAAATTTTGTTGTTTAATACTCTTTAAATAATACATCTTAACGTTATTCTGGAATTTCAGTCAAACCACTATCAAAGCCCCTAACTGGTAAATAAAGCTCAAGATGAGCTAAAATAAACTATCAAGAAAGGTTATTAGATTTTTTTAAGCCTAAAATAAGCAAAAAGGTTGTTTTTTTATACCTTCATTAAATGTGTTTTTGTTGCGAAGGGACAAATTTTTTTTATAGACGATAGTGTAAAAGTTAGACAACTTGAAAAAGCTACGTTTTTGTTGGAAATCTAACAGTGCACGGAATCACTCTGAGCACAATAGCACCAATGGCAGCAGATTTTATTTTCTTCAACTTTTCACTATGGCTCTAAATTGTCTAATGTTGATCATAAACTTGCAATGTGCTATAAAGGGTTTCATAAAGCCACGTTACAGAATGTAGTGCAGTGCACAAAGACAGTAAGAGAGTAAATTCTGACATCTCATGAGTTAATATCATATTTTCTAATATAAAGGAAGGAAAATCCAAACTTTTTTCCTGGTTTCTCTCCAATATATATTGGTAATGATTCATATTGTAGATCAGTACAGCAGAGCTACACAGCAGCAGATGAGGCAATCCTCTTCAGACGTCATTTATAATCACTCACATGTATAATCTGAGAGTTTTCTTTTACGTCTAAAGAAATTTAGGATGTAACAGGTAGCTCGTCTCAGTGTAGTGGAAAATTGGTGTCAGCCTATGGTTTTCAAATCAGCTCATCAGAGAACAGTGATCTGTGTGACCTTCTCTTCTTTCCTTGCTTCTGTCATTACTTTACAGATGATTAAAAGATCACCGACCCACCTCGCTCTGGATAAAGTGATCCTGATAATCCTGTGTACCTACAGGCCTGTGCGATAATCCCCAAATCTCAAACCCTGTTGCTTTCTTGAACAACGGGATGATTTTGTTTTGTATTGGACACATTATTTTATTTTGAAAGAAGGATTTCATTGGGTCAAGATCCGGTATATGTTTAAGTAAATATTTTTGTTAGTGACTTTTTTGGAGCAGAATCCACTTATCAATGAACTTTGTTTCCTGTTTAGGTCATGTGTTTACACAGCGCGGTTCCCCTTTCCCCATGTTTATAGGCAAATGTGTGTGTGACCTATTCGCACTGGGAAAAAAAAATCCAATTTCAAATCAACACTCATTCCTGTACTGTAATTAATATTTAGATATAAAATCATAGATATATTGCACTGCTGTTTAGGAAGAACGTGGCCAGTCTGTGCCATCAAAAATGAAGAAAAGGTTCTTTTATAACGGGATGAAATGGGGTATTTATGAGTAAGCATTGGGTGGTGTATTAATATTATTTATAATCTGTATTCATGGTTTAACTTTCAAGGCAATGAGTTAAAAAACCACAAATTTGACAACTGAACTGGAGAGTGAACAAGAGCTTAGCAAGAAAAAATAACTTACAAAAAACAAAACAAACTAAATTATATCTAAGGATAATACTGAAATAGAGAATCCAACCAAATTAATTGGTAAACAATGATAAACTTAGGTCATGTTATTGGTTTGTTTTTGACCATTTGGATGAGAACCTTAACCACTTTTCCATCTCTATTTGATGTTAATGGTTTAACTCTGGTTATTCTAAAAGGCTTCATAATCGCTCGTATTCCTGCCCAGACTAGTAGACGTCAGTGACTTTTGTTCATGTCTGTTATAAGATTTCTTTAAATCAAGGCACAATCTGCTGATCCTTCAGATCTTTTAATGTACTTCTTTTTGACAGTTTTTTTTAAAGGGATGAATTGATTCTACAGACCTGACTGCTGTGAATGAAACTGAGCTGATAAAATACTTTCCCAAATCAGCACTTTGGTTCAACCATTGTTTTTAATGTACTTTATAAATGACCTGAAATCGTAATTAAACAATTCTACTATCAGGAGTTGGTTTGGATAGCTTTTGGAACCCACCTTAACCTTATTTGTTAAACTTTATCTCAACAGTCAAACAATCAAATATCTTACTATATCCTTTTAATTTGACCCTTAAGGTCTAAAACATAGTTTGATAAGCAGACTGACAGTAGTTCAGCACTGACGTATCTACGGTATAAGCATGTAGCCTCTTTTTTTCCTGAATGTACATCAGGTAGGAAGTTCCCTTGCTGCTCTGCAGATGAGATATCAAGCGTTATCATGTTAAATGGGTCCAACCTAGTAAGCAATCTAAGCGTTATATTCAAGATGGATTTGGTTGATACTCAGAAACGACCAGCTGATAAAAGTACAAAAAAAAAAAAACTAGTTAAGTACTAGCGCGAGCTACGAGAACAAGCAGCTGCAGTTCTATGTTTTGGTCACATGTGGCAGTATCATTAGAAAACTCTGGAATTCCTGTTTAAGTTTAAAATTGCTTTAGTCTGGTATGGAAAAAGGGCTTTGGAATTATAATGGGGAATGTTTTGTCAGCATTAACTTCTACAACTGACAAAGCATATAACTTTGCTCATTCTATAAAAGAAAAGACAATAGCCTAGTGTTGAACAGCCCCATACGAGCCAGGCTAAAACCCTTACTATAGATTGACTAGTTGCCCTATTCCTTTAACTTGTAACAATATCCTCTCCCTCTTCCTCTGTCTCAGTGCGGATGGGGTCTACGAGGTGTCCTTCTACTCTAACGCAGTGGTGTCCTATGATGGCAGCATCTTCTGGTTGCCTCCCGCCATCTATAAATCAGCCTGTAAGATTGAAGTAAAGCACTTCCCTTTTGACCAGCAGAACTGCACGCTGAGATTTCGCTCCTGGACCTATGACCGTACAGAAATAGATCTCGTGCTTCGTGCTGACGTGGCCAGCATGGACGACTTCACGCCTAGCGGAGAATGGGATATAATTGCTCTGCCAGGCCGACGAAATGAGAACCCAGCTGACCCCACCTACGTGGACATCACATATGACTTCATCATCCGCAGGAAGCCGCTGTTTTATACCATCAACCTCATCATACCCTGTGTGCTCATCACTTCCCTGGCCATCCTGGTGTTCTACCTGCCGTCAGACTGCGGAGAGAAAATGACGCTTTGTATCTCGGTGCTGCTGGCTCTCACTGTGTTCCTGCTGCTGATTTCAAAGATTGTACCACCAACCTCCCTAGACGTCCCTCTGGTGGGGAAATACCTGATGTTCACCATGGTTCTAGTCACTTTTTCCATAGTCACCAGTGTCTGTGTGCTCAACGTCCATCACCGCTCTCCTACCACGCACACCATGCCTCCCTGGGTCAAACTGGTGTTCCTCAACAAGCTCCCTGCCCTGCTCTTCATGCGACAGCCAAGGAACAGCAGTGAGCGCCAGCGGTTACGCCAGAGGAGGAGAGCACAGGAGCAAAAGGAAGGCGGGCGCAGCGGGGAGCCGGGGCCCCTGATGGTGGGTCTGGGACTTGGTGGCGGAGGTGGCAATGGAGGGGGAACCACCTCATCTGTTTTTGGGAAGGACGACGGGGACCCTTGCACGTGCTATGTGAACCGGGCGTCTGTTAAACAGTTTGGAGGTGAACTGGTGGGCGCTGGAGGGGGATCAATGGACGGTCTAAACAGAGTGAGAGATGGCCGGGAGGGTGGGTCTGGAAACCTGCCAAGGGGGAAGCAGGCAGCCGGAGGTCCTGCTTTGACTCAGGCCTTGCTGGCTCAAGCCTGTTCAGGATTTGATGAGGCAGTGGAAGGAGTTCGCTTCATCGCCAACCATATGAAGAGCGAAGATGATGATCAGAGCGTAAGTATTACTTGTGCATGGTGAGCACCATTTTTACAACTGCTTGTGGTTTTTAGAATATCAAAGCTTTTAACCCCCATAAAAAAAGGCCCCCACCCATAGCTGTATGTTGGAAGTGCATTGCATGAAAACATAGAGCACTTATTTTCCTCAGATTTCCCTCTAGAAAAAAAAATATGTTTGTTTAGACAATTCCTCTTTTATCAGAGTTTTGCATTTTACCTTTTATATAGACTGATTTTAAAAGACTTGGAAGTGATAAAGTTATTAATTTAACAGATTGACCTGATTTTAATACATACTAATGCTACACACAATTTGTGTGTGACCTTTAGACGGATGTTTTCTCTACTTTATTCATTTTAATAGATGAAAGCTTTGCTTGTGACATGATGTTCTATAAGCAACATTTACACTCAAAAATATTTACATTTTAAAGAATTTTCTACCTTCTCTTTTCTTATCAATGCTACTATTATATGTTAAGGTTATTTGTGAAAGAAGCTACCAAAGCTAAATTTCTCTTTTCATTCATGTTTTTAAAAAATCTAAGTGAAACGAATGTCTGCTGAAGCTGATCAGGCTTTTATATTTAGCTTCAAAAGCATAATAACTTTACTGATTTCCTTCTCTCCTAAGTAAGCTGATTTTCTGATAAACATGCTGTTAGTGCCATGGAAGTGTACTCCAGCTAACTGCCAACACATGGCCTGTGATGACAGTTTTGGTGAAGGCTGTCAGCTTGCCTTTGTGTTACTTTGATTTAACACCTTATGTCTGTGTTTGGATGAGTCACCCTCTTCTATCCAAATACATTACCTGCCATTATTGTCTGTTGAGTAGCTCAGATAAGCTGCATATGGTTGTTTTGTGGCTGCAACGCTCCGCGTTTGACTGTGTCTTCTGAAATGCGCGGGTTGGTGAAATAGAAACAGCAGCAGCAGCAGACAGATCTGATGATGCAGCCTCAGCCCAGAGACTATCCAGTGCGGTATGTAATAATAGCAGCAGCCTGACGTGTGCATAAAGAAGTGCAAATAGGCTGAGGCGCTGAGATGAAGGAGCAAGGCTTTATGTTTTTTTGACTGCCTCTCACCTGGAAACACCAAAAATAACATGAGCGGTTTGTTTCGTCACAGACATGATTTACTCCCAGCAGCCAAGAAGAAGAACTTAAAATCCTCTCAGTTTTAGTGCAGTTTTTCAGTTCCATCCACCCCTGTGTCTCCCTTCTCTATTCCAGTCCTCAAGTTATCATCACAGGGTTCAAATGTCGGTGCACTCTCTGTGTCCTCCATCTCCCCGGTCTCTTACCTTCCTCTCCTCCTCCTTGACTCCTGTTAGACCTCATTAGAGCTTTGTGCCAGAAAGAGTCTCCACTCACATTAACCATTCACCTCCATTAACCCTCTGCCTTACTATAGCAAAGAGAATGGATAGACAGAAGACAACAGAAGCCTGATTCTACTTACTCTATTATTTAAATCAAAATCTCTATTTTAGAAATTTTGGAAATGACATATAACAAAGCAAAAACACGCCTCAGAGGAGCAGTTGGGTTATTTGGTTCACTGTTTCTATTTATGTCTAGCAATTGCAGAGAAAAAAAAAAAGATATTTTTTCAATTGCTAATTGCCTAAGTCCTTCCATATTTATAAAACAAAAGAAAAAATAGGACTCCCGCTTTAAAAAAGAAAGATTTTCGGCTAACTGACATGAATTAGTTTTTAAAAAGCCTTTTAGCATTCCTGTCATTCCCTTGGAGGTATTATACTTTGATTTCGCATTAAACATCCATAAGATCTGTTTAAAACACAGGTTTGAAGGGAAGTTCAGCCTGTTATGTTGCACTCATATGTCGTGGTCTATGATACTTCTAATAAAGAAAGTTAATTAAAAAATTATTATAAAAACACAGCTCCAAGGTCTGGGTCTATACATCTAAAGTTAAAAACCCAGCTTATTATGTTTTGAGATAAATTTCAGAATGCAAAGATTTACATGGCTCTGGATACCAACAGGCTAATAACTCTAGACAAGCTTCATAGATCCACAGAGTAGATAGTACTGGAGTATTTACTGCATACATGCAGATATCAAATTATTGCTGCCACCTTCCCAGTTTGGTATGATTTGGTCAACATAATTAGGAACCATGAAGCAGGTGCTTCAATGAATTGAAATGTAACACAGCAAAGTATCAGGACCCACAGGTGCTAATATGGCACTGGTGTCCAATAAGAAACAAACTTATGTAGGGTTGATTTTCTTGATGAGTCTGAATGTGTATAAATCCCTATGAAATATGCTCGGGTTCAGTGGCGGCTGGTGAAAAATATTTTTGGTGGGGCTGATATAGCCTAGTGTATGTCTCCAACTAACCCGGAATAAGAATTCAAATAAACAATTGGACAATACATACAATTTAACAGTAATGATTTAATTTACTATATAATAACAGTAACAGTGATGATTTGGGTCACTGTGACGGGGTTCTTTGGCCTCCAAGAATCCAGTCTCAGTCGGGTTACCGGTGTTGGTGATTTATTGAGCTCAAAAACTCAAAACAGGGTGCAAAAGAAACTAAACATATACAAGATACTCTGGGCCTCAGCCTCCCTCCAGTTACCAGCAATGTAACAAAGAAACAGAAAACAAAAATTGCCGCTTTTCTTCCCACAGCCCTCATTAAATAGTTTAAGCCCCTCACCTCAGGCTCTCTTATTTCTGATTTCTTCTCATTAATCAGTTTTGTCCATATATTACCTCCACAAACAATTGATGTACAAAAACAAATAATTTTTACAACTTAATTCTTTTACACAATTCTTTTACACAATTCTTTTTTCATTGACTTATTCAATTACACCAAACTGGGTTTGAACCCAGCAAAGACGCAGCCAGACTGAAGATGACAAGTCCCCGCATAAACACGTACACACCCACATACCCACACACACACACACACACACACACACACACACACACACACACATGGCTAACCCCACTGAAATATTAAGTGTGCACCCTCAATACGCCAGCAGGTAACCAGGAACAGCTTGTGTGTTTTAAGTTAATAGAGCTACTGATCTCAGCGCGAGTGTATTGGTCCTCACAAACACAGTATAACAGGAATGTGTGTGTGGCGCGCAAAGTTAGAGAGGTTGTTTTAAGCGACGAGGTGGATTCGTCACAGTCACAATAACCATGAAATGAAATGTTCATATCATACAACAGGGATGTTCTTCTGGCAAACGGGTAGATAAATAAGGATCTCACCGAATTTGGTGGAAGCTGCATCTCGCTCGTTACATTCGCCATCTTCCCTCTAATTGTCTGCACCTGCGCTTGGGTTCAGAGCCTGTAAAAGCGCAGTATTTTCAGCGCCCCAATACCATAAAGTTCCGAGACGCTGATTGGCCATTAAATTCACCTAGCAATAGTACATGATTGACAGATTCTCTGCAAATGTGGGTCAGTCTGATCAGCGCCCCCAGAACAGAGACGGTAGGAGTCTGTCTGTGGAAATCCACAAATTAATGACAGTAGATAGGGAAATGTAGTTTATATAATTTGTTTTGCTTATAGTTACACAGTCTAGAGAGTAAAACTGACATTTATGAGTTAATTTCTAAAAATATATTTTACGTTTCTCTCTTCTTATCAGGGAGGGCGGTGCCCCAGCGCCCCCTATGGGCCGGCCGCCACTGCTCGGGTTGCTCTTCTGATTCCTCCCAACATTGTCTGAGCAAAACGGAGTAATAGACAATGTCATGTTAACCATGTATTTATTTTCTTACAGCAGTAAAATACAGACTTTATGAATTGATATGAATACATTTGCTAAGTCTATGAGCAAAAAAATGACAGCATCTCCTACAACGGAGAGCAAAGAGCTCAAGGTAAACACTTTTTGGTGTTGCCTGAATAAAAAAAAAAATAAATTTAGAAAAAAAGGAGGGGCACATTTCTGTGTTGTGCAGGACTTAAGCTCTCAGAGCTGGTGCCAGTGTTGCATCCGCAGAAGCTGAGGGGGGATTCTGGGTCTAAATTAAGAGAGGTGGAGGAAAATTCCTCATACATAGAGAGATTTTAGAATAAAGAAACAAACAACATATGTGTCCTTTAAAAGCATGATTGCAGGGTAAGAGACCAGCTGGGCATCCAGTGAGCTGTCTTACCATCTTCATGCAGGAGACGGTTACATTGAATGTCATTGCTTGTTTAAAGTAAACTCCCAACCGATGGGATAAATTACATAATAGAGGCTTAACGCCATAAAACAATCACTACTGAGGAATCCAGCGGCGCAGTGGCCAAGTCAAGGTCACTCTCCTTTCCACTGCTCACAAGTTAGTGGGCGCTAAATGTATCCATTCAGCTCAACCACTGTTTTAAACTACATCAATTTTAAGTCTACTTTCACCCTTTAGCAGTCATCTAGTTAAAACCCCTTTAAGATTTTTTGCTCAGATGAATTGGAAGCTGAGCCAAGGAGATGAAAGGAGCCAGAAGCCACTTTGGTCAATCAATTGTTAAAGGAAAGCTATATCAACTCCAATTTACAGTTTCCCATAAATCATATAAGGTAGATGACACCATGTGGAAGAGGATGATACATAAGCTCGAGAAGTTGTAACCATCTCCCTGAACTCTCCAATACCACACAGTGGTGGCAGCATAATGCTAAAAGAATGCATTTCTAGCAGGGGTCCAAGCTGGAAAGACTATATTTAGAAATATGCTAAGAGAATTGGAACTGATAGAGGTTCAAACTCTAAACAATCAGCTAGAGCTACAGTGGAGTGGTTTAGATTGCTTTCATGTTAGTGTGGCCTTGTCCAGACCTAATTTAAAATAAGAACCTGTGGACAGACTTGAACCCTGCTGTTTACAGGGACTCTCCATCCAATCCAACTGAGCTTGATAACAGTGGGAGAACATTGTGTTCTCTAGATGACTGAAGGTGATTGAAACAAACCAAAATTGACTTGCCTAGTCAAAGTGGATTACAAAACTTAAGATTTTTATATGCAAAAACATTTGAATCCTTAATCATGTCTCCTGCAACTCACAGTTATGCACTAAGATGATGTTATAATAAAGAGCTGTTATGTGATGGTATGCAAAAAGGTCTAAAGGTAATGAATACCTTTGCAATTACAATGCTAAATTTACATTATAAAAAGGTCAAAGGTATTTTCTGGGCTTTTGCCGAAGGCTGTTGAGCTGGATGCCATATTATGATCCCGTGCTTAAAAACACAAAACATCCAGAGCAGGATTTCAATGAAAAGAGGCAAACTAGAAGCAGGGAAAATTTAAAAAAAGGACAAAGTCACATCTCTGTTGACTGTAAAGGTCACACAGAGCTTAATATAGGATGCTTATGTAATAGATCAAATTGCAATAGGTTAGGTGTTTGTAGGAGGCGGTAATATAAAAAAAGAATTTCAGAAGAATCTGATGTTAACTTGTCTCTTTCTAATGTTCCTACTCATAAAGTCTGTTTAACCTCTTAACACCCACCTCATTTGAACTAGGTCTTTCTTTGTCTGGGTGTAGTATTCAGAGTAGGACATATACAAACAGAAAAAAAAGAGAAATATTCATGTTTCCAAATATGTCTGTCTAAATGTTCTGTCCCCCTTCCCTTAAATCCTCCATTTTCCTTTTTCCTTATTTTTGTTCATTGTCTAATATCTCTCCGTTGTTTATTTTTCTTTCCATTCTTTCTCTTTCTTCTCTTCATACTATCACCGTTCTTTCTTTCTTTCTTTCTTTCTTTCTTTCTTTCTTTCTTTCTTTCTTTCTTTCTTTCTTTCTTTCTTTCTTTCTTTCTTTCTTTCTTTCTTTCTTTCTTTCTTTCTTTCTTTCTTTCTTTCTTTCGATGTACATTAATCAATGTCATTTTTCTGGCAGTATATACCGACAGGTTTATTTGGTGGAGGGTTTTTTTTCTGTTTATGTTCAGGTGAATTTAGTTCGTTTGGAAATTGGTTTGGTTGATGTTAACTAGTCTCTTTTGTGTGTATTTGGTTGATTCATTTATTGTTGTTTGTCAAATTATCTGAAATAAATTCCTATTCATTCATTCATTCATTCATTCATTCTCATACTTGTACTATTCCTTTATTGGTTATGTTGAATATTCATCTAAGGTCTTTTGTAATTTATTGATATTTATCTGGATAGTTTTATTAGACGAAAAATTAACAAGGACGAAAAAAGTTGAAAAAAAGTTTTATTCTTTCCTTCTCCCTAATTCCTTTATCCTCTACTACTTTCTGGTTTTAGCTATCCTTTTAAAACCTGTCCATAGCATAAATTTAGATTTACTTAAAACACGATTGATTAGATAATTTAGTTAATAATTAGATTTTTCATGATGAATTTACAATGACTGAAAATTATATCAAATGGTGTTTCTAAATAAGTCACATCGTTATAGTCTCGGTGTCCAATTCTGACATGTATCTCTCTGGTTTCCCCATTTCTCACACCCTTATTATGCTCCCTTCCCCTTCCCACCTGATCCGTAGGTAAGCGAAGACTGGAAGTACGTTGCCATGGTGATCGACCGGCTCTTTCTCTGGATTTTTGTGTTTGTTTGCGTGTTCGGCACGTTGGGCATGTTCATGCAGCCCCTCTTCCAGAATTACACAGTGAAAACCATCAACACACCAGGCTGATTGTTCCCCAAACGGCAAACACGTAACGGACAGCTCAGCTCCCTGACCAATCAGCACAGCAGGACAAAGGCCCAAGGTGTTTTGGTGGTGTGAGAATGTGTGTGTGCGTATGTGCGTGTGTGTGTGAGATAATGTACCTTGGGATGGGGATTTTAATGTAATAATGTCTATGGAACTGGAATCGCACTGGTACTGAACAGCTGTCTCGTCCATTAACTTTATGACAACATTTTTGCAACAAGCAAACCTATTTTCTTCTATGAGCATTGAAGAAATTACAGTGAAACTCTTTTTCCTGCATTTTTTATTGTTGCTGGAAAATCAAAACAGACTGACCTCCCCTCTCTGGTGTTAAGATCCTCCCATTCCCCCCTCCTCAGCCTGTCAAAGAGTCTCTAAGAGTGAGGACTCTTGGATTTTCTCCTTTTTACACCCTGCCAAATCACTCTGACTGCGTAACAGCATCTCCACAGCAGGAATGAGTCCATGGTGGTGTTGAATGATATTAGACATCAGAGGGGGAAGAAAAGTTCATATTAAGCTTCTTCTGTTGTTTTAAAAAAAATCCACTGTCAGTGAACTGATTTAGTCCGTGTTATCATAGCGTAGCAGCTTGCCACAAGCATATAGCATTAAGTAAATATTAGTATTTCTAAACATCAGTTCATACACAGGTTTGTTGCTGATGGAGAAGTGACAGAGTGTTGTGCGATTGTAAAGATGTAAAAGGAATGTGATTTTAAACTGTATGGGGCAGCCAGTGTCCTGCACACTAACCGTACGTGTGACAGCTGCATATTAAAGGGACATATAAAGAGGATGCTAATGCTTAAAGAAAGCTAGGAAGGAATAATATTAAGAAATCATGCATGGACCCATTTTTTTTTTTTCTTGCTTAAAGTGTTTCAACTTGCTGTAGCAGAGGGCGCAGTTGCAGATGAGTCCTGAAAAATGCAGGAATCTGAGCCAAAATGGTGCAATAGAACAGAATAAGTGCTGGACACAGGAATGTGATTTCTATTTAACCAGTTGGAGTACCGAGCTAAGAGGAGGCATTGGTTGTAGGGATGGTTGGAGGGTAAAGCAAATCAACAGAGACTTCTGGATTATTGTGTGTATTAACATGGTTTCACAGCTGTTTGCTTTGAGTTACCCTTCTAACCACCAGGGTGTTTGAAATATACCTATTTGCTGTCTGTTCTCCTCGTTAGAGATGCACCTACAAAAAAAGCTTGTGACCTCATTCAGTCAATCTCCAGCTTCCAGCCCCAGAGAGAAACTCCAAATGTACTTATTTACTACTTCAGTGTGGTGTTTCAAATTAAAAGGCAGAGAAAGCACAGAAAAGCTAGAATATCTTTAGAGGAAACAGGGTCGTTCATGTCATCTGGTAAAGGTTTGTTCAGGCTGAGCAAGAAGGACTTTGCAGTAGATGACTGGAAGGATTACATGTTGCTTTATTCTTTTAAGATTTCAATCTGTTTGAAAACCTGCTAAATTGGGTCATGTTTAAATCCTTTTAAATGAAAAAGTCAGGATCTAGACCAGTGATTCCCAACCTGTACGTGTGTAAATGTGCCCCTAGTGATCCGCGAGTGCATTGCAAGGGGCACATGAAAATATTTTATTCATTTTTCTAAGGGCCAGATTGAAAAATTGAACAAGCTTTTATTAACCAAAAATATAAGATTTTACAGCCTGAAAGTAGCTCAGATAGCTCACACTGAGCTGTCTGAGCTCATCAAAGCAGCTGAGGTGTCTGGATGAAAACAGAGTAAAACTAATAAAGTCAGTCTGACTGTAATTTTTCTGTATTTCCTTCCCAATTCCTCAAGTTTAAATCTGATTAAAAGGGAGTTACTCAGAGGAGCTCCAGCTTTATAAAACACAGGTTTATAATATGCTTTTATTTTGTATTTATTCCCTTTCCTACTAACTTCCAGGCAGCATCTTTACGCTGTTTTTTTTTTTTTATTTCAAATGGAAAGAATAAAAAGCCTCAGAATTGAATGCTCAAATTAAAAGATTAAGTAAAATAGTTTTGTTTCAACTTTTCGACAATCATCTATACTTTTGACTGAGAAGGGTTCTAATGGGAAGACATAAAAGGTTGGGAAACACTAGTCTAGATTATGGGGAAAACATGTAGACTTTACTGTTTTTGCAATGCAATTCTATTTATGAGACACCTTTTTAACATGTCAATTCTTGAATAACTGTTTCCAAAATGATCAAATATTGTTGGTAAAACCTAGTTATTTTTTATCTGTCTGGTATAGAAATGATTCTGTCCGATTCTGAATGATACAAAGTCCAAAAAGTACTTTGAAACAGTAATCCACTTATTACTGGATTAGATTACTAGATTGGCATCCATTCATTCCTATTTATCTACTTAAGGTTCTCCTTCATCATACACGTCCTATGGTAAAGCCAGGTCACCTGAATAGAAATGTCTGTGCCATAGCGCCATCTCAGGAAGAAAATAAAAAAGAAATAAATCTATTCAGTGCCATTCCTCTATTCTTTAACAGCAAAGCCCTAAAATAGGAATCAGTAGCAACTCTAAAAAAAAATCTCAGAGTTGCCACAAAATTCAGTTTGGTGTATCTCTCTAATCCTCTATGCCTGAAACATTAGTGTATAAATGTGCAAACCCTTCTGCTCTATTACTTCTGAAGGTTACAGCATAAAGATTGTGTGTTTTCCCACCCTATGATCAGTTAGTCCCTGCCAACCTATGTCTACCCCTCAGCTGAACACTAATATTGATCACATCATTAATGCATTATTTTATTTACAGTTCGGCTGATTAGTTCTGTTTTCAGAATCTTCCCTGGTTTCTTACCACCCGCTAAAGATAGAAAAGAATATTTATAATCACCTGTGCAATTAACATTTTAATAGGTAAAGAGCATCAACTGTAGAAGAGGTACATGATAAAGTGTTTAAAGATTGAAAAAAGTGGGGCAGGAAAAGAGGAAAGACTCAAAATGTTTCACTATAAAGGAAGAGTGCTATAAACTCATAAAGAAAAATGCGTTTCCATCCCTGTCACCATCATCATCTGGGAGGTTCTTTATCTTTTTACAGTCATGTGGCCAAGTCGGCTGCTTCACTCGCTGGGAGATGTCTTCCTCTCTGTGTCTCGAGGATGGGATCATCCGTGGGGATTCCCAGCAGAGCTCAAACAAGTGTGAAAAGCCTTTTAGAGACCCGTGAATACTGTTGGCTGCATGGCTCTGCACAGAGAAAGTGCCCACTCTCTGTTTGCTCCCTTTGACCTTTACACCCTCCTTCCTTTTTATCGATTCACTTCCTCTGATGATTATGCTCCACTGTTCCTTCACCTTCCCCCTTTCCTGACTCTGAAATCTGTTCACCTTAACCAGTCAAATAAAGGTTTTAGGATCAGATTAAAAATGTTTGTGTTGCTCTTGCTTTATTCCTCCACTTTAATGTGTCACTGATCAATTCATCTCAGTTTCTTTTCATCAATTTTACACCATGGAGAAGGGAGAGGCATTTACTGGCTGTCTAATGTGGAAACTAAGCATCCTTTGAGCCATCATGTACAGAAAGAAAAAGCTCAATCTTAGCTTGATCTTTGTCAAAGTAAAACAGATCTTTTAAGATCAAACAATCTATAAAAATTGAAGCACATTATTTTGATAAGGTCTTTTTTTTAACGCAAAAATTCCTACCTACTTACCCATCCAAAAAGGCTCAATTTTTTGTTTTGTTTACATTTTATTTCAATAATAAACCAGATGTGTGCACAAATGTTGGTGTTCCAGTTTACACCAATAAAGAGCTATATCAATGAAGGTAAAAATCATCCAAGAAGCATCTTTCATCTTAATATCTGCTCTGAATCATGGAAATGATCAAGGAGCTGAATATTATGAATAATATTATAAACTAATGTTACACTGCATTCCAACAACTTTGATTACTATTTAGGAATTTTTTTGATCACATTCTCTTAAATTAATCCACTTTAACTGTCCCTCAGGGATCCTACAGGAGTCCAACACTGGGTTATTGTTTTTTATACATATTGCATTCATAAATCACTGGTTGTGAACGCTAATGTTATGCCCCAATCTGGGAAAAAGCAACACCTCCAAGAGGTCTAAAGGAAATTCAAGATTGTTTTTTTTAGAATTGTGTGTATTTAACAAGTGAAAGAACTAGGACTTGGTCATTCAGAGTAATTTTAAGAAATTTTATAGAATTAGTAAAAAAAAAAAAAGTCAAATATTAGATCATGGCACTATTTTGGGAGAATTTCATGTATTTATTGTCTTAAAATTAGATTGAGCAGCTTTAATTTTTCTTTATCACTAACTTGTTTACGGACTTGAAATGTTTATTAGATGTTTTTATCAGTCTGCAGATAGAGCGTCATTCAAAATTATTCAAACTTCTAAACCTTTTATTGGGATTTGATTGAAAGACCAAGACAAATTATTGCATAATCCACTAACATAATCCTTGCGTTCACTAACATAAACGCAAGGGACATGCATTTGTAGTATATTATTTTTTTGTGTCATAACACTAAAATTCAATGACAGCAACTAAACAGAATTAGTCCTTATCCTTAATTTCAGTTTAAATCCAGCAGTCGTATTAAGGCTTCACAGGTTTGTTTTTAAATAAACAGCTGCATGATTATCAAGAACCACAGTGGACTAGTCAGGGATAACACTAGCGCTTTTAAAGGGTTTTGTTATAAATCACTGCCTGAAGCTACAACTATAACTCAGATGGAGTGAAATATAGTGTTACCCAGAAAAACCTAGAGCCTAGAACATAGAGACAATACTCTAGAACATAGAGCTATGGATATCTATAGATGCTTCCCATTATTTATAGATGAGTTGGAGCTATTTTTCATGAAAGAACTGGTAAAGATTTTAATGGATGTGCAAAGCTGATACAGACTAACCCCCAAAAGACCCGTGGTTGCATTAATGATCACTAGACTTTAAATTAATATTTGTTAAATAGGACTTTTTTTTTATTCCAATGTATTACTCTGTTTTGAACACGAGTTTAGCTGCACAAATATGTAAAAAAAAAATGCAACTAGGTATGATCACTTAGGCACTGCATAATGTATTTTATATTCATTTATTTATATATTCATTTATTTATTTATATTTTAGGGTTTTATCCTGAAACTACAAGCGACTACAGTTGAAAATTGGACTGTTAAATATGACACTTTTATTTGTTAAAACTTGTTTTATTTCCAACCACTGTCCCTTACTTATTCAACTTTAACCTTTTTAATCAAATTATTCCATAAGTAAACCAAAGTTAACCATTAACTGGACTTTAAACCTTGCTTAACAACAGAAACCTAGAACTGGAATCTTGGGAAAAGCCAGTTTGAGCCCTGTCACTGTCCGACTAATACTTTATATAATACCATATGCTGCCCCCTGGTGTCCAACTTTTGTTTTCACTTTGCTGTAATAAAACACAGTCAACAATTCTTAGTTTAAATTAATGTTTATTTTTTCCAGGGGAACAGACTCTTTAGCATAAAGGTTTATCAAAAAATACTTCATGAAAAAAAAGGATAAAGAAATAGTCATCACGTTGTAATAACACAGTGACAGAAATAATAGACATGTGACTATTACAGGTCATGTATTTTGCATGTTTTTGTCTTATTACAGGATATCTGTTACTTTTTCCTTACTGAGATTTTGGATTTGTAATAGTGTATTTCTATGAGCAGAGTAGGTGCTCACTTCTTCTCTGGCTTATCGTTGAACTCCAGGAAGAAGTCATTACAGGCTACGGTCAGAGCTCCAACTAAGATGACAAACTCAGTGAAATCCACTTCGCCATCATTGTTTGAATCCAGGTCTTTCATGACCTTATCAACAGCCTCTTTGTCCTGGGCATTCTGCATTTAAAAAAAAGGAACAAAATTTGTGTGTAAGCTGTTTTTTTTTCCTGGTTATAATATGTGTGCCACTCCACGTGCTTTCTTACCCCCAGGTAGGTGCCGAGCTCTGTGGTGAGCAACTCCTTGAGTTCAGCCCTGCTCAGTGTGTATTTGTCTCCTTCATTTCCAGAGTATTTGTGAAAGGTTTGGATCATCAGCTGCATAGCGTTCTCCAGGGTGGAGGCATTCTCTGAGTTGGGCAAAGACATTCTGGGAAGGAAACAAAGGTGAATTGGATGGGGATATAGCAAAGACAGTCTGGGTTCAAACCTATGCATGCAGATGGTATTCCCTCAGTAGTAGAAAAATCATTTCTATCTAACATGTCTGCCTGCTGCATGCAATCTGTAGTTTCAAATCCTACATAGAGATAAATAGGCCAAACTCATGGAGAAGTGAAGAATCAGTGAAAAAACTTAACTGAAACTGTAGTAAACTAAATGTACTTTAAAGGTAACCACCTGGATGTTAGGTCTGTTTCATTAAGAAAAGATTTTCCCTCCTGACAGCTGACCCTCCTCCTGACTATAAAACAGCTTTTATTAAGTTGCAGCGATGCTACAGTGTATGGAGCTCTAACGGTTGGACTCCAAACATGCAGGCCAGCTGATACAGGTGAAATTAAACACTGTCGGCCAAACAAAAACAGAAAGAGAAGCACTAAGAGGCTACGTGATCTGCCTTTTACTTTATTTCAAACAGCAGAGACGGGTCTTGTCCTTCTCTAACCTGCATCATTTCTAACCTGTAAGAGATTTTCCAACTGTATCAGTTATTTGCTTGCAGTGCATTTCTTTCTGGAATGCATGCAACAGCAGAGCCACAACAAAAAAGCTTTTTTTTTTTTTTTTGGCAGCTTCTGAAAAAAAGGCTTTTATGGAAGATTGATTGAAGCTTTTTCTGCCCTTGTTTTTGGCTGGCATTGAAGCAAATACATATATAAGATGCATCAGTTGCATCTCTAAAATAGGACTTTAGTCCTAGCATGTAAGATGTCCCAGATATCAGAGTCCTCCTTATGTGTGGATCCTACCTGTGTGGAGAGGAAGCGCTGGTTTGACGGTGAAGTGTGGATAGAGGAGGCGATGGCAGCAGACAGGAAGGCTCTGGACGACGGTGCCTTAAATACAGCCCCTTTACTCCACCCAAACCACCTCTCTCCCTCCTTTCACCTGTTTCCCCATCCTGTCCTCTTCTCTGTTTACTCATGGGTCACCTGTTAGGAACACATGTAGCCTAAGCTCCACCAGGAACTTGTTGCAGGTCTAGTAAATGTAATATGTTTATAGAAAACATAAAATATAAAAATCAATGCTGTCCTTTTTATGATTTCTATTTTTCATAACTATTGTTAATTTCCATTTATTTTACTGGCAGCAGAGTCTTTCATTTTTTTAATGGAAGGGTATGTAAATATATATTCTCATATATACATACTGATACTCATATATATATATATATATACATA
Organism: Cyprinodon tularosa; assembly: GCF_016077235.1. Taxonomy (NCBI): domain Eukaryota; kingdom Metazoa; phylum Chordata; class Actinopteri; order Cyprinodontiformes; family Cyprinodontidae; genus Cyprinodon; species Cyprinodon tularosa. The sequence goes on along the minus strand of NW_024038982.1, from coordinate 818,325 downwards.
TATATATCTATATATATATATATATATAGATATATATATGAGAATTAAACTATAAAATTGAATATCGAATATTGAAAAGGTGATTTGTTTTATCTGTTAAAAGATTAAACTCAAATTGCCAGAATTCATTTAATAATTTCATAAATATGGTTATAAGTTTATGAAATCCCCAAAATTCATTCATCAATAACTCAAGTTTGAAGATTTCGTATGATCTACACAATTTTACAGGAAAAAGTACTGATTACTGATAAATGTCTAGCAGACAGTCACAAAACATGGATCTAAAAAAAAAACTTGACTGTTCACAGAGTTTTCCAGTGAATCCACTCATAATAATGGAACGTAGAGTGGAAGGAAAAAATAGGGAAAAAGTCTATATATGTGCAAACATTTTTCCTGCACTAGAGACAATGTTTGAGGTGCCGGCATTTAGCTGAATAGAACAAGGAATCAAAGTTACTCAATTTCCTACAGTCAGTTCTAACTGGGTTTAAAATGTCATCTCATACTGTGGGCTCATTGGGTTTTATCAACAGCAAAGTCAGGGGAGTTGTCTATTAGAAATTTTAAGGCACCTCATACTTGCTGATAATTTTCATGGAAATGCTGCTTCTATGTTTAGACTGGCAATGCAGACAAACTGAAAGCCACTATCAAAGCAACCCTGGCTTTTTAAACACCTCAGTAGATCCAGGCAGATCACCTCACTCTGCATAGATGCAGGTATACTTGAAAAGAAAGAATTAGTTACTGAATAAATATGCTGCATAGTAATCAGGTGTAAATTACAGCAGGTCGGCATTTCTCTAAAAATGTACTTCTGATTTGTCTTAGGTAATATTTTTCATTTTTAAATTGAAATAATAATTTACTTTAGCTGTAATCCAGAATCGCCTAGATTAAAAGATAAAGCACCTAAAACAACTGAGTTCAGTTATCAAATTGAAAATTGTAATATTGACTAATTAACCAGATAAGGAAATTGTCTACATGTCTGAAAGAAATTGTACAAAAAATGTAAATGTGTGTGGTGAAAGCGGTAAGATATGACACTTATCTATTAAAATATATTTATGGAGATATGACGATTATTATTATGTTGAATGTTTGAGACAAAAACGATCTTTAAGAACTTGGTATTTATGCACATTAATAGGCTATGAGCGGCTATAACCAGTTAAAACTGTGAAAAATAATGCTCTTTAAGAAATATAATTAAAATAAAAACACTTTGCACTAGAATTGTTTCTAAACAATGGACAGACTTGTTAATAAAAGTGAAAAAAAACAGCATTCCATGTAAGTGATCACTCAGTGTTGTGGAAGGATGAGACAATGAGGGCTGCTTTATTTTACAGTGTCTTCCAGTTTAGGAACGCTATAACCGAATTTAGCTCTCAACCATCATCCTACATCTCTGTTTCTGTCGATCTCAAGCTATGTGCACCATCAGCCCCCGCCCACCTTATGCCTTCGTAGCCAATCAGCTTAACCTTTGCCTTGATCTCAGCAACCCTGCTACCTCTGCTCACTAGAAAAGACCCAGGTATGACCTGCAGCAATTAACGTTACTGATGCTTTTCTTCTCTAATGTCATTACTCACATCACTGCTCATTGTCTGTAAGGAACCTGTTTAATGTTTAGATTAGATAGTTACTGAATTAAAAGAAATAATTCACCATATCCTAATCTCCTGGGATACCCCTGATATGTAAGTCATTTAAACTGATCTTTATCCAGCACTGAATGCATGCATGCATTGCATGCAGATAAAGGGATGCTTTCAGTCCTCAAATTTAAAATGCTGATTTTGTAATATTTATATTTTCCTCTGCGTCATCAGGTACACCTAGAGGACCTTTTGAACACAGTAGGCTTTTGTGCAAGAAATGGTTTATGATTAATACAGTGGATTATCCTGCTCTTTTGTTGTGCAACCTGTTTGTATTTCATGCCAAAAGAAAAAAATCCCACCAAAAGAGAGTGCTATGTGCTCTGTAATATGCTAAAATGCAACGCATCAAGTTGGGTATTGAGGTGATTGTGTGGACCAGGAGTTCACAAAGAAAAAAAGAGGGGGGTCATGGCTGATATAGTATCCAGGTGGATTAGTTCAGGGCTAGTGAACAGAGCCTTTACACCTGCCAGACAGAAATCCCCATACAAAAACCCTACCTACAAAGGAAGGGCATGCACACATCAACCCTTCAACAAACACTTTCCTGCCCAAATACAACGACTTACTATGCTTGAGTAGACATGGGAAAATAAGGGCCTAACCACAGTGACTTTTAAACAGGAACAGAAACATTCTTGAAATAGTTCACTGAAGGCACATTTCATCAGAAACAGAAACACACTAAATGGTTCATTTTCATCTATCTGCCTTACTCTTCAGCAAGGCTGTTGAACAAAACCAGCGGATTAAAACATGTCCTTGTGCATACATGACCTTAAACTACACCAAAGTGAATGCCTAGGCAATATTTTAAATTACAAGCCACTAAATTTATTCCTGTGAAATGTTGGTAAGAGCATCTTCTTGTTTATGTGTCTTTGCTGCAGTATTTTGTGTCAGTGAGTGGGGCAGCACGGTGTGAGTGCAGGTTTCTACACACCATACATGTGGATAGTGTTGCAGAGAGGCAGTATGGTGCACAATAGAAAGCATACTGTGTGTCAGGATCTGGTTGCAGCAGTTCATGCATCTAAAAGCCGATGAGTCGGACTCATCAGAGAATTTACAGCTATATTTAGCAAGTGTGGCATGTAGGGAGGAAGGGAACAAGGTAGCTTTGCAAAAATGCAATGCTACATTTTGCAATCTTATATTGCAGCAAAGGCTTACTGAAACATTTAGAAAATAAGATCCAACCTCTAACTAGAAAGGGAAAAGGTTTAGTGCTAGTAAACCATGTCTTCCTGTTTGCCTGATCCCCACGATGGGAAACAAAAGCCAGCATGTTGTTAAGTTAAGCAGATGTGTTGAGCTGAGAAAGGTCAGGAAACAGCAGGTAATCTTGCCTTTACTAATAGCTGGGTTAAAACCCAAAAATTATATTAACCAACAGAAAAGCATGTCAGTTTATGTTCCTGCCAACTTCAGTGGACAAGATGTAGTAAAGATTGGTTTCTTAGAATTATCATGTCTACATAGGAGCAACAAAAGGCTTATATGGATGCATGTAGTAAAGGCAGAGAAAAATAAGAGTACAGATATTGAAAAAATGTTTGGAAAATATTTTATTTTTTCAACTGTTATTTCTGAGTAGCATTGTATCAAAATAAATGAACACTTTATGTGTATGAGTAAAACCCAGTGATTCAGCTAAGCTGAAAATGGTATAAATACATCAGGTTTGTACTACAGAGAACTGAGTTCTTCCTTTTATTTTTGAAATTATTTATTATGCATTTTGTTGAGTCTTTTATGTATTAATCAAATATTTTCTGTATTGTTGTATCAATTATTAAGTGATGCAATTTTAGCCTCTAACTTCAAATGGACTCAAAGAAAAGGTAGTAGGTGTAAAAAAAGTATTTAAAATATTAATGTTTGCCAAGATTAAAAAAAAAAAACACACACAAAAGCAGCAATTAAAAAGTTACCATAAACGTCAGTTTTGATACAAAGCTTTTATTTGCAAACCATGTTTCTATTTAAAGTTTTTATAAAAAGACCAACCAAGAACTTTTGTGTGCGGGACTGTTTGGATTAAAAAAAATAAAATAAAATTAAGCAAAGGTTTAGAAAAAAAAATGCCGTTCAGTAAAATATTACAGATATCCAAGATAGAAAGACATTTTATATGCTAGTTGGAATGTTTCAGTTTAAGTAGGAGGAAGGTGTGTTTTAGTTTCATGCAGGCCTCTTCTTCATGATGCATTTGCTTTGGATTCGGTTTTGCTCTGACTGAGGCTGTTGGCAATGTAGCCAATCAGAGTGAGGTATTCCTGGAAGCTGACTTTTCCGTCACTGTTCTGGTCCAGGCCCTGCTGCATCTCCTTAACGGCGGAACTACTGTTGGTGTCCTGACATATAGGGTGCAAAGAAACAATATGGGTCAAATGTGTTCAAATAATAGAGAACACAGCTAGGAGTTGTACGCCTTCTTACCTCCATGACACCACCGAGCTGTTTCTGGACCAGCTTCTGGAAAGATTTAGAATCAAGGTTCTCCTTCCCTCTGGCAGAACTGAGAAACGTCGTCACGACGGTCTTAATGGCTGACTCCATATCTCTAAAATTAGAAGAGACAAGGGCAGAAGAGGACAGCTGAGTAAGGAAACAGTGAGATATGGTCGTATCTTAGAATCCCAGCCTCTCAAACAATATGCCTTCCAGTGGAGTTCTGGGTAATCTAATTAAAAGAAGTACTTTAATGGTGCATTGCAGAAGTACTCAAATTCCTTGATGTTTTTTCATATTGTAATATAGCCGTTAGTGTAATTTATTGGATTTTATTTTTTATTTTAACACAAAACAGAGTAGAATAGGTAACAATTCAGTTTATATTTAATCAGTTTATTTCTATAGCGCCAATTCACAACACATGTCATCTCAAGACACTTTACAGTTCACCAGATCATCCAGTCAGATTGATTCAAAGTTTCTATCTAAGGAAAACACTGTGAATAATTTTGGAGGGACCCTTTATCAGAAATATGTGGTTTCCTTACTAGACCTAAAATCTTTCTTGAATCCCCTGCAGGAAAACAAAATCAGATGAGATGTGTAATAAAAGAAAACTGAACTCCATTTATCTAATCGATAAAGAGGCAGAGTGACAGGCGGGTAGACAAGATCCCTACCGGCTGATTGAACTTTTTATTCTGTAAATAATATTTTTCATAATGCATGAGCATTCTTTAACATTTCATTTAGAAATGCACACAAGTAAAAAAAGTATGATGAAATGAGGTTTTAAAATAGTGTGTCAGCTGGTCTTGCTTGTGTCTTTATCACTGCTGCAGTTTATAAATGAAAATTTTAATTTTCATTGCTAAGCTGCTGCTCATTCACTGTTGGAAAGCTCTATGTAATGAAATTTTGTGTTTTTATTAATTTTTCATATTTTTTTATACACTGTGTATACAAAATGGCAATAAAGTTTGTCTTAGTCTTATGTTTACACTAGATGGATGGAGGAAAAATCATAATGGGGGAGAAGGAGAGGAGTGAAGGAGAGGATAATATGGCTGGAACGAGTAAAGAGAGAAAGAAACGGGTGAAGAAAGAATCCCTGGAGGAAAGGACAAAGGAAGCTACAACCTCTGACAGAGGACATCTGATCCACAAAAACCCACATGTAAAACTCATAAAAGTCTGGATTACACCTCCCTAATACCATCCACTGCTGCTACACCTCCACACGCTCTGAAGCAGCACATCCCTCTGGTCAAGAACGATCCATAAAACATCACTAAACGGGACAAGCAAACAACCTGAGCACAAACAATGTGGATTTCTAAATGATTCCCTGGGTGGTCTATTTTCTATGCAACTTAGAATATATACCTGATAATATTTAGATGAAAACATATTATTATTTTGCTCACAATAAACATGAACCCATGATCTCCCTGCACTTAAAGCATGGTGTCTATAATTAAGATCACCATGATAGATTCTTATTTGTCTTCTGCATGTTCAGAACATTTGCTCCAGTTGGTGCATGTCTGTGGTTTTCTGGCACACCTGTTAAGAGCAAAGACATTATTATCAACACCTGCCCCCTACACCGCAGTGACTAATAGCAGCTGAGAACTGAAGCTCCCGTTTCACAACAAGCTGAACAAGCCAAGGCGGTAATGAGAAAACTTCTGCAATACTGCTGACAGCAAATAAAAATGTGCATTAAACCTCTGTGAACCTGAAACATCATCTGCTTCACCGACAAGACTTAGACGTAGACACAACTTTATTTATCCCTCGGGGACTACTTCTTCAGGGAAATTCTGGTTCCAGAATCTTATATAGAGTGAGCAGAGTTAAAGCAAGATGCCATTAAAGATAATAAAAAAAAGAATAAAAGTAATAAAACATAAAGAGACACAACTAATGAGACAGAATCACACCTGTTTCCTGTTCACTCCTGATCAGTCTGTTACATTAGCAAAAGAAAGATGACTCATCTCTGGGGTGGGAGAGCACAAGAACTTTTCTTCAAACATATCAAGACTCTAACTTTTGAGGTATTTAAAACAAAGGAGTTAAAAACAGGGATGAACACTTGAATTTTTAAAGATCATCAAGTTACTCTCAGAAAGTTTTATATCTACTGCTGGTTTATTAAAAACATGGTCTTAAAATCAGAAAGTTACAGGTATAGGGGAGGATTTTCTTTTTCCGGGTGATCATCAAACTAAAAATTGTTCTCTTAATTGTCAATCATTCTGGTGATATATTTACGTAAGGCCCTCGTCCCCATTCTCACTTACTGGTGGTGAGTCTGACATAGGGGAAAAATTGCGCATCAGCTTGTATAGGGGATGCAAAAAGCAACTTTTAAACAGAGTGTGCACAAGGAAAAATAGGCTCGTGCATTCGAACGCATTTAATAGGCGTTCCCGCTCGGAAGCAGGTACAGGGTTGAGCATGTGCATTTTGTTTTTAAAGTGGAGAGGGTGGGTTTTTTTCAGAAATTCGGGAAAATCCTCCTCTATACCTTTAAGATCATTTTCTGGCACTTCAATTCCTGTGTTGACTTAAGAAGCTATGGTGTCAGGATTAGGACAAAAGTGAACCACAAGCATATATTACGCTTTTCATTCACCACGAGCTTATATAATTCTAAAAAAGCATATTTTACACTAAATGCATGAATTTAAAATCCCCCGTGCATTAAAAAAAAAGGTAGAATGCCATCAATTTAGCCCTGCTCCTGAATCCATACCTGGCTTTTTTTGATGTGATTGCTATCAAAATGTGTAAATCCTTTATGGTCTCACAGTGGGGAAATTCACTGTCTGCATTTAACCCATCCTCCTTTGGGGAGCAGTGGGCTGCTTTTTACTGAGCTGCTTAGCATAGTGATAAAAAAAAGACTAAGTAATTGTAGTGTTTTTTTTGTTTTTGTTTTTATTGTGTTGGTTGGATGCCTCCATAAATATAAAACCTGCTCTTGTGTTATTATAAACAGCAACAGATTTTCAGTTCCTAAATGATAATAAATAACATATTTATGAATAATACATCATGTTTTGTCAGTAAATCCTTGTGATTATTACACATTGTAACTTTAAGGAGTTTGGGACAAAGAAACTTGTAATTGTGATATCTTTAAAAATCTGGGAAGGTTTAAAGGGTGCTAATAATTTTAAATGAAGGTTTTCTCAGCTGATTACTTAATCAAAATCTATCAAAACTAATGGAAAAGAATTAATGAGTTATTTTGTCATAGTGTTAAAAATGTAATACATTTTCAAATTATATATTTTCTCTTCTCTCTATACTAATATATAAACACATACAAATACAGATTTTTAAATAAAGATTTTAAAGCAGTTTATTTCAGGTTTTTTAAAAATGTTTTCTAGGCTTTTATCTGTTAAACTCTGCTTATTCAGTTTTAATTCTTGTAAAACCTTGAGCAACAGCAGCCTGGAAAAATGTTGTGGACACTTGAGTAGAGTTGATCAGTATCAGCAGAGTGAAGTGAAGAGAAGAGGCTCTGCAAGATTTCCAGTGTGTATCGGAAACTACCCAGAGGCAGCAGCAGCAGCCGCCGTATGGTTGATTGTGATGGATGAACGGGCGACAGCCGTAGGAGTAACCATAGAAGCTGCTAGATCTCCTATCTGACACAGATGCCACACCTTAATACTTGCACTACGCCTATGGTGCTATAAGGATACACAAAATAGAAAGACAACTATACACACACACAAGCTGAAGCATCAATAGAAGGTCAGCTTGGACTTCTACTGCATTAACCTAATTAACAGGTGAGTAAGAAGCAACATCCAAACCCAGGGTTCAGTTTCACGTCGACACACAATGCGCTCATAGCTAACCAACCAGCAAGTAAACATCTATCATCAACATGGTGCTCATTATTATTTGATAGGCTGCTATGATTGTTCCAACACCTTGTGACATCCTTCACAAGGCAAACAGCAAAGATGAATGCGAACTAGAGTGTCAGTGCAATCAGCATAAAAAAGTAAAGAGAAGTAGCATGTAGGGACTAATTTAAGTGTAAGAGGCCTTCAGTAAAGGATGCCAGGATGTCAGAATAAGAAAGAGAGGAAATGTAGGGAGGAAAAGATGGCTTGATTTGCTGGTGTTTGTTCTGAATGCACAAGGGGTCATTTTTAAGGTTCCCCTCGGCAAACATTTGTTCCGATCCAGAGTGCGTGGAGATCAGGATGACTCACATGGAATGAATGCTTGTGTGAAGCTATGCTCATTGTTTTATTTTTGCCACTGATTCTCATTAGGGGGAAGTTTGACTGGTATGTGTTGGTTTGCAAGAAATTAGAAGCACATGTTAGTTCAGAGATTTATAGTTTTAGAGGTTCTTAATGTGAACTTAGACTGCAAATATATACAGTAGATATGTTTCCATACTGTTAAAAACCTACTTTAGAGATGTAGACGCAAAATTTTTGACCAACTAAACAGCCACAGATAAACATTGTCAAGATCCTGAAACCTTCTGGTCCATCCTTTGATGCAAAGGTGAACGTATTTTGTGTTTTAGGCGTCCCCCTGGATCTGGCGCTTTGGGAGAGCGTAAACACAGTTTTTTTTTTTTGGAAAGATTTAGACTTAGACAGATTTTATTTGTCATTTTGTTTACACAGGTATAAAACAAAAAGAAATTTCGTTTGGACCAGCTCTCTGGACAATTTCATCTTTTTTCAAAGCGCAGCCTTGAAAAAGAATAAGAAAAAAAATCAATAAATATATAAAAACAGTAATATAAACATATGACTGTATATTTACAGTTATGTGTGTCCTGCTGACCGTGTAACCCACATAAGGTTCTTTGCTGCCATGTTGCTGTGATAACCTCTCAAAAGTAATCTGCGCATGCAGGTGTCTTTGATTATGGTTTAAGTGTAAATATGTTTGTGGCAGTGACACAAACCACTATTGGCTCTAACATACTCACTGCAGTGATATCATTGGTGATGTATGTAATTATGCAGGGTGCACATTTTCCCCAAATTGTTTATGAAAAACGAAATCCTTTTTCTGTCTCAGTGTGGACTGGGTCTTACTCTTGTATCAACTACCTTTTCATAGTTTTTTCTTACTTTGGTACTGCAAGTTTGAAGGCTTCAGTTCTTTAAACATTATTACAGCCTTTGTTTCTTGTTTTATTTTATAGATTTACGAGTTCTTTTCCCTCCCAGACAATTGAGAGGGAAAATATTCAGCCATGAGTTTTCTTAAAGGAGTTTAAGGCAAGGCCAAGATTTTTTTAGGATGTTTTCTTTCTCGTCAAGTTAAAATGATACCAGTGTTGTACACATGTGAAGGAATCTGCTGCTTCTACAGGCTTCATGTCTCTGAGGAAAGAATGTTTTAGAATGAAGCTTTGTATGTTTTAAGCAAAAAAAAAAAAGGACCAAGAGCAGTCCATTTCATGCCCAGGTCTGAGCTCCCTCTTTGTTGAAAGCTTCCCCAACATCAGTATCATCTCATTCAGTCCCCGATCAGACTCCAATATGGCTTTTTCAATGAGACTAAAGTTACATTTGCTTACTCTTGAGCAGAGTGGGGTTTCAGGTGCACTAGTTGTGATCAATCGTCACTTCACCATTTTCTCTTGGTTTGGTGGAGACTCAAAGAAGTTGCTTGGGGAATTAGAGCACCTAGGCATATACCCAGAGAATTCACCTCGAATCGCTCTCCAATGAACTGACATATGGAGCATATAATGGAAACCGAGATAAATAGAGGAAGACCCATTTAATTCACCATGCAATTGTAAGGGAATGTATGGGAAAGATAAAAAAATGTATATTTACCTTTAAAACTGCCACAATGCATCTTAAAACTCAAAACAATTGTACAAAGCTTCTAAGCAATGAACTGAAGCACACTAATAAGTCCACATCTGAATGACTCAAAAAAAACCATTTGGGATTGGCCCAGTCAATCTCCAGACTTTAACAACATTTATTTGACGATCTGAAACATTTAAGCATAATAATCAATGAAGTCTCCATAAAACCTTCCTGCATCCAAGACATCAGGTCTAGTATCTGAAACAGGGCAGAACCAACATATTCTACACACAAAGTAGAATTTTTCCTTCAGTGTATCAACAATAACACCAAATATGAGTGTTAAACATCTGTACTTTTATAGCACTTTATCAAGTCTGAGGAACCTAAAAACTTTTAAAGCTCTACATTCAGTCATACACACAGACATTCCCATGCTGATGGTTATAGGCTGCATTGTAGCCACAGCTTCATTGGATAAAACCGACAGTAGAGCTGCCGAGCCCTCTGACCTCGAACAGTAGGCAATTAGGGTGAGGTGTCTTGCCCAAGGACACAACAAAGCAGACAGAGAGAGCAGAGCCTCAAACCAGCAACTAACTGGTTACAAGATGAACAACTACATAAAACTACTGCTGTAAAAGTCCAGTAATTACAACTGGAATGGTCTGAATCGACTTTTCTCTAATCATACGATATATAAATGTCTTTTGTTGACTCATAAGATTATATTTATGGAAAATGGCTGTGATATAAACAGAATGAAACGTCAAGAAATACTCAACATTGGATTAGTCCATCAATGTATGCATGACAACTGTTTAACCATAACAGTTTCCATGTGGTTTAGCATAGGATTTTAATGTCCCTTGCGTAAGGGAATTTACTTTTCATCAAGTCGTCTTAAGTCAATACATTTACCTTGAGAAAACACACCCCGCTGATACTGCTACAGTTTTAACCATTTGTCTGATGGATTATTCACTTGCAATATGATGTTTACTACATGTTATACAGCATTCTTACAGTATATAAACTTAACAGGTTCTCACTTCAGAAAATCCAAACTATCTTTTTAGAAATAACAAAAAAGCTAAAAGCAAAACTGGGCGTTTATAAATCGCACCAGCTTTGGGAAGACATGTTGCTATACATCACTCAACATTGTGTTAACCCACATTCCTGACTTCTTTCTATCTTACTCTTTGTCACAAGCACAGTTTTTTCTCAAGCTGATTTAAATAAAAGTCAAATGGCCTTTCAGAGTATGAGAAAAACCCCAGGATTCCTTTTACCGGGGTAAAATAAAGCCTGGAGCTCTGTGTGGAAATAGTGCTAATGTGCATACCATTGGCTGTTAGCATTTTGGCCTAAATAGATATATATAGCAAATTAAAGTCTTGCTAAAAGTTCAAAATTATTTAGTATTTTCATGCAGGGCAAATGAGATATGACGTACTTTTAGATATTGCTGTAATACTCTCATTTTTGATTGTGATGTTGCAATTTGATACTACAGGGAGGATTGCACAACAAAACCCTTAAGTTTAAAAAAAACCTACTGTATGATAGTAATTAAATAATTCTTTTGTATTTAAAATGTGTAAAATTCAAATCCATTTACAATAATATCTAGACATACATCCATTGAAACTGAATTGAAAATGCACTTCAGTAGTTTCTCACCAGTATTCTGGTCCTCTTAAATTTTGGTTTATTTTTTGCATGAAATCTTAGCTTATTTATTGTTTCCTGATTGATGTATTAAAGTGTCATATTAGTAACTCATAAAAATTATTTGAAATAAAACTTTTTACAGCAGGCGATGATTGTGTACATTCATGCTCAAACTGGTTCAGTGAGTCATGAAGGCCTGCCTTGTCAATCTATCAGAAAACCAAAAATGTGTTTTTTTTCTCTCAAATCTATTAGGTTTTTCCAAACTTAAACCGATTAAAGCAGCTTATTGTCTCTCCTACCACTTTAATTGAGCTGATCAATCAGAGTAACTGATCAGCTCCACCCTGATGACCAGCTTTGTTCCAACAAGGTGTGTCTGTCTCCACTTCCTCCCTGTCATGGATCTGGTCACTCTCCTCATCCGCGCCATTAACTGCACCAGGCCAAGTTTCTGCTTCAGGATCTTATCAAAAACTAAATAATTTAGGCTGATAAGAGCCTTGCATCTATAATGAGGACTGCTTTAGGTTCTGGGTGTGCGCGCAAAAAGGAAAAAAAAAGTTTTTTCCAGTTAAAGCTGAGATGCGTAACGGAGATGTTGGAGGGTGTTTCCCATTTAAATTTAGCCCCAAACTAATCTTAACAATTTGTCAAGCGGTTGGAGGAAGAAGTGACACATGAGGTAGATAAATAAATAAAAAGGGGTGAGTGGAGAGTCTAGTTTCTGTGGAAGTGTAAAGGGATTGGAGTAGAATTACCTACTAACAAGAGGAAACCGACCCTCGCTGTCTAAAGAACAGACACTCCCCAAAAAAAAGATCTGTAGAAAATAATAATCAGTTTTTCTCTGTTTGACTCTGGAAAGCAGCTCTAGAAATTGAAAATCGGTTTGCGCAAGAATGAAAAAGTCCAAAAAAAAGCAAGACTTACCTACAGCACAGGGAACCAAAAAAAAGTGAACAGAAAATTTCAGCAGCTGCTCACTCTCTTTCCTCTTGATCCCCCTCACCAGATTAACCAACAGCACATATCTTTTCCGTGATTTAACCTCCTCTCCAGCCAACCTTTTTTTTTTTCGTTTTCACAGGGCGTGTGCCTGAGAGAGGAGGAATGTAGAAAGAGGCGCAGCTTAAACTCTCTATTTAAAGCAGAATTATTCTTGAGCAAACGAAGGGGAAAAAAAACATTTTTATGTAATCTTTTTTTTTCCCTGCCATTTAAAACCAACATAACACATTCTTTTAATCCTGGAACTTTTATTCACATGTAACACCAAGTGTGCGCTCCTTTTCTGAGTGCGCGCACAGATGTTATCCGAGCCACACCCTGTGACTATTAGAATAAACAAACCTATATAAACAACGGAAAGCAGAGATCATACATGCACTATAACATTATTTGTTTCTTTTTCTATTTTTTTGTATATATTGGTAGAGTTGTAAGTGTTAAATCCTGTCCTCATTCCCAGGGGAATAGGGAGGTGATGTTTTCCAGGAATAAACCGAGTCAAGAAAGCTTACACATAGCTTTTTCAGACAATGCATCCCCACCCATCAGCTCTAATGACTGGCTTGTGAGCACATGTTGCTTGGAGTGAGGGAGTGTGTGTGTTGGGAAATAGCATGGGCTGCTTCTGATAAAGCTGTAACTGTTTCAGTTCACCCCACTCCTTCACCCACTACAGACAGACAGACAGACAGACAGAAAGATAGATAGAGTTCTAACTAGTCTCCATATGAAAGTTTTTCCACTACATTTGGTCAGACTTGAGTTCAAAATCAAGGCAAGAAACAGCCATCCATAAAAACTGTTCCACGAAACCACCAACAACATGTCATTATTCCAAAAAAAGTTAAAAACAATCCCCTGGACTTTGTTTTCCATGTTTGAAGACGTTACGCTTCCCATCCAGGAAGCTTTCTCAATTCAAAATGTCTGGATTAGCGTGGAGTTCCAGGCTTTATGGAGCAGCCCAGCAAAGCCTTGTTATGGGTTATAGAAAACATGCAAATTGAACAGAAAAAACAAGCCCCCCCGCCCCTTAGTAATGGGGAGTTTTTGAGGTCAGCAGAGCCAAGACACAAAGTCTTTTTTCTTTTTTTATTCTATTATGAATTTATGTCAAACACAATGAACAAAATTATCCTTAGTTATCATTACATTTGAGAAAGAAACAGAGAGACACTGATTTAAATAAAACCAACAAAATGTTATGAAACTGCTTTAGTGCTTAAAGTTTGCCTATAATTTTATCAGAGCAGTGAACTGACTTGTTGAAATCTTTAATAGAGGAAACAGACTGAGATGATTTCCATTATGAAGGATTTCCCTTTTCTTATTATGTGGCACTCAGAAAGTTTAGTTGCACACATGCAACTTAAAGAAAAAGGACTCTATTGGCTGAATCCTCCATGTTTGCTTGCAAGATGCCCAATCAGCTGCCAGAACTCAGGGAAGCTGAGCTCTCCATCATTGTTATTGTCCAATGACCTCATGAGCTGGTCAATGTCAGCAGGGTCACCAGCATTCTGCAGGAAAACAACAGGAAACAACCTCTGTAAGACCCTGAAAAAAGAAAACCCTAATAAAAAAACAGGTGAAGATCCTGTAAAATCACACCAGTAAGAAAACTGTTAGCAGCAATTCAATGCTTCATCAGAAATAGCCTTATATATGCAGAACCAGCAGAGATGGTTTGGCACACGATTCCTTGGCTCTGTCACCATCTTGTGGCTGCTGTGGATGAGTCCAGATGTGCAGCCAAAGAGGAAACTTGTGGAATTTTCCACACTTGGGGGAGAAAAATGGAGTCCAGTATCCTGTGTTTAGGCCTCATGAAGATCTACTTTATGTTGGTGTGTATTCTTAATAGAAGTAAGGCAGGCAAGAGTATCATGTGAAGTCTTGTATCAGTTGCACAATGAACAAGAAAAGCTATTTTTGTTGTATTAAATGTATTATGTTCAGAAACCGTAGAACATTCCATGCATAGTTACGGCTGTGAATCACACAATCAGATGATTGCATGACCATAGCAAAGATAGGGCAATAGAGCAGTCAGATGATACCCATTAAAACCTCACTATCCCCCCACGAAATAACCGTTTTACAGATAAACTTCCTCTAGTTTGGTTTATTTTATTCCAATAAACTGCAACTAGGGCTAATGCTTAACGTGCATGCACATGAACATATTTTTTTGGGAAAAATGAAATCGGTTTAATAAGCAGTGAATCAAATATTACAGTGATCTAGTGTTTCAAAATAGACACGGGTTAATTACAGCTCAAGGCGAAAGAGAGGCCTTGATCTCTATCATGATCTCTAACCAGAGCACATTGCCTGCAAGGTCAAATGACACATTTTATTAGTGGCTAAACATATTTTAAATCAAAAGAAATGTTAAGTGTCTGTAGCAGAGGTGGGTAGGGTACCCAGAAATTGTACTTAACTAACAGTAGCACTACTTCCATCATATTTGTGCTCTAGTAAAGAAATTACTTTTTAGAAAGATTCAAAAAGTATTTGGTAAAAAGCTACTGAAGTATTGGGTAATTGTTCTATTTTCTACCCATGATCATAACCCCTAATTTGAAGTTATCATGATGTAAAATGACATAATTAATGTATGCAAAAGATGGTTTTCCAAAGAATATGATAAAAACAAACATATAACACACAATAATGCAACATATATGTGGAATTAACACTTTTCAAAACACATTTTTTGAGTTATAATACTAGGTATATAACATTAAATAACATTATACTGTTCGTTGTATTTTCACTCAACCTCCAACTAACACAGTAGAGACCATAAGTGGAAAATAACATTTACACAGTAAGTCTTCAGTACAAAATAAGGAAAGTGTGTCCCTCAATGGTGCATTTTGCTTAAAACAATTTTTTTAATTAAATGAAGTTACTAACAACATTTTACTCAAGAGATGGAATACTTTATCATATTTTTATTCAAGTAAAAGTTACTTGTTGCTTGTGACATTTACTTGAATACTCAAGTAAATGTAAATGAGTAAATAGTAAGTAAGAAAGCTTGTGCTAAAAAAGAAAAAAAAAAGAAGTCCTGTGTGCAGTTTACCAGAAGTCATGCTGGGGACACAACAAGCATGGAGGAAGGTACTTTGACCAGACAACATCAAAAGTTAACTTTTTTGAATGAATTACAATAGTCTTTGTGTGGCAGGAAACTAAAAGTGCAGCTCATTCTGAATACACCATCCCCACTGTCAGATATGCTGGTTGTAGCATCATTCTCTTCAACAAGGAGAGCCAAAAAAATGAAGAAGCCCTGTCTGAGCAAAAGACTTGAGGAAGGGACGGAGTCAACCTTCCAGCAGGCCAGCCAACCTGAGGATAAATCCAAGTATACAATGGAATGGTTTAACATGAAACATGTCCATGTGTTGGCCCAAACAAAGTCCACACCTTAACCTAATCAAGCTCCTGTGACCAAATCAGAACAATTATTTTCAGAAACGCTTTCCCTCTAATCTGAGACACTCATATCAATAGTCTCCAGAAAGTGTTCAGAGCTTAACTACCAGTGACCAAAAGTAAGAAAAAAAAACATGTCTTGAGGAACTCCACACTTTTTGTAAAATATTTTATGGACAGAAAATTTCACAGCAACAATCAAACATGATGGTGTTAGAAATATTGTCTGGGGTCCAATAAAGACCAGGACAACGTGACGTAATCAGAGATTGATGAACTTTGCTCTCAAGTAGAAAATCATCACCGAGAATATCTGATAATCAGTTTAAGAAGAGCAGAGCTGCTCAGAAAAACCCCCCCAAAAATTAATGTTTTGGAGTGGCCATAGTCATTTTCAGTCATTTTCATTATTCAGATATTGTGAGTGGAGCTCAAACAGGTTTTAGTTGCTTGAAAATTTGAATAAGAAATAGAGAATAAAAGATTAATTCATGGGAGTGGCAGAAAAAGAGGATTGACAGTTTTGATGAACACCTAACTGTCAGAAGATGGTGGATGTGGTTGTGGACCAAAACGTAGAGTAGAAGGAGCCAGAGATGAGTTTGCTGATTTAATCAAAGAAGGCAACAGAAACAAAATCCAAGAACAAAATGCAGGAACCCAAAAATAAGGAGGCATATATATGGGGGACAGAACAAAGACTTGGGTAATCAGCTAACAGGGAGCAGGTGTGGATAGAAGGGACTAGAAGGGGGGCAACAGAGAGCAACACAAAAAACAACATTGCTAGAAAACAACTACAATGACACAAAATGGAAAATAAACCAAAGACCAAGAGAGCAGAATGACATAAATAACCGAAGTCCAAAGGGGAGAACATCGACGACTTAGGGTGGTAGATTTTGGGGTCAATAGGTTTTTGGTTTGCATAATTCAGTTCATTTATATCACTGCAATTCATAACAGACAGAGACAATTCAACCAGGTCATACAGATTGGTTCAATGTTTTCTATCTAAGGAAAGCCAGCTGATTGAATCAACTTTACAGGAGTCACTCCTGGATGTGTTGACAACAGACATTCACTTATATTGTGTCATCGACATAATGATAATTGGAAATAATATGATATGCTTGTTTCAAATGACACACACACATATATATATATATATATATATATATATATATATATATATATATATATATATATATATATATATATATATATATATATATATATATAAAGGCTTTTTACTGCAATGCCTCCTTGATTGTCTGGAAGACGTCAACTGATGATGAGGCTTGTTACTGCAGCTCTCTAACAGCTGAGTTTAATCACTTGTATATATGCAGGAATAATAGACCAGAAAGAGGAAAAAAATACCTGAAACTATTTGAAATGTTTAGCCTCTATACCTGGCAAGACTAATACAGGAATAAATTACCTCCATTGCCCATCAGTAGTGAAATTTATGTAAGTTATCAAACAGTATTAATGAAAACATAAAAAGCATTAATGTGGGTGATTTAATCAGTATTTGGATCAAAGGAACCACGTTAAAAAGTAAAAACTGAAGGATTGGTAAATAATGTTTAAACATGAAAATCAATAATGGAATAATAACCAGCGTTAGTTACTTCATATAGTTTGAAATACAAGACTAACATGCAGTATGCATACATTAAAAGAAGAAAATACTTAAATGCTGCTTGTTCCAGGTTTAAATCTCAAGCTAAGCAGCTCTAACCAGACTTTCAAAAAACTTGTAGATGCACAGATATATCTCAGCAGGATGTCAGTTTGTTACTGTTTCTCTCTTACCTTGACAAGGTTGGGGAGCTCTGATTTGACCAGTTTTTGAAACTCATCCCTGCTGAGTGTGTCAGAGGAACCGTCTCTGCAAGCATATGCCTTGAACTGAGAAACCAGCACACCAACAGCAGTCTCCATGATGGACTCGGTCAAAAGGCTGGGTCTATTCTTTTGGGAAATTGAAAAAAATAAAAACATGCAATAAAATAAAAATAAAAAACTAACGAAAATTATTCTACAACTGAGGTCCAATATAGAAAGAATGCTTGCTTCTGTTAAAGCTTAATACAAACTTACCTCTTTAGGTGTGTTTGAGCGTAGGTATGCTGTAACAGAGCTTCTCAGTCTTTTTAAAGCCCACTTTTCTGGTGAAAGAATTTAATCATTGCCTTTAAATTTTTTCCATTCACAATGCCCTCTTTGCTGTACTCTAACTTCAATGTCTAACCATGCAGGTTTTATAGTTAGTGAGTGTGTGTAGCAATATGGACCCTAGGAAACATGACCTTATATAGATACTTCACATTTACAGATGTCCTTCATTTTGACGCCAGATTGGCTCTCTAAGTGCAAGTTTTGATAAATTGATGTAACATATTGTTTATTTAAATGCATGTTACAAGTTAAAAGATGCTCTTTAAAGTAGTTATCTTATTCTGCTATTTATAAACAGTTTCAACCATAGAAATTATTAACTTTGAATCTTAATTCGTCTCTTTCTTCTTAGAAGAATTTGAATTAAAATTAAAAGGTGTAAGGACTGGACATGCAGAGCTCCAAATTTGGTTTGTAGAGAGAAATGAGACCGCAGAGCAAAACAAAGGGTCCTTTTGATCAAGGCGGATCCCTGGCTGCTGAGCTGACGGTCCAAAGGTGGCTCATTAAGAGTTCGCCCCTTTTTTCCTACCCATGTGTACTCTGGCAGTAAATGCTAATTTTATTATAGGTACCATCTATTGAGTTTCTTTGAAAATATACTTATTTACATTTTGTATATAGTTTGTGTTGAACAAAAACATAACTTTTAACTAATTATTTTTGTTGTTCTTCTTTATTATTACATTTTGCAAATAAGTGGAAGTGAATTTGGATTAAAAACAAGAATCCCTAATATTATTGTAAAGAAAACAAAAAGGAGTTACAATAAATCAAAATAAAATGAAATCAAAACAAACAACATAACATTTGGGAGTGAATATTCTTTTTTCATTTTATAAACCATTCCACAACCAATTTCTCCAATGTGAGATTAATACAGTTCAATTATTATTGTTGTTATTATTATCAATTTCTTCACATTTCTTTTGCAAATCTTTCTTTTTTCCTGTTAATCTTTTTTAGGTTTAAACTCAAACATGTTTTAGTTTTAGCCTCAGTGCAGTCACCTGTAATCATTTTGGAATGGAGTGAATACTGCAATGGGTAGGTCTAGTGACTAATGCCCCCTAAGGGACCTTAACCTATTATTGCCCATAACAGCTGTGTTAGTGGCCTTGAAAGCCCTGTTGCTGTAATTACTCTGATTACAACTTGAAAGCTCCCCATGTAAAGTTCTCTAAAAACCCTTCAGGATGGGAGGTAAAATGTCTCCATGCATCAAGAGAAGAAGTTGAGATGCCTGTTATTTTAGCTCTAAATGTTTTTGTTTTAAATACTAAGAATCAAAGCCAATGCATGTCCAAAAGGAACGCTTTAATAGATATAATACCAATGCTGTGATAGAACATAAAGCCTCATTTTTAAATAAACAGACTAACCTTCAGTTGCGGAACCAATAAAGTAGCAAAAACCAGAAAACCAACTGTCTTACCTATAACATTTTATGAAGACAATCTGTAAACTAAAGTTTATTTTAATTAGTTAAATAAGGATGATTTTACTAAGTCAAAGCTTAACAGGCTTTTTTATATACAGTACTCAGAACTGTGAGCAGCATGCAGCAGAGAGACAAACCAAAGCAGTTCATCACTGCTGATTATGTAATCTATGCAACAGACACTGTTGAAAATGGAGCACTAGGGTGTCCCCAATGAAAAAGAGGATGTTCACAATTGGCATATTAGGGAAGCAGTTAGTCCTAACAAGCACATTGGCTTATCGTCAACAGATCCCCACACATCGCTTTAATGTCTCAGAGGTATGGCTGTTGCTGAATGTGCACATCTATATCACTTTTTACCTCAAATGGCAGCACAGAGTCCTCCCCGCATTCCCATAGCTGCTGTAGAGGTAGAAAGGAGCCGTGGCTAACAAAACTAAATGGTACATCAAGAGATTTCCACTGGGCAAAGATGAGAGGTGCTTTGTGATTAATACCTCCCATCTGGGCCTGAATCGGAGTTTAAAGAGTTCCTTGAAAATCTAACTGCAGTGCCTTGCAAAGGCATTCGTTTCTCTTTCTCTTCAAGCTATATGTTTTGGGGGGAATATCAAGATGTTTGCAAAGAACTTGGGGTTTTGTTCCAGGAAATGAGTGAACAAAGAGCATCATGATCAGCAAGAGATGTCAGGTTAAGAAGAAAGTTGTGAAGTCTGTTTAATACATCGACTCCATAGATCCTGCCGTTCTGGGGACATTCAAAGAAGGGCTACTACAAATAATATACAAGAAGAAATGCATCGTTTTTTTGCAATCCATTTGGAGGATGCAGCAAACATGTGGAAGGAGCTAAATTAGTAAGGTGGCACTAAATTAAACTTTTTGTCCAACAAGCCAAAAGTTAACCCTATACATAAATCTTAACACACCATTCCTCACCCTAAAACACGACTGCGTGCATTCAGTTGTGAAGACATGGTTAGGATAGATAGGAAGACTGATGGAGCTTAATACAGCAAAGCCTTGAAGACAAACACTAGGAAACTAAAAAGGATTAAAAAAAATAAGAAATATATACTTACTATATATATTACTTATTATACTATATATATATATATATATATATATATATATATATATATATATATATATATATATTAGATTGTGATGCTACTGAATTTAAATTATTACTAAAAAGGGGGAAAAAAGGACAAAAAGTGCATATATTGTAGGGAAGACACTGTCTATTAGTTAATGTTCAAATGGGACTGAGATAGGGAGACTTACGGGACCAAAGAATCTTCTGTTACAGAAACATAAAGGCTGCTTATTAACAATTTGTTTTTATTTTATGTTTTTTATTTCATAATTTATTTTTTATAAAAAATTTATTTAGTTTTTATTCTGTGTTTTGACTTTGTTTCTGCCATTGTTTTTTTTTTTTTTTTAACTTTAATATACGGTGACCTTGAGTGTCCAAAAAGGCCCCTTTGAAATAAAATGTATTATTTATTTACAGCCACTCCTCATTTATTAAATTAACCTGACATGCTTCTAATATGCAAGTGGAAACTAGAACTAGAGCAGAACACAGCTGACATTTCAACCATTATCCCACATCTGGATTCATTTCATCAGAAACAAATCGTGTCTTAAAGTTTTGTAGCGAGAGCTAAATATTTACCAGAGGAAAAAAATGTCAACTCATTCTAACCAAGATCAATGATCAACAGAGCAGGCTGTACTTGTACTCTGCCTTCCGTCTTACCCCTCAATCACTTTTTTTATTTAATCAGTCAGTTTTTTCTGCATCTTTATATTCACTGAATTTTATCAAAAAAAGGAGAAATATATATGAATGTCTTTGACGATAGAAGTTTCCATATTTATCACAGCTACTCTGTGGAAGAGGGTGCATAAACACGCATTATGACAGTAAAACAAGGTGGTGGCAGCAGCATGCTAGCAGATACTTTTCTACAGCAGGGGTTGGTTTATGGATAGATATAAGGAGCTAAATACAGGATGAACCTGAAAGAAAGTATCTATTTCTTCTATTAACTCTGAGACAAGCAATACTAGTTCACTTGGCAGGGAAGAAATGATGCAATCTTTCTATAAAGATGGAGGGACTTTATTAAAGCTGAACAGAGTGAACGGTTGATTTATAAAAAGGTCATAATAGATTAATTCAAACCTGCTATGACACATGAAAATTGAGTGTAAAAATTTTTATTTGAACAGTTTTCAAGAAGAGTAATTAAGATCCAAGGGTTTTAAAATGATCTAAAAGAAAATGGCAACAATTATCAATTATTTGGGCCCAATGTGAATCAAACACAAATTTAGATGTAACTGTTATTCTTTGGAAAGAAAAAAAAGGACAATGAATATAGATTTTTCACCATAAAAAGACCAAAACAGTTTATTCTCTTATCAATGAAACAAAAGCAAAAGGAATCACATCAAACTAATATCCTCTACATGACAAAAACAACAACAGAGCATGTAAACAAATGTTAATTAAATTACGTAGAAAGATTAAAGGACCACAAAACCCATTTAAAGAAGCCCTACTTTCTGAAAATGCCAGGATCTTAAGGGCCCCACATTTATTTCCTATACAATGCCTGCAATAATACAATGAAATATTTCTCTACTTAAACCATGTGAGAGGGAATATTTACAAGCAATATTACAGAGGTCAATGCATAACATGCAAACCGCACATAAATTACTCACTACCTTTCTTTAATAACCCAGACTGAAGCCAGACTTAATAAATATGGTGTAATGAGCCATAAAACATTAAGATAAATAAATATGTTAACTTGTATGCTCAACAAGGTGAACTTTAGTAAATATTAACAGTGCATAGAGCTGTATGAACAGGAAGTCTTTAAATAATAAATTATTCTAGAAAATAAGTTCCAAACACCCAAAACATTTAAGCAGGTTTTACCAACAACACAACTGAAAAAATATTTTAACACCAGTGAATGTTATCTCAACACAAATATCTGGACCCAAAATTAGGTTTTTTTTTTGGGTGGAAACGTGGGAGAAGTAGCTCAAGTAAGATGAGAACAAAACAAAGTTTGACCCATATGCAAAATCTTTTATGTGATGGAGGTCAAAAAACAGCTTGAAGATGCACGGTAGTGGCTGTATGATGTTGTGACGATGCCTTCTTCAGCAGAGAGAGAGAAGCTAGTCAGAGGTTTTCCCAGAATTAACGCAAACAGAGAATCTGTATTAGAAACTTGATATCATCAGATGCTCCCAACCCGATCTGACTGGGCGTTCAGCGATCTTGCAAAGCGGAATGGGCAAAAGTTTCAGTCTTCAGATGCTGAAAAAATTCAAGCTTAGCAGCCATTCCATCAGAAATACAGCAGGTATGAATAACAAAGACATTCTACAGTTTAGTGACTCAAATTAACAGATTGTAGTGGCTCAAAAACGGATGACCGATACACATAGTGAAGTAACTGTGATCGTCCAGCCAATCGAAACAATCAGCCACGCTCCTCTCTAACCTCTTTCCCCTGTTCTCCTTTCATCCTCTCCTTCTCTCTGCCTACTGGTAGGGAGAACTTTTTCAGAACTTCCTTTTCAAATCCTTCCATTTCATCCTCCAGGTCACTATCTTCCTCTCCACCATCCTCCACCTCCACCATGTCTTCCAAAATATCTGCCAGATCATCGACAAAGTCCTGGAAGCTCCTCTGATCGTGCACAAACATCCCATCCTTAAAGAACTCCAAGATGAGATTCCTGAGTTCGGATGTTTTGGAAGCGTCCACTCCGGCCTCCTCCGCCTTGGTTAGATACGTTTGTAGTACAGACTGGAACTCTGATAGTGGTACAGGAAGAAGCCCCTCTGCCTGGGCACAGGTTTCCAGCGTGTTACACTGCTGCGGCGGTCTGGAGTCATGTTGGAGGCGTTCCCTCTGTTGGCGCCAGTATTCTGGTTGTCCCATGGACGGTTTGGGGTGGCTGTGTTTGGGATTTCCTTCTCCGTACCTGTGCTCCTCCTTGTGACCATGGTGAGCTGGAGATTGGGCTTCCTTTTTCCTTTTCAAGAGGTGCAACAGATCTTTTTCCCATTCTACATTGTGCTTTTTCTCTTTCAGTTTTGGCTCTTTGTTTTTAAACTGCTCAAAGGTTTCTTCCATCTTCAATTTCTTCTCTTGTTTCCCGTTTTTGCCCTTCTTCTCATTGTCGTTCCACTTTTTTCTCCCATCCTTCCCCGTCATGTCTTTACCCTGATATTTGTCGTTGTCCCAATGCTTCCTCTCACCCTTTCCCTTCCCTTCCTTAATACGATCTTTGTCAACCGTATCCTTCCATTTAGGATCTTTCTTATCTCCTTTCTCCCTCCAGTCTTTCCTCTCCTGCTTTTCCTTGGTTCCATGTTTCCCTTTCTTCCAGTCCATGTCTTCCTTCCATGCCTCCTTTTCCTTTGGCTTCTTGTGATGCTTTCCTTCTCTCCCTTCCTCTTTCCTTTTCTTACCCGTCCATTCTTTACCCTCATGTACTTTCTCAGAGATCCCTTTTTTCAAATTGCTCCCTTCCTTCCCCTCTTTCCTACTTCCTGTATCCTCCCAGGGTCTTCCTTCATCTCCCCTTCCACCTTTTTTCTTCAACTCTTTCTCTTTCCCCCGTTTTATCTCATCGTTTCGCCTCTTTTGCTTATCAAGCTTATCTTTGTCCATTTCGAACTTCCCATGCTCCGGTTTTACCTCCTTCCACTCCATTTTATCTCCCTTTTTAGACTCTTTTCCTCCTTCCTTCCTGACAGACTTCTCTCTCTCTTTCCACTGTTTCTTGGCATCCCTTTCATATGCATCCCCCTTTAAATCCTTCTGCCTCTGCTCATCCCAAGTCTTCCTGGGCTTTTTGTGTGTCAGCCCAGCACCGTCCTGCCTGCCATCCTCCGTCTGGCCACTAGGTGGTGATGTAGAGGGCTTCTTGCTTTCTTGATCTGCTTGACTGGTTGCTGAAAGAGACACAGAAGTCATTAAGGAGACATGAAGTCTGAAATAGAAGAAATGCACAAAGCTCACTCTCCCTTCCTGTTTAATTACTATCACCCTTCACCTCCTTACTTTGTTCCCTTTGTACCTGGGGAAAGTTTTAAGTTTGTCACAGTGGATCTCAGGGTTTCTAGCTCTTTCTGAAGACTTGGGACAGACTCCAGCTCTTTCTTCATCCTGTCGTTCTCGTTCTGAAGAACAGGGAGAGAAGCAATCTCCGTCTTCAACCTACTGTTTTCCTTCTCCACCTCCTCCCACAGCAGCCGTTCCTTCGCTCCCTCCACTGCCTGCTCCTTTGCTACTTTTAGCTCCTCTTTCTGTGCCTGGTATAGAGGAGAGAAAAAAAGAGGAGAGGTAAAGAAGCTCCCGAGAGCATGTTATGCACTCGCTGACACATTTACGCAGAGACACACATTTGTTTTACACGTGTAGGTTTCACAAATGCACTACGGAGGAACGAGGCAGTAGACAGAATGGAGTCACACCTGAAGTTGAGCTTGCAGAGCAGAAACCTGCCGGCTCTCTTCATCTAACTTATTTAGGAGCTCAGAGCTGCTGGGATCTAAACCTGGAGGTACTCCAGAATTTAACCACTCCTGTCAAAAAGAACAAAGAGAAACGATGATTAGCTCTTCATACCAGCTTACACCAGATAGTACTAGTCATAAAAAAAGAACAATAACTAAAGTGGTCGTCTAATCAGCATAACACAGAACATGCTGGTAGTGCATAATTGTGAAATGTAAACATGGTTTCAAATGAAAAAAAAAAAAATAGACTGTACCAGTTCAACTTCAGTTCAAGAGAATCTAATTATTTGTTCTTAATAGCTAATTTGATTTCTAGATGTATTTATAGGACTGTTGAATATTATTACCTGGTAAAATAAACAGTTAAATAAAAAAAAAATAAAAAAAAAACATTCTAAGTGTTTTAACGTAATTTACTACAGTTGACTGCTTGTTGTTCAGCTGCTGAAATGGTTGCTCTGCAGGTGTGGCTGTGAAAGATTCCTGAAACCAAAGGATGACCGAGGAGAGAGCTCAGGAAGCCCTGCTTTAAGGCAACACAGGTTTGACAATATAATAGTTGAGTCCTCAACATATTAATATCACAGTTACCCTTTAGACTACAATATTTAGCTTTTTTTTTTTTTTTTTTTAATAATACTTTTTGTTTGGTTTATCACAGTAGCAGATGCTCCTGTGGTCCTGGTAAAGAAAGAAATGTTGAAAAAAAAAAAGTAGGTTAATGTCAGCTAGTTTGGCATGAAGTGAAACCTGATATTCTTAGTTTTTCCAGAAATAATTACTAGAATACACTGTCACCAGAACAGTGTTAGAGTCATTCCTACAGTTCCCATCGTTGTTTTAATGTCTTTTCTGCAAATAAAAAATAAAATATACACACCCTTTCAGCAGCAACAGGTGGGGGAAGAACTGCATTACTCATTGCTCTGGTTATCACAGTGTACCTGAGCACTGATCTTAGGGTCATTGTGAAAATGTACATAATAACTGCACATTTTCTCATCTGTTGTAGCCTGATTTCACAGCATCAAACCACCATCTGTCCAGGAATTAGATGCCACCCCGGATGTCAACGGGACTTTCATCTCCCATCTCAGACAGGTGGAGTCTAACAGAGCATCCTTCAGGGACTCAAAAGAACATTTAGTTGACAGTTTCAGCTAAGCAGTGATCTCGTACGCCTTGTTGATGAATATGTATTAGCGGCCCAACTTGTGATTCCAAACATGTCCTGATGAGTGAAAGAGGAGATAATTGTGCTTCTCAAAGTTAAGCTGCAACTCGGTGCCCAGAGAGACGCTCAAAGAGCCTGGATGGTTCTGATGTGTGAACTATTAAAGCTATTTAAAACCCATTTACTCCAGTTTGTGCTTCATGGTTCAGTGTCTACTTGCTAAACTCCCTCAATCAGAAATGCGTCCATCTTGTTTGACACATAAGCTAATTTGCTTCAACTGTAGATTGCTGTTTTCCTTTACCTTTTCATATACTCAGAAATACTTTTTAATATCTCTTCTTTTTCTCTAATTTTCTCTTTGGTTTTGGTCAGAATTTGTGCATAAAGACATTGAGCAACAGCAAATGGTTCTGGAGATTGAAACCTGTGGATTTCTGTAAAATAGTTATATGAGTTACTGTATGACTCGTATTAGACAGAACAGAAGAAGATCAAACTGACCTGTTTTCCTGCTGCTTCTGCATCCTTCAGTTCTCTTGTTGCATAGTCGCCCTCTGAAAGTCATCATTGACAGTAAATGTGGATGAATGAACCTTCAGTCAGTGTTAAATATTTAGCCTATAAGCTAACTTGCACAAGTAATAAACATGCCACCCAAAAAATAATAAACATCTAACGTGCAATTAAACGATGGCAGGCATTTATAAGCTGATGCAACATTATTTTTTTCTAAAAAGGGTAATTTGGTACCTTCTAGATAAAAGTATTACTCAAGAGTGCCCCTAACCCCAATCCTGTGTTCGCAAATTTTTTAAATTCATTTTTGGATGTTAAATCATTTCATCGATAGCAATAAGCAGGTTATTCTGGCCACTGAAGCCTTCAAAATGCAGTGCGGTTAATTTAAGCACGGCCCCTCTCCAAAAAAGAAAAAAAAAAAAAAGCAGGACTTAAAGTGGATTTTATAATGCATCACATGCAAGGTCTTTTAGCTCTGCATGTGTGTTTGCAGAGATGTAGTGGCCAAAAAAAAACGCTGAAGCCCGCACCACGAAGCAGGATTACTGGGTTAGCGAGATAACTTCAGGTTAAACTCTGACTTTCCAGTACCACAAAGCTGGATTCATTCATAGCTCAGCTCATTGCCATGGTAACTCTGAGAAATCCTGAATGATGCCAACAGTAAATCAGCTATGAACTATGTGGAGCAGTTTTGACGCAGGCAATAATCAAGCATTCTTTCACTCAGACGAACCACTTCTTTTAATAATATGATACAATCGTGGCATCAGCTTCATCTTTATTCAAACATTACTGAATTGAAAAGTTAAACTAAACAGTTGGAAGATGTTCTTGTGCTTTATTTCTATCTGCTCCCAAGCCCTCTTCACCCCAGAGGGGTTACATCTGATTTAGACTTAGACAAACTTAAAACAAAATTTCAATGCATAAGGCTTTCCAACAGTGAATGAGAAGCTTAGCAGTGAAATGAACATTTCTATTTATAAAGTGCATCTGTGTCCAAAATGTAAACAGTTTAGGGGAAAAGGAAAACTAGTTTAAAGACAGGTTGCAAAAGGCGTCACGGAAGCTTCATAGCAGTGCAACATAAATAAATAAGGTGCAAAATGCATTAGAACACCGAGTTGAATTCTATTTAAAGGGAATTAGAAAATTCGCCATGGAGCAACGAGATTAACATGCAGTACAGTGATTGGGATGCAGGCTGTGCTAAATGACACTGATGTGGAATTTGAGTGTTTACTCTGTCAGCCATACTGTTTGGCGTCTTTTTGATGCTACCACCGTGTTTGACTTTTCATTGAGACTGGCTTTCTGTCTATGAATTTCTGTAAGATGGGTTTTTGTTCCTCACAGGGGAAATAAAGCGCTCGCCGCTCATGACTGGGGTGGCTCTGCTGCCTTGAATGCGCTCCTTAATGTGGGTACATTTATCAATTAATAATCGGTTTGAGTTGTCCCGGGTTGGCGGGTTGATAACCAGCTTTGTGGTACTGCTGATCCTGATTGCCATTGTGTACTGGTTAAACTGGATAGGCATCCTGCTAGGTTGAGCTTGCTTCGTGGTGCAGGCCTCTGGACTGTTTCACTGACATGTACACACAATAAGACTAAAACAACCTACCCCCATCGAGGTCCATGAGGACACCTGCAGGTATAATACAGCTCAATCTCATAGCCTCCTTTAGCTTCTTTTTTTTTTATTCCCACTAATACCATGACAACAGCCTCCTAAGTGGTTCTCACCAGAGAAGAAGATGGTGCCCAGGCCCAACAGAATGAGAGCGGCCAGAATGCACTTGTTCAGAGAGAACACGCCCTCATTCTCTTGCTGCGGCACCTGAAATTCTTCTTCCAGCTCTTCTTCCTCCTCATCCTTCCTGCCAATCTGCTCCAGAAGTGACTTTTTCCTCCTCGTTTCTGGCTCTTCCTTCTCTCCTGTTTTCTCTGTCCTTTCAACACCTGAACACACAGCAGGAAGAGATCCTTAATTAACTTTCTGTGCTTTACTGCAATTAATAGTGTTTGATGTTCAAACTTACTATTAATCAAAGATAATGCGTGTCAGATTTATAAAACAGTCACTTTATTACATAAACCTCAATAGAAATAGATTGGTCCTTTTTGCCGTCAGACTCTTTAAGGCTGAGATTCAGTAAGATGTCTGCCTCACAGAGTTCTGCTGGTACACTTGTTGTTATAAGCTGAGCCTCCCTGAGGAGACTCCCCTCTTTAAAAACCCTCCTCATTTGGATTTGAATCTGGTGACAGCAGATGCCACTAAAGCACATTATTGCCATGCAGAAAAAAAAGGTTTGGATTATCCCTTTAGGACACTGAGCGGTTCGGATGGATGCACTGTGTTCAGGAATGGAGACTGTTGTGTTTAAATTAAGCTAATTTGGCAATAAAGAACACAAAGCTATCAAATAAAACATCCTTCTGAGCTTTACACCATCAGCAGCCTGAACCAGATGGTCAGACCTTAAAGGACACTTTTCCAGAGCCTCAGGTCTGCCCACATCTGATATTTAAAGCAGGCGTCTAACCGAGGTGGTGCCCGACGGACAGGATATGTGTTGTTGATGCCAAACTACTAAAACCCAAACCTAAAGAAAACTGATAGCAAGATTTTAAAGGTCACTATTACAACTTACAATGGAGGCTTTTAAGACAGAGCCATTTTATACTCAACAATGGCGGAGTTTCTGACATTTATGTGTCAATATTTTTGAAGTCAACTCCAATATGTAGACTTGCACCAGTCATCCTTCAGTGCTTGGACATTGGACGATTTTCACGTGAACGGCCACAATCAGTGGCCAGCCGGTCATTATGAAGACAGCGATTTTAAGTGCCGGTTATTGCATTGTTGAAGGCTTTCTTCTGAGCGGACACATCTTTCTCCTATGCTACGACTGATGGAGCACTGCAGAGAACGTTAAATGTGTCTGCCGGGAAAAAACGTCAAAGAGGCTTCTGCTGACGGGGAATAAGACAGCTGTACTTTTGAGAAGCATGCTAGGGAGAATATGCAGGGAGAGACTAGGCAAGACAATACTAACCTCTAGAGCAGGGGTGTCAAACTGGTTCAACACAGGGCCATGTGGCTGCAGGTTTTTCTTTTCAGCCAAGCAACAGCAGATCAGACTCCATTCATCTCATCAAGTCATCATGTTAAGACTGGATTTATTTGATGAGACGACTGCAGTCTGGTGTGCTACTGCTGGATTAGGAAGTAAACCTGCAGCCACACGGCCCTTTCTGGAAACAGTTAGGCATTCTGGCTCTAGATGCTAACTGCTGGATGTGGAAGAATGACAGTGGTGGATCAGAGGAACCTGCAAGGCAGATACAGCAGCGGAGCGGGGAGATAAGGCGACTGCTGGTTGGTGTCGCTGCAGATATGATGATGAAACGGTCCTTCTAGTGTGAAATTAAAGCAGCTTTTAAAAGCCACCTATAAACCTCTTAAGACCATTCGTGCCGCATCCTTTATTATATTTTTTTTTCTTTTATTCCATTTTGATTTAAAAAAAAAAAGCTAATTTCCACTTCCTCCTACACAAACAGTTGTCAGTTCATCACCCTTCTTATGTTTTTTTTTTTATCCTTAATAATACAATGTCAATGTTTATGAGAGAAAAGTTAAATAATTTACGGATTTGATGCCGTGATCAGCATTGGCAAATACTGATTTTTGTGATCAGCTCCAAATATCCTGACTGTTGCACGTCTACAGATATGGATTATTAAACATGGTAAGCATGTCTCTATGTCCAAAAACAGACTGTTTTCGACACAAAGGCGGGATCGTAACAAAGGTGAACACTGAAGCAAGGAGTGGAAGCCTTTGGTCATGAAGTGACCAACAGATGCCATCTACACCCAAACAGTTGTTCAGGAGATATCCTGGGAAAAAAATCCTTTATTGATCAAAATGCTTAAGAACAATTCCATTCCAGTGTAGTGGAGAATCTGTAATCCCCTGAGGGATCCAAACATTTTTACCTAAATATAAAGAATTTAGATGCAATTAAAAACAATGTTTTCTTAACAGTTAACTCTTTGCTTAGTGGAATAAAATAGAAAACAAAATCTCAAATCAAAGGCTGGAATATTTCCCCCCATAGAAATTCAAATTGTTTTCAGATAATGCAATAAAAGGTTAATTTATTTCAGGCTTTTTTTTATACATATTTATGAGGTATGTGACGAATGTGGCCGGATGCTGTATGCATCAATAAACACACCATCTGACCAAGAAGTTGCACTTGTTCATACCTCCATCTTTCCCCATGTCCGCAGTGTGTGGATGCCCTCCTGACTCCTCTCTTTCCTGCTGTGGCTGATCCTCATTTTGCAGATGAGGTACTTCCTCTTTCGGAAGCTCTTCTTCTGCCTGAGAAAACTCTGCACCTCCAAGAGTCTCTGTGCTGAGCAGTGAGGCTTGGGGCCTATCAGGGGAAGGCGTGAGGATGGTGTAAGAGTCAGATGATGAAAAATCTTCAGCTCTGCTCTCTACATCATGATCCAAGGTGCCAGAGACATCCGCAGGTGGAGGAGCAGCGGAGTTCTGATCAGAGTGTGACTCTGCACTTTGATCTGCTGTTTTTTCTTCAGATGCCTGGTAGGGAAAGAGAGAATATGTTTTATTTAGTTAGAGGTTGAGGAGATATAGAAAAACAAAGCAATCTTTACAGAGGTATATTACCAAACAGTAAACAGCAGAAAATTTTCTAGCTATACCTGCATGGAAATAAAGCTAAAGGAAATCCCAAACAGTATTGTTTTTGCTTTCTTACTTTGTAACCCACCTTTTGGAGCCTTTCTGCAGAATCGCTGCTCTTTGCAGGCTGATTTTTCTCTCCGGCTCCTGGTTTATCCAGAACACACAAAAGAAGAAGCATTTAAAGCAGCAGTTCAGCATTATTATATTAGCACTTCTTGAAAGGGAACCAGTCAGACTGTTGTAAAATTTTTAAGACCTTGTGCATCTGTGATGGATCATTATGGCTTTTTTACGTATTTCTGATCCGGCAAAGAGGAAATTGATGCTCCCGTGAAATAAGGGTTAATGAGAGGGAAGTTTACTTATGCAAAGATATGTCTGAGAAAAAAAAAACACAGCCTTTAGTTGAACAGTTATCAAAACAAATTATAACCTCAACTATTGTTTTATTGTAGGGAACATGATTTTGCTGATAGAGATCTTAATGGGGAACGCCATTTTTTTTTTTTTTTTTTTACATTGGACCCTTGATTTTATGTTATTTCATCATGTTCTACTCACCCATATGAGTTTTGTGTCATTTGGAGCTGTTCTAAAGATATTCCATTAGGTTATATATAAGTAACGTCTTCCTATGAGCCAACGAGTCGAAGGCACAAACTAAACTGTTCATAATTGATCATTTATGGTACGCCAGCATTCATAACATGTAGGTGAATCACTGTCCACCAGACATCCGCGCTTATATTTTTTCATATTTATATTTTTTTTTAAACAAAGCGGAGTGTGTATGACGTCTAAAAGTGTTTTCAATGGGAGTGGCGTGCTGCCAACCCTGAGAGAGGACATCTTTGGACTGTGGAAGGAATACCTTTAGGATCTCCTCAATCCGGCTGACACGCCATCCGTGGCGGAAGAAGAGACGGGCTGTTGGTCACCGAGGTGGTAAAAAAACTGACCTGTACCTAAGAGCTCTGGATGTTATCTATCTTGGCTGACACGCCTCTTTAACATCGTGTGGAGGTCGGGGACAGTGCCCCTGGATTGGCAGACTGGGGTAGTGGTTCCTTGCATATGAAAGGGGACCAGAGGGTGTGTTCCAAATATAGAGGAATCACAGTCCTCAGCCTCCCTGAGCAGGCCTATGCCAGGGTGCTGCAGAGGAGAGTTCTTAACAATAAACTTACAATAAAATAATTTAAAGTTTAATAAGCTTAAAAGCAAAACTACAAAGGTTAGGTTAAAGTCCTAAACTTAAAATGCTGATGTTTGTTGCCTTAACATTTTCAGAGCTGCAAACTGTTCTTTCTTTTGCAGTGTAGAAGTAAAGTCTCTGACAGATTAAAAACTCTGACCTCCTTGAGATGCTGCAGTCAAAAGCAATCTGAAAGTGAGGATTGCTGCAAGCTTTCCTTAGACCGATGTCAGATGGTAGACGCATCTTAATGTTACGTCAACAGGTCAGACTACCAGATTAGAGTCTTCAGGTAAATAAAGTTTGGTTTGGAGGAAGTGGACTGGACTGCAGAGTCCTGATTTCAACCACAGAAAACCTTTGGGATGAAACCAAGACGATGCTGAAAATCATATCCAACCATGACACACCCTTAAACCTTGCTGGAAAGGTTTATAGAATAGTTAAAAGTTTTAAGTTCTATTTCATAAACAAACTGGAATCTATTCTTCAGGAATAGAAAGCCATAATAGTTCATTAACATGTAAAATTAGACAACGGCTGCAACTAACGATTTTGCCAATTCATTAATCTGTGGATTATTTTTCTTGATTAATTGATTAAAAAAAACAGATAGCAAAGGGCTCCTTAAAGATTTTTTTACAGAATGAAACCAGCTGAAACCAAAACTTTTGACTTTTGGAGTTCTGGATAGAGATTATTGACATGAGAAAATTTACTTATCTTCAAGGCAAAATATTATTATTTTTAACAATTTTAGCATAGTAACTCCTCTAACTGCTTCGATCTGTCAGCTAAAGGCATGTTTTAGAGTCTCTATACTTCAGTTAAAAATTTATCAATTATTAAATTAGTAGTAGACTATTTTTATAATAGGATTGATCACAATTAATCCAATTAATTGTTTCAGCCCTAAATAGACAGACTTTTTCAGTTTTGGAAATGAACAGTGGGAACCTACAGTACATCAATACATTCCAGATATTAACAACTAGACAATTTTCTGCCAAATTAGAGCTCATTTTTATTTCCGGTTTATCAGATTTTCTAAAAGCAGATGTGAACTCAAGCAGACCGACTGTGGAAAATGTGAAGGTTGCTCACATAGATGCAGCTCAGCAATCAGCTTTAATTCATTATGTTTATCATAATATATATTTTGGTTTGTTACAGTGCAGCTTAAAATCAAAAAGTCTCATATATGTACTGTATAAGACCTGCAGCAGATGTAAGGCTTTCATCATGCGTCTTCATTCCCTCTGCGAGGGGCCTCAGGGTTTCAGCAGCCGTCTCCTACAATCATCAGAGTCCGAAAGAAGATGGAGACATCATGATAGTAAGGAAGAGTCAAAACAAGTATGGACAGAGACAAAACTTTCTATGCTGAAAAACCTATTTAATATTTAAACAAAGTGATCAAACCTCTGATGTGAGGATGGTCCAGCTGTTGTTGGCGGCACCACCCCCAGACATGGCCGCCCCAGAGGCTCTGCCCGTCTCCTGTGACACAAAACAAGCACTCAAAACAAACATAGTAAAAGCGTTTTTATGTATGAAGGCAAATCTTAAATCAATTATTTTTTAAGATCGTAATGATTTCATCGACACATTGATGTATCGTTACACCACTAATGCAAAGATGACCAAAAAAAAGCAATAGGCTGACAGAAAACAGG
Source organism: Cyprinodon tularosa (assembly GCF_016077235.1). Lineage (NCBI taxonomy): Eukaryota > Metazoa > Chordata > Actinopteri > Cyprinodontiformes > Cyprinodontidae > Cyprinodon > Cyprinodon tularosa. The sequence goes on along the minus strand of NW_024038982.1, from coordinate 783,724 downwards.
ATGGATTCTTGATGCAAAAGGCAGCTAATGTTAATATACATATTACTTATTTTCTGCATTTTCTTCTTTCATCCTTATTCTGAAAATAACATTTTGAAGCCTGCAGAGAAACCCTGAAACAAAGAGTAGCACGTAAAGTTTTATTGGCACTCCTTCTCTCATAGAAACAGTAACCTTCAGGTGGCATTCCTCGTCTGAGGAGTTATGTGGCAGCTGTGACATTAATAACAACCCTTTCTATTCAACTTTAACAGGAGTGATGATTAATAACCTAGAACTGAATGTTTGGCCAGACTGGACACAGATGTCTGTCCTTGTAAAGATTTTGCTGTTATAGCAAAAGCAAAAGAAGTTTTGATAATGAGAAAGCTTGAAGGCAGAGAGTTTGTCTCTAGAGAGGGAGCTTTGGGGCAGATAATGTAGAGGTAATGTAAACATTAATCGCTTTCATTAAACTAAGAGCTCACTTCTTGTTGCATGGCTAAACCGCACATCTCAGCGTGCGTGTTTTTGTAGTAGACCATTAAACCTGCTGTGAAAATGATGTCAGCTTCTGGTTTTTACCTTTTCCAGTTTGAACAGGAACAAAGATTCAGTTCTCATTGCAAAAGAACAGGTTGATGAGGTAGGGATTATTTTGGGGTGCAATAGATGCTCTATGAGGCTGGTTTATCTGTTCAGTCATCTTATTGCAGTTAGCCACTAGAACATCTGATTTGGTCTCTAAACACACATGGTCTAATAGGAATTATCTACATGCAACTTCCAATTAGCAGCTTTGTTAGTAGATAAAAGACAACAGTGTAATCAATGGGTTTTCTACAGACAACAATTACTTAATTTCCACCTCCAAGTTGCCTTTAAAGGTAGATATGCTTTAACAGCATTAGACTTTGGTTTAAAAATGCAATTAATTTGCAGGTTCACATCATGTCAATAAAAAGTATTAGTAATTTAGTAATACTAATTTATCTGCATTTATTTCGTTAAATTCATAAAGACAAAAAAACATTTAAGCTTCAAAGAAAAGAATAGAATAGAGAATAAAATTCAACTTTATTGTCATTATATTGTCAAGTACAAAAAAGAAATTCACTCTCTGCATTTAACCCATCCCTTTGGGGAGCAGTGGGCTGCCACTGTGCGGCGCCCTGGGAGCAGTGTGGGGTTAAGGATCTTGCTCAGGGACCCAGAGTGCAGGCTGTGGGGATCGAACCGCCTGCTTGCAAAATTCTCAGCGCACAAGCGCACTTCTCTGACCACTCCCCCCCCCCCCAAAAAAGACGATGCTACCGATAAATGAAAAAAAGACTACATTCATATGGCCTGGTCCTGAGGACCAGATATATGGATTCATATTAGGAAAAAAATACAGAATAATATTGGTTATGCAAAGAGGGTAAGCCACATAAGTGACATTGAGGAAAAGCATGCATTCAAGTTAACAAACAGAAGGTTGAGTGGAAGAAGGAAAATATGAGTAAAGTGGTAAAAACACCATGGATAATGTCTGCCTTGAGAGGATAAGTCGAAATAGGTCATTGAAGAGGTTTGGTAAGATCCATAAAGTTTGGACTGTCTGCAGCTGAAATTAAACCGTCTCACACTGTGGACATGTCCACAGTATTCCTTTAGTGAAACTGATCCTGAACCAGAATTTAGAAGGCATTTTTCCTGGGTGGACTGGTATTTTGTGGCCCAGTCAATTTAGTGGAAACACAAATGGGGAGACGAGATCCACAGAGCTAGCTCAAAAGGTTTCCATCGACTGGCAGGCTTTATGGAGGTGCTGATTTTAATTTCCCAGAAGGATTTGGAACCTGCCCACATAAGCAGAGGTATCAGTAGCTGCTTTTATGACTCTTTTCACTCTCCAGGAAACAGGCCTTAAAGCTATAAAGGACAATCTTTTATTTCCGGGTGGATCATCTAAATAAGTGGTTCTTCTAATTGTCAATCATTCAGGTGATATGTTTATGTAAGGCCGTCCTACGTGCTCATCCCGTCAACTATCTTTTTCTGCTCATGCGCACTTTGAGACGTGTACGTGCGGTAAGATACGATTTCAGTCAGTCATTGAAGCTCACCTTTCTCACCATAGTTCTTTGAAAATGGCCGAGGGTCGTAAGAGAAAAAGTGTCAAAGAAGTCTATGAGAAGAAAAGAAAGGCCTCAGAAGAGGCAGATATATCCTAGAATGATTTGCATGGAGAGCTCTCCTTGCAAAGCATTATGGGATTTACTGTCACAGTGACTAATAACAAATATGGCGCAGAAACCACACGGTGGAGGGAGAGTTTCATGACCAATGGGGAGCAAAAAGCCCCTGTAATCGAGGGATTTAGGGGTTAGCTCGTATAAGCTAAAAGAACAGCAACTTTTAAACAGAGCGTGCACGAGGAGAAATGGGGCCATGCCTGCTCTTGTACATGCATTTTTTTATTTATTTTTTTTAAGTGGAGAGGGCGGGTCTCTTAAAAAGTGCGCAAAAGTACTCCACATTACCTTTAAGTAAAACCAAACATCAGATCTAATAAGCTGGATGAGCTAAAGGCTGCTATCAAATCAATCTGGGCTTCCATTACACCTCATCAGAATCACAGTTAGTTGCATTTTACTTTTAAACGCTGATCAAATTCATTGAGATGCATCTGTTAAAGAAACTGGATCAACAACAAATGAATCTGCATGGACAGATGAGGTTTTTCGCTCAAAAAAAAAAAAGAAAGCCTGTTTAAAGAGAGGCTGGTTGACATGTTTTGTTCAGTTTTCAAAGTCTAATAGAGAATCTCATTAGGCTTTTTTTTCAGACATTAAAACAGTGCATGGGAAATGTATTCATAAACATTTACTGAATGGCTATTAAGTGAAAATAATCAACAAGTAGGTCAGTACCAACGTGTCCTGCAGCTTTAAGACATTTACATGCGTTTACACATGCAAAGGATTTGGATTCCAGCCACTGCTATTCAGCCTCACCCGTTCTACTAACATAGGATCTACTGTAAAGTGTTACAAACATTTATTAAGGCAGGCCATGTGTGTGTGTGCAGGAAGTCTTTTTACTTTAAGAGAATTCAGTGCTTTATTTCAGCAGTTTGTGAGCACAGGAGGCCTTGTGGGCACCCTGGCTTTTGACTAGCAGACAAATGATTTGGCAAAGACTCGGGTAACTAAGGCCTGCACCACTTTGGAGATGGAGGCTAAAGAAGGCTTTCATTTCAAAATTATCGGTCTGTTCAAAAGACGTGTACCAAGTGGCACATTTTAACTGTCCATCGCCTTTCTGAGGACACAGTGAGAAAAATTAAACTTTTAGACCAAGTTCTCCAAAAGTTAAACAACTACTTTTCAATACGATCATTACTTTTACACGTCAACAGCCTACGATCCAGGAATGTTGAAACATCTCACACGGTAGGGTTAATGACACACTTCACTCCCCAAATTCAATTTTCTCCCGGTGCTGCAATTTAGGTCTCCTAATCCAGTTCCTCCCGAGAGAAGTCTGCAGATCATGCCTCGGGCCCCACAAGGAGAAATTGTGGAGCATATAGTGGAATGGTTTCAATAGATGGCAGCTAAATTTAGCTGCTGTGAGATTGACTAGAGACAGAGAGGAAGAGGGTGCATACAGAAAGGAGATGGCCACAGGGGATGCAGCACAGAGAGCTGTAAGGACAGCACTGATGCTTGATGCTTGCACAGAAAATGCATCTTTGTTCCACAGATTTAGGAGGTTAAAATCAAACAGTAACATTTCCTTTGCTCATTTTATGCAGATGACCCACACTCTTAACTCTTTGTAGCTCCATGAATCAACTAATAGCAACATGCAGCCCTGATCCCCTTTGACTAAGATGGGAACAAGATCAGCAGCTGTTCCAGCAGCTGAGCTTTTCTCCAGGGAGAGAGGAAATGTCCAAAAAAGGTCAAAAGATTAAACAGCAAAGACAGGATGTATATTTAAGGGTCATGGAGAAGAAAATTGCAAAGCAACTTGTCATATCAATTCAGAATACGCACATATTTATAAACAGGATGAAACAGGAAATGTCAAATAAAAAAGGTTGATAAATGAGGGTATTTACTAATGTTTTAAAAGCGTGCATAATCTCAACGCATTAGATCAGAACCAACATTAATGACCATAGTCCTAATTTAAGAAGTTGGCAGATAAGTTTAAACAGATTTTATTTTTGCAGAGAGCGACCAGGAAAACATGAAAGGACGTAGGCGGTGTCGCGTGAAGAGGAGTAATCGACAGTACAGCAGGTTCAAAGAAACAAAAACCGAACGAGAGGCATTAAAATTCAGCTGTTTCCTACCGTGATGGGTAACTTTACTCCAGACTGCGAAAGTAGGTAAAATACAGCAAACTGCTCACTTGCTTTCCATCCAACTTGAGAACTTCAATGTGCTGTCTAAACTTAACAAACCACACGCCAGTTGACCAATCAGATTCCGAGATCACCATGATCCCGCCCCTTTTCCTTAGGTTTAACCAATGAGCGTTAAGATTAAGTTTTCCTCGGAAAAAAAACACGTTTATGGTTTGATTGATAGGTTTATTTTAACATTGTGAACTGTCACTTTTATTAGGTCACTATCACACCTTAGACATGTATGAAATGCACAGACGAAAATAAAGGAGCAAATAATGCCGATGTGGAGGGAGAAGCCATGCTTTTTAAAATATTTAAGACAAAAACGTAAAACAACAGATAATTACCACAGTCAGTTGTTGGTTAGGTAATAATATGATATTCTAGGCGTTTTTATTTATTTTTTTGAGCAACAGGTTTTCTTTACAGAGTTTGACAAGTATTTAACTAATACTCCAAAAGGAGTAAAAAGAATCAAACATTGTTTTTCCATATTTAAAAAAAAGGTAACATGCTAAGACTGAATAATGGAAGAATAGGGGAAGAATGAAGCTGAATAAGGGAAAGGAAGCTGAATAAGGAAAAATGGTCTCTATGTCCTCCAGCAGCCTAAACGTATAGCATCATAAATATAAAAAATAGCTCAGGATAACTTAACCATTTTAGAGAGGTAGAGCCAAGGAGATACTATCAAACCCTAAATCCAAAATTATTTTGCTTATTTAAGAAATTAGGTGAATTTATGTAGTATTTACTTCCTAATCACAACTTGAATTTTTATAGTGTTATTTATAGACTTTTATTCTCTTGAATTATTCATACTAAGGAATTGTCTTGCTACTAATATAAACTTGCCTTGCTTACAATATTCTCACTTCAGGTGAAGGATCCACTTCTTTGCTGTAATTTTAAGTTAATCTTACTGAAATCTACAGATAAATCTTAATTTTTCTTCTAATAATTCACACTTTATAGTTTTCATTAATAACTTTACAGCATCTTATATTGAGTGTATGTTACCTCATGTCAAAACAATATTTTTAACACTCCAACTCGAACTTGGGTGTTTCAGATAAAGAACTAGAAGTCTGTACAACATATAATAACTATCAAAAAAAGAAACAAGATATGAAGGTAGATATATTTAGTTTATTTATTGTCACTTCAAGGAAAATCATGTCTGCATGATCGAAGAATCCCAGATCTTCACACTTGTTCTCCGAATTCTCGAACCCAGTCTAACAGCATCCTGGGCTTTGCTTCTCACACCGTAATCTTAACCTACTTTGGACAAAAAAAGAGGAAAACAAAGGGTCTTAGTATTGCTATAAAAAATCTTAATAGTTTAGTTTGTGAAATCATAATTGCAAAACAATCACATACCTCAGCTATCAAAGAATGTTCCTCATACGCTTCTAACAAATGCAAACTGAAACAGCATTGCACAGACCAACTGATAAATATGCAAAATACATATCTATAGCTATTAGTCCAGTATCTCCTTGATACACCAGCAGCAGAGGAGAAAATAAAGGCATTCCTTAACAGACTGGATGAAACCATAACCAAAGTTTCCTCCCAGAAAGTTCTTGCCTCGTCCCAGACCCATAGTAATGTCCCTCAGTTGCTGCCCCAGCGAGGACGAGGGCATGGCCTGGGGAAGAGGACGCTGGGGATGCATGGCTAGGGAAGCAGTATCGTAAATGCAACCACCGTCAGTAAGAATGTGTACAATGAAGCCTCTATGGCCAGGCTGGCCCAGTAGTAACCTCTAAATATAACTTTGTGTCCAAACTGCAGCTGTCTCTGTTCACATCCAGGATTTTCTCTTCCATGCTTCTGCTTTCAATCATCTGCTGATTTTTTAGAGGCTTTGTTACCTTTGCAGCTCAACACTCGTCTTTGTTCAATCCCTACACAAAAACTGTGTGGGACATCCCACTGTCACAGCTTCATTCGTTAACAAATAAGAGAGTTCCAGTACCCCCCTCCTGCCACACACACACACACACACACATACCCTCTTGTTTAGGACCATGTATGACATTTTCTCACCTTTCTAGCAGTTTGTTGAATTGCAGATGACCTTGTCCTGAAAGGTTTTTCTCTAAGACTTTAAGTTTAATTTCCAAAGTTTCATTTAGCCTGTTTGGTGATTTTGGAAGCTTTGGAATGTTTCATCATTAGACATAAGGTTAAATACTGACAGATTTGAAATGCAAATGTACTCTGTCTGAGCACACCTCCACTTTGGTGGTTAGTCCTCCTCATAACTCCTCTCCTAGATGGATATGCTGCTTGATCCATAAAAGCCAGTTAAAATGTGTTTTCCCCCTTAATGTTTAGCAATTATATAACACAACCTACCAATTGAATTGGTATTTTTGCCCTTGAAGTACAATAATTAGATATTTTGCACTGGAGACAATATAGTTTTTTCTTATTTAGAATCCAAATAATCTCATTCCATTGGCAAATTTTCTTACTTCTCTGCTCAAATCAAGGAAAAATACAATTATTTCAAGAAAAAAAATGGACTTACCTTGATATAAATTTTTGCAGGGATATTTCAATTGTAACTCCCCATAAAACAACACAACCTTTCTCTGACTTCTGGATTCATAATGGCTGCTACTTGTATCCAGGTAGTAAAATGTTCTTACTGGTTCTGTTCTGTTATTTATGTGACATTAAGTCAGATTTTTACTTTTTTTTTCTTACTTTTCTTAAGATGATATACCATCTCAGCGCTCTTATAAGAATTATTTAGTCATTGTTGCAATGAAGGCCATATAGAAACAATGGAGAATAAAAGCATTCACAAATCCAAAATTCTATTTCCTAAATTACATCACCTAAACCTCCTGGTTCTGATGTCAATCAAATGCACCAGTAGAACTGGAGCCCATACGAATCTTTGGTCCGACCAAGAATGTTTCTTTGTGGAGTTGGCGAGATATGGATTGCTTTTTTTATTTTCTTGTCGATGTCTAAATGCTATATTTGTCTGATGTTGCATCTCTTTTCAGATAGATTTTACATTTATTCTAGACTTTTTTTCTCCTTCTTTTGTCACCAACCTCCATTAACATGTGGTCTGGTTAAAGAAAAAGTCCAGACGTCCAAAAGCCCACTTTTCCAGGCCACATTCACACCGCTGGCCCGGTTTATGGATTATTCTATGGAATGATTAGAAGGGAAACGTACACCTCTTCTTAGCACCGGTTTGCTTTCTTACGTGACCTCACCGTCTCTTGCTTTTGGTACGATTGAAAAAGCAAGCAAACTGCTCCAGGGATTCAGAAAAATTATACCAAGTCCAGCAGTAACTGTGCCAGGGGTTAAAGCTGGGATGATCTGCTCCAGAAACTGGACTCTGGCAAGGTTTAATATGAAAGCAGCCTCTGTGTGAGCTGTTCCCATTGGAGCAAGAAAACAAACGGACACTCCAGCCTGGAGAGATGTAAGTGGGTGAACCACCTGAGTAGAAATCCAAGCTAGTTCCTAAAGAGCCCAATATGGCCAAACCACAGCACTTTTTATATTTTAATGCCAGGTGGTTGAACCTCATATTTCAAATGACAAATTTCCTTGTTATTGAACCTCTAGGGCTGCAACTAACTTATGATTATTTTGGTAATAGATTCATATTTTGATATTTTTTCTATAAATAGATTAATGATTAGATAGCAAAATGAACCTTAAGAAGTTTTTATACAGAATTTGAACTAGGTGAGGCTAAAATTAAAACATTTAACGGTTTTTGGACGGTTATTGAAGGATAAAGGTTTTTCACCCTGAATGCAAAATGTTTACATTTATTTTATTTTGACATAATAACCGCTCTTAGTGGATTGCTTTTCAGCTTTAGAGTCTGTACACTCCAGCTAACTTTTAATCAATTACTAAAATAGTTGATTACCTAAATAATTGATTAATCCTAATTAATCCCCTTAAATATTTTAGCCCTAAAACATTTCCTCTCTTACTAGCAGTGAGAGAGTAATAGTAATATATAATTATTTAGTCTCTTTGGATAATTAATAATTAGGGATCAAAGTACTTATTTTAAAAATCCATTTTTGATCCCACTGATTAATAAGTCTTGTTGGTGACCTTTATATGACGGGTAATTATCTTTCAAGTAATTTGTAATGCTGAAAGACACAAGTAACAGTTTTTTTTCTTTTTAGTGAGAGATAGATTCCTTAGACTAAGATAGATGAGAATTTGTTAGGTAGAAACAATAAAGCTAAACCTCACCCACTCACAATACTCTTTGTTTTGTGTTGCAGGAGTTGAGGGCAATAAATGATCAGAGAAGAATGATAATATATATATATTTATATATGCAATCTATATTTTCAGTTACAGGTGTAAACAGACATGTTTCCCTAATAAGAAAAACAAAAGGAAAAGAAAATATAAAGTACAAATGACTATCTTTGCAAACTGCAAAATGAACCTTTGGTTTAAAAATCATAAAGAGCATCATTAATACAACCACTGCCAATAACAAACATGTCATCTTTTAAAAGGGGGATTTTCATGCAACAAAGGCAACTGTGATGAACAATAACACAGGACCAGTGCACTAATGACACACAGGGTCAGCTGAGTCTATTCCAGCACAACATGCACACATAGAGTAATGACACACAGCTCCTCTCTGGTTTTCCTATTTCTGACCCATCTGAATAGTTGCCGCTCTGGTATGTGCGCATGTTTGATCACATGTGACAGAGAGGTCCCTTATCACATTTCAACATTTATTTATTTTTTTGGTTTCAACCTCTGGCACTCTAAAATTAACAACCTTAATGCTGTACAGTCTGTTACTCATCAAAAAATTCATTAAATGCACAATAGAAACAATAATCAAGCTGATCACTTTAAAATTAATGTTATTTACAGGTGATCCAGAAATATACCCCCACCCCCCCCTCAATGGTGACATCAAGTATCTGTGACTAGAAGCTGAATGCAGGAATGTGCATCAGAGGAGATTGCCATCACTGGAGCCGTGTGTCGTCGCTTTTGCTAAACCAAGAGATTCTCCTGCAGATGACTACATCTGAATTAAGTACATAAGGTGACTACATTGAGACAACATGACTGCATTGAGGAAACAAGGCACAATCGAAAAGATAGAAAACACGTCATGAACAGAGGGGAGACAGAAACGTTGGCCTCAACTACCCCTTTATCATATCCTCCGAAATTTGAAAATAGCATACTGAGGATCGATGGCAATGCTTAAAGTGAATGATCTGTAGTCTGAGGAGCCACATTGTTTCAAATTCCCTCATATCACACCAAAAGCAGAATAGTTGGCTTTGTTTATGCAAGCAGAATTTTTTTGCTTGAAAACTATTGACTATGTATCCTCTTTGCTTTTACTCTGAAGATATAACCCATAGATTGTCAATGCAAACACATACTAATATGTTCCTGTAAAGTAGCATCTATGCTTCTCAAAAGCACCTTTAATTTTGTGGCTGACATCAATGTACTTTATAAATCTCCTCTTTGATGCCAAATTCAGGCACATTGGCCTCTATATTTTCAACACATAAAAGCAAGTCCATTTCACAATGAGTATGACACAACTAGGCATGGGCCAGTGTTATAATGTTTATGGTTGGAAAAATGCAATTTTTTTTTTTTTTTTTAACAGTTTTACAGTACGACATGCTTTTAATGTAATCTAGTTTAATTTCCCCCCTCTCCCCACCTTTGAAGTGGCTTTAGGAGCACGGAGAGACAAAACACTGCTCAGACCGTTGCTGCGATTAGCTGGCCAGCTGACTTAAAAAAAAGAAAGAAAGAAAAATAATTAGATGCAGATAATTCATGTTTACATGACTGGGAGAAATAAATTTTATTTAAGTATATTTTCAAGCCCTCTCATTTGCCCTTTTTCCCTATTATGCTGTTCCTGCACCTGTAATTTCTTTAAATTTGTTTTAAATGAATGAAGTACAGAGCATCAAAAGCCTTTTCTGTTGCCTACAGTGGTTCACCTGGCTTACAGTTTTCCTTATCTTAGTAAAAATGTTTTAAATCACTTTTATCCAAAAATTTTAAAATGTACACTCACAAATATTTCACCCACATATTAAGAACTATCTAATTTTATTATATAAAACATTAAAATGTAAATTTGCTATTGTTTTGTTGTTTATTGCTGATCATCTTTGAGCCTTGCAAAACGACGGGGGACAGAAATTGCAGTTTATCACTCCTCGAAATAAAACAACTTCAAGAGAAGTTGTAAAAAAAAAAAAAAGGGATATAGTTAAATAGATCCCCTTTGAGCCTCAAACAAAAGAATGAGGGGCAGACAGAGCAGGGAAAGCACAGTTTAACTCTAAACCCTTTATGAAAAAAAAAAAAAGAGAGAAAAACTCAGATAAACTTCCCCGATCTCTCTGAGAATCACCTCTCTGCCTCAGTCAGCATATAAATCGACCCACAGCAGTTATTGCTGTGTATTTTTCTTCTTCTTAGACATTGATCTCATTAGGTTTTTTAATATAGGCATATTAACATTCTCTATCTGAGCTGGTTTGAGATGCTGCAAAGACTCGTTAAGTGGGGCTTTGCTTTATAGAATCCCTGGTATGTTTTTTTTTTTTTAAATAAATTTTCATAATCTGTCCAAGTCAAATGTGGGAAATTGTTTTAATTTGTGTGACACAGACAGAAGTGAAAAAAGTGCACAGATCTGCCTAACCCAGTCAGAGACATGGAAAAAAAATGGATCGAAATTAAAAAGTTATACGCAACAGGTGTGTTCAGGCCTTAAGTATACTTAATTCTGAGAACATAAATCTGGCAATTATGTAATTTAAATAAGTAAGCAATAATAAACTAATGAACATGCTTCATGTGAGGTTTATTTAAAAGGCTTGCATTAAAATCATCTAACAAAAGTAAAATGGGAATTTGTTATGTAATAAAATTATATAGAGCTTCAAATCTGGCTGAAATATTTTTGTGAGTAGTTTTAGCAGCAGAAATAATTGTTTCTCTTTCAAATAAAGAAAATTTGATAATTTAATTAAGTAAGTTAATAACGTTTTGAGTTAATAACTTACCTTTAACTATTTTTGCTGAAGTTTTTTTTTTTTATGACATCAGTATCTAATACCGGCCCATGCCTAGACATAAATGCTGATAAAAATCCTGGCTTCCTTTTTTGCTAACAGCAGCCAAGTTGATGATCTTTGGTATGGCATGAGTGTGTATGGTGTGTAAATGTTAGTATATACATATGCATGTGTGTGCAAAAGGATTCTGAAGATACAGCCATGTTGACCTTACTGCACTCCAAATGTCCAGTAAGTGATTTGACTCATGATAACACAACAAAATACTTAAACAACAAAACAGAATAAAGGATATGATGGTCTTTAGCATAGCTTTTGCAAACAGGCTTTCCTCCAAGGTCCATAGTCCTAAAACAGGAGTGAAGGTGGGGCGGCGCTCCTGATAAGATAGCATGCAGACACATGTATGCATATTCACCTGCTAGAATCTACTCAGATTTACTTTTTCTCCAGTGAGACTTGAAGGGCGAGTCTGAGATAAGTCTCTGAAACCATCAGCATTTTGCTTTATCTCCAGCAAAGCTGAGAGAGGACGGACTGCTTCCCACTCGAGTTCACCACACTAAAGATCTCAGTCCAAAGTCTGGTCATGTTCCTCCAGAGTTCATCAATTTTAGATCCCAATTCCAACCATTGATAAGCAGTTCTGTTTCTTTTCCTATTAATAGAATATAAAAAAAAGAATTGCATCTGTTTTCTGCCCTGCTGTGATTCTTAGTAAAGGGCTCCTTCCTGCTTCACAGTAGGATGGAATATGCTGCAGTGCCTCTCTGCATCAGATGAACGAGTGAATTATGGTTTATATAGACTTCTGTTTGCCGGAAGAAGTGGCTACAGTAATAACTTGATTTACTCTCTTTTTTTTTTTTTTTTGGCTTGTCTCTTATTGTATGATGCTGCGTTGGAGTGCTATGTGTAGTGTTGTTGTGTGTATTAAAGCATTATGATTTTGGGAGTGTGTTGTGTGGATCGGCAGAGAAAGTGAGCGTCTATTTTTGGTGGAGTATTTCATTGGTGTGTGTAGCTTCATGCCCTGCGCTCCACCGGCTGCTGCAAGAACACTTCGCTGCCGGCTGATACGATGGGAAGTCTGTTGTCCATGTGATAGCTGATCAGGTGGCTGACGCTTCCAAACCTGTGGTCTTTGGTGCGCACCTAATGGAGAGGGAAAAAAAAGGGTTTTCAACACAGCTATACTGCTAGACCCAGCAATAATGCAATGCTTCAGCATCTCTACCAACTTACCACTCCTTCTGGGTCCACAAGAAGCAGGTGTTTGGGCTGACCCCCCTGCTGTCCCGTAAGGACGTACTGTCCGGGTGTGGTCCCAGACTCCCTCACCAGGAAGTCTCCGTCTCGGGTCAAAAGTCTCTCTGCTTCTCTGCGACTCAGGCTCCCGTGGAACCAGGTTTCGTTCTGCAACTGCTGCACCAGTGAGGGCGGTACCACCACTGACATTGGCCCACCGGGTCCAGAGACTCCCAGGGCATCATCAAGCGGTTCTTGAAAATAGTAAATATAAACACATATGTCACCTTGGATAAATTTAGAATATGGACATGATCAGAGATACAGACACAGGAACCCAAGAAATCTTTTATTAAGTGATTTCGGACCCTTTTAAACCAATGGATGAATGAATGGACAGACAGACCTGAAGTTGCACAGAACAACATATGGGAGGATGGAGGGACTAACGCAGCGAAAAATAGCTGGAATGGTAGATGGATAGTCAAACTGATGGGGAGCTTGAAGGATGGGTAGATAGATGACAAATGAATGGATAGACAGAGAAACAGACAGATGGATGGAAAAGCATGGAAGGATGGTGGATCAAACTAATGAGTAGACAAATGGATGGATGGATAAACGGATGTATCATAGTTTAATGGACAGAGGTACATACAGACAGGCTCATGACTGTACAGACAGATGGACAGACAGACAAATGTATGGCTGGATGGATAATGGGTGAATGAGTTAATTATTGATGGTTGGATTGATAAATGAACCGTTCATTAATCCACCCATCATTAGAGAATTGGACAGGAACAAGGTTTGGAAATAAGATCCATATTTTTTTATCCACCTTTTGAACATCAGGAAAATACAAAAATGGAATTTATATTCAAATAATTTATATATTTAAATGTCATTGAAAATCTAATACTCAGATTTCACAAACTGTCATAGTTCTAGAGACAACATACATGGACTCTAAAGGCTTCTATTGGGAAAGCCTTGGGAAGCTGGCCAAAATTGTTTTTTATTCCCATTTTCTTGTATTTTCTTCCATCTAGAGAAGCCATGGATTTTAGTTTGCATCCTGTGAAAAAACGGCTAATTTCTAATGTTAATGCAAATGTATTTTCTGCACACCGTAGACTGGCACAGTAATTACCTGCTATTTTCCCGTTTTGATTACATCCCACACTTCCCTTTAACAAGAACTCATTTCGGTGTTTACCCATTCCGCAGTGAGCTGCTCTACTGTGGTACCAGTGTTACACAAACATATATTTGAGCATCCCTTATCATGATGATACCGATTACTTTCCAACAGCCTAAACAACCCAAACACTTACTCATGTCAAAAGCATCTCTGTGAGTATTTCCATTAGCAGCAACAGGAGGTCGGTGTTTCTCAACATTCACATATGATGGGTCATCAAACAGCTCTCGAACCCCTTCTTTGGCCCCGACTGAGACAGAGAGAGACAGGAGTGCAGCTTTTATTTTCTAGAAGTTTTGCAAAAACATTTTCTGTTTTCAAGTAAAACAAGACCAACACATTAAAACATATTTCTTTATTACTATTGTTAAAAAACTACCCTCAGTAATGAAAGGTAATGACTTAGGATTGAAGATAGCGAAAGTAAATGGTCTTTCCAAAGTAAGTTAGAGGTATGCAGAGACGTGGCTCACCAGGTAGAGGAGGCACAGGCTGTTTGTGAATGTCGCTGTGACCTGGCTGCCCGTAGGGCTGCAAACACACAGTCATAAAATCAAATACTGTAGCCATCCTTGGACTGAAAAGATTACAGAGATCAAAACTAAGGCTACGTTCACATTGCAGCCTAAAGTGACCCAAATCCGATTGTTTTTCCCACATGCGACCTGAATCTGATCTTTTAATGGCTGTCTGAACAACAAAGATCCGATTTTTTCCAAGGCGACCCAGGCCACTTGGCTATGTGGTCCTGAATCCGATACGAATCAGATCTTTTCAAATGTGACCTGTGTCTGAACGGCCAGGTTGGATTCCTCCCTGAACGGCATTAATACCCGACAATGGTCACTATTCTGCGTCTTGCTATGCAGAAGCGGAAAGAAAAACAACCATGGCAGCTGATGATGCGGAGAGCAGTATTTATGTTTAACCATATTGAAAAGATTGAGTTTTTATGGTTTGAAAAGATTGCTAGATGCGCGCCGGCACTACCATCCATGTTTTCTTCCGTAAACAGAGAGCACGCTTGCCTGTGACGTCCTCAACTGTGCATGCGTTGTATGACTGCAGTTCACACAGGAGATCACGTACAAGTCGCATATATGCGGATATATTAACGGCAACGCAAAAAAATCGGATTTCACGAAAAAAAATCGGAATTGAGCATCAAGGCCTGCAGTGTGAACGTAGCCTAAATGCAGAAGATCTGATCCTTTTGGGAGGAAGAAACAGTCTCCATGGCTTCCATGATGGCAAATTGAAAATGTAATCAAATAAACTGATTAAACAGCACAGTGGTGAATTGAAGAACTGGAACTACTGTGACCGTTTCAAAACACTCAAGCATTTCTATAAGGAAGATTTATTCCCCTCTCTAATCCATTCGCTCTCACCAGTGTTGCTCCTGGACGGGTCCTCATGTCAATCAGGCCACCAGGGGGAGGCTGCTTATCAGGAAAGTTATTATAGTAGGGAACCTCAGAAGAAGGAGGAGGAGGTGGAACAGCATCATCATCTTCTTCCTCCCATGCAGAGCCATCAAACGGAGCCATTCTGACAGACAGAGTTGTTTGGAAAATTGAAACAAGGAAAATCATCCACAGCGAAGGGGAAATCACAAACAAAGCGGCTGATTTTTTTGTTGTTTTTTTTTTTTTTTTTTTTTTTATCTGTACCTGTCATGAGGTGTGACCAGCTTGGGGGGGTTCTTAAGGTACTGTTTGAAACGCAGCTCAAAGGCCTGGCCGATAGTGCTGATGACTTCCTGTGCCAAGCCCTCAGAGCACTCCAGGATGTGACACGCTGCAGCCGAGGAGGTACAAAGAAAAGATAAGGAGGCTGCAGCAAAGTAACCTTGAATTAACTAGACAACACAATTCAAACAGAGGCAGGGCAGAAAGGTATGAAGACATCTGCAAAACGATCAAGTTCTTTACTTAACAAAACAGTAATAACACTAAAATAATAACGAAAAAACATGTAGCAGGAGAGGAAAGAAGAGAATAAAAAAGAAAAAGATGGAAAAAAGGAAATGAAAGAGAAAGATGAAGGAAAATGTAAAGAAGAAAAAGGAACAGAAAACAGGAAGAAAGGAAAAAATAAATCTTATTTAAAGCATCTTCTCTAAAAAGTGAGGTTAACACAAAGTCCGTTACAGAGAAAACCACGAAAGACTGCATAGAAACGCAACCATTTAAAGGAACAGCAATAACATCTGGAACAGAAAATGGATGGAAAGTAAGACTTGCAATCATTTCACTCCTGTGATTTATTTCCCACTACTTGGCTTTTAATGCTGCTCCTTTAACTCTGCTGCTCAGCTCTCAGTCTCAGAACTTCTTTCACAAATCCATAACGTTTTTCTCCTTCGCCTTCAATGCCATTTCTATGAATGAATACCTTCTGACGAGTGTGGGAAGTCGTAGCCTTCCTACTTATATGTAACCTTGCATTATTTTGGCTAGAATCATGCAGATCTAAACCTCTTAGGAAGGTGAGCTCATTATGCACAGGTGGACTGCATCAGGTTCATCATTTACGATCATTTACTGAAGTTATCATCATTTGTTGAATCTGATGTTGGGCATTAGTGAGAGAAATTTACGACAATATGAAGATTTTTCTATTTCTAGAGCCGACAATATAAAGTCAGATATGCATAGACATTTAGTTTGTGTTTGAAACACAAAGCCACATTTCCAAAATAGGCAAAATATTCCACATCATTTAAGCAGATCTTCCTCTACATCATCACATTGCATTCCTTTTTAAAAGATTATAGTCTTTATTCCTGTTTTTAAAACTGTATTTAATGTCTAAGCTGAGGTAGGCAGAGTTTTAGACATAGATAAGAAAGAATTGATAGCTATGTAATCTGAGAACGTAATATTAGGCTCCATTTCCTCATGATGCACAACTCAACACAAAAACCATGTGATTGGTGTAAAGTTCCACAGAAGGGAGTCAAAGCTCTGGTATCTGACACATCAAGCTGCTGTTTTCACTCACCCCTCTGGTTGACTGGATCTTTGGCCACATATGCTACATACTCAGCTGTATCCTGTGGGAACCAGACAGGGGAAATACAGTTAGAGGAGGAGGGGAATAGGGAAAAATCAATAGCAGGAAGAAGCAAAGGGTATTTTTAAGGCCGAGATAAAGACAACCAGGCAGACAAAGCAAAAGCTGTAGTCTCTAAGTTGTAACATGGGTTTAAAAAAACGTAAAAAGAGTAGCGCACAGGAGGAGATGTGGTCAGAGACCGTGAGCTTATAAGGCAACAGAGAGGTCAGTGGAATTCATCGGAACAGACGATGACTTAGGATAGGGAGAAAGCACATGCGAGCTGAAGAGAGACAGCAAAAGGCTGGTTTGAAGCCGGAGCTGAAAATGGCAGAGAAAAAGAGGGAGGTTCTGGGCGACTCACTGGATCTCCTCCAGAAGCAAAAGAGATGGACTGCATGTGATGGTTGGCGATAATCTGTGGAGAAAAACAAACAGGACAACGGGGGAGAAAGAAAAGAAAAGGAAAACACATGGGTGAGATGAAACATGTGGGGGGGGGGATGAAATGAAAACATCTGAACGAAAGAGACAAAGATGGATTCATTCCTGGGAAAAGTGCTTTTCCCTCCACTGAACATCACCTGCTTCTGAGATAAATCTAAGACTGGAAGGAGCCCATCTTTAACAGTCTGGAACAGCCACCCAGGCTGGATCAATAACAGCATTAACACTTGTTAGTGCTCCTTGGCCTCTATCTGATCCTGTATCTGTGAATGGATACACGTGCAGAACAACAGGCTTCATATTCTATGTGCTGATATAAATGACTGAATAGCATCTCCCAACAGATTGACCACTTTGTATCCATGAACTCATTAGAGGTCTTAGTGGAGCATCACATCCTGCCCAGTGGCAAGACTAGAGAGAGGAGGAATGGGTCCAGTGAATGACGCTCACATAGTGAGTAACTCATTTATCTGCCCTAATAATCCAGAAAGTCACAACTCTGCCGATTAAAGCAGTGAATTGAATTGTAAACACTGAAGAATATTCTTCATATTGGTTTGAATAACACATTCTTAGAGAATGGATCATTTTATTTATCTTCAGGATTCATAGATCTTTAGGTATGTTCCCACCAACAGTTAAAATAATGGATAGGTACAGGTCTTGAGTCATCAATGGAGCTTTTGCTGTAATACATTCTGTCTACTCAATATTATATAACTACATATACCTAAAGCTGACTTTTATACTTTTTTTAAATCATGTAATTTGATGGTATCATTAGACTGAATCAAACTGCATTGCTTTGAATTGAAGGAGGCCATAAATACTGATAAATTAGTATTCCTTGCTTTTTTGTTGGTTTTTTTAAGATGGAAACTCAAGAAAAAAAATGGAATTCCACTATAGGGCTGAACTAAGCATGGATTCAAACTATAACAATTGTATTGTCCTGTTTTTGTGGCATGTGGAGTAAGACTAGGAGGTGCAATCAGCTGAAGCAGCACAGAAAGGATGCCAAAATGGACACTCTGGGCACTGGCTTTGACCTTGACCTCATCTGTGCTTTAAGGGATCCAACCACCATTCCACTTCTTCGAGAATAAAAAAAAAAGCAGTCTCCAGTAGGCCCAATGAGCCTAACCTGTTTGCAGTCAGAGGCCAGTAGATTGAGGCTGCTGGTCGAGATGGTCAGGCTGATTGTCATGCCTGCAAACTGAAGGTTACTCTTCCCCAGTATGGACGTCAGGCAGCGAGAAGCAGGCTGGAAAAAAGAGGAAACATATTTGTGAGTTTGAAACTAAACACTAACAATAAAACTATAAAAGAATAAAACATGTCCAGAGTACGTTTCATTAGAGGATACTAGTCTTTGGGTGTATGTGTGGAAAAGCATGCATATGTGGGAGTGACAGAACAGCTGCAATTGTTAAAGTAATCTGCTCAGCATAGCCAACTGTGAGCAATAGGCCGGCCTTGGCCAAGACTGTCACCAACATCTCGACAGCACCGCTCCGTCAGACCAATAATTTTGAGCTAATGGCTTTCATTCATATCATCCCCAACTTCATGGAATGTGTGCTAAGGAAAGCATGCTAACCACATTAACCTCAGTCCTGTGAAATAAAGGAGACTAGACCAATATAATCTATTCTAGTACAAGTACTACGGCTGTATTTTGTCTGGGGTGCTTCCCTGCCAGACATTCCTTGGTCAAAGCCTGTAACGGCAGCAGGCAGCTGGATTTAGCCACCTGTTTCATGGATGTTTTTACATTTCTTTGCAATACTGTGAAGAGACACACAAATCTTTTAAACTGCAGGCTGGCAGCTGTGCCTGCTAATCTGACGTGCTTTAGGTATGACACGTTGGCTTTTCATACATTTGCCTCTTGGCAGGAGAGCAATAAGACATAAATGGCTCATCTTTGAAAGTGTATGGATAGCTTTTATTAAGGGTCTGTGCATTTATGTCTTCTTCTATCATTAGTTTGGACAAACAGATTTATATGTTTAGGCTCAACATACTGAAGAAAGCGAACCTTTTAATAACATCATTAGAAAATATACAAAATTTGACTGATTTTACATTTGCTAATTTTTTATTTTACAAACACAAACAGTAGCTTTTTATGACAGAACAAAATGAAATGGTGAATATATCTAAGTTTAAAGGGAATTCAGTTACAGTTCTTGTGTTTAGAGTCATTGTCTTGTTGGAAAGTGAACCTCCGCCTTAGTCTCAAGGCTTTAGCAGCCTCTTGATCTTCTTCCAGGATCGTCTTGTAAGATGATTCCATGTTTCTATTATTCTAGACCATCGTCCCAGTCCCTGCCCCAACAGTTTTTCCATCAAACCCATTTCTCCCCTCATTTGGAATGCAGGTAGTAACGCTGGTCTAATCTAGATTTAGCTCCTTTGTCTGCATGTTTGCTGTGTCCCTATATGGAATGTGGAAAATTAAAAGCAGGACAAATCATGGTCCTCTATCAATAACTGACTTGCTTTTGTAATTTCTCAATAAAAAATAATCTGGGGAGATACATGACCAATAGTTGTTCCATTGATAGACTCGTGAATTTGTGGTTTGGATCTCTGCAGCTGTTCCAGAGTAAACGTCAGGCTAACAGGCACTTCCTTAGTCACTTTCTTCTTCTTTTTGACTATTTGAGCTGATATAAAGAGTTAATTTCTCCACCGTGAGATCAATAAAGTCAATCAATCAATCAAGCACAGCAAAGAACTCAAATCATTAAAATCAGTGTTGACTCATATTAGCCACAGTGCTGTGCAGTTACCAAGGCTATGTAGCCCTAGAACTTGCAGAAACTCCCCTTAAACCTTTCTCGTGACCATCATTTCTACACTCTTTTTACAGTACGCTCTGGACTGGATCAGGATCGCAGCTTCACCATAGTCAGTGGGAGCCCAGATCTTCTGATTTCCTCTATGATTAATTCCCTTTCCTTAAACTGTGAAAACAGTTGGATTGCTCTGTCTCACTATGTTTCTTATCCCTTTCCTCTTTAGACCATAGATTGGGCATATCTCTGTATTAGGACTGGGATCATGTTCTAAAACCTAACTTAGCTTCTCCACAAACTTATCTCTTGAGTTCATGATGTTGTTTGTTCACTAATGTTTTCTAACAAACCTTCTAAGCCTTTGCAGACCAACTGAATTTGTACTGAGATCAAATTACAAATGAGGTGACTTCTAAAGATGGCTGATCACACCAAATTAAATTATGGAATATCAGAGAGGAGGGGGGGGGGGGGGGGGGTAGATATGATATATTTTTAGATTTTTGTTAAAAACAGTGCACTCGTCCCAGTCTGTTTCAAAATTATAGCCTGTTTTGTGATGCTTTATTGTATGCATTCCAAAAAAAATAAATACCTTAGGAGGTCAAAATCTAAAAGTATTATGATGCCCTTGGACGGACAATATACTGCAAACTATACATGCTTTTAGTTACCGTAAGATGTGGTCTGAATTGAGGTTAAACTTCAGGGTTAGGAATTTGGTTATTCAGTCCACAAAATAATGTACCTCGGTTTATTCTGTTTATGTGTCAGGGACAGAAGGGAAACATGGCCGAACGGACAACTGACCACAGGGCAGACAGTTAGGCTAAATTGAGATTTTATCCAGAAAAACCCTTCCTCTTGCTGTCCACTTAAGCTGCATAAATAAATAATGCTCTGTGTAAGGGTGTGGTTCAGTGTGAGCTGTATGTACCTTTCTCCTGCGGGCTCCTTTGGCTCCAGGTACCGCCTCACAAACCACAGCTATAGCCTCCCTGTGATGGTAGAAAAAAACAACAACATACAAGTGAGGCAAGTCATTCTCTCTTTCTTGGTTTCACATTTATGCCGACTATAGAGAAATCCGGCAGCTGGTGGGAGAATTTATCTTCCCTGGCAACTGTGATCCTTTATACCACAGAGACAAATATCACTCCGGAAACCACAAGGAAACCAACAGTATTCCAGAACGTTCTAATTTAGGGCTTCAGGGAACAGCAGGGGTGCACACACACATACACACACACACGCAAAAGGACAGAACTAATCAGAGAGTACATATGAGTAACCAAAACACAGCAGAACAGGATTAAATAAAAGCAGCAGAAAAGGCTTATAAAGCCAACATGTTTCTCTAAGCCGAAGCACTGCCGCTGTCTAATATTCCCACCCACTCACCATGCAGCATGTTGAAGCAAGAGTAATGGTACGGCAGCTGTGTGAATTCTCACCTGGTGACCTGAGTTCTGGTGCTGAAATCAAGAGCTCTCATTGACTGGAGCACCTCCACACAACCCATGTACTGTTCAGGAAACAGGAAGGCAACAAGTTAGCTAAAGACATTTCCTCCATACTGTACGTTCAACAGAAAAGGCTTTGGAAAACAAACTGAGAAAAAAAAGACAGGAAAGCCTAGAAAGAGAGAAGTTCTTCTCATAAGTTTACACTCCTGGTTAAAATTACCTACTTTTATGGGCCATTTTTAATAACATATAAATAGCACAGATTTAATTTCAGTAGTCATTTAGTATGAAACTATGAGTTTGCTTGTTTTATATCCATGGTTGCTGCACTATTTGATGGAAATTCTTCTTTACCAGACCGTACAGTCCAAGTTTCAATATTTTTTAATGTTCCTCTTAAAATTTGCTCTTCAAATCTAAGAAAGAAATGGACAAATGAACCTTTAAATATCTCTGAAACTGGAAGGAAGTATTGAAGAAAAGATAAATGAATAAATAGCAAAGAAGGAGGGAAGGAAAGACTAGGCAGGAGGAACGGAAGGGACACAGCACTAGGAACGAATAATGCAAATGGGATATATGACAAAAGGACAGATGAAAAAATATATCAGGAAAATAGAAGACAGGAAAATAGATAAAGAAATGAGGGACACAAGTATGACAGAAGAATGCAGGGTAATAAAGGAAAGTAGGAAGGAAACAAACACAGGAGAAGGGAAGAAAGGAAAGAAGGAGATAAGTTAGGTTACGAAGTGATGACAATAATTAGGAAGCAAAGAAGGAAGAAAGAAAATTGGTATCTAAGAAAGAATAAAGGAATAAAATAAATAGATATAAAGAAAGCAATCAAAAAAGAAGTGAGGGGAAGGAGGAATATACCACTCACAACAGGATATGATATAACATTTTGATATGGAAATATTTTTCAATATTTATTTATTTTCTTTGCTTATCCAGAAGGCCAAAATATTGTAAGAAAATCCTATATTACACCAGAGTGGGATAACTGATAGAATGTACTGAACATTATGACCTGATAACATGCATATAATCCAACACTCTAAATAGCTTCCAAAGGTAACAGGCCTCAACTTGGATCCATATGCTTGTTATTGGCTTATGTGTTCGAAAAGAAAAAAACAACAAAGGTGAATTTTGAAGCCTCTGACAAAATAGGTGGATAAAGGAGGATGAAACTAGACCTTGGAGAATTCTGCGTAAAAGAGTAATTATTAAACATTTTAAACAGAGTTATTATTAAATTACTCATACTTACTAAAATTCAATTATTCAAATTTTATTGTAGATAGGGTTGGAGTTTGTATGTTCTGGTGAACTGTAAAGTGCCTTGAAATTACATGTGTAGTGAATTGGCGCTATATAAATAAACTGAATTGAATTGAATCCAAAGTGCAAAGAAAATCAATAGTTCTATTAGTGGTTCTGGTCTGTAAAACCTTTGTATAGATAACATTTCCTCCCAAAATCTCTAAAATCTCATCCTGTTCTTGTACATTTAGCATTCTTTGTCTGATGCAGAGCTGAATGCATAATTACACTCCTTATGTATTCAAAGTTAGAGGGAGGGCTAGCTTACCCGTACAGTGTAGGAAACTCCAGTGGTGCTGACCACATTGTCTGAATGCAGCCAGCCACGGGTGGGCTTGTTGACAAAAGAGCCATGGCGTGTCCATTCATCTCCTCCCAGCTGACCTCCTTCCACCCGTGCCCGTCTGGAGGGCCCTGCAAGCCGGTTCATGTCCTGTAGAGGAGGTCGGGGAGGGGGACAGGGGACAGTTAGGAGGGCAACATGTTGATGAAGAGGAGGGGAGGAGCTGGAATTGCTCCTGTCATCCCCAGAGGACTCGACAGGCGCCTGGGCCGGCTGAGACCTGCTCGTGGTCCTTGGTCCTGGGAGAAGAGTAGCAGAGACACCCAGGCGGAGGGATCTCATACTGGGAAAGAAAGAGCAGAGGGTGGTGGGGCTGTTTTCAGCTGGTCTGGGGGAAGTGGGGGCCAAGATGGGAGTGAGAGACGAGGAAGAGAGAGAAGATGGTAAACCAGGGGAGGGAGTCAGAGGGGTGGCAGGGCTGGAAGGCGGGAATGATGATGGGTTGGAGTTTGTTTCGTCGGTTGAGCTCAACGACTCACTCCGAATGTGGGTGTACTTAGTTTTCTGCACAAGCTCCATAATTACGCAGAGATTTGAAGTCCACACTGGCTACAGCGATTCAAAGTCTATTTGTTTCACAATTTAAAATTTCCTCCTAATAGAACATGCAACCATCTGTCCTCCTTTCTCACTGCCAGAGCTTTGCATCCATCTGTGTGATTGTCTGTCCTCCACTCGTTACCAAGCAGCAAAAAACAAACTGCTTTAAAATTGGCTTTATCCACGATGAGTGCAAGATGGTAGACGGGGCATTGGAGAAGCGAGGCCTCCGCGATGAAGTTGGAATACAGATGAAAATAGTTTATTAGTGCACCAGCACAGCTCATGTTGTCCTCAGTTCGTTAGAAAGTTTTTGTTTGCTCAGTTCCCCTGAATAGATGAAGACGAGTTCACCGCAGGGTGTTCCTCTTGGCGTTCGGACACAGTGTAAAGTGATACCTATGAGTATCTTGTCTCAGCTTCATCTCCTCTCAGTGAGCACTTGTTACTGAGCTGTGACCAGCACCATGAAGAATCAACAACAATGTCTGTCTCTGAAACCGGTGTTTTGACATGCACGTGTGGGAAATAGCTTCCTTTGTCAGCTGTGTTGCTTAACTTTACAGCAACATGTACAAATTCTATAACCAACTTACTAAAAGTTTATAGGAGACCTTGGCCCACAAACTAAGTGGCAGCAATACACCCATAATGCATAACTTCATCTGGCCGATTGAAAAGCAAACGCCTGGCGAGCAGCGAAAGATGAGACAGAGGAGGCTTACTGATGTTCCTCTATTACCAAACTAGAGGTACAGTCTCCTGAATATCTACTTTTGAAGAGAAATGCAAATCTGCTCCCCTTTTCACTCCCTCTCCCTCTTCCTCCAAATGCTTTCATGTCCTCTCTGAATGGCCCTTGCTCGATCCCTCCCAGCTTCCCCCTCTTCGTCTTCTCTCCTCTTCCAAATCACTTCCTGTGAAGTCTCCTTTCCTTTCTCTGAGCCCCTTCCTCCCTTCTCTCTGTCTCCTTTCTTATCTTGGAAGTCCTCTCTCTTTCTCCACACGATGTACTCTGCCAACCTCTGTCTCTCCAACGCCTCCGCCCTCTCCCGTGCCACCACTTCCTCTCTCCGTTTCCAGATGATCTCTCGCTCCCCCTCACCCCCTCCCTCGATTGCTCGCCCGTTCTCCAGGCTGCCTAGTTTAACAGTCCCTTGTTTTGATATATTAAAGTCAAACCTTGCCCTTTAGCCTCTTTAACGTAAGGATCCTGGATGGTTAGAGGCTAGACATGGTGGCTTTACAAAAACTAACAAAGAAGTTGTTTTTTTAAGACTGCATTGGCAGAGCTGAGCCAATTCCTGGCTGAGGTTATGGATTCAAGTGTGTTCCCCGAAAAAACTGCCCTCCTAGGTTAGGATTCGTTATTTTTGTTTTCTGAAGCACCATTTGATAGTGGTATACTGAGTCTGAGATACTGCCTGTGTCTGGTACACTGACACACACTGCAGTAGCACGGCGGTGATGTAACACTGTAGAATGTAGGTCACTGGATGATACCGGCAGACTCTTTGAGATGATGATGATGAGACCTGACTGGTCAGTTTTGGCCTTCCTCACTTAGGGTTCCCTGAATGGAGGCTCAACGGGGTTTAACAAGAACCCAATGCACTCTGCATCAACTTACTATAGCTCAATCCTATTCAAATAGCAAGCCCAGATTTCCTGAGAAAAGAGTGTTGATGCAGATGCTTTTAACAAGAGAAAAGCCAGGATCATGTTCATTCCTAATCTAAGGCAAAACTTCCAGTGCACAGACACCTTTTTAAACATCTCATGTTCTGCATAGTCCAACCGAAAAAGACAAACAGTCTGTTTGCATTAACAGTCTCCTTAAACCAGAACAATAATGCAGTCTGCAACAGTTAGACCTCAGGAGGAGGAAATGCTACACCTACAGTCCAACTGGCACAACTCGTGAGGCACTATCCATACGTGTAATGCACTGACCTTTGAAACAGCCGATTTATGAGACAAAGTTTAAAATTTATCACCATAGTTTCAGTGATCCCCAACCATCACCTGATTTTATTCCTTTTTTTTTCACAACAACATTTCAATTACTAACCAGGCCTGAAGTAACAGTGCTCAAGATTGTAGTGGGCGCTGGATGCATGGCAGAGGAACAGTCGCCTACACAAGTCTAGCACCACAGAGGGATTGTCTAGCAACTCCAGCTAGCCATCCATCTGGTGTTGGCCAAAAAGCACCATGGAGGATCCAGTCATACTAATGCACTGCCAGTTGAGAAGGCCGGGATGAGCTCCTGAATGCTGTAAAGAGTTATGGCAGAAAAAGAATACCGAAGCAAACATAAAAAAAAAAATCAGAATCCAGGAAAAAGTTAAGCACTTGAAAAGGCAAGAGATCCAGTATGCATTTTTTTTCAGGCAATACAAAGGAAACTCCAGGTATTCAGAAACAGAGGCGCTCTGGCCCTATGTTTTAGTGCACTGAACACAGTGTAGGTCAGGTGACAACAAAGATGACGACCCTCAATATGAACAGAAATCCTGAGTCACCAACACACTGATAAGCACTGCTAAAGAGTGGTGATTAGAGGCCCCAAGGCCAAGCAGCTGTACGCACTGATATATACAAGAGAAATCAGAATGATAATCTCATTTATCCAGTCATGCCTGATAATAGCACATCAAGCTTGACTGATGAAGTGGATGAACTCACAGAGTGGGTAGGGGAGTACAGGAGACCTAAAACAACCCTGAATCACAGACTAGAGAATAAGAAATTCCAATGTCACAAAGAAACAACAAGCAACTATAAACCTATCTTTTCTACTTGGTGTAATCCATGAATGCACACATATACTAAATGAAACAGCACCAGTTTTAAAAAGACCAAGAAAAAAAATTACATCTTGTTCTGTCTGCAGCTGTTGCAATGGCAACAGACAATAAGAAAGATGTCTGCAGAGGAATTACTCTTTAAGAAATCCCACTCTAAGAAAACATTTAAAATCATCAAAGAGATAACTGCTTTGGAAAGCAATTAGCTGTTGCATCAAAACCTCCACATCAGAGCTTAGTTTTTTTTTATCCAATGGCAGGAAAAAACGAGACTCTTAAAAAGATCAATACAGTTCAGGAAATGATCAAAGTTTGACTGACATCACGTCTGCCATAAAACCCAATCAATGTTGACATCTCCACTGGCTGAATGCACCGACTCCACCTGGAGCGTTTAAACTGAGAATATTTCAAGAACAGTAACAAAATTCAGGTATAACAGTATAAAGAACAACACTCAGCTTTTATCCTTTTAAGGATAACTAATGGTAAGAAAAGTTGCATAAAAACAACCTGATATTATCTGCAGCAGTTAACAAAGACGATTGTATAACATCCTGCCGAGTAGACCTTATACTCATAAAAAAAAAAACAGGAACGTAATAAAGATCAATCTGTATAAAGTAAGTCTAACAAATCTGCCTTTTTGAAAAGAAATGGCAAAACATTAGCAGTTAGTGTTTTTGGTTCATAAAGCAAGCAGTTGATAAGTCAGAGCCATTCATTTAAAGGTTAGCTCCATATTCATGTCAATGCCACATTAATGTTTCAACATCCCCAGACTGTCCGAACATCCGTCCTCTCCCTCTGTCTGGCTTTCCTTTCCTCCACTCCCCGGCATAGATGAAAAAACGTGCTTCTCCTCTGATCCACTCTTCCGTTTGATCAATTCACAAAGTCACTGCCTTTCCATCTATCCTCTCCTCCTCTGCTTGGTCGTCTTCCTCTTCTTCTTGCCCCCCTCTTCGTCTCTCTTCCTGTCTTTCAGCAGATGGCGAAATAGTAATATTAACAGGATGGACAATGGCACTCCTTCATTGTGCTCCTCTCGTGTCTCTCATGCCCACTTCCCTTCTACCTCCGTCTGTTGGAGGGACGAACACGCTGTCTGCCCTCCCCTCCTATTCTCCCGGTCTGGGTGGGTGATGCTGCCTCCCATTCTCTCCCTTTATGTCTCACTCCCCTCGCTCTCCCTCACAGACACACATGCGTGCGCCGCTGTACAAGCCCACCCCAACTTCTTTTCTCCCATGCTATCTCCTTCCTGTTTTCTCCCCCCATCTCCTTTCTGCAACCAGTCATTTAGCAGAGTACATGTGCATGCACAGCGAGATGCTGCGCTCTTGCACTTTAATGCACAGACTCCAGGGAGAGAGATGGGGATGTGGAAGATGTAAGGGATAGAAGAGAGTACGTGTGTGTGTCGGACTGGGTTTGATCATGTCGGTTATTCAAAACTCCTCCCTTTTTCATATTTGGCAACCTGAAAAAACTGTTTAAGAGTGAAAGGAAGAGAAGCCAGCCCCTCCACTCACAAAGTGGGCAGCATGACAGGAGGTCACTCTACTTAACCTTGATCAAAGTAGATATAAACAAAATAAAAGCCTTACATTTACAGTGGGTTACAGCAATGAGATAAAGAGGAGTCATTGTTGAACTTGATCTACCTTCAATGCTACATAAAACCTTTTCCACTCAATTCTGAGACAGAAACTGGTAGGGGAGGGTGATTAAAACAAAACCCTAAAATGATGTAGCTTCCTGAGCGTGCACTACCTTTTATAAATAGACTGTGGCTTTGTTTAGAGTTAACCATACAAAACTCATGTCGATAGGAGTCAGTACATAACGGCTATAGACTGAATTGCTTCTAATAACCTGACAAATCCAGCTGCTCTAACAGAGAGGGCAATGGTCTGTAGACCGTCAAAGCATCAGAGGGATCTCCTCGTCAGTATCAGTCAGGAAGAAAAAAAATTTCTATGGTTTTAGATTATTGATAAAAAAAACAACAAAAAAACTGTGAAGATGGTCATCATAAAGCGGATTAACTATGGTACAACAGTAAAATCCCTTAAAGTGGTTACCGTTCAAAAACATAGTACTGTAGACTTTTCAGGGAGGCTTCTACAAAGAAACACATTTTCCAAATCGTTAACAACTGATGCATTTTTGCATCCTTGGATAATTCTAAAAAAGTTTGCTTAACTCATAAGTGATTCCCATTTTATTCTTAGACAGTTCTCACAATTCTTGAACATCTTGAAATATGTGGCAAAAGTTTTGAAAATTGTCATTATCAGGTGCCACAACAATTTCCTAAGCAGACTTCTGAGTTAATTATTTTGTTGTTAAGAATCACTTTCAATTGTGCAAACCAATCCAAATCTTACAATATATTTTGATTGATTCCGAGCGTGTCATGACTGAATCCGAAGGTGTCACAAATTGGAACCAAATAGCTGCAAAATTCCAATAATCCTCATAAATCGGAAAGTTTACCTATTTTTATCTACGTGAAATCAAAGAATTAGAGGCTTGCCAGAACTTAAAGTCGTAGGGAAATCATATTTAAATTTCAAATCATTCTGGCTTAAACATGTATATAAATGCACTTTTTATTAGACCATATTATCCTAAAAGTTAGAAAACTTACATTTTTTTAAAAATCCGTTTTTTCCCCCCATTATCTTATGCAGGCCAGTTAGTTATACATAAGCTTGTACACCTAAATTTGGCCAATCATATATCAACGGTCATCTGTCAATCAAATTTTTTCGGTCATAGCACCTTGATTCATATGTCGCAGCTAATATACCCAACGGTTGAAATGAGAAATAAGTGTCATTTACTTTACCATTGAGTTAGGTCTCAGTGTTCAAGGGGATGGACATCTGTGTTTTCGGCAGGCATAGAGCTAACACAACTAGCAGTGTTGCGAGGAAAGGGCTCAAACATGTACGGCTGTAAGCCTTCTACATCAAACAAAGCTTCTCCCTGTTGTCCTATTCCACAACAACTTCATCCCCTCTTTCTTCCTCTAAAAAAAAATGTATGATGGAGGAGACTCATCCATGACCTCTGCCACAAAACTCTCCTCCTCTTGCACGTTTCTGCTGTCCATAGCGTTCCTTTACAGTGTCGTTGCTAAGTGCTACTTGGTCCCAATGTAATTTCCCATTGGGATCCTGCTAGCACTAATTTGCTAACTGGTTAGTAAGATGCTTTTAAGGCACCGGCCACAACCAAAGAGCTTGCAAACCTTCCGCCACAACAATCCCGCCCTCTTGATAAACGACCAATCACAATCACTTTATTCACTTGTGTAAAGTCGTGCATCACTTGGGAGAATCCGGAAATGCAACTGTTGGAACAACTGCCTCCCTGCGACTTTAAAATGAGCACCAGGGATTTCTAACAATGGCTAATTTAGTAGATACAACAGTTATCTTTTGCATTCATTGCAGTTCTTTGGTTATGGTGGCAAGGAGGAAGGATGCTCTTATTAACAAAACCATCTAACCCCAACTTAAAAAACAAAAAAACTTTATGTTCCATAAAAGCCAAAACGGTAGAACAGACCAACAAGACTAAATTAGAAAATAATATTTAAAAAAAGGGTTTGGTAAATAAAAAACAAAAAACAAAAACACAAATAACCATGAGCATTGTAAAAAGACCATCATGCTCAAAGTAAAGCATAGTGTAGGCAGCATCTGCAATACTGTGGGACTCCATTTTAAAGAAACAACACACAACACATTAATATCTATTAAGATTAAAGAATAAAACTGAGCTCAGCTGTTAGTTTCAAGTTTTGGGCTGTTTTTCTTAACCTGGAACTGCTTTGAGAGACTTCATCGATCACCACAACAATAAACCAACAGTCTCTCACAATCCACAAAAAAAAAAATGCTTCACATTTATCAAAGGAGGGTGGACAATTGTTTTTCTGACTGACTCCTTCAACAGGTTTTTTTTCAACAAGGTTTTTTTCAGCACAGTATTAGTCTGAGGGTGTGAACAATTAAGCTTTTACATCATTTCAGGGTTTTATTTGTTACATTTGCTTAGAAGGAAGATATTTACTTTTCCATTTAGTTGTACATGTTACAAAATATTAAAGGTGGGAAACTCTAAAATGACTCATACTGGTCTCGATTTTCACATCACTTAAACCTGACATTTTAAATAGCGTGAGTTGATTTGTTTTATATCCACTGTACACAACACATTACATGACTGCAGCTCTTGAGGGAAAGTACAGGAAGACAAGAGATCCCAGAGATTGGCTTCAATATTCAAGCATATCTGATAAGACGTCAGCATAGCACAAAAGCAGAAACAGAAACTTAGCAGATTGGATAGACTAGAAAGACTTCCTGTAATGCTTCATCACAGCACCAAAATCAAGCAACTACATGTGTTTAAAACAGCACCAATTACAATACAATTTGATACGATTAGTAGCAAGGAGTTGTGAAAACAGCGCCCTCCACCAGACTGCACTAAAACCCAATGAAACATATGAAACACAGTGGCCACAGTGGTTAAAAATATATATTCTATAGTATCATAAAGTTTGGTCAAAGTGCATAACTATTTCTGGGCATTATGTTTTATTCCATATTAGATATAAGAAGACTGTAGGGTTTAAAAAAAAAAAAAACTTTCTATGAGGATAGAATTTATTGCTTAGCTGATATAAACGGCATCTGTGTTACACAGCCGAGGCTAATAAACTGGCCAGTGAGTACAGTTAAGCACACACACAATTAATCCTTATAAGCTGGGCTCCATGACTTCATGCTGGCTTTAGTTTTAGCTTCAGGCAACAGTAAAGGAAAACTCACAACAAAAATAGTCTTTTGAACTGCATAATTCCCCTTTGGGATTTGTAAAGCATTTTTGAACCGAATAAATGAAGGTTTGTACATAAAGAGTTAAAAGGCTGTGGGGAAAAAATATATATACCTTCAAAACACATAAATATTAATTTTGTTAAATGATCTTCTGAGTTTCACCAGTTATAATGCTAAAAACTTTTGAGATATATATATATATATATATATATATATGGATTTTTTATTGGTTTTTCAAAGCAAACATATAATTTTAAAATTAACTTTTTTGACTACAAGAGACTTTTAAGAGACTGAATTATAAACATAATGAATGGATATTGTTAATCATCATAATATGTTGGCATGACATTTTTGATCTATGGTCACACCCATGAAGTAGGACTAATTATGTTTAAAAATATTGACATTGGAAATCAGTCGATATCACTTAAATGGGTATAAGAAATAACTGCCAGAAAATTAGTACTGGAATATATCAGCCAGCATTCACCAATCACTAAAAAGCACTGTAGTTCTATGTAACGTTTATTTAACCCGCAGGTTAATAATAAGTTGTTACCATACCAGCTGTAGTTGACTTGCTTTCTTTTTTACTAGAACCATTTGAATAAGTTTTTCCCAATATTCCGTACCAAAAAAATAAGTAATAGCAGTATATATGATCAACGCAAGCATTGGTCAATACTTAAAGCTGCGTTATCGTATTGTAATAGAATTGTTTATTTTCCCCACTTTTACTTCCAAAAGACCAAAAGAGCCTTGAAATACTAAAACATATAATTAATTGCAGCTACTGGGTGCAGTTTAATTATTGAAATCGGTCTTCTTTCTGTAGGTGGTGCCTTGAAGAGACCTTTAATTTTAAAAGGATATTCTTATCAAGAGCTACATGTATATAGCTATATGTATAATACGTGGGCAGTCGTGGGTGAGCGGTTAGGGTGTCAGACTTGGATCCCAAAGGTTACCGGTTCGACTCCTGACCCGCCAGGTTGGTGGGGGGAGTAATTAACCAGCGCTCTCCCCCATTCTCCTCCATGACTGAGGTACCCTGAGCATGGTACCGTCCCGCCACACTGCTCCCTTGGGGCGCCATTGAGGGCTGCCCCCTTGCACGGGTGAGGCATAAATGCAATTTCATGGTGTGCAGTGTTCACTTGTGTGTGCTGTGTCACAATGACAATGGGAGTTGGAGGAGTTTCCCAAAGGGCTTTCACTTTCACTTTAATAAATATATAAAATTTAAAAATCTGTGATTAATCCCAAAGGGAAAATATTCCAAGTGACCATTGATGAAATTATTAAAAAAAGACAACTAAAAAAAATAAAATTTCTTAATAATATAGGGATGAGCTAGATGGTAAATTTAGTGAATTCCCACATTAACCTCACCACTTGATCAGCCACTGTGCTTCATTATGTTTATGATTAGCTCGCTGGATCATTTGAATATCTTACCATATACTCCATTGGCCAACAGAAGCTGCCTGTGAGTCTGCAACACTAAAAACAAATAAAGACAAACAGATAAAACACAGAAAGCAAGCGGCAGCATGCTCCAATGCAGCTTCTTGACCCCCAGCATGCTTTGCTCCCGGGATCAGCTGTGGAGAGGATCATGGGACTGCCCTGAATGGTGCAGGCACACACAGAGCACTTACTGAGAGGTAGAAAATAACAAACGGCAAGAGGAAACAAGGAAAAAACTTAAGATGTGTGAAATACTCCACTCAGCATGTTGAAACACACCTTGTGGAATGATAAGAATTAGCCAGGGTTAACTCATTTCTGTTTCAGCTTGCCTGTTGCTATGTAGCAAGTGGTTTTTTTTGTAGACAATAAAGTCCTGTAAAAACTGCATTAAGTTGCTTCTTATTGAATAATAATTTTAAAAAAAATCAGAAACCAACTGAACAAAATTTAAATACAAATGCAGTAGGGGGCATTTGCTGTCTGGTCTGTGCAAGTCTATGGTGATGTGCCCAGCGCAATCCTGTTGATAGGCCAGGGCAAAAGAATAAGAGCAGAAGACGCAAATCCATCTAGATGCTCACTTGGACCCTCTCCTGCACCATCAGGGCAGATTATTAAGACAGAAAATTCTCAGAGAAGAGAATGAACAGGGGACATTGGTGCAGCTGAGAAAAGACATGCCTGGATGCAAAAGCAGCTGAAAAAAAAAGGAATTATGTTAGCAAAATACAGACTGAGACTTAGATTGGCCAGACATTCAGCAGGGAGTCTCTACCCAAACAGTACATATGCCGGTTGGCTATTTTTGGTTGACTTCCCCCACCCCCAAATCCTCCCACCAGCCACAATCCCTCATCCCTATCTCCTCCCATCACTCCTTTCCTGCTACCCACGGCCTTGCTCCATTTACTCTACCACTTCCACTCACAACTTCCTTTTTGTTTTGAGTTTGTTTTCATGCTTTGTTTAACCACCTAATTATAATCAGCAGATAGTAACTAACAATTTTTTTTTTTTTTGCGCATATAAAATAATTTTATATCTAATCAAACAGGTTGCCTGTACAAAATGGAAATACAAATAAACTTTATCTTCCCTGTGTTGGTGGAATTTCCCAGTGGCAAAATCATCCCATCTTATTTAAGCAAGCGTGGTTTTAAATCATTTTTTAAACTAATACATGAAATTTTCCAATTTCTAACCATTTTTCTACTCTTATCTTGTTTTTAGGTGCAAAGGCAACACTAAAAACAAAAACATCAGCTCCCTGGAATTTTATTTATTTTACGGTAGACTGTTACTGACAGGCTCACAGTAACAGCGGACACTTTCTTCTTCTGTCTTGGCAGTATCTTACAGTAGCCTGACTCAATTCTAGTCAGAATCTGAGTCTGATACTGCTCCATAGAGCTGTGATTATGGGGCGTGTTTCCAACGAACCACGAAAAAAAATGCCTCTGCACTCAATTAGAAAGACCTACAACCAATAAGAGCAATGGAGTGCGTGACGTATGTTAAGCGACGCATAGTTGTTGTCAACAAAAATCAAAGCGTGCAGTTGCACGCCTAGAATAAGAAGATGAGCCTTGATCGCGTTTCTCTGTTCCTCTTTTAAAATGAATTTGCTGTCGATATCTTCTAGAACAGACCTAATAGCAGAATCTACACACCTCAACTCTCCAGCACAGGCATTGTTGTTGTCACCCTAGCGCGCCTTGGTGACATGGTTGATTACGTTACTGTTGATCATCTGTCCATCATCGTATAAAGCCCACCCTGACAATTTGATTGGCCCGCCAGATATTGTGCGAGCATACTCGCACTACTATTGAGCAATGCCAGACCGAACTTCCCGACCTCAAACTTTGTGGGCGGGACTAAGTTCGGAATGGAACCCAGACTAATCTTACAGGGCTGTAGCGCCTCCTGAACCAGGCTTTTTTATTACAAGTCCCATTCATGGGTATATGTCTAGGCACATTAACAAAAAAAAGAGTGGTGAATATTTTACTAAATTACTGGTTGCACCAGTGCCACCTTTATTGTTTCCACGATTGATAAACCAGGATGCAATGTTTTGGCAAATTGACTCTCTATTAATAGCTGAATCCTGTTTATGATTCAAAATTATAAAACTATATAAAACTATATACACTAATACAGAGGTCTTCAACAGGGGGTCCGCGACCCCTAGGGGGTCCGCAGAGGTACTGCATGGGGGTCGCGAAAGTCTTGGTTGATCACTTTTTTTTTTATATTCCCTCCTGCAATTTTTTGCACTAATTAAAATGTCTTTAAATACACATTAACATGAATTCAACACACTGTAGTAAACAGATAAATGAAAGCAGAAGATGTCTTTCAGTCATCAATGCTCACATTCAGCTACACACAGGAATTCTTTCAAACCTGGGCACCATTTAATTCACAACACCTGTCCCATCAACCAGGAATCAGATTCAGAAATACTTTACTTTCCCAGGGAGAAATTACTTTCGTTACATGACTCCATATGTAATAGAGTGACTATAGTACCAGTTTGATACACAATTTCATACAATATATATAATTAGGGGGTCCCAGCTCCATCTCATAATCAGTTTGGGGGTCCTTGGCCTCGAAAACGTTGAAGACCCCTGCACTAATAGATATGAATTGACAAAATATTGTCCCGAAGAGGTTATATTCTCTTATATACTCTTCTCCTCTATTGCCACTACTTTTTCTAGAGTAACGCTCCTTGGCCCTTTGCATCTTAAGCACCATCTTCTGAATCAGGTGTGTACAGCTACGGTATAGAAACCTCATAGAAAAGCTTGCACATATTGACATGCAGAATCTAAACGCTTGACATTGTAAACATCATAAAGAACACTTTTTCAATACGAGCTGTGTGAGGGTATGCTAAAACTACATAAAGCTAGCTTGTTATAGTGGTCATACAGACAATAAGCATAGCATACAAAAATTTAACCACTGAAGACATCAGTTATTACAATATTGATGCTGTTTTCACTCCTGTTGTTGCATTTTCAATATAGCTTGGTAAAGTTTGAATTACATTCAAGCATATAGAAACGGTTCCACATATCCGTAACAAGTGGAAAAGCCAAAAAAGTTAGTAGAGGTGTGCCTGAGAAGGGAAAAGAGATAAAGAGGCCAAATCGAGTTGAATTTTCTGGTGTGTTTAACATCACTTTCCTGCTGCATAACCCAGGGTAATTGAGCTGGATTCATAAACTGATGGCTGGACATTCTCCGAGAGCAAACCTCGTTATTGTATCATTTACAGAAAGTCTTTGAGGTCTTGAAGCATTCAAAGCAGCAACAAACCATCACTGCATGTACCTCACTGTATGATGCTTATTCTCTGCAACATACCAAATATAATTCAAAGCAAAGTAAGCCCATTCTGAGGAGGTAGATTTCTTTTAAAATAAGTTTAATCTTAATACAGCTACATTTACCACTAGTTTAGTCATTTTATGCATCAAGACCTTATTAGACCTTTAGCTTTCACAGTGCACTCAGTCATGAACATGTAGCACTGAACCATACAACCACAGGAGGAAACACAGCTCAGGCTCTGGCCCACTGCATAAGGCAGAAACGGACAACCACAAGCTATGAAATCAAAAACAAACTCCCACGATTCACCCACAACACAAAAACAGAACCTGACAGCACTGTTAGACGTAAAGAGAAACCCAGCGCCTTATCTTTACAGCATTGGTCTGTAACATAGTGCTGAACGTCCTGTCAGGAAACAGAGTTTCTACAATTAAAAGACTTCATTTACAGCTTAATGACATGCATTTTTCTTTATGAGAAATTTGGAAGTTATTTGTCGGACAGCTGAGTGGCAGAGGGTGTAGCTGTTTCAACATGAAAAAGCAACAATACAAATCAAATGTCACCCTCTTCTATCAATCGGCACTACGTTTCTGACTGAGAGGGTTTCGCACCAATCCCGCTTTAATCAGACTCTGGCAGTGTCGTGACAGAGTGACCATGACGGTTCTCTCAGATTGACAGATCACGTCTCAGACTGTCCTTCTGCGTGTGTCATGTTTGCCCTTATATGTTCATATGTGTGAGTGTGTGTTAGTTTTCATTAGACTACTGTCATGTGTCAGAATCTGCCTTTTTTTTTTAGGTGTGTGTGTGTGTTTGGGAGGGGATTTGTGGCTGATTGCACCTTCTTCTCGCCTACATTTCATCAGATGACTATAACTTCCACCATTTAATATCATGTCACGGTCTGCTGGCCTGAGCCTTGTGGCTGACCCTGATAAGAGCAGCGAGCCTGCTGGTTCCAGTCACCTCAATCATCCCGTGTTGCTTTCAGTCTGTTTCCATAATAGTGCATCTACCCTTCATTCGTTCACTATGAACTTCAACTCTGTCACAGTGACCCTGTTTCAGAGCATCTGAGGTGTTTAGAGGCTGGCTGGTCACCGCAGATAATGACTAAGAAATAGACGAGAATGGCTCCAACTATTTTGTCTCATTGCGTACAGATTTGTGCACCTCTGTGCACTGACTGACTCTACAGCCTATCTCACTGACAATTTAGCAGAGCCAGGAGCAACTTAGCTCGACACTGACAATACAAGGACCTTTTCATAGAAGGTTTACCCTACATCAGTGTGGGGAAGGTTGCTTTTGAAAAGAGATATGTTATAAAATACGAGTTAATAAAAGGGGCACGGAGACAGGTGTCTGCAAGAATTCAAAAGTCAGAGTTTGTTTTGTTACAGGGTTGGATTATTAGCCTTTGCACATCTCATTTTAAGTTATCTAATGCCATCACGTATGTGAAAAACGAATATTCAGAAGAAAAAAATATAATATACCGTATATCTTTTTAATAGGACAAGGCAAAATGCCTTCTGAAAACATTTGCAGCAATTCCTTTACGAGGAATTGCTGCAAAGGAATTAGGTTTCCATTACTAATATGCACAAAACTAAGATGATATTCTGCTAAGTTTGAAAAATGCAACGTTTATTAATTGTGCTATTTCCGTTAAATAAAATTGCACTTGAATACAGCAGTTGTAAACACATGTGGTATATCCATATTTCAGCCACAGCTCTAGGTGGCGCCATCATTCTCAGAATACTTCTGTTGTTTCCTCTTTACAAGGAAGTATGGTCCAACTGCAGATCACGGGACTTGTGGGATGCGCGTTTACTCGTAGTTATGCAATTGTTAGATATGTACGATAATACATATCTAACAATTGCAATAGAATGTAATGTAAACCGTAGACTAAACGGTGCACGTAGGCTGAAACAGAATCATAGCTCCTCTTTTTAAAAGGCTGATAAAACCCTTAAACCTTTCAAGCATTTATTTATATTTTGGATTTAAGAGGAAAATGATTTTTCATTATGATGCCATCTTAAGGCCATAATCATTCTTCCCTCCTTCATACAGCCTGTGAGTCAAAGTGTAACGACAGCGCTTAATATCCGCTACAGAGGTTGAGTTTTAAGAAATAAAGATCACAAATATTGACAGATGATATGGGATCTGCCAACACTGAGCTCAAATATGTCAAAATTAACCATTTAACTGATAAAGCATTTCCTGCTGTTTAATCAAACCGATTACACCAAGCTGAATATTACAAATCTCTTTACTTTCTCAGCTTTAATTACATTATTTATGTCTTCAAATCAAATGTCTCAATCTTTCCTTTTTTGGTTTTGGTTAAGGTATTGTGTGAGGATGTAAGTTGGAAAGCTGCAGAGATTCTGAACCCAATCCTTAAACAAACTTGCACTTAAACTCCCCACAGGCCACATCTGTATTTTACTTGTCTAGACTAGCCTGATGTGGTCAATGGAAAATCTGAACTTAAATATGCATAAAGCAGCCTATCTACTATCAATCTGTTTGAGCTTGTTTTATTTTAAAAAAGCCTCCTGTCTTTGTCCATGTGCAGCAATATCAGCACATGTAAAAAGATAACGTGTGTTAACGGATGTTGTTGCTAAATTGATTTTAACGATACATCAGTTACAAACGACTGCAAAACATATAATCATTGCAAAGTCAGTGTGCATTTATTACATTGCAAAGACATGTTTAGAATGCATGTTGCTCTTGAATGAACGCTTTTATGCTATCAAGTTATTCAGCCAGTTCTAAGGGCCCCACTGCAGTAGATACAGATGATGCCCAAAAGGGTGAAGTTCACATAGATTAATGGAAGAATCACCCCCAAAAATATCATAACCTGCAGACTAGGACTGAAACAATCAGATTAATCAATTATTGAAACAATCATCAACTAATTTAGTAGTCGAGTAATCGCTAACTGGAGAATAGAGACTCTAAAACATGCCTTTAGCTGACAGAGAAACCCACCAATTCTACCAAAATTTTGCATCTAAGATAAAAATCTTTTCGTCTGTCAACGTGCTATATCACATACTCCTGAGGTGGAAAAGGTTTAGTTCCAGGTGGTTTAATTTTGCAAAAAGTCTTCTTTAAGGAATCTGATTATTAATTGATTAAGCAAAAAATTAATTTACAGATCAATCGATTTGCAAAATAATCATTAGTTGCAGCGCTAATGCAGATCACATGTTTTCACTGAATTAAAAGGCAAAAGCATTCCGGTTCTTTAAGTTTGACCTTAACATTTCTTGACTGATCAAAACTCGAGACATTACAGTTGGACTGAAGTCAAGGCTTTGACTAGGCCCCTCTAATAGCATATTTTTGTTTTTGAACCATTGAGAGCTGGGTCCTCGATGTGCTTTGGATCGTCGATATGCTGCAGAATCCATGGGTCATGCCAAGTCATCCAGATCCTGACATGAGGGAAGAACTTCCAGAAAGTTCTATTTTTGTCATCCGATCCAAGAAAATATTTCATCCCTATGTCTTGCAGATCAAGACTTCATGTGAGACTATTTTTTATGTGTGTTCCTTTTGCTCTCTCCCATGGAGGCCTTTTTTGTGTCTTACTTATTATCTTATTTCAAAGTGAATAATGAACGCTGACCTAAACTCAGGTAACTGGTTCTGTTTTCTGTTGTAACCTCCTAAATGCAGTACCAGACACTCATATGAGGGTAGATATTCAGAATCAGAAATACTTTAATAATCCCAGAGGGAAATTACTTTTGTTACACGCTCCAGTAACACTTATACATATATATATGCATATGTAAAAACTAAATCCAAATAAAGTGAATATCCAACTACAGTGATAAATCTAAGTAAAGTGATACGTGAGGTGCAAAAATAGTGCATAAATGTCAATTACAGGGGTGGATTCTGAATCACTTGAGGGAGGCCTTATAGAGATTGATGACCACAGGTAGGAATGATTTCCTGTGGCGCTCTGTGGTGCATCTGGGTAGGAGGAGTCTTCTGCTGAAGGAGCTCGTCTGCTGGACCAGTGTGTCGTGGAGAGGATGTGAGTCATTGTCTAAGATGGACTGAAACCTGGACAGCATCCTCCTCTCTGCCACGGTGGTCAGGGTATTGACCAATACTTTACATTTTCTCCATTATTGCACACTGGCTATTGTTCATTGAACAAGCAATGCCTAAAAAATGGCTT
Source organism: Cyprinodon tularosa (assembly GCF_016077235.1). Taxonomy (NCBI): domain Eukaryota; kingdom Metazoa; phylum Chordata; class Actinopteri; order Cyprinodontiformes; family Cyprinodontidae; genus Cyprinodon; species Cyprinodon tularosa. The sequence goes on along the minus strand of NW_024038982.1, from coordinate 743,051 downwards.
TGCAATCATTTTCAGACTGATATTTTTTTGCAACCTTTTTTTCCTCATTTACTTTGCTTCTTAGTCTACTTCATGTTGTCAGACAGGTACCATTTAAGTTAGCTTCTGATTATTAACAGCTGACATAGAGACAATAATTAACCAGGTTAATTTCATTGCTTTTTCCTAATAATGATAAAATAATCAATGAGTTAAACAAAATAATCCATAGATATTAAAATCTCTAAATCATACCAGAAGTTAAGACATCTGTAAATCAGTGAACATTTATCACTAAGTTGTTACATCATTGCTATACAGATTTTGTAATATTATCTGTCTAAAACATGACGGAGGGAGTTTGAGGTTAAATGACAACTAAATCAATTCCTTTCCTCAAATCAAATTTGAACATTTCTCACAGAGTTTCATAGATTGCTGCTCTCAGGGATTATATATTGAATTAACATGATCAGATTAAAGACGTAGCTAAATATAAAATCAGACATTTCTATTGGTTTTCAGGAAAGTATATTTTCGACAACGAAATAATCTTCTACATTTGTAGTGACTGTTAGCAGCACCAATGTGACAGTATATCTCAGCAACAATCACAGAAAGGCCACCGGAAAGTTGAACACCTGAAGGAACCAGAGTTAAACATTGATCCAGTGTGTGAACAAAGCTACACTTCTACAAACACGACAAGCAAAAAAAAAAAAACGTTTCTCAGCGAAAATAAAACCCAACGTGTTGTTAATTTTTTTAACGTGCGGAGGAGCAGTGTCCGAACCGTGACCCAGAAAAAAAAAAGAAAAAAAAAAAAAGAGTGCGGTCAGCTAAGTTTTAACGGCCAACTTACCAGCTCTCTTCCTCCACTTCCCGCGGCGGCTCCTCCTGCTGTCGCTGCCCAAACTTTAGCTTAAAGTCATGGAAACAGAGCGGAAATACACGTTTACTTTAACTTTCGAGGAGACGACTCCAAAAGTTATTCTGTTTAAAAAGAGTATGCTTCTTCCTCTCGCCCCTTCTTTCCTTTCTCCTCCCCCCTCCGCACTTCCCCCCCCCCCCCATTCACGATCACGACAGAAGCCACTTCCGCGAACAAATGGTGACGTCATCGGGCCCTGGTTCCAGTGTGTGTGTGCGCGCGTGGCCGCCGCGTTGCACCTGGACCGGTCTGAGGATTGCGTAAAAAATAGAAATGCCTGACTGCAAGCCAGAAGTTTTTTGTTTTACTTAGAATTAAAGATAGATACAGACAGCCGGCTTACGAAAACAAGTTATATGTTTAATCATTCATTAATATTGAGGAAGCACTTCACAGTTCCTGACAGTTTATTATAGTAGAGGCGGAACGAGCAGAAATGCTGCCCTGGGCCCCCGCCCCCCTTGGTTTAACAGTAAAGTTCAGATTCCCTGTCATTTCTGTTTTCATGATAACCTTTCCTACTGTTCCAAACCCACATGCTTCGCACAGAGCCATAGAGATAAGAGAGTTCTGACATAGGGCAACAATTCAATGAGTGTTGGTGATGCTCGGAACTTTAATATTTTAAGGGAAATTAGTAAACAATGCTGTTTCCTGTTGCTACAGGAAAATAGAAAACAGTATTTATATTGTTAGACACTTTATAGTATTCTATATCGTTTTTCTTCACTAGTGATGTTATGAGATGAAACGAAGCATGTGTCGAATACTGAAGGGGGCGTTACCGTGAGGCTGACAAAAGATGTGGGACTTTGCAGGAGAGTTGGATAGAGTATGGATATATTCTACAAATAGATTGGTTGGGAAAAACAACCAATCTAGTTGGTTAAAAATAGTTTGGTTAAAAAATAACGCTACTTTAGGCATTTACTTAATCATATTTAGTTACTTTAACACACTTGTGTCATGTTGGCAGGGTAGGACATAAAACAACAGTCTTAAAGTAACTAAATATGGTTAAATAAATGCAAAAGCAGTTGTAGTATTTTTTCCATTGTAAATTAAATAATGATCAAAATCTGAGCCAACAATGATTACATATGTAATGGGTTTTAATTTGCATTGCTTTCTCAATAACTGCTACCTTGTAAGTGCCATCAGCTGTAAGAGATAGGCATCCACTTCTGAGGTTGATGGTTAAAGACCCACCTTAAATGTTTGAAAATTGCAATAAACCACAAGAAATATTTTGGCTAATGTGACTAATTTGTATTGGTTTGCCCTAATACAAATATAGATTGGGTAAAAACACTACCAAATTAGATTGGTTAGTTTAACTGTGGAAAAACTATTATGTTTGAATACAATGACTAACATCTTTCATTTTGCTCACCATTGCCCAATTTGCACAAGCACTTTCACTGTCTCCTTGAGCTTATTTCACTAAAATGGCAGAAAAACTGTATCTTAAATGATTTTTCTCTTCTAAGCACACACACACAAAAAAAATAATTAAAAAGATTTTATTATACAGACCAATCATTGATACGACGGAGTATTAGGGCCACACATGAAAAGAAAAAATATTTTTGCCATGACGAGATTAAACTCGACATGTCGACTTTAAACTCGCCATTTCGAGAATAAAGTTGATATATCGTGGCGACTTTAATCTCGACATTCCAAAGTTTGGAGAAAAGAGCAACCGCGCTCCACAGCTGCAGTCTGCGTTTTAAGAGTGAAGGTAGTCTTTGACGTGCTGCAACTGTATAATCATCACAGAAAGTACAATTTCACCAAATCATCTACACAAGGCATGTGTGATTCTGGATTCTGTGCATGTATCCTGTGCAGCGGTTGGCTCTCTTGAACTAATTTCAACTTTATTGTCGACACGTCGAGATTAAACTCAACATGACATTTCAACTTTATTCTCGAAATGGCGAGTTTAAAGTCGACAGGGCGAGTTTAAAGTCGACACGTCGAGATTAAACTCAACATGACATTTCAACTTTATTCTCGAAATGTTGAGTTTAATGTCGACATGTCGACTTTAAAGTCGACATGTCGAGTTTAATCTCGTCATGGCAAAAATATTTTTTCTCTTCATGTGTGGCCCTAATACTCCGTCGTACATTGACAATTTCAAAGGAACTGAAATGGGAAAAAAGCAAATTGAGAAAAACAATTGCAAAAAAAATCACCAATTTTATTACTAACTGTAGTTCTGCATGCCACCAGTGGGTGCTGAAATGGTAAAATGATGCTTCATGAACTGTGGGAATCATTGAAGCAATTTAGCCAAACGGTTCAAATGCTTCATGAGGCTTTACCTCACCCTAATTACTCTTCACTATTATGTTTTTTTTTGTACACTGTTCTAAGGCCCACATTTGTGTGATAATTTTTTAGATAATTTTTTTTGCTGCTGTAACACCAGAATTTCCCCATTGTAGGACAATAAAGGGAATTTCTATGCTATTCTATTCTAACATATCTTAATATCATATGCTCTCTGATTCTACCTAGTGTAAAGTGAGAATAGATAGATAAATTAGATAGATAAAAGAGACGGTTTAATTGTTACATGCACAGTTATACACAGTCAAATCCACTTATACTTAAAGGTATAGTGGAGGAATTTCGTTAATTTTTGAAAAGACCCGCCCTCTCCATGAAAAAAACAATGCACATGCACAACCCTGTACCCTCCCCCGAGAGGGAACACCTATTAAACATGTGGAAGACCATGCACAAGCCTATTTCTCCTTGTGCACGCTTTGTTTAAAAGTTCCTCTTTGGGTCACTCATACAAGTTTATTTTCCACAAGAAGATTTGCAGTTTTTTTACTGTGTCAGACTCATCAGTATTGACAATTAGGAGGACCACTTATTTTGATGATCCACCATGTATTTTTAAAAATCCCATACAACCTCTCAATCAGTTAGCTTTATGCTAATGGTTGTTTTTTGTGTGAAATAATTACCAAAGGTATCGGGTCTGTTGCAGATCTGCATGCATTTTGGATGTGCCGCCAAGTACTTCCACCGAACTACTGGCACCCTATAGCACACCGACTTTATAGATCTTCCAGTGACAGAACTCCCCATTTCTTTACGGCTCTGACTTCACAGTCAGCTGACCAGATTCTTCTTGCTGTTTCATCATGGGGCTAAAGTTTGAGGCTATCAGGCTTTTCTTTCCTTTAAATATTTATTAAGACCAAGCAACACAGCATGATTTGTTTGTTCTTTTGTGATTTTTCTTTTTTTTGTGCCTAGGAGTGCTTTATACCTACTTTAATTTTAATATTTCCATTTATTCACTTAATAAAAATCATTTTCATTCCACCATTTATTGTTTTCAAATGTGCTGTAAATACATAGGATCATATAAATATTAATAATGAAGCTGCTTGAAAAATAATCTGTTGTTATTACCTTTAAGCTTCACAGATACTGAAATGACGCAAAACTTCTAGATTAGATCAGTTTCATTTTAAAATCCTTCTAAAGAGGGAATGAGGTGTATTTTTGTAATCCAGTTTCCTCCCACACTTTAACAGCTGCTCGAATATGAATATTCAATCAGTAAGTGAAAAGTCAAATAATGATGGGTCAAATGTTAATATTGAAATGTGTTGAAATTTTACCCATTCATTGTCCCTTTAGTAGTTTTGCAAGCCATAATCATAGCTATTAAATCACATCTGTATTCAATAATTCAATATATCTTTTTTGAATGGAATTACTCAAAAACATTCCTTTTGATGGGATTCTAATCTATGAGATCCACCGCTATGTGTGAACTAATCTGATACATTAAAGTTGATAAAAGGTAATTCTAAACATGTAAAGAATATTCTTGGTGTTTATATTATCCACTGTAAACTGAGGAGTTTTATGTGAAGAAAACATAAAGAAAACCGATTGTATTAAAATAATTTAAATCCCAAAAATATCAGGTTTTGCTGATTTTTTTTTTTTTTTTTTTGTATTCAGCATACATTTTAATAAAGCTTTAAGAGGATAAAAGTATATCTTGTATAACGGGCTGTTTATTGTAGTTGTTTCAGTCGGTGCATAATCTGTTTCTAATATTAACATATGTATTTTAAAATGTCTCGTTTGACTCTTTTTGATCTTTTTTATATTATTATTCGTGACCCCAAAATCCAATTACCTCATAAATATATATCTCTCAGCATGATTACTCATCTATATTGTATTCAAAATGTTTTTATATGTTTAAATAATTTTTTACTCTGTCTTGTCGTTTGCCATATGGTGGATTTACAAGAGTTGTTCCTTTTTAATGTAGTTAAAACATTTTGGCTTTAAATATAAACATTTGCAAAAACACAGCCTGCAATTGAAAACTGTCCAGCTAATAACCTAAGCAGTCTTCACTTGGAAATTAATTCATTATAGTTCACATAATTCTTGTGAATGTGTGTGAAACTGTTTTATGTTTTAATAATACTCCAAAGTTTTTTAATTCCTAACATTATCTTCTCTACTTTCTTGTTCTAGATTATGCATTTGGTTTGAAACAGGTCCTGAATTTATTTTCATCAAAAAATTGAAGGAAAACATTTAAAGTCGATTTTTAATATGTTTAATGATTTGCTAAACATTTTTATTAATTAAGTTATAAAATTTGAGTTTTGATAAAATTATCATACCGCATATTTACATAAATGCAAAACTTGAAAAAACAAAAATACAATACAGTATAAAGAATACAGTCGTTTCCCTCAATGTTCTGATGTGAATGATTGCAGTAAATCCACGTGTTAGAGTAAAGTAGTGAAAAGGTGGAGGAAGTTAAAAAATGAAAATATCTAGGGTTTTTTTTTTATCAGAAAAACAAAACAAAACAAAAAAAATCGAATTACTTGGAGTGTTTCTGCATTTTACTTGGCTTCTTTCTTATAAAAAACGGAATCTTAAATGAACTGCTCCCTTTTAAAGTATGCATAATTAATTCGAAAGTTTGAATTATTCTTTCTTGACTTCAAGATGAGAAAAATTGCACGACGAATTTGAGAGCAGTAGGATGAAATAGTCTAATAGAACGGGACTTTTGATGAAATTAAATAGTGAGGACGCCTCGTCACTAGGGGCGCACACCGTAAAGAGGTTAGCTATACAGCGTAAGAAGAAGAAAAGGGTACCTAGCATGTATGCCTAGCATCTCTTCTAGCAACTCCAGCAATTTATAGCATCCCCTCACCTGCATCATTCGAGGCTAAATGCACACTCAATGAGCTATAATATCCATATTTTCACTGTTTTCCTTCCAACAATATTTATTTAGAATACTAACGCTGTAATAGTTATTACAAAGCAACGGTTTCCGTGTACATGCAAATGCTAACAGCAAACACCGAGCACCATAAACATGATAGGTTGTTAAGTGACGCTTCCTTCAGCCTGATTGGTCGCTTTTTTAACGCTCTGCCGTCACAACTGTAGAGATACGTAAGGAGGACATATGAGAAGTAAGTTCCTTTGGTTTTCTGTGTTAATTAAGTAGTTTAAGCTATTAAATCATAGCTATATTGGAATGAGCTCTCCACTAGAATGAACTATACGATGTAAAGGGACGTTAAACGAAAAGTATTTGATCTGTTTTTAATCAGCATGTTAGCGTACTTGCAGATTAATGTGGGCGCTGCTCACAGATGAAGTAATAATTTAACAGCTTGTTAAGATAGCCACGATTTGTTGTTAAAATATGACCTGCTTGATATGGACTATCTGGTAGTTTGTGGTTTAACAGAGTGTTTAAGCACAGTTATATGATAGCATTCTGTAATACAGCAAATACACACGTTCTTCGAACGTGGTTTCACATTATAAAGGCTGGTTTAAGTTATTGCTACATAGCTTCATTATTTAGGATAAAGGTCTTACATCTTATCATTTAGCTCAGCAGGCTAACATCCCGGGATTCCTACAATACCCTCAAGTAGCTTGTATTCACCATTCTGTATAGTAGCTTTTAAGTAAAAATTAAGCGCTTTCTGAAAGAAAAATCATTCTCAGACAGCATATTTTTGTTTATAACGTTCCTAATATATATATATATATATATATATATATATATATATATATATATATTTTACTTAAGGGTTATTCATATCTTACTTTACTCACAGTATTTTTTTGTGGTATTAATTATTTTATATCAGGTTGTGTTTTTTTCCTTTCCCAGTAACTAAACAGAATTTCTGTTTTTTCAGTGTTATTTCAGTAGAACAAATAAAAATTTGTCATGAAAGGGCATAATATGCACCTCTATTTAGCACAAATTATGAGCTATTAATATATAAAACTACTTTAACTCTCAGCCAGTCCAATAATCATTGTCAATAAGATTAAATTAACCGTAAATATACAGTCATATGTTTATATTACTATTTTTTTTATGTATTTATTACTGTTTTAAAGGCTGCATTTAAAAAAAATAAAATTGTCTATTGCTGTTTTTAACAAAATTTCTTTTTGTATACACTTGTGTATGCAAAATGACAAAAAATAAATCTGTCTAAGTCTAATCTTTAAAACGTTTAATTCAGAATGGGTCAAGATCTGACATGTTGCAGTATTGTTTTATAAAATGAATAATAATGAATAGTGAAATAATGAAAAGTTTTATTTGTTAGGCACTTTTCACATATACATGATCAAACTAAATGGGAAACATAAAAACATATTTTCACGTGACTCAAAAATGGAAAAACCAAATAAAACAGCAGATTTCCGTTTCACATTTTTTCTTAACTGAAAGTAGAAAGTTTTAAGAGATTAGAAGTGTCTACATTGAAATCGAAAATCTCTGCTAAGTACTGACGAAGGCAACTGCTCGGTGGTTGTCTTTAGGGATATTAGGAGTGACTATGATCTCCCCCCCCCCTTGTTTTGTAGGAGTTTTTTAGTTTTTAAGTCAAGCGGTTGATCTATTTAGATCATTATTGAACTCATGAGAAATTTCTCAAAAAAGTGAATAATATCTACATTAGAAAATACTGAATAAAACAAATTAAAACAATTAGAATAGAGTAGAAAAAATACTTTAGTGGAATACCTGTAACTGTAACATCACTCTGACATCCTTAGTTGCATTACCTAAAGATTATCTTTGTTCAGGGCCTTCTGCTACAAACCTTACGAATTTTGTAACATTGTTTTGCAGTCAATTCCAAACCAATGTCTTTATTTTTTTAGTTTACTGTCAAATTCTGTGTAGGTTTTCAAGTAAAGATATGATAGGACTCGACAGAAATATCTTTATACATCAAGTAATCTTGTATGTAAAATGTAAAATCCCAACTCCAAATAAACATTTTTTTGTTTTTCTCTCAAGTTTTATAGTAAAATGACATATATTGCCTATAAAAACTAGCTTTAATTTTAGTCAACCCCTCTGGGAATTTACCTTAACATAAACAGCCAGGAATAATCATGTTTCATAAGAAAATAACATAACACCCTAAATGTTTGCAACTCTTGCCAAGAAATAGTGAATCAGTTATGAACTTACATCTATGAACAAAAAGTGATAACTGATTTCACTCTGAGCTACGGAAGCCCAAGGAGTGGATTGTTGGGGAAAAAATGCAGCTTTTCTTAAAATATTAAATCTTCATAAACAAAAAAAAATGTAATTAATCTCTTTTTTTTAACTGATTAATTGTCCATCCTTTATAATAACCAATGAGTAACAGAGTAAAAGCTAGACTCCAACTCAGCACCCTTTTATAAGATGTAAACAACTGCCTGTAAACAACTAAAAATTACAACAGAGTAATACATTTTGGTATACTAATGTAATAAAACAAAATAGCCTCATAAAACTATATAATTATTCATTAGATTAAAAACTTTATTTAGATATATCCTATCTCATTCATTTAACCACTTCAAGTAGTTCTTCTTTGAGAGACTACTTTTTGATTATCCAAGTGAGCTCCAAGCTCTGATTGAGCTATCTAGCATTTACACTGTGTGGCTCATATGCCTCCTTTAACCATGATATTCTTACTCTTTTCTCTCTCTCTCCTTTCAGTTGTCTTTGGTTCAAGATACTCTGTGGTAGGTGACCAATTATGAAGAACAAGGGGGCCTAAGCTTCATTGGAATAAATTCAGATGCTCCATGTGGATCCATGTTAATGTAAGCATCATTTTCTGTCCACATGGGGTCATCTTGTGATCATGGAAAAGATTGTTGATTATAATGGAAGAGCAGTAAAACCCAGTGCTACACAAAAGTATGCGTACCACCTTAAACCTCTTTAAATTTGATCTCCCTTCATCTTCCAATCGGGAACTTGCTATTTGCCCATAAAGGGCAGGTTTGTGGAGCCTCATAGCTGCGGAGTGGACAGATTCTCCTGTCTGAGCTGTATATCTTAGCAACTTTGCAACTGACCTGGCTGTTTGTTGTCTTTATGGTGTTTGTCCTGCAAACACCATGAAGCTCACCTGTTTCCTAATGGGAGCGCTGGATTAATGCTAAAGTTAAATTACACAAAGGTTAACACTGTTTATCAGCATGTGACTTCTAAAAGCAAATAGTTTTCTTTTATTGGACGTTATTGAGGCCTATGAACGTAAAGGGCACTGTATTATGTTGCTTATCTTATTTTTCTGATACTTTAATTGTTAAAGAAGCAAAATTCACAATTTAAAGCTTGTGGTTATAAAGCAATTCAATAGGTAAAAGACCTTTGGATGGAACTGTTCACTGTGTTTTGTTTTCTAATATTCTTATTTGATCTGACCAGATTTTGAGTTCATTTAATGCTGATATTCTAAAACGATGCACTGAGTTCTGTCCTGTTGTTCTTAGCTTTTCACTACCCGGTCTGAGCAGAGCAGCGGTGCGTGTAAGGAGACTGGCAGCACAGCTCAGTAAAGCAACCATGTCTACTAACAATCAGGGCTCCAGTCCGTCCTCGGCCGTCAGTGGCGACACTCCCACCGCCGCCATTCTCATCATAGGAGACGAAATACTCAAGGTAATTCCATGTCAGATCTACATGACTGACACTGACACTCTTTGGATGTTTTCTCTGCACAAATCTATAGGCTTTGATGTAGTCAGTATTGTAAACATATACACAGTCAGCCTCTACTCCGTTGGAGTGGCTTGTCATAACTTGAAGAGAACCTTGTGAAACTTGTTTGATGAGCGAGTGATGCTTCATCTTAGGATGACATGCCCACCAAGACTTTGTGACTTGGAACAGTCATGATTTAAACATGAGGACTTTGATTTAGTCAATGTCAGGGTTGACTCTCCAGTCTAGACCTATTTGGTCCTTGGATTTCATCAGACAGGACTTTTTTTGTTTTTCTTTGTAGAAGAAGAAGAAGAAGATGTCCTTGAATTTGTTGTCTTAGTTGTATTGTAGACTGAGTTTTGCATCTGTTTCAGGGTCACACTGTGGACATCAACAGCACCTTCCTAACACGAGCTCTCAGAAGGCTCGGAGTGTCTGTGCAGCGTATAACGGTTATACCAGATGTACACGAGGTCATAGCCAAGGAGGTGGTCGTCCTCTCCTCCCAGTATACCCACCTGATAACGTCAGGTGGCGTGGGCCCCACTCATGACGATATAACCCTGGAGAGCATTGCTGCGGCGTTTCAAGAGGAGGTGTATCCCCATCCTGAGCTGGCCAAGCTGGTTGAAGAATTCTTCGGGGTGACGGACAAAGACAGCCCGGCCATGAAATTAGCCATGGTGCCTCGTTCAGCCAAACTTAACTACGGGACTGATCCTCAGACTGGTAAACGGCAGCGCTACCCAGTGGTGAGTGAACTCAGGATTAAGAAGAATAATACTGTGAAAATGAAATCAAGAGAAAAGACCTTTACACAATTAAAACTGCCTCCTCCATCATCACCCCAGTAGATGACCTCTTAGCCGTTTGTCATAATAATAATAGAACACAAATGGAGAATACAGAAGAAGGGATCATTGATCTTCCCTCTTTGCAGTGTCTCTAGATCTTTTAGTTCCAGCTCCTTTCTCATACTCTCCTTTACCCCATACATTGCCCTGTATTTGATCACTATCCTGGTGTAAGACCCAATCATTATTCCACCTGATTTGGAGGCAATGCTTCCCAGTGCCATGCCTGCTAACCTGTTCCTAAGTTCTTAGAAAAGCCAAGAACCAAGCCCACAGCATGACACCTTTTCCACCAAACATTGCAATGTCTAATAAGTGCATTTTTTTACACACTCACCCTCTGTTTTACACCAAATGTACTGAGAATAGGTTTGTGGCTGTTATTACACATTTATATACAATTTTACAGACATGCCAACTTATTATAATTATAACGGAGCATGTATTTGGTTTAACTTGCCCATGTAGACTCACGTCTTAGCCATTGTTTCTCGTATCATCACTTAAATTTTGGCCACCTTTTTACAGGTCAGCGTCCGTAATGTGTATGTGTTTCCTGGGACCCCGTCATTTATGGAAATGGCCTTTACTGGGCTGGAGCACGTCTTTGCTAGTTCAGGAACCACATTTCATTCTCGTGAGGTAACATTGCCCCATGGCTGTTGTTGACCCCCCCCCCCCCCCCCTCCTTGTTTTAACTGCGGCTTTACTGAATCGGTATGTTTCTTCCAGGTGTTTGTAGATGCAGAGGAAACAGAGATTGCGCCTGTGCTCACCAAACTGCAGGCCAGTTGGGGCCGAAGGGTGGCTCTTGGTTCTTACCCCGACTGGTTGAGCAATTACAGCAAAGTCAGACTGGTGCTGGACTCCAGCAGCCAGGAGGAGGTGGACAAAGCCCGGGATCAGCTGGTGGATCAGCTGCCCAAAGGAAGTGTGGTGTCCTTAGTCAAAGACCCAGTGTCTGTTGCCCCTGCAGAGGTGTACAAACTGGCTAACAGCGGTGAGGCCTGCAGAAATACATTTGTAAAAAAAAATCAGCTTCAAAACTATAAACATGTTTAACACATTTGTATTTTTACATAATTTAATTTACTCTTATGTTCAAAATCAGCTTTTAATGTTGTAATTATTTTACATTTTTCTTTCTAAAGAACCTACATTTGAGGACTGCTATAGATGTGAATGCATTATTAGTATTCTAGGCACGCTTGATAAAAAAAAAAAAAGTCCAGTCAAAAACATGGGAAACATTTTTTAATAAATAACTTCTGGCAGAGTGGGGAATAACTGGTTTACCCTAGATAAAAAAAACATGATGAGTGAAAATGTTGAAATAAGGCATGCAGGTGGCACAGTGGTTTGCGCGCACGACCCATGTACGGAGGCCTTAGTCCTTGACATGGGCGACCAGGTTTCCAATCCGGCCTGTGGTCCTTTCCTGCATGTCTCCCCCTCTCTCTCATACCCCCTTTCCTGTCAGCCTACTGTTGAAAAAAACGAGCCACTAGTGCCATTAAAAAAACAATAATAAATGTTGAAATAACTTGGGATTACAACAAAATTATGAGACCAAACGGTAACATAGGTTAAGCCTCCATTAATGTTGGAACAGAAACGAAGGATGACTTAAACTTTGCCTGTCTACTTTAAATTTCAGTTATCATGAAGTAGTAGCTCACTGTGGAGTTTTTTTTCTCTCACAGGCACAGCTTTGGGTGAGAAAGTGAAATTTGCACTGAAAACAATAGAGGCAGCGCTGGATCAGTATTCAACTGAGCAAGTCTGCGTTGGCTTCAATGGAGGCAAAGACTGCACAGCTCTGCTCCATCTGTACTACTCGACCCTGAAACGGTAACTGGAAAGGATGGGAGGAGGGACAGATTGAAAGATACATAACCTACAAGGGGGGGCAATAAAAATCAGCAAAGAAATGATACCACAGGGGGGTTAAACATTTCTCACCCAGATTTAAAGGAGGAATTAAAAGGACTTAGATTAGCTTCGAGGTGGAAAATCTGTTGACTGAGTATCTTTTTTATTGTAGGCATTCTTCACAGATTGTCTCATCTAATCTTCTGCTGTCTTCCTGATGTTGATCTTTGATGTCTGATTTCTCTCTTCCCTCCACTATCAGGCGGTGTCCAGATGGGAAAGGCAAGGTTAAAGCTCTTTATATCCGTAACGTCTCACCATTCCCAGAAATGGAGAGATTCCTACAAGACACAATAAAAAAGTGAGTCATCAGTTTAGTCTTTTCTCTCTGGGGTTAATTTCCGTTTGTACCATTTTGGAGATTTACAGAAGAACTCATATCCACTGGGTTTTTACATATTTTGTGATGTTACAATAACAAACAGTTTTCTTCATCTCAGTTTAATGTAAACTGAAATAAATCTGTGATATACAGCCGCTGGGTGAAATAGTATCTCACACAGAGCAACCAGTTATGCATCGGGGCGCTGGGCTACCATGGGCGCCTAAGCTACAGTTGGACAGTCATATCTAGTCGGTAATTTGTGGATGTGTGGGATGTTTTTTTTGCATGTGATATGATCAGTAACAGACGCACCTCACTGAATCGGATTTTAAATGTCTTCACTCGGATATAACACTACAGGACGGCTGTGATGTATCTGATAAATCAGCGTCCAGTTAGCAACTGATATCATTTTTTATTTGATGTTTCATTGCTGTATTTTTTAAAAGTTCTTTACACAAAATGAATGTCATTCGGCTGTAAGGATCAAGAAGAAGAGAAGAAAACATCTGGACAGAGAGTAAGGCAACTGGTTGGTCTAATATTAGGTGGAAGTGTAGGAGCAGCTACTGAATACCAAGTAATTCATTTTTAAATATTATTTTTACTGAAAAAGTGCATTAGAAAAATGTGTAATGTAATTATTACTATTAAATGTTGCTTTGAATGAGGATTGGTGATGACATTTGCTATAGAGGAGACCAGTGATGGCATTAGGTAGAAATAAACAACTAGTAAGGTTATAACAACGTGCTGATCACCTATTCGCTGTTTCCTCGACAATCAGCTGAGAGGTGTAAATGAAACAGAGGAACAGAGAGAGTGTGTATAGAAACTGTAATAAAAATCACTACATGAATGAATAAGATTAATAGATGTAAACATTAAAAAAGGGGTTGGGGTGATTGTTAGATGACTGCATACTCCTTAGAAAGTTGTAAGTTGTGCCCTTGAGAGCCCCTTTCAGGTCATCATCTGACAATAAAGACTTGGAAAACTCCTTTAAATGACCAATGGAGCCAGGACAGCATCACTTTACATGATTTTCTCAGAGGTAAAAGCATTTAGCCTCATTGAGAGTGAACAGGGATGAACACACCAGACAAGGTTTTCTTCAAGAGGTCTTCTATAGCTCCAACCCAGATAGACCACAGAATTGTTTCAGTCGGGCTACGCAGCGATTCAGCGGCAATTTCATGGGTCTGACTGGAAGAGAGAGGTGGTTACAAAGTACAACACGTCTGCTTTGGGAGAAATGCATTCATTTTCCGCCACGCTTATTCCTGCTGGGGTCGCGAGGGTTGCTGATGCCCATCTCCAGTTGTCAATGGCCAGTCTATCACAGGGCAACAGAGAGAGAAACCATTCACACACACACTCACACCTAAGGAGAATTTAGAGAAGCCATTTTGCCTAACAGTCATGTTTTTGGACTGTGAGAGGAAGCCAGACAACTCAGAGAGAACCCATGCATTCATAGGGAAAACATGCAAACTCCATACAGGAACCCGGAACCTTCCCACTGGTGCACTGAGCAGCCATCTTTGGGAGAAATGCAAAATAAAATCTCAACAATCAGGTTTGGAGTCGCACAACGTGTCTATAAACAGGTGGGGCAGACGGAGGCAAAACCAATAAATCATTTTAGCAGACAGAATACTTTACCTATGAGAGGTGTTCAGGAGGACATGTAATGGACGAAGCAAACTAGTGATCCTCTTTTAGCCTCACAAAAACAACTTCAAAATTTCGTGAATATGCTCGACTTTCTGTTTGTTCATCACATAAAAAGCTAATAAAATGCATTAAAGTTTGTGGTTGAAATATGACACAGAATTAATAATCTGTAGCCTTTTGTAAAGTACTGTGTAGTTCACCCCATTGGTGCTTTTAGTCCATTTATTCATTTCAGTCTCTTCCAGATATGACTTGGAGTTAATCTCTGTGGAGGGAAGCATTCGACAGGCCCTTTACGAGCTGCATGATAAGGAGCCCGGGCTGAAAGCCGTCCTGATGGGAACCAGGAGAACTGACCCCTATTCCCACACCCTGACACCTATGTGCCCCACAGATCCTGGCTGGCCGGAATACATGAGAGTCAATCCACTGCTGGTATGACAGACCAACACGCTGCATGTTCATGTCATGTTGTTTGGAGTTTTAAATGTTTGTTTTCTACTCACTAGAGGTCTGTCTTTTTGTGTGCAGGTACATCGAAAAAAAACACAAATACAGTAAATGAGTTGAAAATGAAATAATTAGGTTTTATCAGTTCATTCCATCTAGATAAAAAATACTTAAAAAATGTGTTTCTTATAGTTTTGATGATTATGGCTTTTAGGCTATGAAAACCTAAAATTTGTCTTAGAAAATTGGAATGTTGTATAGATGTTAAATATTTTCAACTCATGGTGTGACACTCTAATCAGCCAATTAAATAAAAAAACACCTGCAAAGGCTTCCCAATTGTCCAGTCTATAAGGTTTCTCAGTCTGGGTAAGAAGGCATAACATTCATAGGAAAGACAGCTGAATATAGATGGACAGCAATTCTGTTCAGTTTATTTATATAGCACCAATTCACACAGCATATGTCATCTCAAGGCACTTTACAGTTCACTAGATCATACAGTCAAATTGATTCTAGGTTTTCCCTCTAAGGAAAACCAGTTGATTGCATCGACTCATTGACTTAAAAGCAGTCCCTCACACTAAGCATGCTTGTAGCGACAGTAGAGAGGAAAAACTCCCTTTTAACAGGAAGAAACCTCCAGCAGAACCAGGCTCAGTGTGAGCGGCCATCTGCTGAGAACAACTGGGGTTCAAGGAGAGAGAAGCAAAAATACAAAAAGCAGCTGTTAAAGGCTGCTCTGTCCAGGAAACACAGCCAGGCAGACGAACCCTGAGCCAACTTCCATGTCAGAGGATGGAGAGAGCACATCCAGCCAGTCACAGTCAGACAAACAGGACTACACTGAAAAAACGGGCTGATCTCCAACATCTATAAACAAAGGTGATGATGGCAGCAGCACAGCTGATATTTCTCTCCAGGATGATCTCACAGCCAAACAGGAACAGACGAGGCAAAGCTACTATGAGAAAAAGCAGAGAGAGCATAACGTTAGAGATTGAACTAACAGATTGTGCAGAGTGGGATAATAGAGGTAGAATGAAGCAGAATGATGAAATAGGGGTCCCTATGTCCTCCAGAAGTCTAAGCCTATAGCATCATAACTATAGAGATAGCTCAGGATAACCTGAGCCACTCTAACTATGAAGTTTATAAAAAAGGAAAGTTTTAAGCCTAGCCTTAAAAGTAGACAGGGTGTCTGCCTCATGGACTAAAACTGGTAGTTGGTTCCACAGGAGAGGAGCCTGATAACTAAAAGATCTGCCTCCCATTCTACTTTTAGAAATTCTAGGAACGATTAGTAAACCTGTAGACTGAGAACGAATTGCTCTGTTAGGAACATAAGGAAAAATCAGATCTCTGATATAAGATGGAGATTGGCCATCTAAGGCTCTATATGTGACAGCGGACAGTCACTGACACCTTCTAAAGGGGGATAGACACAGTTATTTGTAAAGAAGCTGGGTGCTCACAGTGCTGTATCTATGTATTTTCATGTGGTGAAATGAGTAGAAGGAAAATGTTTAGTAGAATAAAAAGGTGAACCAGTGAGAGGAATAACTGCAGTCTTGGCAAACAAAATCTACTCAATAATTTGGGGGAGTTCCACATGAAGTGGACTAAAGATTATTGTCAAGAGGAAGATGAGGGTCAATGCAGACAACCTGAAGGCTGCCATCAAAGCTTAAGCAGAACCACAGGCTGATTGCCGAATTCATGACCGAGTATGGAGTACAAAGAATTCAGCATACTTTCTAAGAAGTGTGTCATTATCTTGTTTTTCTTTTTATAAATCTGATCTGACAATCTATAAGCCATAACCATCAAATGCATATATATATATATATATATATATATATATATATATATATATATATATATATATATATATATATATAAGCCATACATAGACATACCCATGCAAATCTTTCTGACATGACATCCTGTAACAACAATATGACCATGTTTTTAAAAGCACAATTTAGATTTTCCAGCAGTGAAAGAAGGAGCTCTCTTCCCTCATTAAGTTAATTTTAATGCTTTAGTCATTAAAGTGGCTCTCTGGGTGAATAATTATTGAGCATCCAATTAGGTGCTTCTGGAAATTACCACTTTTTTCATGCAAAATTCTTTGAACTTTTCTTTTTCTGTGTTGTCAAAAATAACCTAAAAATTTCGTGGAGAACAAATTTGGGTGTTCACTGATGCAGGAGCTTAAGCTGAGGAGACCTTCAGATGTTGCTACGGAGTTGATGGATGCAAGTGTATCTATCCCTGTTAACGCTGATACTAGTGATGGCAATGCTGTTAATCTCCACTGTCTAAGTGCAACATAAATTGACTGAAATAAAGAGCAGTGGGGTTGATTGTGTTAGAGCTACTAGCAGAGTAATGCCTTTAATTTGCATCCATTTAAACGAAAAGGTTTATTCATTTAATTGAGCTATTTCTTACCTTGAGCCATTTTTCCTGTTTGCTTTTGGTTGGAACGGGGATTTACTTTATCATTATTAAATGATTTTTGGTGTCTTGTATGGGCAGATAAGGTATATCACTGACAGAAATCTTTAAACAAATTCATTCATAACTGAACTATAGAAAAGGGGAAGCTTCTCCCCTGGCATCTCAAGCCTCTCATGACAAGAGTTTAAAATGACCCTGTGCTTCTTCAACTCGATGTTGTTTAGGTGTGAAATTAAATATTAAGTACTCCTTTAACTTTAACAAACGACATAATAAAACCACAGATCACAAACTACTTTAAAGAATCTTCATTTCCTGTTGGATAAACTAGTTTTAATGACCAGTAGATGTTCTAGATGTCAAAAATAAATCTGACCCAAGATGATCTGGATGCCTTAAAAAAAAACTTTTAAAAATATTTAGTCTTAAATTTAATTCTGAACTCCGCTTAATCTACTTTAAAAATGGGCTTAAAGCAAAATAAACTATGGGACTTCAATCTAAAAAAGTGTGGGATAAGACATAAAAAACAAAATGAAACAATTTAATCCCAAACTATCCAACCTATTGCCATGAATAATCATCACTGCAATAACTGAAACATTTAAAAAAAGATGCTTTACCATGCATTAAAACTATATGTATGATTTATTCAGTATTAATTTGGTTAAATCAGATGTTTCCCTTCGCCCTCTAGGACTGGACATACCATGACATCTGGTCATTCTTGAGGACATTACATGTGCCCTACTGCATCCTCTACGATAAAGGGTAGGGATGCACTCTACATCTACTTGTGTTCCTCTTGATCCTTCAGCTTTTATACCCCCCAAAAAAAACATAACATGTTTGTCCACCTGCAGGTATACATCACTTGGCAGTATGGACAACACTTACCGAAACAAGGCCCTCCAGGTGGTGGATGAGAGAGGCGTGAAGCGGTATAAGCCAGCCTACCTCCTAGAGAATGAAGAAGAGGAGCGAAACTCCCGTGCCTGAAGTTGTCCCTGTTCTTAGGTGTGTTTTTATTTACTATTTAGATGTCAGATTAGCATTCATATTAATTTCATTACAGCATTTTTGATTCTCTGCCTATCCGAAAAAAACCCATACGGTGTCTTTGTGACTGAATGGAAAAAGTATGCATGTTACAGTAATGTGTTTGCAATACTGGTCAATAAAACATCAGTTCTTATGTTGTGTTTTTGTTTTTTGGCCTTTTGTCATATTTCACACACAGAGCTGCAGGATATCCAGAGCACCCCTCGGGTGGTTTTATTCATTGATCCATCTGTCTTGTTTCTAAATCAAATAATCTGCTCAGACAGACAGCTGTTATCAGAGTGCATTTGTGAAAGAAATGTTTAAAAGGTGAGGAGAATCGGGTTTTTAAGGCGCTGTGTGTGCAGCAGAGCTGAAGGTCACCCAGCAGGCTCACTGTAATCTGTGTTTTATTTCACCGGACCTGCTGCTGCGCGTTCCCCCCTCCCTCCTAAGGTTGTAGTTCTCTATAAGGACCTCAAGGGCGCGTTGTTCTCATGTTTTCCAATTTAGCCAGCAGTGATTACAATAAATTACCTTCTCTGTTTCCAGACATGATTGAATCCAGGCTCATCGATTCCCCCCCCCTCTCTCTCTCTCCCTCCCCTGCCTGGAGATTAGTCAACGCGGCGCAGCGGCGATCGATACCGGCCGATCTAATAAAGCGGGTCGCTTACGAGGCCACCGCGGGGCTGCACACACTGTTACACCGGCAATTACCACTTTTAGGTCGGCCCCTCTTCCCCTCCGACTTTTCTGTCCTGGCTTCACGGGTCTGCTTGATTTATTGATAACAGTAATATGAGAGGCAATAAACAGGGGCTTGATAAGCACAGCTCAAATGTCATGAGGGGGCTTTGGTAGGCCTGGAATGATAAGTATGGCTGAAAAATGATGTTATATCTTCCACCAAGCAGACTTGGTTAGAATAGAGTAGAAAATCCCTTTATTGTCCCACCATGGGGAAATTCTGGTGTTTACAGGAGCTAAAATATTATAGAAAAAATGGTCGCACAAACTTAGAATGTTTATAAGAATAAAATAATAGTGAAGAGTTAAAAATGAACTTATTAAAAACTGTACTGTAAAGTGTTTTAACAATATAGTGTGCACCTCGAGAATAAATAACCAATGTACAGCTATGGACATTTTTACAGTAATGGATATTTGAAAATGGCAACATCAGATGTGCAGAATGACAGCAGAATGTTATTTAACTGGCTAAGGTAGAAAGTATGCAAAATCAGCATGATTGTAACAACTTATAGAGGTTGTTGGGAACCGTGGTGGTTATAGAGTCTTACAGCTGCTGGGAGGAAGGATCTGTGATAACGCTCCCTGGTGCATTTAGGGTGTAGCAGTCTGTCACTGAAGGAGCTCTCCAGTTTCTTCAATAAATTCATGCATGGGGGGTGGATCATTATCGAACAGAGATGTTAATTTATTTAGGATCATTTTGTTCCCCCCCCTCCTGCACTGAGTCCTAAGGGCATCCAATCAGAGAGCTGGCCTTCCTGATCAACTTATCTGCTCCAGATAAGCCACTGCTCCAACAGACAGCTGCATAGAAGATGGATGATGCCACAACAGAGTCATAGAGGGTCTTTAGGAGGATACAGTGGTTATAGTTACGGTAATGTATTACCTTGAAATTTAACAAAGTTTCCTGTGTTCTTGATTCGCTTTACTAGAAAATGAAGGTATTGTATGAAAAATAGTTTAAAGTTTCTTCATTGTAATTCGGTCTTTACTTTAACTAGGCCATTTTAAAACATGAATGTACATCGGCTTTCAAACAGAGTTTTTTTTCCCCCTCATTTCAAATAGATATCTTTACACCAGCAAAAGATGAACTACATTATTTGCATTTATTGACTGAATAATAATGCTACCTTTTGTTTATTTTGTAAAAATTTTGAAATAAAAAAGTCATTATGCCCAAAAATTAAGGAGCTGAAAAAGATTTAGAAATGAATAATTAACTAAAACGCTAAAAAAAAAAAATATATGTACTGCACAATTACATAATGTTCTCTCAACCCACAGCATGATGCTGCCACTGCCTTCTTTCATTGTGGGGATGCTGTCTTTAGGATAATGTCTGTTAGTTTTCCAGCACACAGATTCATTTGCAACTAGCCTAAACTATTTAATTTTATTTTGCCCTGATCAGAGTACCGGTACCACCCTATTCTCGATGGACTGAATATTTCTCTGTCAGATGTTGAATACTTACATATTGCTTTACAAAGAATCTCTACTTAAAATATCTCCATAACTTGCATGGCCTGTTTGTTTCTTGGTCTTTATGATGCTGCTTGCAGTAATGCTCCGAGGCCTTCACAGAACCGAGATCAAGTTACACGCATATGGACTGGATGGATGGATCACATTTCTTTCATTTTATTATCATGCATGTATAATGTTTAAATCATTTTTTTTCTTTTAAAAGATATCAGGTGGTGTTTTAAAGCAAATCCAAATTTACCATGAAAACATACAATCCTAGAAAAAAAATTAGTAGACTGTCTTGATTGTTTTTTGCACTGAGGAATACAGAGAACACACAAAAAAAACAAGGGTTGTCTAGTCCTATTTTCCATGTAAATACAAGATTTCCTTCTGCAAAAATAACGAATTTCACCATATTTCCATTATCTTTCACCCTTTAATTAGCTTTTCCTGTTTCAGGACCATGTCTCCATGAGGGACTTCTCACCTCATTCTCGTTATCTGCCCAAATCAGGCATTATTACACCCTCTGTCCTCCTTTGTGAGCGTTTTGCTGCTGTACATCCCTTTAAAATGGTAAAGTCTCTGCTGTGGCCGAGCCCCATATAAATTATGTGGTGATTTCTGCTTCATTACTGCCACCTGGTACATAATTGGCTGATTTAGCAGATGGCATGAGATTTCTACAGAAAGACATTTGTGGAATATGAGAGCCTTCCTAGTGAGTTTTGATACATGAAAGGATCGTTTAGCATGTAAAGGTTCAAATGAGGGAAGGATGTTGGAGAAATGTGGAAACCGAAAACTCCCCTGTCTAGTCATTGATTTTAGAAAATTGGGCTTATTCTTAATATTCTTAAGGTGTGCAAAATCAAATGCAATTTATATGACTGAGTCCCACAGTTACCTACAAAGAAAAAGGGTTGAAAGGTTTTTGTTGAAAATGTCAAATCAGAAAGATACTATTCCTCGTATTTTTCTTTCTGTTTTCTTGCATTCCTCTCTGCAGCCTCAACTCTCATCCCAGTTCCCGACAGCTGGCCATCTTCTGCTCATCCTCAAACGCCCTCTTTCATTAGAGAAAATCAAAATTCACCTGAGAGCAAATCACTGAATGAGGACATAAACAAGCAAATAGGGAATGTGCTTAAAGGATAGGGAGAATTGGTATCAATATGCATAAGGCAACATTGTGCAGCAGACCAATGCAGAAACAAATTGACACATCAAGAAAAAGCATTAATTTTTTAGATAATTCTTAATAATGTTCTTAATAAAAAGAAATATCCATAAATAAAGACATTGTTTTTACACTGGAAAAACGATCATAAAATGAGTAAAAGATTCTTTAAAAAAGTGTTTTTATCCTTAATTTGAGTGGGTAAATAAGATGATCTGCCAATGGAATGAGTATGTTTAGACTTAAAATAAGATATTCACTCAAAATAAGACACTGAATTAGTGTTTTCTTATTTTAAATGTAAACTTACTTATTCTATTGGCAAAGTGTCTCACTTACCTGCTCAATTCAAGAAAAAAATCATTTAATTTAAGGAAAAAGTAACTTGGATTTAAATTATTTGCAGTGTATAAAAATAAGGTTAGAGAATGTATTTTCATATATTTTAGTTATGACCCAAAAAGTACCATGAAGTAATGATTAGAGCCATAGAGTTAGCAAGTAATATCTCATATTAAAATATTTGAAATAAAATGCCTTCTTGCTCAGATCAGTTAATGTTGGAATATTGATGCAGCAGCTCGTATTTTTTTGTGGAAATAAATTACATGTTATATGTTTTTTTAGGTTTTGGGGAATTTAGGGCAGATAAATAAGCCGGTTAGTCATGTTTCATGGTCTCTTCCTGCTGATGATGTTTATCTGTACTGCTCATTGAAACCCCCTGAGGTCCATTAATTGTCCTGTTTAATTAACTGCTTGACAAGCATTAAGCAGTGGTTTAAAAAAATAATCATCTTCAGCTAAACCTGGACCATACTGAAACTCATATACAATATACATATTGTACTGGAAAAACATCCTTGCCATTACCATCATTTTTCTGGGTGGAGCTTAAACCCTTTAACATTAATCTTTTGGAGGCTAATTTTTCCTATTGGGGAAAAAAAAAAACTCAAAAACTTAGATCAGCGATGGCAAAAAAATACAATGTTACTAATGATAGTATTTTGGAGGTTATGTCTATACCACCTTAGCACATATGGAGATGAAGAGTCCCCATCAGCTCCGAGCAGCTCTCCTGTTCCACTGCAGAAAAGCATCCCCACAGAACCATGCCGCCACCACCATGTTTCATGGTGGTGATAATCTTAGGCTAATGTCAGGTGTGGATTTTGTGACACACATTGAGTAAGAAGCCATATATGGCCTCAATTGCACCTTTTTCCCCATATTTGTCATATCCACTATCTCAGGGTTCCTCAATTCCAGCCTTTGACATCCGCTGTCCTACATCTTTTAGACATGTCTCTAATTCTGAGTCAAATAATCAGACTCTGGAGGACTTAACTCCACACTGAGAAGGTAATTCAGCCATTTGATTCAGGCGAGTTGAAACAGAGACACATTTAAAAAGGAGACAGACAGGACACCAGATAATAA
The DNA here is from genome assembly GCF_016077235.1 of Cyprinodon tularosa. Classification (NCBI taxonomy): domain Eukaryota; kingdom Metazoa; phylum Chordata; class Actinopteri; order Cyprinodontiformes; family Cyprinodontidae; genus Cyprinodon; species Cyprinodon tularosa. The sequence goes on along the minus strand of NW_024038982.1, from coordinate 719,468 downwards.
GGCTTGGAACTGATGAACCCTGCTTTACGTCCTCCAACCTGATCTTCCTTCCTGCTGAGTATCTCCGCTCCAGAACACCTTCTTCAGGTGTTTGAAATATCTCTTCATGATGCCAGCAATTGTTGTAGAAGCCTGATAATTACCCACTCATTTAGGTCAGCGTTGTGGCTGGAGGGAGACGCCAAAGATATGCGTGATTGTGGACTGAGAAACTGTACCATAAGTGACATAGTTATAGGGTATTCTTTTAGCCACTGTGGAGCACCACTGGAGAAAAAAAAAAATAAAGTATGAAAACTTTTGCAAGGACCTCTACCTAAATCCATAGGAAAGGAAAGGCAAGACATGGAGAAAAAGCATCAGTCATTTTTTTTTACACTTCTGATTGCACAAAACAGTTTTGATTATAATAACTTGTTTTTGTAAATAATAGGAATGCAAAATTCCAAAAATGGTGAAAGCCACATTAGAAACAAACAGGAAGATGGAATAAAAGGGGAATTTTGTAATCTAATTGGTTCTCCAAAGAGAGGCTTTAGGTCGGCAGGTGGGTATGTGGTAAAAGCAGCCACTTAAGGTGCTGTGAGAACAAGGAGCTAATCTTGCAGCGCTCTCTATAAACCTCAGACTTTCTCTCTGTATTCCTCCCAGGTGGGACTGAATTTTATAAAAGACTCCACAGAGATAACAGCTCCTGTGATATGGACTCAGCATGACTTAAAATTGCACTTGGCATGACTTAGTGCCAAAAACATGTGACGAGCTTTGATATCAGAATGAACTATCCATCAGATGCCGCTGACTGCGAAGCTTTTCTCTGAAGGAATGTGTCCTTAATCCAATTCCTCGGGTGCTTCTGCAGTGTAAAACGAGACTTGAAGCACCATGAGACAGCAATTCAGGCAATGTCCCAGGAGTGATGCTTAACACCGAGGATGAATAGACGCCGCGTTGTCAGAAAGCATCAGGAGAAAAAGGAGACCTTTGAGTTTATGCAAATTAGCAGCCCATCTGCATGTAAAGCCAACAGACCAGAACATGGGAAATAGGATGTTCACTATCAAAGTTCTGCACATTAAAAGTGGATAAAAGTGAGAAAAAAAGAAAGAAAGAAAAGGGGGAGGAACAGAACTGGCTTTGCTTTCTGCAAAGTGAAGTGTGACTGACTTGGCTCATTTGTGCCAGGTTTTGGTGCATCCAAATAAAAGCCCCTGCTCATAATCCTGAGTTTGTCACAGCTCTGGGGCCAATATACAAAAACACAGGACCCCCTGCTCGTACACACTCACATGCACACGTACACATACGGGATGCTCTCAGAAATGCCTTTCATTTTGCAGACGGGCTTCGGAGCAAAGGGTCAGGGTCTGTGAAGCTTCAGCCAGTGTGCTGAAAACCTTATGAGAAAAAATTTCTGCTCTGCTCAAGTCAGCTGGAGCACATTTGCACTCAACAAGCATAACTTAAACGTGGGATGAAGTGTCAGAAGGATGAAAGATGTCTTACACCAAAAAGTCTCACCACTGTCTGTGAATCCTCTTCTCTTAGATTAAAACTGAATTTTTAACACTCGGTAAAACCTTCATTCCATTGTTACACCCAATTTAAGACACCTTTGATATTATTCCATGTCTGGAAAGAAAATAATACTTCTTTCTGTTTACCTGGAGATGATAGGCCTGCCTTGTTCTTCTATTAGGAGAAAATGACCATGACCGGGCAGCTCGCTGCACATATTGGAAAAATAATGGATGTGAACAAGAAATCACTTGATTATCTTTGCAACAATGTCATGATATCAACGCAACAAACCCAAACAAAAACAATCATAAAACTTATCTTTATTTAGTGTAAAAAAAATCTTATTTGAAGAAATAATTGTTTTTTTTTATATTATATCAAAATCAATAAACTTCAGCATTTAGCATTAGAAACGGTTTCCTATTGTTCTGAAAAAATATTTTCTCCCTTGCATATATCTTCTATTTCTTGTCAGAGATATAAAAGTTTAAATAACTTCATTTTAAAAAATAGACAAATATAACTTAATCAAATACAAAATGCAGCTTTTAAGAGATGAATGCATATTTGCTTTGAGAGAAAAGCAGCTAATGAACCAATCTTTTTCTATTCAGCGATTTTACTTTTGTTCTTCAGACAGCTATTAACCCCTAAAACAACTGCACATGAATTACTACAAAATTTAATTTCTCTTTAGTATTAATAAAATATTTTTGAACTAAAGTGAATTGAAATAATAATAAAAAAAGGTTATTTTTTAAAATCAAATAACTGCTTGTTTTACCCTAGGGTCTAATGATAGCAATGCCATGTTGCAACCACTGGCAATGAGTCATTTACAACACACAACACAGAAGGTTTTTTATCCTACCGTTCTCTGCAGAATTTTTTTAGTTCTGCCAAATTTGGAAATATGAAGCTCTAGCGGAAGTTCAATTGAAGAAACTCTGACTTACCTCCATCAATCAGAAGCTGATCCGTCTCTGAAGCGAGCCAATCAGCTTCGTACTACTCCACCACGAAGCCCAATCAGCGTCCTGCTTCCACTTTATAAACTCTTTCAAAATCCTCATCCCAGCCCGCTATCCTGCAATCGCCATGTCGGATTTTGATTCAGACGACATTCAATTCTCCCTGCTCACAGAGGCTCCCGTTTGGCTGCTCTCGCATCTCCTTCTTCCGCATTGCGCTCCGAGGGCGTGTTGCCGGGCTCCGGTGGACTCTGCTCGGCTGTCTCGGTTGGCCTCCCTCCTGCCTCCTCGTGGTTCATCTCCATCTCCCTCGCCCTCCGCTCTTCAATCTGCTCCGATACCTGGCCGCAAAGACATGCAAGTCCTCCGCTCCCCCGCCAGCGCAGAGGGCTCCAGATGCGCCCGCTCCTCTCATCGTATCGATGCGGGCTTTGGACCTTCTCCAGCTTCCCGATTTGTGGCGGCTCCCACGTCCGGTCCTCCAGCTGTTTGGCAGCTCCCGGCCTCCCTCCACTCCTCTGGACTCTCTAACTCAATCCGTTTCGACGCTGTCCGCACGCTCCGAACTTGGAAAATCCCCGCACTGCCACGTCATCCCTGCCGCTGCCTGCTGAGACGGACCTCCCCACCCCCCTCCTCCCCTCATTCAACATTAAGGAACGCCCGCGGGCCAGCCCTAGGTAAGATGTATCCAACCATGTTTTCTTCCATATCTTCTATCATTAGATTCGCTTCATGCCTTGTCTGCCCCTTATTTAGGCATACACTTATTCCATGCATGCTATATTTCACTAGCCTAGCTCTAATTATTCTAGGGAAACTTGTAATTTAGTCTCTCTTATTCTTCCCTCCCCTGAAGTCGCATCAGCAGGTGACGTCTCAGCTTTTCTTTATCATTGATCAGCCCGTCATCTTACTACCCCTTATTATTTTCTGATCATCGTCTTGTCTCCTCATCATCTGTCGTCTATAATTATAATAATTATTATAATAATAATAATAATCAATAATAATCATAATAATAATATAAAAATAATAAAATAATAAAATAAATATTAAAATAATTAGATAATTAAAAATATTTTAAAAATAATAAATAATAACAAATAATAAGACGATATTATCAATCTCCTGCATGCTCCAATTTACGGGTGCTGGTTCATCCTTAGGTTTTGGGGGGTCTTCAGGTTAGGTTCGTGGTCCACGGCCTTTATTCTACACCCATCATCTGCCCTGGAGGCTACCCCGTTCCATAGCCTGCCGTCGAGGGGCCGTTGGGAAGATCGCATATCCGCCCACCACGATATTTGCAGTAGTAAACTTTATTAGGTCGCTTCTCCCGTTTCTTATGCCCTCACCAGAGCATCATCCGGCAGCAGTTCTAACATTTCATCATCTAGCACATCACGTTCAGGCATTCTAGCTCTCCATTACACCCGAGGGTTACCCCACGTCACTCGATGGTTCTTCATCACCTCAGGATACTTCAGATTCATGCGGCTTCCCTCAGGGTGTATCCTGGGCATCCGTTCCGATTGGAGCAGCTATGTAGTCAGCTACTCACGGGGTTTTTGAGGCTTCCCTCAGTACTGAGCCGATGGTCTTAGCCTATACCTCATCTTCCGCCCAGATCTCATCAATTCTCGCAGCGCAGCACTCTCTGCCTCTAGGTAACTCTAACACAAATACTGGTGGTGGTTCAAACTCTTTCTCATCATTACCTGACCTAACCATGCCCATCCTCTAGCTCGTCTTCTCCTCCTCCTACTCATCAGTTATCAACATTCTTGCTTTGTGCAGCCTTCATGCTGTCTCCCTGCTATACTTATGCTGTCTTAATTCTGGCTTATACGTGCAATCTAACCTTTATGTCAGGCAGCATCATGCCTTCCCTTGTGTGTCTCGTCGTGTCTGGTCTACGTCTCGTCATGTTCTTTACGCCATTTTGATGCATTCCCTAATGCACCAATATGCACCATGTCTGCGTCTCGTCATGCGTCTGTATTTCGTCATGTCTTTTGTTCATATATGTCATCATCCGCAAGATATATGTTTTATGTCATCCGCAAGAATCATCCACAAGATATATGTTCTATGTCATCCGCAAGAATCATCCGCAAGATATATGTTCTATGTCATCCACAAGAATCATCCGCAAGATATATGTTCTATGTCATCCGCAAGAATCATCCGCAAGATCATCATCAAACTCATCCGCAAGATTCATCATCATCTCACCTTATGTCAGGCAGCAACATGCCTTCCCTTGTGTGTCTCGTCGTGTCTGGTCTACGTCTCGTCATGCTTTTTACGCCATTTTGGGGTAAGTCATCACCATCATCATGGGTAAGTCATCATCATCATCATCATCATCATCATCATCATCTTGGGTAATCATCATCATCTTGGGTAATCATCATCATCATATTGGGTAATCATCATCATCATCTTGGGTAAGCATCATCATCATCACGGGTAAGTCGTCTTCATCATCATCATCATCATCATCATGGGTAAGTCATCACCATCATCACGGGTAAGTCGTCTTCATCATCATCATCATCATCATCATGGGTAAGTCATCACCATCATCATGAGTAAGTCATCATCATCATCATCACCATCCTGGGTTAGCATCATCATCACGGGTAAGTCGTCTTCATCATCATCATCATCATCATCATCATGGGTAAATCATCATCATCATCATCATGGGTAAATCATCATCATCATCATCATCATGGGTAAATCATCATCATCATCATGGGTAAATCATCATCATCATCATCATGGGTTCATCATCATCATGGGTTCATCATCATCATGGGTTCATCATCATGGGTTCATCATCATCATGGGTTCATCATCATCACGGGTAAATCATCATCATCATCATCATGGGTTCATCATCATCATGGGATCATCATCATCATCATGGGATCATCATCATCATCATGGGTTCATCATCATCATCATGGGTTCATCATCATCATGGATTCATCATCATCATGGGTTCATCATCATCATGGGTTCATCATCATCATGGGATCATCATCATCATCATGGGTTCATCATCATCATCATGGGTTCATCATCATCACGGGTTCATCATCATCATGGGTTCATCATCATCACGGGTTCATCATCATCACGGGTTCATCATCATCACGGGTTCATCATCATCATGGGTTCATCATCATCATCATGGGTTCATCATCATCATCATGGGTTCATCATCATCATCATGGGATCATCATCATCATCATCATCATGGGTTCATCATCATCATCATGGGATCATCATCATCATCATGGGTTCATCATCATCATCATGGGTTCATCATCATCACGGGTTCATCATCATCATGGGTTCATCATCATCACGGGTTCATCATCATCACGGGTTCATCATCATCACGGGTTCATCATCATCATGGGTTCATCATCATCATCATGGGTTCATCATCATCATCATGGGTTCATCATCATCATCATGGGATCATCATCATCATCATCATCATGGGTTCATCATCATCATCATGGGATCATCATCATGGGCTCATAATCATCATCATCATCATGGGCTCATAATCATCATCATCATCATCATCATGGGCTCATAATCATCATCATCATCATCATCATCATCATCATGGGCTCATCATCATCATCATCATCATCATCATGGGTAAATCATCATCATCATCATCATCATCATCATCATGGGTAAATCATCATCATCATCATCATCATCATGGGTAAATCATGGGTTCATCATCATCATCATGGGTTCATCATCATCATCATGGGTTCATCATCATCATCATGGGTTCATCATCATCATCATGGGTAAATCATCATCATCATGGGTTCATCATCATCATCATGGGTAAATCATCATCATCATCATGGGTTAATCATCATCATGGGTTCATCATCATCGTCATCATCATCATCGTCATCATCATCATGGGTTCATCATCATCGTCATCATCATCGGTAAGTCATCACCATCGTCATCGGTAAGTCATCATCAACAACCTGGCTCGGTAAGTTGTTTACAAACCTTCTCAGCATTTCATTACGCATTCTTTATTCTGTCCCTAGTGTATGCCCTACGAGCATACGGACTCTCCGGCCTCGACCTCGGCTTTTTGAGGGAACATCCCTATTCACATTCATCTACTCATGCATGTTAAAGCATAATTCAGCATGAATGTTCCTGCCGAGGTCTGAGCGCCAAAGACTATACTTTCTTCAATAAATTCTTCTAATTATCTTTTCTCTCTGTGTGAGTTTTTCAGATTGAAATGAAGCTCTAGCGGAAGTTCAATTGAAGAAACTCTGACTTACCTCCATCAATCAGAAGCTGATCCGTCTCTGAAGCGAGCCAATCAGCTTCGTACTACTCCACCACGAAGCCCAATCAGCGTCCTGCTTCCACTTTATAAACTCTTTCAAAATCCTCATCCCAGCCCGCTATCCTGCAATCGCCATGTCGGATTTTGATTCAGACGACATTCACCCACCTCCATCCCCTTCTCCGCCATCGCAGCTGAATCGTCCTCCATGACACGACTTCACCTCAACCTCATCAGAGAGTATTAATCCCAGTTGTCACCATCCCTCGTCTCATCGCATTGGTCCGGCAGAAGACCACCATGTTGAGCCCGGTTCTGCCAGAGGTTTCTTCCCAAAGGGGAGTTTTTCCTCTCCACTGTCGCTTCATGCTTGCTCATCATGGACAGTTCACGGTACCTGCATCACCGAGCAGGACCTCTATATCCCGAGTCTGAGTGAAGCCCCGGCGTCAGCTCCCTCAGTCTTCTAGTCCCACAATTCTGCACAGCAGATCACCTTGTCAACCAGCTCGGATTAAACCACCACCAGTTTCAGGCCGGGGGGAACATCCCTATTCACATTCATCTACTCATGCATGTTAAAGCATAATTCAGCATGAATGTTCCTGCCGAGGTCTGAGCGCCAAAGACTATACTTTCTTCAATAAATTCTTCTAATTATCTTTTCTCTCTGTGTGAGTTTTTCAGATTGAAATTTGAGCTGAAATAGCCTTAAAGCCCTCCCACAGCATCTAAATAAGATTTATATGTAAGCTAGGCCACTCCAACACATTCATTCTTTGTATTACTATATACTTTAAATGTGGACTTGGTAGTCTGCATTGAACCATTGTTCTGCTGCATTCCCAAAAAACACTTTTCAGGGTCCCAAACTGATAACCGCATATTTCTCTTTCTAGATTTCCAGATAGATTTAATCATCCAGGTTCTAAAGCAATAAGCAGCACCTGGCCATCATGCTACCACCACCATTTTTGACTGAGGAATATTCCTGAAATTCTAGTAAGCTTTACAGAAAGTTATCAATTTGTCTCATCAGTTGATGGGATATTTTCCCACTGTCATCAAACCTTCATCAACATGCTGTGGCCAGTGGCCATTTTTGGTTTAGGATAATTGTCTCATTGTTAAATTATGAAGACTTATCTTGATTGAAGATGTTCTGGATTCTCTTTCTGGATGAGTTGTGGAGTAATCTTGAAGGGTCAGTCACTGCAGGCAAGCTTCACGGCCGATTTTTTGATAAAGGCTCACAATTTTTACTGGTGTCTATTTTTATTTTTTTTTTTAGAAAAAATAGTTTTGTAACCCATTTCACTCTGATAAATGTCAAGGATTCTGTTCCTTGTTGAATTTGTTAGGATCAGTTATGAATATAGTAACAGATTGTAAGAACAAGATGTCGGGCAAAGAAGAGAAAACAAAGACAGCTCCAAAGCCAGTACAATAATCTCTCCCTTGACAAGTTCAAACATTCCTAGAGGCAGAAAGCTGATTTAAGGCATGTTTATTTAGGAGGTTCATGGCCTTGGGTGATGAGGTTTGATCTGGACACATTTCAACTGCTGGGATGACAACTGGGATCTGACTTATTTGAAATCGATGTGGTTCACTGGTATGAGCCCCCCCCCCCCCCCCCCCCACCCCCCCACCCCCCCCGTTAGCTGTTTTTTAAAGTAACTGAATAAAAACAAAAATGGCCCTGCTTTGTTTTGTGAACACTGACAGTGCAGGGTTCATCTAAATAGCTTTTTATTCCTGTAACATGGTGGCATTAATCCTTCACAAAAACAGAACAGCATGATATCCTGAGCTTGACCACGATAATTTTCTTATATTTTAACATATTTTATATGGTAGTCCTTCTATATTTTATAGTTTTCAGGTAAAATATCAATTTATAAATAAAGAAATATACATTTTTTAATATTACGTTTGTCAAATGACACCAGATAGTAAGTATGACCCCTCTAGGTTGGTTAAAGGCTAAAAGACTGAATTAAAAATTGAGAGTGATTTAAAACTTTTGTGATCAGATTTAAAATTTTATGCTAATTTGATTTCAAGTTAAATCATAGCAAAGTAAGAAAAATGTTAATAAAAATCATGCAGCTTTCTATACATCCAGTTAAATTTTAACTTTAAGAAACTGGATTTTTAAATGTATACATCTCTACACAGAACAAGAGAGATATAATCTGCAAAGTATTATAAGAAATGTAATTATACATCCATGTGCTCCTTCTTTTGGCACTCCCATAACCAATCAAAATACAGAAAGTCAATTTATATATGCAGAGTTCAAATATTCTAACCTAGTCTAGTGTTCCTGTTCTGAACGTCAACTAAGGGAGCTCCAGCTTCACATTGATCATGGTGCACCCCAAATGCACCAGGGAGCACTATCACAGATCCTTCCTCAAAGCAGCTATAAGACTTTAAAACCATCACTGTTCCCAAAAAAAAAACTAAATAAGTTGTTACATTCATGCTGAATGAATTTTTGCACAGGTTGAAATTTTTGTACAGTTTCTGTCCTAGTCACTTAAATAACATTCTATTTTCATTTTTGGACATCTCTCGTGTTGCTGCTGTTTTTCACATATCCCCTACTGCAGGGATGTCAAACTGGTTCCAGAAAGGGCCGAGTGGCTGCAGGTTTTCTTTCCAACCAAGCAATAGGTTGCGATAGCACACCAGACTCCATTCATCTCATTAAGTCATCATGTTGACTAACTCAAGACTAGACTCACTTGATGAGATGAATGGAGTCTGGTGTGCTATTGCTTGGTTGGAAAGAAAACCTGCAGCCACTGGGCCCTTTCTGGAACCAGTTTGACACCCCTGCCCTACTGTAAAAAAAAATCCACAGCTGTATATTGATTAGTGTTGCGCCGATGCCATTTTTTGGCCCCGATACCGATACCATAATAATGTAAAATAATTGCCATCATGGCTTTGTCGAGCTGCTGCCTACCTTTGTGAAGCAGGAAAAAATCTAAAGCAAAGTGAATCCAGTAGAACTCTTTATTGTCTACCTGGAATGGGTGACATAGTTGAATAAACTTATGGCTCTCGAAATGGTATCAGTGCCCTATTTGTTGGTACTCGCCGATTCCGATACCATCATTTTAGGGCAGTATCGGGGCCCCGTCCGATACTGGTATCGGTGCAACACTAATATTGATTAAATATTCTTCAGATAAAAATACTGTTCAGTACAGTTCTTTGTTTATTTTCTTATCTGTTATTTTTATACAGTTTTCTAATGTCCACATTGTGTGACCACTTCTGCTATAACCTTTTGCTGCTGTAACACCACAATTTCCCCATTGTGGGACAATAAAGGGATTTTCGATTCAATTCTATTGTATCATCATAAAAGTAATGCAACAGTTGCCCAAGCCAAACTGAGAGTTTAAATATGTGTGTGTGTGTGTGTTTTTTTTTTTCAATCTAGTGCTTGTGTTTCTCTCCCTTTCTAATGCCCCTTTCGGGAACTCTCCATATGACCCATAACAAAAATCACCATTGCTAGTTGGTGCATTCAAAATAGGTGAAACAAAGAGAGAAATGTGATATAATTGCAACAATAACTCTCAGAGCTCCCTTGACAAATTATCTGTGTGTTCTTTTCTCAATTAGAGGATCAGGCTGCTTTTACAAATGAGGACAGGGGTCAAACACAGTGTGACTAAGGTCAGGGGGCCTTTAATATACGTCAACAATAATTTTCTGTCTCACTGGGCATGATGTGGTCCATCTAATGGGTATAAATGAGAGTTTGCTTTGAAAATAAACTGTCTAAAAAAAAACTGAAATTGTGAATTGCTTTCTTGTGAACAATCTTTAATCTTTCATTAGAAAAGTCAGTGAAACAAAAAGGTAGTTTTGATTTTAAATATAGAGGAGATTTAAATTAGCTGCAGTCTTTGAAGTAATGACTTAAAACTCTTTTCCTGCATTCCCTTTGCAGCCTCTAACAGGTTCACTTCCATATATATATATATATATATATATATATATATATATATATATATATATATATATATATATATATATATATATATATATATATATATATATATATATATATATATATATGTGTGTGTGATTAATTAATTATTGAAATAATCAACTAATCAATTAATTATTAAATGGAGAATAGAGACTGTGAAACATGCCTATATCTGACAGAGCAACCTACTTGAAGCAGCAGTTATACAAAAAATGTAAAAAATTATATAAACATTTTGCTTTTAAGATAAATCTTGTTTTCATCTGCCAATAGGCTTTATCCAGAACTCCTCAAGTGGAAAATATTTTGGTTCACCTGGTTTAATTTCATAAAATACCTTGTTTAAGGATTTGTTGGCTATCTGATTATCTATCTATTAATCAAAAAATAATTGAGAAATAGATGGATTTGCAAAAATAATCGTTAGTTACAGCCCTTATATATAAACACATATTATTAAACTCTTGTTTATTCATCTTACTTCAGGTTTGTCTTCTTCTTCTTCTTTTGTTATTTGTAAATGTAAAAAATGTATAACTGTAAAGAGCATTCAGAAAGCGTAAGTCATCTCTCAGTTGTTATTACATTTATCATAATATTTTCAGAACAGCTTTTTAAAAAAGCACAACATTAAAGAAAGCACTACAACATTGACAAAGCACTACAACATTAAACAAAGCACTTGAAGATTAACAAAGCACTAAAACATCAACAAACGCACTACAACATTAACAAAGCACTATAACATTAAAGAAAGCACTACAACATTAACGAACTAGGAGAGGTACAGTATGTCCCAGTGGGAGACCTAAGAGATCGCTGAATGGACAACAGCTAATTTCAGTTTTGAACCAGAAGTCATTCTGGCTTTAATTTATTTTTTAAAAACATTAATGTTCTCGTTGATCAGAACCTTGTTAATGCTATTCGTGAGTATTTTGAGTTCGGACATACATGAGGTGATACTGGACATGCTCAGGACCAACCACTATGTGTCCGTTAGTATGCGTTCACTAAAGACTCCTTTTTTTTTTTTCCCCCAACTTTCTTTATTGAATTTTACAACTTGACACACAACAAACAATGAAAACACAGTAGTTTTCAAAGAAGTTCAAGCTGATTTCTCCCAGAACCCAGCCCACCCCAAACGCACCCCATCCAGGTCCAAGCACAGGACAAACAGCCTGCTGGGATCCAGTCCCTATAGCAGTTTCTAACAACACAACTTACACACACATCCATCCACACATATTCGAAAGGAGGCAGGAAAAGAAATTGAAAAAAATAAAAATAATAATACTGATACTAAGTAAATAAATAAATATGTACTTAAGCGTACATATTATTAAGTTAAACAAGTATACAAATAAATTACAAATGAAAAATAAATAAATAAATAAATAAATAAATAAATTATAAGACGAAGAGTATATATCGGTTAAAAAGAAAAGAAATGGGTTGGATATCAATGAGAAGGCCTGCAGATAATTTAATTTTCTTCTGAATCAGGTAGCAAGGTCATGTTACCCACAATAGATAGGAAAGGTCTCCAAGTCTCCATAAATTTACTGGAGGAACCCTTAAGTGAAAATCTGAGTTTTTCCAGCTTCAGGTTGTAAAGAACTTCTCTGACCCAATAGTCATGAGACGGGGGGACGTTTAGTTTCCATCTAAGTAAAATAAGTCTTCGAGCCAAAAGGGTAGTGAAGGATAGGGCTCGTTTCAAAGAACGCGAAAGGCCCGGGTCTGGAGGGATGCCAAATATAGCCGATAACGGATTGGGGAGAATTGTCTGATTATATGCTTGGCTTAGTGTTTTAAAAATGTTACCCCAATATCCGGTTAGCTTTGGGCATGCCCAAAACATGTGGGTATGGTTAGCTGGTGACTGTCCGCACCTATTGCAAATGTCGCTGACTGATGGGTAAATCTTTGCTAATTTTGCGTTTGTGTAATGCGCTTTATAGAATATTTTGCACTGTATTAAAACATGCCGGGCACAGATCGAGGACTTATGAATTAAATTCTTGGCAGCCTCCCACTGCTCCTCCTCCATCCCAGCACCCAACTCCCCCTCCCATGCTGATTTAACAAAGGCTGCAGGTCTTAAAGTATTATTGTTATTGATAGAATTATATACAAATGAAATAATTTTTTTCCGTTGTGGGTCTAATTGTAGAAGAGTATCTAAAAGTGTTTCAGGGGGTCGATTACCGAAATGTGGAAACACCTTTTTAACATAATCCCTGGCCTGAAAGAACCGAAAGAGATGAGAATTAGGCAGTTGGAATTTTGATGAAAGTTCAGCAAAGGATGAAAAGATATTATTGTTATAAAGATCATTTACAGTCTTGATCCCTCCGTCGTGCCACGAGTTAAAAACTGAATCCGTGACTGAAGGCATGAAGTTACAATTTTTAGTTAAGGGGGTTTGTATCGAAGGTCCATGCAGGCCAAACTGTTTCCTGAATTGGATCCAAATCTTTAATGTGGGCTAAAGACTCCTTTGAAAGAAGCCGGGCTACATAGAAGAGGCAATTACTCTCCACTTCCTGAAGTTAGGCATGCCATTTTGGCCGAGCTGAGATGACCAGGGCAACTATTTGGCTACTGGACCATTTTGTTTATTAATGTTGTAGTCTTTTGTTAATGTTGTAGTGCTTTCTTTAATTTTGCTGTGTTTTCTTTAATTTTGTAGTACTTTTGTAATTTTATAATTGTGCTGCTTTAATGTTTTAGTGGTTTGCACCTCAGGACCACCATATTCTTCTCCCTGACTTAGCTTTGTGAAATCAACTTCCTCTTATCAAGGATCCTTATTAATTCCAATTCTGATAACAGACTAAAATTAGTAAAACCACAAAGAGACAAAAAAGTCCATAGATTGCAAAATTTAGTACCTATTCCACTTCAAGGGATGTTGAGACCAAATAAGAATAGCATACCAAACCAAACTTTATTTATGAAACACTTTTCCAGCATGCAGCAACGCAAAGTGCTTTAAAATGTAAAAACTGTTTAAAAACAGGTCATCACACAAAATGTTTACAAAGAAAAAAGGAGAACAAACACACAAACCTTTCTCGCAGTCACAAAACCACACACACACACACACACACACACACACACACACACACACACACACACACACACACACACACACACACACACACGTGACGGAAAGGCATGTGTTATGGGCCATTGCTAAAACTTCACCAGCAACTTTGCAATAGAGTATACAGTCTTTTAAAACCATCATCCTTATGCGGACCAGGTTTTAGGTCCCCATGAGGGGGTAGGTCCTTATGATGTGACTGTGTAAACAGACTAAAGACCCCGTGAAGTCATAAAAAAAAGAGTACACACACACACACACAGCCACACACACATACACACCACAACCAGTTACTAATTTTAACAGCCTTTCGGAATGTTGGTCCTTTGTGATGTCATAACCCCACCCACCCCCCAACACCTCCCCTCCCCCATCCTTCCTGTCCATCCCCCAAAATAGGGGGCGGAGTTGGTCTATGGTGATGTCATAACATTAGAATGTGGGTGTGTCAGAGAATATGATCAGTTCCGACTAGCTTCGGAGGTGATCAGACTGAATAATTGTAAGAAACTTTGGATGATTTTCAATTCTTCAAAATGCAGTCAAATTTTTGTGAAGATCTGGACTTGGAGAAGGAGCCGGTATTTGGATCTGAAACAAACAAATACTTCTATAAAGAAAGCCTGTTCTTTGGACCAACTGGACAAATTGCCACGTGCATAAATCGGGACACCGGAGAGACTGTTGCAATAAAATTCGTAACAGAGATGGAGGATTTCACGAATGCGGAAACGAAGATCTTGAGAAAAATCAAAGCGCTTGGATCGGAGAACTACAATATAGTGAAGTTTCATGAAGATTTTTACTACAAAAGAAATCGGTGCCTTGTTTTTCAAAAACTGGATATCGATTTGGAAGACTTTACAGATCTAATTATAGGTGATGGACTACATTTGTTTGATATTCGACTTATCGCTCAACAGGTACTGGTGGCTTTAAATTTTCTACATAGTAATGGAATAGCTCATAGAGATATAAAGCCTGACAACATAATGCTGGTAGACCGCTTCTCTCTAAAAGTGAAACTAATCGATATGGGTTGCTCTGAGGAGATAGAAATAATGGAAAATAGTTGTGCTTACCCTCACCCTTACATGCCTCCGGAGGAAATTATGTCTGAAAAGCTAGATGCTAGTTTGGATATGTGGTGTCTAGCCCACACTTTGATCTATTTCTACCTTAAAGATCAGCTGTTTGAATATGATACTATCGAAGAAACATTAGCGGCAATTGTTAAAATGTTTGGTGAACCACAATGCAGTAATAATTTTTCCTTTTGGAAAAGGAAAATTAAGAAGTATGAGCCAGAGCTGAAGCTGAATTCTTTGGACGACCTGCTGGAAATCCGTCCAGCAGCACAAGACCCCATTGAAAGGGAGGATTTACTAAGTTTCATAGATTTTCTAAAGCAAATGCTAGTTCCTACACCGCAAGAACGTATTACCTCAGCAGCTGCACTTAAACACAGCTTTATTACCATGGACCATTTGTCTAACTTCGAAAGCAGCAGCCCTTATGTCCTTGAAGCCCATGAGGCAATGAGAACTTACAAATTCATGACACCACAAAGTTTGGGAGCCACATCCCCTTCTGGCAACAGTTCCTCTGTCTGTTCAGGCAACTATGCATCACCGACAGGTAATAGGGTAAGTTTTTCATCTCCAAAAGATGAAACTGAGACCATCCTGACTCCACTTGGGCTACTAAGAACTGATAGTGCAACATTTTGGTCGGAATTTTTCTCAACAAATGATTTGGTTTTTGAATCCGAAACAAGCAAATACCTCTTGAAAGAAAGTCTAGGCTTAGGAGGAACAGCGATAATTACCAAGTTTATAAACCAAGAAACTGGAGAGACTGTTGTAATAAAATTAGCAATAGACAAGGACAATACCGATATAAGTGAGGAAAAAAGGATCTTGAATAAAATCAAAGCGCTTGGATCTGAGAACTACAACATAGTGAAGTTTTATGAAGATTTTTACTACCAAAAAAAACAGTGCCTTGTGTTTGAAAAACTGGATATCGATCTGGAAGACTTTACAGAGGTAATTGTAGGTGGTGGACTACATTTGTGTGACATTCGACTTATCGCTCAACAGGTACTGGTGGCTTTAGACTTTCTACATAGTAATGGAATAGCACATAGAGATCTCAAGCCTGACAACATAATGCTGGTAGACCGCTCCTCTCTAAAAGTGAAATTAATCGATATGGGTTTCACTGAGGAGATAGAACTAATGGAAAATATTTGTGTTAACCCTCTTTGTTTCATGCCTCCGGAGGAAATGATGTCTGACAAGCTAGATGCTAGTTTTGATATGTGGTGTCTAGCCCTCACTTTGATCTATTTCTACCTTCAAGATCAGCTGTTTGAATATGATACTATCGAAGAAACATTGGCGGCAATTGTTAAAATGTTTGGTGAACCACACTGCAGTAAAAATTTTTTCTTTTGGAAAAGGAAAATTGAGAAGTATGAGCCAGAGCTGAGGCTGAATTCTTTGGACGACCTGCTGGAAATCCGTCCAGCAACACAAGACCCCATTGAAAGGGAGGATTTACTAAGTTTCATAGATTTTCTAAAGCAAATGCTAGTTCCTACACCGCAAGAACGTATTACCTCAGCAGCTGCACTTAAACACAGCTTTATTACCATGGACCATTTGTCTAACTTCGAAAGCAGCAGCCCTTATGTCCTTGAAGCCCATGAGGCAATGAGAACTTACAAATTCATGACACCACAAAGTTTGGGATCCACATCCTCTTCTGGCAACAGTTCCTCTGTCTGTTCAGGCAACTATGCATCACCGACAGGTAATAGGGTAAGTTTTTCATCTCCAAAAGATGAAACTGAGACCATCCTGACTCCACTTGGGCTACTAAGAACTGATAGTGCAACATTTTGGTCGGAATTTTTCTCAACAAATGATTTGGTTTTTGAATCCGAAACAAGCAAATACCTCTTGAAAGAAAGTCTAGGCTTAGGAGGAACAGCGATAATTACCAAGTTTATAAACCAAGAAACTGGAGAGACTGTTGTAATAAAATTAGCAATAGACAAGGACAATACCGATATAAGTGAGGAAAAAAGGATCTTGAATAAAATCAAAGCGCTTGGATCTGAGAACTACAACATAGTGAAGTTTTATGAAGATTTTTACTACCAAAAAAAACAGTGCCTTGTGTTTGAAAAACTGGATATCGATCTGGAAGACTTTACAGAGGTAATTGTAGGTGGTGGACTACATTTGTGTGACATTCGACTTATCGCTCAACAGGTACTGGTGGCTTTAGACTTTCTACATAGTAATGGAATAGCACATAGAGATCTCAAGCCTGACAACATAATGCTGGTAGACCGCTCCTCTCTAAAAGTGAAATTAATCGATATGGGTTTCACTGAGGAGATAGAACTAATGGAAAATATTTGTGTTAACCCTCTTTGTTTCATGCCTCCGGAGGAAATGATGTCTGACAAGCTAGATGCTAGTTTTGATATGTGGTGTCTAGCCCTCACTTTGATCTATTTCTACCTTCAAGATCAGCTGTTTGAATATGATACTATCGAAGAAACATTGGCGGCAATTGTTAAAATGTTTGGTGAACCACACTGCAGTAAAAATTTTTTCTTTTGGAAAAGGAAAATTGAGAAGTATGAGCCAGAGCTGAGGCTGAATTCTTTGGACGACCTGCTGGAAATCCGTCCAGCAACACAAGACCCCATTGAAAGGGAGGATTTACTAAGTTTCATAGATTTTCTAAAGCAAATGCTAGTTCCTACACCGCAAGAACGTATTACCTCAGCAGCTGCACTTAAACACAGCTTTATTACCATGGACCATTTGTCTAACTTCGAAAGCAGCAGCCCTTATGTCCTTGAAGCCCATGAGGCAATGAGAACTTACAAATTCATGACACCACAAACCAAAAAACATGCTTGTGTTGAAAAACTGGATATCGATCTGGAAGACTTTACAGGGAATTGTAGTGTGACTAATTTGTGGACATTCGACTATGCTCACAGACTGTGGCTTAGACTTTCTACTAGTAATGGAATAGCACATAGAGATCTCAAGCTACAACATAATGCGGTAGACCGCTCCTCTAAATGAATTAATCGATATGGTTCACTGAGGAGATAGAACATGGAATATTTGGTTAACCCTCTTTGTTCATGCTCGAGAAATGATGTCGACAAGTAGAATGCTAGTCTTGATATGTGGTGTCTGGACCTCACTTTGATCTAGTTTACTGCAAGATACAGCTTTGAATATGATACTATCGAAAAAACATTGGCGCAATGTTAAATGTTTGGTGAACCACGCAGTAAATTTTTTCTTTTGGAAAAGGAAAATGAGATATGAGCAAGCTGAGTGATTCTTTGGACACTGCTGAAATCCTCACAACACAAACCCATTGAGGAGGTTGAGAGCCACATCATTATACCCCAAACGAGAGATAAACAACCCTGAAAAATTTACAAAATTTCTTTCAGAAAAACAAACCTCCCCTTCTAGCAACAATTACTGTGTCTGTTCAGGCAACTGTGCCTCCAATTCAGAAAAACAAGGCTCTGCTTCTGGCAGCAATATTGACGGTCAATGTTCAGGCAACTGTGCACCACCGACAGTTAATGATAAGAAGTTCAAAGAGGAGAGCCTTAATCATAGTTCAGAGACTGACTACCCTGGACAATGCAAAGACAGCTTGTCAGTGGATTCATGTGGTGGGACCTCATTAAGGTTGTGCTGCAGGAACACCTCTTCTCAAAAAAACATAGTTATTGGGTCAGGTTTATACACAGAATCACCGTTGACTGGTGATCTGAAAGATGAATCAACAACCATCTTGATGACTAATGATCAACAGCCAGCTGATTGTGGTAATAAACAAGTGAAAATACTGAACAGTCCACTTAAGAAGGGAACAATAATGACTAGTAGTCCCAACAAAGAGGTGGTGGAAATAAAGAACAAGTCTAAAACTGTAACATTTAATCCTGTTATTGTGACTATACCTAATCAATCTCATTATTCATCTCATTCAAGTGATCAACAAGAGAAAATACAGAGTAGCTTATCAGAACATTCAGGTTTTACAGCTGATTCCTCCTTATTGAAGCCCAATTTGGACTCACCCCTGTTCCACAAAAGATTACCAGCATCAGTTAGTCTCTCTGAACAGAAACAAGTATCACCACCCAGCTGTGTGGTGATGGATAAAAAACTAAATACTGAGGAAAAACTCTCAAAAAAGTCTGAAGACACCAAACTCCATGTCCAGGATAACACAAGCTTAACAAGCTGTGAGGACCCCTCACATCTGGTTGAAGTTAAAACCCGCAAGAAATATTGGAAGAGAGTAAAGAATTTTTTCTCAAACATGAACTGGTTTGGCCTTTGTCTCCCAACAAAAAAATAATATCACTGCTTCCATGGGCGTAGGTTTGCATAGGGACCATAGGGACATGTTCCTACCAAAATTTTAAACCAACTTAATTGTCCCTACCAATAATTTGATGTGAGCAACACGAGCAACAACTGATAACAAAATTAGGGCAGAAACAAAAATTATTTTGCAAATCGATTAGTCTGTCGATAATTTTTTTTTTGATGAATCGATTAATTGGATAGCCAAAGGTTCTTTAAAGAAGATTATTAATGACATTAAAACCAGGTGAAACAGAAATATTTCTTCTTGAGGGGTTCGGGATGGAGAATATTGACAGACAAAAACATTTCTTTTTATCTTATATGCAAAATGTTTATATATATATTTTTTTGGGCTACCATGGAGTTTGCATGTTCTCCCTGTGCATACGTGGGTTCTCTCCGGGTACCCCGGCTTCCTCCCACAATCGAAAAAGATGACTGTTATCTGTCTTATCATTATCAGTTACCAATTCTGTTTCCCTGGAAATAGAAAAGGTGAAATCAGTTGAAAAGCAGACTCCATGTCTACAAAGTATAAGTCAAATAATTTACCTGACCTCCTAAAAGCAAAAAACCTCATTATAAGTAAAAAAAAAAATCTATCTCAATGTAAAATGTTAAAATCATAACACAAAGGTTGCATACATGGGTTCTCTCCGGGTACTCCGGCTTCCTCCCACAGTCGAAAAAGATGACTGTTAGGCTAATTGGCTTCACTAAATTCTCCTTAGGTGTGAGTGTGTGCGTGAATGGTTGTTTGTCCTGTTTGTCTCTGTGTTGTCCTGTCCTGGGTGTAACCCGCCTCTCGCCCGTAGACAGCTGGAGATAGGCACCAGCACCCCTCGCAACCCTACTTGGGATTAAGCGTGTAAAGAAAATGGATGCATGGATGGATGTAAAGAAAACAAAAAAACTAAAATAATAATATATATACCTAAAAAATGCACATTTGCAATCAAGCCAGTGGACAATGTTAAATGAATAGAGCCCTGGAATCACATCCTAGATTGAAAAGACATTTAACCGTTTTTCCCCATGATGATACTTTTCATGGTAAAAGATGTATTTGCTGAGAATTTTAATGTTTAGTTCTTATCATTATCAGTTACCAATTCTGTTTCCCTGGAAATAGAAAAGGTAAAATCAGTTGAAAAGCAGACTCCTTCATGTCTACAAAGTATAAGTCAAATAATTAACCTGACCTCCTAAAAGCAAAAAACCTCATTATAAGTAAAAAAAAAAAGATCTATCTCAATGTAAAATGTTAAAATCATAACACAAAGGTTGCATACGTGGGTTCTCTCCGGGTACTCCGGCTTCCTCCCACAGTCGAAAAAGATGACTGTTAGGCTAATTGGCTTCTCTAAATTCTCCTTAGGTGTGAGTGTGTGCGTGAATGGTTGTTTGTCCTGTTTGTCTCTGTGTTGCCCTGTCCTGGGTGTAACCCGCCTCTCGCCCGTAGACAGCTGGAGATAGGCACCAGCACCCCTCGCGACCCCACTTGGGATTAAGCGTGTAAAGAAAATGGATGCATGGATGGATGTAAAGAAAACAAAAAAAAACTAAAATAATAATATATATACCTAAATAATGCACATTTGCAATCAAGCCAGTGGACAATGTTAAATGAATAGAGCCCTGGAATCACATTAGACACAAATCTAATTACAAAAGATATTTTAACCGTTTTTCCCCATGATGATACTTTTCATGGTAAAAGATGTATTTGCTGAGAATTTTAATGTTTAGTTCTTATCATTATCAGTTACCAATTCTGTTTCCCTGGAAATAGAAAAGGTAAAATCAGTTGAAAAGCAGACTCCTTCATGTCTACAAAGTATAAGTCAAATGATTAACCTGACCTCCTAAAAGCAAAAAACCTCATTATAAGTAAAAAAAAAAAAAGATCCATCTCCATGTAAAATGTTAAAATCATAACACAAAGATGTTTCACACTGATAACAAGTTTAGCTCTTCAGAAACAGGGTCAGTCTGAGGACACATCTGACAAGGCGGGAGGTTTAATGTCAGCGCTCCCCTTCCCCAGTGGCAGCTGATTATCAGAGTTCATTCTCCAATCCAGAAAACTTTGTCAATACTTATGTAACCCACTACTGAGTATGTACACGTCAAGGGTAGACAAGATTCTAATAGGTTAGAGAACTAAAGAAACTAGGTTCTAGAGAGAATGAAAAACACAGTGCAATTAAAAAAAGCCCACACCAGGATATAAAGTTAGAATTATTTACAATTACCCAAATTAAAATTACACTATTTTAAAATGAATTATCCTACAAAAATAGGCATTAGTCCTTTAACTCCTCCAAAGTGGAAAATAGAGTTTCTTTAAAGTTGTAGTCCAAAAGGAAAGAGTTCCTTCCAAAAAAAAATGCAAAACATTAATCCCAGGTTCAGTCTGTAATGTGTCAATTGAAGTCAGTCTTATTCAATGTGATGTGACTCAAGACTGCAGTAAAGTTGGCAATATATTGACAGATTTGGCTGTTCTGGATTAATAACTCGTCAGTGGATGGTTTATTCTACAAAACAGAAACCATTCCGCAACCACAGCAAGGCAGACAGTGAGCTACAACCGTAGTTTCCTGAAAATTAGTCTTCTATCGCGCTGGAAGAATGACATTGGACCCTATGCAGAGCTCGCTCCTCTGAAAATGCTTAGGGACTGTCTGCAAGTTGCAACACCGTAAAAAAAAAAAGAGAGAAATATTCAAAAGCGTCACCAAGAAGAGGTGGATTATAATCAAATTAATTTCATCTGTATCTCATCTCATGTCTTTCATACCACAATAATTGGATTCGAAAATAATACTTTTTTGAGGAATTTCCCACAGCCTGAATGAAAAATGGCACCTCTATTTTATGATTAGAATAAGTATAAAATGAGCGTCTACACTATACATCATTGTAATGCCACCAAGCTTGTAGCACACATAGATAACCTCATCTGGATCACACAAGCTGGATTCCTAACAAAAAGATTCTCATCCATGCATATTATAAGTGTAGTTTCCAGTATTATATTAATTTTCCATTTTCTTAATCATTTCAATGCAATCCTCTAATTTTAATGTGTTCCTTTCATTAAATTTAAGTACTTGTGTTGCTCTATGCCCCTGCGATGTACTGTTCTTTTTCCTTTTTTTTCCTAATGTACAGCACTTTCAATTGTCCTGCCATTGAAATGTGGTATATAAATAAACTTGCCTTGTCTTAAAATTTCCAGAAAGTGTCTAAAAATAAACCCCCCAAATTATGAAATCAATGTAAAAGGATTTTTAAACACACACACATATATATATATATATATACCTTTAAAAACTACCTTCATTTCTATGTACTCAGTATTTTGTTCTGTCTAGTGTACACTTGTATGGGCTACTGGATCAATGCAGCATGGCCTGGAAGTGATCACTCTCTGAAACTGCTGAGGCGTAATCAAGTCCAGGGTGCTTCAGGTCATCTGCATTGTTGGGTCTGGTGTCTCATATCCTCATGACAGCAAGGCATAAATCTTCAGGTCAGGAGAGTTTTCTGGCCCGTTAAACCTGTTAGAACTGTGCTCATTAAAGCTGATTTTCACACCTTTGCTTTAAAAAGCATGGCCTGCTCAAAAATCCTGCTAGATAGCTATGTCAACTGTGGACTTCAGAACACTGTGGACCAATCAGATGCCTAGGAAACCTATGCAGATGTATTATACAAAGCCATGATATTTTTAATTAAATTAAATTCAGTTTATTTCTATAGCACCAATTCACAACACATGTCATCTCAAGGCACTTTACAATTCAACCAGATCATAAAGTCTGATTGGTTCAAAGTTTTCTATCTAGGGAGAACCAGTTTATTGCATCGACTCATTGACTCGAAGGCAATCCATCACACTAAGCCTGCTTGTAGCGACAGTGGAGAGGAAAAACTTCCTTTTAACAGGAAGATACCTCCAGAAGAACCAGACTCAGTGTGAGCGGCCATCTGCCGAGACCGACTGGGGTTCAAGGAGACAGATGTAAACATAAAGAAAAGAGCAGAGATACAAAAGGAAACTGTCAACCAGCTCCACAGGCCCTATGCAGGAAACACACAGCTTGAGGTACATCCTTTCTTTGTTTTTATTTTGTTTTTGATGTACTGGACGCATTTTATGTGACAAAGAAAAATTCACTGTCGATTTTTGAGATATTCTAATATTTTGACCTGTGCTAATGGCTAGGAAAATCAGAATAAACAAACTGCCTGTTTTATTTATTCAGAAAACCAAAACTCTCAGTTTCTACCTATGCTTTTCCTCACTCATTATGTTGTAACAGCTTCATTTCAACTAATGGTTTAAAATATAGGAAAAAAGGAACAGAAATTGGTTGGAAAGAATATTACTGCTCACTGAAATGATGGGAAATATCTATCCAAATCAACTTAAGTGAAATTTATTAGAAAGAAAAACATTAATATAAATACAGAAATAAACATGTGGCAATTCAGTTGTTAAAAAGACATATAAAACATGTTATTTGATTCATTGACAGGTTTTAACCAGTGTTCATTTAATTTAATTTAGACAATCAATAAAATGAAGTCCTTTTTGACTAATTTCAAAACGAAATAGCAGCTTTAAGGGGTAATCAAATAATAAATCAAATATTTAAAGACTCAAATTTGAGTTGATGATAAATAGACTAACCCATCCTCTCGCCCATTGACAGCTGGAGATAGGCACCAGCACCCCTCGCGACCCCAATTGGGACAAGCCTGTGAGATAATGGATGGATGGAAGGATGGATAAATAGACTAAATAAAAGACTAACGGAATAAATGTTCATGCAGTCATTTAGTGAAACGGTGGGTTAGTCTGCAAACCTAACTTACAATGATTCAGAGTTAGGGGTGACTGAGCTGAAATAGACCTGAATTTGATGAGAAAGGTCTTTTTTTAGGCAATAGTGATTTGATTTAGACTTAGCATCGTTAGAACCGTTAGCATCCGTTAGCATCTCTATCACACGGACAGTTTGGTCTGCAACAATATTTGAACAGTGCTTTTTAAAGCCACAAAACTAAACCAATCACAACATAAACAAATATAATTTTCTCTGCCATTTGTGAATAAATACATGTAAATACCAATTGGTTCGAATGCTTTTAATGAGTCTCTTTCAAAACAAGAATCTTCTTTGAATGATGAAAGGGAAGATCTGTTCAGATCAGTTTTTCATTCTGCCACGCAGACTTTGTGTTTTCTGACTTTGTTCTCATCTTTTCGAAGGACTATTTTGGGAGGTACATATTGCTTCATATCCAAAGTTCTCAGAGAGGAGGTGATGAGGCATTTCTGTGATTTTGGAGATTTTACTTAATCTCAGAACCAGGATTTAAAGGTTCTCAGGATAATAACAAATTCATAGCCTAGTCTATACATTTGTGCAGACTCTTTCAACAATGAAAAATATTTCCCTCCACAGAGTTTCTACTTTTTCAACCTTAAAAATAAGCTCCACATAGAGAAAGATGAAGTCCAGAGCAGTAAGACTGAGACAACTGGAGGCTTCAAACTGTGTTTTATATCTACTTCCTGATGCAAAATGCTATTTAGTTTAGAAACCTGCAGATGAAAGCAGGGATGACGACTGAAAGCGTTCATGGACTGTTGAACTGGAGAGACTGGTGGGGCTTAAGTTTTAACATCCTCTCTAACTGGTTCCACCCATAAGTAATTTTTCTGACCACATATTGCTGAAACCTTTAAAATGGCTTCTGTGGTTGTGAAAAAAAGAAAAACAGATGAAAAGTAACATATTATAGCTTCATTGTGATGAATTTATGATATTTTTATTTGACATAAATCAGATAAATTACCCTAATATAAGATCTTACGTCAACAATTCCTCCATAGCTGTAAAGAGACAAGGATTGTTTTTTTTTTTAACACTAGACGTAGAATGGCTCCTGCAGTTTGTTTTTCTTTTTTGTGAAAAATAAATTAATAATATCTGAATGATAAGTCTCTATCCTGAGTTTAAAAAGAAAAGCAAACAGAAAACTGGAAGCTTAAGCTAAGATATAAATTTTTTTTCAAAAGGCACATCTCCAACCTAAAAAAAATACTTTATATCATCTTAAAAGAAGTTTATACAATAAACCTTTACCTCTCCACTTTCAGTGTAGACGGCTATCTACATTCAGTTTATGGTTATTTGGTAGACCTATTTGATAATTTACATGATTGGTCCATCCTACTATTCTAAGCGAAAGATGCTTTGTGAAATGGAACAATCATATTAAAGGTATAGTGGAGGATGTTCTTTTTATCATCAAAATAAATGGTCCTCCTGATTGTCAATCATTCTGGTGATATGTTAACGTAAGGCCATCCTACGTGCTCGTCTTTATGTTAAGTCTGACATAGTGAAAAATTGCAAATCTTCTTCTGGAAAGTAAACTACGAGCGATGCAAACAGCAACTTTTAAACAGAGTTAGCACGAGGAGAAATGGCCTTGTGCATGCTCTCATACGTGTTTAGTAGGTGTTCCCTGTCGGGAGTGGGTGCAGGATTGTGCATGTGCATTATTTTATCCAAATGGAGAGGGCAGATCATTTAAAAAATTCGCACAATACCTTTGAGTTTAAACTGCCAGAGAAAGTTTCTTTTGCAGGGTGCAAATATCCAAAATGTCAGAAAAGAACCTCTACAGTGTATCCATCTGATTATAACTCTGCTCAATGCGGTTCTAGACCAAATTTCTCAGGGTGGCAGTTTTCAGACCCTAGCAGATAAAAAAAATATTATATTCCAATAAAGAGGAAGTTAATGGTGCAGCATGTACATTTTTATGAGTAAAAATCTCAAAGTGTAAAGCTAAGCAATGAAATCGCTCCAAGCGACCACTCAGTTATAGTACAGGGGCCAGGACAAGTTCTGCAGGGGTACTGGCCCCTGTTGCCCCCCTTAGTTCTGTTTTAAGAACTTTCTTTTCAGCTGAACATTAAACTCTCACAAAGCTGCTGCAGAGCAAACAAGTGAAGAACTACCAAACTCTGTAGATAATAAAATTCAGTTTATAAAATGAAGCTCTAGCGGAAGTTCAATTGAAGAAACTCTGACTTACCTCCATCCAATCAGAAGCTGATCCGTCTGACGCAAGCCAATCAGCTTCGAACTACTCCACCACGAAGCCCAATCAGCATCCTGCTTTCACTTTAAAAGCACCTTCAAATCCCCGTCTCAGCCCGCTATCCAGCAAACGCAATGTCAGATTTTATTCAGACGACAATTCACCCACCTCCACCCCTCCTCCGCCATCGTAGCTGAGTCGTCTTCCATGACATGACTTCTACCCCTACCTCATCAGAGAGTATTAATCCCAGTCATCACCATCCCTCATCTCATTGCAATTGGTCCGGCAGAAGACCACTATGTTGAGCCCGGTTCTGCCAGAGGTTTCTTCCCAAAGGGGAGTTTTTCCTCTCCACTGTCGCTTCATGCTTGCTCATCATGGACAGTTCATGGTACCTGCATCACCAAGCAGGACCTCTACATCCTGAGTCTGAGTGAAGCCCTGGTGTCAGCTCCCTCAGTCTCTGGTCCCACAATTCAACTCAAGCAGATCACCTCGTTAACCAGCTCGAACTAAACCACCACCAGTTTCAGGCCAGGGGGAACATCCCTGTTCTCATTCATCTACTTATGCATGTTAAAGCATAATTCAGCATGAATGTTCCTGCCGAGGCCTGAGCGCCAAAGACTATACTTCTTATCAATAAAATTCTTCTAATTATCTTTTCTCTCTGTGTGAGTTTTTCAGATTGAAATGGTAGTTGCAGACAACGCTGGGAGATTGACATTTAAGCTGTTTTAGGTTGGTAGAAATGCCACCATCCTAATAATTATAGAATAATAAATATAGAAGAAATAGTAAAACTACTACTTGATTAAATAAACTTATTTCAAGTAATAAGCTTTCACATACAGTTGGAAAAACATTTGCTGAAATGAAGTGTAAAGGCAAAGATCATTTGCAAATTAAACCAAGAAGCTTCTGTTTTTAGGCAGTCGTCTGCTGTTTTGGCTCCAACAGGAGTAATTACAATATGGTTTGTGGAGATTTAAACTATAGATAAAATTTTTAAATCTTATTTTATTCATTATTGTATTCCCAGAAAACCTTGGAGGAAACTTTGCTGGAATGTATGATTTTCTAAGTTTATCTACGTTGGCATTGTGAGTAGTTATAAAGTTTATGTTGTGGGTTTGACTTCGGTTCCAGCTCTGTTACATTTACACACATTAAACTTTACAAAGAAATATTGCAAGTACACAACATGTGATAAAACCAAGTCAGTATTTCCTGTCTGCAGAGAAGGATAAAAACAAATCCTGCATCAAACAACAGACATAAAAAGATCTGCACACTTTGGCTCCAAAAAAAAAAAAAATTTTTTTTAAAAAGCCTCAAAGTTGAACAGGAACATAAAGGAAGGTGGATTCCTGCTGCTTTTAAAGTCCACATTTTTATACAGCAGTTTTAAAAGAACCCATCCATCCCTGCATGTTTATAGCAGAAGAATAAAAACATGGCCTTTAGAAATTTATATGCGAAGGTCAGAAGCAAAGCAGCTCTGAGACGGCATGTAACAACAGTGACAAACATGTCATCAGAAGAGATCATAAACCATGAAATAGGAGCATTAGCCCTATTATCCAGGAAATTGCCTCTGTGGCTTCACAAGACGTTCTACATTACAGCCTATATAAATGGAAACACATTTACAGCTTATTTGGATGTACACTTCTATATTTAATACACCAAGATTGTCTTTTTGAGGGTTATTATTAAACTTCTGTCCCACATTGATAGAAAAATAACTTTAAGGTCGCCTTATTGGGAATGATGTTCAAGAGTCTATTAA
This sequence comes from Cyprinodon tularosa, assembly GCF_016077235.1. Lineage (NCBI taxonomy): Eukaryota > Metazoa > Chordata > Actinopteri > Cyprinodontiformes > Cyprinodontidae > Cyprinodon > Cyprinodon tularosa. The sequence continues at coordinate 691,122 of NW_024038982.1, read as the reverse complement.
AAGCAGGAGTCCGCTGGGTATCCGGGTCTTATCGGTCTTTAGCCGCCCATAGATAAAAATGCAGCTCAATATTCCACTGGGTTACTCACATTACAATGGCCTCCCACACCACAAGGTCATTTTAAGTCCCTGTAGTCCCCTTATCTCCATGCTGCTGTGTATAACATTTAATGTGCATGTTCCACAAATAAACTCATGTGTGTTTGCCTACAAACTGTCACAGACACCTGCAGCTGCATGCCATAATCAATGCGTTTTAGATAAAGAAAAAAAATAAAATAAATAACAGACTGAGATTTTTGAATGCAACCGTATTTATTTGTCATCCTGCCACAGAAAAGGGCTCAGATTGCAGTTGGCTCTTCACAGAAGATGCTACATCCTTCACTAAAATGTGAAAGCAAAAACAAATAAAAAAAGAAAAACCCAGAAATCTTACCGTTACAGGACTGAAAAACTCAAACTGTACAGGACACAAAAACAAATCTTTAGAAATTATCTGTTTTAGGGAGATAAGTCTGATGAAAAAAAAACAAATTAAAGACACAAATTTTGCCATCCAAATTTGATTGTTGAACAAAGCAAATATAAAAAAATATATATTACAATAACAAGGATTAAAAAAAGATTTTCACCATAGGAAAGTAGAAAAATAAGTGCTAACAAGCATGTTTTTAAAACAAGAAAATTCAGAAATTATGTTATTAGTTACTAGATTTCATCAATAAATTCAATGTAATATCAGATAGAAACCCTAAAATTAATCTTGCAAGTTGTTCAATGGTGAATAATAACGGTGATAAAAAAAATATTCCAATCACTTTTTTTGACAGGCTCCAGTTTATCACAACCAATAAAATAATACAGAAATACATAAGTATGAAAATAAATTCTTTCTAGCTGATACACAAGCCAAGGTTGTGTTATTTTGGCAATTAATTTATACAGACTGATTGTTACTAAGGTAAACAACTGTTTTATATAGGCCTAATATATTTGTAATTAGGTTTAACTGTTGTACGTTTGCCCACAGCCCACGCATCAGACCAAATACCATGTAAAGACAGAAAAATTAGAAAGCTTATGTGCACACCGTTTATTGTTCTGAAGGCAATCCGTTCACCCATAAATCAGTTTTCCTCAGTTGGTTACAAAGCAGGAAGAATGCTGGAAACACAGAGGAACTTATTTGGCTGGTAAGAATAAGAGGACCAGTTCCAGGCTCAAGTTAACACCAAACAGAACCTCAAGCTTGGCATCTAGTTTCTTTTTCTATGTCCAACCCAGTTCAACCAGTAAAACCCAGTTTGATCCCAGCAGGGGGCGCAGGAGCCCAGTCTCGCTCTTCTCCAAATGTTGCCTGTTGCCCCTTCAAAATGCATTTTGTTTGAGATTTCAGTAGAGCTGATTTATGTTGCTGTGAAGGTAATAGGCTTAAAGTACGAGTCTTCATAGAAAATCACAGAAGGAATGGAAAGCTTCCAACCTCAGCCTCTCATTACAGTAGTATGTTTATTTGGCCACTTTTCAAACTAGAGGCTGCACTCAAATGCAAGTGATCAAAATAGGTAGAAAAATAAGACAAAATATGTGTATGTATATATATATGTGTATGTATATATATATATATATATATATATATATATAAACACTTCAGTGAAGGTCCTAATGATTCGCATGGTTCTTCCTCTCAAACTGGAATGCAGACTTAAGAAAAGTTAATGGGAAATATTCTGTTCAACTAGCTGCTGAACAGGCAATTGGTAGGGCAAGAAAACAGGAAGAAATGCTTTGCTGCACTTCTGCGTCATTTCCCTGAGTCACAGTGGTCCCCTGTACAGGAGAAAACATGCTCCTGACTGGATCTGCAACCACATGGTGATTGATGGAATTAGCTTACTCTGGTAGAGTTTGCATTTTGCCGTTTGTTGTCTGTTAGCTTAGTTTTTGTTCTTTCTTTAAATGTCTGAGGGATTGGTCCATCGGCGCGAAGAACAGCCAAGAGGATGGAGGAGTCAAGTGATCAGCGGCATGATGATGGAGATGAGGAGGGGAAGAGAAGTGATCCTTACTGAGACAACGTTGCTGAGAGGTTTCGTTTCTGGAACAAAGGATGACATTTTGCATGAATGTTTAAGTTAATAACAAATGGAACCAAAAACAGCTAAAGATTAGTTTCTTTTGTAAATCGAAACACATCAATGTGTCGGAGCTCCAGTGTATGAACTCAGAGCAAGGCATCAGATTGGGGCTGAACAGGAAGAAGACAAATAGTGTTTTGCAAAATTATTCTGACCCCCTTCAACTAAATATCGCTTAGTCATGTAAAAAAAAAAAAAATCACAAACTTTCTTGAAATTTACTGGAACTTTTCAACGCACAGTAGTGCATCATTCCTTCTTCCAAGTGCAAATTAAGAAAAAGCATATATATTTTCCTTATTTTACCAAAAAAACATCAGGAGATTGTGGCATTCATTTGTACTTTGAGAGCATCTGTGAACATCATTTTTTTAGTCTCACTCCATTATTTCTCAGAGAGATTTAGGTCTGGACTTTGATTAGGCCATTCTAACACATGAACATACTTTGATCAAACCATTTAAACATAGTTCTGGCTGTAGGTTTATGGTTGATGTCAGTCTGCAAAATGAACCTCCACCCCAGTCTTAAATATTTTGCAGCCTCCTACTGGTTTTCTCTTAGGAAATAGCCTGTAATAAGCAATATCCATCTACCTGTCCTTCATATCTATCACTAGAGACATGGCAAAACAGTTTGAGTTTAATTCAACTAGACCATCTTCTGGTCTTCATCTAAATCAGGGTTCTTCAACATTTCTCAGGCTGGGAGCCCCAACTATTGATAAAGGTACACAGCAAGGAACTCCTTGCCATGCCCAACCCGCACAGAGTAGATCGCTGCTCCAAATGATGGCTTCTTTCTTACTGCTCTTTTATAAAAGCCACATCTATGGAAAGATTCTCCAACCTGAGCTCTGGATCTCTGCAGCTCATCCAGAATTACTTTCGGCCTCTTGATTGCTTATGTGATTGTTGCTCTCATTACCTTGTTTAAGTGGACAGCCTAATCTTTGGGGGTTAACAAATAAACCATATTCAACTTTTAAAGACACCTGGTTGCACCTATTTAGAGAGAAATCTATTTTTCCTTCTTCTTGGTAATTATGTAGTTGTCTAAGTTGAGCGGTATCAAAATCAAATATAAAATATATTATTAAAGAAGGGGGTTCAATTAAGTATATGGGTACATCTAAAAGACTACAATATAATTTACAAGGGGCATGCAGCAAATACAAAATTGGTGCACAAATTTAGCATGCAGATTTTAAACTAAACCAGGTTTGACCCCAGGGCAGAAGAATAAAAGCATTCAAATATGTTTAGAAATTGTATGAAAAGACATTGCATCTCACCTTGTATTTGTTTTGAACCCTCTGATGCTGCAATAAGCAAAACAGAAGATAGATAGCATTTAGATAAAAGTTGCAGTATGGAAACAAGATGCTGATTAGTCTTTTTCTGCATGTGTAACCTTCTCAATAAAAGTGCTGCTTGGTGAAACAAAAAGAACAAGAAACAGACAAATGACCAGAGGCAGGTATACACCATTACTCAAAGACCAATGTCATGAAAAATGGGTACAGACTGGCTGTGCAACCCTAAATATGTCCCCCTTGCAAATTTCCTTAAAGGTCAGATGGAAAAAAGAGCTTTGAAAGCATGGCAACAGGAAAAAGATAGTGTTATGTAAATTAGAATGAGTAAGAATGATGGAGATTATACAGAGAGGGATACAGGAAATAGAAAAGGATGGAAAAAAATGCTAGTAAATTCTTAATGACAGGCGAAACCAAGGAGTGGACAGAAGATAAAAGGCAATGCAGTGAAGACTGGAGTGAGAAAGTAAGGTGAAGGAAAAAAAAAATTGGAAAGAGCGAAACAAGGTCAGACAGGAAAAAAAGGGACGGAAAGAATAAGACGGGATAAGGGGGCATTTGTGTCTGGGCGTCACTTTCTCAGCAGGTGGGTCGGGGGAGTTGAAAGGAAATAATGGAGGGAGAAGTGAAGGAGTGCTATAATGGAGGAAAAAGGAGCTGCTAAAAATGAGAATGAAAAAAAAAAATACAGGTAGCATGGGAAAAAAAACAAAAAAAACAAAAAACAAAACAAAGATTTTACAAATCTGTAAAATCTTTGGAAGCAGAAAAGTGCCTAATCTTCCAAATAGCAATCACAATGGGGTCAGAGGACAAGACTAAAACGACAAAACTGGTAATTAAATCTATGTCAGGCCTTGAACCAACATCTGACATCCCATAAGTCAAACCCAAACACACAACCATGCATGAACACACACATACAAACCATAGCCTGGAAAGCAAGGTGCGTATCAAGGACCTTGGAGAACCAACCAGTGATCCACAACCCAATAACCCTTCCTCTGCACAGCTGAACAACGCGTGGCTTCACCCGACACAAAACCCAAATTACTCTCAGGTTGGCTACAACTAACAGCCATCAAGGGGTTAACGAAGCATTAAATAGCATGCTATGTTACAGCTTTGTACTGAGTTGCTGCACGTGTGCATTCATGCGTGACAGTGTTCGCAAGGTTAAGCATATTCTATCAGAAATACTGAAAAAAAAAAGTCCATATATACACAATTATGAAAAAACACAAATAAAAAAAAAAATACACGCCTCTCCGACGTTTGGTAAAAAAATGATCAACATTAAACAATTTATCAATGCAAATGAGAAACAGAAAAAATAACATGAATAAAAATATTAATTTGCATCTAAATTGTATTAACCACATTAAATAGGATAGAAAATATAAAAAACATTTTTAGCTGATGATGCATTTAAATTGTATAATTTGTAAATGGATATAAGTGAGACATAAAAGGAAAAGAAGGACGGAAAAACCTTTAAACTGAACCCAAAATACTGACCATTAAGATAAAAAAACAAAAAACAAATTTTAACTATTTAGTTAAGTCAAAATGTATCCGTTCAACTTATTAAGTACGGCAAAACGAATTACACCTAAAAATAGTCAAACATTTATTTAAAAAAATGGTACACCTTTTTCTACAAAATATTTTTACTGAAAAAAAATATAAAAACATTTTTTAGATCGAGTAATTATGAAACTTAAAACATATTCTGCACTCATTAAAAAAATTATCAAAAGAAAGGCTTAATTTAAAATAATCTGTAACAAAAACTGCATATTTATTAATCATAAATCGTAGGGAAGGAAAATACATTTAGACTGAATTTTACTACAAAAAATAAAAATATCAAAATAAATAATAAAAAAAAAATTTTCAACTGTCTATTTTTTTCATTACTTCAAAATGTTTTTATTTATTTATTATAAATTATCAATAAAATTTGTAGAAAATGAACAAAATAAATTTCACCGGAGTTTTGATAAGAAATGTAAAATTTAAAATCCTAAATGTAAAAATAAAGAATAAAATCATCCATCAAAAATAACAAGATAAAGTTTTTATACAAATAAAATTGAAAGTTTTAAAAAATTTTCTTTTTGTTTTTAAATCAAGAAAAATTATTTAGAACTTATAACTTTTATAATAAATTGCTGTATTATTTAACAAGTGTCAAATTCGCTGCCGAGTTGAAAGTAGAGTTAACCATTTTCAGATGCCTTGTGTTTACTCAGCTGTGGGTGATTTGCGCGTTTTGATCCAGCTCTAATCACATCATTTGCGCATAAATCTGAAGATTGACGGGACTCGTTTTTGTGTTAACATCATCATCTTAGTCATGGCGAAATCCCCACAAAATGGAGTCCGCAGGGGCGTGACAGCAGAAAAGTCTGCAGTGCAGTCTGAGGCATGTGTAACCGCACATGCACATCCATGGCAAAGTGCGCATGTGCGTCTGCATATGTATGTGTGTGTGAGGTGGCGCGTATGTGGGTGTATGCAGAATGCACCACTGAAGACAGACAATGTTCCACCATTCCACCTCTCCTCTCGTGCCGCCATTTTACATACATAGGCACCAATGCTAAGTAACGCAAACTCAGTTTAATGTTATTTTTCAAACAAAAGTTGTAAAAAATAAAAGCGCAGAAAATCGCTGAAAACTATCAAAAGTTGGAATTTAGCTCTAAAAGGTTCAGTCCGAATTTTTCTGGTGTGGTTTTTAGGCATACAGAGAATGATTTGGGAGGGAGCAGAGGGCATTAAAAAGGAGGATAGGGATTCGAGAAATTTAAGGGAACCAAAAGAAGAATACAGAAAGCGAAGAAAATGGTGACGCTCTGCAAACTGAAATAAATGTAATGGACTGCACACAGCGGGACAATGGCTGAGAAAAAAGGGGAAGTGAGACGAAGTGGGAAGGGGAATCAATTAGGGAGAGATGGAAGTTGGTCTGTAATGGTTTCTCACAGTGGGAAGGCAAGGAAAGAGGAAGCAGCAGAGAGCCAGAGCAACCGGAGGAGCGAGAGAGATAAACACACTGGGAGGGGGTTTTAAGGAGAAGATGCAGTGTAAAAAGGTAAGTATGGAGTAGGAGGTGAAGCGAGGTTGAGGAAGATGCAATAGAAGGCTGCAGGGTATCCGAAATTTCAGGACAGCAATTCAAGGCTACGTTTACATGATGCAATGAGGACTTAAGACAGTTCTATGCTTTCTAGATGCGATTCATGAGAATATTCTGCTCCAAAAAAACTAACATATAATATTAAAATGGTTAGCTGTACAATATTTTGGAAAAAAAAAACTGGTCCAACATTTAAGTCACAGAGTAATTAAATGAAACATCAGGGGACTGTTTAGAGCTCGTTGACCTTGGAGCAATGACATACCTGACGGACCTTCTCATTGTCACCTTCACACTAATTGCTAAAATAATTTAAATCCCTCACAACAGGGCTATCCCCGTGTGAAAATGCATACAAGCTGGTTTTTGAAGAAGGCGGGGGGAAAAAAACAAAAAGAGTGCAGGGATGGGAGGAGCGTGGTTTGAAGTTTAGATAAGAGACATAGCTAAAGGACAGGAGCTGCCATTACCAACGGCCACACAAGCATCTAATGGCATGCCCTGCTGCCATGCTACCTGTCAGATAAAAGGGATCCAGATCAGGAAGGAAGCAGGGAGTAAGCGAGGGTTTTTACCACAGGGGAACAACACAACAACAGCAAGTGGACAGACTGCAATACAGTGCCTCCAACTCTCCTTCATCCCCTCTCTCATTCATCTTTTTCACATTTCTCTCTCCGGCCTCGTCTATGCTCATCCCAACGCGACTCACCGCACAGCCGGTGTGCGACAGAGATGGAGAGAAGCGGGGTAAAGGGAGTTGGTGAAATGCTGTATGGCGGATACAGGGGTTCAACAAAGGGAAGGTGTAACGAGGAAAGTGGCGAGGCAGCGTCTGAGGGCAGGGAGGAGGATGTCTGAGGTACTTCTATGGATGGGGCCTAGATTAGTTTTGCTCCAGTAGTGAAAGATCATAAAAAAGAGGGAAGGGGAAGAGAGTTGAAGAGACAGAGAGAAGGGGGGGGGGGGGGATTAGTGCCACTTCAAGAATGACAGGAGAGTGAAGAAAGAAAGAAAGCAAGGAGGTTGGAGATGAGGAGGGGGTGGGTGGAGGAGAGGATGGGAGTTAAAAGACAAGCAGACGCAGATCCTGAAATTTAGTCGGGATTAGTTTTGGTTAAGAAACAGGATGAGAGGCCAAAAGAAGAAAAAAATGAGGCAAGGAAACAGAACACAGATGTGCGTATGTCTTTGTAGAGCGGGCTCTTTCTACCCTGAAGTCAAAGTGATTTTATGAGTCAAAAGGAAACGCATGTGTGCATGCTACACCAAGAATACACAATCTCAGTCATTTCTGTCCGTTCTTAATGTTTTTATTATTTTTGGCACAGATGCACTTATTGGGGAATACAGTCAGAAGGTCAGGAACGCATTAGCATTTATTTACTGAATGAAGCCATCTGATGTAGTTCTAATTAATGACAGGCAGATAATTAACAAACATAAAAAAGCCATCAGCTATCACTCTGGTAATAACACAGCAAATTACCACCCGTCTGACACCATGGCTGTGATGACATTTAGAAATTCATATGAGAGTACCAAGACCACGTGGCATGAGATGTTTCTCAAACTTTCTCCCCAGACGCCTCATCTAGTTGGTGTTAACTTGTGACTGTCTGGTGAAATAGGATTATGCCACGACTCATATTTTGAAGACTAAAGGCCAATTTATACTTCTGACGCATAGCCTCTGCTACCGTCAAATCTGTCTCTGTGCACGACCACTCCCCCCGCACAGAGGTTCTGCAACTGCTGTCAGACACCTCAAATAATCCTGACTACGCATCGCAAACCCACGCCGACCTCAAGCGGAAGTGCGCTGACAGTAAGCTGCAGTGATTGGTCCTTGGTATGCCTTTCCGGCTGTCTGTGTAGTCGTCCTTCTCGATTCGGTGCTGGGGCGCACCATTTTTTTAAACCGAAGAACAACTACAGTGGACAACCTACGCGTCCTCCTTTGTCTATTTGCCAAATCCATTAACAGAACCTGTTAATGGATCCAGCTTCGTGACTATGATATCTTGCAGACGCTCCATTGACGCCGCTGAAGTTCTCGTGACCATCCGCCGAAGTTCTCAGGAGTTCTCGAATAGGGAAACTTTGGCAGGAATCTGCTGTGTGTCCTTAGAAATTCCACACCGACAGCGCAGAAGCATACCAGCAAAACTGCTTTGCGACCAGACCCAAGCGACAAATGAGGTGTGCGGTTGCAGAAGTATAACCCCAGGCTCACACCGACTCCGGTCTTACCGTTGCGGTGCGGTGGGTGCGGCGCCGCAGTGATTCCAAGTCATTAAAAAGACGTAAACCTCTCTCACCGGCTGCTGAGCTGTCCGGCTGCGGTTACCGAGACACTCCGGCGCTGCAGAAAATTCCGCAAGAAAGCTATCCTTGCGGCGTGCCGGAGCCCTCCGCAACAAGCTCTCGCAAATATCCTTATTTGGGCCGTGTTATCGCGTGAAGTTACGTGAACTCAAGTGAACTCTGACCGTGACTGAGTGGATGTGCTTTCTTCGTCCTCTGGCATGGGAGCTGCCTTGGAGCTCGTCTGCCTGGCTGTGTGTTTCCTGGACGGGGCCGCCTTTTACAGCTGCTTTTTGTATCTCTGCTTCTGTCTCCTTGAACCCCAGTCGGCCTCGGCAGATGGCCGCTCACACTGAGCCTGGTTCTGCTGGAGGTTTCTTCCTGTTAAAAGGGAGTTTTTCCTCTCCACTGTCGCTACAAGCATGCTTAGTGTGGGGGATTGTATTTGAGTCAATGAGTCAATGCAATCAACTGGTTTTCCTTAGATAGAAAACTTTGTATCAATTTGATCTGGTTGAACTGTAAAGTGCCTTGAGATGACATGTGTTGTGAATTTGGCGCTATATAAATAAACTGAATTGAATTGAACTTCTGTTAAATCTCCGGACCTGTTGCCGGAGCCGCAGAGCCGCACCGCACCGTAGTCAAAAGAGCGGTGTGAGAGGGGGTGTGCGGGAGTTGCGGTCTCCGTCGGCTCGGTAACCGCACCGGAGCCAGTGTGAGCAAGGGGTAATCTGCCCTTTAAATAAAATAGTTCTGGAGTTGCTGCCCTGTTGTGTTGATAAAGTCAGCTTTGACAGAAGTTGCCAGGCTTCCCTATAACACATGGTTATGAAAACAGAAAAAAAAAAAAAAATTTAAACAAAATTAAATCACCATCTGGGTCCTCAGCAGTAATCGGAATGGTGAGCAAAGTGACAGAAAGGGTATTAAACAATAACTTAATAAGACTAACTAGCAACCCACAATGCAAAATGAATTGTTGGGTTCCCTGACAACACTGTTAAAATGGCCCTTGTTCTTTGTAAAGATTTTTCATCACTACTTGCCTTTATTTATCCAGGTAAAAAAAAAGAAGAGATGGAGGTTTGGAATACAAGCAGAAATGCTCACAAAGGCTGGGAATTTACCCCGGGCTGGTTGAAGACGAACTGCCTCGGTAAATGAGGCCCCTGCTGTACTGCTTCTCCTTTATCTGCCCCTTCATCATCTTGAAATCATCAACGAAAGCACTATAGGTACTTAATATAAAAAGAAATGGTGACTGAGGGAGAAAAATAATGTATATTTCCAATATTAACGGCATAAAAATATTACAACAGGTCAACCATTAGTTCCTACTATTCAATATCTACATGCTGCACCTAACTCAGATAAAAAAAACAACAACATGAGTTACTAAGGCAATTCAGATGACTCAAAGCTATACATTACCTTGCGCAGAGGAGGAATAAACACACTGCACACGTGCTGAATCAAGACAAAACTGAAGTAGTTGCCTTTTGGCCAAAAGAAGAGCATTCAAAAGTTAGCACACAGCTTTGGTTATAACAGCTGGACACCACTAATCAGACTCTGGGTGTGTTGATGGACTCAGGCCTGAACCTCTAGCGACACATTGAAACAATAACAAAGTCAGCCTTCTATTACCTAAAGAACATCTCCAAATTAAAGGACTAATATCTCAGCAGGTGCTTGAAAAAGTGATTCATGTGATTATCTTTAGTAGAAATGATCGGACAGGTCGATCGACAATCTGCAGTTGAGCCAGAATGCTGCTGCCTGTGTCTTCACTAGAGCTAGGAAACTGGAGCACACCACCCCAGATCTAACAATGTTATACCATATGTCAGATGATAGGCTTAAAAATACTTGTGTTAGTCTGTAAATCACAAAATGACTTAGCACCAAAATACATTACATTCTTGTCAGTATATCAATCACCAGACCTGTCAGATGCTTTTACTCAGATTTACTCAGCAAACCCAGAACCAACATGAAAAAGCAGCTTTTAATCCTTATGTTCCACTAATTTCGAAAAAAAAAAAAAAAAAAACTTAGAAAACTATGAAACCTCTTAATATCATATTACCTCAGAGTGGCTTTTGACTGTCCCATCTGAACATTATTAGTTTAAGCTTGTAAAACAGCTTTCTGTCATTTTTTTATCAGTGGTTTTATTGTTCATTTTTCAAAATCATTTGAATTATTCATTTTTATTCTCTTTAATTGTTCATTTTGATTGATTATGCAATTACCTGTGTTGCTGACACAATGTGCTTTGTACAATGTGATTTCTGATCATTTGTTTTTATATATAGCACTAACTCTCCTTACTTTAACACTGCTATGTTGACCATCTGGTTTAGAGGTTTACTTTCTCTTTAAACTAAATGATTATGGTAAAGCTTTTAAATTATAAAAAAATTATGGCCTTTAATGTAAATTTTTTTTAAACTTTCGCACCTAATTTAAAAACTGGATTTGACCTAGAATGAAAGCAGCTCTTGAACATTTGCGCTGATAGGTAATAAAGATGCAGTCTTACAGGCTGAGAATTCTTTGCTGAAAGAAATTCAGAGGCCTTTACCACACTGACATTGTTTATCTGGTAGACTTTTGGATTAAAAAAGAAAATGTGACCATGTGACATAGCAACTCTGCGAATTCTTACAATGTGTTTGTATGTTAACAGTTGCTAATGATGCAAAAGTTGGCTTCTGGTTAATGACACCTGGTTAAAAATTAATAAGGACCACTCCAAAATGAAATGATTTATCTTGCAGAAATCTGGCAACAATAAAACGCAGCAAACATTGAAAGTACTTCAAATGTCTGCCCATCATTTAAACAACTGATTTAGGATGATAAAACGTGTGTTTGATCATTCTAAGCTGATTAGAAATGCCAGAAAATTTTCTAAAGCAAGAATTTTCCATTTCCTAAGCTTTTTTGGCATAACGATAATTTGAGAATTAGAAAAGTACAAATTGGTACAAAGCAACTTGGATTAGTCAAATCTAGCCAAGAGTATTATACGCCGATTAAACTCTATAAAACAGTTTGCGATTTGAAAAAACCTTTAATTGTCTATCCAAAACTATATGTGTGGTTCTCATTAGCTGGATATACCACTCAGTTTAGATATAACTATTCTGAAAGTAAAATCATAGCTAAAGCTTTTTTTTTTTAATTGTCTTGTAAGCTTGATATAACATCCTTTCATCAAGGGAAAGAACTTACTTAACTTTTACTAATAACAGTTCAAGTTAGCATCGGTCATCCCAACTGAAGTATTCACAATGCCTGTTAACCCTTTACATAACAAAAAAAAAAAAAGAAAGAAAAAGCCTTTCAGTTCCATTTTTGGAAAAATGCTGTATATACAGGTGCTGGTCATAAAATTAGAATATCATGAAAAAGTAGATTGATTTCAGTAATTCCATTTAAAAAGTGAAACTTGTATATTATATTCATACATTACATACAAACTCATATATTTCAGATGTTTATTTTGTTTAATTTTGATGATTACAAATGACAACAAATGAAAATCTCAAATTCATCATATCAGAAAATTAGAATATTGTGAAAAGGTTCAAAATTGATGGCCCCTGGTGCCACACTCTAATCAGCTAATTAACTCAAACCACCTGCAAAAGCCTTTAAATGGTCTTTCAGTCTAGTTCTATAGGCTACACAATCATGGGGAAGACTGCTGACTTGACAGTTGTCCAAAAGACGACCATCGACACCTTGCACAAGGAGGGCAAGACACAAAAGGTCATCGCTAAAGAGGCTGGCTGTTCACAGAGCTCAGTGTCCAAGCACATTAATAGAGAGGCGAAGGGAAGGAAAAGAAGTGGTCGAAAAAAGTGTACAAGCAAGAGAGATAACCGCACCCTGGAGAGGATTGTGAAACAAAACCCATTCAAAAAATGTGGGGGAGATTCACAAAGAGTGGACTGCAGCTGGAGTGAGTGCTTCAAGAACCACCACACACAGACGTATGAAAGACATGGGTTTCTGCTGTCGCATTCCTTGTGTCAAGCCACTCTTGAACCACAGACAGCGTCAGAAGCGTCTTGCCTGGGCTAAAGAGAAACAGGACTGGACTGCTGGTGAGTGGTCCAAAGTCATGTTCTCTGATGAAAGTAAATTTTGCATTTCCTTTGGAAATCAAGGTCCCAGAGTCTGGAGGAAAAGAAGAGAGGCACTTCATCCACGTTGCTTGAAGTCCAGTGTAAAGTTTCCACAGTCAGTGATGGTTTGGGGTGCCATGTCATCTGCTGGTGTTGGTCCATTGTGTTTTCTGAGGTCCAGGGTCAACGCAGCCACATACCAGGAAGTTTTAGAGCACTTCATGCTTCCTGCAGCTGACCAACTTTTTGGAGATGCAGATTTCATTTTCCAACAGGACTTGGCACCTGCACACAGTGCCAAAGCTACCAGTACCTGGTTGAAGGACCATGGTATCCCTGTTCTTAATTGGCCAGCAAACTCTCCTGACCTTAACCCCATAGAAAATCTATGGGGTATTGTGAAGAAGAAGATGCAATACACCAGACCCAACAATTCAGAAGAGCTAAAAGCCACTATTAGAGCAACCTGGGCTATCATAACACCTGAGCAGTGCCACAGACTGATCGACTCCATGCCACGCCGCATTGCTGCACTAATACAGGCCAAAGGAGGCCCAACTAAATACTGAGTGCTGTACATGCTCATACTTTTCATGTTCATACTTTTCAGTTGGCTAACATTTCTATAAATCCTTTGTTTTTATTGGTCTTCAGTAATATTCTAATTTTCTGATATGATGAATTTGAGATTTTCATTTGTTGTCATTTGTAATCATCAAAATTAAACAAAATAAACATCTGAAATATATGAGTTTGTATGTAATGTATGAATATAATATACAAGTTTCACTTTTTAAATGGAATTACTGAAATCAATCTACTTTTTCATGATATTCTAATTTTATGACCAGCACCTGTATACTGTATATGCCCCATGCACCTTTTGCCACCTTCTTCTTTTAGACTATGTGACTAAAAAGACAATTATTATGAGAGATTAATGAATAGTACATATTTCTTACCTGCCTTCTTTATAGAATGAAAACTTAAATATCTGTTCTATTTGGAAACATAAAATGGTCTCTTATGCCATCTGAAATACTGCAAAAATGTCATCTTGTCCTGATTGAACCAAGGTAGCGTTTCATCCCATCTTTTAGGTAAGATGCATCGGTTCACCGATATTTGAGATAAAGTGAAATTTCTACTTTTGCAGTTGTATTTTTTTTTTATATTTGCTTAAACTGAATAAGTATTTGTCACACAACTTTCTAGACAGTTTCACCAAAGAGACATAAAAAAAGTGTGTTAGTTCAGTCTGGGACAGCACAACAAGCCCCCTGCAGATAACACTGGGATGGGAACTGGGACAGACGTCTCAGACATGCAAGCGATGCTACATACACACCCGTATACGTCCAACTGCCAGAGCTTGCACGCAAAGGCTCATGGATTCGTGCACAAAGTACAACAACAGCAACAGAAAGAAAAATGGTCAACACACACACACGAAGCACCGGACAGGGATTCCCACAGTGACTGTGCAACATTCCCAACCGGAATGGGCAGCTCACTGGACTGGAAGACTAACATTACTCCAGGCGGGCTCTGGATTAGATCAACTCTGGGAATTTCACACTGAGAAAGAAAGATGGGGAGTGGGTGAATGAGGATGACAAGTAGGCATAAAAAAGGAGGACTGGTGGGGTAAGATGTGCTTTAGAGGAAAGTAATGCTAAAAAGAAAATCCCTTAATCTAATCAATTCTAAAAGCAAGCTAGGCACAAACTGCTATGATGGTTTCATATTATTCAGACAAAACATTTGAACTAATAATAATTTGGTTCTAACTAAAAAAGAAAAAAAAAACCAGGGCTTTCCATTGTTTTGAAAATACGCATATCATTCTATAGTTTCTATGAAGGTAATTTATTGGAATTGTCATTTTGACACAAACTACTGTAGAATAACTTAAAAAGAGAAGTATTACTAAAGAAAAGTTAATTATCTCGGTCATTCTGCTTTTCATAGAGTAACAGGAGTGAATTAATTAATAACTGTTTTTCCAGATCAACCAGTTAAAAAAAATACTAATTTAACATGCAGACATTATTATAAATGACATACATAACATGTTTATGTATAACAATTAGACCAAAGAGCTTATATTAGCTTGTTGGTCAGTCAGGCTATCTTAGGTAACACTTTAGATTCCACATCATTGCTGTTTGTGTTATAAATGTTTCCATATTTATCTTAGTTGTAATTAAAGGAAAGCAGTAATAGCCTTTTTTTTCAGCCAGCTGACCAGGTTTTCACAAACATTGGTGCTTCATTCATGGATAGAGGGCTTTAAGGTGTAAAGATGGAATGGAAAATGTCAAAATAATAAAAAAATAAAAAATAAAAAAATGAAATAAAATTGTAAGCTGGTATACATTCACACACTATATTTGTCATTCATTGCAGAGAGTTAAGTTTATAGTTTATATGTATATAAATGATTACTACAAAGTTAAAGATAGAAAGTAACTAAAAGCGCTGTAGTGAGTGGCAATCTGAACATCATTCTATACTCCAAGCCTTGATAGTAAAGACGTGAGAGGCAGAAAGAGGAGTCTGTTGGTGTACAAAGAGTGAAGCATGAAAGGAGTAACAGATAAAAGGATGAGTATACTCACTGGTCTCGCAGCACACTGTGACACGCATCTTCATACATGGCAGAGGAGGGCCTTCATCTGTCGGCAAAGCTGCAGAGAACAACAATAAAAAAAAGGATGTAAATAACCTACTTATTCATCAAACAGTCTAAATTCAGAACTCTAAATTCTGTTTTGTATACATTATATATATATATATATATATATATATATATATATATATATATATATATATATATATATATATATAATATAGCGATAGAGAACAAAAAATTGCAAAACGATTCCAGGAAGACTTTTGAAGGATTTTTGGCTACAACAAACGTTGGGCCGAAAGGAGCAGAGAAGAACCTTTCTCATATCAACATCATCAGTGTAAGGGTTTACATCATCTCCCCATTGCAGACCCAATATCCCTCTCACCCTCACAGCTAAGTAAAAACAGCAAAATGCACTACAGAGATGTGCCACAATTAGAGGGAGGAACTGCATCGATAATGATCATGGCTCACTTGGGAATAAAAAGGCTCCAACTAGCTGCATTACGGGTCACTTCAGTGCCACTTTGGCTAAACAAACTTGTACGGAACCTGTAGTTAATGAGCTTTAAATTAAAATTGTCCTTAAACAACAACAACAACCAACTCAAAGGGGACGCATAATAGGTAGCCCAGCGTCCCTAGCTAATTTGTACACCAACTATTAAAAGAACTGAATAGTAAGAGGATGTATAAAGTGACTAAATATACATATAAAAACATGAGGGCACACTTAAAATAGAAATTAGCAGTAAGTAATACTGAATTAGGAGGTTATATTCTATAAGTGGTATATTTTACTAAAAGCTCTTGCCATACTCTTCTCTTTAATTAGATTTAGGACACTAGTGGCCTTTCCTTAGTGTATTCAGAAAAAAATGGGCAGGATGGGGGGTTAACATCCCCAACTTTTTGCTTTTATGATGAGCACAAGAATTATATACTTATAAGCTATTGCATAAAATAAAAACAAACTAGTATATGTTGATTAAGGGATTATCAGTAACAATTCAAAAGAGCTGGAAAAATTGCAACATAATGGAAATATCATAAATAAACACTTTCCATCTACACCTTTTTATCTCTCAACCCTTTTCATTTGTTTAGGAATCCAGTTCTGTACAAGTGTAGCTATAAATCACAAAATTACTTCCTATGAATTTTGGTGCATCTAAGAATGATACATGTTTGGATCCCATGCAGAATTGTATTGCATTTATTTCAGTAACAAGTCTGAACCCAACCTATTCGGAAAATATCTAGTCAGCATTTCACCAGAAGTATTGCATTTATAAACCTAACACTAGTATATGCAATGTCATAAAAAAAAGTGTAGTTTTCAGCGTGATCCTGACAATTTCACCATTTTGTCGAATATTTTTAACGATTCTGAATATGACTGTACCCCATTTCAGGATTTTAGGAAATCCTAAAATGTGGCGGATAACTGTGAAGCATCGTTATGAAATGCCAGAACCACCTCATTTAGGGTCTCGTGTAAAGCTTGCGAATGCGAAAAACAGGGATGAAATGTGTGTACGCAACTTTTCATGCAGTTGTTGTGATCTATAAAAAACAAACTTGAACTCTGTTAAAAGCCATGTCCCAAATTAAAGCCTAACTGAATCTGAATAGATTTCAGACATTTAATTTCACTTTATATAAAACTTTAAATTACACCATCAGATCTGAAATAAGCAGAATCTGAAATAAGTGTCACATATACTGTATATATATTTATATTCTTTTACTGGTGAGCTGTAGCTATACAAGGGCACCTGTTGCATAAATAGGAAAAGTTTCCTTGACCTCTCACCCCCTGCACCAGACTGTAGAGGAGCTGAGCAGCTCCTTTAGGGAAAGACTTTTACACCCCGTTTGTAAAAATTAGCGCTGCCGCAGGTCATTCATCATTGTTGCCTTCAGACTCTACAATGCGACACTATAACTGCAGTAATTTGTGCAATATTTAATGTGCAATCAATATTCAATACCTTCTGAAATAACCTGTTTTATATTTCATATCCACTGCAATAACTATATATATATATATATATATATATATATATATATATACATACACACACACCCATTCATATAAATACCCAGTTCATACCCTGTGCAATAAACCTATTTATACTGTATATACCCCATGCACCTTTTGCCACCTTCTTCTTTTAGACTATGTGACGAGCATATTTTTCCACTGTGAGATCAATACTAAATTAAGGTGCATGCCATATTTAAATGTTTCCACACCCTCATATTCCTCTCTCTAATAAACAATGTAACTTGTACCACAGATAAATACATTACATAAAGGTGTGATGTATTCACACTGATTGTATTGTAAATACCATTGTGAAGCAGTGTGTAATGGTGCACAACGGAAGCACAAGTGTGCGTTGATATTGACGATGACGATATTGATAGTTGATTAACAGTTTTTGCTGAACTGAAGCAGAGAAACCTCTAAAACCTGCAGGACAGCGGTCCTCGAGGACCGACTTTGGGGATGCCTGTTTTAGATGTTTTCCAGCTTTCACACACCTGTTATCAATTGATAGCAGATTATCAGGCTTTGCTGAACTGCAATCATCTGAATCAGGTGTGCTGAACCTCAGAAACATCCAAAACATGCAGAGCAGTGTGCCTTGCGGACCAGGGTTAAAAAAACACTGATCTACACCAAGTAACCGCGTCTCAGTTACATCAGTCATTGGGAACAAAGCACCGAAAGCTACAGACACTTTAGACAGCACACTGGGAATCACTTTTATGCATGCCTGTAAATACTCGGCATTTCTCCACATTGTCTAAAGGAACATCCAGTGATTAATTCATTGAAACAGAACCAGTGGCAGAGCTTTACCTTTTACCCTTTACATTCTCAGTGCTATCCTTTGCAAGGCACTGCATGTTGAAATCAAAGATCGTTAATTGAAAACCCCTCTACACCTTTACAGTCACTTATATTTAAGTAGCCCAGAAAGCCACAATGAGACCCCTGCAGTCACATTAAACACCAGTAACACTGAACCTGAGCACTTACAATAAAGGCACTTTAGCTTCAAAAAATAATTATACTTTTTTTTTTTCCTGAATTAACCACTTTATTTTATTGTTCAAATAATCTCACACAATCAAAACCTCAGAATAGGCTGGGGTTTTTCTTAGATATTTCTTGACTTAGAAAAGGAGCAGCTCACAGTTTTTCACAGCCTCACAAATCTTAATAAAATATAGCTAACATTTCTGAGCTTAAGTCCCCAGCCAAGAAATACACAACTTAAATGTAAAGGGGTGCAATACTTTTAATTATGTCTTGACATAAGGTTAAATCAAACTAACAATGGTGTTAGTAAAGCTCTTATACTTTACTAAAAGTATAGAATTCTTACGCAATAGCCTGTTTTAATGTTTAACTATTTAAAACAGTTTCTCCTGGGGATTCCTTTCGGTTACATAAATCTTGTTTTTTTACCACATTAACAACATCCTTGTCTAAGAATGGGGATCATATTAACTAAAGATTCAATTTAATTGGCCAAGGCCCTTTACAGTGGATGCATTTTTTCTAATTGTTATTTTATTATGCCACACCTCAGAGTATTGAACTGAATTTGAATGCATTTATAGTATGAAATGGCTTAATTCTAGTAAGGAGTTGGACATACTGCTTAAGGGTGTGCAAAATAATCGTAAAATCGATGAATCGTGATTCTAATTTTTGTGATCTACTGAATCGATTCTTGAAGGCAAGAATCGATTATAAAAAAAAAAAAAAAATGAACAAATAAAATACATTAATGGTTGGCGCACATCAATCAAACCAAGTGGAATACAACTTCCAGTCCAGCAGATGTCGCTGCGGATGTGTTGACGCCTGCTGCTTTATGTCATAAGCATGTCCGGACTGATTATCCTCATTTTGTTATTTTAAGTTTGATGAATCCTAAGATCTTTTTGTTGGTGTGTCCATGCCAGTAATAGTAATATTTCTGTCCAGTATTTGTTTTCATGGCAACACCTCCAAAAGTAATTTCAATAAATACAGCTATGTATGAATTCAGTTGCTTTCAGTTATGTATCAATTGAAGACACTATCCAGATCACACCCAGCCAGTCAGCCACTGGTAAGGGCTGTATCTTTTTCTTACAGTGTTCAGTGAAAATATCACAATGCATCGCAATATTTCAAGTATCGTGATGCATCGTGATAGAATCGCATCGTGGCATGTGAATCGTGATTCGAATCGAATCGTGACTTCTTTGCCAATACCCACCCCTACTGCTACATCTCAATAAGCTCATCACTGGAATGTAAATTCATTAAATAAACTCAAATAAAAAAGTATAATGGAGCCTAGGCGGAAGTTCAACAGAAGAAACTGATTGCATGTCTACATTCACCTGCGACACAGCCAATAAGCTTTGAAGCACACCTCCACAAAAGCCAATCGGCATTCAAAGTCTTAAAAGGCCTACAATCCACACCTAGTCTGTTACCTAGTGAGCAGACTGTGGTTTCGCTGTGTGACTTCATTCAGATGACCCCATTTCAACCCAACTCCAGCCCCTCCTCCACCATCATAGCTAAAGCTTCATCAGAGTCTCATTCCTCCAGTACTCTTGCTGCGTTCCCCATCTCATTTTAAGTGCTGGGCAGAAGACCGCCATATTGAGCCTCGTTCTGCAAGAGGTTTCTTCCCAATGGGGAGTTCTTCCTCTCCACTGTCGCTTCATGCTTGCTCATCATGGACAGGTTCTCTCAACCTCTGTTATCCAACTGGACTTCCATCTTCCAGGTCCCTGAGTGAAGCTCTAGTATCAGCTCAAGCATCCACTGGATCTCCCTATAAAGTTTAGCATCTCACTAACCAGCAGTGTACAGACTGACCAACTTCATCTATCTCCACTCCACAACCAGTCTCAGGGCTGAGGGGAAACAGCACTATTCTTTGCTCCTGTTCATGCATATCTATCAAAATTGAGTGCTATGTTTCCTGCCGAGGTCTGAGCGCCAAAGACAAAGTAATTGTATCAATAAATTTCTTCTAATCGTCTTTTCTCTTCATGTAAGTTTTTCAGATTGAAATACATTGATCACAGATTCATTAGACAATTTTTTTTATAATTAAAGCTTTCAGCTGAAGGCCGTTTATGTGAATAATCACATAAACCAAATTAAATGAAAAACAAAAATTAGGAACGTTCTGGCCTTAGCCTAGTGGTCAGACTGCCGAATTGACAGCCATTATCCTTAAAAAGTAAGGCAGAGCAAGAGGCCTTTTCCAAGAGATACTGTTTGTTTATGTATTGCTGTATGGAAGCATGTTATGGGTATCTTAGTGGGGGGGTTGTAGAAAAAGGCAAAGGAGAGAAAATATATCCATGCAAAATCCATTCAAGAGTTTCGCAGGAATTTAAAAGACGTGGGCTGAAGCTAGAATCAAAGCTTCCAGGTTTCCCATATAAAGTGTAACCAGTTCACAGGCTTCACCTGTTGGATTATTTCTATTAAGCCACTCCTAAACCAGATTTTACCTGTGCAAAGGAAAAAATATATAATACATGATAACCGTTTCCCCGTGCTAAGCCAGCAAGGCATTATTCTATGCTGACTTAAATGCAGACACAGCTAGCAGGCAAATGGATGCCTTTTGAATAAATGTGCAAGGCGATGCAGAGCTTTCAGACAGAAGTTGATAAAGTAATTGGAGTACTACAAAGCTTTTTTTCAATGGAGGAAGGAGAAGTTATTGATTTGGTTGGCACTGCAATGTATTGAGAATTGAGCTTTCATTCTCTAGACAAACTCAAAAAAAGAAAAAGAAGATGAGGTGAGTCGAGTAAAGTGAGGTGAGTCGACCCCGATGCCAGCAAGCCTTTCTTAGCAAGAACAGGGTTTGTGTAATTCAATAACTCGCTTGCTCACAGGCTCCGACAGGATCCAAACTGTACTGATGGGAATGCCCATCATTGGCAAGCGATTGATTTGTTTGGAGCCACACTGATTTTGCAACTTTGAGTTGTCTAACCAAGACAGCAACAAGACAGGAAAGCCTAGTTAAAAACCTGTTTGAAGCAAAAGTTTGTTTTTTTTTTTACCTTTGGGGACAGCAGAGTAGATCTACAGCAAAGTGAACAAGCATGGAAAGGAACAGAGCTGCACAATAAAAAGGGGAAATAAACATTTAACATGCATTTTCCAGATAAATCAAGGTCCCAGTGTCTGAAGGAATTTACTGTCGATGTTCTAATGGGTTACATTTTGTTGTACAAAGCTTGTTTCCTCTGCTGATAATCTTCATATAGGTGCTATTTTTTTTGTTCAATCTTGCACCTGCTGGAATTATCTAACCGTTGTCTTATCAATCATGGCATCAATGCACTTGATTGGCTAGCAAAATAACCTGACTGAAGCGCCAGGGTTTATGAGCAACATTAGAGACTACAGAGGTAACAGTGAAGACAACTATTCCAGGTTAATTTTAATTGATTACCACACACCAGTGTATTTTGGAAATGTTAGTCTTGCAAAGATGACATTTCTTGTTTATATGTGCTAAATGAGCAAACTGCATTTAATATTCAGTGAATTGAGCTCTCTTTGCTCTTGTTACATGTCCTTTAAAGTTTATTTTTGTATCTAGTAGGCAACTAGCTAAGAATCTCAAAGTTTTCTTTGCTTGTGTTGACTCAGACATGGAAAGCTTGTGGATTTCTGTTGATTCATTGGGGACTGATGCATGCAAAAAGTGTCATAGCCTTTGGTAGAGAAGGCTGAGCTCAGCTCAGACTGAACAAACTAATGCCATTAGTGTCTCTAATACCATTGTACTGTCCTCCCAGGCTTAACTCATTATGCAGCTTCCAGTGCTACAGAACCATTATGAGTATAAACCCAGGACCAAACATTTGGTCCAACTTTACACCCTATCTTTGATGTTGAAAAAAAACACACAATCACTGTGAGCTTGCTGTGGCCTGACCTGGGGAGGGGCTATTGTTGCTTTTCTATGAACAGGCATGAGCACTGACAATGACCCAGCGTGCATTTATGTCTGTGTGTGTGTGAGGGAACACACGCTCATTCCTACACAATACACCATTGTCTCCTGAACCTCAACAGTAATTTATGTATATTCTCTTTCTTCGTCTCATCCTTCCCTGTTCTACAATCCTTTTGTTGTATTGCTGTCTTTTCCTCTTATCCTTTTAACATACCTCCCTTAAAGTGATGTCACCTTTCTCATTTTTTGTCACTGCCATCATCCAATATTGACGATTAATTGAAAATTGAATGTCCCTCTATTTTTTTTCTCAATTCCTACTTATAAACATAATACTAATGCCACTTAGTAGGAACATACAGAAAGCATGACATAATCTGCAGGTTGCAGCCGTAGACTTCATAAAAAGCCCAATCACATCACTCTGGGCTGATCCCAGAATATGCAGACTGGAATCATGCATTGCCTGACAATATGCTATCTGCATAGAAATCCATCCCCTACTATTGGCACATTTGCATCAGTTTTGAACAGCTGGGCATTAAACCTCCTAACTAGCACAGCAGAGCTTGATTTTATCTATAACATTTATTGGTTTATTTTTGACAAATATAAAAGAACGAAAAAGCAAACATTTAAACATATCAAGCAAAGTTTATATCAAAACATGCCTAATCTAGGCTAGAAAAATACCTAATAAAATGTTATTTTTGTACGGTGACAGCGAAATGCTTTATAAGAGCAATCCCATCCTTTTAACAGTTTTAATCATTTCATTTGGATTTTTAGTAAGAAAAAAAAACAAAAAAAAAACAAAAACAAGGTAGCACATAATTATAAAAGGGAAAGCAAAAAAAAAACACAGCTTTTCACAAACCCTTGTGTGCATGTTGTTTTGATGGCTTGTTTTAAGCCACATTTACTCTGACACCCCTAAATGAAACAGCAAAAAACTGCATTCTGAAGCCAGAAACATAACAGAAAGGTCAGTTCAGGGAGAAAGTTGAGGGAAAGTTTAAAACATGGCTGGGTCATAAAATAATATAACTGATAAAAATGGAAAGAACATGCCAAAAATGCAAAGGTCAAAACGTGGTCACAATGGAAGGCATAATGGAAATATATTTTTTCAGCCTCAATTGAGAAGGAAAAACAGGAAAATAAAATAAAAATATAGACAATAAGAAATAGTAAAGGAAAAACCCAATGAAATCAGCACAAGCTATTCAAACTTTCAAAGCTGAAAAGAATAATTAAAGAAAAAAAATCTATTTAAGTTTGATGTAAAGGGAGACAAGTTGACTTTATGTCTTTAGCTGAGTTTAGTTTACTTTTAAACAAAACAACATCTCCAGCCTTCCAATGTATGGAATGAGAGAATTGCACAGCTGCCTAAACACACCATGCCATAGAGAAGCACGGTGGTAGCAGCATCATGCTGTGGGAATGCTTTGCCTCAAAACTATACATGCACAGTGTAATTCAAGGTTATTTTCATTATAAGAAAATGAAATATTAGAATAAATATATAATAATTAAGGTCTAAGATAAGTAGGATAATGCAACTGAGAAATCAACCAAAAAGCTACTAGAGGCTGCAAAATTTGAGACTGAGGTTTTAAGTATATACATGAATCATCTGTTAGATTGGCCTAGTCAAAGTCCAAATAGCCTAGGAGCTCTGAATGCAAGTCTTTTGGGGTCGACTCTGGGAGTCTTTTCGGGATATCTATTTCTAAAATCATGTTTCTTCAATTTTAATAATTAATCACTTAATATTAGTCTGTCACATTCAACCCAATTAAAATACACCAAGGTTTTGGGGGAAAAAAAGTA
Organism: Cyprinodon tularosa; assembly: GCF_016077235.1. Lineage (NCBI taxonomy): Eukaryota > Metazoa > Chordata > Actinopteri > Cyprinodontiformes > Cyprinodontidae > Cyprinodon > Cyprinodon tularosa. Next base: position 666,579 of record NW_024038982.1, on the reverse strand, counting down.
AAACATGTAGGTCGACTGCCCCCTACCCACAGACCTGCCCCTCTACTTACAGCTGTAGTAGTAGTGTCTTCCTTCCACAAATTCAAAGCCCAGTGAGAACGGGGTGAATTTTTGGATCTTTTCAGAGAAGCGGACGGGTCCATATGCAGCAAACGGATTGTTACATTCCCACCTCTTCACTGCCTTTTTGGTCTCCACACAGCCTTTGAAGGCCTCCTCCTCAACCAGATAGAGCACCAGGGTCTCTGGCTGCTCCGGAACTGGAATCCCAGAGTCTGGATAGTAGGGGCAGTAGATGTCCAAGTAATCATTGAGGTTTAGCTGGACAGAAAGATCTCCTGCTGTTAACCTGGAAGAAGGAATAAAAAAGGTACATTAATATTTACAGAGCAATTACAGGGTGATTGGACATAGAGGGGGGTGATTTAACATTAGCGATGCCTGGAGCAATATGGGTACATAAAGAAGACTGACAGTTCATCAATAACTTAATTACAGAGGGTGATAAAGCAAAAGTCAACCAAGTGTTCACACTCACATTTGGCATACAGTTCAACGCAATGTACATAGAATGTAATGGGTATATATTGTCTTGCAAAAAAATCATCTTCATATTATAAAAAATCTTGATTAAATCTGCATATGCATGCATATATATATATATATATATATATATATATATATACACTATATTGCCAAAAGTATTTGCTCACCCATCCAAATTATTGGAATCAGGTGTTCCAATCACTTCCATGGCCACAGGTGTATAAATTCAAGCACCTAGGCATGCAGACTGTTTTTACAAACATTTGTGAAAGAATGGGTCGCTCTCAGGAGCTCAGTGAATTCCAGCGTGGAACTGTGATAGGATGCCACCTGTGCAACAAATCCAGTCGTGAAATTTCCTCGCTCCTAAATATTCCACAGTCAACTGTCAGCTGTATTATAAGAAAATGGAAGTGTTTGGGAACGACAGCAACTCAGCCACGAAGTGGTAGGCCACGTAAACTGACGGAGCGGGGTCAGCGGATGCTGACGCGCATAGTGCGAAGAGGTCGCCAACTTTCTGCAGAGTCAATCACTACAGACCTCCAAACTTCACGTGGCCTTCAGATTAGCTCAAGAACAGTGCGCAGAGAGCTTCATGGAATGGGTTTCCATGGTCGAGCAGCTGCATCCAAGCCATACATCACCAAGTGCAATGCAAAGCGTCGGATGCGGTGGTGTAAAGCACGCCGCCACTGGACTCTAGAGCAGTGGAGACGCGTTCTCTGGAGTGACGAATCGCGCTTCTCCATCTGGCAATCTGATGGACGGGTCTGGGTTTGGCGGTTGCCAGGAGAACGGTACTTGTCTGACTGCATTGTGCCAAGTGTAAAGTTTGGTGGAGGGGGGATTATGGTGTGGGGTTGTTTTTCAGGAGCTGGGCTTGGCCCCTTAGTTCCAGTGAAAGGAACTCTGAATGCTTCAGCATACCAAGACATTTTGGACAATTCCATGCTCCCAACTTTGTGGGAACAGTTTGGAGCTGGCCCCTTCCTCTTCCAACATGACTGTGCACCAGTGCACAAAGCAAGGTCCATAAAGACATGGATGACAGAGTCTGGTGTGGATGAACTTGACTGGCCTGCACAGAGTCCTGACCTCAACCCGATAGAACACCTTTGGGATGAATTAGAGCGGAGACTGAGAGCCAGGCCTTCTCGTCCAACATCAGTGTGCGACCTCACAAATGCGCTTCTGGAAGAATGGTCAAAAATTCCCATAAACACACTCCTAAACCTTGTGGACAGCCTTCCCAGAAGAGTTGAAGCTGTTCTAGCTGCAAAGGGTGGACCGACGTCATATTGAACCCTATGGATTAGGAACGGGATGTCACTTAAGCTCATATGTGAGTCAAGGCAGGTGAGCAAATACTTTTGGCAATATAGTGTATATATATATATATATATATATATATATATATATATACATACAATTCCCAGACCAGTTAGGGATTTTGTTTCCCCCTGCTTGAGATGGGAGGAAAAACAATTCTCCATATGCTAATTAACACCACTGAGGGGAGACAAGTGTGAAATAAACTCCACTCCCTCTGCTTTCCACCTCCTACAGTGGAGCCTAGGCACACACCGCCGAGCACCAATTTAAACAAACGTGCACGTGAATAAACAGCAGAGTCAGTCAAGGCTGACTAGCTTTTGGCACAACAACAATTTTGGACAAGACAGCATCATTAGAACAGAGAAGCTGCATAATGTATGCTCCTTCAGACTGAGGGTTCTGACTTCCTGTCAGCTTGAGTATAAAGAGCTACCCATGTACAAAGCAATAAAGGAAAGAGGATGGGGGGTCCAGACTAATTTCCAGAGTTGTCTGTTCCTTTGACTCATTTTACAAAATTGTAGAAACACAAACAGTGCATTGTCTAAACATAATGATGATGAACCCATGTGTGCATGCAGCAGATTTAATCAAGATTTTTTATAATATGAAGATGATTTTTTTGCAAGACAATATATACCCATTACATTCTATGTACATTGCGTTGAACTGTATTCAAAATATTTATGAATAGCGACACAAGGGATAGATGGGACTGCAAAAAACTAAAATAATAATAATGATCATAGGAGTAAAGGGGCGAAGAAAGGAAAGAAGGTCAAGAGATAGAATGCAAATAAAACAAAACCGAAGAGCATGGAAACAGAGGGTAATAAAAGATGGAAGAAAAGAAAAGGCCAAACAGGAAAGAAGGTAAGCACACAAGAAAGGAGTGAAGAAAGGAAGGAAAGACAAGACAAGGCCATGAAGGGGCACATAAAACAAAGACCACAGGAAACAATGGGTAGATGGACATAAAATAAGGAACAAAAAGGTACATGGATGGACAGAAGAAATAAGAATTTAGGACAATCCGGACCAAGGAATGGATGAAAAGCCATACAAGGAGGAAAATGGAAAAGTAAGTAAAAATGTATAGAACTGAGGGAAGACTAATTGACAGACAAGAAGGATGAAAAAAAAGACAAGGAAAAGTGAGTGAGGATGGGCACTAAAACAGATGAGTGAAAAAAATAAGAGAGGAAGGAAGGAAGGAAGGAAGGAAGGAAGGAAGGAAGGAAGGAAGGAAGGAAGGAAGGAAGGAAGGAAGGAAGGAAGGAAGGAAGGAAGGAAGGAAGGAAGGAAGGAAGGAAGGAAAATTTGCAAATTCCAGGAAAGACCTTTTCCCATAAATATCCCCATTCCAAAAAAATCTGCTTTCAGACTTTTTCAGACTATATGGGAACCTTGCAGGAAATACACTATATTGCCAAAAGTATTTGCTCACCTGCCTTGACTCACATATGAGCTTAAGTGACATCCCGTTCCTAATCCATAGGGTTCAATATGACGTCGGTCCACCCTTTGCAGCTAGAACAGCTTCAACTCTTCTGGGAAGGCTGTCCACAAGGTTTAGGAGTGTGTTTATGGGAATTTTTGACCATTCTTCCAGAAGCGCATTTGTGAGGTCGCACACTGATGTTGGACGAGAAGGCCTGGCTCTCAGTCTCCGCTCTAATTCATCCCAAAGGTGTTCTATCGGGTTGAGGTCAGGACTCTGTGCAGGCCAGTCAAGTTCATCCACACCAGACTCTGTCATCCATGTCTTTATGGACCTTGCTTTGTGCACTGGTGCACAGTCATGTTGGAAGAGGAAGGGGCCAGCTCCAAACTGTTCCCACAAAGTTGGGAGCATGGAATTGTCCAAAATGTCTTGGTATGCTGAAGCATTCAGAGTTCCTTTCACTGGAACTAAGGGGCCAAGCCCAGCTCCTGAAAAACAACCTCACACCATAATCCCCCCTCCACCAAACTTTACACTTGGCACAATGCAGTCAGACAAGTACCGTTCTCCTGGCAACCGCCAAACCCAGACCCGTCCATCAGATTGCCAGATGGAGAAGCGCGATTCGTCACTCCAGAGAACGCGTCTCCACTGCTCTAGAGTCCAGTGGCGGCGTGCTTTACACCACCGCATCCGACGCTTTGCATTGCACTTGGTGATGTATGGCTTGGATGCAGCTGCTCGACCATGGAAACCCATTCCATGAAGCTCTCTGCGCACTGTTCTTGAGCTAATCTGAAGGCCACATGAAGTTTGGAGGTCTGTAGTGATTGACTCTGCAGAAAGTTGGCGACCTCTTCGCACTATGCGCGTCAGCATCCGCTGACCCCGCTCCGTCAGTTTACGTGGCCTACCTCTTCGTGGCTGAGTTGCTGTCGTTCCCAAACACTTCCATTTTCTTATAATACAGCTGACAGTTGACTGTGGAATATTTAGGAGCGAGGAAATTTCACGACTGGATTTGTTGCACAGGTGGCATCCTATCACAGTTCCACGCTGGAATTCACTGAGCTCCTGAGAGCGACCCATTCTTTCACAAATGTTTGTAAAAACAGTCTGCATGCCTAGGTGCTTGAATTTATACACCTGTGGCCATGGAAGTGATTGGAACACCTGATTCCAATAATTTGGATGGGTGAGCAAATACTTTTGGCAATATAGTGTATGTGATTTGCGACAGGAGACAGATAAAGAGCTACAAAGTACAAAACTAAGGCAAAAGAAAAAAGTTGGATGAATAGGTGAATAAAGTGGAGTAAAGAGAAAAGAAAGTGTTTTAATTAGTGACCCTAGAGAGCCTGAGTGCAGACACTCAGAGCACAGAACAACGGCATGGAGGAGGAGAGGAGACAGACTTTAATTGGCCTCTTCTTCTCATGAAGAAACAAGAGAGAAGAATGAGGGGCAGAATGTGGCTTGAGCAGAAGGTTCAGGTCCGTCAGTGGGAGTCTATAGAGGGGTGACAGACCGGAGGAAAGAGGAAGAGGAGTGCTGGGGCTCACTGAAGAGGAACATGAGAGGGAAGAGGAGCGAAGAGTTAGGGGAAGAGAGGTGGAGGTACAGGGCGGAGCGCTCTCGAGTTAAGCAGCCGAACAAAGAATAGAGAAAAAGAATAAATAGCAGGAAAAAAAAAAATCAGTGCAGAGCACCAGTAGTGGTAGGAGGGGGAAAAGGAGGTACTCAGCAAACCTGATGAAGGCAGAAATGGAGCGGATAGATGTGAAAGGAAGCAGGAGTCAGAGATGGTCCAGCAAATTTAAAGAGTGCACCAAAAATGGATGGAGCAATGAGAAGAAAAATGACATGAGATTCTATGAGAAAATGGGACCATGACTACAAAAGCTAACAGATCTTTAGATGGTCTAATATTGAGATATTGGGTAAATATCTCAGCAGAATGCTGGATTGTTAGATATGTTCAAAAGTCTTTTCTGAACTCCAAGTCAAACTTTGTTTATGAAAATGAAAGTCCCATTTTTCCCTTAAATTCATGCCTGTTGGAGGTTAGCAATGCAAATGATTATCCTTTGACCTAATAACATTTAATACCCTTTTTACACCGAATGTAAAAAAAACAACTTATTTCTCGCTCTTGCATTCAAATATAGAAGAGATGAAACCAGCAAAATTTAGCAATAAAGAAGCTGGAAAAATAGAAGGCATCCGAGTAAATTTTCAATAATAAAAAATAAGGTTTATTTTGAAATTTTAACTTGAAATACTCAAAGTATTTTGATGAAAATTTAAGTAATCCTTGTGGTTATTATGGGACTATAACAAATGGAATTGCAAAGAATGAGGACATAAAGGACCTTTTTGCAGATGATCATTTAGTAATTTCTTACATCACTTGTTCTATATTTCAAGTGATGGCAGAGAGAATACAGCCTCAGGAATACAGAACAGATTCTCAAATGTGCACAGCAGCTGCATATGCCCCAGTACACATGGGCACATCACATATCTACTTCCCATACCAGTCCAGGAGAAAAATATCATATGATAATAAAAATGCTAAAAACACAATATCACTTCCTGCCATTATGAATGAAAGGAAACAATCACTTCTGTTAGATAGAAGAATGGTTTCTAGTTCCATTCAGTGATGGTGGGAGGCCAAAATGCTTGGTTGGTTTCTAAGTTTGACTACGGCCAGTGGCAGGAGGGAGACTGCTAACTCTGCTTTCTACGCTTAATGGGCACAGCACCCTTTGGTCGCACTGACGAGGCTGGATGCGCTACGCTGTGGTGAATCCAAAAACAACACTCTAGGTTACCGGGGTGGATCTATGAGCTCTCTTTTACGTGTTAAACTGGCTTTTATTTCCACACCACGTTACTTTAAAGATCACCAGCTAAAAGTAAAATTAACAAAGGGTGAGGTTTGGTCCCAAGGAACAAAACAAGATTACTGTAAAACAGCATGACAATCTCTGGCATGAGTTGGTTTAATCCAACATGTCATCACAAAAAATGTTGACACCTCAAATGAATCAAAACAGCTTTTGTTTAGTGAGCTCTCGCTTAGCTACCATGTGAAAACTAGTAGAACCAGTAGCAAACACAGGCTCTGTTTTTCTTAAGCAAAAGAAGCCGAGGAGAGACTCTCACGCTATGATGACCATGAGTGAAAAAAACAAACAAAGCAAGTTGTTACTCAAACATTTGAAATTATTGACGGTGATATGGCTACCTTTTTTTTTCTACAGATAAATGATAATGACTCTTCCAACTGTTGCTAAAATAAAAGAATATCATGGTTCCAATAAAATAGTGGTGTTCACTAATTTGATATCCAAACAAAGGACTTAACCATGATTAAATGCGATATGTAGAAAATCATAAAACATTATGAAAACATGATGATAAAGTAATGAAAAGTGTTGCATTTCAAATGTATATTCTCATTTGCCATCTAAAAGATAAATCAAGTGATTGTCTGTCTTCCGTCATCATTATTCCATTCATTTCCTATAGAAAGATGTGCTATGAACTCATAGCAAAGCTGCAAGAGTTTTAAATAATAGAAATGTAAAGCATAACATATAACTTAAGTATATTTAGACTTAGGTGATGCTGCAAAGTGCTCAGTGGGTTATCTTCTTTATTGAAGAAGATAAAGTCAACTGGAAATACTGCTTATTCATTTTTCAGAAATTATTGGCATTGTGATAGTCCCCCCCCCCTTCTTACACATGTGTAATTTACTCAGTTTACTGGTGAATATTTCAGCTTGATCACAAGTGTTAATCACAGGAACCTGCTTATACAAAAATATACAATTACAAGAGGACCAGATTTTTAAGATTTTAATAAATACTCATCTTTACAATTGATCTAGATACTAAGTAACATGTGTTACACTGCTATAAAATGTACAGGTATAAAATGAGAATTTAAATAAGTGAAGAAAGTTAATGACTTTTTTATTGGAGTTGGAATGTTTTAATCAGCTTAGTCATTTCATAGGGTTGAAAGCTTAACAGTCTGGAAAATAAACATTTACTAAGTTTTACCATAGCATAAGCAGCCCTATTGGCCAAATTTTAAGTAAGCTAGTGTGGTGATGAACTGATGGTAAAAACAGCACAATAAACAGAATATTTTACTTTGTTTTTGGTAACTAATTTGGATGGCAGAGTGGTTTTTAAGAATTGATATATTCTCCCATGACTCATGGCTTTCCAATTAGTGTGGCTCATTATTTTTATCCCCATCATCACGGCAGTCGCAGCTTAGTCAGCACACTCTGTCATTTCAGAAAGTTTGAGAACTGAACGTTGCACAGGAATACAGTGTGGTAGTTTGGCATAAATTTCATTGGGGCATTTTTCAAAAAAAAAAAAAAAAAGTGTGAGCAGACTTTTGAGGCTACCGCCACCACCAGTTTCTAATTAAAAAGAGGAGAATACTATAATCTACGTATATAGTGTTCAGAGAAATAACTTGAATATGACAAAAGTAAGAAATGACAATTGATTGAAAATGAACAAATTACATTGCTTTTCAGCCATGCTTCAAAACAATTATTTAAAAAAATAAACCCCATGTGAAAGAATTGTCTCTGATCCAATCCGATGCCTAGGATTAGCTTATCCGCTGATACCTGATACTGGTCTAATTCAACTGCTGAATGAATGAATCATCTCACCATGCGAGTATAGGCTTTAGCCTTAACATTAACATCATTAAGAAAGGTAAAAAATTAGCGCAGGCATAAATGTACTTTAAATTATTTATAAACAAAGAAGCAGTAAAAAGAAAGAAATAGAGTCCCATGTAAAGTGGATTGGATTCGAACTCCAATATCTTATAACAAATCACGACATCTGATATTGCTAATTTAGTCAATGTCGGAGCTGCTGGCTGATCCAGGTATAGGATCATAGCATCTCTAAAAATTATAGTCAAGCATGTTAAAGGTAAAGGCTATCAAGCAATCTCCAAGCAGCTTCTTTGATTACAGTTGGCCATATCATACAGAAAGATAGGATCAATTGGACGGATGCAAAACCTCCATGGATCTGGCTGCCGGAGGAAAACTGACAATAAGGAGACAATAATATGAATAGAAAGAAAAGAGCCCAGAAAATCTTCTAAAGAAATTAAAGGTGAACCTTAAACTCAATATCAGTGTCAGATCGCACCAACCGTCATTTGAGCCAAGCAAGAGTTTGTGCATGGAGTTTGAAAGTTCTTGCTTTGCACGTTCATTGATCTCTTTCAATTGTCCTGAGGTATGATTATGTGCATATGAGTTTGTCTTTTCTTTGCATTTCTGTGTTGCCCTGTCATGGACTGGTGTCCATGGTGTACTCAATCTCATTCTCCATTAGGGATGGATGGAAGGATGGGTTGATGTGTTATGGCCATGTTAGAGCAGGGTTTCTTATCCCTGGTCCTTAGGGCCTACTGTCCTACATGTTTTAGGTGTTTCCCTGCCTCCATACACCTGACCTAAATGAAAAGGTGATTTACAGGCACGATGGCTACAGATGAGGTAATGCAATCATTTGTATTAGGTCTGCTTGAGCAGAGGCACATCTAAAGCATGAAGGACAGTGGGCCCTTAGAACCAGGGTTAACAAAACCCTGTGTTGGAGCCTACACAGTCATTGAGCCAACTACTGACTTTACAGTTTTCCAGCAGTGGAAGTATATATGTGGAAGGATAATTGGAAGTAGTACGTGAAAAAAGTGATGAAGGATAAAGTTAACAAAGAGTAGGATAAAGGACCTTCTTCTGTAATTTTAGAAGACTTTCTATTTCTCTCAGCTGACGAACTTAGAAATAGAGTTTATATGGCAACTGTAATAAACAAAATATACTCCACAAACAATGCAGGTGAGGCAAAGGCCACTATAAATAGAACCTAGGCTTCCTCAAGCATTTAAGCGAAGCGGCAGGAATAATTTCCTTTTCTGCACCCCACAGCAAAACATACGGGTATACTGAAAATATATATATTTTATTGCTATTTTAATTTATTGAAATGCATCCATCTTTTTTAGCCTTTTTTTACTGTTTCATATGCCATAACTCTCAGTGTTTTATCATTTCAATGGAAAACAAGCATTTCAACATTGTCCAGGTATTAATTCCAGATTTGGGAACTCTCTAGGTACAACAGCTTTTGTCCAATAAGAAATAAGCAAATGGAGGTGTGAGCAAACTTTTGATAAAATGAGCCTAAAGATAGAGGAGGAAGAAGAAGAGAGTCAGGCAGTTCATTAAAGCAGAAACAATGGCTCAGGTTGGGAAAAACAAAAAAATACTTCCTCTTGCTCCACAGGCTATCCTAAGTTCAGAGCCAAAAAGACAAGAGGAATTGAACAAGTTAGAAAAAGTGGAAAACAAGCTTCATTTGCTTTATACTCTAGGAGCTTACAGGGCTGGGACATTTTTCCTCACCATTTCCTTCTTCCTACACACAGTCCCTCTCCACATGGATGAAAAACAACAAAATGAGGACAATCCCACCCCCTAAATCACCTAGCTGTGCCCCCCTCCCTTCCAAAACAAAGCTGTGCTGTGTCCAAAGCATAGAACTGTTGTGTCTGTCGTGATTCGTACTCCCCTCAACGCACACAAACAAGAATATCGCCCCCCAATCCACGACCATCTGTGGCCCCCCCACTATCTCGCCCCTCCAGCTGGCTCTGGAAAAAATCCTTTTGTAAGCCCCTCTTTCCACCCAACATCCTTGACAGCGCACAGACTCCAGCTCTTTGGCCCCAAACTGAAGACAAACACATGATCAACACCTCATCACAGAATGGAATGAGGAAAAGCACTTACCAACTATTTCCTGTTTTGAATGTGACTGCAGGAGTGTGTGTTTTTTTAGCTCCTATGGGGTCAGCAGGATGTGTATCTGTACATTTTACTAGACCGTTTCCTTTTTATTTTTCTTGGCTCTTTAAATGATTGTCTCAACATGTTTAATTTGGTTTCACTCACATTATATTCCGCATTTAGAGGACGATTTGTCCTCCAAAAGAATATTTGGACAATTGCACAGATTTACAATATATACATCTTGACAAAGAAAAAAAAAATCAAAAAGGGTTCATCATGGTAATTTAAGCGATAGACCAACTTAACACAGTACATCACAGAGGTGAGCAGTAATTGCGCTAAAAATGCCTGTTAAGTATGGCATCCATACATATTTAGCCACCTTAAAATGCTGCTTGATAGAAGCACTGCCTCTAGCAACGTTTCCATCCAATTCTCACATGAACTTTTAAAATGATAACAACAAAAGAAAATCTTTAAAAATATGAATTTGACATGTAGAGGTAGAAAGCAATTGAGACCACAGATCAGCAATAACTTTTAATTGTACTCACTTTATCATGTCAGCTAGTATAAGCAATGTTACAGCAATGTTACATGCCTTCCAAAGACGCTGAGACAGAGATGCAAATCTGAGGCTTGAATATGGGGTAGGATGAATGCAAGGGAAACAGTTGATCAGCCATGTGAGGTAAAAGTTTGTTTTACTTCAACAAATGTGTTTCCATCTCCTCTTTAGCATATTTATTTTTACAAAAAACTCCAAATCCACCTTACAACTTTTTTGCACAATTTACTAAGTTGACTCTAATCTTGCCATTTAACCTTTTCTAATGATACTTGAAAATTCATGGTAAAAATGTTGATGGTTCCTCTGGCTTGCACCCACCAACCTTCAGTAACTACAGTGGACGGTCGTGTGGATAATCATTTGGACTGGGATTTTAAACTTCTGTACAGTTTCTCCCTGAACAGTTTTGTATTCTTAAAAATGCTGTAGTTCTCTAATGTTCTTTAAATCTTCAAGGCCTTTCATTGACCGGCTGGATTTATAATGAGATATAAATCGTACCTTCACATGCACACACCCGTGAATGACTTTTATCAGTTGGGTAATTTGGTCATACTGGATTTTATAAGGGGGCATTTGGATTCGGGCAAATACAGTTTAATTCCACCTTTTTCCAACATTTCCTTGTAAAACAGTTGAAAATACCATCTCCTATGTTTTCTACTCCTTTTTATGAATACCTTGTGCTTGTCCATCACAAGCTTTCTTGTCTTATGGAAATGTAACAAAGTCAGATTTTGCCATACAAATATATATCACTCACATTTATATTTACCTCAAGTTTAATTTACTAAAATGCCATGAACACATACTCTTTGCAATAATCATAAACATCAGGATAAAAATATCACATCAGGAAGTAGATGTTTCTAGATATTTAAGTGGCATCCCTATGACCATCCTTTAGTATTTCCTTGAGGAAATGTCAAAGACGTTTTAGTTTATAAAAATAACTTCCTTGTTAGTTGGGTATAGTTGAGACAAAGATTCAGTATTCAAAATTGAAAGAAAAGAGAAATTGTTGATAAGTTTAGACCTTTTGATTGTTTAAAGTCAGAAGGGGCAACAAGAAATTAGCTACTCAACTAATGTTAGTTATATCAAACAGAGACACAACTCTAAAAGAACTGGGTTTATCCTTCTACAATGCAGAGTTACAGAACTCTCTTTATGCTTTTATTTAACCCTTTAAAGCCCGATCCAAGAATAAAACAAAACAGAAAATTATTTTTTTTGGTTTGAAGTCCTTATTTGGCCTTTTTACAAAATATGTAAAAAGAAAAAACAGAAATACATTTTTGATATTAATAATTTATTGCTATGCGATAAGTCAAGATTTTTGTGTAGTCTTCTGCCCTCTGTTATCAGGTATACTGTATCTGATTGTTTACAATAGGATTTTGAGCAAAGTTTTTACCATTCAATTATGCAAAAGGTGTCAGACGCAAAACATTTCAGAAACCATATGTATCAAATATGATACGTTTGGCATTACAGGGTTAACTTAAGATATGACTCTTAAGATACAGAGTTAATTAGTGCACAGATTGCGAAACAATAAATGTGCCACCCCCTTAAAAATAACTAGACAGCCAATAATGTCTTAACTGCACAATAAACCTCTACAGCGATTGTAAAACACCAAGAAAAAATTTCCATATTGTGCAAAAAGCATAAATGTTTTCATCCCCCATTCTCATTTTCCAGCACTGCCTCAACTCTTTTGGGCATGGAGTTCACTAGAGTTTCTGAGGTTCCCTCAGGAATCTTCAACTCCTCCATAAAGACCTTGCACTTCTCCATCTTTGGTTTGAGAATGTTCATAAATACACTCAAGGTCTTGACACATGCTTGACCACATCGGCAGCTGTACCTTTAGTTAGTTTAGTAAGGCTGTAGTCTACTTGGAGATGCGTAGTATATGGGGTTGGGTTCATGTTGGAATACTGTCCTGTGACTTAATTTCTAAAGGGAAAAGATCAATTCCTGCTTTTTATGTCACAGTACGTGCTGACATTTTAGGTTCCTTGAGTGAACTTCAGCTCTCCACAATCAGCAGCACTCATGTTTCCCCTAAACCATAATACCCCCACCACCATGCTTGACTGTAGGCAGGACTCCATCTTTGACTTTCCTCACCCATTGGCTGGTGTTCTGTCAGATGAGCATACTCCATCAGACCAGCATACCCATAGTCAATATGAATCCGCAGGACGTCAGATTTGCATTTATCCCTTTAGTTTTGTACAAAAAACAGACTTTAAACTACCTTAGGTGGCGTGTATTTTTTCAGTCATGTACAAAAAAACCCCAAACAATCTTATTACTTACTTTTTGGTGTTTTTTTTAAACGTATGGCCATTTCACCGTAAATTGTTTTGTTTTTTTTGTGCATGACTAAAGGGATACATGCCGTTGAGGTAGTTTAAAGTGTATGTTTCATACAAAACCAAAGGGATAAACGCAAATCAGATGTCTTGTACATGCGTACTGACTATTGGTGTGGTGGTCAGACGGGATATGCTGATCTGACAGAACACTTCCATTAAGGCTCGACATCTGAATCTAATAAGTTTATCTTTGTCTCATGAGATCACAACACATACTGTAGTTCCAGTGATCCATGTCCTTCGCATACCTGTTTTCTGCCGTTTGTAGAATATACTTCATTCTGAGATGACAGCAATTGACTATATTGATGCATTGCCAGGCTAACCAACCCAAACCCAGACCTCTGCTTTAACAATTGCAGCACTCCATTTTATACTCATTTAATTTAATAAGTACTTAAACTTTAAGGCCTGCTCTGATTGCATCTTGTGCAGTTTTGCTATAAGATCTTTGCCACTGTACTGAAGCTTAGCCTTATAGCCTTTGCCATCTTTGTGTAGAGCAAAAATCAATATTTCCCCAGACCCTAAGAAGTTTTTGCCATGAGGTACATTGGTGAATTTCTAGTGACAAGTATGACAAAGCGTGAGCGCGATAACATAACATTAAAGACACCAGCTACATCTTCAAACCCCAGATCTTGTACAACTAATGAGTCACATGATACCAGGGGAGGGAAAATGGCTAATTGAGCACAAGTTTGACATTTTCACTCAGGGACCTACTCAATTTTCTTGCCAGCAATTTATACATTAATGTCTGTGTGTGTGGAGTTATTTTAAGAAACTACAAAATATACACGGTAATATGAGTTGTACACCAACTAATTTACATGTATTAAAGTGTCATATCTTGTGTGTCATTCCAAGGAAAGATTAAAAAAACAATACATGTACAAATATGTAAAAGGTCTACACACTTTTGTGAGCTCCTTTAGTAACCAGACGTGTTGATATGTGTGTAGGTTGGTGTCCATTCATCAATTTAATAAAATGACTGCTAGCACCATCCCTGCAGACTCAATTAAAAGACCAAAAGACAACAGCTAGTCACCTCACTTCTTCGTCAAACTGTGTGGATCAGCAGGCTGTCTCGACCCACATTCCCCACCAATTTACAGAAACAGATGGAGATAAAAGCACGAAGATATATACATGCACCTGCGGCTTGAGGCCTTAGGAAATCTCATCCTCAAGTAAAGACAGAGGCTATTTTCTGCCTGTTACAGAAAAGGTGTGCTTCCTGGGCATATATGTGGATTCAGCGGGACTCAGCAGCACCACAGGATGGATAGTTATGGCCGACAGAGCTGAGGAGAATTGCTCGATTTAGGTCTAGAGGACAGATGTGTATGGAAACCAATTGATGCAACTTAAGGTCTGCAGAAGCCATCATCCCATCCTGTGGTAGAGCTCCCTCATGCATAGGCACCACTCTTCCTGTGTGGTCTGCTCCAATCCAAAGAAAAAAAAGAAAAAGAAGGTATGAAATTACTGAAGGAGTGAGGGATTTAGAATTTTCTCTGCCAAGAAACAGTGTATGGCAGAATGGTGTCCGACGGTGTTCATCAGCACTACTGCAGCTTAGAGCCAACATCCGAGTGGAGGTGGCCACATTTTTAGAAAGGGAGAAAAGAGTAATGGGGAAGTGGTAAGCAGCACAAGAATTTTGAAAGGGCGAAAGCAAAGTGCTCGTTCGACAAGGAGTGTACAAGGGGCTAAATAAGGTCAGACGTGCCGTTACCAGGACAACAACCAATCCAGAGCTGGGACTGGTGCCAAGCCAATGCCCCACCCAATCTATCGTTTGCTTCTTTCGTTTTTATTCCCCTGCATTACGTCTGTTGGGCAGCCTAAACCTCAGTAATGAGTGCTCTCCATGTTTTCAGTGGTCTAAATAGAGCGGCTGCATAAATACAGGTGCCAGACTTGAACCCAGTAGCTGTACATCACTGCCACAGTCCAGTGGGGTCAATTTATAAGATCAGAGCAGGAATACTGCCTACAAAAGAGGGATTCAAATTCTACATTAAATCCATCAAATAACATTGCTTGAAAGTGACAGTATATACCCATAAAACAAATAGGTTGATGCAGTAAATTAGTTCAGCTAACTTCCAGTATGGCTCTAAAGATTTATACAGATCTCAGCAGAGCATTCAGGCAATTTGATGTAAACTAGAAAGTGGAGAGCAGAGATTTTTTTAAGGCCCCTCATTTAGATGTCCACTGTTATGAGTGGTCAAAGAAAAAAAAGATATACAGAGGAAAATGGTAATGACCCATTACAGAGCACCGACATTGTTTAAAATATTTATTTAGGCTTTACAAGGAGAGCAGAAACATAAAATAGTCATCATTCGGATGGTAAGTTTCTGCGACTGTTGTAAACATGACCTAATCACACAAAAAATAGAAGGATGAAGAATTTATATCGGGACATTTCGATCTTAGAAAAACCTAATGAAAACACCCTCAAATCATATAAACGTTTTCTAACTCTAAATTCATGCACTGATGTACTGCAGTGAAGAGTAACCCTCCTGTTTTGTTTCTGTAAAGCTTAGACACTGCTGATTTCAAAACATGCTGTAAATCCTTAAAAGGGAAAAAGGCTATCCAAATCAATCTGTCTATAATTTTTTTAAGCCATCTGCCTATTGTCCACTAAAATTACAGCAGGAAATGATCACCAATATTCTCCCACAGGATTTTTTACAGAGCTGAATTATATTATATATATATATAGAGGTTTCTAGACTTGATTTACTGAGTGAAGTTCACAGTTTGGTAAGAGGTTCTCCAGTTGAATCGCTATTGTTCTCTAGAGCTTTGGCCTCCCATATATTTAATTTATAAGCTTCTATTTTCTCTTACAGGGCTATAGTGAAAGATAATTTTCAATATATCCTGCTCTGGAATTCAATTTCTTTTATCTGTTTAGCATATTTTATTAATGATTTGCGTGTTAGTGTAGCTGGAAGAAAACTATTCTCTGCATGTATTCCCAAAAGACTGCAGTACCTTGTCTTAAATCTGAGATATCAGAAAGGCTGAAGCCAACACAAAAAGCAGGCCTGTTCTACGAACGGCTGAAAGCTCAAAAGGATGAACCAGAGCTGCCATGCTGTATTCCATTAGGCCTTCATGGTATCATGTGAAAATCTCACTCTCACAGACTGAAGGAAGCACAGATATGTCTCAACATATTCTAAAGAGAGGTTTACACTTTAATATTCTTAGATCTTTATGCCTTTCCATTATTTTTAAAAACACATTTTACCGACACATTTAAGGCATCTTCACTCAGCAACTGTATCAGAAATGTTTTTGTTTTCAGGGCCTTGCAGCTTTAAATTGAGATCCACTCAAAGATCCCTTACACAGAATAAAATATATATATATATATTTCTTCACTCTGACCAGCTGGTGACACTTTGAGCAAATGAAGCTGGGTAACCTGCAATTCCACTGTGCATTTCTAATGAGTACCCCTTTAATATCATGTGATATATTCTTTTAGGCAGTGTTTGTGCCAATCATTTTAGCTTTAAGGTACATATTCTATATTGTTTTTATTTTAACTGTTTACTTATGCTGATCAGTGGCCCAAGTCTGTCAGCCCACCTGTTTAAGTAGGTTAAGGAGGACATGAAAACATAACACCTTCAAACACATGAACACATAAACACACAGTAACCCAGACATAGACAGTACACTGAAAAGGGCACTTGCAAAGCACATACACTCAGCCAATAAATCAGACCTGGCTTTGAAAATCCATCATTTGCAAAGTAGGTCAGCCTTCTGACTGTGAATCTTCTGTCCAATTTATGTACGCCATTTTTTTCTTGTCTTGTTACCCATAATTTTCAGGTCAATACTAGATAGGCAAAGCATACCTCTCTTTCTAATCCCCTTTGCCTTCCCCAACTGATTTTCATCCATTGCCTACTGAGGACTAGCTGGTCGGTGGGCTTAAGCTGTCCTGCAGTTTGTGAGTCAAACACACATACAGAACATGTCTATGAGACAAGCTCAAATACATCAAACTGGCCTGAATAATTTAAAATGTGGGAGGGAGAGAATAGTAGGGAAGAAGAGGAGACCAGTGAAGAAGAGTCAAGGAGTAAATCGGGTGATTTCTCCCACTCAGTGCCTCCAAGTCTTGGTCAGTGTACTTAAGAACTTCTATTCTTGGTTTTGCTCCCCTTTGCCATCTTTCAGCCCCATGTACCTAAGGCCTTATTTCCTTCTCCAGTCTTTGTGCCTACACCTTACCACCCTCTCTTTCCGCTACTATTTTACCCACTTTGGCCTCCCTCCCCTCAGTCTCTCTCTCTTTGTTTATCTAAGCACTTTCACGGTCACTGCTTTAGAATCCCAGGAGTCTAAACTGCCTGCTTCCCCTCTCCCACCCTCCTCACAGCCGATCCATGCTTTCCATCTTTTGCCGTCACATCAGTTGAGGTTCATATCGCTCTGTGTGTCGGGTGTATGGAAGGTCCATTTTATTCCCCCCCAAGGCATCCAGCTTTGGCCTGTTCTAGTCACGCAGAGCTACCCGCCCGTTCAAACCCCATAACTTGTGAACAAATACAGCAATCAAAAGGGGAAATACATTAACCTGGAATTGTTTTTTTTTTCTTTTCATCATTGTGTTTTATGGCTTTGTCACAAAAAAATGTATATTACACAAACATATCTAGAACAACAGCTTTGGTTTTGATTTGTGCATTAACAATAATGTGTGTCCTTGCTGGTTGGCCTCCACTTTCTTAGAAAGGCCAGTTGAGGCCAAAGTTCCACAACACGGATGAAAGGTTTAGACACAATAACACGGGAAGGAGGAGGGGGGGAGCGGGATGGATTTAGGAGTAGAAAGGGAGGAAATGGTGAGGGTCATGAGGAGAGGTGCAGACAGGATTAACTGATTAATTTGGGATTAGAGATGACTGCTCGGCGTTTTAGGTAATGAACCACAATGACCCAAAAAAATTATAAGATTAGCACAGAGGAGGTAAGGTATGCGGTGCCATTTTTTTTTTCCTATTCATTACAAAAACCTGATGCAAAAAAATGCAAGGAGTAGATATGTTTTCTTTTTGTATTTTAATTTAGTTAATAAAATTTGTTTTAAAGACTAATTCATCTATAGACAAACAATAAATGAGTGGTAGATTTCATGAGGCTTTTGTGTCTGAATGTTTGAGGTAAACTGATGTATTAATTTCATAAACATCAAGCATCTGCTCAAGTGTGTTGAAAAGAGTAGGGCAAATAAGACAACCATTTGCCACTGAATACAGGGGATGCGTACGTTCTCCTGCTGCAAGGCCACAGATATGGAGATTGGCAGCAAGGCTATTTCACCCATTTTGGTTAAAAAAAAAAAAACAAACAAGAAAAAACAAAAGTAAACACAAAAAAAAAGCTTCTGCTCTGTATCCTGTTGGACTTAAAAAAAAAAACCATAATCTTATCATTTTTTCTTATCAAGTAAATTAAGATCGGGGTGAAATAATAAATTCAACTGACAATTTTATACACAATATTGGTAAGAACAAGGTTATATATGGAAATAAAAAGGTTAACTTTTTAAACTTTTTGTAGTTAAAAAAAGGAGAAGAAAGGTTTAAAGAAACAAACTGTGAAAATAACGTTATCAGTGTATAAAATTCCTCTCCAAGTTCAATAATTACACATGTTTAAGGTTTTTGCATTTATTTTTATTCTATACTAGTTCCACTATCAAAAAAAAATATTTTAAATATTCTTGCTGTTTTTGCATTCTACGTTACGTTTTCTCAACTGTGTTAGAAAATTCAGATGCCAGAAATCTCATTTTTAACCTTTAGGAGGTTTTATGAGTTCCAAGTAAATAAACATGTGCAATGATGAAGAAGTAGCAAAAGTGATATTTTTGGATTAATTTAAACCTGAAAAAAACTTTACAATAAGAAAATGCATTGGTTAGAGGAGTGGAAACAACGAAAGGGTTTCTTATTGACTATGGTTCACAGGTTGTGTCCTTGTCTGCACTCAGAACAGCACACAGGACAGAATATTGAGCCAAAAGAATCCAACAAGTTGGGCATCCTCGTCTGTCTGAGCAGAGGTCACTTTTAACACACCACACACGCTGCAGAATTATCTCATAAATCTATTCTAAGGGCATCAAAATAATCAAGGTGACTTACAAGGGGAATATGAGGGTAAAGATCAACTCAGTTATCTTGCACTGTGAACCTGACATCAGTAATGTCAAGTCCAAACAATTTGTATCAACCTGTCTTTTCTTTTTCCCTACTGATTGGGAAGAAAGCAGCAAAACTCAATATTTAAAATTAGTGAACGCTCCTTGAAGATTTTTAAGTAGATTAGTCAACTTTAGTCAAATTGTTAGCTTTACCTTTTCTTGTTTCTAAATGAGTCTAAAAACATTAATACAATATGATGTTAATAATAAAAAAATATTCTATAATATTTATTTAAATAGTGCTATCAAGGCAGCACTTCAAAGTTTTTTTTAGACATGAATTAGTGTTAAGCTTAGACGTTACCTTTCTGGACCTAAACCTAAACCTCAAAGAGAGTCGTTTTGAACATTCAAAATTAAACACAGAATTGTGAAACAGAATTTTCTTAATGGCGGAACAGAACAATGTTCCTTTCTAGTCAAAGCGGTGTAATGACAGAACATGAATGAAGATCAGCATCACCTGTGACCAAGTTACGCATCAGTTAAAGATCACTGAGAACACTCACAGTTTCATTTGTGGAAAGATTATTTAATAGTAATGGCATTTAACCCCCCCCTAAAAATGTTGGAGTAAAATTTTATTTTGACATTATTAAAAGTAAATGTATTCCAGGTTAAGTAGTATCGATTTTGTTGTGGCGAGGCTATGGGTCAAACACTGGGGGCTTTAGTTTTGCATCAACATATGGACCCATTACTTTTTACCCAAACAGCCTACATTAGCAGTGTCCGATAATCAAAAAGGGTTGTTTTTAAATCACGTTTTTACCTAAAACTATAAACATTTGTAATATAATTATCCAAGACCCGAGTCTATGAAGCTGTAGGCCTACTGTCTCAGCAAGCTTCAGCATGGTAAGTCTAATCTGTTTTATTACAGTACATACACTATAGCCCTACCAACATGTTTGCTCTAATAAAAATCCAACTCATCACTTTTCTTTTCTGCTTTTAGGTCTGCAAAAAGATTTTGACTTCTAAGAAGTCTTCTAACCCGCCCCCCCCCCCCAAAAAATAAATAAATAAGCTAGATACATTTTTGAAGTAAGAATTTTAAAACATGGGATTGGTTTTATAAGAAATGATCCCATCCAGCATAAATAAACTTTAACAAGGGCCTAAACATCAGAATAATAGATAAAAATTAAGTTGCAAATGAAAATAACTTCAACCATTTCCTCGTACATCTGTTTTTTATGATTTGAAGTACAGCAAGCGTGTGAAAAACCAGTAAATGTTCAACAGGAAACCTCAGAGAGGCTCTTTTGGATTTATAGTGGATAATTTGTTTATACAGAGGCTTTGGCTCCAACCTACACACTGACTGAGAGAAAGAAATATTAAAAAAAGATTAAAAAATATCTAAATAGAAATAAAACAACCCGAGTTAAAATAAAGAAAGTAGCAGATCATCAAGAGATGTGGATCAAATTGTGAATTTCATTTGTAGTAGAAAAAAATCTTGACATATAATTGCACCAGCTTAGTCTCAAAGAACCTGAGCTCTTGCAGGTCTAAATGGGCTTCTGATACAGTCCCTTGTTCTTTCCTATTCAGTTGACTTCTCCACTTTATGAAGCTGGAAGGTGCCGTCAGCTCTAAATGAAGTGTGCTTCCTCCTCAGGCTCTCCCCAGAGTCTGAGGAGCCACGTGTTTGCAGGCAGGACTATGCTACTATCGGTATCATGTGCTTTCTCTCCTTACAACTTCACACAGCCTGCGTCATGAAGTAAGGGGTGGAGGAAAGGTTTGCTCCTCACTCCCTTACTCTGATGGTTATTGTAATGCTTTCAGACACCCTCTCCCTCTCTCCCCTCAGCCCCATCTTTCATCCCTGGGGGCCTTCCTGAGCTGTTTGGGGAGTTGAAATCTGTTGACTCTTTCCCCACCGTCCCCTCCTTAACACATTCTTCATACCTCACTTCCTCCACTGTGGGTCTAATGTTTTTCCTCTTCTCTAGAGCCTTATAAAAATGAAGCGGTGAGGCAGCATGTATGTTCATTTGTGTTGTGTGTGGCACCGGATTGTCTGTGCAAAACCAAAATGAGGCAGAAATCAGTGCTTCGCAACACTGTGGGCAGAAAATAGGCTGTGCCGTTCCATACTTCTGGGAGGTAGAACCAAAATAATATTAGTTTTTGTTCCCAGGTGTGGAGATTTATTACATTTTTTTTCATACCATTTTTGGAAGTTTTACTTTATGCTCCTGCAATAACACAAGGCAATGCATGTAAATGTGTAAATGTTAGGAGAATATCCAGGGTTCCCACATTGTCTCTGCAGTTAGATGAAGGGATATTTTTCTACAGTTGATAAAAGTTTAACCAAAGGAAGGAAGGAAGGAAGGACATTAAAAAGGGTACAAAATATGACATTTGATCAGAGACCAAACTGATTAATGGACAAAGGATTGTATAACTAGATCTAAATCAATAGATGAAATAAAAAGTAAAATAAAAAGAGTCTATGGATAATTGCCTTTTTATCGTTTGAGGTTCTTCTTCTAAAAGAGATTCTGGCTTAGACAAGAGTTCACTTGTCTAAAGTTTCTTTAAATTATCTGCTACCTTAATATAAGACCCAATGTGCAGAATTTATCAAGATTCATTATTACTTTTTATTACAGCAAGGGCCATATACCAGTATCAAGTTCTAACTAACATCAGGAAAAAAATGCTTCAAACCAGCTGAACTTTCCATCAAACTTTTCGTACATCTTAAAACACTACAGCCTGGAAAAATCCCATTATTACAGTGCTGCTCCACTACCATACCCGTCCTGCAACTATTGATCAGCTGGCTACAAAAAAGTGCACTTTTTTCAACTCACTTTTAAGAAACTCAAAAGCAAATACAGCTATGGTGTTAAAACAAGAAGAGCAACACTTGCTTTTTATGTCTAACAATTTATGAACTTCACTTTGGAGGGTATTTGCGTCGTGCTGTGAGGAACCAATTCTAACTCCAGTTATTTAAAACATGCTGCAAACTTTTTGTAAATTCCATGATACATATCAATTATGGTGTTTTTATTTTAAATATATTGTAATATTTCTCATATGAGCTTATGCCTTTAATCATTCTGATTTCAAACTTATATTTAACCTAATAAAATTACACATACAACCTCCTTTGTTCTTTTTAGACACTTTTTCCTAAGTAAAAAGATCAGTCAAAGCTATTTGATAGGCCTATTGTCAACCTGCACCCTTTTTGAAAGGGGCAATATTATGATAATGTTCATGGTAGACAAAATTTAGATAAAATATCATATTGTTCCAGGGCCACAGAAATTGTTCGTGCCACTACTATTCTCAATTCATAGAAAACACAAGGATCCTAATCAGGGATAGCTTCTAACTTGTTTTCAGCAGCAGTTTGACACCTTTTTAAATAGCTGCCCTTAAGCACAGAGGATCAGTGAAGGTATGATGCTTCTGTGTCCTTCAGGCAGTCAGGACCTTGTCTTGTACAATAATGCAGCCTCCTTCTACAGCCTTTTGCTCTGCCTGGCTCAATACCAATTCAATTTTTTTTCTACAGGAATTCCCAGGCTGCCTTTTTGGTAGGATTTCTGAGCTGAGCCGAAGAGCATTGTGCAAGGTTATGTGTACTTGAAAGCATGTGTGTGTTCAGTGTACACATGCGATAGAAATTCTACAACCCTCGTGTTGGCTAAACAAGCATCACATTGTTTTGTTTTATCCTGGATTAGACTGACAGCGTTTCCCACATTTCATGTCTACGCATACTCTACCTCCCCCGCCGGTTTAATTGCTGTTTTCTACATCAAATGAGCACACAGCTCGTTTGACACCAGCAACAGTGACAGCTCATTGTGAGCCATGAATGAATGAAGGCACCAGCAGACCTTTAACCACCATAACCGCCCTCTTTGCACGCACGCGGCACAGCAGCCATTTTGTTCTAAACAGCCTGCGCCGTGCCAACAGTGCAACTCATTTCGTTTCGCAGCGTTTCCAGCTCACTTGGAGACATTCACACGATGCAACTTATTACACCTTAATGCAGCCTAATATTGATGTATGTGTGTGCGCAGAGGAACAGGCGGACGTGGGGAGAGAAATTGGGAACGCGATGGGTCCATATGCAGTCTGGTGATAATCCGAGAAGGCGATGATAATATCTGGCTGGTAAATTGGTATCGATCGACTAAATATCCTGACCAGGAGGAGAAAGGCGGCTGTCCTTTCATGCCTGTACACCATGTCGGCTCCAACAGCTCCGAGCTGCACTGTGACTATCTGATCCATTTTAATACAGACGTCCTCACTCTTTCTGGGCCTCTGCCTCAAACCTCATTTTCAACACAGTATGCAGAGTCTTTGCGTGCACACTGATCTCAGAGTTACCTTGAACAAGAAAGATTAGTTTTGTTTTGAAACCATTGCATTTATATTGCATACAGTCTGGGGTGTAATATATCTTTTAAAATGGGGAATTGGACGTACATTGATGGACACAAAGAATGCATTATAAACACCATCAGGCACAAATAAGCATATCAAGTTATATCACGGTTTTATGTGTTTTTTTAAGATTTAAAATCCTAAGCAGGAAAAGTGCCGTAGTGTCTGGAGTTTGTTTCTTTCCAGCTGTGGGAAAACAAGAAATGCATCTTTCCCCTCCCCCACTAGTTGTTGCACAGTGCAGGTTTCCTTTCCCAAAAAATAATGAGATGCACCCATCAGTCATTAAAGTACTTTAATGCTTTTTATTAGCTTAGAAAAAAGAAAGAAAAAAAAACAACAAATAAGAGCAAATTATACATTTCATTAGGTTTTCTGTAAGTAAAAATTGGGATATTCTTACTCAAGGATAACATGTGGGAATTTTATTCCAGTCCTTCCATGATCAGTAATAACCTTAAAATGGTCTTGTCAATTATTCCTATAGTTTCAGACTAAGGTTAGGAGATTATATATATATATATATATATATATATATATATATATACATACACACACTCACACACAAAAAAGGCAACAATTTGCTTTTTCTGAAAACACTTTAGTCACACCTAAAGTCCCCTAACAAGTGGAACCACAACAATAACCCATTTAGATGAGAGGCCGGCGCAGCGGTTGGTAAATGTTCTCACAGCCGCACACCGCTGGCTGGAAGAGAGGATTCTTCTCAGTAAAAGCCACTTTCACAGCTTGTTTTTAGAAGGAGAGAAGTTTGAAAACTAAAACAGTATCATATAAAAATCATTTCAACATAATTCATATTTGGGGGTGTTTTTGATGCTTTGCAGATACATTTCTAGGCTGTGAAATTTATCACAGCTCCATCTAATTAATACTAATAATATTAATAATAATAAGAAGAAGAAGAAGAAGAAGAAGAAAAAATACAAAAACAAACAAAGACTTATCAAAAAGTGCACATGCAAACACCCCTTGAAACTCATTTCAGCCGAAAACAATGGCACCAAATGTCAATTCTTAAGCTCTTACAAAGCGCAAAAAAAATTCCTGCCCTGCATTGTTTTCCGAGGCAGCTCAAGGGTACACACAAAACATGCTCAGTCTGAGATAATACTCTCAAATCCACAGTAGTCAAGGCATGCTCGCTAAAGACAGACAAGGTACACAAATGCATCTCAGAATCTACACAGGTCGCAGCCAAGCAGTTCCTGAGACAATGGAGGAAAAACAAGGTAAAAAGAAAGAGAGACACTGATACAGCTTCATGACAGATGAGGAGGAGAGGAGGGAGGGAGAGGAGGAGGAGAGAGAAATTGCTTTGTTAGCAGGACAGGGAATAAAGTGTAATTACCTCACTGTGGGTTTGTTGATTATAGTTCAGCCAGGTTCTCCGTGTTAATCATTTACCAGGGGAAGACAGAGATTAGTAGAGACAGACACAGAGAGGGGAGATAACAGACAGTATGAGAAATACTTTCATTTGAGCCCACACATGCAACAGAGATGCAAATTATGCTTCATGGCTGCTACATAATTAAAGAAAAACACAAAAATAAAAAGAATCTTCTCTTGTCAACATGGGATTACAAACACGGTCTGCTTTTGCTAAAGTCTGCCGTGTTCATCCACAGCTCGCATTGCCACACCAATCACACCAGTGTGTGTGTGATGAGGGTGTGGTGCTGTATGAACAGTGTGATTTACTTGGGTATTTAAAAGAGATCATTCATGAGCACTCGCAGAGATAAATGACGTATAAATAGAGCAGAGATTACACGGAAGACTTGCAAGGGCAATTTTCAGTAGATATACAGGAAAACCAATACATATATTCACATCGTCATGCACTGTTTAAACACGATCCACTGGCTCGGAGCTGAAGCTCAGAGTTTGGGTGACGGATAAAAGCAGATGGGGGGGCTTGGAGGGGGCCTTTGTTATTGTTGTTTTTTGCTTTTTCCAAACTTAAAAACTGGGTTGATATTTTGAAACAGCTGGGAACATGTTATATCGTAATTATGCCCGTTAACGCTAAATAAGCAATTTCACTACTACTTGGATGTTTTTTGTTTTTATCCAGTGTTTCAGGGATTTACAGCAGTACATGTGGGTTTGCAATGTTTTTTGTGATAAAATGTGAATGTTGAAACTATGAATCTTCTACTGCTCACTTTAAATGCCACTTTCTAAATTAAAAACATTTTGTATGGGGTAGAAATCTTCACAGCTTCAACTTTGATATACTGTGCTTGGCGTAACTATAGGTGCAATGGCACATTTGTATTCATTTTAGGTTTTGGGTTACAGACCACTAAATTACAACAGATACTTCAGTGTAAGAGGAGAAAAAGAAAACATCTTTACAATAAACAAGAACAGAAAAGGAAATGTCACTTTAAGATATAGAAAAACAAAAGAATTTTGCCTTTTACAAGGACAATTACATTTTAGGTCCAAAACTAAACGTGTCTCCTCTTCTACTAATGAAAATATAACTAATTTAAAAAGCATGATAATGAGATAATACTGAGGATACTCAACTTTACTGTCAGATTCCCTTATTCACAAATCATTGCGAATTCTGCACGCTGTTAATGAAAAACAAGCATGCAGTTCTTCAGCCGCCTCCGCGCAAAAATGTATGAAACAACTTGCATTTATTCATGCTTTAGATTTTTGGTCATTTTTACATTTTAAGGGTACATCTTCACTTTCTTAGTGACATAGAGGGTTACTTGTAGTTATTTTGACTGCATAATTCCTGTAGTGACAGCTGCACCATGACAGTTTAGTAAATATATATTGAACCATTGCTGTAAATAGGCATTACAAAAAAAAAGAAACATAAAAAGGTCAAATTTTTACAGTAAAGTATTATATTTTAGGGCTACATGGGAGGAGCAGGAGTAGAATAAGACATAAATAGAGGCCTGATTCGCCACCATCCCATCCTGTAGAGACATTACATGTCTTCCCCCTCTCTCCACCCAATTTCCAGAAGCCCCTCCCTCTCTGAGATGGCTGAACTTTAGCCTTATTTTAAGGGGCTATAAGCAGAGTTACTGCTTCTCCTCATCAAAAGGAGGTGGTCATGACAACTAATAGGATGTCATCTGGAAATCTCCCTTCCTTGTACATCCTACAGAAAACATGCCCTGGGACAGAATACTGGGGGGCATTATGCCAGTTAAATTCTAAAACCTTGACTTTTTGCAAGTTTGATTTGGTAGAGTCTACGGGGATAAAGTAGGCAAAGAAGAAACATAACATTTAAAAGAACAAAAGCAAAGAATAAAAATAAAGTTAAGTCAAAGATACTGCAGACCTAAGTTTGGCCAATTTGACAGAAAGGAACAATGATAAACTGAAGGAGACAAAGATGAACTCTCAGGTTTCGGTATGGGTAACGTTTGTCCGTGTTACAGAAAAGTAACTCCTATGCAGCATCTCTAAAATCACATCTTGCTTTTAGTAATTCAATATGGGGAGTTTTGAGTAAACTTTCCATCAGATTCCTGTGTGGATTTTATGAAGATAAATCCAGCTTCAAAAATAGAATAAAAACAAGACACTGCTTGCATCAGCAAAAAGGCTGGTCAAAGTGCTTGACTCAACAGGTTTTACAGGACACGGAGGTGCAGAAAGAAAGTATGACTATGCCAGTAAAAGAGTTGAAGTCTTCTACTCAGGAGAGAGTTAGGAAATATTGCCAGCACTCACAAATACACTCTAAGAAGTGTGGTTGTATAATTTAACTCAGCTTTACTGCTCCAGGAAGTATATAATTTCTTATCTAATAAGAGACGATTGCTCTAAAGGAGGCATAGCTGTAAAACCAACCATGATCGTAAACTCTCTTCATAAAAATCATAAAAGAGGGCGACCACTTGAGTGCCACAAAGACAGAGGCCAGGGTACCTGATCCCACAGCGCTCGCTACTGACCCCCATCACTTCCATTACAGAGCTCCATTTTTCAATCAGGAGGGTGCTAAATGTGCGCCTGTTAAATGTGTTTCACAGAGCCTGTGTAACAGGCATATTAGCAAGCATTGGGCAGAGCGACGAGGCTCTTCTGTCTCCATTCCACTGCCCCCGCTTCATTAAAACCATAAATCTAGATGTCGAAGGAAACCTGGCAGCCAGAGACTGTCTCCTGTCAACCACACTAAAGAGACCTTGTCCTCCAACAAGTCACATAACATGAGCTCCTTTTGTAACCTATGTATTTGGGCTTTTTGTTGTTGTTTTTTTTATTTGTATTTGTGTTTTGGGGCATTTGCTATTCAAAACAGGTTTTATCCAATGAGTGTGAACAAAAACTTGCGATATTTAAATTCTCAGTTAGCCAAGTCCTGAGTTGTTAACGTAAAGCCTATTGAGATAGAATTCCAGTGTTTTTTTTTTTTCAAAATGAAATAAAAAAAAAATACTCTTTACAGCTGAAGTTATCGGTTTTTCTTGAGTTCTAATTTAGATTTTACAGAAAATGGTCATTTTAACTTAAATGAAGTGAAAAATATGTAGAATTCCTAAATTATGTACGCATATTGACCTCGTAAGAGAAAAATCTCTTGACATATTTGAATCCCTTGCCCTGATTATTTCATGCTTTTCTGTGCCCCCATGAAAACATGCTGGCCCCCTCCTGGCCCCCTGGTACATTTGGTCTGGAACCGCCACTGTTACCAAGTACTGTAGCTATACCAATATGTGTTTCTGTTAGGGCTCCAATAAAAAATTATTTTGTTAATTGATTAATCTGTCAATTATTCTTTCAATTATTCGATTAATGATATCAATGTATATCAAAAGCTTCCTTGAAGAAGACTTTTTACGAATTAAAACCAGGTGAAACTCGTAACTTTAGCACTTGTGGAATTCTGGATAGAACAGAGTCATTTTTTTATGTTAAATGCAAAATGTTTATTTATTCATTTATTTTTTTACGATATTGATATAATTACTGCTCCAAGTGGGTTGCTCTATCAGCTAAAGGCATGTTTTACAGTCTCTATACTACATTTAACAATTAATCGATTACTAAATTAGTTGACAATTATTTCAATAATTGATCAATCGTGATTCATTGTTTCGGCCCTAGTTTTTATTATGATGCACTAAGTTTGCTCGACTCTCTGTATCCATGCTTGAAACTCCTAAACTATTGCTTTAAGAAGTAAACTAATAAAGATGCAATAAACCCTGAATATCAGTATGCAGGGCTGGCTAGCTAACAACTAGAAGAAAAGTTTTAAAGAAACTCACAACTTCAATACAATAGTTTTCATTTAGCTGTTTGAGGGTGCATTTTAGGTGCCCGTTGTGATGGGATGACATTTTGTAAAATATTAAAATCAGCTCAAAGCTGCTGCAATATAAGGTTATTTATTTAAATGAGTTATTAATATACATGGAATAAGTCATTTGACACTGTATTATTGCCCATTTTGATATTGCAATGATGTGTGATTGAATATTTTTTTGAAGTTCTAATTTCCACATGGACACAAAACTTATAAAGCAGAATTTAGGCATATATCTCAAAGTCAAGTCACTTCAAGGAAAATAAAGGTGAATTTTTAACCTCCTCTCCAAATCAATACCAGCCTTGTTGTTTCCTTCTCTCACTCCTGAGGGAAATAAGAGCAACTAAACGTTCCTCTACCGTCTTGTGTCGACTAACTGATCTGAACAATAAGGGGTCAAGCTGTTTAAACAGATCTAACCAGAAAAGCCTCAAAGGAATTTCAACACTATTAGCAAATATTAATAGTATTATTGCGTCTAAAATTACTATATAAACTATAAAACAACATCAGCTACATTCAACTCTTCTAGCTGAAGTGCAAGAAATCGAATTGTGTAGCTTAGACTCTTGCAGTGCAGCAGGTAGCAAACATTAAGCATGGTATCCCAGACTCTGTGCTTCTCTCCACTCTGCCCGACTGCTTTTACAAGCCTCAAGATAACCTGGTTGGCTAGAAGGCAGCTAATAGAAAATATGGGATGGGAAAATGACTGAAGCTCAACTAATCACACTGCCAATAACCATCACAGGGCAGGAGGGAGTCATGAGATATAAAGGAGGGGGAGCACAGACAAATAAATGAAATGGAGAGCAGGATGTAACAAGGGAGCTAATGAAGAAGAAGGGTGGGAAGGAGAGAAGAGGAGCGGGAGTCCGGGGTATTCTGGACATCACAGATCCACTGATAGCTTTGTGATTGGGTGATGCTGCTGATGAGAGTGATTCTCTGCCACAGTGGGTTACCCTCCACCTGATGGCATTGTGATTGTGTGCTGCGCGGCAGAGTGTGTGCAGCCCCGCCGCTGGCTGTGACCATTCATCCCCAAATCTCTGGGGGACGTGAAGGTGCTTCCTAATCCTTGCAGAGTTCCTCCAAAAAAATCACGTTTCTGATGGATCCCCATTTACAGCTCTAGGTTTTGTTCACCAAGATAGAAGCAATATAGGTAGACAAGACAAGAACAGCAGTAATAACCAAAAAAATATATGAGGGGGGAATTATTGGCTTTAGAATTTGAGCTTTAGATCCTTCATTAGGACATGTGCAAAAAAAAAAAAAAGAACTTTCACAACAAAAGACCTAAGGTGAAGATATATTGCAGCCGTAGAGAAGCATTGCATTTCTACTCAAATTTTGTGCATTTCATGAACGTTTAATCACAACAAAGAAATAATCTGCATGCATAGCTTACCTACTCCCCACAACGTGCCTCTCTGGTTAAAAGGGTGCATATATTGGTAAAGTTTCAACTCCCTGAAACATACTTTTTAGTGACAAGTCCGCTAAAGCAAAGCTGGTCTGAATATTTCCCCCCAGGTAGCTCTCTGAGCAGAAAGGGTTTGCAAAAAATTAAAACTTTGCATGGCTCGGTCAGCTCTATCAAGGTATTTTCAGAGAACTAAAGGGATGTATCATACCATTACTAGTATGAAGTCTATAATTAGGGCTCAAAAAAGTGTTGGAGAGGTACATTATTTCTTTAATGGCCTTGCTTTTACATACTGTGCTCACTGCTGGGCAACTACCTGAAGAAAGGCTTCTGCACTTAGTCTCTTGGTATAACCACAAGAATAAGAAATTCTTTAGACTGGAAATGGGTTTTTTTTTTGGGTTATACAATAGGGACAGTGTTGGTATGAAAACTAAAAGCACCACAGATAACCAATGCAGTTATAAAACTACTTCTGACAGGCCACAACGTATTCACTGGCAAATGAAGCACTGCTACCAGAGCAGGTAGCATGACTAACAACCCAACAATGTTCCATTAGGAGAAAACAGCAACAAGGTATAATATATTACTGATTAGTTTAGCAGATAAAAACTGTGTAAAACCATTGTTTTACAATTAAACCATTTTACATATTTCCCAATCGTAAAAATATTTGGACATTAGAAAACCTTGACACACACACTCAAAGTCACCCTACTATGCAAATTTAATAACAACCTATGGTTACTCTTACCTCAAGAGTAACCATTTTTTTCTTTAAATGTAGTTAGAAACTCATGCTCAGCATACAACCTAATCTTATTCTTTGAAGTCTGTGAATCATCCATGAACTCTTAATGGGATTTGCCTCACAGTCCTCTCAATGCTGCATGTGCATGCACAGCTCTACCTTCCACTAAACTTTCCAATATGCTGCTTGTACACATTTTTCTGAACATCTACCTACTTTAGCAAATCCTTGTTTGGCTTAGCCTCCATGTGAAGAGTATCAATAACCATCTACTTGATAGCCTTTGAGTTGGATGTAATCATTTTCTGAGCCATAACGGTTTGTTTGGTTCAGGTCAGCTAAATTCATGAACGTTTCCATTTGGTTTCCTGCAGACCAAATCTTAAAAAGAAAAACTGAGAAGCAAAGACTTATCATTGCTCGAGTTCATTCTGTTATGCCTATCACACTCCTTCCACTCAGTTGTATAATATCAGATCACAATACTCTAAACAGACATCTTCTTTAACTTGTCCTTTTAGTCATTTGTAGAGAGGGTCAGTAACCTGCAAGGCCACTAGCCATAGTGTCCATTAAAAAAAAAGGCTTTTGCCTTTTGGCTTCCCTGGCAGTTATGCATATAAATGAACAGGTATGAACATTTGCAATTTAATTGCAAATTGTGAAGCCAATCTAGGAAAAATGTCAACATTTTTAATTAGAAGTCGACTGTAGTAGTGAGAGTCTCTAAACAAGCCTGTAAGACAATGTTTAATGTGTTTTTGTGCCTAAACCGTCAGGTTACACACTTCAACCCCTCAATTAGACCACCCTGAAACACCCGGATATGCAGCTGAGCCTCACTCTGCCATCCTAATGGCCCCAATCAACACATTACACACATCTTTGCATCATTTAACCAATGCACAAAAGCACTTAAGACCTTAATGAACACCTGTGCTGTGAGAATGTTATCTGTTGTCATTAATCACAACAAACATTTAAAGAGAAACCCATATTTCTGACTGTGTTCAAATATCATAATAAGTAACTGCAGTGTGGTTATTATGGAAAGATAAGAGGCTGCACTAGGAAGGGAAGAGCAGATAAACGGGTCTTAGGTGAACCCTGATTTCCACTGTATCAACCTGGCTTTTCGAAACTCAACCAGCCTTACAGCCTTTAGGCTTTACGCAATCAAACCTGCTTTACGCTCCTCTTTAATTAAGCCCACATGGACGCGATCAGCTGCATAGCTGAGATTCTTTTAAACAAACTAAGCTCCAAGTCATGCTTCAGGAGCTCAGAGTTGTGCAACAGTGTGGCTGGGGCAAGTTCAGACCGGCTGGGTTTGTTTTACGCAAAGGCTGGACGACAGAATGAGCCAGATCTGATCTGATTTGATCTACTACTGCTCTAGATCGGATAGATTCTCACCTTGTGTTTGTGGAGTTCCAGTGAACCACGTGTCTCTTTGCCACAACAGAGATGATATTGAGGAGGAAAACTGCTGCTTTCCATGCGCCCGCAGGTACCGGTGCTCCAAAGCAAACCATCCTGGAGAGGCTGTTCTTCCTGCAGGCGGTGCAGAGGGAGGAGGTCAGGTTGGCAGACCTGACAGAGAACTTTGCCGATCAGCTGTTTCAGTTGCACTTTAAAGTTTCACCAACTCATGCACGGTGCCGCATCTGCACAATACCAGCTACTGTTCCCGTTTGGCATGATGCCCCACTCAACACCTGTTCAAATCTTGCAGAAAAAAGACGAAACTAAAAAAATAAAAAAAATAAATCAGAGGTAATAAAAACGCAAGGTGAGACTCCACATAAGAAAATAATGCTCCTGAGAATTTGCTCACAGCCAGAATGTTATTTTAAAGTAGAAATCTCTTCAAAGGAAGACATCACCTGAGTTTGAAAGGCTTTCTAATCAATTAAATCCAATATAGAAGCTGCCAACGGGTTTGGCAGAAACAGGCGGATGCACCAAGCTGAGGGCGGGGCTGGGGAAACTTCTGGCCAATCGGCTCCTAAGGGTGTGGTTTTGTTTGACACTAGAGTGCAACAGTTAAATCCTTGAGAGGTGCGCCCACTGGTGTGGGGGCACCGCCTGCAACTGCTTCTTTATTACAGTAAAACCCAACATCAATTAGTTTGACCTTTTTACATAGCAAAGACGGATTGTACGAAACCAGGTCCCAGGGCAGAGGGATGATAAATGTCCCCGTCTTTATGGAGAAAAAACTAACATAAAAAACTAAAGGTGCTATATACAAATACATTTCTGAGTGCAATATCTCCAGCTTTTCCTTTAATGCATTTTTTATGAGATGCAGGAGAATAAAGTAACAGGTTGTTGCTGAACTTTTTCATGCATTATTATCACAATGGCCTAAAACTATATGAGAAGGAACAAATTAGGTCCTAACTGATGGGTTCGTTCACAACATCTTAGTTAATTGGAGAACATTATTTTCTTAGCTGAGATGACATCAAGGCCAAACAGATTTAGAAAGGATATCAGAAAGAGAAATAAAGACTTCACTTGTTCATTATTGGGTATGATATCCCAATACCTCAAAGAGC
Organism: Cyprinodon tularosa; assembly: GCF_016077235.1. Taxonomy (NCBI): domain Eukaryota; kingdom Metazoa; phylum Chordata; class Actinopteri; order Cyprinodontiformes; family Cyprinodontidae; genus Cyprinodon; species Cyprinodon tularosa. The sequence continues at coordinate 632,659 of NW_024038982.1, read as the reverse complement.
CATGTTCATCAGTAAAATAAATTAAAGTGAATTGATAAAGGGAATATCCAGCCATCACATTGCTTAAAAAGAAGATATATAATTCCCATATAATTTCCATCATCCCAAAGGATGATGTGCTATTATGCAAAATGTGTGCATCTGCCCCAGCGTAATAGCAGAGAGCTTGTGAATGTGTTGGTTAGCTGCAAAAATGCCATTATCTTTAATGAAACAAGTCATTTACAAGTATAGGCCTAATGGCACTTAATGAGGAAGAAACAATTAATTTAGTAAATCTTGAAGCATCAATAAGAAAAAAAATTGACTGGGAATTCAACAAAGGTCTTTTTTTTTGCCGAAATGTGCTGTAGTTTGATGAAACCATAGCCATCTTTGTTAGATCTGGAAAATAAGGGAGGAAGTTTACAAGTGTGGGACACCCCCCATCTGGGAAGTGCCGGAGTGACACCATCATGTTGTTTGGCTCTTTTGTAGGGTATACAGTTTAGAAAGTAAATGACATTCTTAGGACCGGATATTATGCCGACATTTTGAAGGACCATCTCAATTTAAAAGGTAAAAAATAAAAAATTCGGCAAGAAATGCTTTTTCAATGGGCGATGAAACACAATTCTAAATCAGTTAATCACATGTTTTCAGACAGTTCTGATACATAAAAGTTCTTAGATTTTCTAGCCTTCTGACAACATTTATTTAAGGTATTTATGGCATCTAGCCACTCCAGATGTGCGTAATGTAGCATTCCTGACAGGATTATTAAAAACACCCTTTTGCACTTTATAAAACTTGTCCATGGGCAGCCCCTTAAAGTTAATAAGGTTAACCTTCTTTCCGTTGAATGTTAAGCCACTCATTTCCTTTCATACCTCTAAAAAGAACCACTGCATAAAGGAAGATGCAAGCATTAAATCTTTCTCACTTGGAAATAGCACTGGCATGCCTATTCCATGACGGATCTTGTTTTGAGAGTGACATTTAATCCAGAGGATTTAGCTTGTTGGTGTTCTGCTATGTATTAATTCTCTGGTTATTGTCAGCCTCCCCAGGGGAGGTGCTGGCCACCTTAATCACAATGTTCCTATGGGTGAAAGACACTGGTGGTCTTCTCTAATTATCTGATTTTGTAACATCTGTGCATCTGTGAGATCACTAACCCCTCCGTCTCCTGCGACTATCACTCATCCTTAAACCAGAGGCGTTGAGTTATTAGCAGCTGAAACTGAGTATTGGGCTTCAACTCCACAGGACTTCATCCTTATCTTGCTTTCTCCATCTTTCATTATGCGAGTGTGTGGCTCACTGTGTTTGTGTGTGTGGGACAAGGACTCATTAGCTTACTTCCTGGAGGTCCTGATCATTAATTTCCCATGATGCCTGCATGTTCCTATGTGGCAAATTCATCCCTGGTGAGTCTGTGCTACCTCTGCAAACACAAAGTAGACTGGAGGAGTCTTACTCTTGGCAGGGCTCTCTTTTTAAATTATTTTGATAGAACTATAGGACTAGATACTTCCTTACGAATATTTTGGAAGGACTTTTTTGTGTGATTTTTATTCTTTTTCTCAGAAAAAATATGTTTTTTTGTTATCAATTTGGGACCGTCTTGAAAATATAACAGTTAAACTATTAAGTAACCCTGCAGCTAACTCCTTATAAATTGACCCGATTTCTCTCTCCTCTTCTAAATTGGAGAGAAAAAGGCTCTCATTTACCTCAAGGGAATGACAATTGATATGTAGTCATGATGCACAAAAGTGGGAGCAAACCTGAGGAATTCTGTCTGTTCCAATGTTATTTTAGCTCAACAGAGACTGCTGTTTGAAATCATTCATTTCTTTGTTTTCCTCTTTTCTTCTTAATAGTTGCTTCAATTTTTGTATGTGTTCTATTTATCATTATCAGCGGTCTGTCCAAAACATCTTCTCTCAGTCTCGATCCATCATCCGTCCCAATCTTCACTCTCATTATCTTCTCACTGGTGGTCAAATGTGTTTTTTGTTTGCTTTTTTTTTATCCCTCTGAAGAGTTTATTATTGCAGAACTGTATTATTTTTCAGCTCTGGTCAGAAATTTATCAACAGCAATCACAGGCATGGATGGGTAATTCATTTTGGGCATGCTATCATGTGTCTCACCAATTTTCCAAAGTTTAACTATTGTAAAACATACAACTTCAGTAAGTTTTGGAAACAATAATTGCGCACTCAAATTTAAATTCATATTGAATTGTCTATTCATCCCAAAGTTCAAGGTGTAGCCTTATTTTTCCAGACGTGCTTTACCATTCTGATGTAATTCACAGTATGAGGTTGAGGTCATGGTTCTGAGCCTTTCACACAAAACCTTACCTTAGTTGGATGAAATTGTCCAAAATATCTTGATATGCAGATACATTCTAGTTCTTGTTAATCAAGCTAAATCCATCTCCTGCAAACCATTGCATCTGCACAAAACTTTAAAGTTCACACATATCAGACAGAGCACAGTTTATTTGCAACAGCAGGACACTGACTTCTAAGTGCCATTACCAGACAGAGAGGTTTGATTCATTAGTCCCAAAAAAAATAATAATAATACCACTGCCTGCCCGTAGATTTCCATTTATTACCCTGTTTATGAGCTTTCTATAGCCATCAACAAACTCTTACCTAATTGTTGTTGGACATTTTATAGGGGATAAGAGTAAATAGTTTTGGAGTAGTGGAATATTCCTCTCTTAAATGCAGTCCAATACAATCTGATTTGCAATGCAGTAAAATCATAATTTAAATCTAAAACATAATTATATTTGCAGCTACAGTATCAGTTATTCTAAAACAACCATGTGGAGACAGTGAAGAAGAACTGTTACCACAGTTACCACTGTTAACCAGCCCTGTTCCCTTTCTCTACCACTTTACATTGAAAGAATTTAGACCATTAGACCATGTGTAGGTCTGCATAGACGTAGGTCTGCCCATTAGACTATGCATTAGCTTCACCCACACATCTCAGGCAATAACAAACCAGCCTCAATATCCCCCTCAATTAGGTTTATTTAGCATTATTTAAAGAGCTCTTTTCACTTACAAAGAGCTGTAAGACAGAAAGCAACAGCAAAAGAATTGAACAATTTGATAATGAAATAAACAACCTTGGCATTTTAAAAGAAAAAGGTACAAAAATGTGTTCCTTATGGTATTAACTTTTGGAGATCGACATTTATTATAATTTTTGTACATTTATATGTTTGCTGACAACATGAAACTTGTAAATAAGCTTCCAGAAAGTTTCAGTGATGTTAAGAATTTACTGAAACTTTTGTATAATTTTTGTACAATTTGTTGGTTAAACTATATGACACGAGCCAATATGTGACTGTCGAATGCAAAGTTTAGTTTTAAAAGCATATTTTATCATGCAGTACATGAAATAGTGATCAATGCCTTTGATTAAACTCGACTGGACTACTTTAATGCAATTCTTGGTGGGTTATAAGAGCAGTTATCCAGTAAACTTCAGCTGATCTACAGTAAAATCCTGCATCCAGCCTTTCAACTACAAACCAAAAGGGTTGAAAATATCACAGCAATTCTAAAATCTCTTCTCTCGCTTCCTATCAAATAGTTAATTTTAATAGTTTAATGGTTCATAAAACTTTAAACGGCCTAATCCTCTCCTATATTTGATAATAACTTTGATTATATATCCTGCACAGGTATTCTGGTCACATCTAAAAAATTATTACAGTGCAGAAACTTGTGCCATAAGAAACTGAGTTTGAATTGCCCAGACTGAATCTATATATGCAAAGTTCAAAATTATATGTATTGTTTAATATTTTCAAACTGAATTAATTTGTACATTATTGCATGGAAAATTTTGTTTGACCGATTTAATTTTCAGTTCTAGAACCAATTTTAATTATAAATTTCAGAATTTCTTTCTTGCCACACATTGGGTCCTTATTGGAGACCAAAAATAATTCACAGAATTTTTTTTTATATCTCAGGTCTTAAGACCTGTTTTAATTTAGTTAAATTTTCGTTCAAACAGACATTTGTTATTTTTTGCATTCAGTCTTTCTATGAGACTTTCCTCTGCATTTTTCTCTCATGACCAGAGCCAGAGAAAGACATTCATGTTTTTATTGCGTGCACAGTGACACTCTGGGCTGCATTCAAATGCAACCAAATTTTTTATTATGAAATCAAACTTATTGCAGCAATAGTGCTGAAAATGTTCTTGTGTTGGTTGCCATGCTCTTAGGTTAGGTGCTCTTCAGTTACAGTAACACTGTAACTACTGTTCTTTGATGTGTTCAGGTCTTCAGGAAGATTATAGATGATAATCTGTGTTCGATACATTTCATTCTGTATTTTCCTGTTAAGTTCTTTGTATCTCAACATTATTGTTTCATCAGAACTTTGACTTACACTTTAGTTTTTGAATCTTTTCTGTGTGGTTTTGACAAACACGCTATAGTTTAACCTTCCTTTCTCTGAATAAAGAACATCAATTCAGCCTTACATGTTCTTCTAAAAGAAACCCTTTTTGTCTTTATCGTTGCCATTTTGTTCTCTTCTAAGATGTTTTTTCTTTTAAGCCTTTATTCTGCACACCCACGCCACTTATTTGTACCGGGACCCATTTCATGGGGTCACCACTTTGCTTGTATGTTTTTTTTCTTCTCCCTTTTTTTTCGTTTTGTTAATGGCACATTGTGTGCTGCTCTTATATTTTTGCTGTGTGTACCTGCGCTCTTTTCCTCCCCTTTCTGCCGCTGCTTCTCAGTTCCGTAATTACAGCTCCGGACTCAAGCAGTGATGGTAAATGCTTTTCTATCCCTCTCTCTCCATCACTCACCCTCAATCTCCATCGTTTTTTTTTCCACCAAGCAAATTACATCTTGGTTACTATAGAGACGTGTTTATTAAATGGTTTTTACCACACTTTCTTAGTTCTCCTAAAGGCCCCATCAGACCCCCCCTCCCAAACTTCTCTATTTTTTCTTCATCTCAACCTGCTTTTCTCTGTGTTTACTCTTTTCTTGCACTCTTGTGTATTGATGGCCATATCGTTGTTTTGTTGTCTGGAGCGCATCTTCGGCGTCTCCTTCTGTGACTAATAGTTGCTATTTGTTGAGAACTAAGTGTGTTGGATAGATATTCAATGCAGCTGTTGTGCCCATTGTTACAGGCAGACTAACATGTAAGCAGATAAAGAGGTAAGGTCTCATATTGTGCTGATTTGTGATGGGCTATCCATTACTATTGACTTTATAAGCAGCTCCCATTGAAAACTGCACTCTGAGATTTTAGCAATTGTTGCTCTCTTGTCTTCTCATCAGCACAGATTCACTGTGCCATCCAATCAAATTTTCTCCCTTTCTATTTATTCCTACTCTGATTATAGGCATATAGCTCCTTTCTGCTGTTAGGTATAAAGAGAGCAAAGATATCACAAAATGATTTACCAGAGTTCATCCGAACTAAAAGGTAACTTTACAAAATGTCCTACATATTTCTGAAAAATATGATTCTGATGTACACATTGTGGAGGAGCCGTATATGTGTCATGACCCTTAGGTGTTTATGTTTTATGCCTCTCTTTCTCCTCTGTGTGTATGCTAGTTAGTTACTACATTTTAGTATCTTTAATTATGGATTTGGTCTGCTTCATTCTTGTGTTCTTAGTATATTTTCTAAGATGTATTTCCCCCGTTTCCCTCTGCTCAGAACCTGTTCAAGTTTCCCCATGCATTTGACTGCTCTTCCCCCTGTATTCAAGCTCGTTGTCATTGTCACTCGCTGGTTTCTTCTGTTATCCTGTCTTGTGGACACAGCCTCTAGTGTAGATTACTTTCAGTGTTTTGATTGGTAATAGCTCCTTGTACCTCATGACAGTATGATGAAAAACCTTTTTACCTTTACTTGCTTTCTAACTTTAGTATTAATAGATGGTTGATCGACCCCAACAAGTTTTGAACAACTTTCTATCAACTTCAGAACAAAAGGACCCAGTGATCAAGGCAGAAAGACATATTTGACTTAACGTTTATTTATGATGTCGAAGATGTGGTACCTCTTCAGAGGTTCGAAGAGGTTCAAAGAGGTACCGAAAGGAAATCCAGAATGAAAATCCAGCTTTGTTACACAGACAGGCCGAAATCCAGCAGGAGTCCAAGGACAGGTCAGGCAAACAGATCAGAACAGGAACAGGCAGTCTCAGAGGTCCAGAGGCAGAACGGGTCAGAATCAGTCAACCAGGAACACTAAAGAACTCTCACCATAGACTGGAAAAATCTGGCATTGATGACTGGGTGAAAGGCTGGAGCAGGTGGATTAGATGAACGGTAAAGAGAGATGGGCGATATGCAGGTGAATGGAATGGGTAATCAAACCAGTCATCAGCGCCAAGATCCTGACACTTTCAGGCATGAACATTTAGGCAACTTTTCTTGAAACTTATTTAACAAAAAACTTTATAATTATTTTAAAAGGACATTATTCTTAAGCAGGTTTTAAAAAAAGAAGGGCAGACTTGGGATTGAATTTACTCTACATCTTAATAAAATCTTATAGTAAACATTTCAACCTGGAGAGACTCAGATGGAGAAAAGAAGCAATTAGAAAGATTTGATTGACATGAATAAAATAAGTTATTTGATGGTCAGACCTGGCATAAGACATTATGCTGTAAATCATCTTGAGCCTGGATGAAAGACATAGGAAGAGGATCAGAATAGTCTGGTTGTGGAGAAAGCCAGAGTGTGAGAGGGTCTAGGATTGGGCTACAAGAGAAGGAGGCGATGTGGGTAGGTGAGTCAAAGTTTGGCCTAAGTGCTGAACCGGGAAGCTATGCCTTCATCTTACTGGAGAGTGTCTTGAGAAAAGATTGGCTTCGGAGAGGGAGCTGCCTGTCTATGATTGGTTGAAGGGAGAACTGGTTGTCAGGGATGTCAGCAGCTGTTCCAGGTTAGCTGAGTAAGAGTCTTCCAGGTTGAATTTTCCCTTAGCTTCATTTATTCACAGGTTTCCAAGCAATGTTTGATGCTTTTGGAGGAATTACAGCCCTTATGTTTTTGCGGATTAAAAAAAAAAAAATTTTTTAGTAGGATTTAGAACATGACGGGCCTGTATCAGAGGTGATGGTAAATGAATTTTTACCAATACCCGTCTCAAAATATCTAACACTGGCCCATTATGTGTTCTTCTATATGCTATCTGGTTTTAAATACTAACCACTGTACTTCCTTGATCAGTGCATTGTATGCTTGCAATGGACTGTACACAGGCTGTTTTTTAAATTATAATACATAAATGTATCAAACTCAAAAGCATTGTCTTTGACAAGAAAATTGTCATTTGGAAAATTTCAATAAAATATCTTTAAAAAAAAAAACGTAACATAGACATCAAGAAAAGGACCAACTTACAGAAGCAGCAAAGCTATGCACCACCACCTCATAATCTGTTAAATCTCCCTGACGGCATGGTGTAAGGGTTGTGTGCTGTTTGTACAAAATGCCATGACATGACATTTGACATGCCTAAAGGGGATTTGGACACCTGGCCTTTAAAAAGAAAGCAATAATCAGACTTGGTAAAAGAAAAAAAACAAACAAATGTTTACATTGCCTATTCTTTTCTGTCATGTTTTGAAAATAATTTCTTTGTTTGCTTATCTTTTTCCACATATTTTCACGGAGGTGAAGTTGCTCTTTAATGGCATGTACATAGGGAGCCATGGAAACCTCTTGCGGGTTTCTATAGCTGTTTGCAGACAGTGTTTCTGTAAGTTATATTAAACACTGAAAATTTTTGTTTCACATAAAAGCTCAGTGAAGTTTTTGTATGGTGTTCTACTTATGGGGGTATTTAACGTCTCCTGTCACAAGTTCATACTTTCAGAACATTTTTATAATTTTTACATCTTTCCCCTGTCTTTTTCTCATGCTGTTCTCATTCTCAATGCCTTCATTTTACATTTGTTTCCTGCCTTCTAACTCAAATGTCTTGCCCTCCTTTTTGTCCTGGTTTTGTGAACCGTTAATAGAGTCAACTGGAAGGCAGACATAAAGCCTGATCTTCACATTTATCTGCTGGCCTGTCCAATAAATGCCGCTCTGCCTTTCAGCTCCATGCTCCCACCACTTCTGCTCCTTGGTTGATCCTTTACTGTCCTCCCTTGTCCCAAACGGTGCAGCATCTCCCCAAGCTCTCTGTCTCCCCCCTCTGCAGGAAAAACAAACAAACTTTGAGATGAACGAAGGGATATGGAAGTTTGTGTACATTCAGTTTGATACTGTTAATAGAAGAAAATCTGTGAAGGTTAGGTCTTGTTTATTGCCAAATTACATTTTCTTCCCTTGTATCTGAAAACAAACTGGTCTTCACTGCCTAGAAGATACCACATTTATTTACACTGGATTTTTTTCCTGACCGTTTTGACTGTAGTTTGGAAAAAACTGAGGTCCCTTTAAGAGGAATATTTTTTTCTGTGTAACATAAAATGTTGTTACTTTGAAAAGATGCAATAAAAGTTTAGCATTTACCGGCCTTTTATATAAAAAAGCAATTCAGATATTGTTTATTCTGAGCCCTTGTATGTTCCTTTGGTTTTGCTGATCTTACTTTTAGAGATTTTTTTTTCAGTTTGTGACCAATTTAATGTCAGCTATGTGTGCATAATCTTAGTGGGTGTGTGTGTTTTTGTGGGCAGTGAAGATGGCTGATTTGGCATCTTTGTTTATATGGTGGGAACTAAAGTCAAGAGAATTTTCTGGGGAAAAAATAGGGATAATCATTTGATATTAGTCTTTATGTATCATTCTTTTTTTTAAATTTTATGTGATGATATTGATTTATTATAGATTCAAGGTTTGTCTCTCCTGAGTTCTTATAGGTTTAGGACTGCACATGGATAGAGATCATATATGAATCAGAATAGCATAAGCTTTTACTACTGCAGGTCAAGTTTTAAAGGAAAAGTCTGGTCAGCAAGGAATAATCAATGGATCATTATCTATACCTAAAACTAATACGTAAAAATCAGCAATCAACAACAATTATTTAAGAATTCAAGGGGACTTGACCATTGAAATTCGTGAGAGCTATAAATAGACAATGTCCAAGTACATGGCAGTTGGATGTTGTAATACATTAGGGGAAAATGAAAAAAAAATTGTTATTTCTCGTTGTTGGATTGTCAACTTGAAGAGGGAGGATTTGCCATCAAGCTTCTGGCTAGAGAAAAAACATGTCACATGTAGCAAAAAGTTTCGAAGAAGAATGTTTTCAAGATGACTTGGATAATAGCGCGTTGTGGCAAACACCAGATGCAGCACTGGGACTTGTTCAACAGCCGATACCACACTGTGATGTCACCAACCGGTAGGAGACAGTAGTGTTCTTTGCCAAACATGGATGTCTCCAGTAAAGCAAATTCAAGTGAAAATTACTCTTAACCCTTTATTGGACCCTTTATTGGCGTTTTTGATCACTTTCAACCCCCTTACAAATGGAATCCCCCCCGTCCCTCAGTGAGGTCTAGAAGCACAAGCTCTATATCCAGCTATTCAGCAAAGATACTGCTACATGACTGTACGTCTAATTTCTGCATTTGACCAATTAGATGAACCCTTGAATGATATATTACCTACTGTAAATTAAGTTGAAAAAAAATTTAACAAGTCAAGAAAAAAACATAAAAAAACTTATTGAAAAGTTAAAAAGTAAAGTTAAAAAGTTAATAAGCATAGTTAACACTCATATTTAGGTATTTAAACTAAAAAATGAAAGTGCCAGTATCAGCATTAATGCCTCTAAGGTTATGTTGTACCAAAAAAATCTGTTTCTTTCACTCTCAGTGTTTTTCATTAACTTCTTACAGAAGCTCTTTTGTTATTTTTCTTAATATATTCGGGCAAGTTGGCGTTTCTTGTTATTACATTGACATTCATTTCTGCCATCAAAATATTAATAATAATATTATTTCCCTGAGTGCCCTATAAAGGGTTTATTCAAATATTTATTTATTGAACAGTATGTCATAATTTCATATTTAAAGTACTTTCAGAAGTTAGAATTCTGAATATGATCAGACTTTTTTCCTTTAAGGGAAGAGGTATCAGATTCTGAAAAAGAATCATAGCACTGCTAAAAGGAGTTCAGGAATACATTTAGATGGCAGAAATAACCAATAAAATGGTTACTGAGTTAACTTTCAGTGTTTTGTTTAAGTAACAGCATAAAAAGTCCTGTGTGATATCCCGATCTTTCCATCTTCACCATTCTCCACCTACTGCAGAAATGAACCAAATGGAATAGGTAAATATATGATAAAATTTTAATGATAAAAAAAATGGAAATGACACTTAATGCATCATCTAAAAATGCTGTTGTACACAATCAAATGCCATTTCCTGAGCTGCTCCTCTCAATCTGTGAAAGCAGAAAATGCAGCTATGATATCCTTGATAAGTTACAGAAGGCAATATTCACAAATTTTTAAATCCATATTTATTCTAGAAGAGACTAATTTTTGTTTACAGTTGCTCTGGAGGTCACATAAACATCATTGCTGACAGGTAATGTGGTGAACAAATTGCAGCCAACTGCATGCCTTTGCACAACAGGACGGAAAGTGGAATGAAAGGCTTCCTGCGGCGTTTTTTTTATTGCAGTTGAAGATTATTTGGGTTAGCAGTCTATACAGTAGATATACAGTAATCATTCAGATGATGAAAGTATTAGACTTTCATAAATATATAAATAGCCATTGGCACATATTCATATCTTACTTGTTGATAAAATGCCTCTTTTATAGCTGTTTATGACATTTTTTTGACATTAGCTAAATGTGTGGGGCATTTTGAAAGAAAAATATAATTTTTTTCCAAGAATAATTTTTTTTTTAATTAATTCTATCAAACATATTTTTATTATTTGGGGAGAAATGCCATCAAATGTCAACTACTTGAAGTGTTACTGCTAAAAATACCGCTACTATAAATGTTTCTAATCAGACAGTAATAACAGTAAATGAAAACAAGGAGAGGAAAAATGCTCCATTTTTCTAAGTCTTTAACTCCTGTTACATTGACCTGTGGTTTGTGATTTGAATTATTAATAGCCAGTTATTGCTTTATTGCTCTAAGACGTGGATTCTTGGGACTGTGGTGGTGTGCTACACTGCTTATCCCCCCTCATCAGAACAAGAGTGAAAGTGATATCTTCTAATGATTTGCCTCTCGTTCTCCCCTCGCCTCCACTCCCTTGCTGTCTTTCAGTAAATGAGGGAAAATGATACGGTTCTCTAATGACCAGTTTGAATAATTACCATCTAAATAAAGGTCCTGTTTGCTGCAAGAAACCTTCAGCCTTTTCTCTTGCTGTCTGTAACTCTCCATTGGTTTGTTTTCCATTCTTCAAAGTTAGTTTTTTTACATGGATATTTCATTTTTGTCTATTTTTTAAGCAAGATGCTTCATTGCAGCTGTCAGTTTTTCTCATCCTTTTCCATACAGTTTTCCTTACTTCTCCCCACAGATCAAAGAGAAGCTCAAGCATCCATTCCAGCTGCACATTTAGCCTTTATATCCTCAGCAGAACCTGGAAGACTGGAAAAAATGATACGAGGAAAAGTAAGGAAAAAAAAAGATGAAAAAAAAAATGCTGTCTGTCTGCACGTTTATTTTGTGCCTACTAAAGTTCTTCTTCCTGCATGTTCTCCCCCTCTTTGTTGGGGTGAGGAGGAGCTGAGTTATTAAAACGCCAACCTTTCCAACAAGAGGCAATAAATCAAACTAAAAAGGAGAGGGGCATAGAGGAGAAGTGAGGGGAATGAAAAGTTGGGAATATACAAGCCAGGGAGGAGGAAATGTGATGAGCAAAGAGTTTGGGAAAGAAGGAGAGAAGAAGAAATGAATGAAATTCAAGGGTTAAATAAAGAGTGCTTCATCCCGCTGGCCTCACCCCATCCATCCATCAATCCATCCATCCATCCATCCATCCATCCATCCATCCATCCATCCATTCATCCATCCATCCATCCATCCATTCATCCATCCATCCATCCATCCATCCATCCATCCATCCATCCATCCATCCATCCATCCATCCATCCATCCATCCATCCATCCATTTCCTTCCGCTCATCCACCAGTGAGGCTGGTATCTCTAACAGTCTAGTGCTGATTGTTAAACATATTCTGTTTGACTTCTCTGCAAATTATGAGATACATAATAGCATTATATCATATCATGATTATATAAAGACTGTTTTTTTTCATTAAAATTTTTTAAAGGATAAAAAGAAAATGATTTTGTTCATTGTATTTATTTTTTTAAAACTTGACAACCTATAATGTTACTTCTGCACAAATAATATTCTAAGTGAATCTTAAAAAAAGACATATATTCTCGGATTTAACAGTTAAAACAATATGATGTAGAATAGAGAAAATATGTCTGGGTTTGATAAATGATGTTTGAAATGTAATAAAGGTCTATTTCAATAATTGAATGTGAGGAAAGGGAATCTTATTGCAGACTATAGCCAACAGGAGTAGTAAAGGTTTTCAATCAACTTCTTATCATATTCAACTTTTTATGTTTTTCATTTTCCCAAAACGCTTTCACTATTATTGTTACTATTATTACGTCTTTGAGCACCTTTGCATGGCAGAGGGATAAAGAAGCGACTCAGAAAAACACCTCTTGCATGTCTTACCTGAGCTACATAATGTGTTAAAAATCTTTACTTCAGGGTCCAGGGTCTCCTGCACAGTGACTCGATTCACACTTTTTCCACACACTTGCATGCAACAAATCAATTTCCCCTTGAAGTGAAAAACAAATTCACAACTAATGAAAGGCCTGAGCAGGACTGTAGAGCAAGACTGCAATTTTTTATAGACCAATTAGTGTGAAGATGAGAACATATCTATTGTAGGCTGCCACGTGCATTGCATTTACTAGATCCAGAATAACCAGCCCTGCCAGGTAGAGGAAACACCAACTGCAAGTTTTATATCAAATTATATCTGAATGGAAACATAAAAGCAAAACAGAAACAAAAGTTGGATGCATCAAAAATCTGACTGAATGTTTAAATAAAAGCTTGAAAGAAAGGCAGTGGCTTTTCCAAACCCTATGGGTCTTTATTTTCCTCTGACAGAAAGGAAAAAAATTAAGTTATTCTTAAAAAAAACCTGAATCGTTAGTTGAATGCAAAAAAGATTTCCACATGTCGTAAGATGTGTGCATCTTTTGGAAGGTTTAAGAAATCTGTCTCAACATTTGCAAGGGGATTACTGCTTTGAATTGTGGACATGCGGCTTACGGCAGGCAAGCAGACACCCTTAACCGGACCTTGGATAACAAAACTGGATATGGACCCGCATCAATGTTATTCATATTCGTAGCAAAGACACACAACACATCTCTGGCAGAAATTGTTGAGTTTAGTGCCATCAGAGCAGAGGACAGTGAGCTGTCTGTAGGTAGGCTGTACCTGTGGCTAAAGACATGTTCCTCAGGTGACTGTCTAGATGAAAGTGATGGAACAGCTATCTGGCTCAGAGCAGAAAGAAAGACTCACAGGCTCCTTACTTTCCGTTCTTTACTGGAAGCACACCTAGTATTGTGTAGCTAATTTACTGGAGCAGTTCATTAAAGTTGTCAAGCTGCCAATCCATTTTATTACATCGAAGGTTGGGGGGTTTACTTCCTAACTACTACAAGGGCAAATTGGTAAATACAATCATAGCAAAAGGTTTAATGTACCTAATGTAACTAGGTTTAATGTAGTATGCATTTTTGCACACATAAAAAAAAACCTTTTTTGTAGAGAAAAAAAGGTTTTGGCTATAAGTCAGTGGTTTGAGGGCCTGGTTCTGGGTCCTTCCTCTGCCCTGGACCCAAGACACGGGTCCCCCCCCCCCCACCCCCCTCAGTAGTCATGCTCACCTGGCTCCTGGGCCACACTTTGGACACCCATGGCAATGCTGTACGGAGCTGTTTTATTTTTGCCTAATGCATCTAAAAACAGAACTACATTGATTACATGTCAGACAACCAAAACAGTTTGTTGAGCTGCAACAATTAATTTCAATATGTTTCCAAAAATATTTTGTTCAACACTTTTTGTATAGGATTGAATTATAAGATACCGACAAAAGGGCAAATAAAAGTGTTTAAATTGCAGCAAAACATTTCATAGACATAGCAGCCATGTTAGATTTCAAAAGCAAAACTAGTAGAAACATCTAATCTGTTAAAATCTGACTTCTCGGGCCATTCTTGTTTCCTTTTTTTTAAAGGAAAAGTCCGGTCACTATAACGTTTGTGGTGATTCAATGAATTTAGCATTAATCAGTAAAAAAATAAAGATAATAATTTTTGTTGCGATCACTGAGTCTGGGATCGGCAATTTTTGCCTACATATAGTAACACCTCACTGCTGACATCTGACATCAGTGACATAATGGTGCAGTAAGTCTAAGGCCATTCTCCCCGTTTTACAAGCAAAATCAATGGGAGCTACTAGACACACCTGCAATCAACAACAATCATCTAAAATTTCGAGAGAACTTTACCATTGAAATTCGCGAGTGCTTTAGATAAACTGAAAACGCCCAAGTAGAAGTAATACATCAGGTAAAAGTGAAAAAAGTGTTATTTCACCTTTTGGATTCATGATCATCCACAGATGTTTTTTTTGTCATATGTAGCCAACATTTCGAAGCACAATGTTTTAAAGATTACTTGGATAATAGCGTGTTGTGACAAACACCAGATACAGCACTGGGACTTACTCAACAGCCGATACTGCACCATGATGTCACAAACCGTTAGGTGGCAATAGTGTTCTTTAACAAACTAAACCAATTCCTTTAGTAAAGCAAATTATAATGAAAATTACTTTTAATAAAAATAAAAAAAAACATCATTTATTGAACAGTATGTAATAATTTCATATCTAAAGTATTTTTCAGAAGTTTTAATTCTGAATATGACCGGATTTCTCCTTTAAATGTGGAACTCCAGCCCTTGAAGGTCCAAAGATGAAAACAATGCATAAATGTAAAAGTACCAGCTGTGTGTGTGTGTTTTTTTTTATATATTTCGTTAAATAACTAATAAAAATATAACCAAAAATGATTATCATATCAGTAAACACAGTCACAGAGAAATCTGTCCTAAAAACAAATTAAGTTTTTTTTATGAGATATAATGCACAACTGAATTTACAAACATATCTTTCAAATAGTTTAAATCTGTTGTCTCAAACTAAAATCCTCAAGGGTCATTGCCATGCAATGTTTAGACGTCTCCCTTGCCCTACACACCTGATTTAAATGGCTTAAAACTATCTCACTGGTATGTAATCAAGCTTTACAGAGCTATGCTAATGAGATCATTGAAGTCAGGCATGTTGAAATAGAGATGCATCTAAGAATTGTGAGACGCTGGTCTTTATTTATCTAAAGCTGTAGAAGCTAAACCATAAAGTACACAGGTTGTTTTATCAATATTCTGTAACATTTTAATATAAGAAGTAAAGTTTACAGAATTAGTTTAAACACCATACTGTATCAGCTTTATTTATTTGTAATCCTTTCATTTTAAACTAACCCACCACTGAAAACATGCTTTGATAATGCTCTATAATGACATCACCAATTAAGTAAATAAGAACTGGATCTCTAGCCTGATGTGAAAGGTTAAATAGTAATATGATTCAAGCCACTCTTAAGTGCCTGATGTTTGTGTTTTTTCCTAAACCTCTCAGGCTCCCTTTCTTTATCCCACTTATCTTTAAAAGCCCTGAGAGAGACATCAGTCACTGCTCTGTCAAAAACACACTCAGACATACGCTAATTATTCTCATCCATGCATTTGTTGTCCAGTCCTTGTAAATGCACACTGTGTTTATGATTGTAATAATACAAAAAAAATTAATGGCCAAATAAAAAACAATATTTTTATCTCTTACATCTCTTTTCCACTGACCTGAAACAAATACGTTGATCACACACCATGTTTTTTTTTTTAAATAAGTATAAGATATATATATTTTTTAAATCTGTGAATAATGTAGTTTCTAACAAGCTTTCACTCAGGTCTTACAGTATGGTTATTAGATGGTATTCTTGTTTTTTTTTTTGTTTTTTTTGCATTTCTTGAAGGTCTGACATTCTTACATAGTAAAACAGAGTCCAAGAATCACCCTGCTGGGATCTAATTTAAGAAACAACAGGAAAAACAAGCTGATCAAACGGATCAAGACAATGCTGCAAAGCTCAGGGGTCTCTGTCAGAACTGTCAGCTGTGACACATGTGACATCTCATTGTCTCCTTTAATTCCCAGATTTTTTTCCCCCTAAAAATCTGCTCTTTTATGCAGTCCCAACCTTTGCACTTTTTTCACTCTTTTTCATTTAACAATAATAAAAAAAAAAACATTAACATATGTAAGGATTTTATGTCAGAGACCAACAAAAAGCAGGGCATAATTGTAAAGATAATGCGAAAATTATAAAGGGTTCTCAGTATTTTCTTGTTAACAAATAAATGTCTAAAAACTGTTTTTTTTTTTTTGGTTGTTTTTAGTCCATCAGTTTTTACATACGGTTGCTGTTAAAGATACAGCACTAAAGTAGCTTAATTTCCTAGGAAAAACATGCAGTCTGATCATTGAAAGCTTTGTTTCTGTCTCAATGACTCTTACTTGTGAGGTTCCTCAAGGCTTAATTCTTGGCTCGCTTCTGTTTTTGTTACCCACTGTTTTCGTTTCTGATACCTACTCCCTTTAGGGTCTACTTTAACAAAACATAGTATTTCCTTCCATTACAGACAACTTTCAGATTTACCTGTCTTTGATACATAATAATCCTTGCTCTATCTAATCCCTTTTAAATTAGATATATTTTGATATGTCAAGCCTTGAATGCCTCTAAATATTTTGATTTTCAAATTGAGAAAAAAGAAAATAATTTTATTCAGGCCTGGTAATACATCACACCACCAGCTTATTGATTTTTGATGCCTAGAGCCATAACTTTTAGCCTTTTAGGCTTTGGCTCCCAGACTTTGGAAATTATTACCTATTAAACAGGGTTCATCACTTCCTATTTTTAAGTCTCTTTTAAAAGCAGATTTATAAGAATTAACATTTGACAGGTTTATTTTAAGAGCGTTTTCATGTCTGTCTAATGTCTTCTGTTTATTTTATGCTTGCACAGCACTTTTAATAAACATATTTTTTTACTCATCGAATACATTGGATTTAAAGACCTTCTAAAACTCTTTTTTACTGCAGTTACTGCTGCAAGTTATCAATGTCCTCCTTGCCCATTCAAAGACTTGTACACAGTTACATTCATCACAGTATATATATACATATATATATATCTATATATATTTAGATATATCTATCTATCTATCTATCTATCTATATATATATATATATATATATATATATATATATATATATATATATGGCAATTAGTTGCTTAATTTTTTAAGAGATGTCAAATTCCCATTTTATTAACTTTTTGAAAAAAAAATCTATAAATGTTCATTCACCTTATAACTATCCTGTTTGCTTTAAGAGGAGAAAATGTGACTGTAGCTGATATGTGACAATTATTTAGAGCTGCTTTACTCCATCCTACCTCTTCTTTAAAACTTACTTTAAAGATTGTGTTCAGTGTTGATTAAATGTTAATGCTTGTCTTGCCTGAAGCCAACAAGGCTCTCAAATACAGAGCAATTAAAATCTTAAGGACAAATCAGGATGAAGCAATAGCCTTTGGTTTGTTTGTTGAGACTGCGGGTCTGGGGTCAGCCACTGACCCTTACAAACAAACAGACCTGAAGCACACTGACATCATCACAATGCTGAGAGCGCTCATGGCTGACAATGGTTAGTGCATGAAAACAAGACCATGAATAATAAAAAAGCAAAGAGGGATTGTTTGGAGAAAACATTAGCCTGCTTTTATGGCGGAATTGTTGTTTGTTCCTGCAGCTTATGAGAACACATTTTCTTTTTTTTATAAACACTAAATGAGAAAATATTCACTAATATTAAATTTACCAAACAGCCTGTTAGTTTGCACTTTTACTGTTAGTGTGTCTTATCTATATTAGAGTCTGTGGGCCTCAGGGTGTGAAGGAGATGTGGGATGGCACCTAACATTAATAACAGGTTTTACTTTGACAAATGGATTTAATTCAGCTTTGTATTTAGTCTGCCCACACACACACACACGTCCACACACACAGCCACACGCACCACTGTTTGGCAAACAAAGGCCATAGCTGGCATTGTTTGCTGTTACTAATTGGACGTGTGTTACATTTTTGGTGGGTTGGTTTCGCCTAAAATACCGGTGCCTTTTAGACAGTTAATGTTTGGACTTCGGTATCTTTTGCTGGGATGGAGAAACCACATATCAATTATTCAACCTGCATGCCGCTTAGTCAGATACTCAAGAATTCGTCTCTTTCTGTCTTTCTTACCTGCAGGGATTACAGGAGAAGCAGAGATGGGACACACTGTGCTGATTTCACAGTGAATTAGCATTCTGCTGTTGTGTTGACCAGTATAATGTGGGTTATTGAGTTGAGGACCAGGCGGGTGATGCTTACAATGCTAGCCTTACTGGACACTATCGTAAGAGAAACAAGCTAATAGCTCAAAGACGTTAAGCTTGAAGACCAATCAGGAGGACATAAATCATAAAAACATGCACTTAAAGGGCATGATGAACTTTAATTCATTCCATGTGTTGTAGAAGATTAAAGAACATAGATTTGAGATGAGCCTTTGGCAAAATCACATTTTCATAAAAGATTCCTGAGGTGTGGAACGGGGTGGAATTTTATATTTAAAAGAGCTCTAAAACTCTCTATACTCCTAATCAAATTAAAATCAGAAATTAGTCCAGAATAATAAAAAAAAAAGATTTAAACTTACATATTAACATGCAATTTAGAACTTAACTTAAATTCAACTAAAGGCCAAAAAATATTAGAAAAATAAAATACTTTTTCATCCAAAACTTTCTTTGAGACCTTAACATAAGGGTTAAACTGAATGATTTATGGACCTGCTTATAACTTCCTTCACCTACCTAAAGAAAGGTAACCCTCTATTATGATACCACCTTAAACTTGATTCGTGGAGGTCATGAGGTTACTTTGGTGATGTTCAGTGGAAGACACCAGCATTTAAATGACCAGAGATAAACCCTTGGAATATATAACTCTGAATAATTTGCATTTTTACCTTGACTTTCTTAATTGAATTCCTAAAAAAGCATTTACTTTGATCAGATTTTAATTGAGATGCTTCAGGTTGATCTTGTGACCTAAGAGCTTGAGGAGTGCAGAGATCTGTAATAATAAATATTATTGTAAGACATTTTTGTAAAGATACAAAAAATAAACTAAGACTAAGAAATCAGGAAACTGACACATGGTAACACTGATGACTGTCACTGTATAATTATCTTCTTGTCACACAGCTTTGATCATTGGACAGTTTAATTTCCACTTTCAAAATCCCCACTTGTTATGTCTACAAAAAAGTCGTCTGCAAATTTTATGCTGTGTTTGTTCTGGGGTCATGATAATTAAGAGGACAGGTGGACAGTTGCTTGTTAGCAGCCTCCAGCTGTGAGCAAGATGCCACCTCTGACCTGAATTTTGAGCTTCAAACAGTAGGGGGGGCGTTGCTCTGCCGGTGACCCCGAAACCAAAAAAAAAACCCATCAGGTTTTTCGTCACAGGGTGGGAGAAAATGGGTGAGTAAATAGTCCCAATTTTATTTCAGGGCCCCCTCAAATGAAAATACTAAAAAATAATGTTTTTAAATGTTGAGGTTTGGCGAAGGCAAAAACTGGGGCCTGGGAGGACTTTGGGGAGACCATGGAAGAAGACTATTGGACGACCTCAAAGTGATTCTGGTAAAGCGTCTGCCTCCATCCAGTCACTATAAAAGTGCAGCAGTAAGTCAAACCTGTTCCCAGTTCATATCGGACTCCACCAGTGCTGCTCCTATCACCGGTCCTGTTCACAAACCTTTTGGACAAGATGTGTAGTTGCAGCCAAGGGCGGTAGAGGGGTCAGGTTTGGGGAACATTTCATTTCAGTTTTTTGTGGATGAAGTGGTTCTGATGGCTCCATCCTGCAAATACCTACATCATCCCCTTGGCAGGTAGTTCTTCCATCTTTTTCATTGCCCCCTGAACACTTCCTTCAGGAGGTGTTCCAGGCACGTCAAATTGGGAGGAGGGTCAGACAATATCCCAGGTCACGCTGAAGGGACTATGCTGCCTGGCTGGCCTGGTAACTCTTTAGCTTCCCCTGGATGGTGGGCAATCTCTGCTGAAACCGAGTTAAAGTGCGTTTGGCTATGCTGTGTTGGCTGTCGTGAGATTACATCCACTTTAGTGAAGCAGATGATGACGGCGCTACATATTTAAATAATTAGCTCTCAGAAGGTATTTCAAGAACATTAATATTAGCTATTTTACACATCTTAATGTTGTCAGTGTTTTCCAAGATAAAAAGATTTATCTTTCCTTTACTGGGTCCTGCTGGTGTTTCATGTGTCTAACAAACAGGCCAGACTTTGGAAGTCTTTATTGTTGTCCATTGTTCTGTGACAGCTTCACTGAAGATAGAAGAATGGCTAAAAGCTTGGTGATCGTTTTAAATAAACTCGATATTTACTATCTTCCTATTCTGTAATTTTAATATTTCTTCTTTTTTTCAAACCTTTTACATTGCTTCTATCTCAGCTCTAACTAATCTTAAGTTTTACCTAGACTAAGTTATGGGGACAGCAATTTCCACAGAGACGCACAGACCTCCTTCTAACCAGAGACACCTCCTACAATTACTCTGTCAAGGATTCCAGGACCAGCTGAGAGATATAGTCCCTCCAACATCCCCTGAACCATTTCCTGGCTCCCATCCAGAAGGAACATGCAAACTCTAATGAAATCATCAAGGTTCCTGCAGATGGTGCAGAACTGGTCCAATGTTCTACGGCCTGGGTTAAAACCACACCGTCCTTCCAAAAGCAGAAGTTCCTTCTAAATCAGAAAACTATCCTCTCTCTGGTACCTTTTTGTGAAGGGACACAACTGCCCTAATCTGCCAGTCCAGAGATACTAGAATCGTTGGGGCATTACTGGAAACAGCCCAACAATATCAGAGACCTGAGATACTCAGAGTGGATCTCATCAACACCCAAAGCCTTGTCACCATAAAGCTTTTTGACCACTTTGGTGACTCCAGCTTGGGTCAAGAACTCCAAATCTCTGCTTCACAAAGGAAGACATGACAGCTGGGTTGAGTAGATCAAATAATTCCTTCCATCATAAAATAATGTCCTCAGTCTTGGTTAGCAGCTACACATCCTCACTGGGAACAATATTGGCCATCAGTGGGTTCGAAAGCAAGCTGATATTCTATGTCCCCAGAGGCAGTTCAAGCATGTGGCTCTGGCTGATGAAACCTTTGCCTCTGGCTGTTGCAGTTCTCTTTGCAGTGATCCCTCATGGGTCTTGCAGTTGACGGGCGTAATAGGGCTTGGTCTTGCTGGGACCTGTGAAAAGTAACCCAGCCACAAGGTGGTCGCTGAAAACTTTTAACTCTTAGATGGCTCATGGATTAGTTCTTGGCTCTGCTGCATAGGGCAACGTCGCTAGCCTAGATTTCATTCTCACCATGAAGATTTCTGAAGCCTTCTGTGTTTTAACTTTTTTCTGCAAAATGTAATGAAAAAATATTTGTAGTGTGGAATAAACATTTGTTCTTACTTAACAACTACTTATTGGGAGGCATTTAAGTTTTTTTAATTGAATTGACAAACATCTACAGAATATATAATAAAAAAACTTATAAGAATACAGTTTTCTAAGATATTTTTATATGTGTAAATTTTATTGCAAATGGCATACTGACATTGCTTGTATCCTCTCCTGTAATCAATGGAAGGAAAATCTGTACTTTTATTTTAGAATTTGTCCTCACTTTGCATGCTTCCAATGACGTTTTAGTTGTTTCCCTTTGGTGATGAACCCCAATTCTTTGACTTTGGAAGGGCTCCTTGCTATAACTTTTATCTTTACCTTTTACCAGAGATTTGCTATAAGAATCATATAAGGATGGGCCGGGCCATTCTATGTGTCTAAAATCAATTCCTTTTAGAGTAAAAACTGGTCAAATGTAAACAACATTACTAGTATTAACAAACTAATAATTTAGTGTCTTATTAGGTTTTTGATTACTGGATAATCAGAATACCTGATTAAACAGCAGGTTCATAATCTATTTTAATAATTAAACAAGCCAACAACATTTAAGTTTTTAATTGTAATATGAATAATGGAATATAAAGCTGGGGGTTTAACCGTGTTGCATGGTCTATGAAGCTTTGAATAAATATATAACATATTCAGGCTTCACACTAGCCCTACTCCAAGCAAAGATGCCAACAAGAGCAGCCTGTAAAAAAGGAGAGACCCCAGGGTCTCCGGGCTGCAGAGTCCCTGCAACTGGGATCTATTTGGAAATACTCCTAAATATCTGTCACAACAACAGGTGATAAAGGGCAGTCTTGGTAAAAAGTAAATACCCAACAGGAGAATGGCAGCTAAATGCTAGATTCTAAACACCATCTTGCTCAGGTTATTTGGGGTTTAGAATGACCGTAGCAGCAGGTCTGTGGCAGTTAGTATACACAGGATTCTCTGAGGGAAGCGGTTGCTATTTTTCAAAGCCCATAAAACAAACAAAGACTGAATGGGCAACCTCCAGCTCAGCCATAAAATCCACTATTAGAAAATAACATTTAGCCAAAAACAGGTATTTAAAAGATTTATTTGGTTCATTGAAAGTTCAACGGTCTAACCTATTTAAGTTTTCTAAATCTAATTTAAAAAGTCATTAAAAAAAGTTTAAAAAAATTAGTTGAACAGTTGATAATTTTGAAGGATACTGTGAGGCAGACACGTTTTTCTTTCATTTTTCTACTTTAGGACTCACTGAAAATACTAACAGAAATACTGATGGCTCTGTGGGGCTGACATAAATCTTCTTTTAATGTATTAAATTCAGTTTAAAATATTAAGTTCTCTGAGTAATTAATTTGCATTAATGTGGGTATCTTTCGCAACAGAGTTAATGCAATTGTTATTTTAGGGTTATTAAACTACACACAACCCATTCACCCATCTAGATCTGCCCCAGAATCTGGTGATGAGACTAGACAACATTGAATATATAGAGATATAGACCAGGAGCCATTCTGGTTGTACCTGATTCCACTTCACTATATTCTAATCCTGTAATCCTTTTGTGAACATTTAACATTCAGTCATAAAGAGAATGAATTTCCCAGGTAACAACTAGCTTGGACCCATTACTAGTCATATCCCATACCATTCCATCTATCTTTCAGACCATACAAGAAAAGAAGAATGTTAACACCAACAAAGAAGATAACCTGCTCCGAAGTCCTTGGATTTGATTTATTAGACCAACAGTGTCTAAAAGCCAAATAGACTGAATTTATACAGTACTTTAAATACCTAAAAACTCTCAAAGAGCTTTGCCCTAGACGCATATTAATCCAGATCTTCATATACACTGATACACAGACTGGTAGGTAACTTGGAAGCTGAGAAAAAAAAATACTTTCAGATGGCAAGATAAATCATTTACCCACTCTTTTATGATTGACGCACTAGAACTTATCTTACAAGTCTTGATTAAAGTTGTGGAGAACTTTAAAGAAGGGTTAGGCTGTGAAATTACATCATCCCAAGCCTTAAAGATGTCTCGCAGGTCAATTTAATATAAGAAAAGAGTATGAAACAACTGTGCACCTACTAAACATGGCTGTCAACCTGCACTGAGTGGCTGGGTGAGTAGAGGTTTATTCAGAAGAGCAGCTAAAAAGCCGATAATAACTCCCAAAGAGATACAGAGATCAACATCTCAGCTTTGAAATCTGCAGAATGTATAATTATAAGTCTGGTGCTTCACATAGTCTTCATTGTGAAATGGACAGAAGAAGCTAGTTCTTAAAAGTAACAATAGGTAAATAGGAGACACAGTAAGACATACTTCAAAAGGTATTTAAAGAAGATCAAACCAAAGATGTTTTGTCCTGCCTGTAAAATGATATGTGCCATAAACAGGATGATGGGGCATCATGCTGTGCAGATGCTTCTTAATAATAATAACTGAACTTTATTGATCTCACATTGGAGAAATTCATCTCTGCATTTAACCCATCCCCTTGGTTAGCAGTGGGCTGCCGGGGAGCAGTGTGGGGTTAAGGGTTTCCCTCAGAAACCCAGAGTGCAGGCTGTGGGGATCAAAGGAACTTGAAATCTTCTCAGACCACAAGCGCACTGCTCTAACCACTAGGCCAACACTCTTTCTTCAGGAAGGATGGGAAATCTGGTAACTTAACTGGAAGTTGGAAGGAGCTAAACAACAGACAATCCTAGAAAATGATGTTAGAGGTTGCAGAAGTCTTGATAATGAAAGATACATTCACCTTTTAGAGGATAGACAAACTACCAGAGCTTCTCTGATAGGATGGATGACAGCATAATGATGTTCAAGAGTAGCTAAGTTGAAGTCCAGACATAAATATACGGCAAAACTTGAAAACTGTTTGACACAGATCTCTCCATCCAACCTGACTGAACCTGAGCTGCTGTGAAAAGAAGATTGAGTTCAAGTATCACTCTATAGCAGGGGTCAGCAACCCAAACTGCTCAAAGAGCCATATTGGACCAAAAGAACAAACAAAAAAAAAATCTGTCTGGAGCTGCAAAAATGTTAAATTCTTATATATAGCTTATATGGAAACACGGGCTCTAAATGCATTACCCCACTATAAAAAAGGACTACGTGGGCTTAAATATATAATAAGCATTCATGATAAAATGTTTAACGGCGACCTGTCCCGTGTGTAACCGTAGACAGCTGGAGATAGGCACCAGCACCCCTCGCAACCCCAGCTGGGATAAAGCGTGACGGAAAATGGATGGATGGATTAAATGTTTATCCTGGAGCAAATGTTACATAGTAGCATGAGGTGAGGGAGGAACAGGAAATTCTCTCACCACGTGGAGTTCACTGCATGCTGCTTCACCGCCCGGTTTAGGTTTTGTTGCATTGATGAAATTATAGAAACACGATAAAGGAATCTTTCTGTGGTGAGTGTGGTGAGTTGATTGATTCAGGAGTTACCTAACAGGAACTGATATCCATTAGAGCAGTGCTCTCTAACCCCAAAAATCCCAGATCTTCTGTCACCGGTTTTCCTTGGTGTAATTTTTATTTAGAGGATTTGGGGGAAAAATGGAAGAACATTCACATACCTGCATCAGTGCGCTACCTGTTCGATCTGTGAACGGTTTTCCATGCTTGTAACAAACTGGCAGCAGTAGTGGAGTTTGGAGATGCAATCCACTCCTTAAATCTATCTTTGCCCTCCTCTAATTTATCCAAAACTTCTGCAAAGGTGCTTTACCACTCACTCCTAACTTTGTGATCGGCTGCACATTTAGCATTCCTTCCCTGGAAATGCCTTTCAAAATGCCTCTTTTTATTTTTTGACAAACACTCATTACAAAGCAAAAATGCATGCAATCCTTCCGCATTTAAAATGAAAGCAAATGATTTGGTCTAATCTTTTTTGAAGCAAAAGAGCCACAGGTTGTCGAACCCTACGCTATACTGTAGATATGCAAAGCGGGAAGAGCCATACCCTAAAGTTATTTCAGCTGGTATTTAAGGCACGCATGGGACAATGTCCTGCCTCAAGACAATGGGACACAAATGCATGCCACACTTTAAAGATTTTATTGGGGAAAAAAATCCTTCCCCTTCACAGCGATGCACTATGTGAAGAAGTTCATAATAAAGTTTATATGGATACCTTTGCAAGGCAGTTTAAAAGATCAAAGCAGTAGATGTGTTTTAATACTACATTTTTCATTAATGTATATCATTTATGTTAGGGGAGTTCAGAAGCCTGTTGGTGCCAGTGAACTACTGTCTGAGAAAATAAAGACAGAGTAGATTGCTCTTTGTCATTGCGTGCGATAGGAATAAATTCACCAGGGAAACTTTATTAAAGAAATTTAGAAGACAGAAATGAGAAAATCTAACTGAAAGGAGAAAAGAGCCCAGGTTGCTTTAATTATGATTCCAGATGTTTAACTGCAGCTATTTAGTCAACTACTCATGGGATCAATAAAAAACAAAGGAGTTGTGAAGATAAACGGAGGTAAACAAAGAGATCGAAAGCAGCGCAGGATGAATTGAGAGGGTGGGGGCCGTGAAGTCGTGGATGGAGGAAATGTGGTTGCAAAGCAAAAGCAGAAGCAGCAGAAAACAAGGGGGGGGGATGAAGGGATGGAGAGTTGAGATGATGGATGTGCTGCTCTCGTTTTGTGCCCCCTAACGAAGACTCTAATTAGTATTTGTGTAATTCCACACTGTCTCCTCCGCCTGCTCATCTTAATTAACTACATTCATCTTCCCCTCCCTCTATCCATCCCTTTCTCTCATCCTCCCTCCCTCTGCCCTCCTAAAATAACATACTGACTGTCTGAACCCCACCTGGACCAGACCTGCTTTTACTCTCTCTCTCCTTCTGTTTCTCTCTGGCTCTCTTTCTTTATTTCTTTCTTTCTCTTTCTCTCCACATACCTTCATTTCCTATATCCTCTTCATCCTTCTGTTTTAGTTCACCCCACTTGTTCTGTCTGCTGTCTTATTTTCTCACCATGGAAAAAAAAACTCCTCTCCTTTTTCTTTGTCTCTCCTGTGGCTGACTTTGCTTGGTTGATATAAACGCTTGCCCACCTCTGAGAACCTCCAAAGCCATATATTGTGACAACTCATTTAGCCGCCCTGATCATTAATTTTATCAATGGGCTCAAGAAGCAACACCAACACAAGAGACATGTGGTTATACATTTTAGTTGCATAACATGTTCCACCAGTAGTAAATTTAAAACTGACTAAAGGCACGGTTTGCTCCTTTAAATTGGAATTTTGCAGAATAGTATAAACAATTAGTATCTTGGCTGTAATGAAAAAAAAAAGCATAAGTGAAGTACTGGTAATCTTAGTTTTATAGTTAGTGAGAAAATTATTAACAGTGAGGGAAAATTATTAGGACGCTGGAGGACAAGTTCAATCAAAAAAATATGTGAAATTAAAAACACAAAAACATCATGGTCAAAAGAGTCAGTAAAACTTAGGAAAGAAATTCAGAAGAGATTTTAACAGTAAAGTACTTTGAAGACAAAGCCAACGTGCCCTGGGTTGAATGCTTTAGCAAGTTAACTTAGATTCAACCTTAAACCTCTCTTCCATAATGAAAGTGAGAGAAGAGACAAGGCAATCCTGTTTTGTTTTTGCTTCATTTTGAAATAAGAAATAAAATCAAAATAGGTGTCCTTACTTTTTTGTGGTATTTTGATGCTGAAGTAGAGTGGCTATACGCATCCATACATCAGGTGGTCTCTGAAAGTTACATTGTTCTTTAAAATTACTTTGAAAATTAGATAGAAATATACTGATATTAGTAAATTTAATTTGTATTTTTGAATAGTTAAGTATTTTTAAAAGAGAGTGCTTCAATACTTGAGTAGATGTTTGACAGAGTAACTTTTACTTGTATTTGAGTACGATTTGACTATGAGTATGAACACTTTTACTCAAGTACTACTTTTGAGTACTTCGTCCACCACTGTATAAAACCACATAAAAGCTGAGAAAAAATAATTCTCAACTGAGGTAAGTAAGTGGACAGCTTTGCTTTCTCGTAGAAGTTTTTTAAATTCCAGATTGAAGACTGACAAATCGAGACAAAAAAACAACTAAAACGTATGTTTGGTATAAACCAGATACATTTTAGGAAAAATAAACTTATACCAATTCTGAAGAATCAAGTCGGGAGTGTCATGGTTTGGGATGCTTTGATGCAGAGCCATGCAAGTTCCTAATGTAGTGTCTTTTTTTTTATTATTATTTTTTTTTAAATAAGACTGTCTGTGGAAACAACATGAAATTGATCCAAAACATTTGGGTAAATTCACTGAAGGCTAACAGAGGATGAAGAAATAAAAATCATGCCTAGTAAAGGCCTGGGGGTCAGTGATTGGTGCAGTAGATGGCAATTTATGGAAATTACTTCAGCCAAAGGGGTGAACGTGAAACTATTATTGTAATCGGTTCCCTAGCTCTTTTCTTACCTAAAAATGTTTTTGTTGTTGAAATATTCTGCTTATTAAAATATCCAGTATTTGTTATATATTGAATCAGAATCTACATTATATGAGTTGAAACTCTACTTCTTTTGTAAATATTGAAATGATGAAAAAGTGTTGATAGAAAGATTTTGCATATGTGTGAAAATATACTAAATGTTTCCTGTTCGTTAAGGATTTACTCAACTTTAATAAGATGGATGTTAAATATTGTTGTATGTAAGCGTCAGGTCTTGCTTCTGCATATCTAAGTTCATATTTTTTTTAACAATATGTGTTATAATTTGATGCACTTTTTCTTTTTGTTAGAAAGAAGTTGATGCTTCACTATGGGAATGTTGTAGATAATTCTTACCTGAGTACTTATAGCCTTATGTAAAATGAAATACCAAACTGAGTTACATTTTCTCTGAATCTGCCTCCAATTTTCCCCTATAGGAAGACCAACTGGGTTTATAAGACAGTAATATAGATTTGACTGGCAGCCAAAAGGGAAAGAGAGACTGAAGGGGCTCTGTGAGGTGCATTTACAGATGGAGATGACAGGGCTGCTGATGACTGGTCTGTATTGTGTTATTGTAGAGAGTGGCGGACAGGTGAGTACCTGCCATCATTTAGTTCCGCAGTCTGAAATGGCTTTCCTGCTCTCAGCCTTTCAACAGTCAGTCAGTGTGACAAAGGACTGCTGGGAGTCAGAGGCTTTGCTTCACAGAAACAACCCTGTAAACACGTGAAACCAGACTCACATGCAGACATGCACATATTTCAAATTCAAAACCTGGTCAGAAAGGCGACAAGAACCAGAACACTTGTTCTAGTCAGATGCCAAAATCAGAACAAGACAACATTTGTGAAATATTTACAGTGGTGTATATTTTATACTCTTTAGGCATTTTACTTTTTTTTATAATTCAAGCACATATTTTAATGTACATTACTAGGAATTTACATCACACAACAACACACAATCATGCATATCTGCAGTTGCAAGTCATTTGCCCATACAGGATACATTTCATTAAAGGACTGAAATATATCCTCTTTCTACCCTTAAAATATAAGTAATAATTATAAGGCAAGTTATTTGTATAACAAAGTCAGTACAAGGAACATTTTGTTTTGCATTAATTAAACATTAAAATAGAAGAAAAATAAAAGCAGAATAAAAACAAATAAAGATAAAAACAAGATAAAAGCAGGTAGTAAAACAATAAAACAGTTGGGCCACAACCTTGAACTAATGAGACCTCAGTTAGCCTCTTACACCCTAAGGGGGTATAAATAAATTTCTGCCTGACAAAAACACACAAAAGTAAATAACTTATAGCCTCAAAGCTATTAGATTTAAGAAGAAACTTTTGGTACGTCTGTAAAGGTAAGATGTCATAGAATGGTTTTCTGGTGTCAGCACCATCGTAGCTTTGACCCTGCCTGAAATATTAGGGACAAAATACAAAATATTTTGCATTTTTTGAACCTCGCCAAAATTTTCTTTGAAATAAACATTGCAAAACACTACCAAAATATTATTTATAGCACAAAAAAGTAGTACAGACTTTTAAATCTAAATGTGTAAAAATATACCAAATTTGGACTCAATCAGATGAATCATATTTATTTTAGAATGGTATTAGTGAGAAATTTCTTAGGCAGAGGGGCCATTTTGGCACATTTATCCATAAATGTCACCAAACTGTGCCAAATATGTTTTTTACAACAATACTGGGGGTTTGGTAAAACTATGAGGTCACGTAGCAGCTGGACCCGCCGGTGGGTCCGTAGGGTTCAAGGGGTTAACAATCTAACATGCAAAGTCAAATGCAGCTATGGGTTATTAATTTTGACTTAAAAGAATTCAGGCTTTTATCACTTTTACTGTCTTATGAAAGGTTGTTCCAGATAATTGGATGATAGGAACTAAATGCTACTTTTTCATGTTTGGTTCTACAGTCGTTCTGGATGTACAGAGTAGGCTGCACTTTATAAATGGAAATGTTCATTTCACTGCTAAGATTTTCATTCAGTGTTGAAAGGCTACATGCATCAACATTTTTGTTTGTATACAGTCTGTGAATACAAAATGACAATAAAATTTGTTGAAGTCTTAGTCTAAGCCTTAGTCTAAGCCCATGCTTGAACTAGAACAACTCTCAAAGACCTTTGCCTCCAATTTGGAGGCAAGCCCTTTGGGCATTTTGTATTACCATGAGTACCCATCTCAGTCAAAAGTATTGAGGACTGTCAAAAAGTGTAATGTACAATGACTAATTATGAAACAACAGTATAAACAGTATAAACAGTATTTTATGTAATGTTTTAAATTGAGCATTTCATTTTTTTTGGCATTTTATCCTTTTCAGCTCATAAAATAAAACAACATAAATATGTTTATGGAAGCTAGTAAACAATCAAAATAAATGCAAAATAAGTTTAGAATATAAATCTGCCTTTATAAAACTGGAGCTCCTTTGAGTAACTCCCTGATTATACCCATTTAAACTTGAGGAATTGGAAACAAAATACTGAGCAAGGCTGACTCTATTTATTTTGCATTGTGTTCATCATTCATGACACCTGAGCTTCTTTGATGAACTCAGATATTTGAAAACAGTAGATATCAGGCTTTTCTCTACATTAGGTCTGTTCCTCTGCTTGGTTTTGATGTGTGTCAAAGCTAAGTCAAATTCAAATATGTAAAAATATATATTTTTAAAAAGCTTGTTTTATTTTTTAGGTGGGTCTTGACAACGTAGAACAGTATGGAGCTTGATCGGTCTTAATTTTCATACATACACATATGTGATTCATACATGCACAGGACAAGATCCACACATGCACAGCACGATTCAGCAACGCACAAAAAAATCCAAACACACACAAAGGACAAGATTCACAACGCACATCACAATTGATGCAAGCACACAGGATCCACACATGCACAGAACAAGATTCACTAAAGTATTTCTGGTCCAAAACAAGTATAAATTAAATCAGTTTTTGTTTTTTTAACATTATGTGTCCATTTCCGCAGTGAGGGAGAATAAATGTTATTACTATTTTTCTATACTAATATATCTTTGGCTAGGATGGATGGAAAGTCTGTGTGAACATTAGTTTTGCCACTGACTCTGAAATACACAGAGATGGCAAAAGTACTCACTTTCCGTACTTGAGTAAAAGTACAGATACTTGTGTTAAAAAATACTCTGGTAAAAGTGGAAGTACTGATTAAACTTCTTTACTCAAGTAAAAGTAACAAAGTACAGGCTTGTAAATTTACTTAAAGTATAAAAGTAAAAGTAGAAACCACTTTTTTCATGCCGTTGCCTACATTTTAAATGAAAGTCTGCCAATAGGACTAGATCTCTGTTGTGTTCATTTTCAATCATCTCGTCGTCCATGCTACTATGCTAACGCCACAGGCACCAAGCTGCAATGATTTTCCGCCAATGAATACCGCCGAATCTGTCGATTCATCTTGTAGTGGTGCGTCAAATGCAACGTAGATTCCCATCCAATTAGATTGAATTTGGTATTGATGACGTGAAAAATAATAACGGTAACTCCATTGAAATGATTCAAAACTAAAGTAACTAGCCAAGTTTTTAAAAGGTAAGGAGTAGAAAGTACAGATATTTGTGTAAAAATGTAAGGAGTAGAAGTAAAAAGTCGCCATAAAAATAAGTAGTAAAGTAAAGTAAAAATATCAGAAAAATCTACTTGAGTACAGTAACGAAGTATTTGTACTTCGTTACTTCCCATCTCTGGAAATACATTTATGTTTGATTTTATTTTGTGGATTATTCTAACATGTATATAATTCCTTATCAACTTTTCCAATGGGTTTCAGGTTGTTTTCCCTGCTTGGAGGGGGACCTGTCCAGTATCTTACAGCCAACCAGCTTCCCATCCATCCATCCATTTTCTTTACACGCTTGTCCCAAGTGGGGTCGCGAGGGGTCAACCAGCTTCCCATTTCACCCTAAAAGTGTGAATGTTCTTGCTGAATAAAAGTAACCTAACAGCATGCTTCCTCCACCACCATGCTCTACCATTCTAATATTGTGTTTCTTTTTTCATTCTGTGGTATAATGTTTTGTATTTAACTGGCTACTTATTTTCTACAGTGCTCCATCCAAATGTTTGCCATCTTCCCTACATCGCAACAATAAGTAGGGATACTTTTTTTCTATTTTTAACCATTATATCTTCGGTCCACACGGTAATAAACACGGACCTTGGGATTACAGAATTTTTTTTTTTCTTTTTTTGTAAAATAATTTGCTGAGGTGTTGTCTGCAGTGTGTGCAGTTTGTTCTGTAAATCTTAGGCAAACTAAGCTGCTGCTTAGGCCCCAAAAAACCAGCAGCCTCCTTCAAAATAATGTCTGAATTTGGTCAAAGACCATCAATCTAAAATATTTTTTTTTGTTTAAAAAACAAACAAAAAACAGAGACAAATAGATTTAAGATTAAACAGTTTAGATCCATCATTAAAATGTTTAAAACATTTTCTGTGATTGTACATTTTGTACAAGCACAGAGAATAATTTTCATTGTTTGATTTTTGTGCATTCATGATTACAGTCTACAGGTTTCATTTTGTCTTTGTGCATGAGCTCATCTCATTAAATATAGAAAAAAATACCCAGTTATCTGTGACATTCAGCCAGGTAAACCTGGCTTCCTCTTTGATATTCCATCAAATCTCTATTGAAACACTTTTAGTGTTGCTAATAGTCTTAACAGGTAAAGACCCCAAATATGATCCTCCCAAAGACTGCATATAACCCTGCTCCACCACTACAAAAGCCTTCGACTGATTCTCTAAAAATTGTTAAGTTAAAAAAACTCTTTAAGAGATGTTTGAATCATGGGATATTGTTTTATAGCATGACCCTTTTAAAAACCTTTGGAGTAGTTTCTTCCTAGGCTGTTTGTTGTTCCTTTGTCTTTGTGATGCTGTTTGTCCACTGATGTTCTCCAACAAAACCTTTTGACCTTTTACAGAAGAATTAGGTTAATACTGAGATTCAGTTATACAAGGTTTGACTGCATTTTTTGAAGTAGGGACCTCTGAAGACAGGACAAGCTTAGGATTTTCATTAGGGGAGTCAGAAAATTTGTCTGAATTTGTATTATGCCATCTTAAAATCAACAAACTGAAGTCTGTGGTTTAATGCATAAAAATTTAAGGAAAGTGAGTTTTGCAAAGTGCTGCATGATCCTGTTTCTCTATATTTGTGTGTGTGTGTTGGGGGGGGGGGGGTGAAGACATTTTGAAACATTTTGTGAATATGGAAGCTGGTAAGCTACAGTTTGCTTACAGTAGCAGAACTATATATTTTTTTTTATCTTCTGTGGTCCAAACAGCATACATATAATCCACCATCACAAACCAAAATGTGGTGAAATGATTACATTTGCTGTTGGCCTAAACTTGGTTGTGATATTCATCATTTTTTCCCAAATGGAAAAAAAAAAGATGCTTACCTTGCATACGTGCTGCCTTGATAGCAATTACAAGCCAATTGGTGCCACCTCCTGCTGAGGGTCAGAGGTTAATGTATCAGGACTGTCACACTGGCCGAGCAAAAGGAAAGGAAAGCAGAGATAGGCCGAGTCAGGGAGACAGCAGCAGAGAATGAAGGAAAAAAAAGGCAACAGAGATAGAATGACAACAAGGAAGCTACAGGCAATAGGGAAGAAAGGCATAAATGAAGGAAAAAGAAAAGACAGTGCTACAGGAGAGGATACCGGCTGCGTACTGATAACACTGATCCAATGGGCTGAAATCTCCCCTCTGTCCTTTTAACTCGCTTCACACACATGATGTTGCCATCAAATGCCCCAGTAAGCCGTCCTTGAGGGTGGAAGGTGCCTTTCGGCATTTATCAGATCAGCTTAGCCTCTGGAATAACTAACCTTTAACCATGAAACGAAAATGCAAATCTGACCTGAGATGACAGTCTATGTTAAACCTCCTTTCAGTCTCTTAATCTTGGTGCCCACTGGGCTCGATGTCACCTGTGCTGCCGATGCCCGTTGCTCCTTCCACCACCGTCACCACTGTGGCTGATGAAATGTAGATGTTTCAAAGAATGGCTGGCAGCTCTCTTTTTCAACATGCACCTGTTTCTTTCTATGTTGGCATTGGTGCCTATCTATGGAAGGGGGGTCCTCTTGTGTATATGTCTATCTGCATGCATGTGCGCGAGTGTGAACTGGCTGTCTTTGTTGTTTCTGCATTGTCTGCAGATGCGCACTCATGGGATGACTCAGTATGGAGACTTGTGATATATGAGGCATCAGAAACATTTGTCTAAGCTGTGCACAAGAATCCATGCTGCAGAAAGTTACTTCTTGCCAAAGATAAACAAGCACACATTCCATTAATCATGTGTTAAAGTGGTCTGCAGGTTTTATTGTTTCTAACAGAGAATGTGGATTGACAAATGAAAGAAAAAACTATTTATATGCATCACACATTTTTATTTTTTTATTTTCCTGTTTGCTTTAATTGCGACCAACTCCCCTTTCCACTTTAAAGAAAAGCCTCTTAACAAAGTCTCTCAAAAGGTAGAGTATATGGTGTGTCCAGGGTGAAGTGCAGTGTAAGGCTGGACTTAAACTGGCTTCTCTCTTGCCAAGTATGTTGATTCATTAAAGAATATTGAGTTGGTTTAATTTATCTGTGTAAATTATGCACATTTTATTTTAAATATAAGAAATTGTCATTTCTTGTATTTAAATGTAACATGTTTAATTCTGAATATCGCAGGGGACTAGGGGACAAACGTGGGATAAAGCATTTTCTGCTGGGTCAGGATATTGCGATATTGCGATTATTCTATAGCAGTGGCAAATGTGGTGTTTGGTATATTCAGTTAAGATGGTAATGCTAAAGATCGTTTGAACTTATCCCCAAACCAAATGTATGGCCACCTGGCTTCGAGATGCCTTGAAAGCATATTGAGTACCTGCTCTGGTCCCCTGCATGTAAAAGAGGCTGTCTGTATGTTGTGCCCTCGGGTGTGACAATAAAAAAGGTGACCGATATATATTTATTTGTACCGCTTAGCAAAAGAGAAAGATGCCTGTAAGCTATCAGAAGGGCTGATTGGACAGCGACTGCAAGTAGCTGTGCGGCATAGATTACGTATAACCTTAAGTTTCAAATCAAGTCAGGAGAGCTAGCTCCGGCTGTTGTAAAATAATTTTCCAGAAAACAAAGTAATTAGAAAAGAAGTGCATTTGATATTAAGATCTGAAGGTTTTGGTACAGATATTATAGTTGTTTTTAGCTGTTTACATGAAGTAAGCAGGAAGATCAGCAGCATGCGACTTACCTTCGCTTTTCATATGAATATCTTCTTGTGTTGAATGAAATGCTGAAAGGGAAATTTGCTGTATAGCCTTAGCTTTCACACTTTCTCCTGTGTATGAGGACCCGTTGTAAATACGTTACATGTATCACTTGTGAAAGGAAAAATTTGGAAACCTGTCAGTTGAAGAAAGGTTTTGAAAAATGTTTGCAGGATCGCATCCAATTACACTGATTTTCTCTGTGTATCGTTTAAGCTCATGGTGATTTAAATGAGAATAATGCATTCTGGTCTGAGGGGAAACACCAAAGAGCTAGGCGAAGTGTTTGCTACTCAAAATGCCGGTAGTAAGATAGAATTGTCATGATGTGACACTTCTGAAATGTATCTACAGTAGTAGCCATTCAAAATGCTCCCACTTTCCTTGACAGGTACTTGACTGGTCCCCTACAATTCCTTTTTAAATATCAATCTACTAAAATATTCTGTCAGGATTTGTGGACATTAAGATCTAAAGAAAAGCATCATCTCCTGGTCAGATCCTGTAATTCAGTGAAAGGGTGGAGTTGGAGTAAAAGAATATGCACACCCAGGAGAAGGAAGGGGTCATTCCAATAGCTCTAAGTTGGAGGGATTCTACTGTGAGTTGCAGGGAAATGGGCTGCCATTCAGCTGGCATTTGACACACAATGGCCACTTTGAATGGCTAACTATGGGGTGACCAAACTGTATATGCTATAGTATTACGGGCACTAACAAACCTCCAAGTACTTCAATGAAAAGATGCATACATATGCAGGCTGAATAACACAAAAGGGAACTAACTAGGCGTTCAATAAGGTGACTTCCAAAGGCAAATGACCTAAGTCAATCGCCTCATAATAAGTAGGTGGGTTAAACTCTTTAAAAGAAAACGGAAACAAAAGCCTTTACAGAGTGCAAGTAATGTACATTTAAATATGGCTTATACAGCAAATAATAGGCTTATGATTAAACAAAAAAGGTATAGAACAGCAAATAAAATAGCAGAACATTTAACTAAAAGCTTGCATTAATCAAAGGCTTAAAGGCAGAAGAACCTCATAATGTTACATAAAGTAATGAATTAAAACTTTAAATATATAAGGTCATATTTGATTGTTCATTGGTTTTATTTCCCATTATATTTAGCACTTAGCTGTTAGAGAACTGTATGAAGGCCTGCTAGCCTTTGTTTTTGTTCCCATTGTGCTGTCATATAGTCAGGAATTAAAATGGATTTTCTGCAGGGGAAGGTTACATCATTGATCAGTGCCCTATGAATTGTGTTGAAGGTGCAAAATATTCAGTAATGAAACAAACAAGATACAAGACAAAAAAACAATCAAACAGAAAATGAGAGAAAGCCTGACTGTGTAGTATCCGTACTTCCCAATTCAAAGTCAATAACAGTGTCTTGTTTTGTTACAACTGTATGTTTCATGGGGGGTGTCAATAAGTTTGACATTTCTTACTGCATCTTTTTACTGCAGAGATTCACCTCCATTCTTTAGGTTAAACATCATTAATCAAAAGTTGGACTGGTTATGCTGGCTTACAAAGATTTTACAAAAGAAATATATATATTTTTGCACATTTAGCCCATTGTTTTTTTGGGTTGTTGTATAAGGCCTGAAAAATGGTGTTGTATACATAGAGCTTCTAAATGTAATTTTTAAAATAATTTTTATAATATACTACATTCTATCTTGAACACTAAACAAATTAGAGGATCGGGCATTTAAAAATGTGACCCAACACATTCAAACATCTTGATATTTCTATGTATATGTTGTTGGGAAAGAAACTGAACCACCTTTACTAAACATTTTGCCTAACAAAAATTTTGCCCTCCACATAATAGAATATTAAAAATATACGTGGCTGTCTTATGATTTACTCCTAGTTGTATCATTTTATTTGATTATTTTTTGTTTAAACAATAGTGTTATGTTGAATTTAAGAGCTAAAAAAATATAGATGTTTTTATTTAAACCAGAGTCTGATGTTTTTCAGTAAAAAACATTAAGAACATTGTTAAACATTTTAAGGGTTAAGGGCCTTATACTTATATATAAATATAGGATTAAAAATTAAAAGACAGAACTAAATTAAATATTACATTAAATTAATATCTAACAAAATGCAGAAGTTTTATCTTTTTTTTTTAAATAATCCAGTATAAAGATTTTAAAAAAAGTGTTTGATGTTTTAAAAGTTAGAAAAAAATACAATAAAAAACCCATAACAGACCCTGCTCAGTTAAATTCAACCAGGTTATTTCTTTGCACTGTGAAATGTATGTATTTTGAAATAGTTACAGAAGAAAAGGGGGTCCAATTTCTTTTTTACTTACTGATAAGGTTTTGATTTTATTTATTTGATTTTATTTGATTGTATTTATTTATATTATTTTTTTAGCTGATAAAAAGGCATGGGTACCATTTAAGCTTTTTCATCAAGGAATATATTTAAATATATCATCAGTGCAAAGGACATTTTTCAGCTATTTAGTAATGATAATAATGATTTCTTGTTTAAAACAAGTTAAAGTGTACAAAGACTAAAGAAATATCACTTTCATATAACAAATCTTTCTGTTATTTGACAATTTATTATAGATAACTTGCGTGCATTCAATGCAAAAATGCAGTCAAACTAATATAGAAAAAATATTTTATCACGTAATCACATATTCAGAGAATTAAATTCTTTTATTAGGGTAATCCATTACATTGTTTTAATTGATCTGAATCATTAGGCTTTTTTCTGATAAATGTATTTTTTTAATTTTTCTGAATTTATTTTATCTGGAAATAATTTGAAACAGATAAATTAAGTATGTTTTGCAAGAATCTAATTACATCATTAGTATAAAACAATCTATACATTTGTTATATCTTTGTTTCATTTGACAGCCGTCTAAGACAGAGGTCATATGATTGTAAACAGACTCCATTAGTGTCATTTTTATATAGTTAAGAATTATATTGTAATGCATATGAATTCTATGAGAGGACAAATTCTTAAAACAAAATTTAGAATTTCGTAATAACAATTGTGATTTTACTTTTACCTGTCTTAATTAATTGTAAAACACTGTGATCACTCTTAATTTTACTAGAAATTTTGCTTTTTTAACATATTTTTTATTTATATTATTTAATAAACTTTATAAAAGTTCCCAATTTTCATTCAAACTCTTTTTCTGATCTATAAAAAGAAAAATGCAGGGTAAGTGAATACAAATAAGTAAGTTATAAAAAGATACAGAGGGTGACGGAGCTCTGCCACATCAGATGATAAACTACTCTCTTTTGATTTGTGAAGCTAAAGCGATGACGATGTCATCCATTTTTCAAGTTAAGGAGGCTCTCTGGTTTGATGCAAACTCTGCATTAAAATTTCCATTCAGCCCTGATAATGTTGTTGACTCATCATTTTGTGTGTCTTCTGAACCAAAAATATTTCTCCCTGCTTCACTAAAACATCTTGTGGGAAACATTTCAACAAATATCCTTTTCATTGCTAGGAAATGTGAAACATTAAACTCAGCATTACTTCTTTTTTTTTTTTTTTATAAATCTGGATCAACGCCTATCTGCTCCGAGCTACAGCTGCCGACTTCTGATGATGTGGAAGTTAAATAAATAAAATCATTTCTCCATGGTAATTTTCATCAAACCTGCCAAACACAGCCTAAATATTTGACATGGAAGGAAAGAAGATCAGTGAGAAGTGAGATCAAAGGATGGTGGTGGAGGAGGAGGGGTTGGTTGGATGGTGGTGGTGGTGGTGATGGGGCATGCATATGTGCAAAAACGTGAGTATGTGTGTTGGTGTGGTGCAAGTAGTGATGAAACACATTCTGCAGTGTGATATTTCCAACAGTGACGAATTCCACACATCTCCACCACACATTGGAGCAATCTAAACTCAAAGCCCTGTCAGTGTGTGAGTGTGCGTGACAATTGCTCTCCAGCCACGAGCTGCTATTCTTCATATTGCTGTCAGCCACTCTTCTTCTTCCTCTGTTCCCCCAAAACAACATACACAAAATGATTGTATTTGTCTTTATCAGTCCCTCCATTCTCTGGGCTCCTCCTTGAGTTCGCTCTCCTTCGTTCAATATTTCATGCTGCTGAGAGCATATCTATTCTGAGCTCTCTCTTTCTTTCTTTCAGCACTCTTTTCCTCTTCATGAAGAAAAGAAAGTCTTTCTACCCATCATTCTTTCTGTCCTTCCACTCTTTTTTTAAACACCATAACCCCCCCACACTACACTTCACCACATGTGCCACACTACACCCTAAACTCTATATCTCATTGGACTCCTAATGTTCTGTGCCCCCATCGAAGTTTTTCCTCCCTCCTCCGTCCTGTCAATCCCTTCCTCTCTCCATCCCCTCAGCTGAATAAGTTTGCGTGACTGTTCAGAAGTATCAGCTCCACTTCTCCTTCCTGTAACCCCCCACCCTCCCAGACCTAACTCCTTCCCTTTTCCCTCTTGGATTCCTCTGCAACCAAAAACACAGAGAAAGCCCTGTTCACTCTCTTTTTGCACTTCTCTTATTTTTGCATCTCCACCTCCCCTCCAGCCCCCTCATCCACATTAGTGTCACCTCTCCTCCTTCCCCCCCCTCATCCACCCATGCTCATCTCCACCCCTCCCTCTTTCTTTGCCCCGACCTCCGCCTTGCTCTTAGCCTGTATCGGTGTTGTTTTAGGCACAGCAGTGAAAGGTAAACAGAGAAATTGAAAATTCGTGTCAGTCACTCGGGTGAAAGAGGGACAGGGAGGGAGGGAGAGCAGTGGAGGTGGTGAGGGGGCTGACAGAGGAGGGAGGGGGAGGGAGAGTGTCAGTACAATTTACTAACACAACAGTGAACAGCGAAGCAGGCCAAGGAGGAAAGCGAGCATTATGCGGGAGAGAGAGACTCCTGAGTTAAGAAATCCATCGCCATAAGACGGATGTATCACACCAATGGAAAATGTTTCCTGTTCCATATTTAGGAATCCCACCGAGCTCACATGTGCATTGTTTATTTCCTCCCAAATCTAATCATTAGAGTTAGGAGAAGGCTCTGATTAGATTCCAAGGTTTCACTCAGGACTTCTGGACACATGTGTTGTGTGCCAGCACTGGGCTGGAAATGTCACAAGAGCTCCAGCTTTAGTCAGGCCATGAGGTTATTTCTCATAAAGACCCCAATACAAAAGTAATCCAATGGCTTTGCTCTCCAGGCCTTAAAGGTAAAGCAGAAGTTTTTTCTCAAGCAAAACCTGTGAAATGCAGTAAAATAGGTTAGTCAAAGTACAGCTGAAACCAGATGTGTTTGCAAACACTGCATAATATAATAGATAGATAATAATTAGATTACCTATGTTTTTCTCTCTTCTATCAGACTAAAATTGTTTTATGGTTAATAATATGGAGAGAGAAAATATATATTGTGCTTGAAATTTGACATTTATATAAAATGTATTTGTTTAAAATTTAGACTATAAATGCTTTAAAAAAGCCAACAATTGGCTTTGTAAGTTTCTGGTTTAAGCTGAATTAATTTAAAAAAGACAAATCAAAAAAGACGAGGAAGAAAACTGTTGACTTTCACAGCTCTGGATCCTGAGGAACAATTTCCAGATGTGTGAAGTTGTAATCTTCCACTTTTTAAGCAGTTATCTGCAGATATTAACACCAAAGGGGCGTCCAGCTATGCTGTTCCAGATGGATACAGGTTTTGTGCCCCCAGAAGTGATGAAATGTGAATGAAAATGATGAAGAAGCAAAAGGCCTGCTGATTGAAGCAGGTAAGAGAGTAAAACAGGTAAAAGAGATGTAGTAAAAAATGCAGCTAAGTGAGGGAGAAAATACACAATAAAAACTCCAACATCCTGCAAAAAGATAGGAAAACTGTCCTATAGCTGTGTTGCTGTTGCGAGCATTGTGCTATTATCAAAATTATCAGTAAATATGCAGAAAATGTCCCCTTTTTAACTACATTATTAAAACTGAAATACACAGAATCCATACCATTTTCCCTTGTAGATAAATCTCTAGGCAACAGGGGCTGGGAAGTGCAAAAAAATATTACATTATCTGATAAACTTGAACACTTTTAAAAGTGTTTTGTCAAACTTGTAAAAGTGTCTCACTTCCTGTCCACCGTACTAGACTGAAGCCTTGGCTTAAACCAGTAAAATGGAGAAAACCACTGCTCATTAAAATGTTTTTTTATCTGACACATATTCCTCAGTTTAAAAAATCCAACAGATGAGAGGGAAAGGTTTTAGGATTGAGATTAAAATCTGGTTTTGTTATTCTTGCTACTTTGATACTTTTATGAAAACCTGGACAGATAATCTTTTTTTTTTACCTAATTGTGAATTCAGAAAGAAAAGATATACATTGATTTTATGTTTACATGTTTGTCTTGTTGCAGAGGTGGGTGTGATCGTAATTGTTTTAAGCTAAAAGTACGTTGTTGTTTTTGTTACTTCAAACTTAATGGAAACAAAAAATAAAGAATACAAAAAAATCTTGTACATGGATTTAGCAAACTGAGGTAATGAATTTTATTTCTATTTCACCCTCTGGCACCTAGCGGACCCCAGAGATATGTACCTTGAGTAAATAATTTTCTGTGGTCTGTCAGATTTGATCCCAAGGAAAAACGGTTTTGGTCGCCTGGAATACACAATTCAGTCAAAGAGGGACAAAATGATAGAGCAGAAATGGTGAGCGGTCATAAAAATATTCCATTTCTCCTGTCTAACAGAGAGATGGAAAAAGAGGCAGGAGCAGAACAGACAAGAAGACCACTGGGGTCCAAATACAGAGCCAAACTAGC
The DNA here is from genome assembly GCF_016077235.1 of Cyprinodon tularosa. Lineage (NCBI taxonomy): Eukaryota > Metazoa > Chordata > Actinopteri > Cyprinodontiformes > Cyprinodontidae > Cyprinodon > Cyprinodon tularosa. The sequence goes on along the minus strand of NW_024038982.1, from coordinate 590,154 downwards.
ACAGCCAGAAAACTGGGATCACACTGTGGAAAGAAACAAAAAAAAAGTTTTCAGCCTCCCTGAATAAGGTGAGGGGAGGAGGAATCAGAACGGGGGATTTAATGGACAGCTCATGAGAGGAGTGGAAGGACTGGAGGAGACAAAGGGATTCCCCGATGGCATCTCATCTCATTTCTCTCTTCCTTTTTTACTCTTCTTCTCCCTATTTCCCTCCTTTTTTCTCCCAATAAATCATTCTGACTTCTCCTTAACCAACTCATTCCCAGCAGGCAAAAAGAAAACTGTAACAATCTCACTCCTATATAGTAGTCCTCTCTTCTCTCTCCGTCCCTGTCTCTTCTCCAGTCTGCCCTTTGTCTCACAACAAATAACACTCAGAGAGTGGAGGTGTGGGGCCTCTACATTTAGCCAAGTCATCAGACATCTATAATTTACTTCAATAAGAACAAAGATTTGTTTCAATTTCAACGCCATGCATGTCTACAACTTTTTCATATTTTATCATATTACAGTACAGATAGACATGAATGAATATGGCTTTTCTTGCCTCAGTGCAGGGCTGGCCCAAGCTTTGAAGGGGCCCTAAGCCATTTATGATATTGGGGCACTCTAATTCGGCCATATGGATATATGCCTAAATGTATCACCAAGTGATGCCAAAAGTGATCAAATAACCTAGTACAAATTTACAGTAAAAGGGTCATTTTTCAAAAGAGCTGCAACAGCAATATATACAAATAATCTGTGGTGCAAAAACAATCATAAACAACAAAAAAAAAATCCTAAAATGTGCAAAAACAGGCATATTTAAATAAAATAAAAATAAACTGTGAAATATCAATCACATACTTAAATGATGTAAATTAAAAGTAACCTGAAACAAGGTAAAATCCTTTAATGTTGAATACTTAGTCCTTAAAACTATATAAAAATACCTTTACTACTGTATATAAAAATACCTTTACTTAAAAAATAAATTACATTTACCAACAGATGATTAAATCTAAATTCATTCAAACTTATTTGAAGCCCAAAAGATTGTCTACCAGACCAAAATAGACTGAGGAAAGAGCTTACTTTGCCATGTTAGGAAAAACATGGAGTGGATGCAGCGCTTCTTCCTCTCAGTTATTTGTTTTAAATAAAGCATCTCTAATGATGTGACCCTAAAAAAAAAAAAAAACATAAAAAATAAGAAATAGATCCTTAACCTTTCTTTTTAGTCCAGTGGTTTAAGACTTCTGGCTTGGATCAATAAAATCTTGTGCTGGAATGGTGCTGAATTATTTCGACATTATGTAGAAGGGTGAAAACAGCTTACAACAAACCTAACAAAACATTTCAGTCAAACCACATGTAGCTGCACTTAAAATCAAGAAGTGATTAAAATAACACATTTGTTTATTCTCTTTCCAAATCAACACATATAGGTACATGGTTGCACTATTTCCAAATGTTAAAAAGTTCAATATAATCTAAATATAAGCCTATAATGCTTCTGCAAGCCAGTTCATTATTTATGCATGACAAAAAAAGGTACATTTTTATTCAGTTATTTGGTAAGTCACAGTTTCCCAGAGGGACTTTCCTTCAAGAGGAGTGAAGTTGAATCAAACTCACCAACAATGTTTGAAAGGAAATCGATGATTTTAATCTAAGGATGCTTTAACAGTTTTTTTTTCTTTCATTAAAGGAGTAGTTATGCAGGACTACATGCGTGTGCTACAGTAGTGAAAAGGATGCACATTGGTGGAAAACATGATGATGATCTCTGGCTCACATAGATAGGGGTGCACCTCTGCAGCATCAGAGTGATGCGATCATTGAAGTCGCGCTGATGTCCGGTGATGCGCTGCAACTCGGCTACAAATCTTGGAGGAATGCGCCTTTTTTTTCAGTCCCTCGCTGGAAGGGGGGTGGAGTTATAGAAAGTGAACGAGTGCTGCCTACCAAGCAGTGAGGGAGAAGGAGGAGAAGGAGGAGAGGAGCGACGTGTGGGCAGCCTGCTCACCGCGCGCAATGCTTGGAGAAAGGAGGAAAGCTTGAGTTTGGTGCTGCTCAGCTGCACATCTGAGATCATCTGCGCGTTTATTGGAAGTAAAGGAAGTGATCTTTAGCAGATAAAAAAAAGAGAAGGACTTCATTGAGTATTTTGAAATTGTAGCTCATTCATTAAATCAAACTGCGCGCAGCTCTTTCTCGGACTGATTTAAAGACCCTGGAGCTGCGTCACTTCTCCAGGGGCCCCAGCAGCAGCAGCGGTTCCCCGGTGACAGGAGGGGAGGTTGGGGGGGACTGGAGAGGTGCACGGCTCTGTTATAAACACGGACCATAAACTCCGCTTTTTGAAGCTCTGCAGGAGGAAGGAGAAGGTTCGCACTCTGGTTTCACAATACTTTTTTTAAAAAGCAGCATCTCTGAGAGCATAGCCCGTCCTCTCTGCCTTTTTCTATTGTTTTCTTTTTTAAATGTCCTCCTTCTCGCCTGTTAGGCATTGCTGGGATGTTGGAGTCGCGCTGTTTGGTGGAGTGACCGACAGAGAGAGAGAGAGAGAGTGGCCGCAGAGAGCGAGAGAGGAGCCGGGAGCATGGCTCTGGCAGCGCTTTCTCTCTGGGTGCTCACTAGTCTCACCTGGGGCCGCCTGCTCCAGGTGTCAGCCAACAGGCACTCCGTTTACTGGAACAGCTCCAACATACAGTAAGATCTCTATTCTTACACTCCTCTCTTCATTCATACCGACAAACACTTTTTATGCATTTTTCTGATCCTTTTGTATGTTGTTTAATTTTTAAATACACGCGCACATTTCATCCTTCTTGATGGAAGCCCTCCACAAAGCCCCTAAAAAAGAATAAAAAAATAAAAAATTAAATAAAAGCTATTCTTAACTCCTGCCCTGCCAGACCCCTACTGGGTGGTCAAGGTGCATCTTTTCAACACCTTCTGCTCTGCAGCTGCTCAGACATATTTCTATTCCTGCTGCTTTTGAACATTTCATTCACTCTATATCCATGCAGAGAAATATGGAGAGGACGGGACTCCTCCAGCTCTCATCTCCTCTGTCTTACTGTCTTCTCTTCTGTGAGATTCAATTAGGAGCACTTCTTCATGCTGACCCCATTGTGTTGCAGCAGTGTCACTATTCAATCTCTCTCTCTTCAAGTTGCTCCTTTCCATTCATCCCTAACCCCCTTTTACTTGTTTGCACACAGAGACTCAGTTATTTTGTTATCCTCCTAATCCTTTTTTTTTTTTTTTTATATTTTACTTCTGAGTCTCTATGCACGCCTCTCTTCCACTAGATCTATAAGAATGTAGCACCAGTCTGTAGCTGGATAGTAAAATCTTGCACACATGTATTTCTATATAAAACAAAAGACATTTGGATGCAGTTTATCTAAAGTCTTTCAACGTTTTTTCTTGATATCTAGCATGCACATTGATTTATGGTGTATTTCTGTTGCAAAAACTGTCTTGGCTTCACTTCCTGGAGTCTTTATCTTTTCCTCTACATGCGTCCAGAGTCCTGACTCTGAATGGTTTTTCATATAGACATCGCTCAGAACAGTTAGTGTGTTATTCTAGTAAAAGAATAAAGGTTTTGCTCTTATAGGGGCGCAAGCATCATGAAAGGGCTTGATACCACATGCTGTGGTTTCCGGACAGAGGGGACATAGATTAGTGTTTCAGCTGGTATCAACTCCAGCTGCAGGGCAGTAGTTTTAGCTTTAAAAAAAAAAAACTTTTAGAGGTAAGATTTTTTTTTTGTAGCTTACAAAAGGACTGCTGTAGTGGATGAGGTAGCAGAAGGTCTTTGAGAAGTGATATTGGGAGGATGACGGGAAAAGGCTGAACACGCTGCTGATGTGTTTTAGCTGAAATGCTGCTTCTCTCCACTTAATTTCAGTTTCAACCCCCACTCTCAAAAAATCTGCCTAAATTTTGGCTACAGGTGTAAATATAATACCACTTCAACTTTTTAAATCGGAGACAGAAGTTAGCTTTTATAAGTGGTGCTTGAAAGGATTGAGTAGTGCAAGGAGATAGACGTCCACACAGTTGGCGAGGCGTAACTCGAGCAGTGCTAACCTTGAAGAAGCATGCACCAAATTCAGCCGTTTGTCTGCTGATATTTGCAGGATATTCACAGCCAGCAGGTGTTTTTTTTTTCTTCTCAAGAAGGATAAATTAGAAGCCCCTGAGCTGCTCTAACCTTTAACCTGACTGTCTTGAACCTGAAGTGTGTAAAGCAGCAGTTTCTTCCCCCTCCCCTCTTATCTCTACAGCTTTCCTCCCACAGGCGGAATATTCTTAGCCAGTACAGTGTGAGTGACTTTTACAACGAAAAAAAAAGAAGAGGTGGTTAATTAAATAATACTGTGGTCTCTGTCGACCTGTCTGATCTATGATCCTAAAATCCCAGCATTTTCTTTTCCCTCACTATGAAAGCCACTTGAACAGCAATAACTATTTTTAGAGATGCACTGATTAATGGTTAGATATTAGAATCTGCAAATTTATTTATGATCAGCTCTGATTAGCAATCAACAAATTTTAAACTGAAACATTTTATTTTTTTCCTCTCCTTAAAACTAAGATGTACCTCAATTTACAAATACATATACATTTGCAATAACGTACTTTAACTGTAATATGCAATTACCTTTCACTGCACTTAAATTTTTTTTTAGATAGCTTCTGTCGAAACTTTATTTATTCATTTTATAGTAATATCCACCTGTATATTATATTCGGTACATATCCAGCTGTAAATTTAGTTCATAACACTAGTTATCTATTATATTCATAGGACAAATCTATTAGTAAGATTCTGTTTATAATGGTATTCATCTCTATATTTATTCTGTAGAAACCCATGTCCTGTATTTATGGAACCATTATTTATCCTGCACTTGCTGCTATTGCACTTCTGGTTAGACCTAAACTGCATTTTGTTGCCTTGTACCTGTACCTGTGTAACGATAATAAAGTTGAATTTAATCTAATCTAATTTCTTGGACTTTCAATCAGAAGTTTTCTATTGAGTTTGTCAAATATCAGATGTTGGTTTGGAAAAATAATTGATGCATGAATAAGAACCATCTCTGAACTCCTTTATTTTCTGGGAGATTCAGAAGCTCATATTTTTTCATATGGATTGTAACCCCCTCCCACAAAAAAACAAAAAACAGATAAATAAATAAATATATATTAGAATCATTCAACTTCCCCTGGATCAGACCTGAATGGTGATCAGAGCGTCAAAACAGAGCAGAATCTTTTGTTTGTTTAATCTGTTCAGAAATAACTGCTAGAAATATGTCTTTCACTGTGATGCTGGTTCAACAGAATCAGCTGCTTGGCTCTCATATTCAGATTTTCCTCTCTGTTCAGGATGAAAGGACTTCTAAAAAAATTTAAATCGGCATTTACTTATTTCATATACAGAGATAAAACACAACTTGTTCTTGTTTTAGAGTTGAAAATCTAAAGTGTCCATATAAAAAAACAAGTAAGTTAAAAAATATTGTATTTTTTATTTCAATGTCATGGAAACAAGTCACAAGGTATGTATAAGGAGAGACAAAAAAACACAGCAAGAAGAAGATCAGAGCGGTTGTTTGTCAGATTATCAATTTTGTTTTATTTATACTGAAACACAGAGATAAATTATGTTGTTTCTAAAAAAAAAAAAAGGAAAAAAAAAAAGAAAATAAGAACAAGTACTAAAATTAATAAATACCAGTAACCCAAACCAACGTACATTGTGTTCCCTCTAGGGGGTGCAGCCTAACCTTTGCTCTATGGAAAAACACTTCTTTAAATCCTCAGGTCAGGCCCAAAGACTGTCGGTCTGAGTGTTGCCTCACTAACATCCCTCCCAGATCTACCAGCCGTACCTAATTAGCAAACAAAGAACCATGAATACCGGCAGGCAAAAAGACTGATAAACAGCAGAAAAAGCTGTTTAATCTCTTCTTTTATACAGAAGACATATTTTTTTCTGTTTCTCAGATTCCACCATTTATTTAAATCTCTGCCATCCAACAGTCGTAGGCATGGCTGGCATGCCATCCAGCCACTGGCAGTCAGTCTCCCTGGAGTTCCTCTAACTCACAGCGTAGTACGGAGGCTTGCAAGGCCAATAATAAGCTGTACTATTGCTGTCAGTTTGAGCGGTAAACACATTGTAAAGCCTCAGGATGCTTCAGCTTCCCGAGCAGCTTCTAACCCTGGGCCACTCATCAACCACAAGAAACAGGCAGCCAAGGATTAACAACCTCACGCACTTACCCATGCATGCACGCAGATGCATGAAGCTGTGCAAATTCCAGCACGTTAACTCCCGTTTCTGTGGTTTTCTGTCCTATTAGGGCATACAAAGTGTCTGTAGATGTGTGTTTATTTGAGTGGGAGTAAGTGTTTGGCCCTGGTGTAGATGTCTCTGCCCACTGATGGGTGACAGAAACAGAAACAGATCCATCCGTCCGTTAAATCACATATTATCTTCCACCACCTGGCAATTAACCACCACTGTGAGCATCCGTATACATGTGTACGAGTGTAATTCAATAACAGAGCCTTTAACTTGATTAGGGATATCTCTCAATTTATCACTTGCAGATTTTGCAAGTGATTATGTTCCTTTTTTGTTGTTTTTTTTTTATGTTTATTTTGCATTAGTGCATTCATCCATGAAGGTGGCAGGTCATTGAAACATGGCCAGCTGTTGCTAGCACATTAAAAAAAAAAAAAATATTGGGCTTAACTATGAATTGTAATTAATCTCAATCTTGAAACGGTTTTCTACTCATTTGGAGAGAATGAGGAAAGATGCTTAATGTGGAGCTGGAGAGAAGTAATAAAAGGAGTGACACTGTGGGAGGAAAGAGTAGTGAAGTCAAGAAAGACTCAGGCACATTTTGGAGCAGAATTACAGTAGAAGGAAGGGATAAAAGTCAAATTAATGATAGTAGTGACACTCAGCCATGGGCAGATGTTTATTTATTTTCATTTTTTTTGAAGGTGCATTCAATAAGGAAAACAGTAGAAGTCAGATGTGCTGCCACTTGCTTAACAAAGGCAACCCACCTTGCTTCCTAGATGACTTAAGAACAAAAAAATCTCTGCTCTAAGAAATAGTTTTAGTCAAAGAGCTTCACCTTGTACAAAGATTACTGTACGCCTCACATTAGAAAGCCACCGTTTGTTCTAATCACACGGCACCAGATCACCAGATCATTTATTAGTGATGAATAATAAGGCAGCGCTGCCTAAACGTGTCAGTGGACCTGAGTTCCTGGGTTTGTGTAGATGCTTTGCACTTAGCCTTTAACTGAAAGCAATAGGGAACTCATGCTTGATAGATCGCTGGTGTTTATATAATATGATTCAATGATGTTGACTCTTCCATCCTGCAGCAAGTCTCTTTGTGTAAGTAAAAAATATATTTTTTTTCTGATTGGGAAGGTTCTTGTCTTGTAAAAACAGAGGAGGAATGCAGGAAATGCATGCTAAAAAGGAGGAGGGGAGAATTTTTGCAGACCCTTATTAACAAGCTGGATTCTTTTTCTTTGGACTGTGTTTGGTGGCTCTCTCATGAAGCCCTCTGTGGGAGGTGGTATTAAGTGTATCATTGCTTTTCTTTTCTACACCTAAACTTTATAATGCTTCTGCACGTTCAAGTGTTGTCCAAAGGCTTCTGTAATTCACCCGCCTCAAAAACTACCTCTTGCCGAGTATGAACAACACTTAAAAAAGAAAAATAAACACGTACTAACATTGATTGAAAAAAAGAAAAGAAAACAATAACCCTGAAATACTGGGATACAACTTTGTCTTAGATGTTTATTTTTCTCCAGAAAACAGTTTTGATAAGATAATCAGCTAATAGGATCAATCATTGCAGAAACAGAAGACCGATCGAAGTCCTGGCTCTAATTTTTTTTTTTCCTTTTTTTTTGAGCCTGGACAATGTAATGGTTTAGATTGAAAGGAAAAGCATTACAGTTGCACCAATCCATTGGCCAAAGATCCAGATTAGCCAGGTTTTCTCTGTCGGCTCCTTGCTGAAATTGATATACTTAGAAAAATATGTAGTTGCTTCTAACAAAAGAGTCTCTGTTGTTTATTTTTATTATTTATTTATTTATTTTCCCCAGTACACAGATGCATTCTAAAATAGTAAGATCTTTGAGGCACGTTTGGTTTTTAGTGTAAATCACATGTTTGGATGAAGAAACGGGATTTCATTTAAGTCCTTGATTTTCTGTTGCAGAAAGCTGTTTTAGTTCTTTAGAAAAACAAATTAGATTTGTTTATAATCAGCGTTGGGAGGTCAGTTCTCAAACAAAGTTGGAAACATGTATCAGCCAAGAAAGATCTAATTATTGTATCTCTGGTTCTTAGACAGCCCAGAGATTGTATCTCTTTAGATTCAAAGAAAAGAGGATTTTCACAATTTCTACACTATTTTTGCTAGAAATTTTGCTGATGTTGTAAGGTCCTGATATGAGCTCACTGTGTCTCAGAGAATAAATTTTAAAATACTTATTTTTCTCTATAAATCACATGGATAAGCAGCTTTTAGCTCGTTTCTTCCGCTAATCTGGAATAAACTCCCAGAAACACGGAACTACTCCGAATTAATGTTACAACTTATCTACTTAACATTGGCTTTGACAGTTCATTTAAAACTGTTTCCTGAAACATTAAAGTTTAATAACCATGCCTACAAGCTAAATTTCTCGAAAATCCATCTAGTATTCCCCCAGTTTAAACCATCCCAGACCGACCCAAACAAGTCAGCCAATCATGTTGCGGTATTATGCTTTTTAACGTGGGATATACAGTCATGATAAAACATAAAGCTCCCAAGCCCACAGCTGGACTACAATAAAGGTGGCAGCTGCTATCACATCTGTCTTGTCAAATCTATAATTTCATCGTTGAAAGAGGAAAAGCAAGAGCATCAAAACTGTATTTTATTGTTGTTTCTTATGCCGTCTGCTGCTATTTAATGCGCAAACATGATTGGCTAAAACTAAACTGTAGTAATTGTCACTAGACTCATTTAGCTCGGAAGGTTCTGCTTAATGTCTCTCCTTTCTCAGAACAAATTGGATTGCAGCGTTCCCATATTAATGTGAAGAGCTAAACACACATTATCACATTATCCACTTGGGCTGCCAGGTTATTAATTGAAGGCCCCGTACACCTGGAGACCAGATTCAGTGTAACTGTTAAGGTTATAGTGGAGGTTGTTCTTTTTCTGGGTGGATCATCAAAATAAGTGGTCCACCTAATTGTCAATCATGCTGGTGATATGTTTACGTAAGGCTGTCATATGTGCTCATTCCATTTTTTTTCCGTCCCCAGCCGCAACTTTTGAACAGAGCATGCACGATGAGAAATAAGCTCGTACATGCTCTTGCAGCCATTTAATAGGCATTCCCTCTCGGGAGCGGGTACAGGGTTTTACATGTGCATTTTTTTTTTAAGTGGAGAGGGCCAGTCTTTTCAAAACTTTGTAAAAAAAACTCCACTATACCTTTGAGATATTTTGTCTATATATGGTATATGGGATAAACAATCATTTTTGAACTGGGTAACAGGGTGGAGAATGAGAGAGTGCTGGTTTTATCTTTTAGTATGTGCACGTGTCACAACTTAATGCTAACAATGAAGCTAAATTCCATGTGCCTCTTCAGCACATGATTTTGCATTATTTTCAACTGTATGCATATGCACAGTATTTTTTTGTTTATTAATTTCTTTTTTTTTCTTAGCGGTTGGGGTGTGATTCTGAGGTAATGTCACAGCACCACCAAAGGTACATATGTTATATATACCAAGTTTGTCTTTGTATGAACTAAGTCTTGGTTTGTTGTCCAGTTTTTCTTTACCTGCCTCTATTATGGCACTGCTATGTACTCTACGTGTTTTCCTGTTTTTTTTTTTCTTTCTGTACAGCAATTTTAACTAAACAAAAGGAAAGGACTGAGCAAGTTATTCATTTATATCTGCTATACGAGATTTGGTGGGAAACCAAACCTTCTAGATGATAGAAGTAATTTAATTAGCAACAATATTTATTATTATAAAAGTAATTATAGTAAACTTGCTAAATTAAAATATTTTTATCATTATTTTTATTTGGCTGAATGCGGGGTGTGGTAAATTTGAAAATTCAAAACAACACAAAAGCTTTGTAAATCCTGCAGGCTTTGTTCCTTTTCAGGGAACTTAATGATAATTTGAAATCACAAGTAGTGCATCCTCACAGCTGCAGCTCTTAATATTTATTAATGGGCCTTACCATAAGTAATATTAATGTAGTTGCTGTTTTAAATTGGTTATAATGTAGTTTTATAATTACATAGATTTACACACCTTTATCACTCAAAGAATGGATGATAAAAACAATGATTTAATAAAGTCATATTGGTTCTTTAAAGCCCCAGCTTTTTATACAACATATCAAAACCACTTTTTTTTTTTTTTGTAACAAAAGTAATTTCCCTCTTGGATTATTAAAGTATTTCTGATTCTGATTTTATTTTTTATTTTTTTGGTATGTTCTCAAGTTGGGAATTTGATAGCTTCGTGTTTACATATAGCGTATTTCAGTTTTGTTTAAGCATGAATGGAATGCTATAATCCAATTTAAACAACACCAATCTTGAAAAAATTCTTACCCCCTCAGCAATTTTTTGCTATTAAATACAGCAATTTCTCATCATAAATCTGTGTTATCGTTTTTATGATCTCTTAATTTTGGTTTCTTTTTAGAATTCTGTGTTGGTTAGCTAGATTCTTCTCAAGCCACATGTGAAGGACTTTACGGGACAATTTGGATTACTTAAGATGTCACTGAAAGGGTGAGTGGTTGCTTTACTCACAGCAGTACTTTCTGGGCAGTAGGAGAATGATTAAAAGCTCCTGTCTCAGGCTGTTCATGATGCCCAATTACAGAGACCAACACTGTGACGGCTACACCTGGGCTCCGACCAGGTGTGTACAGACTCAAAAACACCAGGAGCTCAAAATGTGGAGCAATTCTTCTCCCACCCGCTGCTGGTTCAGTTGCTGACCACAATCAAATGCTCTACTGCACTGATAGCCTTTAATCTGTTCAGCAGGGAAATTAATTTTGTAAAAAAAAAACAAAAACAAAAATACTGAGGAAATAAATAAAACCTGGCATTTGAAAACACCAAGGGATGTATGTGTTGATCTACGCTCATATGCTGAATGGCGGGGGTTTATGACGAGGTAATTGGATAAAGCAGCAATTTTGCTTTATCATAGATCATCTTTTATAAGGAGGTTTCTAAGGAAACACTTGAAATAAAACAGGCAAAATTAGACTAGAATCAGACTGAGGCTATTTAATAGAGGCAGTATGGTATTAAGAATTAAGAGCATAAATGTCCAAAGAGAAAGTTCAGCCCAAAACTTCAGAACTAAAGAATAAACAGTGAGCAAGGACGAAGGAGCGGTTCTTATTAAAGACTAACTAGCAATTTTTCACAAATAATTAAATATTTTTAGAGAGAGGATTCTACAACTTAGTTGACAGGACATGATATTACTTGTTTTTAGTTTATTTAATATGAGGGACATGCAGATAATTTTATTTTTGTTTATATTTACAGTACATGAAGGACTACTGAAATTATTTTCAGATTAAATGTAAATAGATTAATTAATTAAACAGTGGAAAAATAATTACTTTAGGGTTAGGATAAGGATTCTCTAATGATAACAGCCTAATGAGCCTACTGGCATAATCTGAAGCCATACTATGGGACTGAGAGCTGCTTATAATGGTCCATTGGTCTGCAAACATACACTTTACTGTGTAAAAGAAGACTGAATTAACATGAGAAGGGATCCATGAGATGATCCACAGGTTCTATGTATTAGAACAATGTTTTTATTCTTCATCCTTACCTGCTGCCGGAAGATTTCACCTAAATAGATACATTGATCTACTGGTATTCAAGAAATTGTCCTGTAATATTTTCATGCTCACAACATCTATGGTAAGCCCTTTTGATATATACTAGTTTTAGTAAATATGTATTCCTGATATCTGAAAAAAAATACATTTTCTTTTTGTCTAAATGACCATTTCAAACAAAACGACATTCTCCACTGACATTATAGACATTATCCAGAATATATAATATTCTGGATGTCTAGAAATTAATTTAAGATCTTCCCAATATTACTGGTCAGCATTTGTATTATTTTAACTATGAAAAAATGTTTTTCAGATATCATAAATACATTTTCAGTCAAGCTGATAAACGTCAGAACGGCCATTCTAAACGCCTAAACATTTCTAGATATATAAAACTTCATTCTTACTTGTGTAACTTATTGTTTCTAAAATCCAGTTTCTAATACAACAATTTAATTTCAAAAATATATTATTACAGTACATTCTACAAATGTGATTTTAATTAGGAAGAATCTTATTTTAGTGATCTACAAATGGAACAACAGAGAGGAGTGCTTTTGATAAATGTAAAAACGGCCTGCCATAGCCCACTTCATATAAACCTACGCATTAAATGGAGCAGCAATATTCTCCTTGGCCACCTTCCTCTCTTCTCGAGCTGTAGTGCTGTTTCTCTGTCTTTTAAACACATTCTCCTTTTTTATTTAATTTTTTTGCATTTCTGCTTTAAAATCTCTATTTCCAGTGGGGTGAAATAGGCACTTTCTGTTGCCTGTTGTCATGGTGACTCGTCAAATCGGCGCTCCACTGATAATGGCTTTTCATACTTGTTGCGCACGCGTTTAACTCTGAGTGGACCTAGTTAAAATTGATTGAACTAATTGATAGCAGTCGTTGTGAAACTGAACACTCAGAGTTCTGACTATTGCTAGATCAATTTAGAGTTGTGGATTTGAATCTGAATTTGTTACACCTGCTTCATGAAATGGACCCTAGTTCTTTCCGTCCCAGTCTTTGTTTTCTTGGGCAAGATACTTCACCCATATTTACAACCGATGGTGGTCAGAGGGCCTGATGGCGCCTTTGTATTGCAGCCTGGCTGCCCTAAGGCAGCTATGGTTACACTGTGGCTTGCCATTAATGAAAGTACTTATTCTTCTTAAACCATCAAAGAATGACAAACTACATAGTATAAAACCTATTAATTACTTTTCTGAGAGAATTGGATATGTTTTACATTCTCTCCATTAGATTGCTTATATGATATGGTCATTGGACATACTCAGAGCAGTCCAGAAAAATACATTTACACTTTAGATGATGCACTTTATACTATAAAAGTACAACATTTATATATAAAACTAGTAGTTCTGTTTAATTTGTCGCTCGAAGTACGACTAGAAAATTCTAAAGGAAAGTAAGTAGAGAAAACCATACCAATAATGGAAGACTGAGAGATGTTATTCAAGCTGGCAAAAAGTAAAAGAGAGCAAGATGATAGAGATGCTGAACAGTAAGATTGTCAGTTTTTGATTAAAAATGTTCTGAGCTTGCTGAGAAAGACACATACATAACTGCTGTTGTAGTCTTGCTGGCTCTGCTAACATGACTATTTTTTCTTTTTTTCTTTCATTTAGCCTTTATTTAACCAGGTTAATCTGATTTAAATCTAATTTTTTTTTGCAAGAGAGACCAGGCCAAGAAGACAGCAGCATATAAGTTACAACATACGTATAAAACACAAAAAAACATATGAAAAAAACCCCCACATAAAACTAAAAACATAAAGAACAATTTAAAAACATTAAAACTGCATAAATGCTTACCTGAAACATTTACACTCAGACATAATTGATTACAGGGATTTAACAATGTGCTTTGATAATTTAAATACCAACTCTATGAACATACCGGTATAATATTTTTTTTAAGGGTAAATTGATATTTTACTAAAACATAATGTCAAAAATTAGCATTAAGTTTTGATCATTGCATCAATTATTTATGTTAAAAAAACGTCTAAAATTATATGGTCTTTAGGTACCATAATTTCTGTTGGAGCTTAAATTGTTGTCTTTTGAACTGTTTTCAGTGTTATTTTTCCGGAATGAGATACTTAAAGGACAAGGAAATCACCTTTATCTTAATTTTTTTAGGAAATATGTCATATAAAAAAAAAACAATGTCCCCAACTCCTGTATAAATAAAACTATATGTCTAAGGAGAAAGCAGACCTCATAGTAACTGAGTTTTTTAGTAAGCACACCAGAACACTTGTACAGTTACACACATGAGTTAATGTTGATCTGAGCGTTGCCCTGTAAGCCGACGCCTAAGCTCCAGGAGTGTAATCAGGTGCTAATAACAAGGCTGTGATGTTTACAAGCTGTTTTGAAGTGGGTTAGGTATTAGCGTGCGTGTGGAGTGTGTGAGTATTTTCATTGATACCTACTCGATTTCCACTGGCACTGAAGATTTTGAGGGGGAGGAGGAGGAGGAGGGCACTAATATAGACTGTCAGTGCTCACACAGACACATGCAGATACCAGATGCTCATAGGGTGTGTTGATCTCCTAGCTAATGATAGCAGCCTAGCAGCAGTCAGAGGCCATATGCTGAAGCCGATCAGAGCAGAGTGGTCTAGCACTTATAAACTCTACAGAGGAGACAATTAGTACTGAGCTACATAAAGGCTGGGCAGTTACATGTGAGCTGGCTGCTGTTTTCATCAAATGCACATGTTTAAATTGACTGTAGGCAGACAGAGGCGCTGCATAGGGTGGCTGCATAATTAAAAAAGAAAATCTAGAATTTGCCAGAGTAAGTAAAATAAAGGAGTTTGGGTAATTTTATGTTTTCAAACTTTTTCCTAATTCTGATCTATAAAAGTTGTATTTATACTTTGTTTTATTTATGTATGGTTTGCCCATTATCCATCCATCCGTTCCATCTGTAGCAGAAACCCTTATTTAATATTATTAAAGTATTTCTAACTGTTACTTCCCAACGTGATGGCTTTTTCGGCAGAAATGATGCTTATTGCTCCTCCCCGATTATGAAAGTGTCCAGATATAAAACATTAGGCATGGACCACCAGCTTTCAGTTTCATCCTGAATGCAGCTTTTCTCCAACAGGTTAAAAATAAATAAATTATGCACAGAGAAAGGAAAGTCTCAAAGAGTTTGAGGGTATGATTCAGCTGCCTGAAAGAAAAAAACAAAGAAAAGCCAAAGAAAATTCCATGCTTCACCAAACTGCACAGAATTATGCTTATTCCATCCACAGAGAGAGTGTGGAGGAGAGGAAGCGAGACTTTAATTGAGGTTTTATCCATTTAAGCTGTCACTAAGAGGCCAACTCTGAAACCTTTTAACCACTCTCCTCTCAGTAATGACACAAATCTGAGAGGAAATGTGTTTGTGTCGACTATGTGGTGCGAACGTGTGCGTGTGTGTTAGCGTTCGCAAAGCGGGAGGGTAATTATGCGGAAATTGGGAAATGGCTAAGTGAATTATGACCTTGTTTCAGCAGAAGGTTTTAATCAGGCCCAGCCAGGCCAGAGAGGGATGCAAAAAATGTTTGGAGCGGAGAGTGCTCTGCTGCTGATGGAAACAGGCAGCGAGCAGCCGCTAAACCTGATGCTCAGCCAGCCTGATGTGTCAGAGGGAAACCAGTCAATCAGCTCACAGAGATAACGTCAAATCAGAAATCTGTTGGTGGAAAGTTTATCCTTGCTGAAGTGGTTGAATGTATTCTTTAGTGTATTGGCTGTTTTTCCATATTTCATCTTCTTTGTAAATCCGGTCATTAATTGGAGTTAAGACACATTAATTCAGTGCCTTTCACAATTTCTGGCATCCCTGGTGAGGATGTCCACAAAAGCCTCTAAATAAATATTTGTAACACAGAGACTTAAAGATCCCAAGATGCCACTATATTCACTATGAGTAAGCTTTTATCCTTATTTACATTCCTACTTAGTGTGGATGACAGCGAAATACAATCATCATGTTATTTTATTCATTAATTCTTGTTATATTAGGCCTCTGACTGTAGACATGGAAATGTTAACCTGACCTAAGAAGATCATTGGATAATTATCCTCATGTCTTTCTGATTTTGAGACATAACAGAAATTGGACTATGGTTACAATCATGTAGATCCCAATTAAACTGAAAAATACACTTTCTGATCATGACAGGAAGTTGGCTATACTTTTGGCTGTTTCTGTCCAATGAATAGTTTAACGTACATTTTAAGGAGAATTTTTCAATGTGACATTTGGATGCTGTGGCAATTTTATTTTTTTTTCTATGAAACATCATTACACATCAGGTGTTTTATTAACTCTATACTGTAGGAAACTGTATCTTTAGTTATCATAGTATTAACAGGTGTCAAAATACAATTTTCCTGTATTTTGAGATGTGTTGTTGGAATCAAAGTTCATTATGGAATTAATTTTAGACCTCATTTTTCCCTTAAAACACCAGGCTGGATTTATGTGTCTGATTTACAAGTAATATTTAGCTTTCCTTTAATATTATCACTGTTAGAAGATTGGAAATAAGGGCTTTCATACATGATTTTGCCAGCTCTGTGAAATACCATACAGTAGCAGGCTAAACTCCAATTAGCATGTAGTTTGTAGCTTGGTGATGATACTAAAGGGTTTATTTCAGTTTCTCTTGATTAGGTTTAGTCCAAAATATGAAACAGAATAAATAGACTGAGACTTAAATTATTGTATGCTTGAAACTCTTCTCTCCCTTGTGACAGCACAAGGTTTGTGATTTGGTTTTAGCACCAGCCTATGATTAGACAAGCAAAAAAAAATATTGTTCAGACGTTTAAAAGAAAAGTGGGACTTTGCCATAAACAGACATTCTGGCCTCATTGGGCTTTAGCTTGTAAAGAACGACTGTAGGACTTTTTACTTTTTGATTCTATTTCACTTCTTGCTGCTGATTAAGGATTATTCATACCTTTTCTAATTTAATATAGTTTGTTATAAGCTCTTTGAATAAAAAAAAAACTAATTTGTTTCCATTTATGTACAGCCTAACTTAATCCTGTTTATTTTAATACAGTCTTTTGAATTAAACCTTTTTGACATGCAGTCTAATTCCATCCAGCTATAATAGAGGCGAGTCAGACTTGGTGCAGCGTAAAAAGCCAGTTGTTTTGATGCTTCCTTTTGAGTAGACAAATTGCCTGACTACTTTAAGTTCAGCCTAATTGATTAACTCTGCTCTTCAGATGTGTGTGGGGTCTCGAGCTTTGCTGCATGTCAGTCTGCTTTGCTTCTGGTCTGGCCGTCTGTTTCTGCTCGTGTTCGATCAATGGAGTCCTGCAGACGCTCCACTCTTCTCCTGAAGGTTTCAGGTTGTTTTTATCTCTCCTTTATCAACTCATCCTGCTTTCCTCTCTGCCTTTCAGTCCCTTTTGGCTCGGCCTCGAGGCATCATTTCCTCTGCTCATCTGCATCAGTGTACACTCTCCAGGCGCTCTTCAGTTTAGACAATGAGCTCTCACTGTGCTTGCATATGTTCAGGTATATTCTGGACAGATTGCTTTATCACAAAGAAAACCTCCCATCTTTCTATCTTGGACAGTTTGTGCTCGAGTGCTAAATCTCATCACAATGTGTAGCCCTCTTCTCATTTCTAAAGGTTTTTTGTGCATGCTTGTGAATATATCTGAAAAGATTATTACATTAATTTATATAATAATTCTGAGAAAAAATCATAAATATTATTTGGATTCAGTATTTAATTTAAATATTTCCTTATTTATCTGCACCCATATTACAAAATATTTAGAAAAAAAACTGATGTGATTAATTTATGAGACATAAGCATGCGTAAAGAGGCCTGATGTGTTATTCACTTTGAAACTGAATCTGAACGATCAGGACTAATATACAGCATGGAAAGTCAGGATCTGTGCAGGTAATGTAAAATCCAGTCTTCCAATATACATTTCCATGTAGTTTGTATTAAGCGTACTTTGCTTTTAAACTTCCTCTACAATAAAACAATATAAAATATATTTGTGGGATTCATTGGGAATAAACACAAAAAATGCTTGGGTAGATAGATTTGTTGTAGGAAATCTAATATTCTGATTCATCTTTACTAGCTAAGAGTCTTTTTGTTGGTTTGTTTGCTTGTAGTGGTGTCATAAGCAGCAGTTCTGCAGATGAGTGTTTTTCGCTCTCAGCTTTATTGTACCTGTCTGGTTCATGCCAGGTTTCACTATTTTGTAGACATATACAGCATGTAAGTTACTGTAGAGCAGGTGATACTTTCAAATATATACGAAAGATACACGCTGACATTAAAGGAATCATTACTGACATTTTACACTGTTCCCATACAGTATTCGTGCTTATGTTAACTGTAACCAGTTATTTCTTTATATAATGGATAGGGAAGGTATACTGGCTTATGATATTTCCAAATGTTTACTCAGGCTGTATGGAATTTCAAAACCACTTTCTGACAAAACCTTGAAAGATTTCACATGATTAAAGAGAAAGATTGTAAAAACAAATATTTTGTGAAAAAAACAAAATCACAAATACCTTTTATTTACGACTAAAGAATTTTTAGTTGTAATAACTGATTAAAGGCACATTAAGTAGTTATAGGGCTATTAAAATTGGGATGAAATTGACCTAATGGTTTTGAGATTTTGATATGGCCTGATTAAGGCTGCACTGTGAGATAGTGGGTTGCATTGTTGCCATGCAGCAAGAAGGTTCTGGGTTCAATTCCTGGCTTGGGGTCTTTCTCCATAAGGTTTGCATGTTCTCCCTGAGCATGCGTGGGTTTCCTTTGGGTACTCTGGCTTCCTCCTACAGTCCAAAAACATGACTGTTAGGTTAATTCTCTAACTTGCCCTTAGGCGTGAGTGTGTTTGTGCATGGTTGTGTGTCTTTGTGTGTCTTTTTGTTGCTCTGTGACAGACTGGCGACCCGTCGAGGGTGTACCCCTCCTCTTGTCCATAGACTGCCGGCGATAGGCACCAGCCCAACCGCGACACTGACAAGGACTAAGTGAGAGAAGATAGAAATGTATGCATTGGATGGATATGGTTGTTTTATATTGTAGTCCTTTTTAGTCTTCTCACTGATGCTCAATTGTATGCACTACACTGTGAAAGGTACTACACTTTCAAGTTTTCCAGATGTGAGTCATCTCAGCCTAATTAAGTTGACTAAACGAGTATGTGCCCAGATTTACAGGTACCTATTTACCAAATGAATCAGATAGTAGGTCAATTTCACTTCTAGTTTTAAGCATCCACCATGCAGAAATGAGTGATTCTTATCAAGTGTATAGGATTAAGATTAGGACTAAGAAATATGGCCAAAACTTTTATCAAAATATATTTTTTAATTTTGGTTGATACAATATGCTTCTGTTATCAATAAAAACAATGTCAGGAAAGCCTACAACACCATCCTGTACAGACTTTGGAAAATAATTCAGCCAAGTGCATGAAATTCCTCCAATATAATCTTTTAGAAATTATTGATTAAAAACCCAACCAACCCCATATAACTATTTATTTTAAAGCTTCAAGCTTAAGAGATGAAATTCACATTTACCAAATGATTATCCCTGCCTCATCATATTCCCTCTCGCCTCATTTAGTTTGTCGTGACATTCCTTTTTTTTCTTAGTGGTTTTACTTTATTCAAGAAGACAAGCACACTTAAGCCTGAAAGACAATGTTCACAACTTACCATAATAAAGAAGAAAAATAACTCATACAGTAACTAGCTCTGAAAATCCAGACTGGAGGTCCCCAATTAATTTTCCAAGATCTAACTTTTGATAAACCCTTTTTGACACTGTAGGCAATGCTTTGCAAAGATTTTTCTTTTTGTCTGTTTTTTTAATAATACTGTTAAGATTTCTCCCTCTTTCGCAGTCACATCCCACTGCTCTAGTCTTGACTTATAGTGTTTTTTTTATTTTAATTTTTATAAAAGCTTGGTTTATTGTGCATTTTCATTTTTAGTAAAAGCAAAACAGATCCCAGCTCCCTTTTTTTCATCTTGGTGCAGCAACAAAAGTTACATTTGAACCAAACTTTTATCTCAGCAAGGATCAGCTTAATCAAAACAAAAATAAATCAAGTTACACATCTCATAATCTCACAGTATAGCTGCCTGTTGTTCTAAGCTTTTCTCCCTTGACTTTAACGTTAAGCTGCACAACTAGCTGTCGCTTAAAGAGCATAATCCTGTTCACATGGTCTGTAACAATCTTTTTTCATTCATCAGAGTTAAAGACAAAATGGGACATTTGGTTACATTATGATGAACGCTGAATTTACTGCTAAAACTTGGAGCTCAGCAGCTGAACAGCACAGCCTACAGCTGCAGAGCACAGGCTCCATGTCTGTTGTGTTCGCCATCACTCATGTAAACCAATGTGCTGCAGATTTCTCTGTTCAACTCAAATTTCCTGCTTCCAGAACGTCAGTCAGTCATAAGTGCTGCAAACACAAACTGCTGTCGTATATAAAAGAAATACTGAACATGTTTTCAGATATCATATCACCGCTATTGAATAAAATTAAATTGCAATACAAATTGATGTTGAAATTTTGTCCAGCCCTAACAAAGATTCAGCATTATTGCGGTATATCAGTAGCTGTAGAATATCTCAGAAAAAACTGTATCAGCCTGGCATTAATGCTCAAATCATAGCTGCAATAAAAATGTGCAGTAGATACTTTAGAATCTAAGGCACAACATATTATCTTGTACGATTGAAAGGTGAGTTAGATATGTGATTGATTGCTGTATAATTTGCTGTACAAAGTATTGCCATGAGTGGGATGCTGAGAGATATCTTAAATTGAGCTTAGATTTAAATGTTTAATTGCTAAACCTTCCTACTGCAGTAAATGTAAGTTGATTTTAAAGCTTCTACAAAATCTTTGTCTGGGTTTTTCTGAAATTTTCCTTGTGCTTTAACCTTTCACAACAAAGCTAATTTAGGTTCACAGGTATTTACACGAAATGCAAATCCGATGCTTGATTAGACTAGGATGTTTCATTCAGGGATGGCTGAGAGCTGGCAGCTTCGGCGGGCCTTGGTTCTAACACCCACGCTGTCTGCAGGCTCTGCTCTGTGCTCTTATGCTTTGAGGTGAAAAAATGTGTAACTGGTACATGAATGAATGCGTACGATCTCCTTCAGCCTGATCATCTCTCATGTTCGGCTATCTTACTGTTAATTAGAGTGTAAAGTCTAAGACATCTGCTTGAGGTGGATAGGTTGGCTGTCTTTATTCCATTTATTGGATAGAACGGGGTATGATGGGAGGAGTCGGGGTGCCCATGGAGGATGTGGGGGTTGCAGGGTTCTTGTAATGAATGTACTGCTGTTAAAAAGGATTCTGTGTCACTTCCCGGGAGAGTGGGAAAAAGGTGGTGGAGGAGGGAGAGAGGGAAATGTGGGAGGGGATGTTGTAGAGTAGGATTGTTGATGGAACGGAGTTCTTGGCAACCAGGATAATTCTCCTCCCATTCTACTATGTGCAGATACCAGTCTGTTTGAGTGTGCATACTGGTTCCCAGTAGCCCACGAGCATACCACCCACACACCCACCACTCTTCCGTATGCATATTCCTCCTCTTCTCCCCCCTTTACCTCTGCTTTCATTTATCCTTCTCACACACAAATATATGTAGGGGAAGCTTATTTCAAAGGGACAATCTCTCTCATTACCTCCTACCTTTCCTCGAGGGAACTCATTGTTATTTTCTTCTAGCCACAATCAAATTAAATAGAGCAAAGAGAAAATGCACAATTCTGCTCACAAACTGATCCAAAAACGTACATTATCCAGTGCTGTTTGCTAAGACGTGATTAAATAGTGTTTGGATGATGTACGCCCCTTTCATCTGTGGGTTATTAATTACTGCTTTTAATACTGTGACAGTGGCTTTATAAAGCATTCATTGATTTTGTACACATTTTGTTAAGTTGCAATTTACATAATTGTAGATCAATTTGGTTTTAAAGATCAAAAGAGTGTATGATTGAAAAACAGGAAAAAGAAATCCATTTCATACATTCATAACAAATAACAATCTAAAAGGTGTGCATTTGTTTTCAACCCTTCTGAATCAGCACTTTGTAGAATCGAATCCCCGGTTCAAATTGCAAGAAAATGACATAGATTTCTGACCTAGTCTTCCCTCTTTGTCAATCTTTGAGATACCTTAGTAAATGTCTTTAAATATGACCTTTTGAGATATTCCAGCTGTGTGTCGCATGTAAGAGTGATCTAGTCTGTTCATAATAACTTCTTGACCACTCAGACCTCAATTCATATTGGGTTATCTTGACCTGATATCCATCTCGTGTAGTGTTGTTCCCTGAGGACAAATGAGTACACAGCCTGCTGAATTTGACATTTAGCCAATCAGAAAGCAATTCCTGAGAACAGATCCCCCAATAACAACTTACTTCCATATTATAGTTGGACAAGTAGAGCCCCTGCTCGTGTTGTCTCCTATCCTTTAGTCAAAGCATTTAATCTTGAAATGTAACAGTTGTCTTCTTGCATTACACTGGTTTAGCACCATCAATCTTTCCATTATTTCCACCAATCACCAGTTCCTAATGAAATGCATCCTACCAGCTTAGTGCTGTAGGGTTGCTTTTCCACCATGCACAGGACCCTTTCAACAATAGGTTTCTTCTTGCCACTGCCATATGAGGGGTAGATTTCTACAATGCATAATTAGTTATTGCTCTGTTAATAGATTTTCCACATTATCTATTGATTTCTATAGATACCCATAGCTGTAGTTGACAGCTGGTGCAACTCTGACCTTGTAAGGTTCACAAATCCCAAAATTTCTCTGGTGTTCCTTGTTCTTCTATCAGACTTTGAGGCCTTCAGAGAACATCTGGGTACAAACACATTTTGGTTACACAATTTATTCACAGATTGGGTGACTTCTGAAGACAGTTGGTTGCTCTTTATTTGTTCATATCTGAAATTAGATAAATAAAAGGAAAAAATTGATAAGGCTTTATAAAGTAGTACATTTATGCACTTCTCCATGTTGGTCTGTCATATGAAGTGCTTGTAACAAGACTAAATATTAGAAAGTTCAGGTAATATTAACATTTCTTTTAACATAGCTTCTAGGTCCTTTGAAGAGAATACTAAAATGTTTGTGTTGCAACAGACTGCCATTTTCTGAAAAAAAAAAAATCTTTTGACATAATGAAAGAAGCTTGTCATCATGATCCCTGACCAGTTTTACTCTGTGGTTTTTGGTAGTCTTTCAAAAGAGAAAGATAAAAAAACAGGCAGAGAAAAGAAACCTTATGGAGAGTGAAGGGGAAGGGGTGAGGGCATAGCAGAACAGTGATGCCAAAACCAGGAACAATTGTGATGAAAATGGCTGTTCACATTGCCTACAATAGTGTGTGAGTGACAGCGTTAAAGCGGCGCGGACGGGCTTATCCTGATCACTCAGGGCTTTGACTGGGGAAATCACAATACCCTGGAGATCTGTCCTTTTTGGGTTCCAAGGATCACAGTGCGTCCGTGGTCCCCCAGCCTTGGCCCTGAAATGTCCATGACATTACCATATCAATGCTGCCTCGGCTGTTCCGCCAAGGAGCAGGGCGTTTAGCGATAGTGCTGTTGGTAAGCGTCACCCTGCACCTTCACAGAGCTATTCACTGGGATGTCAATGCTAGCTCAATGTGTGTGAATGGGAAGAAGTGTAAGCTCACTCCTGTAGCGTGAACCCATGTCTGCAGAGCATGCAGGTCTCTGTTTGTGTCCATATTTGAATCCGTGGGTATCTTGCTTTCTTTCTTTATCTCCCTGGCCCACTTTGTTCCTCACATTTAAAGTTATTCCAAACACTTTATAAGGTTGGAATAAAATATAAGCTTGTTTGTGAATTCAATTAAAACAAGTCTGAAGTAGAATGATTAAGAATTCCAAACTCCTCAAAGCTTTGTTCAGTTTCTTATTTTAAATCTTCTTTTCTTAGGACTCAACGTCTCATCAGACAGTTATGGCGAACTTGAAAGAAAATAATATAAAAGGAACATTAATTGCCAAAAATGTGCATATATATTTTTTGCTTTTGGTGTAGTATTGATTAATGCCAGTAGCTTTAGTCTTAAATCTTATAATATACGCCTAAATATCTGGTAGTTAAAGAGGTTGAGCTTTTCCTTGATGGTAATAATTCCAGATGTTCTTTGAATTCTGAAATGCATCTTACCATATCACATATTCCAATTGTTATTGTAATTATTACTTTTTAAGATATTAAAAAATGTAGATAAAGCTGCTGGACACTGTTTATATTTTTGTAGATTTTTGGAGCTAACAAAAAAAAAAAAAAAATCCTATTGGTTCATCTCCACTGATTATTTTCTCACCTTAGATCAGTTTAAAAAAGTAGCAACTATAGTAGTAGTAACTAGCTCCACGGGCTGCCCTGTCGAGGAAAGACATGCTATTATCAACAGAAACTAAAATTTTAACTAGGTTATGATATCATCATCATCATCATCATCATCATCATCATCATCATCATCATCATCATCAGATAGAGACGTTATGTTTATGCTGTGAATTATCACTAAAATGAGCAGATCAATCTACAGCCAGGTTGAAAGTGGCCCCAAAAGAAAGATAAGGTTCAAAATCATGTAGCTAGATTTTTATGCTGATAATTATTAAAAAAGTATAATGATTATACTGAACAATATCTATAGTGTACCTTTAAAAGGTAACCTGAATGTGCTACAAACAAAAGACAAAAAAAGCAAAAGGGTGTTTTTATTATAAATCCCTTTTGTGACAAGTAAGATATGCGGTGATAGTCTTTTTTTTATAAACATACCACAATATTTAAGTTCAGTTATATTGGGGGGTTTTGGTTTTGTTAATATATAAAAATTATCTGTTGAACCATTCCCTGCCATGGATGGAGGGATCCTGTCACTTCTGGCCTGAAGTGTTTAAATCAGGAAATAGACAGAAACAGAGGTGGGAGGGCATCTTAAACGTTCTGAGGTCAAAAGTCAATCTTGGGACGCTACAGTGAGGTAAATAGTTATCACATAATGATCATACTCCACCCCAAATTTTAGTTTTTTGAACACTAACCTTAAAGTGCGCCATACCTGGCACTGGCAGTGGGGCCGCCCTCTGCACAGTGCAAAGAAGAGAAGACACAGAAATGTCATATACGGTGTAAATAAAATATGCAACATATTGCTTTATTATTTGCTAAATGAAAGAACCAGGCATAGACTCATTTTGTAGGAAACAAATCTTATAAATGACTTCTGTTGGTATATGATCGTATGTATAGATATTAAAATGAATCAAACTAAATGCGTTTTTAAAGCTAGAAATCCATCACATCCAATACATTGTTAAATTCACTGTGTTAACTCTGAACAACTGTTGCTCTTGTCTTTTATTGTTTTAGGTAACATATAGGCTGACTTGAGTTCCTCGTGGAAGTTGTTTGACAAACAGCACTCAGGTATAAAATCCGCTCATCTGTCCTTATGAAAGGCTCACTTTCAGCACAAATGGCTGAAAGGGAGCGGTTAAGCTGGGTTGGAGATTATGTTGGGAGTGCAGGTTATTCCCTCTATGTGCTGTAAGGATATTGTATCACGGGACTCCAGCTGTATACAGCCTTTTATGTTGTTAAAATGGCATTAGCGATAATAGTCAGTAAGGGTACAAGCCACAAAGTAGTCTTAACCTGATTATTACGCAACAGGGAGGAAATGGATGAGCTGAAGGAGCGGGGCCGCTTTTTAAATGTTGCAGAAGGGACGGAAAATGAGAGAGTGATATGGAGAATGATAGTAAGCCAGGAGGGAATAAAATCAATTCAAGTAAAAGAGGATGAACTAAATGAGTGAGGAAGAGGAGGAAGACAGGTAAGACATTGGAGGTATAGATGTCCTGCTTTGTCTTCGGAAATTAGTGCCACTGGGCAGGATGGTGATTTGCACCTCTGTTTTAATCTGTCCGTCTCCACTTGAGATCTGTCACTGAATATCGGCAAAAAGCTGAGAGGTTATCAGGCTGCTTCAGGTGGCAGGCCGACTCCCGGTAGCAGGTTTGTCATTTCTAATTAGAGAGTAAAGTACAGCGCCTTGTTTTTCTCTCCTCATCTCATCTCTGTGCTCCGGCTGAGGGCTGTCTCTTGGTATCGACAGACAAGCGATGAGGAGGATACTCGCACACAAATACATGCACTGACACACAGTTGATGGGGCAGGTTTGATTCCATTAAGTGGAGTTTGTCAGTTAGTCGGTGCATTGCTGGGCTGAATGTTGATCACCTTACTGCAGAATCGCTCAGAGCAGAACAGGACCTGAAGAAGCTCGTTCAATACAGTCACAACACTGTGGGTGATTGAGGATTAAGTTAACCATAACGAATGAGTTAAGGGGCAGTTTGGAAAAGCATTAAGAGTCGGAAGTAATTTCAATAAATATGAAAAATTACTACATAAAGATATTTTGTAGACTGTCTCCACACCAATTCTCTAAAAGGTGATTCTGCCCTTCTATCTGTCTTTTGGATGCCTCAATCGCTCCCATCATGAACCTGTTGAGCTTTCTCTCCATATCATATATGCTTCCGAACTTAAATACTGACCTCTGCAGAAATATCTGTCTTTGATACATAATGTACTCTGAACATTTCTGTCTTAAAGAATTAATTTTTACACACAAATAGACAGTAGAAACTCTGTGACACATATTAAAACCATCATCATCATCATCTCCTTCATCATGGACGATGCCCTATTCATAAGGTAAATGCTGTTTTGAGTTGTGGTCATGGTAAAAAAAAAAAAATTTTTTTAGAGGAGGAGGGAGTAGAGCGGGTGTTTTTGGAGGTGTAGGAGTGGGAGATTATAGGAACAGGCAAACAGTGGGGGTGGATGGCTGGACTAACCAAAAAGAAGAGAATGAAAAGAGGAAGATAGATGCAGAAGGTGGGTTCTCTGAGTATGAAAGCCTGCGTGTCTCCTTCCCTGTGCCATTGATGTATTCTCATGCTAAGTGTGTAATGCTGAGCCTCGACTGGTGTCCGAGAGAGACAAGCCTTTGATAGGCACAGCCGAGCCCTGGGACAGATCCCTTTGCATTCATATGCATATCTCTGTTTGAGTGTATTTGTGTGTGCACACATGTACAAACTGTTATTTAAGCAACTGTTTTTAGCTATTTGTGCCAGTGGTAAATTGGTCTAATTTCCATATCAATGTAAGCATGTTTTAGGCTGTTTTCAACATCACACACGCCCTAATCCCAAATTAGCCCCGTAGAAGCACGGTGGATTTCTGGTGGATGTTTTTAAGATTTTCTTTCTGACAACTATGCTTATGTGTATTAGTTTATGTGTTTGAAACCTTAAAGACATGTTTGGATTTATCTTTGTCCACAGTTTAATAACATCAATTCATTCAAGTAATTTACATATGCAGAAGAGGATAAAATGTAGCAGAAGCCATGAAGGTGGCATCATATCTAAATTTAAACCCTGAAGGGGACAGGTGCATCAACCCTCACTCCACAGTAGTTTTACTGGCAAAATGTTCAAATTAACATGTAGAATATTTAAACAGCTTAGTATAAACATTACTACTACATGATTTTTGACAATAATCACAAAAGGCCTTAAAAAATATTTAATCCTTTCTAAAAAGGGATTAATTCAGGAATATAGAAACACTTCAAGTTGAGACCTTCAGGGACAACTTTTGTACCCGAAATTGCTGTGAGTATGGTAAAATTATAGGACTTTTATTTTCCAAATGGATGATCTTGTGACCGGTCGAATGTAAAATAATCCGCTAACAGTCACAAGTCAATTTTGCGGGCATCTATATCTGAGAGTGGTAGCTAAAACTAGATAGGCACAAAGGTGCTATTTATTTACTGTGTACAAATCTGAACAATTTCAACTTTTACCTATTTGCTGAAAAGTTTGCAAAGGAAAATATATTTTTTGTCGTTTCATGTAAAAAAGATTGAGTAAACCTAGTAGTTAAGTGAGTGGATAAAGCAGCTACTAAGTGGTTCTTCAGATGGAAATACTTACATACTGATTAAAAAAACAAACAAACAAAAAAAACCAATAAGATCTGCACTGTATTACAATAAAATGCTTTATTATTGCTGTTTTAGTTAAAAGATAAGTAATTATAGGATTACTTAAACAATCCGATATAATTTTTAAGACAGGCTTCCATTTGTCTAAAATGTGATTTGAAAAACGTGTGAATTTTTCTTATGTGTTGTGCTTCCAAATTAATAACAACATGAAACATCTCACCAGTTGGATATCAGCGAAAAGAGACTTCACTGTGAATAGATTGGACACAACACTTATTAAGACAGCAAAGCATGAAGTCAGGGAGGCTGATTAATGATTGTGATAAACGAAAATGTCTATCTAACTGTGAATTGAAATATCTTTCTCTTTTATAAAAGCATGCAATCATATGCTGCAAGGCTGCTATCTCTCTGTTTTTTTTTTTTTTTTTTTTTAAGCAATAGAAAAATTCCTCCGGTGTTTACACTAGATTTTACGTATGTCAGAGTACGGCTATAAAATGTAATGCTATGGGGTGTGCTGTTCACTGTTGTGTCCTTGGGCAAAACACTTCACCTGCATTGCTTACTGATGGTGGTCAGAGGGCCTGGTGGCGCCAGTGTATGGTAGCCTCTCTTCTATCAGTGAGCCCCAGCGCAGCGGTGGCTACAATGTAGTTTGCCACCATCAGTGTGTGCATGAATGTGTCAATGACTGAATGTAGTGTAAAGCGCTTTGGTCAAGTCTCCTGACTTGGAAAAGTGCTATATAAGTACATGCAATTTACTTAATTATTAGTGAGTGACAGTTACAGTATTTTGATGAATATGTGTTGTTAGCACTTGAAGATGAGTTTCCATCAACTTTTTTTTCCACATTTTGAAGTATTGCGTTCGAAAAACTGGAAATAGCAAAATTCAAATCAGCTTACTTAAGTTTACATAATTATTAGTAACAGTTACAGTATTTTGATGAATATGTGTTGTTAGCACCAGAAGATGAGTTTCCATCAACTTTTTTTTCACATTTTGAAGTATTGTGTTCAAAAAAATGGAAATAGCAAAATTCAAATCAGCTTACTAAAATTTACAAAAACCTTTTTATGTTCACATCCGCTGGTTTTTGCCTTTTTTGAAAGGGGTAAATTAACTAAAATGAATATGGATTTACAAGTTCTAAGGTAACAAACATTGATTAATTTTAATGTGACCTGAATTGAAGCATTATAATCACATTTCTTTCTGGATGTCTCTGGATGGCATCTGCCATTAATAATACAAGCTGATATGAACAGTTAGCACAACTTGCCTGATTGCAACACAGTCAGTAAAACCTCACTCCATCACTTATCTAATTATTAATTCACTCCAGATCAGGTGTAAACAAAATAAATTTTGTATTATAAAAAATACAAAAAAAATTTTTTTTTTAATTTAAAAAGTTCACTCAAAATTAGCATGATAATTAGAAGGAAGCGCGACTAGAGATCAGATGAGAATGAATAGATTATTTCAAAGTTATGAAGCAGCAGCAGCTGAAGTATCCACTTGGTTCTAAAAGTCGACGTGGGATGGTGTCTCTAAATACATCATCTTAGGCCCATTTGCATCAATACTTTATGATTGAAACTACATATAATACAGATTCACCAAAAGAGTCACTTCCAATAAATTAATATTTCTTCTAAGTTTGTTTGACCTATAAAACACTGCAAAACCTGAATGCTGATGCCATGTTTCTTCTGCTTCCAAATGCATGCACATGTTTGAATATGTTTTTGTATAAATGTACATCATTGGTGTATCCACACCTGTGCTAGAGGCAGTGGAGGTTATTTGATCTGATAGTACTATTGGGGAGGAGGTTGTACTCCTGCTGTATGACCCGCCCTGTTGGGATATATTAAGCTTCACCTGCCTCTCCTCAACTATCCATCATCTCTCTCTTGGAAGACCAACACCCTCTACTCATCTTATTACTTTCAGGAATCCTCTCAGAAACATTTAAGACATTCTCTCGCTGGTTTGCTCTTGTATAAACGATGAATTCTCTACAGTCTGGCTCAGTTGTTGCATACACTAAATCTGATAAAGTATGCATTTTGTGGCACTGAACTCCAGCAGAAGAACAAGCTGCACGATTGAAAGCATTTCTTTATGGGCTGTGAAAACTTTAAACAATATAACACATCATAAAATACTAAATCATTACAGTCTAAATGTTTTACCAACTGCAGACTGATTTTTTTTTCACATATAAAGTGTAATTCCCAGAGCTTTTTCCTCTATGAAAATCCATAATACAGTTGCTGAACATTTCTCACCAGGGGTTCATGATGAGGAACAAGATTCAAAGTGCTGAGACACATCCACAGTAGAGTAATATGAATTATTAATTGTATGGGAGTGAACACACAGACTTATCACTTTATATGCATATGTAATGCAGGCTTATGTAGCAATTTGATTAGAATGATTTAGGGTAATCCACAACCGAAAAAGTTGAGAAGTAGTAGCAGGACTATCTGGAATATAATTGTGTTATGAAAGCATGTTTATGTGTGAGTCTCACTTTCTCGTATCATTTCTGTGTTTGATTACAAGCCATTGCTGTGTGAAAGCACTGCTGCTTCTTCGTTAGGATGTTAAGTGTGTGGTAAACTGAACGGGGACGACATCTCCTCTAATGACTGTTTTGCACAATTCATCTGATCGCTCGGCTGCAATATTGCCTTGTACCACTCTCTGGCACCATCGCCACGTAATAATGTGTGTGTGTCGGGGGGGTGAGAGTATGTGTGTCTTTGGAGTGTGTCCGCTGGAGAGTGTTTGTGCGAATGTGTATGTTATATCACTACATGCATTGCTTTGTAGAGCCATTACGATTTAATAGGCATAGTGGAATGAGCGGTGCGTTAATGCTTCTGCAACATGAAGTAATGACACAATAAAACAATTAAATACGGTGGAGGAGAATTACTTTTTGAACAAGAAGCACCTTGAGGCAATTTGGACTGTGAGTGAATAAACAGAAAAAAAAATCAAGCTTATTAAAAGCTTTTTTCTCTTTCTTTCTTTCTTTCTTTCTTTCTTTCTTTCTTTCTTTCTTTCTTTCTTTCTTTCTTTCTTTCTTTCTTTCTTTCTTTCTTTCTTTCTTTCTTTCTTTTTGTATAGTTATGCTGCTATAGGCTTAAACTTCTGGAGGACATAGGGACCATTCCTAATGTTATGCTCTCTCTGTTTTATTCATAGTAGCTTCGCCTCGTCTGTTCCTGTTTGGCTGTGACACCATCCTGGAGAAAAATATCAGCTGTGCTGCTGCCATCAATACCTTTGTTTATAGACGTTGAAGATCGGCCTGTTTTTCAGTGTAGTCCTGTTTCTCTGACTGTGACTGTCTTGATGTGCTCTCATCATCCTCTGACATGGGAGCTGGCTGGGAGCTGACTGACTGTGTTTTTCCTGGACAGGGCCGCTTTTTACAGTTACCTTTTGTATCTCTGCTTATGTGACCTTGATCCCCAGTCGGCCTCGGCAGATGGCTGCTAACACTGCACTGCAAAAACCATCTAGAAATAAGTAAAAAAAATCTTAAATTAAGTGTATTTACCCTTAATTTAAGCAGATAAATAAGATGATTTGCCAATGGAA
Organism: Cyprinodon tularosa; assembly: GCF_016077235.1. Taxonomy (NCBI): domain Eukaryota; kingdom Metazoa; phylum Chordata; class Actinopteri; order Cyprinodontiformes; family Cyprinodontidae; genus Cyprinodon; species Cyprinodon tularosa. The sequence goes on along the minus strand of NW_024038982.1, from coordinate 558,387 downwards.
TGAGTATTTTTACTCTTAAAATAAGATAATTAGTTAATATGCACTTGAAATAAGACAAAGCGCATTTTTTTTCTTATTTTAAATGTAAATTGTCTAGTTCCATTGGCAAAGTATTCCACTTAACTCCTCATTTTACAGTTTTTCTCAAATGCTAAAACACATTTCACAAACATTTCGTCCATGTTCTTCAATGTCTAAACACAACACCCTTTTCTAAAGCTACATAAACACAACCACACCTTCTCCCTTCAAAACTCAAACTTTCACACCAAAAGAGCAGCTCGAAGCTTTCAAAAATGTAAACACTATACACATCATTACACACTACAGCAAAACAATTGAAAACACAATGCTCAATTTGTGAGAAGGTTCTTTGTTTCTTTACTGCCAATGCATATTTTTAGAAACTTTACAATTATGGAATATTACCCCCCCGTTGGCCAGGAACCTCAGTGATGGCTCTTTGGCCAGTGATGTTACGGCCTCTTTGCCTTCGTTTGTGCAGGTTGAAGCCAGCCTCATCCAGGAAGAGGTACTCATGAGGTCTGGCCATCGCGTCCAACTGTAATATCCTCTGTGAAAATGTGAAAGTGCATAGGTGTTCAGAGCAACAGTCAATCAGGTAGCATATTACGTACTGTATTGTCCAGAAGTAATGTAGGCCACTGAGCAACACAGTATGTTTACTAACTGTACTGTGAACATGGATGTACAGTATACTTACTTGCACATACTTGTAACGTAGGTCTTTGTGTCGTGCAGAGTTTCGCTCAAAGGGAACCCTATAGACTTGTTTCATCCGCATCTTTTGGCGCTGGAGAACTCGGTCTATTGTGGCCAAGCTGACATCATCAATGCCCTCAAAGTTCACATATCGTCAATGACTTTGTCTCTGATCTCCCGGAGTCTGATGAGTTTGTTCTCACGAACCATGTCCACAATGGGGGTTTCTTGTGCCACTGTAAATATGGTAACCCACCCACCTCTATGTGGCATTCTTTCAACTCTAAAGAAAGAAACCTGTCGTCAATTGACATGTTTTACAATACAGTAACAACTGATTTGAAATAACTGTAATAGACTACTTTCACAGGCTTGTAAAATTGTATTGTGACAAAGAAAGCAATAGAGTACAATACCTGTTGTGTTGTCTGAATGCCCTGATAATGGTGGCCACGGTGAACCTACTCAGGTTTGGACGGACTCTTAGTCCTGCTTCAGCCATTGTCATGCCATGGACAATGACATGGTCAATGACTGTTGCTCGCATCTCGTCCGTAATGATGGTGCGAGGTTGTCTTGCTCTCCCTCCTGGACCTTCTCTCCCTTGTTGGCCTTCTCCTCTTCCTCCTTGGCCTCCTCCTCTTCCTCCCTGGCCTGCTCCTCTTCCTCCCTGGCCTGCTCCTCTTCCACCATGGCCTGCTCCTCTTCCTCCCTGGCCTGCTCCTCTTCCTCCCTGGCCTGCTCCTCTTCCTCCCTGGCCTGCTCCTCTTCCTCCCTGGCCTGCTCCTCTTCCTACTTGGCCAGCTCTTCTCCCTCCTCTGACGCGATTACCTCTTCCCCTGACTCTGCCTTCATCCATTGTGTTTGTTTGGAATCTTCAGCAAACTGTGCACTCTGAACTTGCTTTTACACATGTGGTCACAGCATTAGCAACAGGTGTTTTCAATTTTGAGTCATTGAGTGTAATGAATGACGCCAGGTGTGTTCATTTTGTTCAAATATTGCTGACTGTGGCAAGCATTTTGCATCACATGAGCTTTCATTTGAGAATATGAGCAGAGTTCTTTTGCAACTTGTGTTTTAGCAAGGAAAAATGTGTTAAGATTTATGTGAATGGAGGATTGTGTTTTGTGAATTGTGTCTTCATGTGAAATGTGTTTATGATATTGGAAAATGATGGCTAGATTTAGTAAATGTGTTTAGACAACTGGTCATTTGGTTTAGAGGATTGGCTTTTGTGTTTTAGCATTTGAGAAAATCTGTAAGAAAACATTTGCTTAATTCAAGCAAAAATTACTCATTCAGATTTCCATTTTTTGCAGTGTGAGCCTGCTTCTGCTGGAGGTTTCTTCCTGTTAAAAGGGAGTTTTTCCTCTTCACTGTCGCTACAAGCATGCTTAGTGAGAGAGATTGCCTTCGAGTCAATTATTCGATGCGACCAACTGGTTTTCGTTGGATAGATAACTTTGAATCAATCTGACTGTATGATCTGGTGAACTGTAAAGTGCCTTGGGATGACATGTGTTGTGAATTGGTGCTAGATAAATAAACTGAATTGAATTACCACTACATTATGCATAAAATGTCAACACATATATGCTTGCATGTGTTAAATTTGTAATTGAATTGGAATATCTAAACTGTGATAAGTTGCAAAGGAATATGTACTGTTTGACAACTTTTTTTTTTACTGTCAGAGCAATAATAAGAATAAGAGAAAAATTTAGGAGGGTGAACTAGAACCACTGTTTTTTTGTTTTTGGCCACAACACCACAAGGATGATAAGTGATGTAGAGGAATAGGAAATGTTAAATTGCAGTAAATATTTAGGGTGAGATGTGGTGTCTTTGGAACAAAAACTCTAAAACAAATACATTTTATAGGTCTGTTTGTAAATGTTGTCTTGGATTACCGATAATTATGGATTGGATTTGTGTTTAAGCACAGGCATTTATGAAACTTTACATTTCTTTATTGAAATTAGAGAATCAGAGTTTCACCAAATTTTGCTTTGAATCTTTCTTGTTCCTCTTTATTTCCCATTTGTCTAGTTTTTCTGGTCTCCTGTGGTTCTTTGTTCATTCATTTAAAGGAAACTGCTGCAAATTTTAGATGAAAAATCCATTTACAAAGATTGCTTTGGTGTAGTCAGCTTATTGTCTGTTGAGAAATGGAAACTTTACCCTCTATCACCTTCTTCCCATTATCTATTCTCAACCCCCAAGTCTTGTAAAATACCTCCCTCAACCTCCCTTTCCTAAAGGGTCACATCGCCTTCACTAAGGACTGATGAGAGCAAAGATAAGATGATTGGGAAGAAATGAGGGAATTTATTATAGAGTAAATGGGAGATTATTGGCTTTACTACGGAATAAAGAGTGTTAAAACGAAACCGCATGCAATAAAGGAAAATGGAAGAGCTATATACAGCCATGTATCTTTTTCTTTTACTTTCCAATCACATAATTTTCACAACAAAACTTAAACTAGTTTTTAGTGCCAGAGTCCTGTTTCTGGAGTGGATTAGGCCAGCGAACACCTGCCCGGTTTACCCTTGGAGTGGTTCACTTGAATAGGTGACTAGCTTACATAAAGAAAGAAAGGAGGATATGATATAAGAGCAGTGCTTTGGAGTACAAGAAGGAGAGGCAAAGCAAAGAAGGAGTGTGAACACAATGACAGAAGTTTATGAAATGATTTAGTGGAGCTGTGTTGAAAATTAAGAAAAGTAAGGGTAACAATGTTGTGTCGCAAACCTCGTGAGATGGACATTCTTCTTTGTGTTGTTTTTCTCTACTTGATCAGTGTGGTACTGTAGTAATACTGTCCCCAAAAAACTCTATTGCAACTCTTTTACATTGTTTGGCAACAAAACTAAATGTAATATCGACTTGCATTGTCTGCTTGTCTGAAAACTTTCATCTTATGATGAGAAGGTGGGAACTGTTCTTTATTTAGTTGAATTCTTGTCACCAGTTACAGTTTGAAGGCATCATACTAGAAATTCACATTCCCAAAATCAGACTGCATGTACAACAAAAACACTCCACCTCGTGTTTTTACTGTTATTTTCTCATTGTGGATTTCTTCACCCTATCATAGTCTTTTTCAGATTCACAGATGGGATGTTGAGCTGCTGGTGCACTGCTTTTTGTCTTATGCTTTGCTGAAATAAGAAAATGAGGAGATTTGGTGGATAATAATATAAATTCACTTTTTGAAGTTTCTGTTTCACCTCCAACAAAATAGTATTGGGATTATGATTTACAGTGGTGTGTTGTGCATGGCACGGTATGTGTTTTTGCCATAATGTAATCCTTTTTTGCAGTAAAAGGAAAAATCCTCCACAAATGCTAGAGTATAAAATCTCAAAGTTAGGGCCATGACCCCACTTAGGGTTCTCGATTAACCACTATGCAGTCTTTAGATCCATTAAAGAAGGTAAACTTTAGAACATATTTGTGTTAAAGTGCTTATTCTTAAAAAAAAGCAGTGTTTATGTTGTAGTTGCATTAAATCTGTATGAATGCTATTTGTGTGCCATTTGCGAGTGCTGGGTCGTTTTTTTAATTGTGGTTTCAACTGACAAAAAATTTATGGTTTATCTGTCTTATTTTTTTTTTACATTTGTGAGAACTTAGCTTTCTTTTGATCCTAATGTATTGAAATTTAAGGGCCTCATGGCTGATCTATTGCGTATTTTTGCCCTTTTCTCCCACTTACACGTTCTCCGAAGGGGTGAAATTTGCACCACTTGATTGAATGTTTTGATGATTTATTATGATAAATTCTGCAGTCATTAACACGACCATACCTTAATTGAGGTGGGATTCTATTTCCTGAACATTATAGCTGTTAATGACTAATGGTGAAAGCAATTTTAAGTAAACAATAGATTAATTTAAAGTTAGTATTCCCTCAAGTGCTCCAACGGTATAGTAACTGATTATTGTGATTTGTTTAATAAATACCACAGCAGGAGAGTGAAAACAATGTCTGTTTACTGTTATTCTCTGAATCAATTACACTCCTAATAATAAACCGATGCTCTAACTGACATCTTCCATATTCCCTTTGTGGATCATCTCCCATCCCAGCTTATCCCTGAAATACTGCTCTGGTACTGATTTGATTTGCTGTCATTTATCTTTATAGTTAACTGTAATATTTTTCGCAATTAGAGAGATATTTGTTTTTAACATAAATTCGTAAATTAAAAGAAACAAAAACAATTTCCTTCATCTTGGCTCTCTGGAAACAGGATATGAAGGCTAAGTCACATTACCTTCATAGATTGACTTTCACAGGCTGCTATGGTTGATCAGCTGCCGGAAGTTACTCCGTTTTGCCTCTTGGTCTTCTATGGTGATAGATCCTTGTTAATTTGTTTTATTCCACAAATTCAAAGATATTCACACTAATAGAGATAGCCTCAGAGACATGCAAAATAACAGCAGAAAAGTAATGAGAGCATTTATTTGCAGCTTTAGCTAATCACACTGCACTTGTCAAATAAACATGTTGCCATCTTAGCTCATTTGGATCGGCTGGGGTGATTTCCGGAATAGTCTCAATGAGGAGCCCAGATGAAGTCAGAGTAGATTCAGACAGCCAGATTCATCTTACCAAACTTACTTAGAATTCAAACCATCTGCTAAAAGGGAACACTATTTTGTATCGTATGTTTATAAGGTCAGGATGCACTGGAAGCACTTACATTTTGGATTACATTGTTTTGAACCCAAAGTTACAGCGTCTTGTTAGACATTAACTTTCACAGCTGTGGGAGAAGGTTGTTTTGTAGTATGTAACCTTGTTACACTAACAAAACTAATAAATGAATCTCCACCTACATTTTTTATTTCTATTTTATTGTTTGATTCATGTAAAACAGTTGGAATTGTCTTTGTACTGAATTGGGCTTTATGAGTAAACCTGCCATTGCTTTACATAAAATAGGCCAAGAGAAAAACAAAAGGCTTATGTCTTATGTATTGGATTTTTAGTCCTGCTATTCCATGGGGTATTACAAACTTAACTATTTAAGCACTGGTTAAAGCCCAAATTATGTATAAGAATTTATTGAATAAAAATCTTTTACTGACAGTTTGGTTTCCATCCCCCTTAGTTAAAAAATCCTTTCTGCACTCCTCGTTTGATTGAATTTTATAAATACGTGTAATAATGTAAAATGTAATGTGAAAGAAAACATTTGTATTAATTATTAATTTATTAATTATTATTAATTTAATAGAGTCAGTATTCAATACAGGTTGCACATTACATTTTTAAATTAAATTAAATCCTTTTTTGATTTTGCATGTTGTAAAGAAAACTATTCCATTAAGTTTTGTAATCGCTTATTAATCAGTCAATAGTCGATTGACAAAATCGATCATCCTTAGATCCACTAGGTAAATTATTGCTCACATTTTTTACTTATACTATAGTAAGAGTTTATTTTTGAAGAATCCTTCGATGATTATTAAATTCAATTAATTGTTGTGTTTATGTTTGACTATGTTTTATAACTTATATCTTCCAGATATCATGGCTTCCTGACCTGCTGCTGTTAGAATATGTATCAGCATCATAAACATTTGGCCTGTACTGGTCTGGTCTTTTTTGTCAGTTCTCAAGTCAGCTCTGCTCCGGGTTTCTGTTACTGAGCTGCTCTGACTTGGCTGCAGCCTCCGCCTTGGAATACATCCATGGTTCTAGTGATGAATCTCTCTGGTCAAGCAGAGGGACTTTCCATTATGGAATCAAGCTTTAAACGGCAATCTCTTTACAAATGCTGGAAATATATATATACATATTTTGAGGATAAGATGGCTTATGTTTGTTAGAAGAACTTCTTCTGTTTGGTGACAGCCGTTTACTAGGTTAGATTTTCTGTGCCACTTTCATTGTGAATCTCTGAAGAAATGTACCTTCTCACTTGACAAACAGACTCTTTCAGACAACTTCATTTCTTGTCTTGTATTTGGCAGTCTGAATAAATGTTTTTTAACATTGGATTCAGCTAACACAAACACATGGTTTCTAAGCCATGTCTCCATAAATTCACAGCTACCACACAGATGTGGAACATCTGTAGATGGTCACAGGTAACTTAACAAATCTTTACCCTGAAAAGCATAAAATATAAATAGCTTTGTTGATCAGTTCTGCATTCCTTGCTACATTTCTCACTTGACAACATAACTCTTATCTGGATTTTGAAAGAAAAAAACAACTCTGTTTTATAAATATATTTGCAATATTTGTGTGTTGAAGTAGTCATGTTTGGAATAAGTTGATGGAAAAATAAGAGATTTCTTGGCTTTGGTGCGAATGTGTTATTAAATGATGTGTGGTGACCGACGGGGCGGCTTGGCTTTTGGATTTATGGTGGGAAAATGCAGGATGTGAATGTGAGAAAAGGGAGCAGGGAATGATGGAAAACAGGATTAAATGGACAACGCTGCAGGGAAGAGGTTTGGCCCTGTAGTGAGGACAACTGTGTGTGAGTAAAGAGATAGAGCATGTGGTTCTACAGGAAATACAGAATATGTGTTGAGAGGATGTATAAACGTGCCATAATAGGGATGTGCTTGAGCTTGATGAAGCAGGAACAAGCAGTTTTGTTTAGAAAACAGAGAGCGCTAAACACAGACAGATTGCCAGTGTATCTGACAGGAAGCTCTGACCCCAGCTAATAGCTAGCCTATTAATATAGTTTACTAATGACTGCCACCTCCTGTCACAGAGCAGCAGAATAAATAATCCATGTTCATCACCTCCTAATTGAAGCTCTGTGAGATGTTCCTAAAAATCGTAACAAAGAAGGAAAGAAAGTGATCTATTTTTACTGGTTAAAAAATGACCTCTTAATCCCATGAGTCTGAAAGCTGGCTGTTAAGAAAGCAGGACAGAAATATTAAAAAGCCTTAATTATAGAAAACACTAAGATAACATCTTAAGTTTATAAAAACTGGGATTTGATTTCTACAAAAGCTTAACAGAAAATAGCTAGATCCAAAGCCGACTTCTGCCTGAATGATTTTACTCTGCATTGTTATTAGTTAGTGATGTTATCAAGTAAAGCGCTAAACTTGATGAAAAACACAGAGAAGTCACTAATGTTGTCTGCAAATGCTTTTTCGAAAAAAAAAAGAAAAATAAAGAAGGGTCTGAAAAGTCCCCCAAAAATAGCAACAGAGTCTCTAAGTTAGCATCATTGAGCTGTTGTCTCCAGGTCTCCTTCACAAAAAGAGCAATGTGGTGCGCTGTAGCCACCAGTAGCTTCATACACTAGCCAGCTTTGGAGCAAGATGCACAGCAGCCAGTGGGATTGATTTTCAAAATAAATTAAATGCAAACATGTCATGATATATTAATTCATTTCAAACACTGTTTGATTAGAACAAGTGTGCTAATATAGAGTATACTATATTATATGCTTTAGATTGGGTTAATAAAAAAAAAAAGAATTTTAAAGGTGTGGTTGCTTTTATTTTGCGCACCACAATCAATTACATGTAAAGGAAATCCTGCATTTCTGCTTCATACAACTATTTATGGTGGGTCAGAGCAGTGCGCTTGTGCTCTGAGAACGTTGCAAGTACCCGGTTAGAATCCCACTGACTCCACTTTGGGTTCCTGAGCAAGACACTTAACCCCCAATTGCATCGCACAATGGCGGCCCACTGCCCCCCAAGGGCATGGGTTAAATGCAAAGGTAAATATCTTCAATGTGAGATCAATAAAGTTCAATTATTATTTTTAGTTGGATCACTAACAGGACCTTGTTGATCTTGACTACACGCCAAAGAGGTCATTTAGAACAGGGACACATCCTAAAGCTACATTACAGATACCTTCAAAGCAGTTTAACACCAATGTATTAGATGCTCACCTCAGTCACCCTACCTGCTGTCGCTAAGCACTACATCATAGTGACACATCCAGGTTAGCAGCAACTGCCTACAGTCAGAGCAAATCTCTTACTTTACCTGAACATAAATGTGAAACTATATACAGAGGAAGGTTATATATCAGGGATTAAACTTAATGATTATTGAGTGAATTTAAAATTGATTGGTATTATTGATCAACTGACTATTTATTAATATGTGCCCCTTTTATTAAAAACCTGAGTTACTGCTTGTCACAAGAAGGTATTTCTATAATATAAAGGAAAATATACAAAAAAGAAACATCAATATATTTTAATATTTTGTTGTGTATTAAATGCTGACCATATAAACAGATTTCCTGTTTTTACACATTAATATATTTCATTGATATAATTTTACAAAATGGGAAACAGGAATTAAGTTAGATGAATTAAAAAGATGAATAGGAGAAAGTATGTGAAACACTGCTAATACCCCATGAATAAGAGATGTAAGACTATCATTTAAAGACAGGATATGCCGCTCTGACATGCTGTCAGACTTAAATACCAGTTGGTGCCATTAAGAGCGCAGTAGCTTTGATATGGCTTTCTGTTTTCAGTGTAATCCAACAAGTAGTTAAGGATTACCACTGGTTTAGAAGCATAATGCTCACAGAGAAATTTTATAACTTGAACCTCAAAGTTAATTAACCTATGTATCGAAGTCCTCACAATTGTGTATGCTGATTGGCATCAGTGTTTTGTGTATTGCCCTCCACCTTTCTTTCATTACATTGTTATCCTCCCAGCATATCAGACAGTTTTGGTTTGAAAGTTGACACTGCTCCATCATGCAGCACCAATAAAGAATCACAGTAAAAGACCGAGGTCAGTAGAGCTATACATAGTCATCATGTTTTGATCGGTCAGGCGCCGATCTTAATATGTTGATTTTTTTGCAGAAAGGTATGTGATGGATGACTGCTGTTCACTGTCTTTTATTGACGATCACAAAAACAGATTACCCGTGTCTCCTACTCCATAGGATGCTGAGGCCACACTTACAGCGTAACACAACCGTTCCTTCACAATGTGCAAGCATGTGGCAGCAGATACTAAGCACTGTGGTGTAGGATTTTAAGTTAGTTTAATCAAATTCAAAGTATGACAACAACAACAAAACCTTATCTAATTGTAAATAACTGCAGAAATAGATTTATTTACCATTCAGCCTGCTTGGATAGTTAAATTTATAAAATGAGTAACAGTGATGTCCTCATCAGGAGCCTCTTGTTTGACCTGTAAAGTGGAGTCTATGCTGTGTATATCTACACCCTGTTACAATGATAATCATTCCAGACAAAACCTAGAAAACTGTTGGATAATCAACCTAGAAAATTTCACTCCTCAAACAATGCTTTGATGTTCACCAGCAGGATTTTTAAAGATTTTTACCCTACATTTTTATCAATTTGTAACATGCTTGAAGAAAATGTCGAGTATGCTTTGCCTTACCTCTAAGGCTCATTACTTCCATGTAATTACAAAAGGCATGGAAAACCTCAGAGACCTCCGATTCAGTCATGGGAGCTAATCAGTCAGTCTGAATGAGAAGCTAATTATGGTTTCTTTTAAGAGGAAGACTGGTTGCAAGATATGGAGCTCTGCAAAAGACCAAGGTTATCTCATCTCTTTGTAATTGAAACAATCAAAAGGCATATAAAAGCAATCTTGATGTAAAGTGTGTGAATCTCAGCTCCAAGTATTTCCTTTTAAGATAAAACCTGAGTCAGTGTTAGTGGAAGGAGTGCATTGAATCTAGGCTTGCAGAAAAGCATGACAGGCAGTCGATTACACATGTATTATTCACCTGAGAGAGGCATTTGTTTGGAGATGGTGTTAGTACTGTATCTCAACTGAATATTTTGCAAATGCTAAGTGGAGGCATTTTAAAGCGATTCACTCAGTTAGTGCTTCGTCTGAAGCAAATTTTATTTGCTCTCACATCAAATGCTCATGCAGAGTGTAAAACCTTTTGCATTGGTTTTCATTGCATGGCTGCATGAAAAGCAATCACGTTTAAAACTTTTACAGAATGGGAGTAAAATGAAAATGGGAGTTTAAGGTTGCTCATAAACTCTTTTGGACAGTTCAGCGCCAAACTGACGCTTCAATTTACTGAAAACTTGTATATCATTGGAAAAACCCAAACAAACAAAAACAACTAAATAAGATGTCTTTAATAAAAAATACGGAATTGATCATGTAAACCTAGCATTTCACATAGTAATTTAACTCCATAATCTGTAGTATTTCATGGTGTAACTAAAGTAGACTAGGGCTTGTTGTCAGTATCATGGTATAATGTTTTGAAAGGATATGATTTCCAACCTTTTCATAAGTGTAATGCGTTTTTAACCCAAGTTAATGAGATACCTGATACTTCGGCTTTTGTTACAAGTGAGTAAAAAAAGCATGTATTTTTTGGCAGAAAATCATGATTGAATTGCTTGAAGAAGCCTGGCTATGTATCCTTAGTTTCCTACCTACAATACTGTCTTTTAGCTTCTTCTCAATCATTACAGCCTCTTTCTTCCTGTCCACATTTTTGACATTTAACGGTATTTTGAAAGTTTTTTTTGCAAATTTGAAAAAAAAGTACACGCACAACTCTCTACACCGCTCCAGAGAGGGAACGCCTATTAAACAACACACAAGCCTATTTCTACTCGTGCACGCTCTGTTTAAAAAGTTGCTGTTCTCATAGCTTACTTTGTCCGAACTTCCACCCTAACCCCTAAATCCCTCAATCACTATGTACAGCGGGGACTATATACTGGACTTTATAGCAAACTCAGTTAACTTACCGTTCGGACAGATGATCGCTACTTTTTGCTCCATTGGTCACGTGACTCCTCCTCCACTGTGCGGTGTCTGCGCCATTTTTGTTATCAGTCGCTGCTTTTGGGTGGCGACAGCGAGCAACTGTGACAGCAAATCCCATGATGCTTTGTGAGGGGAGCCCTCCGGCCAAAGCATTCCGGTATATGTCTGCCTCTTCTGAGGCCTTTCTCTTTTCTAATACACTTCGTAGACACTTTCTCTTTTAACCCTCAGCGCTTTTAAAAGAACCACAGTGAGAAAGGTGTGCTTCAAAGACTGTCTGAAACCACAGATATACGCATGAAAGTGCGCATGCACAGAAAAAGATAGCTAACGGGACGAACACGTGGGATGGCCTTGCGTAAACATATCACCAGAATTATTGACAATTAGGAGGACTACTTATTTAGATGATCCACCTTGAAATTAAAGATCGTCCACTATACCTTTAACAGGCTCATGCATCAGAAAACAGAGAAGCAAAGGCAAAGACACACTTGGTAATGTTTGGCTGTCTTTCTTAGGCATGTCCACTTGACTGGAAGCACTTAACATGCGCTAAAAATATGATGAACTAACTTTGTCAAGTAATTATAACTTAGAGAATTTAATTCTCTACATGGTGATGAGGAGAAGTGAGTTGTTTTCAGATGTGAAAGGTTCAGATTCTTAACATAAGACTTAAAGGCATATTGCATAACAATTACTGCCATCTAGTGGTAAGAATGGGATATTTGACTCAAATGAACTACAGTATAAACCCTAGCATATAACTGCCTCACACATGTATTGCAGCAACGGTAACCACTGTATGTCAAAAAGCCTTAACAATGTTGTGGCTTCCCCGATCATTTTACTCTTTGTTTGATGATGAGGCTTAGCATCTCGAAATGATCTACACCTCCACCCTCTCAATCACACTGAACTGCCAACAAGGGAAAATGCGTCCTTATTCTGCATGTTAGTATTAATTTGTCCCTCGCCGGCGGCTGCACTTTGAAGATGACAGACTGTCATGGCGCTTCGCTAACAAGTGCCCAGGTTTATTTACAAAATACCATAAAATTCTTTGTTTATGAAAATGTATCTGATATGTAAATGCGGTCATTGATTTCAGACAGTAAAAAACAGGGACCGTTACACAATGTCCTTTTAGCCTATCACTGCTTCTTCTCAACTACCTATAGGAGGGAGGTGTGGGGTGGGGATAAAAGGAGGAGTAGCAAGTTGGCAGTAAAGTAAATAGGATGAGAAAAGATTCAAGAGACAGGGGAGTAATAAAGGGAAGCTGAGGCATGAACGCTGAATCAGCAGAGCTCTTTGTTCCACAAATATGTGTGTTTCACAACACTGCTGAAGTTTGTTTTCTTCAGCTTTTAAAACCATATATTATCAGTGTTATTATCGGATTTATAGTAAGATAAGCACATTTTCTAGATATGTAGAACATCTAAGACATTCTTTATTGTGGACCATAACTGCAGGACATTAGCAAAAGCATTAATCGTCTCTGCGGAGTCCATCGGAAGGTCTTCTGGGGTGCATCAATAACACAGTAGGCTTCACATTAAGTGTGACAGACTTTAAGGAATCTCTGTCTGTTTGGAGAGTATTTTTTTGTTGACAGAATGTCTGGCCTCTGCATAGACCAGTCTTAGGGTGATACTTGATGGTTATTCTTGACATGTGGCCCATCTACACTGGCATGGATTTAGCTTCAGGGACTTTGAGCAAAGCAGATTAACCCCCAACCCACTGCTTTTTAGGCAGCAAACTTTACCTGCTATGCAGTAAAAATATATAATGCACAATCTCCACCACAATACATCAGACCTTTATCACACCACCTCCTTACAGAGCTTGATATACTTGGTTTTCTGGTCAAAAATTACTCCCATATGGAGTGAAGTACACACAACTGCACACTTTGCTTACAGACAGGTTGCTGGAAGAACAAAGAGAATTGCAAGTTTTTTGGGTTGCAGTGTACATTGATCTGTAGAAAAGTACTGATCTTGTGAGCATGAATCACTTTAAACTCAAAGTGAGAGCTATGTCCAGAAGAAACTGCCCAAATTTAAGATTGCTACAGACAAGGTGATTCTCTTGGTAGTGTGAAACGGTATTGTGTTTCCCCTGTCATAGTAAGGCTTGAACCAGTGTATGGGAACAGAAAACTTCTACATATACAGTTTTTTTGTAGGAGGCCGATAAAGGTACAATGTGATACTTGGACCGGATGAGTTAGGAACAAAATATAATGTATTATGCATATACGTATTTGCAGAGTGATAAGTGTAGTAAGCTCAAGTGTGTATTTAAATTTGAATTGGTTTTAGATTTTTTTGCAACAGTCTTGGAGATTCTGGAGACTATATCCCATCCAATCCATACCTCCCACTTTAATCTGCTCTTAGCTCAACCATGAAAGCTGTCTAATGTTAATATTGTCATCTCTATCTGCTAACTAAAGCCCGACGTACACTGTGCGATTTTCATGACGATTTTCCAGTCATACGAGAATCTTTCGATAGGGCCGGCTTTCAGCCTGATCGTGAGTCGTGTAGTGTACAGGGGGCTACGAGCGGCGATCAGCCTCTCACGACCGCCTTCCGATCAGGAATCGTGAGGTCGGGAGAAAATTAAACATGTTTGATTTGAAGGATTCTTCTTTTTATCCTTCTTCTCAGATGTAAACACAGCAGCATGGCAGGGATGCAATGAGTGAAATGCAGGTCTGTCTGTAAAATTGACAGACCGTAGTAGCCATGTTTGCTCAGCCATGTCTTTTTTTCAAATACGTTGTCGCCTTTTCTTTTTAGGGCTTTCAGCACAAAATTGCACAAATTGCCAAGGCAGCGCAGTTCACTATAGTGTGCATCATTGTCATGGTTTTGAAGTGCTTGACCCACATGCATAACCAACACAGAAGGCAAGAGCAGTTTCAGACGTTTATTTAAACAGCGAGGAAACCAAACACTGGGAGCTGCGGCACGGTAGAGCAGATGGACTATCGGCGCAGGCAGGACTGATCGATCTGCGGTGAGAACCAAAGTTAGACTCGGAGATCGGGAGAACGAGTGAGGGGAAAAGTTAATAAAACCTACCACCGGAAGAAGGAACCGGGCAGGGGGGAGTGGAGAGGTGGACTCACTGAGGAAGCTCCCAAAATGTTGGCAGGCGGCAGAGTGATAGGTGGGCAGGTGATGGAAGTCTGTGAGGAGGGGCCCGAGCAGCAGCGGCCAAGGAGGAATCCGGGGGCAGCTGATGGAACCAGAAGGACCTGCGGTTAATCGTACAGTGTGAGCAGCAGCTGCGTGCAACGATTGAAAAAAATCGCACAGTGTACGCCGGGCTTTAGGGTTGAAAGGAGTTTTTCAGGACATATGTGCTCAGTGTGGATTTTTCAGCTTGTGCTGATTCTAAACTCTCATTTAGTGTTGCTGACAAACAGAAGAAGGGTAATAAGGTGACAATCACTTTAATTCTTCTCTTTTAGGTAGGAAATAGATAAACCATATTATCGTCACAATGAAGCTGTTATAAAACCTTGCCTAGCTAAATTTTGATTTGAATGGGAAGCCATCTAGGATATATTCTTGTATTATGGTGCTGCTGTGCTGGAATAAAGGTCAAAGTGGAATAGTGGTGCAGAGTATGATTTTCTTGAATGGATTTGATGAAAATTTTATTTATATTTGCTTAATTTCAAAGTATGAACATAAAGCAATAAAGTAATATTTAGAAAATATCAATATTGTAAAATTAGTAATGCTGTTATCAACAGCTGTCCATTATCTCTTGAGATTAACACTCTAATCATAAGGTCCCCAGATGAAGTTGAAGGTGACATTTTAAAAACTTTTCATTGCCCTGCTCTATGTCTATGTCCTAGCTGGCTGATTTGACTAACAAACCACCAGGTTAGTTCACTCCAGGCCTGTTGTTGTAGAACAATGCCTAAATCAACGTTAAATGCTTTCTTTTGTGTGCACAGTTCTCAACCCACACAGTGGGAAGTTCTAACAATGTTCAAACTACAGAGGAGGGGCTGAGTTTAGTCAAAAACATCTGATTTGTTTTGTTTTCAAAACATCCACCACTAGTGTTTTCTGAAGTAGCCCTCAAGCCTCCATAAGCATTGTCTATTTGCTTTATTTCTGTTTGAATTGTTTGGTCTCATCTTTTTCTTTCTGTCCTCTGACCTTTCTAACCTTGCCCACTTCTTTGTTTCATCTCACTATTTCTTTTGGTCGCAAAGCGTGTCTTTTGGGCCAATGTGCATAATACTATGTGCACTCAACGCACCTTCATAGATCAGTGCACACGTTGACACACAAAATAAACAGAGCTTTAATTTGTATGTTTATGCAAAGCCAGCATTTGCTGCGCAAACCACTAGACCACAACCAATTACAGCCAATCCAATTACCTTCTACATGCAACACTTGATATGAAGAAAAGTGAGTTTCGACCTTAAGGAACAAGGCTGTGATTAAAGCAAGCCATAGACGTTGATTGCATGTGTGTGAGTGTGTGTGCTTAACTGTGTGTTTACTGACCTGCAGGTTATTCCCTGGTTGGCTCGTCGTCATGTCTGATTGGCCGCCTGCCGGTTTCATCACATTGCACCAGAGACAGAAACAGACCTCTGTGGCCTCTCACCCACGGGTCTCCATCCTTCTCTTTCTCTCTCTCCCTCCCTCTTTCGTTCACTGTTTGTCTCGTTGTCCGATTGAGTCAGGCTTTGAGCCCAGTGTTGGCTGATGCTGGTTTTGTCTGGCAGGCTGAGCTGTGGGGAATCACTTTGATTTAAGTGAAAGACAAAGCTCACCCTGTCATCTTTGAAGTAGCTGCCTGCTTGTCCTGCACAAGACAGCCTAATGGTTGAAACATGAACAAACGCACGCACTGTACACAAATATATGGAAATATCTCACACATACCAACATCTAAAAAAGACAGCTGTGACACAAATAAATATGTTTGCAAATGTTGTGCAAATCAGCCAATCCACCCCTCTGTTTACTTTATAGTTTTAAACCTTATTAAAACAGGTGTGCTGCAACAGGTAAATATCGAAACTATTCAGGTCAGGGTTCCCTAAGGACCAGGCTTTGGACCACCTGGTGTAGGATTAATGGGAAAGTTTCACAAAAATAGGTGCTAATACATTTAATCAGAATTTTTATTAGACTTTCAGGGATTGTTCTTTCATCTGTCAAGATAAATACTTTAAAAAACTGATCATTTTCATGTTTCTTTTGTTTATATCAGTTTAAACAGGAGATCCATTCGATGAAGCTTAAAGAAAAAAAAGGTTGGAGAAGAGCTTTAGCAGTTACAGAGTGCTAGTAGAAAAGCATTTATAAATGAAAGCTTTTATAAATGAAGGTTTTAAAGCTTGTTTTGCTCTGTGGCAATACCTGAAACTGGCAGAAACATATGTTAACCTGCAGACAAGCACAGAAAATTGTAGAGGAGCAACCAGGTAGAGAAATAGCTTATGTTATGATGTGACCTTATTAAGAAAGGTAATAAGGGTAATAACATCAAGTGTAAAAATTTACAGACTTTTATGACTTACTAAATGAAGAAATGATTGCAGGCAGTCTTGTTGACATGTGGGAATGCCTCCCTTTGACAATGGTAAGAAAAACTGTGGGTGTATTCTTTAAAAGTACTAAAGATTATTTAAGTTTAAGTGGAGAAAGGTATTGATGGTTGCTGGGAACAACTGTGAGGACATCCTCTGTTTCTTGCTGTTTTTTTAATGCAAGATCTTAGCTACTTTACCTAAACTGTTCACTGCTTTAAAAACTGTGGCTTAGAAGCCTAACTTTAATGTGCAACATATTTTTTTTTGCCAAATGGGAGCAAAAAAACATGGAATATAAATGAGATATTTAAAACCGATTTCTTAACATTGGGAACATGCATTAAATGACGCCTTGTGGTTTGAGCCTTCGCAGTTCTTCTGCATGCCCCAAAAAGCCAAATAACCCACAGAGTCAAGTCAATTAAATGCTAAGTGGTTTAGTTAAACCTATTGATTTTTTTGCACATCTCTTGCCTTTACTTAAATGTTTCTTGTCACTTTCAATTTTTAGCTTAATGTACTCCAATCAACACATTGCCAATCATGTTCTCATTCTTTCCTTCTTTATACATGTAAAAAATACAAGCGGTAGAGTGATAAAGAGATTGCTGTGCCTAATTTAGGAGAAAGAAAAACACAGTACAGACAGAAACGTGTGTTCCGACTAACTGCCGGTGGTCTTAGCTCAGGGATAATGATAAACATTATAGCAAACTAATGGGTGGTATACTCTGTCACTGTAGTGTCTGATGTTGCTTTATCTTCTCTTTTAACACCAACCACCAGATTGCTTCCAACCTCCGCAGACTTGGGACAAACGGTAAGCAAATCGCTGACCGCACGAGCTGCCGGCAAAGCTCGGGTTTGAATTTCAATCAGTGCACAACCAGGAGGAGGGATGGAAAGATGGTTGGAAGGAGGGTAAAGATGAAGGGGTCAGCTCAATGAGATAAGGAAGAGTTTGGAATGAGAAATGGATTATGAAAGCGGAAGCAGATGGAGATATTTTACATAGAGGCAGATAGATGGATGACAGGAGGGTTGCTGTGACAAGGGGATGGAGCGGAGAGATAATTACTAAGATAGAGAAGGAAGTAAACCACCGAAGAGAAAGAGGGGATTACAACTTTGCACCACATTGGATAGATTGGCAGTGGCAGACAGAAAGACTGCAGGACAGAGGTGCAGGAGATGAGATGGTAAGAACAGGTAAAGTCAAACAGTGGCAGAAAAGACTTTAAAAGAAATTCTTTGATAAGAAGGGATGGTAGTGGGGAAGAGAGAAAACTCATTGCCAGAGGGGGAAAAAATGTCCAAAAGCATGTGTGATATCAGCTGTTCCTGTTTGTATTCCTTAACAACTTTATTGGCACATGTGCAATGCTTAACTAGACACACAAACGAAAACATCAATGATTTCCCGAGAATTGCTGGCATCTTTTCATATTCATATAATGGGCTGAATCAAAGTGCTAACAAGACAGGGAGTCGGTTTATCAAAAGAGCTCCTCAGCAGCTGAGGTGAGCAGCTAAAACATGTGGTTTCAAAAGGAATATTTTTAAAACTCCAACCAGGAGGCAGCGGCACACCTTTCTGCATTTACATTTTGACAATGTTCATATGCTGGAGGAGCAGAATATCCCCAGGTGGGAGAAGAGAAGTCAAGTTTGCAAGGAAGTGTTTTGGGCCTCCAGGTTTCTTCAAGTAAAAGTTTGATATAGTTTATGAACTAGAAGGTTACAGTAGGTCTTTGTTGCTTTGATTGTGTCCTAATAAAATGTATACTACTCCAAATTTACTATCTTGTATTTTGATGAACCATCTTCAACTTAGCTTAATATAAAAAAAAAAAAAAACCTCTACCAGCGATTATTGTTTTTGAAAGCAGAATGTGCAACTATTTTAGAGAAAACTTCAGTTTTTTATTGTAAGGTCCAGTCAAACTATTTCCCATCTCCCAATATTGGAACATTTCTAAAAAAAAAAAAAAAAAAAAAGTGTTTCAGGGTCTTTACTTGTAAAAATTTGGCCGAACATCCAATTTTGCAATGATTTTGAAGTTGTTAGAATGCTTTCCTTTGAATAGTGCACGTTTATTGGGAGCAAGGGTGTGAACATTTCTCCAGTACCTGAATGGGGTACAGCCGACAGTCGCTGTTTTGGTACTTTTGTTCAATACTTATAAGCATATATGTGATGCTGGATGCTGTTCTTCTTCTACCAGACGAAATAACATCGTAACATTACATGTTTACCAACTTCATATCGTCTTAAGTGAAGTATGAATACCAAGAAAATTTTGTCTGGGGATCTTGCCAACAGTGTAGATACACAGACACCCACCTATATTCGCCTCCACTTTTAGCCAAGCATTCTTCTTACACATAAAATGAAAGGCTTTTAAAGTTGCCATATAAAGTAATGAGAGTGTGATACTCATTAGCAGACAGATGTTATGGGTAAACCTTAGCTGACAAGTTTTAGCAAGATGGAAGGAAGAACTGAAGACCAGTGAATAGAACTGAGAGATTAAGATAAAAAAGAAAGCCATTTTGTATCTGTCCTGTTTGTGCACACCTCCATCTCTGTCTGCATGGATGATAGAATATGATGCTGACTTAGTGTCAGGTCTCTTGCTGACACCTACTGTAGGAAGAGATTACAGAGATAGGATGGTAAAAGGATGGGATAAAAGAGGACAGATGGATAGATTTGGATACAGAGATGCTCACCCAGCTGGAGTTTCCTGCTAAACCTGAATAAAAATTTACTTTGCTCATACGATTATTGTTTTTAATTTCATCTGTATTTCCCTTGTTAAACACCCATTGTTTTTCTTTTTCTTCCCCTGATTTATTAGTGTGTTTTTATTGTTTCTTTTTATTTGTCCAATTAGTTTTATTTATCCACCTTAGTCTCTCTTATATTTGATAGATTCTCTATATTAAATATGAATTTCCTGCAGCGGATGAACCTGATGTTGACAGAGTCTGGCAGAGGTTGGGTAGAGACAACAGAAAATGCTACAGTTTAGATGGTGCTTGTATATAAGGCAAAAAGAGACTCTTTCTTTGCAAAGACAATCTTGCTCTGTTTCCGATGCGACAGCTGTTAGTAATGTCTTAAGAAGAAGGCTAAAAAAAACGAGGTAAGCTAATTTATTTAAACTGATGTCATATCCCTTCTTTGTTCCTAAATGTGTGCGTGCATTTGCTTTTTACTGCGTGTGTGCTGTCAGCAAAAAGTTGGTGCTAAAAACTGATAAACCATTATGCACGACGTGGGAGTGCATGTTTATGTGCCATTTGGTGTGTACTCATGTGTTCGCGCCGAGGCAAGTGTGTGTTTGGTTTAATGATCTTTTTGATGGTTTGCTGTAGCGGATATTGAGATGGATGGTCCATATGCTCTTTATGGTCCATGCATATTTCATAATACAGCAGCAAAGCTGAGCAGAGCAGGCATTGCTTATATGGCCAGGATGTTGCACTGGGACGTGGGAAGACTTTATGAGACCTCATATGCACATCTCACAGCTTCCCCCACCTTCTTCCAATAAATGCCAAAATACAAATAAATACAGCACGGTTAGGAAAGACACCTCAACACCAATAAACTTTAATTCCATTTAAATTCATCTGGCATCTTCATGCTGATGCATTATTGTCATGTGTGTCACATCACATATCATAATGAGCTGAACTTTAGAGTTGTAACAGTTAAATATTTCGTACTAGTAGTTTTTTGATTAGATTTTATCTGCTATTTCTGCTATTGACCAATTTAATCTCATATTACTTACAATAAAATGACATGTTAGCAGAATGCAGAGCTTTCTTTCTAAGTTTGACTAGAAACCAAGGATGACATTTTAATAATAATACTCATATTCTGCAGGTGCCGCCTAGAGTGTCCCAGATGCTACAGCCTCAGAGAACAAGCAGGAGTCCAAAGACAGTTTAGGCAAACAGATCAGTACAGGAACAAGCAGGCACAGAGATCGAGGAATCCGAAACCAGGTCAGGCATACAGATCAGAACAGGAATAACCCGGCTAAGAGGTCCAGTAGTCCAAAGACAGTTCAGGCAAGCTGTTCAGACAGGAACAGGCAGACTCAGTGGTTGTGAGCCAGAACAGTCCAGGATCAGGTAATCAGAAACATTCAGGTACGCTAAAAACACTCTCACCACTAAGATTGGATGGGGACAGGTAGGCTTAGTAGTTGAGAGGCTGAACAGGTAAGAATCAGGAAATTAGAAACAACAAGGGACACTAAAAATACTCTCACCACTGGTGAGAGAGAAAAAGAATAATCTGAACCTGATGACTGGATGCAAGCACCTTAAATAGAGGCAGGAGCAGTTGGAGCTGATGAGCAGTGATTAGAAACCGGGCAGAGTTAGACAGGTGAATAGAGTTAGTAATTAAGCCAGACATCAACGCCACGACCATCACTCCTTCCTCCCATTCCTGTCATTACTTGTTTTATTACATTTTCACCAATACTGACTGGTTGTCTTAATAAGAAGTGGCGTATAATTGCTTTAATTGAGTAAAATCAGTTTTGAAAAACCCGAGCTAACTCAGTAAGTCTGTTTGCTTAGGCTGTCCGGACACGACACACGTGGAAAAAAAGAAATCTTGGACTAAAAGGAACAGAAGGTTTTTTGAAGATGTTTTTGATCTACTGACAATACATTCATAAGGAAGTTAGAGAGGTGTTCTCCTACCTGTTACACATTTGTTACACATTTGCTTTCCTCAGCATGTTGGTCATTTTAATTTATTATCACTTCATAGATTTGCAGGATTATGGCTGAATGTCTGCCTTTAAACTTGGCAGGACAATACAACACAATACTAGGCTTTTTGCTAAGAAATGTCTACTTCTAAAGTGTCAACACAGCAGAAAAATAGATTCATAACTGCTTGCAAACATTCATGTAAAATGTTTTAGCATTCGACGGTCTAGAACTTGAAAAAAAGAACTAATGAAAACAGCTTTTAGCATCTTCAGTACATTTTTTGAATGCTGATTGTTGAATTTAAAGAGCAAACAGTAATTAGCCTGAGAAATGTTTTAACAAAAGGCTCTTATATAAAGTCTTTCTTCACTGATATTTTGAATGGATGCAGAAAGCATTCCCTGAATTTCATGTTTTAAATTTGATTTGTTTTCTTTCAAAACATTTGGGAAAAATATTTGTAATATTTTGCATGAATATCTGCCAGTGACAACAAAAAATATGCTTAGATACAAGTCACACACGCACTCCAAGTTCAGTTAATTTCTATAAAACCAATTTGAAGTATTAGAAAATATACTGCTTAACTTCCCATGAAAACTTTCTGCAACAGATTATATTGTTTTAAAAGTTAAAAAAATATACTGCATGCTGTTTCAGTTACATATTTTAATTTAATTGTCTTTTATTGTATTATCCACAGTGTTTTAAATTCACTTTTAATGTCAGAGTAGATTGTGACCTTAAAAGTCTATAACAAGTGAAAGTTATACATCTTTCACCTTTGCTATCCATGCATCTCAATGATAAGTGTTGCCATGTGCTGTAAAATATGACCTCTTCAGGAACGTAATGCATCTTCTTGTTGATAAATGATGATGGACAGGTTACTGACACATAACGAAAGAGATGAGCGAGAGGGGAGGAGTGACAGATTGACAGGTGGCAGAGGAAGATGTGTATTTGGAGAAGTGCATCAAAAAGATAGTACTTAAATGAAAATGTGAAAGTAAGACAGATGGAAGGAGGATGATAACAACAGGGAGACGTAGTAGCAATGGCTGATAGTGGAGGATGGGGTGTAGGATTGGTGAGACATGAGAGAGAGGGGGATGTTTTACTGATACTCTGTTTAGTCTGACAGAGACTGCTCATGTTCAGTGGAGAGAGTCGACCACATCATCAAGTACTGACACAAACACCCCCTAACATGCCAACAAATCAAGATCCTTCTCTGTCTGTAATCCCTTCAAAATCAGTCCTAATTTTTTACATCAGTGTTACTTCTGATCTGCCATGACAGGTTTATATTTTCATTTAGGCTTTCAATTTATAAGTTGAAAACAGTAAAGCGACAGAGCTACTATATATATATCATAATTTCATTGCTGTGAAAGTTATATACTTTCTTACAGATCTTTTTTTCCTTCTTTGTGTCATTATACATAAAATAGGATCATGAAACATATTTCTAAATCAGACAAAGACAAGTTTATAAACATAAATTGTATATTGTAAAAGATTATTAAATTGCAGAAGGATAGTTTTTTTTTCTTTTAAAGGGAAAAAATCAAAAGCAACCTACGGTAATTTCATTATCAGAACATTTAAAGATAGACGTAAAAACAAAGTCAAGGCTTTGGCATGCTTTTTTATGACCTATACAGGCCAATAATGTTTGATAGTACCACAAAATGGTTATGCAAAGTGGAGTCCGCACATTT
Source organism: Cyprinodon tularosa (assembly GCF_016077235.1). NCBI lineage: Eukaryota > Metazoa > Chordata > Actinopteri > Cyprinodontiformes > Cyprinodontidae > Cyprinodon > Cyprinodon tularosa. The sequence continues at coordinate 534,829 of NW_024038982.1, read as the reverse complement.
TTTCCTAGTGTCGTTAAGCACTCATTGCTTGTTACAACATCTGATTGATGGCAGCTATTGCTGCCAAGGATTTAGGTGGTGGGGATAAATGATTTTCCAAAGAACAATTTGACTGTATTTATTCAGGTTATGCTTGCTTGAGATTGAAATCATTTAAAATGTTTAGCTTTGAAAAAAAAATGTTAATGGAGAAGAAATCTGTTGGGAGGGGTTGAATAAATTGTGCAGCATAACAAGTCAGCCATTCAACTAGTTGAGTATATTTAAAGAAGTCATAGTGTTTTGCAATCACAACCTCCAAATGCCACTGAAATGCAGAAAGCCATTCAGTTCATTCATGAGCTGCCCAAACTCCAACTTTCTGTTTTATATTTGTAAATATTTGCTGAGCTTTGTTTACTTATTCATTATCCATCAAAGTTCTGTGTTTCTGTTGTCATTTTGGCCTGCATACCCTCTAGAGTCTCTGTGCAAACACATCAGCATGCTCTCTTTGTCTTTTATGTTCCTCCTTGACAAAGAATAAAAATAGAAACCTCACAATAGAGTAAGCTGTATCATTATTGTTTCCTGGCATGCAGGCTTTCATTTTCCTCCACTCGTTGTTTCACTCCATTGAATCAATTTTTCCTTAAGGGGTTATTTAGCTCTCATTGTTTAGATTAGCAATGCGCTTCCATCAGCATGCTTTAATTTCAGGCCTTTGTGACCGAGTATGTTTGAATGGCTTTAATTAATTCTCCATGTCAATGTTCATTAATAGAAACGTTGGAGCTCAATGTCATCTCCTGCCTGACAGGAATACGCAGACATATTTAAACACTTAGAGGTCTGTGTGTGGGTGTGCATGTGTATCACACTGTCTGTGAAAAATGTCCCATCTGAGATGTTGTATGTGTGCCTTAAAGTGTGCAAAACAGGGTGTAGGCCTTCATTCTTAATCTCTGAATATGACTGCAGCAGAAAATGGCACTTCTGCTCAGAGTAACAGGGTCACCCCACTAATGCTGCCTCTAATTGATAGAAGCAGCTTTCTCAGCTTTTTTCCTTTTTTAGAAACACATTCAGATCAGTATATTTCCATGATTGTTTTATCTCAAAATTTCAGTAAAATGCTTTAATCTTAGATAACAGAAAAAACCAGTTGATTTAGTTGGGTATGAAGTAAATTGTTTACAGATATGAAATGGAAGAAGGATGGGGGTAAATAGAGGTTGGGAGTATGAAATGGGATGCAAATTGGAAAAACAGTTCACTGAGCCAGATGGGCTGTGGACACATAAATGGTGCACCCCCACTATAATGATCTCAGGACTCACGTGTGGATGTACCCACAAGTACCTTTGCACGTGTTTCAAACATGTCCATATGCACAAAGCTTCAAAATAAATCATTTTTGAGAAGATATTTCTTCATGTTAAAGGTTTTGTGGAGAATTTTCGCAAATTGTTTAGAAGACCCGCCCTCCCCACTTTATAAAAAAATGCACATGCACAATCCTGTACCCGCTCCCGAGAGGGAATGTCTATTACGCAGCCGATTTCTCCTTGTGCATGCTCTGTTTAAAGTTGCTGTTCTCATAGCTCCATTCCACCTGCTCTTAGCAGCAATGATTTTATGGGGTTCTTTATAAATAAGATTGATCTTATTAAAAATAAGATCATAAGCACTCCTCTATCCGCGATTGTACCTGAGGTAGTCATGGAATCTGAACCGGGTTTAGACTGCTTTGATCCAGTTGAACTCTCTGAATTAGCAAAATTATTGTCTTCATCTAAGCCTTCAACTTGTATGTTAGATCCAGTTCCAACCAGGTTATTTAAGGAGGTATTCCCTTTGATCTCCTCCTCCATTTTAGATGTGATTAATCTATCTCTGTTACAGGGATATGTACCTAAAGCTTTTAAGGTTGCTGTAATTAAACCTCTGCTTAAGAAACCATCTCTTGACCCAGATGACTTGGTCAATTATAGACCTATATCCAATCTTCCTTTCTTATCCAAAATTCTTGAGAAAGTAGTTGCCAAACAAGTTTGCGATCACTTCCACCATAATGAACTTTTTGAAGAGTTTCAGTCTGGCTTTAGAGCTCATCATAGCACTGAAACAGCTCTGGTGAAAGTCACTAATGATATTCTCATGGCCTCAGATAATGGACTTGTATCTGTGCTCGTCCTGTTGGATCTTAGTGCTGCATTTGATACAGTTGACCATAATATTCTTTTAGAAAGACTTGAATATTTTGTTGGAATTAAAGGAACAGCACTAGACTGGTTTAAATCTTATCTATCTGATCGAATTCAGTTTGTTCATGTTAATGATAGATCTTCAACACGCTCAAAGGTTACCTGTGGAGTACCACAGGGATCAGTGCTAGGACCAATTCTCTTTACTTTATACATGCTCCCAATTGGTAGAATTATTAGACAGCATGGGATTAATTTTCACTGTTATGCTGATGATACCCAGCTATATCTGTCTATAAATCCAGATGAAGCTAACCCATTACATAGATTACAGGCATGTCTTGAAGACATAAAAACCTGGATGACTCTTAACTTTCTGCTTCTGAATGCAGACAAAACAGAAGTTATAGTCTTTGGACCAGAGTCTCTGAAAAAGAAACTGATTAGCCAGTCACTTCATTTGGATGGGATTAAACTGATTTCAGATAATAAAGTAAAAAATCTTGGTGTTATTTTTGATCAGGACCTGTCATTTAAATCCCATATCAAAGAGGTTTCTAGAATTTCCTTCTTTCATCTGAGGAACATTGCAAAAATTAGAAATATCCTGTCCAGGGGTGATGCTGAGAAACTAGTCCATGCATTTGTTACTTCAAGGCTGGACTATTGTAATTCTTTACTATCAGGAAGTCCACAAACTGTAGTTAAAAGCCTTCAGCTGATCCAAAATGCTGCAGCCAGAGTTCTAATGAAAATTAAAAAGAGAGATCATATCTCACCTATCCTGGCTTCTCTTCATTGGCTTCCTGTTAAATCAAGAATAGAATTTAAAATCCTCCTTCTCACATATAAAGCCTTAAATGGCCAAGCTCCATCTTATATCAGAGATCTGATTGTTCCTTATGTTCCTAACAGAGCACTTCGCTCTCAATCTGCAGGTTTACTAGTGGTTCCTAGAATTTCTAAAAGTAGAATGGGAGGCAGATCTTTTAGTTATCAGGCTCCTCTCCTGTGGAACCAACTACCAGTTTTAGTCCGTGAGGCAGACACCCTGTCTACTTTTAAGGCTAGGCTTAAAACTTTCCTTTTTGATAAAGCTTATAGTTAGGGTGGCTCAGGTTATCCTGAGCTATCTCTATAGTTATGCTGCTATAGGCTTAGACTTTTGGAGGACATAGGGACCCCCATTTCATCATTCTGCTTCATTCTCTCTCTGTTCTCCTATTCTGCAGAATCTGTTAGTTCAATCTCTAACCTTCTGCTCTCTCTGCTTTTCCTCAGAGTAGCTTTGCCTCGTCTGTTCCTGTTTGGCTGTGACGTCATCCTGGAAAGAAACATCAGCTGTGCTGCTTCTATCAACACCCTTGTTTATAGATGTTGGAGATCGGCCTGTTTTCCAGTGTGGTCCTGTTTCTCTGACCGTGACTGAGTGGATGTGCTCTCTTCGTCCTCTGGCATGGGAGCTGCCTTGGAGCTCGTCTGCCTGGCTGTGTGTTTCCTGGACGGGGCCGCCTTTTACAGCTGCTTTTTGTATCTCTGCTTCTGTCTCCTTGAACCCCAGTCGGCCTCGGCAGATGGCCGCTCACACTGAGCCTGGTTCTGCTGGAGGTTTCTTCCTGTTAAAAGGGAGTTTTTCCTCTCCACTGTCGCTACAAGCATGCTTAGTGTGGGGGATTGTATTTGAGTCAATGAGTCAATGCAATCAACTGGTTTTCCTTAGATAGAAAACTTTGTATCAATTTGACTGTATGATCTGGTTGAACTGTAAAGTGCCTTGAGATGACATGTGTTGTGAATTTGGCGCTATATAAATAAACTGAATTGAATTGAATTGAATTGAATAGCTCATACAAGCTAAAAAAAAATTTAATTATATCCGAACATCCGCCCTAATCCATAAATCCCTCAATCACTATATAGAGCTGGGACTATATTGTGCAATTTATAGCGGACTTAGTTAACTTAGCATTCGGAAAGATGATCACTGCTTTTTGCTATCCATTGGCAGTGGCGGCTGGTGGAGTTTTCTCCAGAAGGGGCTATAAATTCAAAATAAGGCTATACAAACAGCCAAACAAATGTATGATAAGTTATCAGGCCAGTATATTTATATGAATGCCAGCAACAAAAAACATTATTAAAATACTTTATAAAAACAAAACATAATTTCATATACAGGTTCATCTTTGTACATAAACCTTACCCCTCTGAGGCTTTGTGAAGGCAAATCTGTGTTTTGCGTGGTCCAATATTGTGTCACAAACCGTAAAAAAAATAACGTACCAGTTTAATAATGGAGAAGCTACTAGTCAGCTTTATATTTTTTTAACATATAAAAGCTATTTATTTTCTGAGAATGTGTTTATTTAAGAGCAACTATGCAAATTAAAACAACACCTACAAAAAGTACACTATATTATATTGTTTTCCATGTGAATCTCAGATTGTTCATGCTTGATTGCCTTTTCTAAAACGTGCTTTAAATCAGTCCCAGCTGCCTTTATCCATGCTGGGTCAGATCCTGAGGTTTGAAAAAGGAGGCAGGCAGTCAAGGCAGCAGAACAAAGCGTTAGCCTCGCTACATGCAGTTAGCCAAGCCTTCTTGCTAAACCAGGTCCTGGAAAAGGACATTTCTTGTGCCATTTCTCTGTCTCTTTCTGTCTCTGTCTCTCTCTCTCTCTCTCTACAATGCAACTCCAACCCTCATACTTGACCTGTCAATCACCCGCAAAACATCTGCGCTGTGGCGGCAGGCTGTGAGCAAATACACTTCCTGTCACCTCAGGTTGATGCTTAGCCACACCCTGGGCCGTCCTATACGTTTGTACTGCAGAAGAGCTACTGTGCATGTACAACTTTTAAGAGTTGTACATGCACAATGAGTCAATGGGTAAACATTCTTGCACCCTAGGGTGGAAATGCGTCACCAATTTGTTGAAAAATTAAATGATGCTTTATTTAAATTTTTTTTTTATGAAACCATAAAAAAAAAAAAAATTATGTCTTAATCAGGGTCATTGGGTGGGTGGGGCCCTTGCTCCCTCTATTGGCCAGCTGCCAATGCCCATTGGTCATCTAACTACGCCTCCGCCGTGCGGTGCCTGCACCATCTTTGTTATTAGTCGCTGCTGTCGGGTGGCAAAAGCCATGGCAACAGCGGGCCACTATGACAGCAAATCCAATAACACTTTGCGAGGAGAGCTCTCCACGCAAAGCATTCTGGGATATATCTGCTTCTTCTGAGGCCTTTCTGTTCTTCTCTGCACTTTGTACACACTTTTTCTCTTATGACTCTCGGCCATTTTATCTGAAACCGTAGCTCACTTTCACACTTAAGCCCTGTAGCAGTAATAAGTTCAAATTGAGTTTGCCACGGAAACAGAAGAGAGAGTTACATCAAAATTTAATCAAAGTTGATAGTTTGAGAAAAAAAATAACGTAATGTTAATTTTTGGCATAAACAAATAACTAATTAAACCTTTTTTTTTTTTTTTTACAGATTTTGTTTTTGTTATTTTGCATTAGGGGTTAGATTTCAAGAGCCTGCAGCTTTTATAGATATGACTGTATGTGACAACATCACAAGCTTATTTTACTCTTCTGGAAAATGGATTCCATTTTTTGAAACAACCTGAAAAATAATATCTAATTTCCTCCCAAATCATGTTGCAAACCTGTAACAAATTCAAGATATCGGAGAAACAATGCTATAGGAGATTCCTGCTGTGTCTGCTGTAGGTGTCTACTAGCTTTTGCATCCTAGGATTATTTTGTACTTTATATTTTAGCTGAATGTCTGATCAATAAAGCAGGCTGTGCATGAATCTATCCTTTCTGTATACCAGGTTAATCCCTGTAGGATTGTGGTGGGTGTGTTGCCTATCTTTAGCGGTCAGCAGGAAAGAGACAAGGTAAAATCCTGGACAAGTTACAGTTTCATAACATGGTGACAGAGAAGGATAACAATGTACACTCACACCAAGGGGAAGTTTATAGAAGACGGTTAAACTTCCGTTCAGGATTTTGGTTGGTGGAATGATGCCGGAGAAACTTAAGAGAGTCCACATAGGCCCCAGATGGATTAAATGATTTGCTGCGATCCATCAGAGTTTTGCTGTGCAGCCCAAAAATGGACCAGTGTAAAATGGGTTTCCCTGAGGTTATACTTACCGGGGGAGACTTAATAATTGTTTTCTCTGTCTTAAAAACGGATGAATCTTAGTAGTTGAATTGGTTGCAGGATAGCTATACTGTTTGGTTTATCAAAAAAAGTTGAAGGTTCAAGAAAAACACTTGTCTATCAGATGTGTACAAAACAAGAACATTAACAAAAGAACCCATCTGTATTTTGACAAAAAACATCAAACGGGAAGAAAAAGCTTATACACTGTAACATTCATGAGATATTGCATTAACTGATGTCAAACTAACGTATTAATAGCAGTCAAAAATAATCATTACTACATTATTTTGCTAATTCTATCTTAGCCATGTTTGATGTTGATACTATTTCATTGACTTTTTCAAATCTGCTATAAATTTAAAAGTAAAAAAATTTTTTTAGTTTAAACAAAGAACAGCTTTACAGAGGTAGGCCATAACTCACTTTCCTCTAACCTCCTCACATCTTTTCTTTGAATTTTAACATGGAGCTTAAATGATCATCATTTGCCCACATTTACTTTTTTTCTCCTTGATGAGATGGAAATATGACTGAATATTTATTTTTAGAAAATTAATCCTAAAAGTAACTGGAGGAATATTGCCTCTCATACTTCATACTTTACGTCTATCCTTGAGTGAGATAAAATAGCCATATAGTAAATCTAGAAACACTCCCTTTTCAGTTCCTCATTTTAAAACCAGATGAAAAGAAAATAACAAAAAAAATCTGCACCTTGAATTACTCTGAAAAAGGTTTTGTGAAAGTTACAGGAGATGATCTGTGATAATGCAGAGTGATAAGTGATGCTTATTTGGCCATTAGAGAGAAAGAGCATGTAAAAGTAAATGACGGTTTTATTTTAGCACTAACCCCTGAAGAACCCCCCACACCCCCTTCTTTTCCCCTCTATTTCTACTACAATTGAGGACTTCTTTGGTCGTCATAGAGACTAATGTTTAAAGCCAGCTGAGGTTTTGTCTTGAAAGCCCATTAGGCTGGAGCTTAGTTGGCACTCGCTTCAGTTTTCCCTCCTTTAGAGCAACGAAGGGAAAAAAATGCCTTGTGTTTAACGGCTCTCTGTAATTTAGAGTGAGGGTTAAATAAAAGTTGCAGTTTCCTCTGAGTCGTTGTCTTGCTTAAATTGTCCCCCAGGTTTTTCCTAATATATCGTCCAACTTGACCACACATGGCTACGCAGTTGGGCACTGCACTAACAAGCATTATGGTGATGAATATATTTATTAGCCACTTTAATACCGACACCTCACGAGTACTCCTATTTTTCTTATTTTAAATTCCTTATCTTGTCTAGACTTTTTTATGAATATGTGCTAATATCAATGCACAGATCGGGCTAATAAAGCAGTATGAAACTTTCTGGGCTCATCTATCATTTATATTCATGTGGTGGAGTTTAAGTATTATAATTCCTATGATATATATATACTGTAAAACTGTGAATTAAAGCTATAAAATCAGCATATCATAGATTCATGTCTAAACAAAGTCTCAGTGTTGCTTTAGTTTTAGAACCAGCTCTATTGCTTTTCCAGAAACAGAAACCTGTGTGACTTTCTCCTCATCTGCTTCAAGATGTAAATTCTTATGCTTTCATAGATCATGGTTTTCTTCCTAACATCTCAACTCTACTCTGACATCAAAAAAGGCCATCTGTTTTCACACAACTGCTGCATACACACGATTGCTGGTGTTCAAAGCCACCTTAATCTCCTTTCCTGCTCGCCATATTGCTTGTTTTAAAATCTAGTGAACCATATATACAAAAAATTCATTGATTTGCAACCTTTTGATTGGCTGATGTGCTATTCAGGTTGCAAGCAACTGAACAGGTGTACGTCTCAGGTGAGTGTGGTACAGAGCTCTTATCATTGTGAAGCCGTTTCTTCCCACCCATCCTCTGGTTCAGTTAGGTTAAAACAAGCACAAACAGAAGAAAGAGGTTTTTGCCAATTCTCCATGACCCAAGTCTGCTTGATGGATGGCCCCGTCCTGCTCCGCCTGATGAGCAATGTTTCTTAGCCCAGATCCCTCAGTAAAACGGCTCAGAGGAGGGATCTTAGGGATACATCTGCTGTTATAGAGAGCAGATTTATATCTGCATCGCAGTGGTCTGGATATTCAAGCTTCCAGATTCGGACTGAAGCAAATCAGTCAGAGGGAGACCACTGCCACGTGACTTTGCCAGGAAGTGGGCCGAAGGAATCATTGTTATGCAGCGGATTGATCTGCTTTCACAGTATGGTGCCATATCATCAATCCTTAGCACTGTTTACTCGTGTTAGTAAGTATTTTATTTATTTTTATTTTTGTGTCCACATGGGTCAGGGTTTATGTTGTGTGGTTTGGGCAGTGAATGCAGGAATCAATAGCTGGGTCAGAGGGTAATGTCTCACTGAGTGCTGAGTCTATACGGAGCCATCAGAGAGGATCACCATCAATCATGTAGAAGCTTAGGGAACGTATGCTTTCTTTCTCTTCAGGGCGTTTCTTTACCTCTAATGTTCAATGCGTTTGAGGGGATCACTGCTGCTCGTGTAAGGGCTTTGGGAAAAGAGACGAAGGGAGATGTAGTAAAGCAGAGGGATATAGTATCCCAGAGAGAGCTGATGAGAACAAAGTGGCAGGAACAGAAAGATTGGTTTGTTTAGCAAATACCAAGTGACTGACACAGCACATTGTGAAGGCTTTCATCCCTATTTGACATTGTTCCTCATTTTATCAGGTTAAAACGGTCAATGTACTTTATTGGGGATTTATGTGATAAACTATACAAAGCAATTGATTACTGAAGTAGATGAGAAATAAGGCCTGGTTCTAAGCAACTTTTAAAAATATAATCTGCTTTTTTTATGTAGTCCCCTTTACTGTGATTCCCGAAAAATAAAATCCAGTGCAGCCAACTGCTAATCTGTCCCACTTCTGTGTACAATAACATCAAGATAACCCAGCTGTCATGGAAACAACCTAAGATACATTAGTGAAGACCAAGAACACATGACACAAATAAATTGGTAAAGAAATTTTAAGCAGAATTGGACTATATAAAATAATCCACCTTATGGTGCAAATTGGTCTATATAAAATAAAATAGTCCAATTATCAGCTATGCAAATTACATCTTTATACATCTTGACATCTGACATCTTGTGTTTCCTCCTATATAAGGAGGTGAAAGTGGTTCCTGGGGTAATCGAAACCCCCAAGGGAAGTGGTTCCAGCAGATACCTGGAGAAAAATAGTTATTGTAGAAAGATGCAGCCCTTGAAAAGTAAAACTAGAATTAAATATAAATGTATAATTTAGGATTTAAATTTTCTTACATGTTTTTTTCTGCTCCAATGGATGCGGAGCCTGAAGGGATTTCAATAAAATATTATTTGGACCAACACAAGATGTTCAAATTAGGAAATTTCAATAAACATTTCTTTTTTTTTTTTTTTTTGACCTAAAATATTCTGACATCTCTGGTCTCCATCCTTCTTCATCTTCTGGTCGTGTTTCAACCTCGCCTTTTTCCATCTGTTTTTCACTTCATGCTCATTTCCTCCCTCACGACTATCTGTGTTATGTGTGTTGAAATGAAACCCACAATAAAAGGACATGTGATGGATGCGTGTGCAAAGAGAACATGCTTATTACCGAGCAGGACAGTATTTTTGTTGTATGTGGCTCCACTTACAGCTCGATCAAAAGCGGCAATAAAGCAGGCAGCATGTTTTTAAGGGGATGTTTGAAGGGGTCAGGGAGGAAAGAATGAGCGAGGAAGGAGAAAGAACGATGCAATAGTGTGCAAACAGAAAGGCGAGATCAGAAATATGAAGCAAATGTGGGGAAAAGATAGAGAAGAGCAAGATGGACATTTATGAGGGCTCTAATCGAGAATCCCTGTTAGCTATAGTATTTAATCAATTACCAGTTATGAATCAGTGCTTTACAGGGCTGATTTTCTGTATACGCTTGTTAAATTGTGGGTTTGTGTGTAAAGAATACAGCATATACTGCTGTGTTACACAAGACAGATATTGATTTTAATGGGGAGGATTTAGGACCAAGTCAAGTATAACATTGTATCAGACAAACACATACACATTTTTTCATCAGCACCGAATGCTTTCTGTCAGGCAATGCCAAACAGAGAAAGTTTAATAAATAGAGTAAAGGAGAGAAAAGAGAGGAGAAGGAGGAAGTAGTGAGGAAGACACCTGTCTGTGTTTGATGAGAGCCTCATTGATGCTACAAATCTCTGGGAGTCTCTGTTCAGCAGGGAAGCCATTCAATTATACCTACCGCTCTGCTGACTGATTGGACTCCTCCCGCAACAATGTTCGAATCTCTGTACCAAACTGAGATGCGATTAAGATTTAAGGCCCCAGGAGGCAGAGAGACTTTTAAAAATCCTGATTGGCATTTTTTCGTTACGCTACTGGACAAGTTTTAATCTGTCCAAACCTTGTGTCCATTTGCTGAGCCTCTTTTGATTTTTATAACCTTGTTTTATCTTGGCGTTTCTGTTTTCATCTTTCTTTTTTGTTAGTTTGCTGACTGTCAAACAGCTTCTTACACCCACAGCAGCCTAATCAACCCCCTACAGTTTTGTAATTTAGATCGCCATTTTCACAGAAGATAGACATAGTTAACAGAAAGTCTTGGACATGTATACGTCCAGGTCTGGATAATACATATTTTTTTGGCAAAGTAATTCAGCGGGATTCTTCTACTCTAAAGTGTCCCATTTTTCAAAATCTACTTTTTTTATGAAGCAATGATATATAAAACAGTCCTGCTTCTTTATGGAAATCTATGCATTTTTTTTCTTTCACACAACACCTTAGAAGTTAGAAGAGAAACAGATCTTTTACTGTTATAGAGTGCCTAGAACTTTATCATTTTACATTACTGCATCTATACCAAATAAAGTTTAGTATAAAACATAATTTCTTTTAAATGAAAGAGAGATGCTTAGTAATGACTAGAAAGAGCTATCTCAACGTTATCATGCCTGAGCATTACTTCTATTGTATGGTCTCTCACAAATAAATTATGATTTATTTGAAATAAGTTAAATAATGACTCAATGAAATATAGGAAACCAAATTTATACTTTTGGTTTATGCTGATCAGATTACTGTAATGCATTCGGTTCAGTCATATCACTGGAACCCGTAGAGAGAGTTTGGCCAATAAATGTTTTTTCAACAAGGCCGCCAACAACTTGAAGAGGGAAAGCTTGTTGATCCTTGTTTGGCTTTTCTGCTCTGAATTGCTGTGACTTTTAGGATTGATTTAAGATATTTTTATTTACATTTAAAACCCACAGAGGCTAAAATCAGCTTATTAAATGAAAGCCGTCTGGAACACTGTTATTAGCACTGTCGGGAGATTAGAAATCTGCTATTTGCTATCTATGCCCCTAAGCTGTAGACTTTACCTGTTGGACCTAAAGAGAACTAGTTAAATATCTTTAATAGAACCTTTCACCTTGTGTAATTCTTTTATAAATTAAACAGCCTACATTATTATTTTATTAAAATTTAATATAGTTTTTTTTATATAGTTTTTTATTCTTAAACACTTTTTGTTTATATAAAAGGCGCCATAAGAATTGTATCTTATACTTATACATTTCTAAAGATGTCACTTGCATAGCTGATAAGTTAAAGTAAAGCATGTGTTGTAAGCATGCTTTAAGGTTAATTAGGTAAGGTAAAAAGAAAGATGATCCAACATAATGATTTTTTGCTGTTTGCTTCCGTGTAATATTGTGCTATGTGCTGCTGAATTTTGGAGAATTGATCTTTGAAGCTGATATTGCTTTCCCTTCTTTATTTATATGATAAAAGTGACATAATGATAACAAATGTTACACAAATCGTGGTTTAAACAAAACAATAAACATCAACAAATCAAACTAAATATTAACAATGAGTAACAAATGGAGGGAGGGGCAGATGACAAACTTTAAGACTTGTACAGTGTTTTAACCTTAAATTGAAAGTCCCACCGTGTCAAAAAATATCTGGAAATATAGAAATAAATAAATCACAAGATCTAATATATATATATTTGAATCAGGGAAAAAAAATATTGCTAAAGATTTGTAACAAACTAATTATTACAGCTGTTATGCAGTTCTACTAAAGTTGGGTAATGGATGTTTTTCATAAATGGTCCCTGGTGCTGGGGCCTAGAGGTTAGGGCATAGAGCTTGGATTCCTGAGCTTCTGAGTTGGAGCCCCACTCCCACAGACTGCCACTATGGGTCTCTGATCAAGACCCGTAACCACACACTGGTTAAAAGTGTGGTTATGGGCGCTCAAAGATGGCAGCCCACTGCTTCCCAAGGGGATGGGTTAAATGCAGTGGTAAATTTCTCCAATGTGAGATCAATAAAGTTCAATTTTTACTATCAATTTTTTATTATATATCTATATATAGTCTGAAAACAGTCTGGAAATGAAGTTATTGGTAGTTTGTTCTCTAATTTCTTATTTTGTTAAGTTTTTTTTTTTATTTATATTTTCTTCAACCTTATTTATAGTATTAATTTGCTGGCATATGTTTATTATATAGGCTTAACGATAAAACATGTAGAACATACATGCTAAATGTTGTACTGGAATTAATTTAATATTTTACCATTTTTCTGTCTGCTTAACTTCCCTGATGTGCGTTTCTCTTTTAGTTTCCATATTCTTCTTTTACCTTAGTACCATTAAGTTCTGTACTACATGTAACAATACAGAATTGGGATCAGTAAGTTGCAATGTTAATAGTGATACTAATGCTCAAAATAAGATCCAGGTAATTTGTTGTGCTATAGTAGCTGAGTCTTCTACTCCAGCTGTGCATCCTTGTCTTTCTTTCTTGTTTCTGTATTCATCCCGTTATTTAAAGTCATTTTAAAAGGCAACCTCCATCCGCTGCTTATCTTCTCTGAACGTAGCAACTTAAACCATTTTCATATGACCAGCTACATGTTTTTTTTGTTTTTTTTCTGTGATAAGATTGTAAGTATTTTGTGCATAGATATTTGCAGCTACCATTGAAAGTAGTATAGCCCCAAAAGCCCCGTCTTTAATAAATAGCTGCAGAAAATAAGGCAGTCCTTAAAGCTCCTGCTACAAAATGGGCCAATTGCGCTCTCTGTCAAAGTGTTTTATTGATGTACGATACTCTGAGAGGCGAGGCAGATAATAGGCAGGCAGGGGGTAACTCTCTGGCATTATGTTGCCTTTGACTGATTTATATCGGCATCATGCCCTCTGTAACTCTCCCTCTCTCACACATCTCTGATGTGATTTTTACAGTAGTGACATTGATCCAGGCCTTCTTTGATCTTGCTCTTAGCTGTTGCTATCTCTCTCTGCTCCCCAGTGGCCACACTCTGCTGCTTTTAACCCAAACTACCCCTTGTCTCATCTTATAAGTCCTCCATCTCTCCTGCCGATCCTTCTATCTCTCCATCTTGCTGGAGGATCTGTTTATATATAAGTGTTTGTTAGCTCTTGCAAACTGCTCTTCAAGTCCTCCGAGGTGTACTTCTGAAGAGACTTTCCATTAGACTGAACTCTTATCCGCTTTAACGAAGCAGGTAACACTTTAAAGAGAATAAATTAGTGCAAAAATAACAGTAAAAAGTTTTATTTCTTTACTAATAATAGAAAACAATTACATAAAGCTACATCTCAATAAACCAGAATGTCATCAAAAGGTTAATCTCATGAATATGCAGGATATCTGTAAAGCATGACAAAGTGTTTAAGGTTTGTGTCTGAAAGCAAGTGAAAATCTTAAATTTAGTCTCTGAAACATTGTCACTCATGCCTATATTTTATAGGAAGATTAACTTCTGGCCACAAACATGTTGGAGATGCCCCCACAAACATGAGAGTCTGCAAAATATGGTCATTACGAGAAAAGCTGAATGTTCATAGTGCACCAAATATAATACTGAAAAGATTAGTGAAAGGGAGAGATGTGAAAGGAAAATGCAGTTAACACACTAAGACAACTGCAGTCTTAAAGGGATTTAAGAGTTTGGGATATATTCAAAAGGCAGCTGGAGTCAGACCTTTAAGAAGCACCGGACAAAGATATACCCAGAATATAACCTAAAAAAGGTTCTTTGTTATATTAACCCTTCGTAAACTAGAAACTTAATTGTCTTGTCAGTTCAGCTGTGATGTATAACATTCGTGATTTATTTCAAGACTCGCAGAGTTAACTGAAAAATTAAACCATTTACCAAGTCCAGTCAGGAGAAACACCAACAAGTATTAACTTTTTTTTTTTTTTTTTTTTTTGTCTAAAATCTCTACGAAAGTCCATTTTTAAAATGTCCCATTTGTCTTTCCCTGCCCAGTTCTTAATAAAAGGAATAGAAATAAGCTGAGACTTTTTTGTCACTTTGTTAAATGGCAGAGCTCAGTCATAGAATGCAGTACTTTCCTTCAAGACTGACAATGATTGTTTTCTGCTTTCGACCACTTATAGATCATCAATGAAATGTAAGATAATAACAAATATAGGTAATAATATGTTGACACTCCAAAAGAGATTTGATCCTTAAGAAAAGGGTGTAATACAGTTTGTCCGAGTGGAGTTACCATATGTTGGCGTCATAAGAAGGTGCAGGGCCCCAAACAGGTCTGACCAGCCGAGCAGATGTGGTACCTACACCGGATCATTACCAAAATGTAATAATTTGTTGAGAGTCACAATTTGCACCTTCTCTAAAAAATTTGGAAAAGTCCATCAATAAACCTTTTAGTGATTCTGAAAACAAACCAAATCCCTCTCATTTTCCCGTTTCAAATCACATCTCTCCATTTGTGTACCATTGTGTATATCGAACTATGAAATAGCTGTGCACATTCACAGTCTACTGCAGGCATCCCCAAACTCGGTCCTGGAGGGCCGCTGTCCTGCAGGTTTTAGAGGTTTCCTTGCTCCAGCATAGCTGATTTTAATTGAAAGCTGATTAACAGGCTTTTGCTCTACTGCAATCATTATAATCAGCTGTACTAAAGCAGGGAAACCTCTAAAACCTGCAGAACAGCGGCCCTCCAGGACCGAGTGTGGGGATTCCTGGTCTACTGGGTCATGGCGACCACAAAACAGGCTTAAATTGGAGGTAACCAGACTTTTTCTGACAGTTCAGACAGTTTTCTGAAAACATTTTGACACCTATCGTAGTGTCTTTGTCAGTTTTTGTCGGCTCATAGCAGATCTGTACTTGGAACGTTCCAAGTCAGATGCAAATCAGTAACCCTTCCGTTGTTCTCACGGTTGGGTCATTCATTTGCATTTTAATGGATGCGCTTAGGAGGATGGGCCTCTAGGTGCTTAAAAATATTAGCGCTCCAACAACAGATTGCTCTGTTGTGAGCCGACGGGCTGCAAAGGTGCACAGTTAAACATTTACATTTTTTATTATATTAGTGCTGCTAGTTACAGTCTAAAACTATCACAGTCAAAGAAGATGCAATTACCTCATTTGAGTCCATAAACTTAGATTTGTTATTGAGCTACAAAAAAAAAACCTTTAGATTTTAAATCTAAGTTAGTGTGAGATGTGGAATTACCCCATCTTGATCAAAAACCTTGAGATTTAATCTAAAAAGCCTCTACTTTAAGACAGTACAGATCTTATGTTTATTCAGTATTTTTATTCTGTCTGAATGCATTAGGACCTTTTTATTTTAAGCACAAAGCTCATGAAGGCGGTGTATGTCTTGTCCTGAACAGATAGAATTGCAAGTATGGTAGTTTAAGTTACTGTCTGAATACAAATTCCATACAGTTCCTCCTGCATTAATGTTGCTTGCTATCTAACCTTACAATAAAATTGTCCATGTCTGATTTTCTGATAAGCCTTGATGTAAAACAACATTGTTTTATGCTAAGCAAGCACTTTGATATGCATTTTTTTATATGCCACTGACTTCTTTT
Source organism: Cyprinodon tularosa (assembly GCF_016077235.1). Taxonomy (NCBI): domain Eukaryota; kingdom Metazoa; phylum Chordata; class Actinopteri; order Cyprinodontiformes; family Cyprinodontidae; genus Cyprinodon; species Cyprinodon tularosa. The sequence goes on along the minus strand of NW_024038982.1, from coordinate 518,506 downwards.
TGGTGTTTGCATCCCCCGAAAGATATTAGTGCATTTGTGCTGCACAGCAAAGTGTGCCCACATGCACATGCATGCACAGTGGGAATCCTGCAACCAGCTTTTATCTTTCAGAAGTCATTTACATTCATTTTTCTCCTGTTGCCCCCAGCTGCAATCCTCCCCCCATTATCTGTTCATCTCAGTAAACTCTGCCTTTGTTTGAGTGTAAAATACAACAACTGCATATTTTTTAAGTCTGTTTCATATGAACTCTTGCAGTTATTTTTTTTTCTCTTAATTTACATTTACATGTCCCTGGTGGACATACAATAATTTGTATTCCTTATATTCCTGGTCTAGTTTCCATGAAAATTTAAAAGACAATTTTCAGTTATTTAGTTTTTACTGACATTAGAAAGTAAAAGCAGTAAATGGTTTAATGACAAAAAGTGAGAGGACAGCGGAAACAGTGTTCCTCTTCATTGTCCTTTGATACCTTAGAGAAAGGGATGATAGCAGTGAGGGAGAAATAGTCAAATTCAGGAAGGATTTTAAGTTAGCAGTGAGAAGCAAAGCAGAGAGAGAGAGAGAGAGAAAGAGACACCAGGAATAGGAGTTCGATCTTCATATAATAATTGAATAATAATCTCCTGGGAGACATGACCTAGAACTTGCAATCAGGGAGAGGGGCTAAAGATTGCACTCTGCTGCCCTCTTGTGACTTTATGGTGTCACCGTTAAAACTTAAAGTGATTGAGTGTCCGTATATGCTCATGGTTGTGTGTATGATTTACAGCTGCAAATTGTCTATGTCACATAAATACCAGCCGATACATTTAAAGAGGGGAGAAAAGGCCCTTTGGTTGTCTGCTGTACACACACACACATACAGTTGCAAAACCAGACCTTATCTTCCTGTCAAACTGAGCCCTTTTTAGAGTTGGAGCTGATATATGAGCTTGGAGGTTGGAGACGAATGTTGCCCAAACTTTGACGGGTGATGCGAGCGCAGCGTTTGTGTTCTGGTTGATGTACGAGCACAGGGGTTAGGGGACAATGCAGCGCTGACACCAGAAGAAGAAGCTTGTTGCCCTGGGCCCTTGAGTCCATCCTGAAGAGGAAGCTCTGTGTTCTTTAAATACAATAGCCCTGGAGGAATGAACACACAAGCACACCTGCTTTGTTTTATTAATATCTGGATAAGTGTCAGACTAAGACCAAGACATTCCTGCAGAAAGCATTCAAGCATCACGGTCTGATGCATTTGTATCAAAGCTTTGTGGTATTTTACCCGCTGACTAAATGTCTAATGTGTTTGTAACTGTAAATCCTAGTCTTCTGACAAATAGCACATTCATTAAAGTGCTGAAATACTAAAAGATTTCAAGTCTCACATCAATTCAGTCTGCTGTTTCATATTAAACATATGTAAAATGTTTTATTATAAATGTTTTATAATTATTATTTTTTTTATGCATATATTGCAACGACAATGTTTTACACTACGAGTGGTGTTTTCAGGGTGGCTTAGAACTGTAGGTTTTCCTTCCCACTTAGCATTTTTCAAACATTTTTCTATCTGAGCTCCAAACCTTTACAGCTGTTTCAGTTAACTGGCTGTGATTGAAATTTTCCTTTCCTGTCTCTATGGGATGTTCAAAGCCTTGAATTGTTTTATTACCATTACCGTCTTTGAACTTCTCTGTAACTTTCTCCCTGGTTTTTCTGATGTGCTCTTCATTCTGCTATTTGTTCATTAACAAACCACAAGACCTTCCGAGACCTACCTGCAAAAATCCTTCATTAGTCTGTTACAGACCTATGATACCTTTCTATAAAGACAAGTTCCTTTTGGAGCTTAACCCTGAACTGGGCCTCACACACGTTTTGTAAGAAGGCCTGGCAGAGACTAGAAGTCTTAAAGAAATTTAAAAAGTATACCTTTCAAGTATTGCAATTTTAATTTCGATTTTCATTTGCAAGAACCATAAGCTTGTAGATGTATTATTTTAAGCTTTCATTTTTTTTTTGTGACCTTGAACGTTTGCTTGTCCAGAGTCTGGTTTGGCAGACAGTGATTGGTGAACTTTCTGAAAACAGGAAAGACCCAAACTACAAAGAACAGTTAGGTTTGCAGAGCGGGTCATTAGGGCAGACCTTTCCTCACTTCAACGGGTCAAGGGCAGGAAAACAACTGCAAACGTCTCTGCGGACCCCAAACATCCTGGAAACAAAACATTGAGGCTTTTATTCTCTGGTTAGCACAACATTCAAAAACCAGTCACCAGAGATACAGATTCTTTCCCCAGGCTGTGCTTTTGATTAACAGTGTATTTATTCATATTTAAATTAATTGTTTTCCTTATATTTTACTTATATTAACTATATACTATATGTTTAAAAAGTCTCATTTTAGAGGAAAGTGAAAAAGTCCTCTTTCATGTAAAAAAGATGAACTCTAAATATAAAAGTCTGTACTTTTCCTAGATGCTCATACTCACTGTGTTTTTATCCTTTTGTTCAGTCTTCGCAGGGAGGGTTACACGATGCAGGTGAACGTCAACGACTACCTAGACATCTACTGCCCTCATTACAATGACAGCCAGCGCATGGTGGGCACAGGAGAGCAGTACGTCCTCTACATGGTCAGCTACCGTGGTTACAGGAACTGTGACCCTCAAATGGGCTTCAAGAGGTGGGAGTGCAACCGGCCCCACGCCCCCCACGCGCCTATCAAGTTCTCTGAGAAGTTCCAGCGCTACAGCGCCTTCTCATTGGGCTATGAGTTTCATGTCGGCCAAGAGTACTACTACATCTGTAAGTGGATTTAAATTAGAGTCAACCTGCACTGTGACTATGTCTATAAATCTGATGTTCTTGGGTGGTTAATTAATAAAAAAGAAAAATAGCTGAAGGTTTGAAGTGAAATGTGTGTGTTAAAAGGAAATGGTTGACAAACTCTGCCTTTTAGGATTACAATATATTTTATTACTACATACTGTTAAATGTAAGCTCTGTGTTAATACCTTGAAGCTTTCTCTCTCCGGTTTGTTTTCCTGAAAAGAGATCACTCAGGACAAACTTTTTAATTAACACTTCATAACTTATATGTATTAAGTAACCATGAGACATGACAACAGATTTTGATAAAAATTTTAATCTTACCCAGATCAGACTAATTGCTTAGAGTTAGAGAAGGCAGCTGCTTACCAACCGGGCTCACTTCTCGGGAATTGCCCATGATTAACAGTTAAAGAAGCATTTTACACAACTCCAGTCTGCCACATCATCAAATTTTACATCATACACATATGTAGATGAGGAGACATCCCTGGACTCAGCCTTATCAAAATATGACACTTTGTTCTTAGCTGAAGGACACTGATCTCATTTCATTCCCAAATCTTTGCCACGTACGGAAGGAAGATTATACCTGTATATAGCCGGACCGAGGAACTGGCCTTATAAGATAAACTACTGGTGAAAACATCAGTTCTGACACGCAACAGGAAGCTAATATTAATGTGTAATAAACTCACATATTATCAATGATAATTATCCTAACAACTAAAAGTATAATAATACTACAATTAATAAATAGTACAATAGTACAATTAATAAATATAAATCTATCTATCTATCTATCTATCTATCTATCTATCTATCTATCTATCTATCTATCTATCTATCTATCTATCTATCTATCTATCTATCTATTAAAACTGTTTTATTTTTGCTTGAAATTCACTGAAAAACAAACACCTTCAGAGATTTTGTTGCAAGATTTACCAGTTTTAAAAGTTTAAAAAATTATTTTATTTAACAAAAATATATTTAAGCATCAGAAAAGTCTCTCTCTTATCATTCAAATAGCAAAAAATTCAGCAGTCCATTTGGTCATGGAAAAGAGGTGTCTGTGCAAATACCAGCACTAAGAATAATTACATCATGCCTCATTTGATTCTTTAGAAAACAGATTATAACTCTTCTGTTACTTTTAAATCATATTTTTGCTCATGTGGAAATGCAGTGTGCCCTATATTACAAGGTTTTCCATATTTTATAAATGCTAAAGAGACCATTTATCAATGACTAATAGATAGTTTATTAATGTTTGATAATCATTTATAAACCGCATCTAAATAATTTATAAAGGTTAATAGATCATTTATTGATGCAATAAACCTACTGATGTTAGGTAAAGCTAAATCAACATGGCAGGCCAATATAATTCAATCAGATTAGGGATAGGCATAAGCTCACTGATGTTAGAGTTAGGGATAGCAGGGATACCTTTTATAAAATGTTTAGATGCTGTTTATAAATAATTATCAAACATTAACATAGTATCTTTTAATTAATAATAAATGGTATGTTCACTATTTATAAATGATGTTTGCTGTAAAATGTTACAAAGATTATTGATCTCATTTGAGTTATTTCCTGGAAAAGTTAGGGGTTAAATAAAACAAATCCTCAGATTATTTTATCTATGTATTTTTTGTTACTGATAGTATGAATATCAAAGAACACATTTACCGTATATGTTGTAGCACACTAGATTTAAAAACAAAACTGTGAAATGGTCTGTTTTCACACTGCCAAATCAGAGGTTTCTTGCAGTGATGTCTTCTGCTCCAAAGATTGTTGTTGTTAGTGAAGACATTGATGTTTCCTGTGATCCCTGAGCCTGTAAATGATCTAAATGTTCTTGTGTATTACATTTCAGTCTTTCAGGCTGAAAATCAACTAATTTAAGTCACCATCCGATTGCCAAGTGTACACTCTTAAATGCTCTTTAAGTTTCAATCTTACTTCTAAAGTTTTTCACTCCAAAATGATAACTGACTATAAAAAGTTTTATCTATCACTCAAATAGTTTGCGCCTCATTAGAGCAGTCCTACAAGCAGCCCAATAGAGCCTTTACATTTTTTTTGGAAGCATAACATATAGAAAAGTATATTTCATATGCTGCTATTGCTCTCTGTAGTTAGCCTTATCAGTGAGCTATGCAATTATCAAATCCCATTGGTTTTTCAGCTCGCAACTAGAGCATGTTGGTCCCAGATCCAACTATAGAGCTAAATAGAACACAGTATCATTTCAGGATAACAAACTGCTGCTTCACATCTAATCACACAACCTTGCAGTCAAGCAGACTCATTCATTTTGTTGACTGCTCATTAAATTAACTCGCAGCACCTTGTGCAGAAATGACACCATATGAGTAATGAACTTTGGGCTCATCAGCAAACATTTCAACAACAAATGTCATAAACAAACTTCTATAATCAGTGCAGCGACTATTCGCCTCACCACGCTTAATAGAAGATGTCTCCATGATGTTCTGCTCTGCTAGACCGCAGTAGTAATGATGCTCTGCGCTGTCACTAACAAAAAGTTGCCTCAGTCTTTGTTTTGTTCTCCTTTGTCTGCTGTTTTCAAAACTTGAAAACTAGCTTAAAATAATCAAATAATTGTATTATATCATATTTAAAGGAGTCCTTTGGGTAAATAATCCAAATGTGTCTTTGCTTAAGATAAAGAGAAAACAAAAGCTTTTTTTTTTTAATGCAAATCTTTTATGGATTATTTAAACAGGAGATGTTTTCATTTGAAAGTGCAGAAACAGTGCAGGTGGCAAATGTTATTAAGAATGGGTCTGATTTATTTAGGTGTCCTAGTTAGCCATGATACCCATCAGAAAGACATTAAACAGAAACTAAATTAGCCGAATTAAATCTAATTCTCACTGCTCTATGAGTGCTACTTTGGTTTTTACTGAAACAATCAATGTACAACAAAAGTGTTATCTCCTCCATGCTATATTTTTGTTGTTTATTTCATATTGTAGACAGTTGAGCAATAGAGTTCTTTGGATGGTTTTCTACAGACATGGTGGTAGTTCTTGCATGAATGGTGCTGTGGGTCAGCCCATCCTTCTCCCTTCCCCCAACCAATCAAAATCTAGGAAATTATCTCAATTCTGGGGCAGGACTATAGTACTCTACAATCATGTCATGAAAAATTTCTGTTCTCCTTTCATTAGCACCAACTCAAAAAGACAAAAACATTATTCAGAATGTAACTGGGAAATGGTATGTTTTAATCTGAGTTATTTCCCTCCCTCTTCTAATGCATCCCAGGCACTAAGCAACCACCCATAGGGCCCTATGCCACCAGCCTTCCAGAGGTCCTATCTTTCCAATAAAAATTACTTTAGCTTTTATTGTGAAATAAAATAAATAAATAAAAGCGTGATTTTAATGACATTTCATTGTTTTTTTTTTAGATTAAAATGTTCATAATTACATTACATCCTATGTGTGAGAGACAATGAGTAAAACATTGAATAGTTCCAGTTACACTGGTGCTTTTTCTGGCATAAGGCTGAACATTAACATTAAAGAACAGTAACATTTTTTTCGTTTGAAAAGGTTTCTGTGTACGTGGTGTATGTTGAAAGTCTGGAGCAAAATAAAAGTCAGTCTGACTAGAGCTTAAAAAAAAAAAGCCTTTTCCATCAATAGATACCTAATAAATTGGCCACTGAATATAAAGAATTCTTGTTTTAAAATTAATTTAACAGTTGACACACTGCTACTTTTGTTTTCTGTCTGTAAGTAATGTGATCAGCCTCAGCCTCTCATTAACCATTAGATCATCGTTAGATAAAAGTACCCTCCACTTAAATAAAAGTTTTTAAAATGTTCATAATTATGTGGGATTGTTGGGTAATCTTAACCTTTAACAGGCTTTTGCATTTTGATTTTTTTTTTATTCGGTTTCACAACAGCTGATAAATCCAAGATGTGTTAAAGCTAAGGCTGAAACAATTAATAAGATTAATCATGATTAATCGATTATTGAAATAATGGTCAACTAATTTAGTTATCAATTAATGGTTTATTGGAGTATAGAGACTCTAAAACATGTCTTTATTTGACAGAGCAACCCACTATAGCAGCAATTATACCACGATTGTTTTAAAAAAACACAAACATTTTACATTTAAGATTAAAAAATAAATAAAAAACTGCCTGTCAATATGCTCCATACAGAACTCCTTAAGTGGAAAAGTTTTAGCTTCACCTGGTTTAATTTTCTTTCAAAAATCTTCTTTCAGGAACCTTTGACCATCCAATTATTAATCGATCAATCAAAAAATAATCAACTAATTATTGATTTGAAAAAATAATCGTTAGTTGCAGAGATGCAAGATACTATGACATCACTTGCTGATTAAAACTCTGGGGCTTAGTTTCTTTGTAGTTTGACTGTAGTCAGAACTGCTACAAACAAGAGAAAACAAGCCTCCCTCCGTTGGATTCCCCCAATATTTATCTGCTGTTTTTTTTTTTTTTATTGCACAGCCACTCCTACTCATCACCATGGACGCAGCTGTCTCAGACTACGTGTGTACGTCTGCTGCTCCACAGGTACGCCCCATGATATATCTTTGTTCCTGTGCTGTTTGACCTTAGTTGCAAGGGTTTGACTTTGCTAAAGATTGTGCCTGCTGCCCATCATCTATCAGACCCAAGAACAGCATTAACCTAAAAAACGCATCTGGTTTACTCAGGGAGTGAGCCTCCTTCTGCAAACATTGCAGTTTTGCATCTCTTTGCTTCTCGTTGTCTCCTCCTTCCCTTTTTCCCCTTCCTCCCCCTCTCCATCAAGTACCTCCTGCTTTGAAGACTCCCTCTCCTCCCCTCCTTCCTGTCCTCTTCCTCTCTCTTTCCGGCTCTTTCACCGTTTCTCCATCGCTCTCTGTCAGAATCCATTAATTGCTCTGTTCAGTCAGTGGGTGGCTATGTATACATACTGTTATCCTTCTCTCTCTCTCTGTCTCTGCTGCCACCTTTCAGTCTCTCAGTCCGCTCACACACGCAGTCACACACTCTCTACACACAGCCTTTGATCCCTGGCCTGTCCGGTCCTTTTAACTTCCACAGCCCTGTAGTATTAACCTCTCCTCCCTCCTTCAACCCTGCAACTCTCTTTCTTCTTGCACACTGGCCCTCTTCAGTTTTGATCTGCCATCCCTCACAGCCCTATTTCTCTCTTCTCTATCTCTTTGTGCAGAACACTGCTGATGTTACCGCTTGTCAGTCTGCTCTGCTCTGGGCTTTTTTAACCTCTGCACCCTTGTCTTGCCAGTCTCTTGCAAGTTCCCCTCAGGATGTCAGCATGGATGTAATTAAAATCCCTTAGGCTGGAACGGTGGTTTAAACCGCAGCTCTCTCGTCAACTGCGATTTAGTTTCACACACTTTCTTCTGTTTTCACTCTCTCTGTCTTTCTTTCTCCATTTCTTTAAGCCTCAGATGTGGATGATGAACCAGAGCCTACAGAACCAGACTACACGCTGAGACCAGGCCTAAAAATCGATGATATTGGTAAGTGTTTAGAAAAGTCTGTTAAAAGGCATAATTATGTTATCAAATGAGAGCAAAACTCAAAGATCTATATCCTTCTAAACAATAAAAAACTGACAGTTGTATGTAATGAAAAGTGTATATAAATAGATTGATAATAAACTGATAATATTTTTCTAAATTTGAATTAAACATACATTTGTGTACCAATGCTGTATACATACAGAAGGAAAGTATAGATGTTATTAAAAATATACTGAATTAAATAACTTTAGAGTGAAACTTGCGTATCTGTACTGTGGGTATTTATACAAGGTTATAAAAATAAATATGAAAAAGATGATGAATAAAATAAACGACTAAATAAATGGACTTGTGTCAAAGTCTGGAGCAGTAGTTTCCAGTAAGTGCATGGTAAAGTACGAATAAAGATAAATCGCCTTCAAACAAACATTTTAAAAAGGTTCCCAAAACGCATTCTACTGCCCACTGGGATAAAAGAGTTTCTGGGATATTAGTAAATTGGTCAGTGATTCGAGATATCAAAGTGACCACGCAGATTTCATGAGGGTGAAATGTGCCGTTTTCTAAAATGGCATTCATCTCATTTAACTTCACAGCACCAGCTGGCTTGGGGCTGTTGGTGATGCAAAACAACTAATTGAATATTCGTTTCACACATCTTCTGCAGATTTCCAGAAGGTTAGCAAAGAACATACAGTTTAGTGATAATCTGACAGAGAAAAGTGTGAAAATCAAGCCATTCAGAAAAAGAAGCTGCATAAGATTTTATTTATTTATCTGCTGCGTTAATAAAACTCTGTGTGTTTGACCTTTTTTTCTCTTAACTGGTATGAACTGGTAAAAGATAAAACAAACATATAATGTTCATTAATCAAGTTTCCACATTGACTTGGTTTCTGGTGCTGGATATTGAGAAAGTGTAATAAGTTAGAAAAGTTTTGGATCATAGAAGACAAAGTTAAATGTTTTTTATTATGGCAACAGCATGTCAACTGAAACCAGCTTTTACACCAAGCCCAAATATTACACAACTAGAGCGTGCAGAACCAATGTAGCTTGGAAAACATGTGCTGTTGTTGTGTCTGTTTGTACATTAACATTTCAGTAATATTTCACTTTGTTCTAATAGCCGTCATGAGACACCTCAAGACTTAGCTACAGAAAATAGCTCCAGGTCACACCGGTTTGTTTAAATTCCTCTCCGTCTCTGTTTGTCCTCCCATCAGTCTTCAATCATTTTTCCCTCCATCTTTCTTCCCTCCTTTTTACCCTCTAATTCCCATCTTACATTTTTCCCCCCTGGAGCACATGTAGCAGTGCAGTGAGGAGGAAAGTCACCTAAAATCGGTTTATTCACCTACTGATGTGTGAAATTGAGTTTTTCCCTCTTTCAATATACCATTTTTTAAATAAATCCTGTCCCATTTAAAAAAAATACTTTTTTATATACTGTATTTATATGATTTAAAAGCAAGGGATGTGTTTCAGAAAGTCTTGCAATAGAATTATTATTTGTCTATTGTTGTAATGACTGGTATGTTTTACAAAGTATTCATAGTCATGGAAACACTACAATTTGGTGATTAAGTTTTAATTCATTTAAACTTATTTCCATCTAAAATTGACTCAAATGCATACATACACATACACACACACACACATACCTACTTGTTCTGCCATCACAGTGAGGACCATGTGTTGACTCCCATTGACTTCCATTTATTTTCATTCATTTTCAATCCTTTTTATGCCCTAACCCTAAAACTAATCCTCAACCTAACCATTACCAATGCATAACTCACCCTAACCCTAACCAATTGACACCTTAGCCCTAAACCTAACCATTAGCAAAATAGCATGTGAGGACCGGCAAAATGTCCTCACTTTGCAACAACTGGAAGACTTATTATCAGATAGAGATGTTTGTTTACTGACTTGATTCCTAACTATTAAATTTAGGATTTTTTTGAAAGGTTCAAGTTAGAGTCTTCCAGAAGCTACATGTCTGTTTTTCTCAGTTATGCCAAAATATTACTCAACTGACCCAAATTGAACAGTGAAGAAAGCAGATTTATTAGAACTTTAAGCTTATTAAGGAATCTTCTGTTCTATTGGGGCTGAACGATAGCAGGACATCTTGTAATTATCCTAGTGTTGCTTAATATTGTGATGATGATAACAATTAATTTACATTTTACTTACCTTATTTACCTTCTATAACAGAGGTCACAGATTAGCAGACCAGGATCCGGATCCGGATCCACCTGCTGGCTAACCCAGACCCAACCTGATTTAACCTGTTTATAACTTTTCAAGTAATCCTGCTAACAATCCAAAAAACAAACATGACGGAAAACATGAACACCTTGGTAGAGACTTTTTTACAATTAACAACGTCATACTTGGGTGACTTCTGCTGCTGCAGTACGTGGACAAGCAAATGTAATCTGATGTATCTGGTTTTACTTTTCAGTCGAGGTTAGAGGTGACATCATCATGTAGACTGTTTTTTTAAATGCTTTAACATTACCTAGATGGCTGAAACTTGGACACATTCATATGTTCCAATAGGACACATGACCCCAAACATGAGGCAAACTGGTTTCAAACTCAATGTAGGTGACTAATATTATGCTTCTGTTATGAGCAAAAAGTGAACACTATTTAAAAAATATGGCTTCTGCCCAAGAAGCTCCAAAAACCTGCTAATATCGATGGAATATTGATCTAACTATCAGTAAGACGTATGTCGTATTAGAACCCTGTATTTACATGAAAACATATTTTTGCAAAAACCTCTTGATTTTGAGATGCATAGAAGTAGATTGTTGTATAATCAAAACAATAAACTCAAAATATACTATATTGATTTGAATGATGATCATACAAAAACTACTAATGTGCTTTCTTTCTTCTGTTAAATTATTCTCAATTTTTTTTTTTTGTTAATCTGAACTGCTGACACAGTAGCTGGATGTAGCTAGGCCAGGCCTCTATATAGGCCAATAAAAGGAGATAAAGTTGTTTCCAGTTCCTCATCTCTGACTCATGTTAGGATTTATAACATTACAACTGGTATTCATGCATGTAAATCTGTCCAAACCTCCCTGAATGCTGCAAGCTCACACTGTAAATGTCCTGTCTCTTTTCCTCCTGCAAAGCTTATAGTTTATTTCCTTGCTGCTTCCCCCTTTAATCAATGTCCACAGCTCAACTGAGGCTCCCCGCTGAATACGGCCTGTAGTATTAGATTCCATTTAGATCTCATTTACAACACAGATGGAAAAAGCTTGCAGCTCCCCTTGCAGCCATGTGGCTACTGATGGCTTTCTGTGGAAGGATGCTCATTTACCCTCATTGTTGGCAGAGGCTGCTGCATCGGACTATCAGGTGCGGCCATTAAAGGCGAAATCTGAAGCTTTTTCTTTAATGGCGTTTACTGTAGCAATTAAAGCTCCTCTGAGCCGTTTGTGTTTGGATCTTATGCGGGCAACATCAGGTTAGATATAAGTGCCTGAAATCAAGCAGTTAAGGACTCAATCATCTCTTATGTATATATGATACAGCTTTAAAGTCTTAACTCGAGATTTACCAGTCGGATATTTGTGGCCCATTTCCAAACTGGTTTCTGTGAAACTGATGTGTGGATAAGTTCTAAGTAGTTTTGGGTTGTTAAAACTTTTAGCATTTTAACATTGTTCAAATTATTTCGTTGTGAACCTGGTTCCATTATTTACATTAGAACCAAAATAGCTGTCCCTCTGTGACACTTAAGCTGTCTTTGGCTCATATATCAGCCATTACCACTAATAGTGCAGTTAACACTACTTAGGTGAACAGCAGTCCCCGTGTGTTTTACCCAAGATAATCACGCATAAGCCTGCACTTCTCAGCAGCTTCTTCAGTTTCTCTGTACTTGGAAATTTCCAAGAGACAACATTTCCAGGTTCAGCTTGTTCTGCAGCAGACAGACGCTAAAAGCTCAAGAGAATAGAAACCTTCTGTTGTCTACCAAAGCTGGCTACATGTCTGTTTGCCTATTCAACAAAACATTCCACAGTTAGATATGAATTGTTGTCCTGTAGGATCCAACCTATGTTTGTAACTTAAAGAGTGGAGGATGAAACAGATGCTCAAAGAGTGAACTGACTATCCACTGTCAAAGTGTTGCTCACTTATTTATCAGCCTAAATGAACAGCAATCATAGAATGTTTCTTTTTCCATTTCATCATTGGGTTATATCTATTATAAAACTGATTATTTTTTAAACAGTAGTTCAGAATCAATAAGGCGAATCCTAAAAAAGATAGAGAAGACACGTTATTGGAACATGGACTGTTTACCTCGATATAAAACTTTTTATCAGGTTCTTTACCAGCTCTTTTCTTATTTCACAAAATTCTTTATATTACCTTTAGAAACAGTTTATTAATTATAGAAGTCATTTTGGTCATGACGCCTACTCTTTTTCCTGCTCACTTTATTAATTTTCTTAAACCATAAACTTTATGTCGAGCTGTCTTGGTCAGGAGCAGGTTCTATTCTAAATGGACAGTTTGTGAAACTACAAATGCCCCCCAAAAGACTTTGGAAATGTATGATTAATCCGATTTAGTGTAATAGACAACACGAAAGTCTAGTTTAAGAATCAGTAATGTCTATAGCTTCATAGACCAGGCATAATATTTCTTAGTCAATAATAGAAGTAGCAGTGGAGGACGTATATAATAATTTCTTAAAAGGAAAATATTGCTAAAAAGATGAGTTTGCTATTCATTTAGGTAAGATGCTATTTTTTTGACAGTAAATGGTAAAAAAAAAAGCTGAGAATATAGATTCCAATTAATGCTTTAATAAATTTCAAATAGGCAGTTTTTTTTTTTACATGGGCTTATAAGGTATAAGTAACAGTATGTTTTTCAAAAGCTACAGTAAATAGAAATAAGACTAAACTGCTGGATGCTGTGAATAGATTTCTGTGGTGATTCTGTGTTTTTAAGGGAAGGCCTGCCTTGAAATGGATCAGTGAGGTATATATATATATATATTTATTTATTTTTAAAACCTTGTTTTACAAACCTAAGGATTTGTAAAAACACTGATTAAAAAATCCTGACTAAGTTTATTATAATTCATGCAGAGAGGGTTAATTTACCCAAATTTCAAACACCTGCTCAGAAAAGGGTTTATTTACCATTTTATTTAAAAAAAAAAACTAATTTTAAACCTATTCCTGTTTCTTATTTGAACATTAATTTAAAATCTAGAACTTGTGTCAAATTTTATTGGAGTGAATACAAAAATCCAATGGAAATAAATTATCAAAAGCTTTTGCAGCTTATAAAAGGTTCCACATAAAATGTTTTTTTCAGCCTTTTAAAAGTTTCTTTAATAGACTCTTTGTAAACTCAATTTCATATTTCTTCCAATATTTATAAATAAAAAAGAAAGAAGTTAGAACTTATTTGTCCTTACTTTAATCTAAACTACAGAAATGATCGAGAAAAAAGTAAAAAATTATTAAATTAACTGTATTTACCCTTAATTTTAGTTGGTAAATAAGGTGATTTGCCAATGGAATGAGTATTTTTACTCTTAGAATGAGATAATTAGATATATACACTTGAAATAAGACAATGCAATTGTTTTTTTTTTTTCTTATTTTAAATGTAAACTGTCTTGTTTCATTGGCAAACTGTGTTCTCATTGCATTGAACGGCTGGATGGTGCTTTAAGAGTGTGGATATTAGCCAGTCATGCAGCATCTTATTAAAGATCCTCTGAGGTGCCTTTCAGCTGTGTTTGTATTTATATCTGTAATATAAATACTGTGACCAAAGCTGTTTTCTAGACTTCTCTTTATAAGGTTATTTTTAGCCTCTGCTTGAGGGGAACCATCCGTCTTGCGGCTTCATGGTAATTGATCAACATGACATACTGTACATCTTTGGCAATTAATTAAACATACAACAGCAGAACATGCCCTTAAAATAAACTCATACACAGCAGTGAAATATGTTTTTCTTTGCATATGATGTGGTTTATTGTTGGCCTTAAAAATAGATAACAGTAAAACACAGGGTTAAAACATCAAACATTAAAAACAAAATAAGAGGCATTCCGTTGTACCTTGAAAAATAAGAAAACAACAAATAAATAAAATAACACTGTTACCCTTAAAGCAGAGACGTTGTATCTTGTCATGACATCTCTTTTGGTCCAACACCATTGATCCCATGGCACAAGAGTGCAACAATAGATGCACAAATACTTTAATGTGGTTATGGTAATTGAATTGAAAGAAATTGTCATAATTTCACAATATGTAGACCTATGCTTAGGGTTGTCAAAAGTATCGAAACTCAAAAAAGTATCGATACTGAAATGTTGTATCCGGATACAATACTCGTTTTTAAAAGTATCGATACAGTGCCGTCACCAGTGGCAACTAAGCAGTCATTCATTTAAAGTGCAGAATAGAGGACAATGCACTTTCTGAACACTGTGTGATTGAATAATTCTGTGCTCTTTTCAGTTTCAGACTTTTTTTTTGTAAGAGGTGCAGCTGCTGAGAATTATTTTTGTTACTTAACTGGTTTGGCTAGTGTCATTGTTATGTGTGCAAAGCATAGCCAAGGAAGGAACACTTAATTTGAATTTTATAAGTTTTTTATCAAGCTTGCTTAATATTATGCACAGCATACAACCTTTATTGTGTTTATTTATTGTATTTTATTTATTAATGAAAATATTTCTGTAGACTTTTGGAGTCTTTGTTTTTATCCTTGTGGTATCGAAAATGGTATCGAATATTTTCCTTAGTATCGGTATCGAGTTGAAAAGTTTAGTATCGTGACAACCCTACCTATGCTACACTTAAATACCTTAGCTTACATAACATTAAGGTAGCAGTTAAGGCTATGGTATCTATTAATTAATACAATTAATTGTGATTAATCGATTATTGAAGTAATCATCAACTAATGTAGTAATCGATTAATCGTTAACTGGAATGTAGAGACTGTCAGCCTTTAGCTGACAGAGCAACACACTTAGAGCAGTAATTATATGAAAATTGTAAAAAAAAAAAAAAATATGTAAACATTTTGCATTTAAGATTTAAAAAAAAAATTTGCCTGTCCATATGCTCTATCCAGAACTCCTTAAGGGGAAAGGTTTGAGTTTCAATTGGTTTAAATTCATTAAAAGTCTTCTTTAAGGACGTTTTGGCTATCTGATTATTAATCGTAAAAATAATCAACAGATTAATTGATTTGCTAAATAATCGTTAGTAGCAGCCCTAGTTGTAACACTGTCATCTCTTCAAAATATTTTGAAAAAAAAAGTTTGCATGTAACACATTCAAAGACAAATAGTTCAAAATTATTGCATTTTATTCAGTAAAGGTTAATTAAAAGCACATGTTTATATCAAATATCATGTAAATTACCCTACAAAAAGTAAAAACTAACTAATGAACAAAGGTCATTTTTACAAGGAGTCCAATGCAGATGCATCGAGTCATAGACTTACAGCATTTACTTCTACATAAGCATGTAGCACAAGTGGACAGCCACTTGCATTTTTCTATCATATTTGCATTTAAATTTATTAATTCATTAACAGTGATGTTAAAAGTTAAAAGGTAGCCACTATATGACTCTTTTAAAAGCAGTATAGACTTAGCCATAGTACTGTTCAGTTATCTGTCACCTGGCCTTGCATGCGGCTAGTTCATACAATGCAGTATAAACAGCTCACAAACAACCTCTGCTAATAATATGTTGTTACCTTTGACATCAACAGACAATAGGTGTGTGTGTGACAATGCAATGAGACGTAGAGCCAGATTTTTGAACTAGTTGTGCAACATTCTCTCTCGTCTGATTGTAGTGTATTTAAACTTACATTCCTCTGTCAGTCAGCGACGAAGAAACACACAGAGTTAACAGTGTTCTGATGCCTTTAGCTGCATGCTCAGGCAGAGCGTTTAACCTGAGGGCCACCATTGCATAGACCTCATTAGACTGGCCCACAGAGCGTACAAAAAGAGTCTGGCTCTAAAGCCAGGTGTCAGCCGGTCATTAGTCTGTCGTTTGACCCACAGGGCACCTGGAAATATTCTGGAGCTGGATACACCGGCGGCGAGGAACACTGAGACCATCCCCACTTTATTTTCTTGTCACTGGACCGCAGACAGAATCACTAATCACGCTCAGCTGACTTTTGCACAGACGGAAAATTGTGCTTCTGTCTCGCCTTCGGGCCCATTAATCAAGTGACTATAGAGGGTGTGTTTGGCTGCACATGTCTCAGAAGTGCAACTAGCTGTTTGCCTCCTTTTTTCTTTCTGTTCATTGATTGCAGCTGGGGCAGGATTACAGCACCTACAGTGTCTCTGTCTAAGGTTTGTAATATAGATGTGTCACCATGTTAAGACAATAGAACTCTTTGAAAACATCTGCAATTTTAAATGGGGGTAATCTATTGCTGCATTTCTATTAGACTGAAGTATTTTCAATGCAACTACACATTTAGCTTATCAGCAATTTCTATCCCCATTTTGTAAAATCTTGCACTCATATCCCCCAAATTAACTTCAACTTGGTACTAGTAAGCAAACCATTATGTTCCCATATACCCTTTTATATAAGGTTATTTAGATAGATAAATAGTAAATTAAATGTTTTTTTCCTGAAGCTTTTATATTATTTGCTGATGAGTGGAATCCTGACCAGACAAAATGCATAAAACTTAAAGTAAGTAATTGGTTGTTTTCCTGCAATTTTCTTAATATAATGGCATTATAAAAGCTTATGACAACTTATGACAACTCAGTTAACAGGTTAAGCTTAACAGTAAAGTGCAGATCTAAACAAATGGGTTTTTACCTTGGACTTAGAAGAACTTTTACCGTCTTCTCTAAGTTTATTCCAGATAATCGGAAAATAAGAAACTGAATGCTTGTTCCTAGAACTAGGTGTATAGAGTTTTCCTTTTTAAGTTCTATATATATATATATATATATATATATATATATATATATATATATATATATATATATATAAATGACTATTTTAATCTACTTTTATCTGTATTATTTGACTGAACTGACTCGGTAAAATTACTTGAGAGAATTTGTTGTGAATTGGCACTATACCAAGAAACTGAATTGAGTTTAATTTAATTAAATTTGTTATATTTTATGTTTTGTTTTTTTTGTTTTTTACATCCACCAAGAGGTTTTTAGGATATTTTGTTTGTGTACACTGTATTTGTCTGTCTGTCTGTGTACAGGATAACTAAGTTTTGGATGGATTTGAATGAAATTTGTATCAGAGGTGTCCCCAAGGTCAAGGAACAATCCATTGAATGTATTTGATGATCCACATCATGATCTGGATACAGGATTTTTTTTAAAAGATTCTCTAATGCTGTGTGCTGTGATATTTGTCAGAACTTCTGAATGGATTTTATGGACATGTTTTTGCAAAAGGTGCTCCTTAAAGAACCATTCATTTAATTTGGTAATGATCCGGATCATGTGCATGGTTTGGCTATAGGTGTAATTCTAAATTTGGGGCAAAATTGCTGCTTGCCTTAGGTCTTCTCTCTCCAAGTGCTTTTCTATTTTATGAATGTTTTTTTTTTTTTTTTTTTTTTTTTTTAGTTTAGATTCTTTTGAAATATTTGTTGTGCTAATGTGGGATAAATAATAAAGGAGGTAATAGTTATCTGTCACATTTAACTACTAATGCTAAAGTAGAACCATCATTTCCCAGTATTGGTTCTGGTTTAAGTTCAGCAACACAAATCCATGTTACACAGACCGGTTGTAAGCCTGTTTTTAGCTAAAACAATAAGTGAGAAAGGACTAAAAGTTGAGCTGACGCAGAGCAGGATACAGGAGGAAGTAGTCTTCATATGCTGTTACCTTAATTTATACATAAACCCCTAAATTACTATGTGTGAAAAGTGAACCTAGGCAGTTCTTGATTTTGTTGTTTATTATCAAAATTGAACATTCAGGTTAAGGTGTTGTGTATGTTCTTTATTTCACAGATGAATTCAACCCTTTTGTTCCAAAACTGGAGAAGAGTGTTAGCGGAAGCAGTCCATCCAGAGATCGACTTCTCCTCACCATGACGATGCTCTTTCTTGCTGCCCTCTTCATCTCCTAGCAGCAGGTGTCCCGTCAGCATCACCATGCCTTTTGGAGGGGACTATTCCCTATCTCCGTGCAGGGGGGTAGGGTCAGAGGAAAAACAGAGAGGGCATACAAGGGCAGGAGGGAAGAGAGATTTTTTTTTTAATATACATTTTTCAATTTTCAACGTGGAAATGAGTTTGTTTGTACCATTGTTTTTGTTTTCTTTTTTTCTTTTTTTCTCAAAATGATTAAGGAAAGACATCCAGGGACTCAATGACACACACCGAGTTGAGTTGTGTTAAACTGAGCCTGTTTTCACGGGCACAGGTGCCGTTGACTGTGTTTTGTTTCTGTTTGCGTCTGCTTACCTGTGTGTCTGAGCAGACTGCAGGGTGAGCTTGTTGAGTCACGCTCACCCCTCCAAGCATTTATACAATGAAGAGAGTCAGGGCTAAAACTTGAACTTTCAAAGAAAAAAACTCCTACCACCCAATAAAAAATGATTCAGATGCTTTTTTTTTCTTTTTTTTTTTTTTTAAATCTGATTGGCTAAAACACTTTCTTAGGACTAGTTGCTACAATTTCTTGCACCAAGACTGAACAGATTAGATTTCAGTAGACTGAACTGATATTGCCTTTTCTCCTTCTTGATGCTGGGAGCTTGAACTAGTCAACAAAGGAACAAGTAAATAACCCAGAAAAGAATGTTCTTAATCTGGTTAGGAAACTAGAGAGAGTAGCTAATTCTTTCTACACACCCAGGAAACATCACTGGGTTCAAGATGCAAGCATTTCATCCACCATGTCCTACTATGGTTTGGTCTGATCAATCTGTAGAAGGGCAAAGGTGAAAATAGAGAGCATTTAAATGATGACATTTTACTATGTTGTAACTTTTTGTGGAAACAAAAAAAAAATTAAATGTGCCATTTTAAGAATTTGCAAGGGTTTGTAGATGTTTTAGGTTTCTGAGTTATATATATACATTTTTTTCTGTTTTTTCCATTTAAGTACTCAGTTATTCTTCTGACACCTTTGAAGTTAGAGCAAATGAAGACAGCGGAGCAGCCATTCAGCAATACTACCCATCCTCACAACAGACTGCTCAGAAGGGAACAGGCAGAGCTGGGGAAGGACAATCCATCACACATCCACAAGCATCTTCTATAAGCTCCGTCCTGGTCTCTGTAAACCTTTGTGTCTGATGCCACATGTTCACAGTTTTACAATGTTCTGAGTTTTTCTGAGTAATAACTATGTTTTGCAGTTAAAATAAGTGTTTAAAATGGTACTATTAGCCTGATCATTTATCCACATACCGTTGTGTTAAAAGTATGGCAAATAACAAAAAAAAAAAAAACACGTCATGGAAACAAACAAAAATATTTGGTGAGGTGATACAGCAATTCAAATGCATTATTTAGTTGCTTCAGCATAGCATTTCAGTAGCTTCTAGCACCTTATTTATTGTGTTTTCCCATCCATGGCAACCTCTCATAGGGAATGGCTCAGTGGAGTAACTGATAACACGGATGGTTGTGATGATTATACTGTTGTTTAAAATGATGATGACGATGGACTGCGAGCTGATGGCTGGCCTCAAGGTCACTTAGCAGCTCACCCACCGGCACATGAGACGTTCAAGTACTCGTGTAAATGTCACAGACATACACTATATTGCCAAAAGTATTTGCTCACCCATCCAAATTATTGGAATCAGGTGTTCCAATCACTTCCATGGCCACAGGTGTATAAATTCAAGCACCTAGGCATGCAGACTGTTTTTACAAACATTTGTGAAAGAATGGGTCGCTCTCAGGAGCTCAGTGAATTCCAGCGTGGAACTGTGATAGGATGCCACCTGTGCAACAAATCCAGTCGTGAAATTTCCTCGCTCCTAAATATTCCACAGTCAACTGTCAGCTGTATTATAAGAAAATGGAAGTGTTTGGGAACGACAGCAACTCAGCCACGAAGTGGTAGGCCACGTAAACTGACGGAGCGGGGTCAGCGGATGCTGACGCGCATAGTGCGAAGAGGTCGCCAACTTTCTGCAGAGTCAATCACTACAGACCTCCAAACTTCATGTGGCCTTCAGATTAGCTCAAGAACAGTGCGCAGAGAGCTTCATGGAATGGGTTTCCATGGTCGAGCAGCTGCATCCAAGCCATACATCACCAAGTGCAATGCAAAGCGTCGGATGCGGTGGTGTAAAGCACGCCGCCACTGGACTCTAGAGCAGTGGAGACGCGTTCTCTGGAGTGACGAATCGCGCTTCTCCATCTGGCAATCTGATGGACGGGTCTGGGTTTGGCGGTTGCCAGGAGAACGGTACTTGTCTGACTGCATTGTGCCAAGTGTAAAGTTTGGTGGAGGGGGGATTATGGTGTGGGGTTGTTTTTCAGGAGCTGGGCTTGGCCCCTTAGTTCCAGTGAAAGGAACTCTGAATGCTTCAGCATACCAAGACATTTTGGACAATTCCATGCTCCCAACTTTGTGGGAACAGTTTGGAGCTGGCCCCTTCCTCTTCCAACATGACTGTGCACCAGTGCACAAAGCAAGGTCCATAAAGACATGGATGACAGAGTCTGGTGTGGATGAACTTGACTGGCCTGCACAGAGTCCTGACCTCAACCCGATAGAACACCTTTGGGATGAATTAGAGCGGAGACTGAGAGCCAGGCCTTCTCGTCCAACATCAGTGTGCGACCTCACAAATGCGCTTCTGGAAGAATGGTCAAAAATTCCCATAAACACACTCCTAAACCTTGTGGACAGCCTTCCCAGAAGAGTTGAAGCTGTTCTAGCTGCAAAGGGTGGACCGACGTCATATTGAACCCTATGGATTAGGAACGGGATGTCACTTAAGCTCATATGTGAGTCAAGGCAGGTGAGCAAATACTTTTGGCAATATAGTGTAGAATGGATTTTACAGTTTTGAAATCTTCAGAAGTTAGCAAGTTTTATCAACTTAAATGTTTATTTTTTGTGTGTTTTTTTATGGTTTATCATTCCTCTCTTGTTGACTTTTGCCATACAGATGTAACCAAATATTAACACTGTATAAAAATGTGCATCTTTTTTTTTTGTTTGATTTCTTTTTCTCACTGTCTGACATACAATTAGAAAAGGTGCTCCTGTTCTACTTTACTCTGGACAAGTACAATTATTTCTATTTATTATATACCATAATAATTAAAATTAGCTGGTCTTTTTTTTTTTTTAAGCATTTTTATTTGTTCTTTAAAGCCAGAAACCCAAAAACATTTCATCAGTATTTGGTAAAATAGCTTTTTAAACTTAATAATCCAGATCTAGAGATTTTGTGCATCTTTTTTTTAAAGCTTTTTAGAATAATCTGTTCAAATATTGATTAATTCCTCTGGAACAGGTGGAACTTGGTCTGGTTTGTAGACTTGCACAGATTTACAGATCAGCCCCGAAATGTTTGATTCCTGCTTCAGAATAGTTACTTTGGAGTTTTGGATCATGTCTCCTTCCTTTTTTAGTGACCTTGGTAGCTGATGCAGCCTGTATTTTCACAAGGTATGTTTTTGCTCCGGTGTGAATTTGCAATTTTTTAAAGATAAACATGCATCTCTTGGACACAAAATCCATATGCTTTCTGTAAAGTATGCCTGCGTGTAACTGTTTGATCAGATGAGTGTAACACCATAGGCAGTTGGAAATCGTAGGTTTAACCTGATGTACTTTATGTTATCTCAGTGGGTTTTGAGGTTTTTTTTAAAGATTTTTTCACGATGTACAACACTGTGTTTATGGTGTCATCTCAAATGCATCCACAATTTATTTTGCAGATTTAACAAATTACAATCTGTTTGATTGTAATTTGTTAAATGGATTTATTGTCAGACAGTAAGAAAAAAAAGATTGTCTTTTTATTCAGTGTATGTAAATATTTGGCTTCAAATGTATATTTTGGTTATCGTAAGGGGATGATCTGAAGGTAATAATTTGAAATTATTAAAAGTAGGGAGAGCCATATGTAAATGTGGGCTGCTGTATATCTTTTTAACTGGTTCCTGAAAAACATTTTGAGATTATTTTTTTTATGTCTGCATGTGCTTACTTTTCATTACATATCGTTTAACACTTTATACCTTTGTCATCTGAGTGAACACACCATTAGAAGTGCTTGTAGATCTAATTTACTACCCTTTCTAGTGTGGATGTCCTGATGGTCGATGTTTAAGTTTTGCATATTTGGTGTTAGTTAGGTGTTTAATAATGAAGTCAAAGGAAGCACCAAGATGACTGCTACCACATGTTGCGAGTATCTAATAGGTATTGGACAGTTTTCCTTCTGAAATTTAGGTTACTTTTTACAAGAGTTATTTGGGTATAAACTAATCATTTTGTGCAGGATATTCCCCATTGACCATAATTTTTTTTGTAGATTTTTTAGACGCTTTGACGATAAATCTTAAGATAATTTTCTACATTTTGCTCAAGTACTTTGGATATTTGATCCTAGTAAAGAGTGGTGTTGGTTAGACCGGGGGTCATATTCTCTTATAGAGTCAACCATAATCAATGAAAATAATTTGCAATACAAAAGACAGAAAATCATAGTTTGGGACTTTTCTATATATTTAAAAAATTATCTGGAAATTTCAAGTATAAATAGAAAATAACTCACAAGCAGTTGTTTAATTACCTGAAAAAATAGATTAGGCAATCTCAGGGGATACGAACCTGACAAGGAGCTAATTGGCCCCAATTTTACTGAGATTATTAGATGAAGAGGTCAGCCATCATTAGGGACTTTTTCTGAGAAACCCTTTCTGCAAGGTTTCCCTTTTAAGAAACTATGAAAAGAAAATGTAATCAAGACAAAAATACATTAACTTTGTCTTTTAAATCCATGTTTTGCGCACAGTTTCCAATTTATAGTCGAAACCTTTTGTTAATTGACTGGATTTTATTGTATTATTTTAATTATATACTTTGCTAGATCTCCAAAGATTTTAAAGGCAAATGCTAATCAAACTACAGAAATTCAAACCTAACTAAATACATTGATTGGTCTTGATCAGTCTTGAAAGTCATGAAAATAAAAAAAATCTTTTTTTTCTTTGTTTGCTTTATAAAGTTACACTTCCTACACTTGATAACCTGAAGTGTTCCTTTGAAATAAATACAATTAAAAAAAGATCTTTAAATTCAAAAGTGTCTCAGACTTATAAATTAGTAAGGCAATACTTAAACAAAACAAGCAAACATTCAGTTAATATAAATAATTGAAGGGAGATAAAGATTTAGAACAAACCTGAAAGTTGTTATAAAGTTAATTCAATCTTATATGATAAGATACCTATCTCCTTAAATGGTTAAACCAAGAAACATGGTTTATGTAACGACCGTATGTTTAACTCCACAAGTCCAAATGGCTAAAAGTGACCACTTTTAGCCATTTGGACTTGTGGATATTTCCCCATATCCACATTAAAAGCAACAATTTAAAACATTTAGAAGAGCAAAGGGTAGCATAAAAAGCCAGATAACCACCCATGTTTATTTTTCCAACATGCACAACGAGAACAAAATAATGTAGATAATTAATATATATATATATATAATAATAATATATATGATAAAAAGATCAATTTTAAAGAAGTGCAGATTTCAGTCTACAGTTAGTAATTGTTTCATTAAAGAGTTCTCATGCATTCATTGTTTTTGTTTGACTGTTGGGTAAATAGCCCCAGTTATTTGGAGCTTCTACAGGTACTTTTTTATTCTATCCTTAATTTATTGCATAACTGTGCGCTTGTAGTTAAAGGGTTGGTTATTTTCTTAAAGGATATCATCTAAAATCTTGCAGTTCCTGCTGTCAAACAGTGTGTGAGCAACGAAAGTATAGAAATGTAATCTTGTCAGACAGACAAGAGATTGTGCCTATTCTATCAAATAAGAGACTTTATCATTGTCATGTGATCAAGCCCAGGTGTACATGTGGCTCTCAGTGGGGGGGGGTATGAAAGGTCAGGGGTCAAAGGGTCGAGGATCAGGTGGAAAGAGCAAATCACTTTGAGAAGTTGCACTTACAAACTTAATACATGAGAGCAAGAGAATGAATGAGTGAGACGCAGAGCTAATTTCTGTTCATATCTGTGTGAGGTGTGCGTGTGTGTGTTTGCGTGCTAATGAATGAACAAATAAAAGAGCGTGTGAGTCACTCTGTTTTTATTCCTTCGCTGTAAGTGGGAATGTGACCAACTGTCTGACAAAAAAGCATTTAGCGTTGGAAACAACATTTTACAATCATGTTTACCTTCGACTGGAATGACTTTAAATGAACTTGAAAAATACAATGTAAAGCTGAACAAACCATAACAAAGGTTTTAATGATTATCAAGATAACAAAATAATACGCTTAAAAATGTTACTTTTAACAAGCTGTGTGTTTGTGTCTTTTTTTTCTCTTACTTCTTAGTCCCACATCTCCTTCCCAACCTATCAGAACTGATCCGAATAGGAAAACCATGAATAAGGTTGAAGCTAATCTTAAGTATCACATTCATTTTTCTGTTGATAATGTTTCCATAAAGAGATTTTTATTTTTTATATCCAATCTACATCCCCTGAACAATAATGACTATCCTTTAAATAGGGAAGATGGAGCACATGCACTGGATGATGAAGGTATAAAGCTGCAATCTGTTTATATGCAACAGATTTAACAAGAAGGTGGAAAGCAAGGGTGTAATTTGTAAAAACAAAACCTTATTCATTTATAAAACTATCTTGCATTATGATTGCCTTGTTTTCCTTTAACAGCAAAGTAGCGCATTTAATACTTTTACTAATCCAGTGGTCACCGGGGAAGGAAGCAAAAAACTTCTTTAAAATACTCAGAGATGATTGGACTCGCATCTTTGTTTATATATCAAACATACAGTAACTCCGTCTGCTTACTGTCCATGCAAATGCCCTCATCCCAGGGGAAGGATGCAACACTTCTAAGGGGCAGTTTAAAAGTGTATTTAGTTTTAAAAAGCCACTTTTTTAGTCTTAATAAGCGTATTATCCTGAGAATTTGTATTGTATATAAAAATGAATTAATGAAAAAACTGCAACATTGAGCTCTCTGAAAAATGCACATACGCAGGCATCCCAAAAGAAAACAATGACATGTTTTAAACTTTTTCAAGTGCTACATTTGTGAAGCATTGCAAATCAACACAACAACCACAACATACTAAAACAAATGGCTTCTAACAGCAAAGAGTAAACACTCGCTGCACTCAGCCGTTACATCTCTCTGATCCTGGGAATGTTCGGGCCGGGGTTTGTTGGAGAAAGAGCTCAGCTAAGGCAGCAGGGAACATGAAGGTGTTGGAAGACAGTAGTTTGACTTAACCTTTTCATAACATGAGGACCCAAATTTGGGTCCTCAGCACTCGCCCCAAGATGGTTTTTAGACCTGTAACATATTTTCTGGGGTCTTGCCTCTATTTTGTTGAGATATATTCAATTCATTTTGGGCATGTTATTTTCAAGCATATTTCTCGAAAACAGGCCTAGTGTCCAAGAGGTAAATGTCTTCAAGTTTTAAGGATTTTTGCCACTTTATATGTTTGGTGGAAAGGTCTGCTCCCAGCTCTAGAACTGAAGCTACTCACTCGGAAAACTGCAATATAGTTGAAAACCTCCCACTGTATCTTTGTCCAAATAAAAGGGTGTACAATCCCTTTATTTTCTCCACAGCGTCAATGTCGTTCCTCAGATCCACCCTGCACTTTAAAATGCTCTCTCAACCTGACGTTTTTTCAAAAGATTTGCATCTGAATTCATTATGTTTTTATTATAATGATATTCATAGTTGCAGTTTACTCAGGCATCCTTTTATTGCAACCTGTAGTAGCAGACAATGACCACAGAGAGTCCCTGTTCAGCCATAGCTTCAGTGATCAGACCTGCTTAAGCGCTTAACCTCTTTCAGAAAAGGGGCCATTAAACCAACAATGGCTGTTGTATAACTGAAGCTGTTAGATTAAACAGAGGTTTATTAAGCTCCTATGATATAACAGTTTAGTTTTGCAGATGATGACGAAAAAACAAAGTGTTTGAATTTGTTTAAGCTCCTTTGGAGGTGGATGATGTTTTTGTGCAGACCTTTAACTTCCACTCTCACAGTAAGCAAAGGAAAACAGTGGAATGAATACTCTTCCAAGGTCTGCAAATGACTGTATAAACTCAAGGTCTTTCAGTTACAGGCTTGAAAGCAGCTTTTCTGGCTGCATTCATTTATCACAATGAGTCAGGCAGAGGAGAAACAGCATTGACGTCTTCCGAGCGTCTTTGTACAGAGGTAACCAATGATATGCATGGTCACACTGGTGAATGGGAAGCTGCTGACTTTAGGATTGTTCCGTAGGGGTTGAAAATACATTAAAAGGATGTTTTAAACCTCATGCATAAAATTGAATGTAATAAACTTCGCATTTTAGCAATGCAAAAATCATAACTTAAGTCTCTTTTTTATGTTACAGAAAATATTTGTAGTTTGGTTAAGAATGTGTGCAATTTGAATAATGGACATTGGTGAAAAAACAAAAAGGCCCCGAAAGGAGGCTAAGAACAACATTTTAAAGAAGGTAAACAGAGAAGGGGAAAAGGTTGAGGGTGATGACAGTGGACTCCACAGAAAACAAATGATTGAGAAGATCACAGTAAAGAGGGGAACATGTTAAAATAACACGTTAAAATTCCAACTTTACTGTTAGAAAATGTGCACAAGAAACTTAAAACAAACCAGCTAGGAAAAAAATGCTTATTAATAAAAAAAAAAAAACACAGTTTCAGATTACATTTAAACTACAAAAAAGCATTATAATCATAACCACTGATGAAAGAGAACCTCCATAGCTAAATCTGAAACATTTAGATGATAGACTGACAAACTTTAATTTTTGAGGATTGTCCTTTTATGATGAATAAACAAAATGAAATAACTGCTGTTGTATTAATTTTTAGATTAGTAATCAGATATTGTGTTATACTGTAGATATCTCAGGTTCCAATGTATTTCAGTGGTATTTTCATATTACAGATCAAAGAATTGGTGAAGTGGAAAGAAAGTGTGCTTTTCTTTTTTTTCTTTTTTTTTACAGATAATAATCAGAGAAATATATTGTGTATATCTGCCTGCCTTTGTTTGAAATTACAGATATAAAAGGTTTTCTTTGGTCAGTCAACACCCTCCGTCCCTCAGTAAGGGTACTAAGGATGGGTCATGGCTTGGCCTCCCAGCATGACAATGACCCGAAACATAGAGCCAGGACAACTAAAAAGTGGCTCCTTAACAAGCATCTTATGGTCCTGATGTGGCCTAGCCAGTCTCTAGACCTGAATCCAATACTAGGTGGAGGGAGCTGAATGTCTTGGTTTGCCTGCAACAGCCCTGCTGCAGTGTGTGCAAACCCCTCAATCTGCAGACACATGGGCTCATCCATCCTTTGCTCAAAGGGTGACAAATAGCATGTCCAAAGAATGATGTTTCCACCTGCAATGCTTTACAGCTGGGATGGGGTTCTTAGGGCTGTACTCAAACCTCCTCTTCCTCAAAACCTGGAGAATTGAGTTTAGACCAAAAAGATCTATTTTGTCTCATGAGATCACATAACCCTCTTCCATTTCTCCTCTGAATTATCCAGATCATTAGTCATTAGAAACCCTCAGACGGGGTTGGACATGCACTTGCCTGAGCAGGGGGACATGTTTTGAGCTGCAGTGTTTAAATGCATGACAGGTTAGTGTCTTACTTATGATCTTTGTGACTTTGGTCCCAGCTCACTTCAGGTCAATGACCAGGTTCTACGTTGCAGTTGTGGGCTGACCCTTAATCCCGATCATTGATGAAGCTCGAGGTGAGATTTTTGCAAGGTGAGTATCTTGGAGTCCTACAATGCAGCTCAATCCATTCATTGTGCATACTATGCCGAACCATTAACACATTATTTGCACTTATAGTTGTTTAATAAATAAATCAATCTTTATTGTCAACTAAAATTTGCATTGTAATCAAGATTACAGTTTCAGTACAAAAAATGTGAGAAGATTTATTAGCAAAGGCTTTATAAACCTTCCGTATTTAAAGGTTTGTGTTGGGGCCTAATAATTTCTTTTCTGGCATCACTCACCAATGATAAAAAATTAGAGACTTCTATATGTTTTGCAAGGGGGAACACCACCGAAGGTAAACAGATATTCCACATTTCTTAACAAAAATCCACATTTAACCGATTTATGAACACATTTACATGAAATTATGTTAGATCTTTTTTAAAACGGCCCATAAAACAACCTGTGAGATTCCAGTACCATACATTTTTCTTTGCTGCATTTTAGGACCTCATACAGTAGGAGCTGACACAAACCAACCCCCATATTCACCACATCATGCCTGTCAGGTGTTGAGCCCTGTGACTTGTGATACCACGAGGCAGCTCTTACTCAACCTTATGGTGTTCCCGCCTATAAAATCCTACTGCCTGTCTCAAATAAGAACGTGCCCTGGTGTGTGATTAATGTGTGTATCAGTTTAACATAAGGGCCACCACGTCAGTGCATATTACTGCGTATGTAACATGCAGGATTTGCTCACAAAAAGGCCCCGAAAGGAGGCTAAGAACAACATTTTAAAGAAGGTAAACAGAGAAGGGGAAAAGGTTGAGGGTGATGACAGTGGACTCCACAGAAAACAAATGATTGAGAAGATCACAGTAAAGAGGGGAACATGTTAAAATAACACGTTAAAATTCCAACTTTACTGTTAGAAAATGTGCACAAGAAACTTAAAACAAACCAGCTAGGAAAAAAATGCTTATTAATAAAAAAAAAAAAAACACAGTTTCAGATTACATTTAAACTACAAAAAAGCATTATAATCATAACCACTGATGAAAGAGAACCTCCATAGCTAAATCTGAAACATTTAGATGATAGACTGACAAACTTTAATTTTTGAGGATTGTCCTTTTATGATGAATAAACAAAATGAAATAACTGCTGTTGTATTAATTTTTAGATTAGTAATCAGATATTGTGTTATACTGTAGATATCTCAGGTTCCAATGTATTTCAGTGGTATTTTCATATTACAGATCAAAGAATTGGTGAAGTGGAAAGAAAGTGTGCTTTTCTTTTTTTTCTTTTTTTTTACAGATAATAATCAGAGAAATATATTGTGTATATCTGCCTGCCTTTGTTTGAAATTACAGATATAAAAGGTTTTCTTTGGTCAGTCAACACCCTCCGTCCCTCAGTAAGGGTACTAAGGATGGGTCATGGCTTGGCCTCCCAGCATGACAATGACCCGAAACATAGAGCCAGGACAACTAAAAAGTGGCTCCTTAACAAGCATCTTATGGTCCTGATGTGGCCTAGCCAGTCTCTAGACCTGAATCCAATACTAGGTGGAGGGAGCTGAATGTCTTGGTTTGCCTGCAACAGCCCTGCTGCAGTGTGTGCAAACCCCTCAATCTGCAGACACATGGGCTCATCCATCCTTTGCTCAAAGGGTGACAAATAGCATGTCCAAAGAATGATGTTTCCACCTGCAATGCTTTACAGCTGGGATGGGGTTCTTAGGGCTGTACTCAAACCTCCTCTTCCTCAAAACCTGGAGAATTGAGTTTAGACCAAAAAGATCTATTTTGTCTCATGAGATCACATAACCCTCTTCCATTTCTCCTCTGAATTATCCAGATCATTAGTCATTAGAAACCCTCAGACGGGCTTGGACATGCACTTGCCTGAGCAGGGGGACATGTTTTGAGCTGCAGTGTTTAAATGCATGACAGGTTAGTGTCTTACTTATGATCTTTGTGACTTTGGTCCCAGCTCACTTCAGGTCAATGACCAGGTTCTACGTTGCAGTTGTGGGCTGACCCTTAATCCCGATCATTGATGAAGCTCGAGGTGAGATTTTTGCAAGGTGAGTATCTTGGAGTCCTACAATGCAGCTCAATCCATTCATTGTGCATACTATGCCGAACCATTAACACATTATTTGCACTTATAGTTGTTTAATAAATAAATCAATCTTTATTGTCAACTAAAATTTGCATTGTAATCAAGATTACAGTTTCAGTACAAAAAATGTGAGAAGATTTATTAGCAAAGGCTTTATAAACCTTCCGTATTTAAAGGTTTGTGTTGGGGCCTAATAATTTCTTTTCTGGCATCACTCACCAATGATAAAAAATTAGAGACTTCTATATGTTTTGCAAGGGGGAACACCACCGAAGGTAAACAGATATTCCACATTTCTTAACAAAAATCCACATTTAACCGATTTATGAACACATTTACATGAAATTATGTTAGATCTTTTTTAAAACGGCCCATAAAACAACCTGTGAGATTCCAGTACCATACATTTTTCTTTGCTGCATTTTAGGACCTCATACAGTAGGAGCTGACACAAACCAACCCCCATATTCACCACATCATGCCTGTCAGGTGTTGAGCCCTGTGACTTGTGATACCACGAGGCAGCTCTTACTCAACCTTATGGTGTTCCCGCCTATAAAATCCTACTGCCTGTCTCAAATAAGAACGTGCCCTGGTGTGTGATTAATGTGTGTATCAGTTTAACATAAGGGCCACCACGTCAGTGCATATTACTGCGTATGTAACATGCAGGATTTGCTCACAAAAAGGCCCCGAAAGGAGGCTAAGAACAACATTTTAAAGAAGGTAAACAGAGAAGGGGAAAAGGTTGAGGGTGATGACAGTGGACTCCACAGAAAACAAATGATTGAGAAGATCACAGTAAAGAGGGGAACATGTTAAAATAACACGTTAAAATTCCAACTTTACTGTTAGAAAATGTGCACAAGAAACTTAAAACAAACCAGCTAGGAAAAAAATGCTTATTAATAAAAAAAAAAAAAAACACAGTTTCAGATTACATTTAAACTACAAAAAAGCATTATAATCATAACCACTGATGAAAGAGAACCTCCATAGCTAAATCTGAAACATTTAGATGATAGACTGACAAACTTTAATTTTTGAGGATTGTCCTTTTATGATGAATAAACAAAATGAAATAACTGCTGTTGTATTAATTTTTAGATTAGTAATCAGATATTGTGTTATACTGTAGATATCTCAGGTTCCAATGTATTTCAGTGGTATTTTCATATTACAGATCAAAGAATTGGTGAAGTGGAAAGAAAGTGTGCTTTTCTTTTTTTTCTTTTTTTTTACAGATAATAATCAGAGAAATATATTGTGTATATCTGCCTGCCTTTGTTTGAAATTACAGATATAAAAGGTTTTCTTTGGTCAGTCAACACCCTCCGTCCCTCAGTAAGGGTACTAAGGATGGGTCATGGCTTGGCCTCCCAGCATGACAATGACCCGAAACATAGAGCCAGGACAACTAAAAAGTGGCTCCTTAACAAGCATCTTATGGTCCTGATGTGGCCTAGCCAGTCTCTAGACCTGAATCCAATACTAGGTGGAGGGAGCTGAATGTCTTGGTTTGCCTGCAACAGCCCTGCTGCAGTGTGTGCAAACCCCTCAATCTGCAGACACATGGGCTCATCCATCCTTTGCTCAAAGGGTGACAAATAGCATGTCCAAAGAATGATGTTTCCACCTGCAATGCTTTACAGCTGGGATGGGGTTCTTAGGGCTGTACTCAAACCTCCTCTTCCTCAAAACCTGGAGAATTGAGTTTAGACCAAAAAGATCTATTTTGTCTCATGAGATCACATAACCCTCTTCCATTTCTCCTCTGAATTATCCAGATCATTAGTCATTAGAAACCCTCAGACGGGCTTGGACATGCACTTGCCTGAGCAGGGGGACATGTTTTGAGCTGCAGTGTTTAAATGCATGACAGGTTAGTGTCTTACTTATGATCTTTGTGACTTTGGTCCCAGCTCACTTCAGGTCAATGACCAGGTTCTACGTTGCAGTTGTGGGCTGACCCTTAATCCCGATCATTGATGAAGCTCGAGGTGAGATTTTTGCAAGGTGAGTATCTTGGAGTCCTACAATGCAGCTCAATCCATTCATTGTGCATACTATGCCGAACCATTAACACATTATTTGCACTTATAGTTGTTTAATAAATAAATCAATCTTTATTGTCAACTAAAATTTGCATTGTAATCAAGATTACAGTTTCAGTACAAAAAATGTGAGAAGATTTATTAGCAAAGGCTTTATAAACCTTCCGTATTTAAAGGTTTGTGTTGGGGCCTAATAATTTCTTTTCTGGCATCACTCACCAATGATAAAAAATTAGAGACTTCTATATGTTTTGCAAGGGGGAACACCACCGAAGGTAAACAGATATTCCACATTTCTTAACAAAAATCCACATTTAACCGATTTATGAACACATTTACATGAAATTATGTTAGATCTTTTTTAAAACGGCCCATAAAACAACCTGTGAGATTCCAGTACCATACATTTTTCTTTGCTGCATTTTAGGACCTCATACAGTAGGAGCTGACACAAACCAACCCCCATATTCACCACATCATGCCTGTCAGGTGTTGAGCCCTGTGACTTGTGATACCACGAGGCAGCTCTTACTCAACCTTATGGTGTTCCCGCCTATAAAATCCTACTGCCTGTCTCAAATAAGAACGTGCCCTGGTGTGTGATTAATGTGTGTATCAGTTTAACATAAGGGCCACCACGTCAGTGCATATTACTGCGTATGTAACATGCAGGATTTGCTCACATTGACGTGTGGGTCTCTGGGCATATGTTTGTATGTGTGCAGGGTGATGCAGCACCTTTGAAAAACCTTTCCAGAAGGTTGAGGAAGTGAGTCATCAAGACCATATTTTCAGCCCCTTTAACCAAAAACCATCAGTCTAGCTCATCACCAACGTAACGACCAGTCATGTGTTGTTGATGAAGCACTAGTGAAGAGTTATTCTGCTTTCTCAAAAAAATAAGTACTTCTGTGCAGACAGTCCTATTTAGCCTTCGCCAATATTACTCAGCTATATGTCCATTTTTTATTCCCATTTAATCTTTACAGAGTTTTAGTGCAGGAAGCTATTTCTAGTGGGTAAGTCATAGGGCAGGGCAAGGTAAGGTAAGTTTATTTTATATGCCACATTTGTGGAGCAAGACAATTCCAAGTCTGGCTTTCAAGGAAAAAAAGAAAAGAAAAAGAAGCTTATATTGCAGTTTCACAATGAGAACACACATAATTAAAGAGAGTAAATAACATTTAAAATAAAGGATTATGTAACAAACAAACTTATTGATAATATGACTTAAAAAACAAAGGAAAGTTGAAATCAAAGTTTAATAATGCTTAGGTAGCACAATCAAAAACCTCCCTAAATTTCAGTGGTTTGGCCGTTTTCAGGGAGTTTATTCCAGATCAGTGGAGTTTAAGAATTAAACACAGCTTCTCCACGTTTGGTTCTGTTCTGGCTATGCAGAGTTGACCAGAGCCAGATGACCTGAGAGGTCTGGGTGGTTGACATACTGACAACACGTCAATGTAATTTGATTCTATGCTAACCTATTTAATGATTCAAAGACTAATAGAAGTTCTCTGAGAAGCAGGGGGGCTGCATAATTACTTCAGAGCTGGAGTTTAAACCCTGGGCAGATTATCAGTCTGTTAAAGGGTGAAACAGAAGAACACTTACCGGTAAATAGGAGGGCAATGAAAAGAAAGCAGAGAAATGAACCAACACCAATTATTTTCTAGGATATAAATAGCTTAAAAGATGTTATGATATAATGCGTCAGTTTAACAAAACATTCACAATATTCATAGATTTTATTGATAACTAATACAAATAGAAATAATATATATAAGGGCCCTGATCTACCTAATATTTGTTTATATTTAAATTGAAGATAGAGAGATTTTGCCTGATCTGATTGCATTTCTATAATCGGTTCAATTTTCATAATGATGAGATCGATACAAAAAATGTGCAATGCTATCTTTTTTCTAAAGATATACACTATATTGCCAAAAGTATTTGCTCACCTGCCTTGACTCACATATGAGCTTAAGTGACATCCCGTTCCTAATCCATAGGGTTCAATATGACGTCGGTCCACCCTTTGCAGCTAGAACAGCTTCAACTCTTCTGGGAAGGCTGTCCACAAGGTTTAGGAGTGTGTTTATGGGAATTTTTGACCATTCTTCCAGAAGCGCATTTGTGAGGTCGCACACTGATGTTGGACGAGAAGGCCTGGCTCTCAGTCTCCGCTCTAATTCATCCCAAAGGTGTTCTATCGGGTTGAGGTCAGGACTCTGTGCAGGCCAGTCAAGTTCATCCACACCAGACTCTGTCATCCATGTCTTTATGGACCTTGCTTTGTGCACTGGTGCACAGTCATGTTGGAAGAGGAAGGGGCCAGCTCCAAACTGTTCCCACAAAGTTGGGAGCATGGAATTGTCCAAAATGTCTTGGTATGCTGAAGCATTCAGAGTTCCTTTCACTGGAACTAAGGGGCCAAGCCCAGCTCCTGAAAAACAACCCCACACCATAATCCCCCCTCCACCAAACTTTACACTTGGCACAATGCAGTCAGACAAGTACCGTTCTCCTGGCAACCGCCAAACCCAGACCCGTCCATCAGATTGCCAGATGGAGAAGCGCGATTCGTCACTCCAGAGAACGCGTCTCCACTGCTCTAGAGTCCAGTGGCGGCGTGCTTTACACCACCGCATCCGACGCTTTGCATTGCACTTGGTGATGTATGGCTTGGATGCAGCTGCTCGACCATGGAAACCCATTCCATGAAGCTCTCTGCGCACTGTTCTTGAGCTAATCTGAAGGCCACATGAAGTTTGGAGGTCTGTAGTGATTGACTCTGCAGAAAGTTGGCGACCTCTTCGCACTATGCGCTTCAGCATCCGCTGACCCCGCTCCGTCAGTTTACGTGGCCTACCACTTCGTGGCTGAGTTGCTGTCGTTCCCAAACACTTCCATTTTCTAATAATACAGCTGACAGTTGACTGTGGAATATTTAGGAGCGAGGAAATTTCACGACTGGATTTGTTGCACAGGTGGCATCCTATCACAGTTCCACGCTGGAATTCACTGAGCTCCTGAGAGCGACCCATTCTTTCACAAATGTTTGTAAAAACAGTCTGCATGCCTAGGTGCTTGAATTTATACACCTGTGGCCATGGAAGTGATTGGAACACCTGATTCCAATAATTTGGATGGGTGAGCAAATACTTTTGGCAATATAGTGTATATATCACTTGACGGATTTTAGTCTTAAATAAAATTATACAGCGGGGCAAAAAAGTATTTGGTCAGCCACCAAAAGTGCAAGTTCTTCCACTCAAAAAGATGAGAGAGGCCGGTAATTTTCATCATAGATATACCTCAACTATGAGAGACAAAATGAGAAAAAAAATCCAGAAAATCACATTGTCTGATTTTTAAAGAATTTATTTGCAAAATATGGTGGAAAATAAGTATTTGGTCAGTTACAAACAAGCAAGATTTCTGGCTCTCACAGACCTGTAACTTCTTCTATAAGAGGCTCCTCTGTCCTCCACTCGTTACCTTCATTAATGGCACCTGTTTGAACCCGTTATCAGTATAAAAGACACCTGTCCACAACCTCAAACAGTCACACTCTAAACTCCACCATGGCCAAAACTAGAGAGCTGTCAAAGGACACCCGAAACAAAATTATAGACCTGCACCAGGCTGGAAGTCTGAATCTGCAATAGGTAAACAGCTTGGTGTGAAGAAATCAACTGTGGGATCAATTATTAGAAAATGGAAAACATACAAGACCACTGATAATCTTCCTCAATCTGGGGCTCCACGCAAGATCTCACCCCGTGGGGTCAAAATGATCACAAGAACGGTGAGTAAAAATCCCAGAACCACACGGGGGGACCTAGTGAATGACCTGCAGAGAGCTGGGACCAAAGTAACAAAGGCTACCATCAGTAACACACTACGCCGCCAGGGACTCAAATCCTGCAGTGCCAGACGTGTCCCCCTGCTTAAGCCAGTACATGTCAAGGCCCGTCTCAAGTTTGCTAGAGAGCATTTGGATGATCCAGACGATGACTGGGAGAATATCATATGGTCAGATGAAACCACAATAGAACTTTTTGGTAAAAACTCTACTCGTGGTGTTTGGAGGAGAGAGAATGCTGAGTTGCATCCAAAGAACACCATACCTACAGTGAAGCATGGGGGTGGAAACATCATGCTTTGGGGCTGTTTTTCTGCTAAGGGACCAGGACGACTGATCCGTGTGAAGGAAAGAATGAATGGGGCCATATATCGTCAAATTTTGAGTGAAAACCTCCTTCCATCAGCAAGGGCATTGAAGATGAAACGTGGCTGGGTCTTTCAGCATGACAATGATCCCAAACACACTGCCCGGGTAACGAAGGAGTGGCTTCGTAAGAAGCATTTCAAGGTCCTGGAGTGGCCTAGCCAGTCTCCAGATCTCAACCCCATAGAAAATCTTTGGAGGGAGTTGAAAGTCCGTGTTGCCCAGCGACAGCCCCAGAACATCACTGCTCTAGAGGAGATCTGCATGGAGGAATGGGCCAAAATACCAGCAACAGTGTGTGAAAACCTTGTGAAGACTTACAGAAAACGTTTGATCTCTGAACAAAATATTGAGATGAACTTTTGTTATTGACCAAATACTTATTTTCCACCATATTTTGCAAATAAATTCTTTAAAAATCAGACAATGTGATTTTCTGGATTTTCTTTTCCCATTTTGTCTCTCATAGTTGAGGTATATCTATGATGAAAATTACCGGCCTCTCTCATCTTTTTAAGTGGGAGAACTTGCACTATTGGTGGCTGACTAAATACTTTTTTGCCCCACTGTGGTTCAAATCAAGCAAAATGGTTGGCTAAAGTTAGCATGTTTATTTTTCAGTTTAGCTTCTAACATATTGAAAAGTCAATTTCCAAATAATTGTGTCTCACTAAGTTTACAGAGAGAGAAGTTACCCTGCTTTGATATACGTGGAAGGCTGGCTTCCATATATTGCATTGAAATTGATATGTTGATATTATAATAAGATAAGATAAGATAATCCTTTATTTGTCCCACAGTGGGGAAATTGCAGTGTTGCATCACAGTACAGTAGGAAAAAAGAAGAAGAAGAATACAAAGTATATATATATATATATATATATATATATATATATATATATATATACACACATTAAGTATATACAGACAGACAAGGCAACACTGGTATAAAGTGACAACAGTAAAGTTCTGTGCAAATGATTGATTGTATTAAATTATTGCAGATTTAAATAGGTACGAGTGATGTATACAGTAGATATGCAATAATAACAGGTAAAGTGACGGTGGACATATGGTTGATACGGAGCTAGCATTGTTGGTTGTACAGTCTGACAGCAGCGGGAAGAAAGGATCTGCGGAATCTCTCCTTTATACAGCGAGGGTGTATCAGTCTTTCACTGAAGCTGCTCTCCAGAGCAGAGAGAGTGTCCTTCAGGGGGTGGTACTCATGGTCCAGCATAGACATGAGTTTGGACAGGGCCCTCCTGTCCCCCACCTGCTGTACACAGTCCAGAGGACAGCCCAGGACTGAGCTGGACCTCTTGATGATCTTGTCTAGTTTTTTTCTGCCCCTCTCCGTAATGCTGTTTGCAATAAATCCTTATTGTCATTATCATCATAACAAAATTTGGCCTTCGTTTCGTGTGAACATATCACATTTTTAATCTCAGAGCTTTTTCAGCAATACAAAGTAGCTTTATGATACAGAGGTTTTCTTCCCATCATGTACTGTATATCTGGGATTTTTTTTGTTGTTGTTGTTTTTATATATAGACTGGAAATATTCAACTAGTCCCCAGTTCAAAATTAATCTACTTAAACAGTCTTTTTATTTCATTATTTGGACATTTCTTGCCAGTTTCCTCCTTCCTAACCCCCTGCTTTACCATCCTTCGCTTTTTTTCTCTTATCCTAATTTATACTGCTTGACCTTCGCTTTAACTTGTGACTGCATGCCTCCTCCCTTTCTCTGATTTCATCCTATGTCAAACGTGTACAACATAGTATAAACTATATATAAAAATGTTCTCTACATAAACATTAACAAAAACATCAAGGTGGACGACTACTAAGCCAAAATGATTTTGGTCTTCCATTTTTTTCCAGTGGCGTTTATTAAAAAAGTTTTCCGCACATCAGTAGCACACTTTTAGATGCTCTCCATTTATTTTCTATTTGTTCCTATATAACTGAAATGTGCCCAACATTACCTGCGGTCTGACTTGAACTTGTGTCAGTGGAAAATTTATTTTAATGGATATGACGTTAGACCGGGTTTCAGATTGACTTAATTAATTTAGACCTAATCAGATCAATTAAATCTCTAGAGTGGTAAGTGGACCACTAACAAGCCTTGTTCTTCCCTTGTATCCTCTTATCCCCAGATTATCTGCACTGAGATAAGATTTCCGGCGTGACGCTGTAGTCTGCTTGCTCTTTATGGTTGCTGATCACAATAACAACATGTTCCACTGGTTTAGATACTGTACTAAAGAGGCATCAACAAAATTATGAAAAAAAAAAAAAAGCTCCACTTTGTTTACTGTTTCATTTGAAATGAAAGCTGATACTTTTGAATTTACTGTAGATAAATAATAGACAATAAATTATTTTTGGATTTCACTGTTACTACTCTTACTGTAATGTTTTAGTATCTCTCATAAAACCATTAGTGAAAACATTAAATCAGTTTTATGCAAACCTAAACAGTTAATGTGCATTTTAAGCAATCTAAAATATTGATGTCCAGACCACTGACCACAGACACAGGAAACTTCAGAGAGCCCAAGGCTGTGTCCGAACATCCTCCCTAACCCCTAAATACCTCAATCACTATATCAAATGGGAAATATATAGTGGACTTAATAGTGAACTCAGTTAACTGACTGATCGGACAGATGATCACTACTTTTTGCTCTCCATTGGTCACATGGCTCCACCTCCCCACACGGTGCCTGCGTCATCTTTATTATCCGTTGTGGCGGTCGCTACTCGACAGCTGGCCACTGTGAAAAGAAATCCCATAATGCTTTGCGAGGAGAGCTCTCCTCACAAAGCATTCTGGGATATATCTGCTCGTCTAGTGACCATGGATGATTGCTACTATAGAGGTGCATTGTGGGAAATTTCTAGTCCACTACTTTTTCCTCCACTAGACGTTGGGACACTCAACTAAAATGGCATAACCACTATATAGTGCCCTATATAGTGATTAGGGTGGACATTCAGACACAGTCCAAGTGTCTTAGGAAGCCTGTCCCCTAGAATCAGAAATGTGGAATTTATCATTTTCTGTGGGCCCCTCCATCAAGGTCCTCAAATTGCGCTTAGTTTGATTGTGTGGCCAAATGGGAAAGGAACACTTAATAAGGTTTGAAATCCCTCCAATGTGTTAAGGTGGTGATTCATTGGAGGAGAGTTTGAGGGGCTCAAATAAAACGATTTCACAGGTTAGCTGAAAGCAGCCTTAACGTGTGGATAAAGAACTGCATTGTCATGGTGATAGTAAGAGCTATTGAGCAAGTCTTTGATTCCTTTTTTTTCATGTTGCATGCCCATTATCCTTTAAAGGAATAGTACACCCAAAACATGATTAGCCTTCATTTTCTACTCACCCCCATGCTGAACAACACTCTGGAGTACTTTTTTGATATCTCAAATGCATCTGGAGATCTGGGAGGCTTCTTGCTGTCTGCTGACATTCAAATAATGGAGGTGCCCAGCGCCCGAGGCAGAAAGGTCCATAAAAGTCCACAAAAAACGTTTCAATATTCCTCCATACTGCTCGTCCAATGTATTCCAAGTTTCCTGAGTGGTTAGCATCCAGAATTTACTCGAAACGAAATAATTTAGAATGTTTTTAGAGCATAAACAGTAGTGTATAGGATTTCCTGAAAGCGCGCACATGCGCGTTCACGACGCTACGGAAGCCGGCAGACCAAACCAGCGCATTCAGCTCGGCAAAGAACTCATGCTCTTCCTCAACACTGAAGTCCTCAGACATTTTTCTTTCGTTGTTTCTTTCTTTGCACAGGTAAATGGCACATTTCTTCTTCTACGCTTGCATTATTGGAAGAGCAGACGCTGAATGCGCACTTTCATCTGGTTTGGTCTGCCGGCTTCCGTAGCGTCGTGATCGCGCATGTGCGCGCTTTCAGGAAATCCTATACACTACTGTTTATGCTCTAAAAACCTTCTAAATGACTTTGTTTCGAGTAAATTCTGGATGCTACCCACTCAGGACACTTGGAATACATTGGACGACCAGTATGGAGGAATATTGACACATTTTTTGTGGACTTTTATGGACCTTTCTGTCTCGGTCACCATAGACCTCCATTATTTGAATGTCAGCAGACAGCAAGAAGCCTCCCAGATCTCCAGATGCATTTGAGATATCAAAAAAGTACTCCAGGGTGTTGTTCAGCATGGGGGTGAGTAGAAAATGAAGGCTAATCATGTTTTGGGTGTACTATTCCTTTAATCAGTAGCAGGTGCTGTAATACTCACATTTGTAATTGAACCTTCCAAGTGCTTTTTTTAAATACCAAGATTACAAATATTTTATTTGCTGAGAAAAGCTTATTTACATTTTGTTTGTTTTTAGAACCAATTTCCGCTTTCGTCAGTGTTTCTGCTTTAAGATGTAGCAATTTTTAAAGTTAGGCCCCCTTTTTTCTAATGAAAAGAAAAAACGTCTGACTACATCTTGTAAAAAAATAAAGAGGTTTTATTAAATTGGAACGCGGCATCTTTCAGGACACTAAGGACAGAGCAGGGCAGCAAGTCTGCTGTTCCACTTTAGAAATACGTACATCACTTAAAATCAATAACACTGCAACTGTTTTGTTTGATGTATGGTTTTATGTCTTTTCTTAAGCATATTATAACTGTAACAATCGTGTTTCCATGTTTGTCAAATACAAGGCTATATCAGCTTTCAGAGAAAACTTAAAACCTTAGCCAGGGTCATGTTGTTAAGTATAGTTTTCTCAGAATTTGTGCTAAACCTTTTTCACAGATGGAGATTAAACTCTGCTGTTTCCCTCAAATGTGCGAAATTCTCTTTAAATTAGAAAAAAACTTTTTAATCCTCAGGATTAAATCATCTTTAACATCCATAGATACATCTGGGTAAGTATGTATATCTGAATTAATTTCTTTGAATCATGTCTAAGGGATAAGAAAAAAAATCATTTTTTTCCCTCACACTCCTTTCTATGAACCTGTTTACAAATGAGGGACATTTAAAAAAAAAAGGCTTAATGCTCTACTTTTTTTGTGGTGGAGCTTGACGGAGCTTTTAAAATCCACAACATTTATAAGAACGAGTTACAGTGAAGTGTTGTGTAATGGGCCATGGGGCATATGGCGCCCTCTTTTCTCACTAGATTTGCTCTAAATCTCCCTTGAGTCTCATTTTGTTCAACAACTGCTTACATTTTTTTTGTTCTGCAAAAACAAACAAACCAAAAAAAAAACAGGGTTCTGTATTATCAGAGCTGTAACCCAACTTTTCTCCACAGAAGTCGCTTTTATACCCATCAACTCTGAAACACACAGCTGAGCCATCTGGCCCACACACACATTCATGGAAACTGCTGAGCACGACTAAAGCTGTGAGCACGTTGGAACTTGATAAGTGGCGCTTTAGCCAAATAGAGGAATAATGAGAAAAAGAAATGTATAACAGGCTGGCCTGGTGGGACAATGTGTTTGTGAGAGTGCTTAACAAAATCAAACGGCTGTGATACACTGAGCAGAGTTGACTGTGGCACGCATGCATATCTGTAAAATTTTTGTCTTATGTAAAATTTTGATCCGTCTTACATACATACCTTTTGTTAATGACTATTAATAAAAATGATTCTTAATTAAAACAAGATTATTAAACATTAGAAGAGGATAATTTTGGCTTCTCAAATGTGCATTAGAAGCAAGCCTAAAATTGAAGCCCCAGGGGATCTGACCATACCCACTTGCATGATTATTAGCATCATATCAGTACCACTTGTCCAGTCAGGATCCTTAGGCTTTCTATTCTGTTTATGATTTTATAATTTCCCTGTTTTTTTTTTGTATTGTAACAGGTTCCGTTTTATATATTTTTTTTATTTTGTAGTTATTTAGTTCCTTGTGCTGTCTTAAATAACCACCTCTTGGTGAAATATCTCAGTGTCTTAGTTCAGCTTTCCCTGTTAATTAGTCTTCCTCCCTCAGCTGCCCTGCCTTTAGTCTGCTACACCTTTACTCTGATTGGCTCCTCTGATTAATTTGTGTCCTTCTCCAGCACTAACTTTTTCATCACCAGATACTTTTGATATATTGCTGCACTTTACCTTGACTAGCTCTTTGGCTGTCTAGGTCATATTCTCGCTGTGCCTCCCTGTAACTTTAGTCTTTCTTTTAACTCTGCTGCTCCAGAGTTCCTATTTGCACTTTGGTCCAGCTTTGAACTAACAATACACTGTAAATGGCTTTAGGTGTTACGGTTTTCCGCTTGTGGACTTCTGTTTGAGTTTCTTTTTAAGTTCTCAGTACAACTTTGATTTATGTTATTTTGAGCTTTTTTCTCATTGGTTTCTTTTCCATTTTTCTGTTATATTTATGCAGTCTTGTATTTTTTGAGTTGCCCTCTGATGCACTGTGTGTCAGTCTCCTTCTCCTAGCTCCCTTTTTAAATTCTTCTGCCACACCTGCTCCCAATCTGCCAATTAGCCTCTTCTTTGTTCAATCTCCCATTTATACCTCTTCTTCAGTTATTGTGTGCTGGTTCCTCATTGTTTCTGAGTTCCCTGAGTGTTTTCCCTGATGCTTCCTGGATTTTGGTTCTTTGTTTGTGAACTTTTGCTTATGTTTCCTTTTGATCACAATTAAATCTGCAAAACTCATCTCTGCCTCCTTCCATCTTTGCAGTTGGGTCCTCAGCCAACCTCAACCCCCACTCTGACATTAGGTTCATAATAGTGGAACAAGATTAGATTTATAGCAAGTTCTACAGTTGGAAATACTTACAAATTTAAATACAAAAATAATGTTAAAGTTGCAGAAAATCATATTGTTTTAAGTGTTGAATTATCAGGTCTCAGTTGGACGTTGGTGCAAATGTTAGCAACTGTAGTATTATGAAATGCTTAATTTTCTGTTTTTGTTTAAAAATATGTTCATGAAGAATTATTGAGCTCTTTATTCCTCTCTATAGTTACATTATTCTGCACATTCTTCAAAGAGAACATTACACCACACTGCAAATAGGCAGATGCACGCTGAGGATATAGTTGTTTAAACATAAACACACAAGAAAACACAGGAAACAGGAGGGCAGCCACAAGACACTCCAGCTATGATTAAGCATCAACCAGAAGTTTAAATAAGCCTGGGATGATATGAGCAAAATTAAACATCATTTATTAGAGTTAATGGTATATTCAGCGGCTGGGGAGAACTTACCTGTGACATACAAATCACCTGACAATTGTGGGGGAAAAATGTCTATCAAGCCAAGCAAATAAACAATAATAAGACTGAGACTTAAAAACTATTCAGACAATGTATTTGATTAGAAAAAAATTATTTTGGCAGAAAAATCTATCTTTGAAAAAACAATAGATTGCACCTTCCAGTGTTGGAAAAGTTCTCTTTCTACGTGAACTAGTTCAAAGTTCAGTTTACACATTTTAAAATGAACTAGTTCAGTTCATAGTTCATAATTCAAAATGTTGAACTAAGTTCACAGTTCCAAAAAATTAACTAGTTCATAGTTCTTTTTTTTTTTTTTTTTCATATATTGCTCAATTACACCATAGCCTACTGTAGAACCACAGACAGCAATTATTTTATCAGTTGTAACTCTGAAACTGTGCTTCGATTTCATCTTCATATCCAGTTTTGAATCCTTATCCAACCAGGGTTTACATTAGCATTGAGGGGACAGCATTTCCCCATTGTTACTTTAATGCTTTGTTGCTGTTCCTTCACTTCACACTAGTAGCAGCTGCAGCTTTCACCCCTACAGTAAATTCTCAAAAAC
Source organism: Cyprinodon tularosa (assembly GCF_016077235.1). Taxonomy (NCBI): domain Eukaryota; kingdom Metazoa; phylum Chordata; class Actinopteri; order Cyprinodontiformes; family Cyprinodontidae; genus Cyprinodon; species Cyprinodon tularosa. The sequence continues at coordinate 473,873 of NW_024038982.1, read as the reverse complement.
ATCAGGAAAAATGTGCTGCTTGAATAATCTTTTTTATGAGGAATTATTAAAAGAAAAACAGTGTTTTTTTTTTGTTTTTTTTTATTTTAATAATTTTTTTCTATTTGAAATTCCATTTCAGTTCATACTAAAAAGGAATACTGGAATCCTGGAAAATTATACCAGGCAGGTTTAACAAACAAGTTACATGAATAGTAAAACCCTCAAGAACATTTTACTAACACAAACTGAGGGACCAGGCTGAGGTAGGAATTTAAGGTTACTGAAGTGCGGATTTTTTTACTGAAAGCCGGCGGGCAAAGTTTGCAGAGAAATGTTAGATTGTTGCCATCATGCTCACCGACCACCTGGTCATAAACCTGTTTTAAGTGATCATACTGCTGCTTTGTTGCATCCACGGTCCCCTCCATGCTGCTGTGGCTTCCCCGCTGCATTTTGTTTTGATGACGCACGCGGCTGTAGGCTACGACGCTGGTAGCTGGTGTTGCCAGATTAGGTGTTTTTCCCGCTACATATTAAGGCCTGTTTATGGTGTGATTTAGCCAGGGTTTCGCCTGGAGGGCTCTATAGAAATCTGGCAACCTATTGAACGGAGCTGAACTGAGAGAGCATGCCGTTCACAGACACCAGAATGAACGAGTTAACAATAACGTTCATCAGGCAGTAATACAGTACGTTCAGTTCACGTTCGCTCAAAATATGAACGAGTTCATGAACTTTCATTCAATGAACGCGTTCAGGCACAACACTGGCACCTTCAATGGCATTTCCAGTCCAGTGCTTTTAAGTACAGCTATGTCAGTTTTGCTGTTTTTCATGTGCATAACCAAATTAAACCATAACTTTCAGTTGATGGTATGTCTGCATAAAAAGGCAAGAAATCAACTCTGGTCCTAGATGACATCAAGAAACTTATTCTTGTTATAAATAACACAAACATTAACAAATAAGATTGATTTTCCCCATAGATCCATATATAATACCCCATTAAACTTTGGGATAATTGCATTAAAAGTGCTCCTATATTAGAAATACTTACAAACTGAGGTTTGCAAACATTTAGCCTATGCTAATGTCTTTATTTGTATAATCTTTTTACTATTCTTAATTTTAAAGTAAAAATGTTTCAATCAAGTCGAGACTCAAAAATAAGAAAAATAGCATTTTAGCATAAGCCTCTGATTGATTGATTTGAAATTGTTTCAGGTTTCTACAATGATGCTGTAACAGTTGTCAGTTATCCTGATAGACAAGTATTTTCATTCATTTTCATTATAGGATTTGCTGTCACAGCAGCCAGCTGTCACCATAGGAGACAAATAAGAGGAGTTGACAAAGCTGAGTTCACTATAAAGTCCACTATGTAGTCCTCGCTCTATATAGTGATGGAGGGATTGAGGGGTTAGAGCGGACGTTCGGACACAGTAAGCTTGTATGAGTTATGAGAACAGCAACTTTTAAACTGAGCATGCAAGGGGATAAATGGGATCCTGCATGCTCTCATATCATGAGACAGCACAACATAAGACAGCTTTTACTTTGATGGGAATGGTGTTAAAATTTGATATTTTATGCTATTAGATCTTACTCAATCCTTATTTACATGGTTACCTAGACTGTGATCTCCAGGCCTTTAGCTGCATAATCTAGTAGGTCAGTGAAGACACGTTTTTTTTTTTTTTTTTTTGACACAGGAATAAACAGTAGGAAAAAAAATGAAAAGAATGTCACCACATGCACAGGAAACCATGGTTTCCTAATTTCTCGACATGTGCCTTTTTGCACATGGAAGAAAGAACACAACCATCTGTAGATGCAGACACCCTAAGCAAGTGTAGCAGCTTCTATAATGAGTGTATCATCCTGTCGCTTGCTGGACCTCAAATAACCTCTCTCATTTTGTCAAGACATGCACTAAACCTCAGCTCATCTTCTTATCTCTTGTAATTACATTTCAGCATTGGCTTAATGCCGCAGAAGGTTCATGTTCAGCTTTTTTTCAGCGCTGTTCTTCTTGTGTCCTAAACTGCCATTTTGTCTTATGGGGGTTGATGTTACCTAAGATGACCTATTAAAGTCTAAAATTAAAGACTAAAGGATTTCAAATTTATCTTCAGCTATTTACATAATTGGAGTACTTTTCTATCCAGAAAAAGAATTCTTTTGGAATTGTTCTTTGAAGGTAAATGTAAGATAGAAAAAAAAAAAATCCTGATCTTTAATCCTCTCATCTCTCATCTGTATTTCTAATGTCAGCATTTTAATATTAATCTGTATGAATAAGCAGGGATTTAATTTGAGAGCTTTTGCTCATTATTTGCTCTGGTTTCATAACCTAGTCTTTTGGGGTTTTTTTCTGCTGTGCTATGATGACCCACCCTCATCTGGCCTGACCCAGGTTCTTTGCGTTTATCCATCAGATGCCAGATAAACACAGCCTGTTTTTATGATAACAATGAAAACTTTGGTATTAGGATGACAATTACATAACACAATTATGGCCATTGCTGTGGCAAATCCATATATAAGCTCAAGACCTTGTGAATTCAGAAAATAACAATTTCATAATGTGGATTGAGTCATTATGTCTAATGTCAGTGCTATCCTTTTGAAACAGTGGAATCTAGGTCTGATGAAACTGAAGTCTATGGTACCACGGACATCATTTTGTGGAAAAATATGTTTTTGATGGCCTTAATGTGTGATGCATGATCTTTGTAATGACTGGTTTAATTACTCATTCCATTCACCGTTCTAACTCTGTCCAGTTGCTCATCACTTCTCATCTGATTCACCCGCTCCTGCCTCTATTTAAGGTGCTTCCATCCAGTAATCAGGGCCAGATTTTGTTTGTGCTCTCTAGCCAGTGACGAGTTGCTTTTGATTTCCTGATCCTGTTCTTCCTCTCAAACACTGAGCCTGCCTGCTTCCATCTGATCTTAGTGGTAAGAGTGTTTTTAGCATTACCTGAGTTTTTCTGATTACCTGATCCTGAACTGTTCTATCTCTTAGCCAATAAGCCTGCCTATTCCCATCTGAATGGTTTGCCTAAGCTTTCTTTGGACTCCTGGATCTCTGACCCTGCCTGTTCCTGTCCTGATCTATTTCCCTGACCTGGCTTCAGATTTCCAGAATCTCTGAGCCTGCCCCACTTCTGTTTTTATCTGTTTGCCTGATCCGTCTTGGGTCTCCTTCTTGTTCTCTAGGGCTGCAGCATCTGGGACACTCTCGGAGGCACCCGCCGCATCTTGTGGGCAGCCCTCCGGCTGGAATCAACCTTCTTCTCTGGGCATGGAGTGAACCTATAAACCAGGTTGGTGACTCAAGTTCATAATCTTCCTCTGTTAGATTTACGTGGTCACTAACCTGTGTTCCTTCCTGCAGAGTTACCTGTCGCAGACACCCTAGCCGCTGTTACTCCGATCCGCTGGTTTTAAATGAACGCCTTTTGAATAATGTTTGTCTTGCCTCAAATACTGGGTCCTTCTGTTCGAATCAGGACATAATGTCACATTTGGGTCTGCCCTAATTCATGGTTATGTTATGTAATATTTCAGTTTGGAAAAATTGATCCTGCAAAACTACTGACCCATTTCAACCTCTGCTTCATCAGTAAAAGTATTGAGTTTCAATGCCTTCTCAACAATGACCAGCCCTTTAAAGTCTTTGCTGGTTTCCATGCCAACCACATTACAGAGACTGTCCAGGTTAAGGTGTTCAATGAAATTAGCATAAATTCAGACTCTAAAAGAAACATAATGCTAGTATTTTTGGACCTTAATCAGTGTTTGATACTGTTGATCACTCAATGTTACAGGGCGTCTCAAAAACAGGGTCGGCCTTTCTTGTACTGCTCTGGACTGGTATAAATCCCACCTGAAGGACAGGGGATTTTATGTGTCAGTAGGGAACTTCAGAACAGACACCAGAAAATTCCCACAAATAAAGAACTCAACAACCAGTTAAGGTCAGGTGACATTTTTAATTATAATCTCTTACTTTAAACAGAATTTATCACTGAAATAAAATGAAGTGTTCATGCATCCATTTTAAGTAAAAAAAAAAAATTAATTCTAAAGTGTTTTTGAAGTAGAGAACAATAATCTTTCAGTTTGGTATCAAGACAATTTCCTGATTCACATATTTTATAAAACACCTGAACTGACCGGTTTGTTTTTTATTTTTATTTTTTATGGCTTAATGATGGACGTGGGCTTTAGGCTGCCCTACAAGACTTTTAAAACTGGGTTTGAATGGCGACAAGGCCATTCTCAAGCACATATAAAGGTGCCCATTTGTGAGCCTGGATCAAGATTTATTGTTTATTATGGTCATGGTGGGGAATCCTGCTTCACAGAAATAGGTTGACTCAAACATACTCAAAATGTGCAGGTTCATCTTTCATCTCGTCATTTCACTTTTCTGTCACCAGTTCACCGCAGTTCTTACAGCAGTCCACACTTTCTCTCCTCTCTTTTGCTCATCGTCTTCTCCATATTTCCCATTGCCAGGCTTGCCACAGGTTTGCCGGCTGTGTCTAAAAGTGGCTTGCAGCAGCAACCCTGGCTGACAGCAGCTCATTGGCTCATTTGCATCACATGTAGCCTGGTCCAGGATGCTCTGGAGGGATTTACCAAGTTAGCAGGAGAAGCTGTGCAAATCAAGTAAGAAACTGTTGTCGGACAACATGCTGTAATTTATAAATGTTTTAAATCAGGTCAGGTCCAGATTAGCCAGCAGGTGGGTCCGGACCCTGGTCTGCTAATCCGTGACCTCTGATCTACACTCTCCCCTTAGCTCGGTTAATACTGGAAATAACCAGATCGGTAAACATAACTATTCAGACAACACACATCACCCATAACATCACAATGTCACCAGGTGACTATGGACCCATCAAAGGGTTGGGTGCTCAGAACTCAGAACAGATCAATACATGGAGGTGCCATAATTTTCTTCAACTGAATAACTGCAAAACTGAGGTCATCATTTTTGGACCGAAAGTTTTTTTGGCCAAAATCTTGGTGGCATGATGGACTCCAGCTTTCTATTTATTTATTTTTTTGTTATTTCACTGTCACAAGTACAGAGCAATGAAATGAACTCTCTGCATTTAACCCAGCCCCTCGGGGAGCAGTGTGGGGTTAAGGGTCTTTGCTCAGGGACCCAGAGTGGCAGTCTGTGGGACTGGGGTTTGAACTCAGAACCTCTGGATTCCAAGCGCAATGGTCTAACCAATAGGCCACCACTACCCCCAAATGTTAATACTCTGACCTGAACCTTAAGTGACACATAAAGAAAGTTATTATGTCAGCCTTTAATCACCTGAAGAAAATTTCCAAGATAAAAGGACTAATGTCCAAGCAGGATCTAGAAAAACTCATTCATACATTCATCTTTAGTAGAATTGACTACTGCAAGAGTGTCTTCATAGGCTTGCCTAATAAGTCCATCAGACCGCTGCAGCTGATATGAAACGCTGCTGCCTTTGTTCTCACTACAACTAAGTAGAGTGTTTAAACCGCCGTTCTGAAGTCCTTACACAAGCTCCCTGTATCTCAGAGAATAGACTTTAAAATCCTTCTATTAAGTCTATATCACCGAATTGATCAGGACCTCAATATATAACAGATTTTTTGTCAGTGCCTCAACCTTACAGACCACTCAGGTCTTCTATTTCAAGCCTACTCTGTACACCCAGAACTAGAACTAAACATGGAGAAGCAGCATTCAGTTCCTATGATCCACTAGAAGACTGTAAAAGTACTAAAAGCCTGAGATTGTTAAGTCAAAATTTGTTTAGAGCTGCACCTGACTGTTGAAATTAAAACTGTTAACTGAAGTATTATTCATTAAGATTGTGATCCTAATGTTTTATTTGTTTTGCTACCTGCTTTTATTCTGCTTTTATTTATCTTTTATTTTCATGTAAAACACTGTGAATTGTCCTTGTATCGAATTGTGCTATACAAATAAACTTGTCTTGCCTTAGATTTAATCACTGCACTTATCCACTACAGGCAGGCAAGGTCTTAAACGGCATCAATTCTAATCTGGTTCCATATCTCATTAAACTTGCTTGTGTCTGCTTTAGCAGTCTTTCCAAAAGACAAAGAACAATTGCAAATGTGTACTATGTGTCTCTTTTCTGTAAGCTGTACTGCCTAGAGTATTTTTTTAATGCATTCTGTTGTGATGCATTTTCTTTCCTCTGTCTGTACTAAGATTCAAGGGTGCGTAATCAGGCGTGTCAGAAATTCTGGACAGTTTAGTTTTTACAAAATTGTCTGAGTCAAGAGTCAGGGACAGAAACACCACAATGTGCTGAAAACACCATCAGTGTCAATGTCGTTCTAAAAAAAAGCTTGTTTTTTTTCTCCTCAGATGGCTGTGACCATGAGCTTTGTGCTAAAAAGGAAAATAAGAACACATTCTATCTTGTGAGACTTTAATAATGATATAAGCTTTTCACAGCTTTATTTTCTTTTTCATTTTTCAGTGCCTTCCAAACTTATGTTTGCCCCATAAGGATGAGCAATCCATTAAGTTAAACTTCTGTTGCAGCAGCGTAATTTCAACTGACAACTCTTTATTAGGGTACATCAATTCAGTAGAGGAAAAAGCATTCTAGTGTATGTTAACAAATAATAATCTGTATGCAATCTCTTATGCAATATTCTAATCATCTAATCGGAGTGAAATGTCTAATTAATAACCCTTTACGTTTTGTATACCTGTGATATTGCACTACATCACAAAGAGGCATGTTCACTTAGGTACTTGCCGCTGGGCTAAATGAGAAAAGTTATCTCTGAAAGTAAAAAAAACCCTAACATGCTCTCTTATTGCAAACTTAAAGGAAAATTCCGGTTTTTAACACTTTTAGCCCATTTTCTGTAGTGTCCAGGATGAAATCGAATGATCGACACCAAAATTTTGACGATTGGTCCTGTCTCTGCTATTTGGCTCATGCAGAATCCCCCCCTGGCTGCTTCAGAATGGCTTCCATAGTGCATGTCCGATAATGTCCTTAAAACAACCTTAAACGTTCTTTTTTTAAAATATGCTACTCACCGGGTCGTCAGCGCTGTTCAATGATGTTCCAAATACATACATCACAACCGCTTATAAACTTCCGCTTCCCGTTCGAATCTGAAGCGTTGCACACTCCAGACCACTAGTTGGCGACGGTATCCTCTACCGTCAAACTCAAAGTCCAATATTTCCTCCTCAAGAATCCACCTTTCGTATTCCATTTTCGGAGTTTTTTAAAGTGTTTAACAGAGACGTTAGCACCTCGACGTCGGAGTACACAGAGTGAAGCAGAAACACTTGGGCCTTGCGAAAAGACTACAACTAAGCGTAAACAGGCCCCATTTCCGTTTCCGGTGGCGGAGGGATATTGACTATTCCAACAGAACTCAATGGGATTTACAAAATGCTAAATAAAACACTACAGGAACGTTTTTTCTTTACGAAACTTTTTTTGGAACGTCATTGAACAGCGCTGACGACCCGGTGAGTAGAATATTTTAAAAAAAGAACGTTTAAGGTTGTTTTAAGGACATTATCGGACATGCACTATGGAAGCCATTCTGAAGCAGCCAGGATTCTGCATGAGCCAAATAGCATGAGCCAAATAGCAGAGACGGGACCAATTGTCAAAATTTTGGTGTCGATCATTCGATTTCATCCTGGACACTACAGAAAATGGGCTAAAAGTGTTAAAAACCAGAATTTTCCTTTAAGCACAAAAAATGACACTAATCACACTACATGGTGTTTCAATTTAAGCTTTGGTCAAAGCCCAAAATTTATCTTTTGGATAATATATACTACAGATGAGTTTCAAATATAGATTATGAATACTGTATGCTAAAAAATGTAGAGAAGTATCTGTCATATTGTGGGACTCGCAACTTCTTGAATTGCTCTTAGAGACATGCTCTTGTATCATACTGCCATGATCCTGGTGCTGATGGTTGGCTTTTTCCATCTGCTCCTGCTCACCTGCCTAATTGGCTCTGCTGCTGATTATTGCTGATCTGATTCACCTGGTCCCCACAGCCAATGGCGTAACTATCGGTAAGCAGAGACTGCAGTTTCTTAGGGGCTCCGTCACTGACATGTGGTTGGCTCCCAACATAATTGTGGACTAGGACCTCTCTTTGCAGATGTAATGGTGCGAAAATTTCTTTTAAAACTACCCGATATTAAGTGTACTGACCAGACCATATTTATACCTCAACACATGCCAACATGATGTTGAGCCGTTTAAACACGACACCAATAGCAAAGCAGACAGTGGTACTTTTAATTACTATGTTAATATCTGCGTATATTTCATTAGACGGTTGGTAAAAAATACGCTCAAATAATATGTTTCAAACTGCAATAAAGATCTTAAAAGAACGATGTATCTGAGTATTTTATTTTTTACAATACGACTTGGAATTATGGGTAATCCAGAGAGTAGATTGGAACCATAACCATTAGGTACAATGTGTTAGGGACGATGGATACAAAAAAGAGGTACTTAAGCGGATTTTAGAAAAGAAAAACCAAAAAAGAGCTGCTGGAAGAACGGAAAAAAACTTCCCAAAAATAAACACGTTCTTTCCAAGAACCGAAGGGGGAGAGGTGGACGTTGCTGCTGCTACAGCGAGTAAAGATTGCGACTAGGAGATGAACGGAGAGAGTGTGGGTGAGGAGGGGGGCTGTGAAGCTGAAGGTAGGCTGATAAGACTCATTTTACAGCAGAATATAATAAAGTATATCCATGTCTAGTGAAGGCGAGAAGGATGAAATGATGAGGTGTGTATGTATGGAGCACGTCTCGGATCTGTTTGACCTTGGCTTGGATTCTCCCAGAATACCTTTTCGGCTCTCAGGTCACCTGGTTTCTGAAACTGTTCTGGACTGGATTTTGGCTATGAATTATGCCTAATGGACACTGATGCTTGCTTTGTGTCGGCTGGCACCAGCTTCCCCACACTCTGTGCTCTAAAGTGGTAACAATCTCCCCCGGGTTTATACTCTCTCAGAGTCGGACTGAGCTCTCAGGTCAGTGACCTTTTGTAGTCTTTTTCCGCTCATCGTTTTTGTCAGTGACCTGAGTTTCCTGTCTCCGTCGCTCCCTTTTTTAAAATTTTTCAATAAACTTGTTTAAAACATTCCGTTTTTCCGCTGAATATTGGGTCCAAGGTTCAGCGCCTGGAGCCTTAACACATACTGACAAATGGAGCCTGGCCATATTTTCAGTTTGGAAGAGCTGCACATCCAAACTGCCACGTCATCCGGATCTACCTTTGCCAATCTTCTGCTGCTTCCCAAGCCTCCTCAACAGGCATTAACATCCAAGTCAGTTCTTTATGACTTCCTGCCTCCAAACAAATACAACCAACCTCTGCTCCCTTCACCAACCTGGTCTACATTCTTCGGTGTCCAGGGCCATGGGGGAAGATGTCTCCATTCTCATAAATCTGCTAGTTGCTAATAGTATTGTGCCTTTAATGCAAATTAAAGGCATAATGTTTCTAAGATTTTCATGGGGATAATATACCATTGCAGAAAATAGATCAAAGTATTTTTTTACCTAAATTTGGGGAAAGATGTTCTGTAGAACAATAAAGATAGCGATTTGATTAGGTGCTCTCTGTGACAAAAACTTATGGGAAAGATTAATACAGAACATTGGGATGAATGCCCTCCAAGAGTTCATGCATCTCAAATTGACAACCCTTATTGGCTTGATTAAGTTAATTAATTACAAAAGTTTTAAAAAAGCAAAAATAACTATTTCAGTATTATATAAGCACAAGAAAAGTGGCTAAGTAATTTTTCAAGAGTAAAAGTATTTTCCTTGAAAACAGTTGCTTTGTTTTACTCGATTCTGAGTTGAAGATAGGTGATATTTAAATGTTCAGAGCAATTAATAGAAAGGATTGAGTCTAAGTAAAAGATTACGTTTTCTCTGCCATATTGATTCGGACTCTTCTGGTCATGTATGCTGTTGATAATTTGAAAGGCAGTTTTAAGGCGCAGCTTTGGCACAGAGGTAAATTCTGCAACCATCCATTTCTAATTTGTCTGCTATCAAAGAAAGGCTACTGCTGCCAAAAAAGAGCTAGATTCTAAAGGAGGCTTACGTAAGTGGTTGATAATTTATCTGACTCTATATTGAGGAAATTCTTCTCTTTAAATAAATATCTCTATCAAAAGTTTAGTTTTAACTTTTACTCTTTTAGAGATGGTCCCAATGTTATCTTTGTGAATAACATTTTCCTAATTTTTAGCAAATTTCACTCGGACAATTTTGTGTGTCATTGAGACCTGTTTTAGGGGAAGGATAAAGTTGCTTTTAAGATATAAGCTACACAAATAACTTGCAAAACGCTCACTAATCTAACACAAAAGAAAACTAACAAATTCAGTTGATGCTGGATTTCTTTACAGTTTATACAGTATAGTTTTGAAAGTATCTTACATAGGGATGCTGTTTCTAAATCTGTGTTGTTACTTTTTTAAACAAAAGAGTTGTGTTGTAAATTTGCACCTGATCAATCATCCAAGCATTAGTATGCATTATGGGAGTTTATCTCATATTGGTCCCTTTGTTTGCTTATGGGATCTGTAACCTTTGAGGTTGTATTCTGCCGCTCGTAGAGACTCCTTTCACTCTTCAATAAAACAGGACTGGGAGAGTTGGTTTAGCATTGTATGCTGAGAAGTGTCACTTTTCGCAGAAGGACGACTTTTGTTGGTCTGTCTGCAAAGTTTTGGTCCAGGTTATTAATTTTGTTGATGTGTTTTGTCAGTGGGATTCATGAAGTCAATAAAACATGAAATACATTGTTTAACTGATTTTCAACAAAAGGTTCTTACGTTAAAAACACTATTTTTAAACTGAAGCACAAGAACAGGGCACATCAGAGCACATCATCTAAAAGAATACATATGTTGGTGTAAATGTTCAAAGACATACATCAGTTCGAACTCTGTTCTGTATTCCTCAGTACATCATCTTCATCTTTTGGTTTCAAACATGTTAAAGCAAAAAGTGCATGAAAAATAACCAACATTTAGTCTGAAAAAGGCTCAAATATTGTTTATATATTCAAATCATATATTTTAAAGGCTTCTCAAATTGAACCCAGCTGCATGTGATTTATTCTTAATATTGTAGTATTATACTTCATTCTAGGTTATAAAGTAAAGCACCCTTAAGTACTTTGTAAAGTGCTCCATAAATACACATTTTGTGTCATTGTTTTAATACTATCATTATTACATAAGCCATCTATTTTCTGTTTTTATCTTCAATCTAACCTCCTGGGGTACAGCTGTACAGCAAATACATTCAAATCCACCCATTCCTTCATGGTAGCTAACATGATGCTTCACAGTTTTGGTCAGTGAGCTTATGTACCCCTGAAGTCTTAATCCTAGTCTAATCTAAAACCAAGGATAAAAATAACTATGTGTACATGATGACTTGTGATGTAATGTATTAAAGACGATTGGATTCAATGTTCTCTGGGTATTTGCTCAGGATGATCATATTTCTAAAAGCACTCTAGTAAATAATGAACACACTCAATACATACAATCTAAACTGGATACATAGCACAGCACCTAATGTAATCAATACAGTTACAGTAAGATAAAAATTAGAGCACTCTATTTAAAATTTCATCCTTTAAAAAATGGTCACAAGTATATGGCTAATTGTCATGGGGAAAAAGTATGATTTGTAGAGAGTTTAGGTATTGTGTTTATAGTTCAGCAGAAAGGGTGAGTGAGTTTGTACATTTATTACATGTTGTGGCCATTTTGCCTCAAATACTAGGTTTTGTGCTAAACATTTAAGGAAACATGAAAAATTAAATATGAGAGCTAACTATGCTTTTAATTTTGTTTGGCAAAAAAACAGATTTGACTCTGACCTGATCAGACATACTTTTAGTTTGTTGCTGTGGATTTATCTTGAGGGGTGAATGCGGCCTTGTCTTGACAAGTAACTCCAGACGTCTAATTCTGTTGGTCCACAGTGCTGCTTAATTTTGTGACAGTACAGTGCTGCCAGTTGCTTTCAGGGGGTTCTTAACCTGAAAGTTACAGGTGTAACTCCTAGCAGATAAAAGTTACATTGTGTTTCTTTAACCATATTGTTCTAATTTTCAAGTATTTTCAAATTATATCTACTACTCATTAGTACAAAAAAGAGAAGAACTTGCAGATAGCTTTAGGTTAAAGATCTTCAACAGGGGGTCCGCGACCCCTAGGGGGTCCTCGGAGATACTGCATGGGGGTTGCAAAAGTTTTGGTTGATTTGACTTTTTTTTATATTCCCCACTCCTTTTTTTTTTACATTAATTGAAATGTCTTTAAATACACCTTAACATGAATTCAACACACTGTAGTAAATCGATAAATGGAGGCAGAAGACGCCTTTCAGGCATCAATGCACACATTCAGTGACACACAGGAGCTCTTTCAAGCTGGGCACCATTTCATTCACAACACTCCATCTGTAATAGAGTGACTATAGGACCAGTTTGATATATCACAATTTCATACAATATATGTAATTAGGGGGTCCCCGCTCCATCTCGCCACCAGTTTTGGGGATCCTGGACCACTGCTTGAGGGTGTACTTTTTGTTTTTGCCAAATGACATGAAATGTTCTTTTTCACGGATCATCATCCAGAATGTCCTGTACAGAACTTGAGATTAACAGGGCATATGCTTGTAACCGTTATTATAGCTTACGACTCTAGTTTATATGCACATCTCGAAACTGTTATACAAGAACATTCCAAAAATAACACATGAATTGGAGAAGAGATTAAAGGAACTGAGTCATGGACTGACAAATACATAATGATGTCTTGGACATGAACGGAAGAGAAAAAAAAACCCATATAAAATAGGGGATTACGGTTATCAGCAGTACTGAGTCAGTGGGACGTCACAGAAAGGGGGGTGATGGATGATGGATAAATAATCTGGGAACATCTGGACATGCTGGCTCCAAGGTGGTGCCCTGTACTGAAAATGTCTGCTTGTGTGCTCTTTCCTTTTTTTCAGAGGCTTAGAGAGAAGTTAAATGTGACCAAAATAGTTTGTAGTTAATCCTCAGTTTAAAACACAACACTGTGTTCTGTTTCCACTGCTGTTCTTACTTCATCAATTGTTAATCAAAAAGCTGCATGACAACCTCATAACCAATGTTTTCCCTACATCTTTCACTGTCCTGCTAACACTGCCCATCACATCCAGGTGCAGACTTAAGCAATAAAAATAAAGCTAATAATAATAACAGACATGGAAGGTCCACTGCTAGAAGGCCGTGGGAGATGCTGTTTTTTTTGTTATTATTAGTTTTATTTTAGTTTAGTTATTTCACTGTGTTACATTTAAAACCACTGAAGATTCTTTCAGGAATTACAGTACACCACATTTTTTAACCTTAATTAATTTCAGGTGCATTTAAAACACAGGCTACTGCTATACTATAGTTTTTATAATTATGTACACCACTTTGGACTCAACTAAAAAAGCATAGCACAGAAGAGGAGCTTTTAATTAATATGAAGATGAACAATCTGGTACCAACTGGTTGGTATCATTGGTTGATGACATGTAGGTGGGAGAGCAGCAGAGCAAAGAGATAAGCTGCACAGCTTTTTAAACTATTAATTTCTTCTTTCTTAAATCAATTTATTGAATCACACACAAAAACAAAAAGTTCCTATCAGATATTAGAGCTTTATTTTGGTATGTAATTACATAAATTATCTGTCCAAAAACAAAAAAGGTAGGAAATCTGACTAAACTGATTGTGATCACTAATCACATTTTTGCAGCATCATGAGCTTTTAGTCTCTTTCTTCTTAGAGCTCCTTGACTTGAAATTAGAAGAATTACTGCACAGGTCTGTTAGGAAATCCATTACATATTTAATATTGACATATCAAGTATTTAGTCTATGAAAACATTAACCAAGTAGGCTTCTTGTGTCTTAATCCACTTTTATTTAACTTGGTAAAAAAAAAAAAAAACAGCAGATGCCAACTAATATAACGTTAATTACCGCCACATCTGCAAAGGAACTTGCAGATTCTTTTATGACAAATAAAAATGTCATAATTATTTACACTGAGTTGATCATGTAGAGAACCTGTGATCCTGAATGCATCATAGGGAATTATGCAAGTGGAGCCTGTTCTTGAGTATGGTAAAAAGACAATGATATGTTATTTGACTATAAACATTAAATATGAATCCTTCCCTCTAGAAGCATGATTTTTTCAGCTCATAATTAAACTTGAACATTTGTAAAATAGGAGGGAAATGTTTGTGCAGAAATATAATACTTAATATGGAGCTGTAATACAAAGCTTTCTTTATTCATTTCTTTAACATTATTGTTTAACAATTTTTTATCATAACGCTCATACTGAAGTGTGCTTAATGAATGTTCATGCTGTACAAGTTTAGGTTGAAAGTAAAACACTAGTGGTACTCAGACTGAGATTTTTATGTATTTCTAATAAGTTAAATGAAATGCTTCCATAGGTCCTGTGTGCTTTTTATAGAAATGTTTCTGGTTTAACCCCAAAGGAGATAGATAGGAGTTTCCACAGAATTGACATTTAACTGATCCAGATTGGAGACATCAACACAGCTTTATTCATAAAGCCCTTCAAAACGACCACAGCTGCCACAAATTGCTGTACATACCAAGAAAGGTTAAAATTGTATAAGAACAACATAGAAGTATAAAGGAATAAACCAAATGCAATAAAATACATTTATTAAAACAAATAAAACCATGTAAGTGAATAACAGAAAGCCTGGCATCAAAAAGACTGTCCAGAACCTCCAATATGTTCAGATTTAATCTCAGGTGTTTTAAAACGAGTTAAAGTTGGTTTCTTTCTATCGTTCTTTTTTTCTTAACTGTTTTTAAAAGAGTGAGCCTTGGAGAAAGCTGAAGATTTACATCCACTGGCCCTTCCATGCTTCCCAAAAGAAGAGACTAATCTCTGTCCAGCTTGCTGTTCATAAAGGTACATTCACATCACAGACACAAAGTTATCTGCATAGTTTAAAACGGCATTAAATATGAGGAAAAAAAATTCCAGCGACAGCTTTATTTCCTTCAGCCGATTTATTTGTTTTTTTTTTGTTTGTTTTTTTTACTTTTGTTAGAGACTTAGGAAGAGAATACTATGCTTTTTTACATTAAAAACTGCAACATACAAACTGTTTAGTAAATGTTTTATTTTATGTAATTATCCAATGTTTTGTTTGAATAAAAGACAGACACTATCAAGTATCAAGACTTAGAGGTATAAAGGAGGATTTTCTTTTTTCCCGGATGGATCATCTAAATAAGTGGCCATAATTGTCAGTCATTCCGGTGATATACACTCACCGGCCACTTTATTAGGTACACCTGTCCAACTGCTCTTTAACACTTAATTTCTATGCAGCCAATCACATGGCGACAACTCAGTGCATTTAGGCATGTAGACATGGTCAAGACAATCTCCTGCAGTTCAAACCGAGCATCAGTATGGGGAAGAAAGGTGATTTGAGTGACTTTGAACGCATGATTGTTGGTGCCAGAAGGGCTGGTCTGAGTATTTCAGAAACTGCTGATCTACTGGGATTTTCACGCACAACCATCTCTAGGGTTTACAGAGAATGGTCCGAAAAAGAAAAAACATCCAGTGAGCGGCAGTTCTGTGGGCGGAAATGCCTTGTTGATGCCAGAGGTCAGAGGAGAATGGCCAGACTGGTTGGAGCTGATAGAAGGGCAACAGTAGCCCCATTTACACTACCCTTGAAAAACCGATCCAGGCCGAGACCGGTCCGAGCTTGGATCGGTAACCAGGCCAAGCTCAGTTTTGACGACCGTTCACACGTCACACTTATCTCGGTTATCTCGACGCCTCGACTCCTCGCCTCCTAGTGACGATGTGCGGTATTACTGCTAGGATTGAAGGAGGGACTCAAGCAGCTGGTGGCGGTAATGCACCAAACGCTGTTTGTCAACCGCCGTAAAACCCAAGAAGAAGAAGACGAAGGAGGAGGGAATCAAGCAAATCAAAATGGCGGCGCCCGTCACATTCAGAAAGTTATGCTTGATTATTATTGCTGTACTTCCGTGTTTGCGGTGGGTCAGGCGAAGACGGCAACCTTGCGCGGATGTACTTGAGAAAGTCGGCTTTTGGGAAGCCGACTTTCTGGAATGGAGTGTGAATCGACATGTTCAGCCAGTCGGCGATGACGCGTTCTGCTCATGCGCTCTTGTTATCAGAGAACCGAGCCAGGAAAAAACCGAGCCGAACCCACCTCGGGAACTGGTCTGCAGTTAGTGCTGTCCGGTTATGTTTATCTCGGTTCAGTTCAGGTTGTTTCCGTTCACACACGACAAGTTATCTCAGTTACTGAGCTCAGACCGGTCTCGGCTCAGTTTTTTAAGGGTGGTGTAAACGGGGTAAGTGACTCAAATAACCACCCGTTACAACCAAGGTGGGCAGAAGAGCATCTCTGAACGCACAGTACGTCGAACTTTGAGGCAGATGGGCTACAGCAGCAGAAGACCACACCGGGTGCCACTCCTTTCAGCTAAGAACAGGAAACTGAGGCTACAATTTGCACAAGCTCATCGAAATTGGACAATAGAAGATTGGAAAAACGTTGCCTGGTCTGATGAGTCTCGATTTCTGCTGCAACATTCGGATGGTAGGGTCAGAATTTGGCGTCTACAACATGAAAGCATGGATCCATCCTGCCTTGTATCAACGGTTCAGGCTGGTGGTGGTGGTGTCATGGTGTGGGGAATATTTTCTTGGCACTCTTTGGGCCCCTTGGTACCAATTGGGCATCGTTGCAACGCCACAGCCTACCTGAGTATTGTTGCTGACCATGTCCATCCCTTTATGACCACAATGTACCCAACTTCTGATGGCTACTTTCAGCAGGATAATGCACCATGTCATAAAGCTGGAATAATCTCAGACTGGTTTCTTGAACATGACAATGAGTTCACTGTACTCAAATGGCCTCCACAGTCACCAGATCTCAATCCAATAGAGCATCTTTGGGATGTGGTGGAACGGGAGATTCGCATCATGGATGTGCAGCCGACAAATCTGCAGCAACTGTGTGATGCCATCATGTCAATATGGACCAAACTCCCTGAGGAATGCTTCCAGCACCTTGTTGAATCTATGCCACCAAGAATTGAGGCAGTTCTGAAGGCAAAAGGGGGTCCAACCTGTTACTAGCATGGGGTACGTAATAAAGTGGCCGGTGAGTGTAGTTATGTAAGGCCGTCCTACTTGCTCGTCCTGTTAGCTATCTTTTTCTGACTATTACCTCCAGACCATTCTATCTATCCAGAGAGTTCTGTGTGGTTAGCATTACTGCTGTTTATGTGCCCCCCAGTGCTAACACAAAAGAGGCCATAAAGACTCTATACCAGGCTATCTCTGAGCTCCAGTCTGCACATACAGAGGGCGTCGTTATCATTGCTGGGGATTTTAACCAGGCTAATTTGAAGACTGGTTTCGCTCATTTTTATCAACATGTGGATTTTGCAACTGCATTCAGAACAGCACCCCACCCCTACCTCGCGTCATCAGATCACCTCTGTCATGCTAATCCCTGCATACAAGGACAGCCGATCAGGACTACACCGACAGTTAAAGAGGTCCGAGTGTGGTCTGAGGGCGCCATGGAGAAACTCGAAAACTGTTTTGAATGCTGTGACTGGAACATCTTCAAGGCTGCAGCAACCATACTTAGGTAACTTATTAAATATGGATGAGTATGCATGACTGTGTCAGCCTACATCAACAACTGCATTGAGGATGTCAGCATTAACAAGAACATCATCATCATCTAGAGAGCTGTACTGAAAGAAATTTGGTTATTGTATACACTCTGTGTGTACAAAACTAAAATAAAGTCTGTCTAAGTTAATATTGTGTTATTCTGAAAGCAGAATTGGACCTGTGGCTGTTTCAGCCTTGACTACCATTGCAGACTTAATAGAGAAGTAGTTTTGAGATTGACTGAAAGGATTAGAAAATATTACATAATCAGTAATCCTGGACAAATGCTCTCTCTCCCTCTGCCTCAAATTCAGTTTGCTCCATCCTCTGTAGTTAATCTCAAAAGTCATTCTATTTTCCTCTTTTCTTTAGCTTTTGTTTAGACCTGTCTCACTGCTAACAAGAGGTCAGTTAGTAAGTTTGTTCAGTGACGGCCTTGAAAGCCCGCTCTTCCCACATTGGTACATACACCCACCGGCCCAGCCACACACTGCTCTAATTGTTTCCCTTTAGACAAAAACAGAATTCTTTGAAGATCCATGGCCTGGCAAAAACAAACAGATTTTTGACACTCTCACAAGGAGCTTTGTTCAACAAGGAAATCTGAAGATTGTGTAATTAATAAAAAAAAATGATTCAGGCCACAAGGAAGACAGAGGAAAACCTTTGATCTCATCTAACCTTAAACAGGGAGCTGGATCACATTAGTTGTACAACAAAAACGGTACAATGGTGATAATGGTGGTGGCGCTCCATAAATGGGCCGGAGTGAATGAAAAAATGCCAGGGCTTTAAATCGTTCCTAGTCCAAGCCTGATTATATACCTAAAAAAGGTCAAATAATAGGTCAAGTTTTGTTACACATTACTTTAGAAAAATCTAATTACAAAAAATCAGTAACTCTATTCCCTATCTCTAAGCCATATCTGGCTTGGATTGGCTGCACAGTGGAACAGTGGGTAGCACTGCTGCCTTGCAGCAAAAGGTTCCGGGGTCTTTCTGCATGGAGTTTGGATGTTCTCCTTGAACATGCGTAGGTTCTCTCCGGGTACCCCAGCTTCCTTCAAACAGTCCAAAAGATGACTGTTAGGTTAACTCATCGGCGTCGCCAGACCCCATTTACTGGGGCACGTGCCCCAGTATAAATGAGCTGTGCCCCAGTATAAATCTCATGAATATTTGCAACAGTATTACATTTTTTTAATGCATCAATTTAGATAATTCCAACGGAAGGAGACGTATATTTCTACTCAAATGCGCAGCAAGTGTGTTGGTAACTCCAAATTGAGGATGTATTAGCGCCCCCACGTCAGCGCATGTCACTGCATGAACTGCAGGTATATTAACACGCTGCTCTCAACTGAGTTGGATGGGACACTGTGCGGCCACGACACATTTTTAGTTCTGGTAACGTTTCTTACCTGTCAATTTTATTATTTTCCGAGTGAAACCACATGATTTATAGGCTACTAACTGAAAATTAATGCATTGGTTTGTAGATGGATATCAGGAAATTCCTCACACGAAGCAGAGACAGGGAAGCAGTAAAACAAGATGAGAGAGGGAGGTAAGGTCCCGTAATGAATTAGTGATTTAAGCTAAGCAGTTACATTAGGGACGTTATAAGCAATATGATAGATATTTACATAATTATAAATTTACGTTTTTTTAATGTTTGCTGTAGAGAATGAGAATGCAGGTGCTGGAGTAGGAAAGGGAGGAGGAGGCGAGACTGACAGGCAAGAGACAGGTGAAGGACAGGAGAGAAAGGACCATGAAGGTGATTAGGGAGCAACAACCAGCGTCCACAAACAAGAAGGGGACATTAGTGACTTAGGGGGAAAGCATGATGATCCTAAACAAGTGAAGTTGTCCGACCAGCCACAGCACAAATTTGGAGTAAAAAAAACTTTCATTTAATTCAAAATGGTTTGAGCTTTTCCTGGTTAAAAAAGAAAGCCTTGTCATCAAAGATATGCAGTGTGTTTTCAACTTGCTTGGTAACATCATGTTCCCAACACTAACGCAGGTCATCCAGATCTCCCTCACAATCCCAGTCTACAGCTGGAGTTGTGAAAGGTCATTCAGTGTGTTGAGAAGGATCCACACTTGGCTGAGGTGCACAAATGACAAGACAGGCTCCATCATCTTGCTTTTTTATCAGTTGAAAAGGAAGAACTTTCTAAGCTGAGTCACAGTCAAGTGATTGACCGCTTTGCAAAAATGATAAATAGGAGGTACACTTTAATGCTCAAAAAATAAAAGGAAAACTTAGCTCAGGATGAGTTAAAATTTCCCCCGAACTAAAACTCTGTAACCTAGGAATTAATGATTACTTCAGAATGTGTATAAGGAAACTTTTTATTTGTCAAAGTTGTTGATGTCTTATTTTTTATAGCTGCAATGTTGAAAATGTTCATGTTCGTTAAAACAAATATGCTCTTACACTTATTAATATCTCAACTGGTAATTTTGGTAGGAATGTATCAGGGTTGGGCAGTGTGCTTGTCTGTATTTGTGTATGAAGGAGGGGCATATGCATTAGGGGGCCAGTGCACCAGTAAAGCTTTGTGCCTAGCAACGCCCCTGGGTTAACTGGCTTCTCTAAATTCTCCTTAGGTGTGAGTGTTGCATCACGGCTATACTTAACATATTTTTAGCATTTCCACTGAACATACAGGTGCTGGTCATAAAATTAGAATATCATGAAAAAGTAGATTGATTTCAGTAATTCCATTTAAAAAGTGAAACTTGTATATTATATTCATACATTACATACAAACTCATATATTTCAGATGTTTATTTTGTTTAATTTTGATGATTACAAATGACAACAAATGAAAATCTCAAATTCATCATATCAGAAAATTAGAATATTACTGAAGACCAATAAAAACAAAGGATTTATAGAAATGTTGGCCAACTGAAAAGTATGAACATGAAAAGTATGAGCATGTACAGCACTCAGTATTTAGTTGGGCCTCCTTTGGCCTGTATTACTGCAGCAATGCGGCGTGGCATGGAGTCGATCAGTCTGTGGCACTGCTCAGGTGTTATGATAGCCCAGGTTGCTCTAAAAGTGGCTTTTAGCTCTTCTGAATTGTTGGGTCTGGTGTATTGCATCTTCTTCTTCACAATACCCCATAGATTTTCTATGGGGTTAAGGTCAGGAGAGTTTGCTGGCCAATTAAGAACAGGGATACCATGGTCCTTCAACCATGTACTGGTAGCTTTGGCACTGTGTGCAGGTGCCAAGTCCTGTTGGAAAATGAAATCTGCATCTCCAAAAAGTTGGTCAGCTGCAGGAAGCATGAAGTGCTCTAAAACTTCCTGGTATGTGGCTGCGTTGACCCTGGACCTCAGAAAACACAATGGACCAACACCAGCAGATGACATGGCACCCCAAACCATCACTGACTGTGGAAACTTTACACTGGACTTCAAGCAACGTGGATGAAGTGCCTCTCTTCTTTTCCTCCAGACTCTGGGACCTTGATTTCCAAAGGAAATGCAAAATTTACTTTCATCAGAGAACATGACTTTGGACCACTCACCAGCAGTCCAGTCCTGTTTCTCTTTAGCCCAGGCAAGACGCTTCTGACGCTGTCTGTGGTTCAAGAGTGGCTTGACACAAGGAATGCGACAGCAGAAACCCATGTCTTTCATACGTCTGTGTGTGGTGGTTCTTGAAGCACTCACTCCAGCTGCAGTCCACTCTTTGTGAATCTCCCCCACATTTTTGAAGGGGTTTTGTTTCACAATCCTCTCCAGGGTGCGGTTATCTCTCTTGCTTGTACACTTTTTTCGACCACATCTTTTCCTTCCCTTCGCCTCTCTATTAATGTGCTTGGACACTGAGCTCTGTGAACAGCCAGCCTCTTTAGCGATGACCTTTTGTGTCTTGCCCTCCTTGTGCAAGGTGTCGATGGTCGTCTTTTGGACAACTGTCAAGTCAGCAGTCTTCCCCATGATTGTGTAGCCTATAGAACTAGACTGAAAGACCATTTAAAGGCTTTTGCAGGTGGTTTGAGTTAATTAGCTGATTAGAGTGTGGCACCAGGGGCCATCAATTTTGAACCTTTTCACAATATTCTAATTTTCTGATATGATGAATTTGAGATTTTCATTTGTTGTCATTTGTAATCATCAAAATTAAACAAAATAAACATCTGAAATATATGAGTTTGTATGTAATGTATGAATATAATATACAAGTTTCACTTTTTAAATGGAATTACTGAAATCAATCTACTTTTTCATGATATTCTAATTTTATGACCAGCACCTGTATGCAGCACATCGTTCATTATTTTACATTACATTACATTACATTTTGCGTATATGCTTTGATCCGAAGCGACTTCAAGACTTGTAGATCACCTACATACCTTTGTAGTGCCCCCTTGCCTTAGCCTGACGTAGTCCTACTCAATTCTAGTCAGAATATGAGTCTGATACTGCTCCATAGAGCTGTGATTATGGGGCGTGTTTTGAACGAACCAGGAAAAAAATGCCTCTGCACTCAATTGGACAGACGTACAACCAATAAGAGCAACGGAGTGCGTGACGTATGTTAAGCAACGCATAGTTGTTGTCAACAAAAATCAAAGCCTGCAGGTTCACGCCTAGAATAAGAAGATGAGCCTTGATCGCGTTTCTCTGTTCCTCTATTAAAATCAAATTGCTGTCGATATCGTCTAGAACAGACCTAATAGCAGAATCTACTCACCTCAACTCTCCGGCGGCAGTCATTGTTGTTGTCACCCAAGCGCGCTTTGGTCACGTGGTTGATTACGTTACTGTTGATCATCTGTCCATCATAGTATAAAGCCCGCCCTGACAATTTGATTGGATCACCTGACAGTGGGCGATAATACTCGCGCTACTATGGAGCAGAGCCAGACCGAACTTCCCGACCTCAAACCTTGTGGGCGGGACTAAGTTCGGAATGGCACCCAGGCTACCCTTGCCTACCTTGCTGGCAAGCCAACTAAATATGGTGCACGTTGAGTTCCTATCATTAAAAGGTGATAAAACTGCTGTCATTCTTATCTGTTTGGTTATGAGCACCCTTGTAAGAATTCTGTAAATATTGACTCAATCAGAAACAAGTAAAGTGATTTAGCAAGTATTACAAGCAGAAATAAAATACAAATATGTATAAAACACAAACATTAGACATAGGAATATTACTAGTGTTTGGAATTGCATTTAAAACATATTTTTAAATATTGTAACATATTTACGCTATTAAACCTTAATGAATTGAAACCATCCCATGTATCAAAATGAATCCAAAACATACAGGGCTACGGTCGCAAGAGGTTGCAGTGGAGGGGGAAAGTGGCGTCCCACAAAAACATGGGGTGTCTTCACCAAGGTTCCGGGAAGTTCATCTGGTGGGGCAGGTTTAGCTCGTGATTGAGGAGCAAGGACCCGAAGGCACTCCCCTTGAACACTTCACCGACGCTCTCAAGTCTGTAGGCTCCGACGTCCATCGTTGTGTGAATTCAAAGGGCGTACAGACCATCTTCTTTCTCTGCCAATTCTTTCAATGCCAATTAACCTAACAGTATTGTTTTTGGACTGTGGGAGGACCAGGAGAGAACCCAAATATGCAGAAAGACCTGGGCCAGGAATCGAACCCCGAATCTTCTAGTTGTAAAGCAATACCACAATACCATGCAGCCCAGGAGTTTGGTATGTAAAAAGAGCATGTATATAAAAAATCTAATTCATTTCCTTGATTTTTTATAGTGCTTTTTTCATTAATTTCTCTTATTTTATTTTGCATTGTTGAAAAGCAATATCTGTATTTAGTTACCTGATTTCCTTTCATTTTTTTTATTATTACTTTTGACAGATACAAGTTATTTATGTGATCATTGTGGGTTTTTCTATCATTAAACAAGGCATACTAAAGATTTTGACCACATGTTTAACCTTTTGCCATAACATAACAGATTTCTGAATGGTCGTGTTGAACCAAGCATGCGTACAAATGGTTCTCCATGATAAGTGGTTATGACATCCTGAGGGTAGAGGGAACTGAGGCACATTTACTAGTTTCCACCATGCTTGGAATTACCAAACATGGGAAAGTGTGTGCATGAGGTAAAGATGAGCTTACAGTCTAAGCTCTATGCTTAGATGTAATGACACTAAATAGTACTGTATATGTAATGTCTGGAAGAGTATAAAAGAGGCTGTGTGTGTTTTAGAATTTTTATTATTGGCTTTGATTACCCCAACATCAATACATAGAGCCATAATTTTTGATATGGGCCTGTTTGAAATAAGATCCCTCATTGTTCAGCTAAGTCCATGTTAAACTGTCTTCCCTTTTAGATGATCATAAAGCCCAATACGCAACATTTTGATCTTTAATTGACTCTGTATTTAGATTGTCTGTAATGATGGAAAACCCTCTTTTCTGGTGAAGGAGATGCTGCCTCTTGCCACCACAATGCGTCAAACAAAAGCTGTTCTTCATTAACAGAGAGGCATTGTCAAACCTACATGAGCTAAACTCACTAGATTGGCCGCTGGATCCCAAAATGCTTTTCCTTTAGCACCATTTGAGGAGATTTAGACTGTGGTCAAAATGTTATGTTACAAAAAGGAAAAACATGGGCCAAACAGGAATTTCAAATCTTTTGTGGAAAGTTATTTCTCTCTTGCCCGAAATGTATAATCCTAGCCAAAAGCTAGCCAAAGACATAACAAATCAAATCATGCTTAATCCAATGTATACTAAGTTTTTGTCTGTGCAAACACAACCAATTGTTATGTTTGAAAGTTAGAAAGGATCCAGGGCCAGGGATTGACTGTGACAAAAGCAGTTTTCAATGATAAATGAAAACTTAAAGAAGATCCCCTTATCAGAGGGGATTTGGACTTATGTGACAGAAGGAAAGCAGATAACAGTCCTTATGGACTGAACAAGTAAGAAATTATTAAAAAGGTATTGGAGCTGCACTTGACTAATAACCCATTCCTGAAGTGCTTGTGCCCTCCAAGGCTTTCACAACATGGCTGGGAAATATCAATATCCGCTTCAGACGATCAACAGCATCTCTGAGCAAAAAATGCAGAGAGGTATCAACTATACATCAGTGAAAATAGTTCTAGTTTTGCAGTCTGTAAGTTTTTGTTTTTAATTTTTCTTTTGCCTCAAGTAAATGCACTCCCAGAAAAGGTAGTAACCTGAAAGTTGTATTTAAGTCTGTGTATCAGGATGTAAATGGTTGTATTTAGGATTGGATCACATTTATGTTTGGCACTAGTATGAAGTGCTCAGAGGGATTTGTCTTTAATTTAGTATTTTTTTGTGTGTGTGTGTTCTTGTGTCTACCATGGGAAACTTGTTTTTTTTTCACACGGTTTTGAGATTGCATTGTTTTACCAATTTCATGCATTTACCTTTTTGCTTTTTCTTGGTGTTGGTCTCCTGAAACCACACTAAATTTACGGTAACTCTGCCCAAGCAAACACAAAGAGTCAAGCAGCATTTATGCACAGCAGAGTGCCTATACTAAACTGGCCTTAGAGACAATAACTCCAAATAGGGGGTTTCAGATTGCATGGCTGGGAATAATGCTGAGCACATCGCAACATCAAGTAGCATAAGATAGCAGCTTTGAGGCTGAGTCATGTGGGGGAACACAGAGAGGGTGGTAAGGTAAAGTAGAGTAGTGTTTCTGGTGATGTAAATGGTGTATCATCATTGGTCCACCTTACTGGCACTTATGATGTCAACCTGCTTAATGGCTGATAAGACAAATTACCACTGGGAGGTAACTAAGTTTATTGACTCTTACTGCAAAACAATTTCTGTGAGCCATAATGCACACATGCATAGATTCACAGCCTTACATATACTAATAGACATCTTCCATGCCCTGGGGGACAATGCAAAATGCACATCTATACATAAACAGAGACCATAGTGTTTGTCTCTGGTACAATACGTCCTGTGTGAGCCTAGAGAGAATTGCCATGCCTGTTTCAGTGGGTGTTTAATTTATTCGACAGCTACACAGAGGAAAGGTTTCATAGCTGAGTTTTATGTTCCTCAATTGTTTGGCCAAAATAAACCAGCTTTTACAGTCTTTCCTCAGAAACATGGCTGGACTTTGGACAAACACTTACGTAATAAAGTTTGTCAGTACATGATATCAGTTAACAAGTTGTCTGGCTATTATTTTACAACTCTTTCTCTACACAACATTCTTATCTACTCTGGTGCAAAGTGCATGCTCACACACACACCTTTATAATTTCTGTCACTGAATACAGTCTAACATGACCTAACGCACGTACACTATTTTTAGTGACTAAGCATATCAGTGTTGAATATGTCACATAACTTCATAATGCGAGCGATTTGTCACGTTCAAGGTTCGCTTTGCTGCAACTTCAAAATAGATTTAATTGACCTTGTTAGAATAAACGTTGTGTAGCTGCAGCCAGCACTAAAACAAGGTATTAACAGTTTTAGAGGTAGGAATATCTGGGTGTCTTGTTTGCATTTGCCACTTGGATGAAATTGGAGAAGAATAAAACAGTCTGCAGTGATATTGACACTGGTTGGGTATGGTGTGGTAAAGAAGAGCCAGAAAATGAGTCCAAGATGAATCATTTAAAAAATTTCCACTTTCAATGTAGTGTTTGTATAAGTAATACAATACACTAATACAATCTTCAAGTACTCTATAATTAACACTCAACATTTACTCTTACGTAAGCTGGAAAGATTAATCAGCTCTAGTTGGATTTTTGCAAATTTTTTTCATATTTGGCTACATTCATATTTTGAAGCGACGATAACAGAGCTCATTGTACAAAACTATCAGTCAAGTAAACGATATAAACTGTATCCATATCTCTAGAAAATTTGGGACATTGTAATAAATAGTTGTTCAACGTTATTAACACAAATAGAAACTTTAATATAAGTGATGAAACTGCTGGAATTTTTAAAAGGAACTAGTTGCAATCTACGTGTGACTATGATATAATGCATATGTCTATGAGGAGAATGGTTACCAGACATAATCCTTTCTTCTAAAGAAGGCAGCAACACCTGATGAAAATCCCTTCAAATCTTCATGAAAAATTTGCCTTTGGAAGCTAACCTTGAAATTTTAGGCCACAGTTCCAAAAGCTGCATTTGGCACAATGGTAATGCAAGATTTTACCCACTGTTAAACATTTTTAGGTATTGTCTTCAGGGTTGGTTATCTTCAGATATATATAGATTTTTTGTGAAGGTGAATTAAATTCTGAACATTTCCAGCATAAGCATTTGACTAAAAACACTCAAGTGGCTGGTAGAAAGCTTCAGATATAGAGATAGTTTTAATTTCAAACATAAGAGTGAAAACGAAATCACTTGAGGAATTGTATGAACTTTTGAAAAGGTAGACTGGACAAATATTAACAATTTAAACTGGGATCCAACCGGAGACAATAGAATGCTGGACTTGAATCACAAAGCTTACAATGAAGGTTTTAGTTAATGGCAAGTACAATTATGCAATTGAGTTGTCAAAGCTTACATATTCTAAATTTTAAACGAAGTGATTTGTCTTTCAATTGAATTGCGCAAGATTAAAAGGAATGGAGACATTTTTTGAAATTCCTCTCTTCAAACCATGTATTTAATGTGATGGAGGCGTTTCAGTACTTGGATTTTTCCAGAGGGTGTTATCAAGGGTTTAAATGCCTGGTAGAGTCTCCCAAAGGCAAACAGGCACTGGGTGACGAGTCAGTCAAAGAGCACATCACAAAGTCCAAATGATGACCAAAAATTAAGGGCACACAACCTTACCCAGTACAGCACAGGCTGGGTCTTACCGTAGAGCCAGGCATGGGGTTGAGGTTCGTCTAGCACCCACATGTTGTCGCGGCCTATAGGCTGAACACTACCAGACCTTCTTAGCATACCATGGGGGTAGGGTGTTGGAAAGTGCCCCTCTCTGGGATTCCATTATTCTGCAGGGAAATTCAGTGTCCATGTGGAAAAAGACAGTGACACTGGACTTGTTCATCATACAGTCACTGAGGTGGTCATATAACTATGGAAGACGAGTTACAGAATGTTTTTGTTTTTTTCAAAAATTGGTCATTTAGGTTTTGGTAAAACTTTGCTTATTGTTAACCTTTCAAAATATAATATACATTTTTGTCATCTTTTTATGTTAGTGTGTTAATCTTGGAACATCATGGAAATGAAGAGAGTAGGAAGATTCACATCTTTAAATTGGTTATTATTTGAACCTATCCTTCAGGGATCTCGTTTGAGTTTAGCTTGGGTCAATATGGCTATGATTTCTGAACTGTTGATAAAAAGTTGGGGTAGTTACGTTGAAACATCTGCTTGAACTTGTTGGTACTGAAATGGATGATGTTGTTAAATTAGCTCGAAGATTGGAGATTCACTCTTTAGAAACTGGAGACATTATGTTGGCAGCATTTAAGCAAATGTTATCAGAAGATGACAAAAGACTCATAAAGGCATGGTTTGTTAGAATTCTAACACCTCATAAAGCAGATCCTGTTGGGATCCTGAGGCTTGCCCACCAGAAGGCGCCGAGGATCCTCTTCTGTTTTTATGTTTTCTGTTAAGGACTGGGGTTACTGTTGGGATCTGGAGATCTACCATCTGTCTCCAGCAGAGAGCGCTGTGGGTCTTCTGGGCTGGAGCTTCCAGCACACCTAAATCTCATCAGCCCATCAGGAGACCTTCCTTCATAAGCAGCAATCAGACCTTCCTTCGACGCCGGAGTTTTTGACCAAGTTTGGTTAGCAAACCCAAGCCCCTGTTTATCTGGTGAATTTCAGTAGGCTCTAGAGAGAAACTGAATTCTAACCTGCCTCTGTTTTCTTTGCTCACAGAAAGCCTGACTGAAGTCTGAAGCTCTGGGTGAGCTTTACCTGGAAACCTGCCTGCCTGCTCAAGGAAGTCAAACCTGAAGGTCTTAGTCTGGATTCCTCCTTCAGCTCCAGGGAAGAGCTAGGAAGTTAAACATGAAGATCTCAGTCTGGATTCCTCCTTCAGCTCTCAGGGGAGAGCTAGGAAACTAAACCTGAAGATCTCAGTCTGGATTCCTCCCTCAGCTCTCAGGGAAGAGCTAGGAACAAGACCCACGTCTGAGGCTCACTAGCCAGAAGCTAGACGCTGCTGCTGCTGAGCTCTCTGTTACTTCCACAATCTCTGGACTCAACCGGTTCCCCACCTCAAGGATCTGTCAGGACCTCTTCAAGGTACATTTAGAAATTACCCACTCATCAATCCATCTAACTACCTGGCTAATCAAACTCTCCATCTCTCCAGATTTCAGTGATCCCCAGACCCAGACCTGTACCAGAACCAGTCCATGTTATTCTGTGTGTCTCCCTTTTAATAAACATTGTTAACTTTCCCTCTGCCTCCAGTCTGGTGTTCTGCATGTGGGTTAATTCCATTAGCCAATTATGACAGATCCCTTCTTTAAGATTAGTTTTAAGCCACAAATGAAAGATCTTGAATGTTCTGGACTTACTTAAGAGAAAGGAAAATTTGAATGGACACCTTTGGATTCTGTGAATGGAAAAATATTATACTTGAAATGTGTTAAGACTTTGAACAAAGTGAAATGAAAAGCTAAAAAATATTTTGAAGTTGATTCTGAGGAGGAACCTGTATGGGGTTTACTTTATAAGCCACCATTGACAAAAATTTTTTATGATCTACAATGGATAATTAAGGATGGTAATTATGCATACATGTCCCCTATGTTTATTAAGAGAAATATTTCATTATTTTGTACAATGTTTTAGATTAATGTATTTATTTACATTACTGAGAGATATTTGAAAATCATTTGTAAAAAGTTTTACATAAGTCTTTTATTTTTATTTTTTTTTTACGTGGCAAAAAAAGAAGAAACGGACGGTTGTTAAATTTTTTTCTTGGTCAAGCAAAGCTTGCAAGATATTTGAGTAAAAAATGTAAAATTAACACTGAGCAGAATACTGATTGCGTAAAACTTTTTTAAAGTATGGTTAGAGCAAGAGTGATGTTTTGAGTGATGTAATCTTTTTTTTTTAAATGACTGATATTATCACAGTGTATAGGTAAACACTATAAGTGGGTTACTGTTGTTAGCATTGCTAGCATTAGCATTTCAACTTTATTTATGCATCTCAAACTCCAAGTCTAAATAGACCTCTATCCATTAGATTTTACTACATTAATCACACATTGAAAGAAAACCCTAATTGCAACGTTTTACCCCTGGCTTGATCTCCACACTTTTGTCCCTTCACACTTTTTCCTTGCTCTGAGAATCCATTCTTATCCTTTTATCTCCAGGATTCTTAGCTTGACAAAAACAACCGTTTTATTGCAATTTGACTCAGGGTGTACTGTCTGTATCTGTCAATTAAATTCATTCAGTCTGAATCTGTCTGATCCCCCTTACCTCTATGGACCATGGAGGCCAATATAGCTTGGACTCTAATAACTACGACTGTTCACTGAAGCTCCAATAGACTTGACCCTTCATTAAGGGCATAGGGATCAGAGCTGAATGACTGAAAAACCTGACCCAAATAAAGCTTGTCCTGTGGCAATCATTCAGCTTTATTCACAAACCAAAAGTGGAGCATTTGTTTTTTGAATGAACACTGTACTTATGATGGTGAAACAAGAT
This sequence comes from Cyprinodon tularosa, assembly GCF_016077235.1. Classification (NCBI taxonomy): domain Eukaryota; kingdom Metazoa; phylum Chordata; class Actinopteri; order Cyprinodontiformes; family Cyprinodontidae; genus Cyprinodon; species Cyprinodon tularosa. The sequence continues at coordinate 443,321 of NW_024038982.1, read as the reverse complement.
CCATAAAGCATTCTTAGGTGCAAAGATATGCATAAGTAGGATTTAGCCTACCTTTAACTGTCTGATCCAATACGGACAGTTGGATGTAGGTCAAGGCAATCCGTTTGAAAGAAGGCTGACAATTTGAATAAACAGCTTATGTTTATAAGTTTAAATCTGTTCTATCCTTTACTGGGTCAGACAGGCAATCTGAGTAATGTTCGTCTAGTTCAGCTGAAGATTTCGTCATGTAACCCAAAAAAGTCAACAGCAGCTTAGAGTCAACAGAAACACAGCAGCCTAATGTTAACACCCTTGGAGCCCACCTTAAACATTTTGAAACACAACACCCAAAGCCCCTGAGACCCATGAATGTGCGTTTGAGCAAATTATGACCTCATCTACAGGGTGTTTTTTGAACTGACATCACCAAGTAAAATTGTTCTATGTGCACCCATATTCTTTTTTATTTATGTTTTCTAACCAGTTTTTCAGGGGACTTGAATATAAATAATTGTGGTGCACGCCACATAGTGATAAGCAATTTGCTTGTTCTTAACATGCAACCCAATAATACCTAACTTGCTTCCTTCACATTTTTCTGCCCTCCCTTTTTGATACTTTAACCTTTTTCCTATTTCTAGAAGGCATTCCTCGCTTATGATCAGAAGATATAGACATAACATGTATTAATGAATAATATGATACAAATACCTATAGGATACAATCCATGAACAATTTCTCTCTAGGTTGACTATGTGCACTCTTAAAAGTAGGTCGAGCATTGATATCTGTGTAAAGTTCTGAGTACTCCACTCCTCCAGCTGAAAAGGAGTCAGTGGAGATTTTAAGGGAATTACTTCCTTCTTAGGTTTAGCGTTGGTGGCCTGGGATCTACTAGGCATCCCTCAAAATTTGTTGGAAAGTCTGACATGAATATTTCTCTGAAATCCGGCTACAGTCCTGGATCTTAATGAGGCTGTAATTAGAACTCATTGAAGATTACGTTTCTTCTGATCACGTGAATTTGTCACATGAAGGACTCTTGTTTAGCTTGTTTTTAGCTGTCCCAAATATCAGTAAGCCATTACATTCACACATACCATTTTTTTTTTTTACTTTGTGCTATACACCTTGTAATTATGTTTTAGAATCCTGTTTTGAAGTAAGAAATAGTAAATCTTTATTTGTCTTACTTATCTGGGAGAGATTATGAATAAAAACAACTAACTGGACTGATTAAGAGCTCTAGATAACAGTAGCACTTACAAAGTCTGCACCATTTATGAATTTTGTGTGTAGGGACATTTACACAAAAAACATATATCTACAAAAATTACATCAAAAAGATGAAAGAATTAAACATTGTTGTGTACCATCTTTAAGCAGTATTGTGAAACTATCAACAGTTGTGAAATATAGTGCACAATTTTTAAGTTTAAACACCAACCAGTCATCTTATTAACTTTTCTATCAGTATAACTCTTGGCCAAAGAATAGTATTGCTAGCTGTACTAGCAACATTGGTAATCCAGTTAATCACCTATCAACTTGGCAGTAAAATCTGAATCCTTCCAACACTTAATTTTCTCTTTCATTGAACAGCGATGTTCAGATTGTTACTCAAGGCTTGTCGCTCCTGGCATCAAATATTCTTTCCAGTTTCTTCACACCTGATCTTGGACTTTTGCTCTGTCCTTTCAGATCACTGGCCATTGGTGACTCACTTGTTTTTCATTGCATGCATGCACAATATCATATATTCTGTTACACAGTCTTGTTATGGTAGATTGACATAAAAGTGCCTTGTTTACTAATAAATGGAAGAAAGTGAATGAATAAAACAAAGAAATAGAATATAATAAATCAAGAGGGTGCCATAAGTAAGGTCGGAAGACCTTTGTATGTAACCAGGGGGAGCTGCTGCTTTATGGATTCGTAGTTATAGTTCATGGCTGGGCCTGTTTAAAGAACATATGCTAAAAAATGCTTTTTTTTTTTTTTACAACAAAATTACCTGAACTGCTGAAACTGGATATATCTATATGGTCAAGAGATAATCTAAAGCACATCTTCTGAATTTAAACACCTTTGCTCAATATTCTTACATTTTCTTTTGTGTTGTTGACATAATATTATTATGTATGTACATGACAAACATCCAAGTTTATGAGATGAAATATTCTGAGATTTTGGTTAAATGGTTTTCAAAACACTCAGCTATTTTGTCTTGCAATGTCTGAAGGCACGTAAGATTGGTGTACCCTGCTTATTGTACCCTCCACACCCCCACCTGCACATGTTGCTGTGCAGCATCTGTTTTCCAGTTAAAAGAAGACTAGACTCTTTTGGTTACAATAAAGAAAAAAAATGGCAGTACTAAAATATTTCCATTCCAAGGATTCCCTTTATATTATTTCAGACAGAGTAGGAATAATTGTTCATTTTCTGTTTTAAAAAAAGTTACATAATTTTAAAAATATCTGTAATATCTTTATAAATACCAAGAAACAATAATCTTTTCATTTAGGGTTAATGCACTCTAAGACTCTTGTACCAGTCCATGTGTAATCATTAAAGTCCTACTCACTTGTCCACTTGTTTATTTCTCTGTTAATCTGCATAGTAACTATGAGCTGTTTCTGCCCCCCTTAAAAATAAAAATTGCTCTATCAGGAAAAGGATCAGGTTACAAACCTCACCCTTTCCCACTATCCAGCTCTCTTTCCTTTTCATTGCTCTCTCAGTGACCCATCTATCTCTTCTATAATCTCTCCCATTTGTCCTTCAAATGTTTCCTTTCTTTCATATATTACGATCAGAGTATTTGCGTTTTTTAAATACATCCCCTGTGCTCATTACTTGCACTGTGTGGTTTCCACATAGTAAAAACAGATGAAATAATTAGAATCATGAACTTTTAATTCCCTGTTTTGTAGCACCAGTCGTAATAGTGGCATTTAAACCACCAATAATATCAGGGCCCAGGCACTTGTGTGTTACCAAGGGCAGAGGTATGAAATTAAGCTTGCAAGAGAGTAGTAAAAGTGCAGTGAACTCCTGACATGGGTTGAATGTGTTTCATTGTATTGCCATTGCATATGTGTGTGGTGCACTCATTAGCCCATGTCCTCTAATGAGCACCATGGGTGGTTTAACACCTTGGCCCTATAGACAGCAAAAGCGTTGCTGTGCCAGGCTGAGTCCAGGCAGCTCATTATTACAGCGGGCGGTCTGAGTAGACCACAGTGCATTAAAAGCCTCGCTTTCTCTCATTCTCCCTACCCACCATGCCCTGTTCTTTAATTAGAAATATTATACGTAACCTTTTGTGTACCATTGCGTGTTTCTCTGACCTGCTTCTGCTTAGACAAACAAGACAAACAGCTGGTGGGAGTTAAAACGGCAATCCCACTGGCAGTCATGGGCAGTAAGGGAATTCAGTGTGGTTGTGATGAAGAGGAGGCCAGAAAGAGGTGATATAAAACTACAGGGACTGAACCCATGACCTTGATTATATGTAGCAATGTGTGTGTGTTGGACAGAGTGAATAGAGAAAACCACATTTTGCAAACCGCCAGGAAAGGCTGTAATTAAGATTTTTTAGAGAATGCTAAAGAAAAAGTTAAAATACACTTTATACAATATGAATCATTACATTTTGTGATGTGCAAAAAGTCTTGCATCAAACATGCATAAAAATAAATATATGTACTGTACATGTGTTTTCTTATCAGCAAACTCGAAGCTTTAACCGTCTTGAGAGAGCATGCCTTTGTCACGATTTGTATGAAGGTTGGTTGAGGACCCAAATGGAGAGACCAGGAGGCAGAGGGGCATCTTGTAGATTTAATGAAGAACAGAGGCAGCCAACCAAAAATCCAAAATACTAAGAACTAGTGATGTTATGAGATGAACCGAGGCTTCGAAGCATGTGTCGAGTACTGGAGGGGCCGTTTTCCGTGAGGCACGTATTGAGGCTTGCTTCATTTGGGGGAGGAGCCAAAAATAGATGGCGTCCGAAGCCTTGCTACCCCACCATACCACGTGACCACTTCGGGAAGTAATGCAGCTTGCTCAGAACTCATCTGCCATTTATGCATCCTTCGTGTTCAGTGAAGATGTGGGAGTTTGCAGGATTGTTGAGTTTGGAGTTTGGATATATTCTGAAAATAGATTGGGTGTTTTTCCAACCAATCTATTTGTTTAAAACTAGTTTGGTTAGAAACAATGTTATGATAAAAATCTGAGCAAGCCACTGGTTACAGATGTAACCGGTTGCTTTCTAAACAACTATCACCTTACTACTGGTCATTAGCTGTAAGAGATGAACTTCCACTCCTGAGGTTGATGGTGCAAGGCCCACCTCAGACTTTTGAAAGTTGCGATAAAACACAAGTATTTTGGCTAATGTGACTAATTGGTATTAGTTTGCCCTAGTAAAAATACAGACCGAGTAAAAAATATGCCAAATTAGATTGGTTGTTTCAGCCAAAAGATTGGTTGAACATAACTTCCAACCTGATTAAAACCAAAAACTATGGAAAAGCTATTATGTTTGTATAAAATGAATAACATCTTTCATTTTGCTCATCATTCCCCAATTTTCAAACCCATTTTTACTTTCTGCTTGAGCTTATTTCACTAAAATGGCAGAAAAACAGTGTACCTTAAAGGATTCTCTCTTCTAACACATTTTACATACAAAAAAACTTGCAAAAGATTCTATTACAGACCAATCATTAACTATTTCAAAGGAAAAAGAAACTTAAAAGGGGGGGGGGATCAAGAAAGACAATTGCATAAACATTACAGATTATAGTACTAACTGTAATTCTGCACTCCACCAGTGGTTGCTGATATGGTATCATGAAGCTTCATGAACTGTGGGCTTCATTGAAGCAATTTGGCTACTAAGAACCAAAAATCCAAAAATCACATGGGAAGCCAGAGACGAGGGAACCAGCACTGAGTGACTGCAGAGGTCGAATATATAAGGGGAACAGAACAAAAGATGAACTAATGTGCCGAATAAATAAGGATCAGGTGTGAGTGGAACTAACTAGAAGGAAGCCAAGGGGAAAGGAAACAAGCACAAAGGGGGAACAGAGAGTAACTAAAGACCGCTTAAATATAATGGAAAATTAACCAAAGATGAACAAAACAGAATAACTAATAAATGAAAACTAAAATCTCAGAGTCCATAAATGGGAGAAACATAACAGACTTGAGAACTCTTTCAGAGTCCATGGTTCGTCTGTTTTTTTATTTTATTTTATTTTATATCTACATAATGCGCCAATTTTGCTTAAATCATGTTGCAAGTTTGAAACATCTTTATCTTTACAAACGTTTTATTCTCAGTTTGGCTTGGTTCTGGTAACAGCAAAATGTGCATATTTGGTAGAACCAAGTATTAGCCACTTTAGATTAAAAAAGGTGCACTAGACTTAATGTAATGTGATTTTACACAAAGCTAGCAGAAAATAAATGCATATACAGCATATACTGTACCGTCTTGTCGTGCATTTAAAACACCTAATGTTACCCAGAACTAACGCTTTTTTTGCAGCTTTGAAGACTACCCCAAAGGCTCTTCCTCTCTGCAGCCTCCCAAAGCTGGGGAAAGTACCCTCACTTTGTTTTTTGGGACACTCAGCACCCTGTGGACAACGTGATGAAATAAAATAACTAAACAAAAAGCAAACCTCCTTGCACAATCATTTTTAGCTGTGTAATGAAGGCAGAGCACTCTTTAGTGTAATCGCTCTCATTAAAGTATGAATTAATGTTTTTTTTTTCCCCCTTCTTAAGAGAACATTGTTGTAAAATGATCAATCTCACTTATTCTACAGGGCCTTCTGGTAGCAGTTAGTCCCATCAAGAGTTAGCAGAGTGATTTAAAGAAAGACTTGGAGAACATTTCACACTGACTTGATGCAGAGCTTGTCTGCTTCTTTGGAACAATCTCTTGAGATTACTGCTTTCAAAAATTGGTGCTATGTAATTTAAAAACCAAAGTCAGTTGACTTGAACTTGGCCCTATTTGCACAGTAACTGTATATATTCAGTTACTGTGCTCCCTCTAGTTTTTTTTTTTTACACACACCCCTGAATTAGCCATTGTGTTTCCCTCATTCTTACTTTATCATAACAAGCGATGCATTGCTCTATAGAACACCATTCATGGTCTCAATCTTTACATTGACATTCTGATCTTCAACAAAGAGTGAATTATATTCTTATTGAATAGTTTTAATTAGATAAGCAGTACAACTAATTTTACTGCAGGCTTAAATAATTATAGAATAATAATCTAAATTATTCTTTAAAGGAGCATACCCCGATTGGCAGATTTTTTTAGGAGAAGCGTGAGAAGAGGCCTTTCCCTATTAGGACCAACACCTGCAGTAGGAAACATAAGGGACCGGTGCAGAGACAATTGGGCTGCAGACTCAGTGACCTGATCCATCTGTCAGAGGTGGAGCAATACCTGCAATACCTGTTAGAAAGAGTAGGGCTCACTTCCGTGCATAAAATGTACTTTGGAACCCAGCATCTTAAAAGATGCTGAACTCCCTTCCACTGCGGAGTGGCCTGCTAGGCTCATCCATCCATCCATGGATGGATGGATTCCATATGTGAGCTACATTTGAGTTCTCCTTCAATGAGCATGATCAGTTTTATCAACCAGTTTTTTTTTTTTGGATTAGCTTTTTATTAGCTTTTTATTCTTTTTATGAAGGTAACGGAAAAAGCACTGCATGAAAAGTGGGATTTTCGTCAATATACGGCACTGTAGATTGTCGTGGAACTTCAGGTTAGCGGCAGTTTACGGCAATTTGCAGGCTTCGTCGAAAACTCCCGTAATTTGTCAGAAATTGACGTGGAATTTCTTAGGCAGTGTTCCCCCCATGCCTCCCCCCCATGGAATTCTAGGGGAGGCTTTAACATGTAAATGAACATGCTGTGAGCTATACAAATGCAAACCAGGGTTGCAGGGGGGGTTTTACCCCAAGTGACATCTTTCTGAGGAAGAAAATCTCTGATACAAAGAGATCAGGCTTAGTATAGCCTCTCACATTTTAGCTTGAATTGATTTATTTAATTAAAGTATAGAGACCAAAACAGATCTTTAGCCGACAGAGCAATACATTTAGAGCAGTAATTATTTTTTTTAAAATTTGCATTTAAGATAAAAAATAAAATGTTGTCTGTCAATATGCTCAATTCACAATTACTTAAGTGGAAAAGTTTCAAGAAATGATTCTGAGATGATTCACTTTATAACATGGCACATTATCCTGTTGGAAGTAGCCATCAGAAGATTGGTACACTGTGGTCATAAGGTCCGGCCAGGTCAAGATCCGCAATTGCAATTGCACCAAACAGGAAAAAGAACATCGACAAATTCCGGTTCGTCAAATTAAAATATAGCAGCAACAGATCGGTGACTAGAAATTATAGCACAATTCTATATATATATATATATATATATATATATATATATATATATATATATATATATATATATATATATATATATATATATAAAAACAAACTAACACCGTTTATTTAAATGATTGGATCCAAACTATTGGTTATTCACCAACGAGGAAGCAGATTTCTCATCTCCATCAAAATATTTATTTCATACCGAGGGACTTAAACTTTAATGAAATCCATTCAAAAGAAACTTCTTATTACAGGAATGAAAAGAGATGCTGAGTTTGGAAATAGTGAACAAGTTCATTAAAAAAAAAGCAGTTTTGAATTATCCTTATCCCCGTTACAAAAATCTACAAAAATATATATATATATTTGGGCAGAAACTGAACATATGCTGGATGATGGTGGGATTTTTTTAATATGTCATATTAAATTAAGCGCTCACAGGGTTCATACAGGAATGAGTGACTCTAATTTAATGCTATTTAAATGCTATTAGAAATGATTTTAATACCATCAACAAGAATCATGTACACAAGTTATTAGTGTACATGAAATATGAAGGAGCTGCAAGCAGAGTTCCATGACTCCTGTATGTATGTAAACACACACACACACACATATATACGTATATATATATCCTCTAGCTTTTTCTCCGCCTGGAGCGATATAATATATCTGACGAAATTGTTTTTATAAGCATTTTTTATTAAAGAATTATAAATGCTTCGATAAACATATTTAAATAATTTTAGTGCCAATTAAGGCGGCGGGGTCTGGATCCACAATGGAGGATGCTGCTTTGCTTTGTGCAGGCGGTCTGGAGCGTCTGGATTTCGGGGTAAAACTCCTCTTGGACGCGATGGCGACTCTGAATCGAACAAGAAGAACTCAAAGAAGAGATGCTAGCGGTAAATATATGTTCGATTACTGCCTGCAAAGCTAAAAGCAGCCTAGCCTAAGCTACCGGCTAATAGCAGCCTAACTATTAGCCTATCTAGCCTAGCCTTGCAAGAACAAGCTTTATTAAAGTGTATTTTTTGTGATTACAGGAAGCAGTATGCCGTCTTAACAACTCGGAGACTAATTGCAGGCGCTATGAACCGGAGCAAGGGTAAGATTTAAAGAATATGCTTTCATTCTGCGGTAAAAGGCAATGGATACGGATAGATACCGATCATAGCTTTTACATTTTGTTTTCACAGACTACTGTCGCCTCACAATGAGGCGGTGACCTCCTATTTGCTCGGAGCCATAATCAGCAAGTCCAGATTTGCACGATGTTGATAAAGACGACATTGTGTGTAAGTGACTTGTTTTAATGTTTTCTCCTTCCTTGTTACTGTGACTTGCGTTTGATTTTTTATTTATACCACTCTCATTTAATTGTTTTCCAGCTGCCTGTAAGACGTATTTTCAGACGGTACGCAGGAGCTTCAGATATACGCTGCCAGCCAACACGCTGCGTGCGGAGGCTATCTGCTCGGAGTCGGACCAGAAGAAAGAGGGTAAGACTTTATTTGGTGACTATTTTTCAGGTGCATTAATAGATGTGTTGTGTCCATGCGCAGTGCGCTGATTCATTGTTTTTTTTTTTTCAGCTGCTGAAAGCGAGGCAGAGTGTGCTAACAGATGAGGAAGTGGAACTCTGGAAGTCCGCGTTCCTCGGCGGTGTCTCTGGATGGATTGTACGGTCGCCGCCATTTCGTAGGCCGGATCTCACTGAACTATGTGTTAAGCTGCAGTCCCGGTTAGAAGCGATGCCGAAGAACAGGGCCACGCACAATAGGCGTCTGCACATCGGACCTGCCTCGGAGGGAATGCTGCCAGTTACCTCCAACCCCGAGGAAGCAAACGGACCCTTCACGGACTTTTAATTTTTAGAAACGCATGTGTTTGGATACGCATTGTATATAGTTGTGTGTGTTTTAATAAAGCTCTTTCTTTGCATAAACAGCTTCCTGCAAATGTTCATTTCCTGTATAAATTCATTCATGTCCTTGATGGTAGCCTAATAATTGTGTAGTAGTGTAGGATAACATAAATACACAGCATATGAATGAATAAATATATGAATGAATAAATATATATATATATGAATAAATATATATATGTAAATATATATATATGCCAACCAATCACGAGCGACTTTACTTGTTTAAAAAGAAGTGGTTCCGTCCAATACTCAGTAAGAAAATTAAAGCCTGGCGTGGCCACGTGTGGTTTTGCTGCCAATCACGAGCGATTTCATTTGTTTGAGAATAGTGGTTTCAGCCAATACTGAGATGGTTATTCAAGCCAGACCTGGCCAGCCGCGCGGGTTTGCTGCATTTATATGCTAATTAGGGCCATTAGTACAGCTGATCGCTCTCCACATACGTCACGGTACGTTTTCGACAATTTGTGGCACGACAAACGCGGACAAGCACGGGTTGCAAATTGTCGGAAACTGACGAAAATCAGGCAGATCTGCGGGAGTTTACGGGGGTTTACGGGGACGAAAATCTCACTTTTCATGCAGTGAAGGGTGTAAAATGTGCTAAGAGAATCATGAACACCTGTTTGTAGGAACACAGTAGATACTATTATGGTATCACATTTCATTATTTCAAAGGTGATTTGACGCTATTGCCTTTAGCTGTAAGCCGGTAAAGACTAGACTTAGAGCGCTTTCTTTTCACACTATATCAGCTTTCTATAGATGGGGCCTCTGTAATTAGATTGGTGTTAATAGTCTAATAATACAGACTTCCAAGAACTTTGTAATCCAGCCAAGGGCTATTCTTCCAGCTGGTCATGTGTAATGTTCTACACTAATGTGATCTTGGCTGTAAGGAAGGCTTCATGCTTCTGCTGTAAACATCTATGTAGATTCTATGAATTCATCTAAATGGACCGTCTATAAGTTCTTTTTAGTTGAAAATGTGGCAATTGTAAGCATAATATTTGTATGACTAAGTTATATTTAATGGCTGAAAGATTAATCATTTCAATGATCTCATATTAAGGCAAAGCTAACACCCAGATTTGTAAGATCCATGTGTGAAAACTGTTCCAAAATTTTAATGGGTTTGGCTTGGGATTATGTGCAGATGGTGGCAATCAAAGCAAAATATGATCACAAAGTCAATTTTATGCCTGAGCATGCCCATCTATTTTGAGTTTCTTTTTGAAAAATTACTTTAAGCTTATATGCGTTGATTATTATTAGATATAATTATTGGGTATAATGGACAGCTTTACTTTAATTGTCAATGTTGCACCTGTGTTAGCTTCCTTCTCCGGCTGCCAAAACATGCTGCTGTGATCGTTTCTTACAAAGAACATCCTTTAGTCTTAAAATTCTTCCCTGGCAGTGTGAATGTGTTTCTGCTTGTTTCCTGGTGAATTATGAAAGTTTTTTTCCTTTGCCTCATTCTAGTAAAGGACACCATCTGTTAGCCATTAAGAATTTGGATGAAGACCACCATCCTCTTTTCTTACACCCTGTTTTAACTCCCAGTAACATTCAAAGTCTGACCTGACCTCTCTCAACCCAGCTGTCCTCAGAAAACTGGACCCACAACCTGTCCTCACCATCAGATTTGCATCATTTTGGTGTTCAGATTACAATAAATCACTCAAGCTAAGCATGCTTGTCTTAATGCATGAATGACCCTCTGTTGATCAGCTTTGGTGGTGGTTTGAAACATCCACATAGGAACATGCTGTCCATGTGTCCACTGGCCAAGGACAAGCATGGGTGTGTATGTCTGCTTGTGTGTGGCCTCCTTAAGCTGCAATATATTGTGAGGACTGACCTTAGTTCAGAGATCAGATGAGGACATTTCTGAGTTCCCCTTCTGAATGCAGAGACTGTTCAAGCTGCCCACTTGTTCACTACATGCTCCATTATGTAGTAAGTCTACACCTTTAAGTTCTGGTAAATTGTAAAATGTTCTTCTATAACGTACACCAAATGTGTCGTTGTATGATAATCAAGAGGTACTGCATTAAGCCGTATTACATTTATCAAAACAGATTACACGTTGTTGCCCTACAGCTGAAGCAATGTATTAATTAACTCATATCAATGGAAGTCTACTTTACCATAATGTGGTTCAAATGTATGGTATAAAATAAATGTAGACAAAGATTTTAATGTAGTTTCTCTCTTTTTTGCACTTAATAACTGTAACAGTCAACAATATTAATTTATGTTACTCATTATTATATCATAAGACAGTTAGGAATTAATTTAGGCTTAAAAAAATGAAAGTAAAAGCTCTAATTAAAAAGAGGGTTGTATCAAGGTGCAAAATAGGTTTAATTTGTGTAAATTTTTTAAACACCTCATTTCAGTTTCACTTGGTCGAAATCATTGAACTAAAATCTATTCATACTATTTTAATCACAGCCACACTTTTTTCTGAATATTTGAATTATTTTAAACACTAATCCAATAGTACTAACTTGGAAAATAGAAAAAGGGCTGCACTTGGTTAATGTAGACTGTCAATGGTTTATGGTAAAAAGCAGAAGCACCAGACCAGCAGTATTTCTTTTTGGAAAGTGTTAAATAGGGAAAAAACCATACACAAAGTCTGTTGTATGCCTTAAGAATTCCTCCTTTCATTGCAAAGCAAATACCTGAACTATGGAGAAAACATAACAATAGAGCATCCATTTTTGATGGAATTTATACAAGTAAATTATTTCCTACAGAGGGACAAATCCTAAATTATCATTATGGAAATTCTAAAGACACCATAAGCTAAAAAGCCTTCTTCAACCACATAAAATCTAGACTTTATTTTGGTTTTCAGGAAATTCTTACCCAAAATAAAGATTATGAAGACCTTGCTCTGCTAAACTATTGATTCATTTCCACATTTATGGATATAATTTCTTAAGAAAACTATTCTGCTGCAAAACCCCAAAAGCATAGAACTACATGTAAAATAAAAGTGTTTGTGTGAAAGTCTGATAGTCAGACCTTACCGCCCACTTGTGTCATTTAGAAGACCCTGGTTTAAAAGATCACCATGGTGACCATTCTTTTCCCAGAGCTGCATACAAAAACACACATATACACACCTGCTTGACCAGAAAGCACATCAATAATTGAAACACTACACTTTTTAAATTGATTCACACTTTCTCTAATGACTATATCCACAAGTTTTACATCTGTGCTCCGATTTAGTGATTTCTATCTGCACCCTTTATGCTATTCACTGTTTGGATGCAATGATTGTCCAGTTCTCTACAAAACTGCAAACACAAAAGGCTTCACATTCCCTAGAGGTGCATAATGACTGTCTGTGTGTGACTGAGTCTCTAAATGCCTGTAAATAGGGTGCTGTCATGCCATGCTGTGTTTTCAGTAATTGCATCTACAGTTGAGTATTTTTTTTTTCCTGCCATATCATCATATTTAAGCCCTACTTCTTCCCAAGAGAACAGGTGCACAGATGATGTTCAGTTAAATGCACTGACCAGTTTTGCGTGCATGATGGCTTGGGTTATGTCTTTTCATGTAGACCAGGAATTAGGACAGACTTCTGACATGGTAAGTGCTAGACTGAGTGTTCTTCACAATTAGGCATCTGTGCAGTTATGCAATGATCGTGACCATTCTAAATGATGGGAAAAGAAAGAACAGAGAGACGGAACAGAAGGCTGACAAAGAGAGAGGACAGAATGAGAGGATAGGAAATAGTCCTGAAAAAGGAATTGGAAGCACCAAAACTTATAAATGTTTTATAGCAGGCAACAATTTGAAAGTTGTCAAAAGGATTTTTGGGAGACATTGGGGGGAGCTTGTTTTTATAGAGGCTGTACAAGTGGATTTCTGCACAAGTGAAAGAGTAGTAAACTATTTTTGGAAGAAGGGGGTGTCAGCCAGTGTGTGTACGCATTTGAAGAATCTCAGCGTATCTATGGCATGTATGCACTTTGACCTTGCACCTGTAACGATGTAACCTTAGCACACAGTGCATGTGTGTCCATATGTTTGTTTGTGCTTGTGAACTACTTGCACCTAAACTTGTTTAGCAGCAGGGTTTTAAAGTCTTGGCTTCTGTGACTTGTTGATTCTTTTGGTCCATCCGTAGAAACATTTAGCATAGTTTAGATATTTGTGAGTTTAGAAGTGAAACAATAAAAGAAAATACCATCATTAGTTGTTTACATGTATACATAATCAAGAGCAGATTAATACTGTATGAGAAAGTATAACTTCCAAATATTTTTATAATCTTAATTTAAAGGGATTTTCTCAAGTTCAGACATAAGAACATTGAAGTGAAATCTATCTCTGGTTTAAGATCATAAAACCTGGCTCGCTGTAATCCACCATGTCTTGGTGGAAGTAAATGAGGCAGAAGTTATGATTGTGTGGGCAAGAAAAGTGCTTAATTAATTTTACTTCAATTAATTTTATTTATATAACACCAACTTACAACACAGGCACTTTACAGAGACAACTTGATCCTAAACTTGTTTAGCAGCAGGGTTTTAACATCTTAGCATAAATAGCTTGTTGAAGCACTATAAATTAGACTTGTTCTTTCACTTCTCATTTTGGACAAATAACCATTGTTCTGTAGAGAGCTTTAAACAAAATTTCTCTAAATTTACCATTTGCCTCAAAAGATTGACCAGACCTTAATTGATGCAGGAGTAGGTCAACATTATACTTCCTATTAATAACTTATTTTAATCATGTCAGAGAATCAAAAGTGTACCTTAATATATTATAGTATCAGTAAAATGCAAAAAAAAAATACCAAAAACAACAAATACCTGTTTTCAAATTGTTATTCAAAATCTATTCATTTTTTATTTACTAATAGAAAAGCTACCCAAGCCTAACTGTTATAACATGAACATGTACATTTCCACTTAACCTAAAAACAGTTTGTTCCAGTATTTGTGTCAGCAACTGCTATGAAGCCTTTATATTCACTGGCATCAAAATGATTGGCCTTGTCTTCTTCTCCTTTTTTTCCTGTTCATCCACTCTTAAGCATCAACAGGATCTTGCAGCAGAATCTCAACTTTTTAAATTTTCGAACCATTGATCTGTGGACTTGTTTGCCTTTTTTAGATCATTGTCTTAATGAATAACTCAGGTAATTAATGTAGCACCTTTCCAGGTGTAAAAATAGTAAAATACAGGCAATAAAGTAATTTAACAATGAATAAGCAAACAATGTAAGAACAATGACGAGACACCTTTGCTTCACTAGGAGGATGCACGTTTTTTTTTTCTTCTTTTTGCTTAATTTTGAACGTAAAATGATTAATTTAAAGGCTTGAAATTATTCTGAATTCTTTTCTGACCTCAAGATAATACAATTGATACACATTTAAAGGAACTTCTCTTGATTACAATTGTTTTAAGAATTTGTCTTTATTAAGAAAACAGGTTAAATACTGTCACAAATTACCTTTCAACTGAAATAAGCTCCAAAGTCATTGTACATCCAACTAGGCATGTATCGTAATCATCATATTAAAGAAATCTGTTGCTGAAAGGAAAACAAGTGATTACCCTGTTTTTACTCACTTACATGAAGGCATGTAAACCAGACAACATGGCACATGCATACACAGGCACGCTCATTTGTAAACACAGTTTTTATGGACACATGTACCCACCAGCAATACATGCCCACACAAAGGCACATGTATGCACCCACACTAAGCCTTTGGAACCCTTGGAAGAAGGCTCTCACACCTCGCCCCCGTCTAGTACATGGCAGTCCATCTGGGATCATTAACGCTACAGTATGTTAATGAATATAGGGCCGGGTCCCAAATCATGTGAGGAAATGACAGGCAAGGAAAAAAGCTGTATGGAGTTGAATAAAGAGGATAGAGGTTGGAAGAATGATAGATTTTCTCTTAACAAAATTCAGAATTCTGGAGTTTTCTGAGGCCAGAAGATGGGGTGGGGATGAGAGAGGAAGGGGTACAACCAACGGGATTCCAAAAAGTGAGGAAGGAAACAGTAAGCAGATATAAATCAGGGAGATGGAAAACTGAAACAAAACACAGAAAGCAGAGTCACTACGAGCTGTACTTGGTATGTTCTCGCCAGGGGCAGATGAGAGCTTTATGGAAATAGCTGAACAGATGAACAGAAGAAAGGAAAGGAAGGAAAGACAGCAGAGACAGCAGATGAGCTGAGAGAACAAACAGGGAGACAGACAAGGAGATACACTATAACAAATGATGGCAGCTGAATGAGAGCTGTGGTTAAATATTTCACCGGGGTCTGTTTGTGCCTTTGTGCGTACGTGGGTGTATGAGTGTGTATGTGTGAAGGAGCACTGAGAGCGAGCGAGCGGAGTGTGCCTGTTGACTGGGAGAGTTAATGATTCCTCTGGTCTGAATAGTTAGCCGTTGTTAGTCCTGGAAGGAGGGAGATGGCTCATTTACCCCCTGCCGACTCGCAAATCCACCATTATAGACACACAAACCTCTGCAGTTTGTGTGTGTATAGCTTGTTCGAGTTCTTTATGTGCTGCATGTTTAAAATCCGCTCAGCTGGATCCGTGGCAGCTTTCCAATAGATGCTCAAAGCGGAATTACCACATTTAGAGCTAGCAAGAACTCATATGGTTCCTTCTACCAGTAGCTAAGCAGCAAGAAGTGTGACTGCCAAAAAAAAAAAAAAAGAAAGGGGGGGGGGGGGATGACCACCTGTAAGCAAAAGTGTGCCACTATAGACCAAAGGGACAAAGTCTGGGGTAAAAACGACAGAGGGCAGATGGGTGACAAGCTGTCCAAATGTAATACAAGAGCTTAGAGGACAAAAGTCAGGTTTCTAAGAGGCAATCTGTTATCAGTTAGCGTTAATAGGATGCATATTACATTAATTTGCCCCCACTTGAGCCCCTTAATGCATATGTGTAGGTAGATCTTCTATATCACCTTGACTACAAATCCAAATTAGGTCCTTATAATTCTGGTGCACCTTAGTCTCTTGACCTTCTTACTCTTATTAAGTACGTAGTTTAACGTAGTCTTTTTTTATAATGTATAAATGCAATTAAAAGAAAACAGTAGTGAATGATAGAATCGTGAATTATAATAATTATTTTTTTTACATGGCAATATCTTTCAAAATGCATAATTATATGGAAAGAGTGATCATAGTGAAATAATACAATCTCCTCCAAGCTCAATGAAAAAAAAATTGAAAAACATTGAAAAAATGCAGTTAAACATCAAAAAACAATTAGTAATTACTGCTTGGGCTGAAACAACTAATCAGAGTAATCATGATTAATCGATTATTGAAATAATCTTTATCTTATTTAATAATCTATTAATCGTTTACTGGAGTTTGGAGACTAAAACATGCTTTTAGGTGACAGAGAAACCCACTTAGAGCAGCAATTATACAGAGATTGTAGAAAAATTATCAAACATTTTGCATGTTCTTTTTCATGTTTCTTTATCAGTTTGCTCTAACCAGAACTCTTTTTAGTGGAAAAGTTTTATTTTGACTTGGTTTAATTTAGCAAAAAAGTCTTCTTGAAGGGACTTTTGGCTGTCCGATTATCAATCGATTAAACAAGAAAATATTAGACAGATTAATCGAAAAAAATTCTATTTTGCAGAATAATCGTTAGATGCAGCCCTGGTTAGTGCAATGATCTGGAAATTTTGAACTCTACCACGCATGTTAAAAAAAATGATAACAAGAACCAACAAGGTAATGTGAGCTGCAACGGTGTTTGGAAATGTTAGTTAAAAGTATAGAGGAATAATGTTTTCTTAATTAAATGGCTAACCAACCTGTTGTTGTACTAGATGTGTACATAATGCTGTCCAAAACAAATACAGCGAATTTAAGTTCTGCATCACCCTGTAAAATACTGTTCATACAGGTTTTAAATCATGCTTGATTTAGTTTAGAACCTTGAGAAACACATAATATAGAGAAATAAATTTGCAATAGGGAAAAACTGACCCTGAGCAGTGGAGCACATTGTGTTGAAAAGACAATATCTGAAAGCACAATGAAACAGAAAGATAGAAATACTTTACAAGCATAAATAACATTTTAATATTGAAACAACAAATACAATAACAAAAATAAATTGTACAAGAAAGAAACATCTAGAAAATAAATGTAACTTGAATAGTTGGCTACTTCTACTCTGGACCAAAAAAAACAACAACAAACAAGACAAAACAATTTCAAAGCCATGCTCCCTTCCAATCTACTGAGTTATTTCATATTACTATTTTTAGGATATAAAAATCCAAAAGACCTGATATCTAGCATCGGTTCTTTGTGCTCAATATTTAAGGAGATGTTTTTGTGTTACTTCCATAAGGGTAATCTTCTATCAGCTGCTTTAAAGTTATTTTGGTTTGATCAAGGGTTATAATCTTAATTAAATATCTAATAAAAGTAATAAGAGGGCAACTTTAGCAAGTATGGTGGAACTTATTGAATTAAAATATTTAGCATTTTTATCTCCTTTCGCTATCTCCATAACTTATTTGATTAAGTTTCATAACGTTTCGAAGTTAAGGACAAAGGTAGAAAATAAAGTACACTTCAATGAAGAACCTGAATGCAGAATTAGAAATTAGAGTACTCCTATAAAACTTTCAAGAATGTCTCCACCATCTCTATATAGTATTTGTTATTGTTTGATATGGCTTAACACCTTGTATTTTGCCTCTCCTCGCTCACAAGTTTCTTTTTTAAAAGTTTTACTCTGCCTCGCTTTGATTGATTTCTCCCCTCCCTTATAAATTCTCCTATGTGATATTTAAGAGTCTGTGTGTGTCTGAAGAAAACCCTCTAAATCTTTTGACAGGGACCTATCCAGATTTGATCTTTGCCTGGGGCTGACAAGAAGCCAGTTAAGGAGTATAGGACGGAGCCAAGACTGAAAATGGAATAGCCTGAGAGGCTGGGGGTGAAATCTGTCTCTTTTTTTATGCTTAAGCGTTCAACGTTTCGAAAGCCCTTTCTTTCTATTCTTTTTAACTTTTTAATTAATACCCAAACTCTGTGGTTAGTGTCCTGATAAAACAAATATCAATATATTTAGTCCAAAGACAACTAAGTATCACCAGGAACAGGTAGCACCACTAGATTCCCCTAATCAAAATAGTTACTCAACTTCGGCATTTCCACATAATACGTAATTTCTTGTGGCAGATCCTGTGACGCCTGGAGTCAAGTTCTTTGGAAGTAAACAAGCCTGGTTTCCGCCTGTCAAACTGTTTGTTTGGCTGTCAATCCTTCCCCCGACTTCCTCTAATACTCTGATTTTAGAACTGCTGAGTTTTTCCATCTCATCAAACGCTTTTTTTCTGCCAACTTTTTTTTTGTTTTTTGGTTAGAAGCCCCGGTCTGAGTGTGCCTGTATGGGCTGTGGGAGGACTGAGTATCATCTGTGGTTTATATTGGCAACAACACTGTCAAAGAAGCCTGCAGAGAGGACTTTTCCTGTTTGTGTACATTAATAGAAATCAGATGTGTAGAGTTGGCACAGATACCTCACTGTTGGCTGCAGCAGTATCCAAATGGAATTGTACTTATAGACTGTGGAATCCTAAATTCCTCTGTTACATGAGATGCTGTAGTTAGATGCATAGAGAGCATAGCCCATGTATGAGCAGCGGAAGTCTGCTGGCAGTGAGGGGACTCTCAGCCACCTCTCTCTGAGTGTTGTGTTCAAAGTGAGAACTGGGATCTTGTTGCTTGTACTCCGAGGTCAGTGAATCACGGGCTAGTTTTGGTGATGCTGAGACAGTATTTTCATTTCTGACGTTCCTCTCAGGAAATCAATCCATAGGTTGAAAATATAATGTTACCAGAGGGCAAGATTTTGAATATCTTACTTTGCTCAACTAGCACAAAGCAATAAATTGATATTACATTAATTATATCATCTATCAAACAAAGAGCTAACAAGCTATTGTCAAAATGGCTTTGTTTGGCAGGCTTAGTGTACACCAGCAGTGGATGCATTTTAGAACCCTTTATCTGTTTTAAATGTTCATTTTGATTTGGGATTTCAAGTGCTTTCTGAGTGCTCTTATTGTTTCTAATGGAGTAACAGTGATAGCGCATCCAGTGGTAGCCCAAAGTGCAATGGCCTACATGGGATTTAAAGGTGGAATCTACTTTGTGTGAAAAAAAAATGCTGTAAGTGATTAGTTTGCGTAAGTTGCATTTTGCATTTAGGAGTGGCAACAGACAGAAAGCCGAGAAATATTATTAGTGAATATTAGGGATGTGGCACCACATCCAGAAATCAGCAACAATACACAATTTTTACTATTTTTACCTGGAACAGAATTTTCAAGCTGAAATTAAAGGAAAATTCCGGTTTTTAACACTTTTAGCCCATTTTCTGTAGTGTCCAGGATGAAATCGAATGATCGACACCAAAATTTTGACGATTGGTCCTGTCTCTGCTTTTTGGCTCATGCAGAATGCCCCCCTGGGTGCTTCAGAATGGCTTCCATAGTGCATGTCCGATAATGTCCTTAAAACAACCTTAAACGTCCTTTTTTTAAAATATGCTACTCACCGGGTCGTCAGCGCTGTTCAATGACGTTCCAAAAAAAGTTTCGTGAAGAAAAACCGTTCCTGTCTTGTTTTATTTAGCATTTTGTAAATCCCAGAACAATTTTTTCCGATACATCACAACCGCTTATAAACTTCCGCTTCCCATTCGAATCTGAAGCGTTGCACACTCCAGACCACTAGTTGGCGACGGTATCCTCTACCGTCAAACTCAAAGTCCAATATGTCCTCCTCCTCAAGAATCCACCTTTCGTATTCCATTTTCAGAGTTTTTTAAAGTGTTTAACAGAGACGTTAGCACCTCGACGTCGGAGTACACAGAGTGAAGCAGAAACACTTGGGCCTTGCGAAAAGACTACAACTAAGCGTAAACAGGCCCCATTTCCGTTTCCGGTGGCGGAGGGATATTGACTATTCCAACAGAACTCAATGGGACTTACAAAATGCTAAATAAAACACTACAGGAACGTTTTTTCTTTACGAAACTTTTTTTGGAACGTCATTGAACAGCGCTGACGACCCGGTGAGTAGCATATTTTAAAAAAAGAACGTTTAAGGTTGTTTTAAGGACATTATCGGACATGCACTATGGAAGCCATTCTGAAGCACCCAGGGGGGCATTCTGCATGAGCCAAATAGCAGAGACAGGACCAATTGTTAAAATTTTGGTGTCGATCATTCGATTTCATCCTGGACACTACAGAAAATGGGCTAAAAGTGTTAAAAACCGGAATTTTCCTTTAATTTCAGCTTGAAAATTCTGTTCCAGGTAAAAATAGTAAAAATTGTGTATTGTTGCTGATTTCTGGATGTGGTGCCACATCCCTAATATTCACTAATAATATTTCTCGGCTTTCTGTCTGTTGCCACTCCTATCTGGGAGATATTATAGAATGGAAAAGCACTCAGCGGTACCCTTAACTTATCTACCCTGATCATGTGAGAGCTTGCCCAACCAAGCCTTTGGACAAAAACACACTTTACTTGTAATGCACACAGAAGTCTGCAATAGCTCATGTCCATCACTGCTCGAGGGTAGCCCTTCTGCTGAGGCCACAGTCCTGCAGACATTTAACAGCCTGGACTTTATCCTTACCATCTTCCAACTTGTTTTCTCTACTTACCTGTCTGGTGCAACAGGCAAGTGGAGACTATGAAATAAAACTCACTGATAAGACTGTAATAATTCTTTACTTTCTGACAAAGCATAATCTTTATACCTGCATGCCTGAACAACAACAACCTGCAAGAAAGTTGGACACACATGTTTCACTTTATAGGTTTATAGAACTTTAATGCAACTAGTGCAAAACATTGGAGAAAAAAAAAAAGAAAATGACAGTGGAGCTGCAAAAATCCGGAGAGAAAGAGGACAAACAAAAAAACCTAACCCTGATTATGAGGCTGCGTGACAATGATAACAAGTAAGCACAACATATAATTAATTGCAACACAGTACGTCATGCAGGTACGCAGTTAAAACCTAAAGCAACTAAGAAAAGTGTTACACCACATGCAAACAAATGTGCTGTCCACACAATACACTAACAGACCACAATATATGTTGTATTGTACTTAGTTTGTTGCACCTTTGTTTGAATCTGGCTAAAAAGTGTTTGATTAGTTTAGTCAAGTGCAAGGCAGTAACCTCCTGCATTGCTCTTCTGCAAAGGCTTGCATTTTTATCTAAGGACAGAAACTCAAACACGCTTTTTAGCTGCTTCAACTGTCAATCTCTCCTTACTTGTCCTTAGTTTTTTGTTTTCAAGAGACTTACTGTGTAGAAAATATTTATATTATATACATTTATATAAGTAATTGAGTTAAGTAAAAACAGCAACAACATGAAAATGATAATTACATGTTCCCTCAGAGATAATCATCATCCTCATGGTATAACACAGACTGGAGCCATTTCTCATGACAAACTGCAGTCACGTGTTGTACGGTTTGTTCCAAAGCTTTCATAATTTTTCGAGTTGAGTTTCTGTTAAAAGGATACAGTAACTATTTTCCTACCTGCAGTGGAGAACTTGTTGTTTAATGTTAGAACAATGATATCTGTTGCAATCAATCAAGATTTTCCTGACCTTATCTTTTTTCCTGTCATTTCTATTTTTCCTTCCACTTTTCATGAACTTTAATACTTTTTCTTTCCAAATCCCGAACAGTATTAGCCATTCGGGCATAAAGAGTTAATCCAACTAACCAAATACAATATTTAAACAAAGCGTGTAAATTAATGTTATTTGTAATATTGCATCCAAATGGGTTATGGTGATTGCAGTATTGTTTACATTAATACTACAGTTATAGTTTGATGTGACTCCATATAAATCAAGAGCATTCTAGAAACTGAAGCTAATGACTATTCTGATTGGCCAAGCAAAATCAAAGCAAACTACCATCTTGAAATAAACCTAGTCTTAATATGTGTTACTTTAAACTTGTCAAGTGTGCATTGTTGGTTGTTTTCTTTTTCTTTTGAAGCAATCCCTTACTTAAAGGGGAACTATGTGTAGCTAAAAGTGCAGCACCAGTAATCTTCCTGCAGAAAACACATAATAATAAAAATAGGAATTAAAAATATGAGATAAGATCAAATATGTATCCATCCATCCATCCATTTTCCATCACTCCATTTATCCCTGCTGGGGTCGCAAGGGGTGCTGGTGCTTCCAGCTGTCTACGGGCAAGAGAAAATGTATACAAATACATATAAAAAATGATGGGATTGCCTAATCTTGAACTATTTAATTTTTATTACTGGTCATGATTATGTATTTTATTATTGACCCAGAGGTTAAAATGTATTTAAGGACATCAAGTCAAATAACATATTTTCAAACCAGATAAACTCAAACACATGTAAAGCAACATATGTGATATTCTAAGCTAAAAAAAATCACGACATCAAAAATAAATAGATAAATAAGTGACTTAAAAAGTGATTTTAAAAAAAGAAAAAGGAGGACCAATGTGGAATATCAGTTTATGAGGCTAAATAACCTTTTGTTCCGCCCATACATAATTGTTACCAGGGTAACAGCAAAATTCAGCAGCTTTCCTCATTTTGATAGATTTTCTCTTTATATTTGACCCACTTGTTTTTTTATATGTATTTCTTTATTTAAAAATTACTTCTTTTTTGTTACAATTGATTCTTTTCTTGAAAAATGTTTTTTTTATATACTTTTATATATTTTTTTATATACATTCGACTCAATTTTGTTATATCTCTTACAAAGGAAGAGAAAAATCATTACATTTGCCTTAGAGCAGTACTGTATTTCAGTGTGTTCCCGGAATGAAGCGCTAACTGCTGGAGAATTGTGTGGGATGAAAAAAAAAAAAAACTGAAGCAGTTGCTTATTGGCTCTTTACTCCAGTGGGCGGAGCCTAGATGAGACAAAACAGGCAAGTTTCGCTCGCATGAGACAGATAACAACAAAGTCAGTAGAAGCGCTTCTTCTCTGTGATAAATACCCATCAGTTATTGGTGCAATCTGCGGTTGCGAACCTTTTTACGCGCATTGAAATCTTTCACTGAAGAAGTTTTCCAACATTTTCCATTCAACTTGCTGAGGACAAGAGAAGAGAGGCAATGGATGTGCTGTGCCTGGTGTATTTGCTGCTGAGCGTCGGTGCTTGGTTCGTTTCAGCGGAGCGACACAGCGTCTATTGGAACAGCTCAAACCCAAAGTAAGTGCTCAGATCTCGGCTACTCTTTTTGGTTTGACAGCCTGGATTTAAAATAAATAAATAAATCAATAAAATATGAACAACCTTTAACTTAAATCAGACACTGTTCTACAAAGATCTAAGTAGATTTAAACTTTTCGTTGCAGTTATGCGTCAGTAGGCTATATGTAAACATCCAATCATGTTTGTTTTTACTTGCCATTTTTAATTTACTACAGCAAATGCAATGTAGAAGGTTAATGTTTAGAAAAGTGGCTTTCAAGAAACCATCCAGATGTGTGTTTATTTGCACCCAAAATGCACTGAAAACAAAAACCAAACCTGGCTATGAAGTTTGGAACATTTCACAGAATACATTGATTTATTAATTTTATAAAACAAAAGAATTCCACTTCCTATTCTCCTTTATATGCATGTGGGTCAAATACATCACAAAAGGCACAATAATTAGCCTAGAATTTTATTTTATGGCAGAGATTTAGAAGTATTTACATTTCATTTCAGTCTGAAATGGACCTCACAAACCACTTATGTTTTATCTGTGAAGTCCATGTAGAAGTCTCCAAAATAAAACAATTTCCTGCAGCCACGCAGAATTCAGATGAAAACCTTTGGGGAGGGAAATCAAATAAAATTTTTTGGAGAGAGATTAAAATGGGAAAAAAAAAGACACCTATTTGAAAAGAACCCTGATCAGTTACCTTATTTGATGTCATTAGAGGCAAGCATACATAAAAGCTGGTATAAAGGAGAGTATTTTCTATATTATTATATAGTATGTATGTGTATGTATGAGATGATGTTCCGTGTGTGATCAAGTATATTTCAAGTGAGTTTAAGTGATTTTATAGATATGTCTGGCCGCCAGCTTTAAATATTGTGTGCTGGACCATTGAGTTGATTCCTTAACAGATGGACACATTCACCACTATATTTAACTGTAACACATAGACTCAGACATACTCTAATAGTAGAAAATAGACTGACAAGTATGAACTTGGCCCATGCCGTCTGCATGCTCTGCACCTGTGTGAGTCTTGGAAAAAGGCGTGTCTAATAGTAAGTGGGAGTTAATTCCCTAACAGAAAGAAAAAAAGTGTTTTTCCAAAGATGATGTTCATCCAGCTGTTTAGCTGAGTCATCCATAGTGCTGATGATATTGTTTTGAGGTCAGAAATGTAATGATATCTGGCCACTTAGTGGGATCGATCACACTTGACAGATCGGAGAGCGATTTATTGAGCTTTAAGCGTGGGGACAAATCTCACAGATCTCAGTGGGTATTGTTTGGAAATGGAGCTGAAACATAAAGACGGTCGGCGATTTATTTCCTTTTTTTTCACTTGATGTGAAATCAATTTAGAACCCACTATAAAGAAATACAATCGGCAGTGCTATTATCGACCTTAAGGCTTTTCTTATTTACATTAGTTACTCTCTAATTGCCCTTTACCAATAACAACAGAAAGGAGTATGGTGTAAGAAAAAGAAAATGACTTTCGTAATTTAATTGGAAGTCTAATGGCAAATGCAGTGAGCAGTGCTTGTATCATTTGTAGTGATTCAGTGATCTGACCCACCTGAGTCACCTCAGCCAGACTGAGCAGGTGGAGGGAAAATCCAGTTAGACCTGAGGGAAAATTTGGAACTCTATGTTCTGGTAAAACAGAGACCAGAGATTCAAACAAGACAAGTTAATGAATTCTCTGATATCATAACCCAGAAGTTAATCATTTTTTTTATATTTTGAGATGTTGAAAATAAGCCTTAAGTAATTTTCCTATTTTAACTCACAGTGATCAGTTTAACTTGGTTTATATTACATATCTCCTTTATTACACCAAGTTTCTGCTTTTGGGAGTTGTGAATATGTTGAATGTTATAAATGTTTTCACTTATGCATTTGCTTTTTTCAACCTTACAATATACAAAGATCTACTTATGTGTGCTGTATTGATAGATTAAAAAAACCCCAAAAACATACTCTCAGTAAAAAAACAACCTTGAGTTTACTATGTGGGTAGCAAACAAAGTGTACAATGATGTCTTCTTCGTATAAAAAGCTTGTAGGAAATATAGACACTGTAGCCCATTGAATCGAGAGGCTGGTAGATGAAGATGAGAGTGTGTTAGGGTTAGGGAAAGAAAGAATGGCCCAATCTGTTGCAAAGTCAGATCTTGTGTGTCGTCTCTAATCCGACCCTGGACTACTTCTGCTGTTAAATGGGAGTTGCATAACCAAAACAGGGGAAAAATGATAGAAAAACACTAATCCTTTCTTCTGCATGTCTAAACATAGTCTCTGACACAGTTAGAATAAACAGAGAATCTACTATCAAACCTTATTATGGTTTGCCTCAAATCTTAGGAAATTAGATTAATCTTTGCTATCCTTTTTTCTTTTACTCCCTTTATCTTTTTTTAGATGTTTTTTTGTTTTTTTTGTTATGCTGTCAAACTCTTCTTTTTGTTCTTCTGCATCCCACCTGCCCAGAACCATCCCCATATGATCAATCAGCCTCCTGTTAGTAAAGCTTTATTGATCCGTCTGTGCCCTCCACGGATAATTGTACTAATTGATCCTTGGCCTGACTGTTAGACGGCACAGATTTATCTTACAGGAGGAGGACAGTGACCAGATGGCTGCAGTCTGCTCATTCATGACTGAGACTATTCAGACATGAATAAATTGCCATCTTGTCAGCAAGCCTGAACAACAGTGGCTTAAATCCTCACGTTAACTTGATATGCAACTGTGTGTTCTACTCTTCCTTACGTGACAGGTAAAGCCCTGTTCATCTGTTACGTGTCTGGGCCTGTGTTAGCGTTTATTAGTCTTTGTAGGGGAGAGGTTGAACTTACGCTGGCCTTTAACTGGGTTTAACTGGCAGCAGGCGTATTTTTGTTTTGGCTGACAGCACACGACTCCACCTGAACGTCACAGGGGGAGAAAGGGAGTGGCCTTTCTCCCGTAGGCAACCTCTCCGAGACTTGACGAATGTGTGACTCACACTCTCTGCTGGGGGGGCTAAAAGGGGAGGACTGGGACGTTAATATTAGTCACAGACAGCATACCAGCTTACTGTTACTATACTCAGCCCCGTCAGCTGTCCCCCAACCCGCCACCCCGTACCTGTCTCTACTAGCTGGATCTCCTCTGAGTCTGACTCCAGGCCCTCTTTGTTTCATTTACTTATTAATGTTAGATTTGCCTTATCTCTGTTAAAACACCACCACTATCCATCTTCTATGGCCAGGATGTTCCAGATATACTTCATCAGGAGCAGGCATGCCTTCTGCTGCTGCAGTAAAGCCCAAGTGGAGGTGGTTGGTATTGCTCCAGGCTGGAATCATATCAACCCCATGCAGCCAATTACAAGTTTATGACCAGTCCCCAATCTTCTATTTTGTAATGTGTGGAAAAAATTAGAGTTTGGATTTTAAACATTTATTTTTGCCTTATTTGGCCCGGTTGGTGCAGCTTGAGTTATTGAAACATTAGTCTCCATATGTATTGCTAAGATAATGCCTTTTTGGGGTATTTCTGAGATTCTTATACAATTTTTATAGTTTGCTTTAGCATCTAATATTTGTGATTATCGTGGTAAGTGCAGCTAGTATTATGGAAATGCTGTTATTGTGGTGAATTTTGATTTTGAGGTACGGTGCTTTAACTTGAAAAAATGCCCTTTATTTGTACATATTTTATACATTGTGCACTACTTTCCTTCCATTTAATTTCTTACACATTATGACCTATCCAGCAGTACCTCCAGTGCCATGTACTATCTGCTTTTTCTTCTATCTCACTGGAGTTGGAGCACACACTCACAGTAACGCATATTCGAACAGGCAGATTACAGAGTTTGAAATCTGACCATCTAACCCACAGACACAAAATTATCATCATCTAGTCGCTATATAATCTAAGACCTGGTGATGTAACTGCTGTTCTGTCAGTTTTAGAATAATCCCCCTGATGAGATTTATCGTGCATAAGAACAATCAAATACACACTGCTTTCATTCAGAATCATGGGCCATTTTTAGCATCAAGACCAGCTGGTATTACTGTCTTTTTTTTTTTTTTTTTATATATAAAGTCTAGTACATTCATTACTAGTAAATATAAACTAATATGGCACTGTTTTGTTTTTTTATGTTTCCTTCATCGGAGCATCCATCCACCCCTGTTATTTGTCTTCCTCTCTTTCTCTTCAGTTCCTTATCTATAGTCCAGACTTCTCCCACACACCCAGACCCCCACTCCTTCTGTTTCCCCTCATTCTCACTGACTGTCCTCTGTTTTGGCCCCATGTAGTATTCTACCATAGAATGACAAAGCTTCCCTCTGCTAACACTGGAGAGGCCACTTTACACAAAATGTTATCACCGTAGTGAACAAGCTTTGCTGTGTGTACACTGGTCATTCATGGCATTTCATGCATACTTTGGAACTGGTGTTTACTGGAAGTTCACTGTTGCCCCCTAAAGGCGGTTTTGGGAAAAGAAGACATCATATCCTCTCATTTAGGGATCTCGTTTTTGTCCTTTTGAACATAAATGTTTTGTTTTGTTTTTTTAACTAGATTTTTTATCATTTATATAAAGCTATATCACACAGGACATACTGTGATACAAATTTTTGGTTCTCTTGTGTTCTGCCTACTTATCCTAAGTTTTCTAATTTTTACTATTTTGGTGCAGTAACACCAAAAGAGGACAATAATGGGTTCCTGGATTCTTAGCTGAGATTTTATGTTAATTGCATTTAGCAAACATTTGATACAAAACAGTAAAAGTACTTGCTGCTGGTTATAGACCAAATAATTAAAAGACCACAAATGGGTTAAGATCTTGACTTAAAACATTAGCCCCAGGCCTTTTTAATCTCCACTCTAAATAAAGAAATTCAGAGGAATATTAACAGCTGGTAGGATGTAACTTCCAAATTTTGAACAGAATCTTGCTTCTAAACTATCCTTTTAAACCCACGTTATACCATTTGGCCTTTTTTACCCATTCTATGCTTATGGACCAGGAGGATCCTGAAAACGGGGGGGGGGGGGGGGGGGGGGGGGGGGGGGGGGGTTGAAAAGATTGTTGGGGTCACAGTGAAGGGGAATGAAGTGGGGGGAGAGGTAGTAGTCTGGCTACAGGCTGAGGTGAGAAATGGATTTGTGTTGAGAAATTAGCCTGGATGAAGAGCTTCAGTTTATTATGTCAGCCTTAAGAGACAGGACAAAGCAGGGAAAAGAGTGGGGGTGGGCTGGATGTGGAATAATAAAAGAGAGAGGGAGACTGAGGGAGGAGAGAGTGGACAGTGATGGATGAAGGGAGGGGAAGAGAAACACTATTGTTGACATGGGTGAAGGTTCTCATCTTGCATAATTCTCTTTATGCATAAATAAGATACCAGCTCAATTACAAATTGCAACATTGTGTTTTTAAAGATGTAATAAAAAAAAGGTGCAGCTAGTTGCAGCGGTGGGTTGTGTAGGAAGAATTCCCTCCTGTTAGATTACGATGGAAGCTAATATAGAAAGACTTTTTAGATTGGCTATTATTGGGCAGCATGCTATGAGCAACTAAAACCCATTAGGCCTTCTGACAGCTTGTGTGAAAAGAGGTGTGAATCTGTCATACCGCAACAAATTAATAGCATATTAAGTTCAGACCTCACAGTTAAAGTGTGATAAAGCGGGATAAGGAATTTGATGAGCATGCCTCATGAGAAACCCTGCAAACCACAACTCCACCCCCCCACCCCAAACCGACCCCCACCCAACCTCTGCCTGCTTGTTACATTCCAGAATGTGCACACTTTCTACTAACTACTGTACCTGCACAACAGATGCAAGATGCAAGGGGAGGGGGGGGGGGGGGGGTGGGGGGGGGGGTGCCAGCTTTCTCTTTGGATGTTTTGTGCATGTGGGGTGTATATCACCAATGCTGACTCGGAGGGTAGTGTCTGTGAGCAGTTGTAACTATGAACTCTAACCTCTCGACCTCGAACAGCAGTTTGAAACTCTCTCTGGAGAGGTGGTTAAAGACAGACGTTCCTGTGTCTGTAGTTTGCACAAAACCAGTGGGAGCTTTGGGGGGGTGTAAATGGTGGGACGGTCAGGGGAAAAGGGTAGACGAAAACAGGAATCACAGGAAAAGGATAAAACTGAAGAGTAGTTCAGTGACAATGGAAAGACTTCAAAGCCTCCATCAAATGAGACAAGTGTTGAAAAAGCCACCTTCTGTATCAATCATTGGAGCTGTTTTCTACTTTATGACCCCCTTGTAATCATGCAAAGGGTGGTGGTCATTTTCTTCCCTTCGCCATTTTGTATCTTTACAACTTTAAATGTTTAAATAAACTAAATAGCCGTTTGGTACCCTCCGTGTATCAATTCACACGTATGAAGAGAACATTTCATATCCGCTATGAAACCTGACCCTGCTGCATTGAAATTTTGTTTTTTTAATAAGTGATATATACCAGTATGTAGTAACTTGGTTTTTATAATGAGTTATTAGTTGTCATAATTAAGAAGAGTAAACTGGTCTAAACATGGATCGGAGCTTTAATAAGGAAAAGAGCATGACATACAGCTTTCAGGTAATGATATATGTTTAGATTGAAATATACATCATTCATTTCCATTCTTGATCAAAATGCTTAACTGCACACTAAAAAACAAAGAGGCTAATGCATGTTTGAGTATTGGGTTGGATGAAGTTGAACTAATGGTAAGCCCTTGCCACCCCACCACCAAATTATGATGCAAAAATTGGAGTAGCTCCGCTGTGAGAAATTACATGCAGAGGGGAACAACCTTCAACCTCCTCTGTTTACCCATATCTCAGACTCATATAAGACATGAACACACCAGGGATTACGCAAGGCCTTGATGAGCAGATGTGTTCAGGAGCCGTGGGCACCAGACGCCCTGGATAAGGGTCTTCAGAGAATCTCAAAGGAGAGCACACACAGAAGCCCAGAACGTAGGAAGAGGAAGCACTGTGTAAAGTAGGCTTTCAACGACTCACACACCTGGCTCTGAATCGCTCAAAGGACAAAGCTATCAGGTTTATTGCGTCTCTCGCTCTCCTGAGAAATCCCAGTTGGAGGTGAGCACAGATGTGGGAAGATGAGCAAACATGTAAAAGGAGGATGGAGGAATTGAAAAGATTTTCATGCTGTGGTGACATTCATCTTGGCCAAGCAAGATGATACAGCCAAAAGCCCCCTCAGCCATATGGATGCACACATTGGACACCTCCACATTAGTCAGAGTGGTGAAATCTCCTCAGAGATTTAGGCAGAGAGGTTGAAGGGGCCGTGTAGCCTTCAGGCAGTCTGTCTCTGGGGAGGCCGAGGGTATAATTACACCCCATTCATTCCTCCTCCCCTGCTTTTGCACAAAACACATTGGTCCCAGACCCCTAACAGCTTTTAATTAGCTAGACCAATGGAGGAGGGGAAAAGGAGGAGGTGAAGAGAAGGATAAAGGAGAGTTTTCTTTAATGCGTGAACCATGAATGAAATTGGCAACAGAATCTGTCTGTTCAGTTGGCTTTTGACAAGCCCGTGTTTAAATGCAGAGCTGGGCCAGGCCACTAACAGGGATGCAGTGTGGGAAGGGAAAGAAAGAGGTGTATCCCATACAATTTAAAACTATTCTTTACTTTCATATGGAACCACTTGAAGCCTCCAAAGGACTTGTTTGCTCCAGTTCTGTTATTATGGTTTGGGCAGAGGGAAGCAAGAAGAGATCAGAGATTATCTGGGCAATTTCACTGCTATTCTTTATGTATAAACACTTGCTGCCACATCTATAAATGCATGCATATGTGCACACCTGTGCAGAAAAATTTACAAAACAAAGATTTTAAAGGGGAAGGAGGAGGAGTGATTATAATCAGAAGGTAGTAATCAGCCTATTAGCTCTGGATAACAAGTGCAGTGCTGTGCTCTGCTAAGAAACTTGTTTTGACAGGTAGGTTGGAGCCAACCGATGCATTACAGGCTTAAGGAGGAGAGGGAAGGAAGGAGGGGTTAGGGGCCCTCACATGGAGCCTGTGTGTCTGACTTAGTTGGGGGGGGTCCTGACAGGAGCCACAACAACAGGACGCTAAGAGGAGTTGGTGGAAGGCGGGACGGGATCAAAGCCAGCACGTCTAAGGCTTTGATGACAGTGTTACAGCAGACGTAAACAGAGGTAGAAATGCAGGGGCTGTTCTCTTATCACTTTTACACCGCACATGCTTAAAGACACAGCTTTTTAAAGGGAAGGTTCAGGATTTTTTAAGTGAGGAATTATTTCAGTTTAGTTGGAGCCAGAGAAGGAAACTTTTGGGTAGTCTTAGACATTTATATATACTGAGCAATGAAATGTCATCAACAAGTAAAGCATTGCCTGATTATTATTATACTGATGTATGAAAATCACCAACCCAGATATCACTTAAAAAATTGCAATAATTCTTGCTCTTTCTTTTGCCTCAATGTATTTCAGACATTTAGTTTTACAGGAATCACTTAACATGTTCCATTCTCAAAAAACATTCTTCGACCCTCTGAGGATGTTATGGGCGGGGTGTCCACGTAGAAATAGGCCTTCCTCTCCTTCTTTCAAGGCCTAAGAGAACTAATACCCCCCCACTCCCATTAAATCTGCTTTAAAGAATAAATGTCACAAGTACAATCTCAAATGAATAGGAAATAACTCATTTGCGAGTAATCTACTAATTGAGGTAAAGGTTTTGCAGCATTATTTTAGCCTGCTAACCAGCAGTGTGCAGCAACTGGTGGTTGGAACTTTTTCCATATCTTTACTTTAAATGAAGTACTTAAAGCTATAGGAATGATACAATGGAACAGTATAGAAGTTTTCAATCTGTAACACTGATAAACATGCCCGGAGCTTAAGTTTGTTTTTCATTTCTAACCTTGTTTTAATCTACTTGATGGCAGGTAAAAGGGGAAAGTCCGCTTAAGTTGGAAAAAGTTGTGTAATGGTGTTTGACGTTTGTAGGATTCTGGGTGTGTTTTCTCATCTAAAAACAGCATAAACAGGTCAAGCCTGATCAGGCTCCTTCTAATTCTGTTGCTCAAATGAGTTTGCACGGGTATACAGAAACAATAACCACCCCACATTGAGCACATTGAGTCCCGCACATTTAACCTGTTTGTTAACACTTGTTGTTTGTGTCAGCCTATTTTCAGTTGCTACACATCTAGGAACAGATGGCATCAGAAAAACTGGAGCATTTGTCACTAACCTCTTCTTTCCCCTTCTCTCGGTAGCTTCCTGTGGGATGACTACAGAGTAGAGGTGCACATCAATGACTACCTGGACATCATTTGCCCCCACTACACCCACGAGAAGGTGTTGCCAAATATGGCCGAGCGCTACGTGCTGTATATGGTGGAGAAGGATGACTATGATGTCTGCAAGCCTCACTCATTCGATCAGCTCCGCTGGGAGTGCTCGAGACCCTTCGCTCCCCACGCTCCAGAAAAATTCTCGGAGAAGTTCCAGCGCTTCACACCCTTTACGCTGGGAAAAGAGTTCAGGGCGGGAGAGAGCTATTACTATATATGTAAGTCTCACAAGAAATTAAAATCTCTGTGTAATTTTAAAGAGTTTTTCTTTTATTTTTTATTAAATATTTTCTCTTCTCTCCTAAATGTATAGCTAAGCCAATGCATCACCACGGCAGTGATTGTTTAAGGCTAAGGGTGGATGTCGTTGGACATAAAGGCTCTGCAAAGTCTCAAGATAAGTCCAAATCGGAGGAGAGAGAGAAGGAGGAGGAAAAAATGAAGTTTAATGCTCTAGGAGGAGTTCATAACCCAGCCAACCGACTCCCAGCAGGTAAGGACTTAATTCCCACTAACTGGAATCATGTCTCAGACCAGATCAATCTGGGTGTGTTTACCATTCCTGACTGATGAAACCATGTTCTCTCTCTCTCCCCTCCTTTAGATGACCCTGCTGTTATGGAGCCAAATGTTCAGAGGAGCATCGGCAGCTCTGCACCACAGCTGGTGTCTTTGTCGTTCTTTTTCTCCATGATCCCAGTCTTATTAGCCGCTATGCTGCACTGAGGCCCACTAGTTCTACACAAAACAGAGACATTTTGAACCCGATGCAGGCTGTCGGGGAAATAATACTGAGATTTTTATATATCTATATATGAGGTTGTTTTTTTATACAAGCTTGGACAGTATGTATTGTTCAGTGTGTGTTTGATGTGTCTGTTTGAGTGAATGTGGAGCGTGGATCGCTCAAAAGTGGAAACGGACCTCAAAGACGGATGTTTTTCTTTTTTATCTTTGCATTCTTTTTTTATTTTTTGAGGATAAAAAAAATTCTCAAATTTGGCAATTTAGGATGCACACATTTTTCAGTCAACGTAAAGAAAACTACAAGCAGAATGATCATAATATGAGTTTAAAATCATAATGACCTTTGTGATCATGTGTTTTTAGATGTTCATATCATTGGTACAGCCGTGCATTGTATTAGCACATTGTCAGTTATTTTCTTCCTCCTCTACATGTAGAGAAATTATTGTTGTTCTTTTTTTGTCTGTGTTGTCAGCAGCTGCCAAAATGGCAATGTTAATGTAGGATATTTGTAAAGATGTGTAGCACTCAGCTCCTTGCTCAGCCTCATCCAGCTTGTTTCATCTGAAAAAAAGTTTTTCAAACTGTCAAAATAAAAAAATGGAAATTTATGTTAACTTGGTTTTAAAATACCCATTTCAAACTAATAATTTTTATGAAATATTTGTTTTCCCGTAAGAAATATTTATAAGAGCAGGGGTAAGTGACCTTTGCAAACTAAAGAGCATTTAGTGTAACACAATTTGCCTTAAAGCCATTGTTTTCTTCAAAGAATAGGTCAATTGTCAAAGTTGTATAAATTTCTACTACATTAAAGAGTTTAAAACAAAAGGAGGGGATAAAACCATGGCACTTTTGTCAAAATTACATTAATCAATGTAAGGATTTAGGTACTAATGGTGTCATTCTGGGTCTATTTTTCCCCTTTGCCCGTTCAAACCACAATTTTGGTCTTTCCTACCTATGAGAAATTTATTTATTGGATTTGAGAATAATAAATCTATAGTGGTTTTAAATGGCAAATGGCCAAAAGGACCATATGCAGATGATTTGTGTAAATGAAAATAAAAAATAAAACAAGCTTTAAATGTTTATAACTTAAAAACACTGAGTTCTATATTGTGTTTGGCCTACGTAAATTGGAGAGACTTTAAAATACATCTCCATGCCACAGTTTGCAGACCTCTGGTCAAAATCCCCAAACCCATAATGAAAAGGTATATTTTCCAAAAAGGCTGGGAATCAATAATAAAGGAAACAGCAATTCTGGTTCAGAAGCTGAGCTTTCATTAGTACTTTATTTGCTCATTTATCCACTCTTAACCTTACCTGGTACACTGGTTAATGTGTTTGTCCTATTCATCAAACCTCAAAGTGAAGGGGCTTCCCAACACATGCTTGACTAATTTTTGTTGATGTGTGTGTATATATATATATATATATATATATATATATATATATATATATATATATATATATATAAAATGTGTATATGTTTATATATGTAAATTTGTACACAAAGAAAGTTCATAAAAGCTGTGAAAAATCTTTCATGAAATAAAACACAGGCTATGATGATTAACATTTCTCTGTTTTTTATCATTGTGAAATATCTGAATGCAATAGTCCACCTTGGATCTCTAAAACCCTCTGAGATCATACAGATCTTGATGGATGACAATATTTTTGGCAAAGCTGTCCCGTCTCCAGCCTGATGAAGCCTCTCCCAGTTTCCACCCTCAAGTCTTTCCTAACCCTGGGTTTATTGTCGCCTCTCCTTTTATCTCTACTCTACAGCATGACCCGGCTTAAATGTTATGGTCTGAAAACTAACATGAGTGTGGAGAGGTTGCTTGAAAGGAAACCAAGGAGTCCAGGAAGATTGGGGCCTGAAAGCTAACTGACAACTAGGTGTAAAGGTGTCATGTTTGTGTCCTTGCCCTCTGTCTTTTGCACTTTTCCCCTCGTTCTAGCTTCTGCACACCTTCACTGATGTAAAGTCGAATGTCCTCCTACACAGCGGGGTGTTAGAATGAGGTACACAGAGGCTCAGGCCTGCTAACCTCAAGGAATCGCTGAAAACTGTCAAAAGTCACTACTCCTTGTAAAACTATGCAGCATACATACACAAAATCAGAGCTTAAAAAAAGAGCTGTTAGTTTTTCCATAATCACGTCATGGCCTACATCCAATACGGGATCACAGCTTTAAAAATCTTGTGTAAAGCAGAAGTCACAGAAGTCAACATGCTAAAAGTCCTGAACAAACATTGAAAATACTTAATTGGAAAGGTATTAATATCTGCTTTAACTTTATTACATTTTAGCTTATTAATTTGATTTATTTATTTTTGACAAATAAAATTCTCAAACGAGGGGTCTGCATTTGTAGTTAGGGCCATTTTGTCAATACTTTGAAGAACGGCATACCGGTATTTTACTTTGGTTTGGAAATTGTTTCTATTGGTTTTACGCTTATAGAGGCTAAAATCTGTGTCTTTTCATCTTTTCGAAGGAACTCAGACTTGGTTAGACTCCATGAACAGATTTGGTGAACATCCATTTCTAAATCTTTTTATGGATTTTATTTTGCTTTTAAGTCTAGAGTTAGACAGTTCATAACCTTGAGGCACTAATTTAGGCCGAAAAGATATGCAAAAATATCTTTAGGGTGACCAACAACTCTTCCCATGTTAGTTCAGCATATCCTACTTAAGTAAACGTCATTGTTGGTTTGTTGGTGGCCCACACAATGAATTTTGTAACACAAAAGAAAATTTATATAGAACCTTTTTAACATAAGAGTATCTCAAAGTGCTTTCATTTCATTTTCATTTCCTTTATTTAACCAGGTAAACCCTGTTGAAATCTGGATCTCATTTTCAAGGGGGACCTGGGCAGAGATCTACAATACACTGCAACCTGGTTATAAAAATAAAACCAACTAATAAATATGCACAAATATAAAACAATAAAAACTATTTAAAAGCTGTGAGACTGTCTCATAAAAGCTTGTTGTCTATTTTTTAGAACCGCTTGAAATAAGTCCAATGAAATAGAGTCTGACATCTTGAGCTCAGACTGGAGCTGATTCCACACTGTAGGAGCCAACACACTGAATGCTTTCTTTCTTTTATCAGTTCGAACACGAGGAACATGTAGAAGAATAAGACATTTGAGCGTAAAAAATGTAAACTACTAGATCTATGCAAAAGAGAGCTTATGGTAAGTATGTGGGTGTTAGTCCAAGAAGAAATTTATATATTAGGATCATCAAATGATTGTTTCTCCGAACACTTAAAGGAAGCCAATCAGCTTTTGCATACAAATCACAATGATGTATCAAACGTCTACTACCAGTTATAAACCTTAAGCACAATGATAAACAGTATTCAATTCAATTTCAGACATTTGGTTGAAGCATTCATATATAAAACATCTCCATAATCCAGAAGTGGCAGGAATGTTCATGCTACCAATTTACTTCTAGCTTTGAGGGAGAAAAACGACCCATTTTGATAATAAAACCCAATCTTCATATTTATATTAAAAGACTTTAAAACCATAACAAATTTAAAGAAAAGAAAAACACATTGGACATAAAACAACTGATGAGATGCTAAAAACAACAGATAAACTATTCAAACACTCTTTCAAAAAGAAAGCTATTTTTTTTTAACCTTGAAGGCTGAGAGGGTTTCAACTTTCTGAACGCAGGCTGGCAGCTGATTCCTCATAAAATAGGCCATATGGCCGAAGGATCTACCCCTGGTCTATGTTTGTAATAATAGGGGACCACAATTAAGCCAGTTGTCTCAAAGTAAAGTGCTCCTCTGAGAAATTTAGGTATGATAATGTATTTAAGATAAGGAGGGGCAGAGTATTTTATTAATTTCTCTTTCATTTATGAAACAAATTATGTAAACAAAAGAAAAACTTTTCTGGCTGGAAATAAATGGAGAACACCCTATAAGAGCTGCAGTGAGATGTTTTCTAACAGCTGTGGATCATTCACTGAAGAAGGTTTGCCCCAGTCTTTATTTTCCAATGCAACATGTTTGTTTCTTGTTTGGTCAGTTTCCAAACATCCCACATCTGAGGTTTAAGATCTGGGGTCTCATTCATAAAACACTGAGTAGGCTCCATGTACGCCACAAGTATGACAATATTCTTAATAATTTCATTATAACGGGCTCTCTTAGCTAAGCCCAAAAGTCCCCTTATTATTCACAGCTGCATCTCAAAAAGTTTGCATAAAAGGTTCCTACAATTGTTCGGCCCTCATGTCCACATTTAACCATAGTCAATGTGAAGCCCCTCAAGAATGTTAATGTGTGTTTAAATGAGCCAGCTGAAGAATGCTATGCCATGTTTGACTATGGCAGCCATGGAGAAGAGAGTTTAAAAAAATCAGTTTAACCAAGACAGAGATTGATGAGTTGGTGAGTGAGGTGAAAAGTGGAAAAGATTGTTTTGGTAACCACAGCAGTCGTGTGACAAATAAAATGAAATATTAAGAATGGCAACATGTTCACAGTGTGACATATGGACTGGTAATAATAACAGTGTCTTCTGAGATGGCAGGTAGAAGTGCGTTTAGTAGTCGCTGTATTGTCTCAGTTAAAGAAATAATTTCGCAGAATTATCAAGTAAATAATTGTTTTATATCTGGGGACTAACACCAAAGTGGTAATTCTTAAAAAAAAAAAAAAAAGGGAAAAGGTTGCTATCTAAAAGATTTAAATTGGGAAAGAAAATTGTTGCAGTTCAGCTTTATGAGCTCTTTATATTCAGATGTTTACTGATCTTTCTATAGATAGTCAAAGTATCTCAGATGTTTATTAAGTGAATATTAGGTACATTTTCATCAGCTTTCTCTGATACACAATTTTAAGTATTTGAATAAACTCCCTTACATTTACAAAAAAAAATAAAAAATTGCCCGCTTGAGGAGTCTTTGGCCTTTGCAAGAAAGTATTAATGCACAAAACAGGAGATGGAAACCCTTTTTTCAAATCATCACATAGAAATCTTTTACCTTACATGACTGATCACCACCTTATGTTCCTATTACACAGGTAAACCTGGCTGGAAGCAGCATCGCCATTACTAGAACACCACATGCTAATGTAAGGACATCTTCCATGATACCATGCAGCGTAATTTGGAGAACAACTTATCACAGCAGTATACTTTGCGGTGCTTGGTTAATTTACTACAAACCAAATGGAAATACCACAAATACGGATTTCCTTTTTGTCAAACTTTTAAATTTTTTGCTTAATACTTTCATTTGAATGGAAACACTGCCAGTGGCATGTAGCCAAAACATGTTATGTTTGTTCTCCCATATTAGATAAACAAATTTTCTTATACCCTATACAAAGTGCTCATTTTTTGTTATTTAATTCTGTTTCTTTTGAAGCATGCAGCCATTTACATAGGAGTTGTGTGCACTGGATTTCTTTAGTTTATCATCTTTTGATGAACAGGGATGTCGTGGGTCTATAAGGTTATCTCTCCAACACTGGACCCTGTACAGCACAGAGAGCCAAGAGCAATGTGATCTAGGGAGACTAGTCATAAGCCAGTCATCAATATAGGCCAGGAAACCTCTGTGATGCCTCAGAGTGTGTCCCCTCCCAATTCTCCCCATCAGTGACAATGCATCTATGGTGCAAAAATGTCATAACAATATTTAAATGTTTACAGAAGTCAGTGCTACTGTTACACACCTTAATTACAACTTATGGATTAATCTGTGATACCCATAACTATTTTATTCATAGGGGAGAGGGGTATGTGATAGTAAGAAAATGCTTAGAGATTGTGCAGACTTTGATTTAGAATGGCTTAAGAACACCTGTTATTTATGTGGCTGGTTATGATGTTTAGCTATGACTCAGTTTTGGATTTCATAAAGTCAATCTACGATTATAGTTTCATATGTCATGAAACAGAAAAGTCTAAAAAGACTTATGATGCAATCTGGCATTAATTCCTAACCTCACTATCTGTGTCACTAATTTGCCCTTCCTCTAGAACATGTGTACCCCATCTGGATGGGTCAGAGTTTGTTTTTTGTTATTTAATTTTACTTTATTTTTATTTTTTTGTGTGTGCATATGCAAGCTTTATAAATGAGACCCCAGGCCAATAGTAAACATGGTATTTAGGATAGATCAGTGCTTTCTTTCTAAGTGAAATAATTCTTGTTTAATATTCGTTATTTAGATTTAATGCTTTTTTTTTTTTTTTTTGTTACAGTTATTTGTAGTATTTGATATCATTTCACGGCCATCTTCTGCTGTCGAAAGACTGCTTTAAAGCTGCGTGACGTATCGAATCGTTTCAAGACCTCATTGGTCAGCTCCGGTTCTCCCCTCTGGTGGCACAGCCAATCAGATGCTAGAAATGCCAAGCATAGTGATTACAAATACGGAAATACAGTTCAGCATCCTGGTAGTTGTCTGCAGACGTTTCTTCTTCTTTTTTTTTGTCCTGTATTTTGATATTTTTTGTTGATCATATTAAAACAGCGTGACAGGTGCTGTAGATATTTGCTTTCCGCTTTATGGATTTGACTCAGCTTCTGTCATGGGCCTGCATCGTGTTCACAGTCGGGATGTTCTCCACAGGACTGTAAGTTTGCTTCAGCAATGTCTCCCAGATTATTGATTTTGTGATGGACGTTGCCAACTTTTTTGCTTGTTTTCCCTTTTTTTAAGGGAACCACATTAGTTTGATTATTTCTTGTTACACCTGCTGTTCTGATTTAAACTGTTGCATTCAAGTGTT
Source organism: Cyprinodon tularosa (assembly GCF_016077235.1). NCBI lineage: Eukaryota > Metazoa > Chordata > Actinopteri > Cyprinodontiformes > Cyprinodontidae > Cyprinodon > Cyprinodon tularosa. The sequence continues at coordinate 402,716 of NW_024038982.1, read as the reverse complement.
TGTTTCTGCTTCTAGGACCGACCTAAAGAAGATGCGAGAATCCAAAAGTGCAGACAACATCCAGTTTTTGCCCTTCCTTACCACTTGTCTAAAGTAAATTTGTTTTTCTTTTCTTTTTTCCATCCTCTGCACTAATCAGCTTAGTTCATCAAGTCTAACCCTGCTCCTGTTTCCACAGTAACCTGGGCTGGCTGTTTTATGGTACCCTGAAGAGGGATAACACCATTGTCGTAGTGAACATCATTGGAGCACTTCTCCAAATCCTCTATATTGTAATGTACTTCATCTACACTAAACACAAGGTAAAACACAATATGCTGAGAAATTGTATAAGTAGACCAGAGATCAAAATAGACTTTTTTTATTTAATTGCCCAGTGAAATACTGAGAAATGTAACAGTGGTCCCCTTCTTCTTAAAAAAAGCTGCCAGAAGAAAATAAACTTCCACAGTATTTAGTCTATAGACAAATCACCAAACTGGATTTACTTTGAAAAAACTTAAAGTTGACTATAAATTAGATACAGGTGCATCCAAATAAGTAAGATTTAATCGAAAGGTTAATTTATTTAATTAAATAATAACTATACAAAGTCATATAGATTTATGTCACATATACACATGATATTTCTTGTGTTTGTTTATTGTGAGGTCTATACCTTGCAGTGAAAATTCAGATGGCAATATTAGAAAACAAACATTTTATTTAGTTATAAAATAGAGACATGCTTTGGCCTGTATAATCATAGGAGAGACTCCTGACTTGACACCCTCCACTTCTAGGTTAAGCCAGGAAAGTCATTGCTGAAAAAAATCCAGCTGTTGCCAACAGGCAGTAGTATTGTTGGAAAGTAGTGTATAAAGAAAAAAAGGTGTAGCTGAAAAGGAAACAGGTTTATAAGAGAGATTAGTCCCGAGCCACCACAGACATATCCAACACATAGGCTACAGTGGTTGCATTATATGGAGGAATACTACCAAGCAGGGGACAGTATAAGTTAATCTTAGCAGGCAAAGAAATAAAGTTTTGGTTTTCATTTAGAAATTAAGGGCCCATAGCCTGGAGAACAGGTCACAAAGTCTGTTATGTCCGTAGCCAGTGCAGCCATTTAAAAGTATCAGGTTTAGCACACTTCATGCCTCCCTAACAAGCTGTTTGAGGATGGTGATTGTGGACTACCTGCTTTAATGAACATGGAAATGCAATTTCTACTGGCAAATTCCTTTGACCCAGATCTCACAGAGAAATTATGAGGCATTATCAACTGAAAAACAAAAGCAACCAGACTCAACCATGTAGATGAGTTGAAGGCAGTTATTAAATGAATTGAGGCTTCCATGATGCCTCAGCAACAGGCTGTCTGCCTCCATGCTGATGTAATAAATCATGCAAAAGGAGCCCTTATTGGTAATGAAAGTATAAACTATACATGCATATAATATTTCTTTTTTCATACCAAGTTACTTTAATAAAAATCTTTTATTGATATGTTTTGAGCTGTACTTAACACTGTATGTATAGGACCTTATTTGCAGTTGTGATTAACATGTGCTTTGTTGTTATCACTTTGTTTTTTCCAGCGGCAAGTGATGCTCCAGACTCTGGCTGCAGTAGCAGTGTTGATCTGTGGATGGTTATACTTCACCACCTTTTTAACAAAGGGGGAGGCTCGACTTAATCAGCTTGGTCTCACCTGCAGTGTGGTCACCGTCAGCATGTACATGTCTCCACTCACAGACCTGGTACAGCACTCACATTAAACATCCATTTATATTTCTTTTTTTCTTACCTTAAATCCATTGAAATTTGATGAAAGAATATTATAAATGCAACCATATCCTGTGTTGCCTGTTTATGTCATATGCCTGTTTAGCTTTTTTGTTATTTTTAGATAGTATTCTAATGACAAAACGTTGCACATTTCTGAGCAGAGAATATGCAAATATAAATACTTTGCACCCACAAAGCTATTTATTAAACCCAAACAGGAGAAGCGGATGCAGCTTTTGCATCCATATGTGGTATGCTTTAGGCTAAGTTCCCACTGCAGGCCTAAATGCTCAATTCCGATTTTGTTTTTGTGAAATCCGATTTTAATTTGTTTTTTTTGCATTGCCGTCCATATTTCCAAATATATGCGACTTGTATGTGATCTGTGTAAACTTTATTCATACAGCTTATGTGTCCTGCATGCGCAGTGCAATGACATCATATGTCAGGGTACTTCGTGTTTATGGAAGTAAACATGGATGTAGGGCTGGGGTGCATCTTGCGATTTTTCGAAACCTTAAAACCTCAATATTTTCAAGATGGTTAAAAAAAATGCTACTCTCTGCATCATCACCTGCCGTGGTTGTTGGGTTTTTTTTGCCGCTTCTTCATAGGAAGACCCAGAATAGTGAACTTTGTCAGGTATTAATGGCCTTAAAGTCAGGTGCTCTCTCTGGTCATGGTGGAGGCAAAAGAGGGATTGGTAAGAAAAAAAACCTAGATCATTTAGAATGCTGATTGGGGATCCTGAAGCAGACAGGCAGCTTTACCGTTTGAGTCCCAGTGAACGCCTATGTGGCCCCACCCATTCCGCAGACACTCCCAAATTGTAGGTGACCGCAGACACAAGGCCTCTGATTGGTCAAATCTACATCTGCTCTACACTATGCGTATTTCCTGTTTGGTACCTTACCGGCTGGTTTGTTTGTATGACCGCCATTGTGGAAAATGACTCATGAAGTTCGACCAGCTAGAAGAGCGAGGTGCGCGAGAACGCTGGGACTCCTGGATCCCTGCTATTTTTTGCCCTCATGTCCCTCTGTTATCACACAAACTTGCCCCCACTTCCTCACCGCCTCGGGCCTATCTAGACCCACAGCTAGTTCGTGATTGACCCTCTTGTGTTGTGGCGTGGACCACGCTTCAATATTGGGCATAAATCAAAAATATCTGCGAAAATCTCACTGCGACACACTGCTTCAGGGAGTATAACCAGCCCTTAACGGAGCAGCTCTGCAACCATTGGCCACATTGTCCAACAATAATTTTTTTCTTCCATCACCTGCACTGTACTACAAAATAAAAGATGTCTGATGCCATCACATAGTTAGATAAGGTCTTCTGGTGTCCACCCATCACCCCCAATACCTCAGTCTCAGTCCAGTAAAGACTGATAATGGTGTCACTATAATCCAGCTTGTTTTTTTAGGATTACAGACAGATATGTATAAAAGTCCATAATATCAATATACTTTCCCTGGATCTTTAACAGTGGCTTTGCTGGTACCAGTCCGGAAGGTTCTGTTTGCCTTGTTTGTGCTCAGAGTCCTTATCTGTAATGAGGCACCGTTCTCTGTGGAGCGGAGCTCCTATACTACAGACCAGGGTGTCCGACATGCAGCCCCATGATTTTACATACTGTAGTTAGCCAGTAAAGTAATGGGGTATCCACTCCAAACGTCTCCAGCTCGTCCCTCAGAAGTCCAGTTTTAAAATGTTTAGCAGTGTTTTTCAGTAAACTCTATTCTTAATGCATGTTGTTCTTTTGTACTGCATGTGATCTTTATGTCGGCTGCACCTTCACAAAGCTGCAGTGCTTCATTCTTCACAGTTGCTCTTTTTTATCATATGCTAATATGCTATGCATGGTTTGCATACCGAGCATATATGGAAATCCTTAGCATGAAGGTCTCATACCATTCCTTTCTAAACGATACACAAACTCAGCCAAATGTTCCTGTTGCCAGGAAAAGAATGCTTTAAATAAAATTCTACATTTCACTTTTTATACCCCAACCCCTCAGTTGGGAAATTATTTCAAGTTCTTGGTGAGTCGTCACATAAACATTATGTTATAACTGCATCATTCTTGAAAGGGTGGCTACCTTGCGTGGCGAGTCTTGCAGCTGACTTTTAAACATCCTTCTCCTTATCAAGTTTTGCAGAAAAGCATGGAGACTTATTTCGATAAAGACCAGTTCCTTAATTTGTTCTGGAATTAATCATAAAGGTATTTCCAAGGCGTTTTGGGCTCTAGTGAACTACAGTATAAGCCATATTGAAGAGATGGGGAAATATGGAACAGTGGCCAACCTTTCCAGGTGTTGTTAGTCTAAGGGTTCAAATTTATGGTCTAAAAAATTAGTCAAAGACAAGAATGGACATTCCATGGTGTGTTTTCTCAGCTTAGTTCGATCTGTATAAATCTGTTTTAAGATGTAACGCCTTTGATTATAACAGAAAAGCAAAAAACACGAGACATCTGTAAAGGTGGAAACCACTAGGTATGAGCGGTGGTTTTTATATCCACTGCAACACTGCTACACTGTAAAATCATTAAATAATAGAATAAAGTTTATTCCACTAAGGATTTAATTCTTAATCTATATCTATATTTAAGGATTTCAGATTATGAAGCCTGAAAATATTAAGTTTTTAGTAAAGAAAATAAACTTGAGAAATTTATCATATTTAAAAAGTTTTGTCAAAAGCAATTCTTCACCCTGATAATTAACACCAAGTGGCATCAGCTCAGCTTGTATCCTATCATTCAAATCAGCTCATGTGTGCATCAGCACAATTGAAGGAATAAATCTCCTGCTCCGTCTTTCCTCTTTTCCCTTCATGTCATGTCATTTGCTTGTCCTCCATCCTGTTTGTCTCCTTCCATCCATCTGCCTCTGAGCTGTGGAATGACCCCCAGTCAGTTTCCTGCCTTTCATTCCTTCATCTGCCTTCCTGTTATGCTGAGTCTCCTCTGTTTTTGTGCCTCTTCCAGTTAGTTACGTTCTGTTTGTTCCTGACGCTCTAATAGTAGCGACCCACTCCATTTTTTTCACACCTAAACTTCTCTCATCCAAACAAACATCAGACAGACAGGAATCGTCTGTATGACTTTTAAAATCAGAACACTGAATGATATTACACAAATCTATCAGGATAAAAGTTCATTATGGAGATGATGGAGCAAGTTTTTAGTTTCATTGTCCCATTTAAAAGGCTTTGAAAGGACACGTAGAAAGACGTCAAAGTATTAACGAAAGCTTTAATGTTTAGGATGCAAACATTGGTCCATAAATTCAGTATGATTCGGGACACTTTGACTTTGTATTCTATGCTAAGATAATGAGAAATAATGAGAAAAAAATAAATGTCCTCTTCAGTTTATAGGGAACAAACCAGCCTTCCCTACAAATTAGAAAACAATAAAGGCAGGGGATAGAGAAGGGAAAGATTAACCAGCAACCACTGATGGCCCTTAACAGGTCAGTAGAGAAGCCAAAATTGTACCCAATTTAGAGTAGCACCACCTCACTATAACTGTATTTGAGTTGAATTAAAAATGTCCCTTCTACAATGTTTTTGAAAGTAAGACCATAAAATGTATTTGAAAATTAATTTCCAAATGTCTCAGTAGACAAAAATCCACATTAAAAACAAAACGGATGCATACAAAAAAGAAGTCTCAAAGTTTTGGTGAAAACATTTGTTCATGAATCAGTAAAGCTACTAGAGATGGGTAGAGTAGCAAGACATTGTTCTCATTAGGAAAACCTCCTAAATGGCTTATCATTATGTGACAGTGGAAGTTGGTGAGAATGTATTTCACTGCATTTTGCTAATGTAGAGACAAAATCAGAAGATAGAAAAGCAAAATGTGATGCAAACAGAAGTCCTGATAAATGGAAGCGAGTTTGGCTTAGAGGTAGAGTGGGCCATATATGGAAGCTATTAGTCCTTGATGCAGCCAGTGGGCAGTTCTTCTGTTCTTGACCTTGGGACCTTTGCTGCATGGCTTCACTCCCACTCTCAGCCCACAGTAAATCTTAAACAAATAATAGAAGAATTGCTGAACTATAATTCTAACTGAGAAAAAAAGTTAACTTTATAATAATAGTAGTTATACACAAGGCCTTGATTGAAATTGGTTTAATTCCCACACTTGGTAATCCAGTTTCAGAGTTTTTTTTTCCTCTCATCTATAATTTTAGGAACCTAATTTCTAAACAAACAGACTGAATGATTACATTGCCTCTTTACCCCATTAGCAGTCTATGGATCACAACGTCATAGGTCTAAAGCAAGGTGCTTTTAGAATAAAGATCTAAACTTGGTAGTCGTGGAAAAGAACAAATAACCTACTTGAATGTCCCTTTCAGACACTTTTACCCCCACAGTATTTAAATTGGTTTAATCAAATGTTTCCTCCTGTTCTTGTTTCTAGGTAGCAATAATCCGCAGTGGTAACGTGCAGGTCTTATCCTTCCCTCTAACTGTTGCCACCTTCTTTACTTCAACTGCCTGGGTTCTCTATGGCCTGCAGCTGAACGACTACTACATTACGGTATTATATCCACAGTGTTCATCCTATTTTATGGCTAAAAATAACATGTTGTGTTGCTTCGTGTTCTTTCTGTTCATTCCAGGTTCCAAACATGCCAGGAATCTTCACCAGCCTGATCAGATTTTATCTGTTCTGGAAATTTGAATCCACTGGTCAAAGTTCACCCTCCTATAAGCCTTTGCATATATGAGGTGGGGAAAATAGGGAGAAAGACAGTTCAAACATGTCAGTTTGTGAAAGAAGAGGTTTTACATATTTTCTCATTCCTGCTGGAGGAGAGGGAATCTTATACATGGAGTGACACCAATTATGAAGTAGTAATAACAAATAATTTGTATGTTTTACATGGGGTTCAACTGTTATTTTCATTCAGTGATGCTTTTCTTTGCTTTTTGCCTTTAAGCAAGTCTCACATGGTTGTGTATGCTGATAAGTATTACCGGCACTCGCCGACCTTTTGTCTTGTTGTGAAACAATCTAAATATCTGATTTCAGCATCATTTAATTATAGCCAAAGATTTAAAGTAGTTCTGCCTTCTTGACTTTTATTTTTAATATATACATATTTATGTATATTTTTGTGTTTGTACCCTGGTACTTATTTCGGGACCATTATGGAATATATTGCTGCATATTTTCCTGCACAGCTTGTCGAGATGAGTTTGTATCTCTTCAGACTTTATATTTGTGCCTTTCTTTTTATGTAACCATGTATATAGATTCTATCTCTATTGTGGCAATGATATTTGTCCAGGACTCTTTTCTAAATATTTGGACCTAAACTTATATATATATATATATACCCTTATAAGTTCTATAAGACCCTTATAAGTGCTTATTGAGCACATTCTTTAAGGCCAAATAGTTTACAAATATTTTTTGGTATATTTTTATGGTTTGTATATGGAATTTAATAAACTTTCTGACACATTTGACTCAATTTGGATGTTTTAGTTGGCTTTTTTTCTGGAGATTATTTATATATATATATATATATATATATATATATATATATATATATATATATATTTTTTTTTTTTTTTTTCTGATGACTGTAATGGCGTCCTTGTTTGTTCAATACAACACCTTAGAGGATTGAGTTTATAATTTCTTCTAATCAGTTTTAACGTCTGCCTTTTACTCTGGTCCCTTACATACCTTCCATTACTTGAAGCTGCCTTCATCCAAACACTTAGCTAACTCGTATATATTGTGTTCGATATTATCTCAGAGTAATTGGAGCAGTTCTCCCAAGGACTGGGGGGGGGCATTAGTAAACAAATGGCGCCAAGAAGCTCGAGAAATATAACGGGGAGGTCAGGAAAAAACATGGAGAGGTATGAAAATGGTTTGTCCCTTTTTCAGACAGCTAAGTGGTCCATGGTAACTCTTTAGGAGTACCAGACACCTGGGAGGATCTGTTGGCATGTCAGCTATTTGTGGCACACTCTGCCCAAGTAGCCTTTATAGTGGATTGACGTGAAGAAGGACAAATTGTGTTGAGAATAGCAAAGGTTTGAAAGAGAAGGATCGTGTGAGCAAAGGCTAAGATTGAGCTTCTGGCTTTTTTGCGGAGTGCTATGTTTTTAAAAATAAAACGTATACCAGTACAGGGTGGTTGGTAGATAAAGGCCGCAAAAGACTTGCAGATTAAATTGGAGTGAATAGTGGCTCTACACAGCATCTATAATGCACACAACAGTTTTTAGATTGACATTTGTCAAAACATAAACCATGAATCACATTGCCACAGCAATGATCTCCTTTGTAGAAGAATTAGTGTTGGATGGATACTTTTTAATGCATTATTAATATAAGGCTGATCCCTAACATTGTTATAAAAGATTCATCAAAAGTCCACCTAATACAGTTGCACTTGACCTTTTAATTAAGAGGATGTGTGCCTTGTTTTGGTCATTTTTGTTTTGCCTGATGTGATGAGCGTCCATGCACATGTGTGGAGATAAGTATGTGTGTTTTTGGAGCGGCTATACAATGGAGACAAAGGCCCTTTGATTGTGGAGCAGTGCAGGGAGGCTTGTTTGTGTGAGTGTGTTGATACAGAGAGGGAAGCGGTGGGAAAGGCCACGCCAGAGGTTCTCATCTCATATGTGTGTGTGTGTGTGTGTGTGTGTGTTATACTGGGCTCCCTTCCTGAGTTTAAAAGCCAGACAAAAAGTACACACAGATTGCTTAGCCTTGTCCTGGAACTGTTTGCTGTTATCTAGGAGAAAAGTGGAGGAAGAAGGGACATTTTCTAATGTTTAAAGAAAAAGCTACACAAGTGAACAAAATTCTTAGTACCCATCGTATTATAAAAGAAAAACCCACAATGGGCACAGAAATCACTTTAATCTGACAAAAGTAATCAAAAATAAAAAAATCTGTGAAAATTAACAAATAAAAGATTGCTTTTTTAACCCTGCTTCAATAACATGGTTTTCAAAAACATACTCATGAAGCAGACGCTACAGTTGGCAATAAAAGCTGGGTTAGTCCCACCTTAGGTAATCAAGACTGTCGCTGCAGCAAGAAACGGTGTACCGTAAGTAATTGTCATCCCCCTTGACTTAAGGTGGTGCAGTCATAGAAAGATACATTGACTCGACTTTCACTGCCAAATAGTCGACTTGGAAATATCCCAACTCATTGATGCCTAAGTATCAACTACATAGCATCACAGGTGTCTACAATATTGTAATCAATCAGTGGGCCTTTATATAGGGCTACAGGTAGGCACTGTGCAATTTGGTGTGTACCACACTCAACATGTATCAGAGGAAGTGAAGGAACTAGGCCTCAGGAGAGTACAAAGAAAATTATTGAGAAGAAGCATAAAGGTGAAAGCTATAAGACCTTGATGTTCCTCTGACTAAAGCTGCACATTTTATTCAGACATTTAAGTTCCATGGAGCCTCCTCTTTCAACCACCTTGGACTTGGCTGAAGGAAACAAATTGATAACAAACCAAAAAGATGTACAATATGAATTGTAACAAGGGAGCTTGTTACAACTTCTTAAGAGATTAAAGGTGAACTTCAAGCTCAAGGACCATCAGTGTCAGGTTGCATCATACATTGTTGTTTGAGCCAAATTAACTTAAAGGGAGATGAGCAAGGAGGACAGCATTTTTGAAAACAAATAATTAAAAAGCCAGACTGGTCCAGCAACATGTTTACATGCCATGAAGCTTCTGGGAGAATGTTCTATGGACAGATGAGACAAAAATTTGAACTTTTTTCTAAGGCACACCAGCTCTACATAAATCCTATTGAGCATTTTTGAAAAGAGCTGAAACATGCGGTCTGGAAAAAGCACCCTCAAAACCTCAGACAACTGGAGCTGTTTAATCATGAGGAATGAAACAAAATACTTAATGGAGCACAGGTCACATTGACAGTTAAAGGAATTGTTTGATTGCAGTGATTGCCTCAAATAGTTGTGCAACAAAATAGTAAGTTATGGGTGCCATCATTTTTGTCCATGCCTTTTTCATGATTTTATTGTAATTATGTAGTTGGAAAGTAATGTCTGACTTAATTTACTAATTTTCATCAACTTCTTGATTTATTAGCTTTGCCAGATTCATGTTATTTCTGTTAGTATTGTGGGTTTTCTTTCATCAGAAGAGGGACACCAAGAATTTACATATCAGGCACCACTAGAGGTCACTGAGGAAATGTTTTCCTTTCAATTCCATTCAATGTATATATCGCCTATTCACAACACGTCATCTCAAGGCACTTTACAGAGACAATTTAACCAGATCATGGTGTTCGATTGGTTTAAATTTTTCTATCTAAGGAAAATCAGCTAATTGCATCGACTCACTGACTCTTCAGCAATCCCTCACAACAAGCATGCTTGTAGCGACAGTGGAGAGGAAAACTCCCATTTTAACAGAAAGAAACCTCCAACAGAACCAGGCTCAGTGTGAGTGGCCTTTTGTATTTATTTGATTTAAATAAATACATCTAATTATGAACAAATATTCTTAACAGATTGCTTGGTACAGGGCCTATTTGATTATACCCTACGGTATTATAATCTTGTTTAGTTTACATCTAAAGAACCTAACATAAATCCTGCTTGCAAAGAAAAGTGACAAAAGCAGAATTTAAAGTAAACACTATGGCCCTTTCTAACCTCCATAGCAACTTATCTCTTATGTTTACATTGCTTTGTCAATTTAGAAGTCAATAACACAAATAACCTGATTCAACATCAAGAAGCTTACAGATCTATCACAGCATAGTGCATTGGACATTTCTCAACTTTTACAAGTTTTGTCCTGTTACACATTAATTGTACAAAAGGAGGGCCCGTGTATATCACAGATAATTTTTTGCGTTTTAAACTCTCCTAAAGTCAAGTAAGCAGCTTAGCACATTTTAAATAAAGAATTTTATTTAATGGAAATAGTTACTTATATTGGGGATATTCCCTAATCTTATATTCTCTTGTAATAAAAAAATGAATACTAACTCCTGAAAATGATTTGACACAAATAAAAAAGACCAACTGTGATCCTCTAAAGAGCTTATCTCATATGCACCTTTTAGTCTTTCTCTTCATTTTGTTTCTTTGTTTTCTGATTTGGCTCACTTGTAACTGCCTTTGATCTTAACAGTAAAACATAGAGATAATAAATAATTTTGAGTGAGAAGCAGTTGGATAATACAGGTTCATGGTTCTTTACCTAATTATTTATTTGTTCAGGTATCATACTTATTACCATTACACTGTGATATGCTATAACCCATAATTTACAATAAAATGACCAGATGTATTACTTTATTGTTTGATCAGCTAATTTGAAGTAATCCTCGCCGATTTTGCATACCCAAATGGAAAAGCAAATAACCGAGAAACTCATGTGTGATACATAATTTGAAACCTAACATCTTTTAGGTTCTGGATATATATATGAAAATAGTGAGTAATACAAAACCTAAGCTGCATCAGTTCAAACATTAGTCAGAGTACTTTTTTTCTTCTCGAAAATAATAGGTAGTTTTTGAATAGCAGTAATAAAGACATGCTTGAGAATAGGCATGTCTCATTTTGTTAAATGTATTCTACTTCATGTCAACAACAAATGCTGAAGATTTCAGACCTCTAGCTTCAACAGTTCCAGAGCTGGGGGGCTTTTAACTTTTGGTGTCACCAGTGTCTCCAAATCTCTCCAAATTTGCCAAATTGTGCCAAATGCGTTAACATAACTATTTGACCTATAGAATAGCACTAAAGCATTTTGATGGCCACAAAAGATTAATAAAGCAAGTATTTTTACACTTTTTTCAGAATCAGTCTACATAACAAAATGTAAAATATAAACCTAAAATAACATCAAAATCTATAAAGAATGGTGAAACTGCTGTTTTTCAAGCTAAAATTAGCTCCAGTGCTTTTTCTGAGCTGTATTTTGTTTGTTTTTACAGCATTGACACTGTAACAACACAAAATCACTGTCCCAACTTCAAAAATATCGTTGTTAGTAAACAGCTTCGAGCTGTGCTCACTGATCCAGTCTCAGCAGTGTATTTCTTATGCAAGCCTGTAACACAGCTCTGCTTTATGCAGCCCAGCCATGTTTGAAACCTTATTTCATTGGCTACAAAGCCACTTAGATGATTGCTGCTGTTATTGGTCTTAACCAATAACAGCAGGACTCTATGAGGCGTGATATCACTCTACTTGGTCCGTCACTGGCTGACAAGCAAGGAGCGCTTGTGAGACTTCATCAGCTGTCCCTGACTCAAATAGAGTCATACAAAGACGCGGACACTTTTGTCTTGTTGGTAAGAAGATGATGTAAAGAAACATACCAAACATCGCAGACAAGCATTTGAGGAAAAAAGTCATTAGCTCTGACCAGCTTACTTTTCTGATGTCAAAAAACAGATGTTATGTGGTGATTTTCTCATCATGAAATATTTTTATTATAAATATTTTGGATTACTTATAATCTGTGGACACTTATGGAGCAATGGAATATAAACAATTTAAGACTGGATTTATAAAACGGCTTCTGGGCGCCTTAAAATGTATGTTGTTATGGCAGCTTTTTGTAATGTTTACATTTTGACATGCTGCTATATCTGTGTTAATAGTGCTTTGGTGCTCGCTGTGTCCATAAAAGGAACTTGGTTGATTGGTTAAGAAACTAAGCTTTCCAACGATGTCTAACATGTCCATTTTGGTAAAAATGTTACCGTTGTAATTTTCATGCATTCTGAGTTATTTGTCATAAATGCTATAAAAACTGTCACGGATGATCGGGGGGGATTTGAGAGGTTAAAAAAAAACACTAAACCACCTACCTGTATGCTTAAAACTTTGCCGGAATAGAAGACTTTAACTCTGGAGATCCAGGTTTTACAGACATTGTTTTATCTTGCTTCACTTTACTTGACCTTGGATTTAAACCACAGGTCTCAGCAGTTTTCTTTTTTCTCCACTTTTACTCTTTTCATTTTTGTTTAATTGAAATTGATGGATTTTCTCAGTAATAGAAACCAACCCTTTAATGCTACCTTGCTGTGATACTTGCAGTTTAGCATTAGCAATAACTTATAAACAACAAATATTTTGTGATTTCTACATCACAATTTAAGATTTTATATGTGACTTTTTTGGTAGCTTCAGAATACATTTTATGTCTTTGTTATAGTTTTTACAGAGGGTGAGAATACAGTCTTACAGTTTTTTTATCCTGCAAAAAAAAAATACACAAATAGTCAAAATGTTTGTAATGAAAGTCAAACAAAAGATTTTAAAATAATATTTTTATTTCTCTAATAAAAAGAACATGTCTGTAGCATGACTATTGCTTGACATTGGCTGCAGAACTAAGATGAACTAAATGATAGATATTACAGTGTACTTATCTTTACAACAAAAACAGTCTGTTCTTACTGCTTCAAAAGGGTTAGAAGGTGAATAACAGGTACATGTGGCTGGCCAAATGAGTAACAAGTATGATCACGTCAATGAAAGCAAAAGTTTTGGTGCTTTGATCGTCTGCAGCATTCAGGTGATTTCTAACAAAACAACAAGGAAGAAAAACATCAGAGTGCGTGATCTCGATAAGCACCTGTTACTGCCAGTTGATTTGGAAAAGGTAAAAGTTGATTCAAAGTCAAATCAAACTTAAATAAAAAAATATATATTTAAGCAAAAACCTATTAAAAACCATAGCTAATCCTAAAGGTCACACTGCAAAGTGTGAAATTGCAACATTTGCTGTCAGTGGGAGATAGTAATGATGGAGATAACAAAGAAACTGGACAAGTTTGGCTCGTTTGACTAGTTCCAGCTAGAACTTGACAGAACAAGAATGGATAGGGCTGTTGCACCTGAAAGAAAAATAAAAGCACAGTTGAGAGGTTTTGTGAATAATGCTCAGACTAGTATATAATTTATCTTATCAAGCAGTGTTGAGTAATGATAGTTTGTGCCAGTGTTGTAGTCAAGACTACCTACGTAACGACCTAACCTGAGTCAAGAACGATCAAGACAAAGGCAAGATCAAGACCAAGGCAGACAGCCCACGCTTCCTGTCAAAAAATTAGTTTGATTGTAGTTGTTTCATCTGACCTGCGGCCGCCTGTCTTGGACACTTGGGTAAAGACAGGGTTGGAGCTCTCCACCGACAACTACCTTGTGGTGAGTTGGCTCGATGGTGCCAACTCACCACTCAGTTGTGATTCTTGATAAGTACCAGGGGTGGACACTGTCAAGTGAGAAGCTGTCATGCTGAAGAAGGAGTCTTATTAGGCGGGACTCCAGAAGCAGCTGATGTGTACCAGCAGTCAAAGCGGCGGGTGTCTCCGTTGGTCTCTAAGTCAAAAACTCTGGCGTAGGAAGAGTTTGGAGAGGCCACGAAGAAAGATTTCCATACGGCTTTAAAGCAATTCTGGTCCACAATCCGGTGTGCAGTACCAACACTATTTATAGTGGGGGTGGTGTGCCTTGACTCAGGACATTGTGTGTGTCGGTGGGCGGAGTACTTCAAAGACCTCCGTAATCCCACCAACATGTCTTCCAAGGGGTCCAAGGGGAAGGGTTTGGTTGGGTTGTCCCTTCTCTGATGCTGAGGTCACAGAGTTGGTTAAAAAGCTCCTCTGTGGCTAGGCCCCAGGGGTGGATGAGATTCGCCCTGAGTAACTGTTGTGGGGCTGTGTTGGTTAAAGCCACTCTGCAACATTGCATGGACATTTGGGGCAGGTCCCCTGGATTGGCAGACTGGGGTGGTGATCCCCCTATTTGAAAAAGGAGACTGGAGGGTGTGTTCCAACTACAGAGGAATCACACTCTTAAGCCTACCTGGTAAGGTCTATTCCGGGATTCTGGAAAAGAGGGTCTATTGGATAGTCGAATCTCGGATTCAGGAGGAGCAGTGTGGTTTTCCTGGCTGTGCACACTGGATCAGCTCTACACCCTCAGCAGGATCCTGGAGGTTGCCAAAAACAGTCTAAATGTGTTTTGGGGATCTGGGAAGGCATTCTGACATATCCCTTGGGGGGTCCTGTGGGGGGTACTCTGGGAGTATGGAGTACCGGGCCCTTTAATAAGGGCTGTTAGGTCTTTGCATGACCGGTGTCAGAGCCTGTTCCGCATTGCCGGCAGTAAGTCAAACTCGTTTCTGGTGAGGGTTGGACTCCGCCAAGGTTACCCTTTGTCACCTATTCTTTTCATAACTTTTATCGACAGAATTTCTAGTCGCAGCCAAGATGTTTAGGGGATCCGTTTAGGTGGCCTTAAGATTGCGTCCCTTTTGTTTGCAGATGATGTGGTTCTATTGGCTTCATCAGGGCGTGATCTACTGCTCTCACCCGAGCGGTTTGCAGCCGAGTGTGAAGCAGAAGGGATGAGAGTCAGTGCCTGCAAGTCCGAGACGATGGTCTTGAGCCGGAAAAGGGTAGAGTGCCTTCTCTGGGTTCGGGAGGATCTTCTGTCCTTAGTCGGGGAGTTTAAGTATCTTGGGGTCTTGTTCATGGGTGAGGTGAAGATGGAGTAGGGGATCAACAGGCTTCCGTATACAAGTGGCCGAAATTAGTTTTCTCCGCAGTGTGTATGGGCTCTTCCTTAGAGAGGGTGAAGAGCTCAGTCATCTGAGGAGGATCCGGAGTAGAACCGCTGATCCTCCACGTCGAGAGGAGCCAGTTGAGGTAGTTCGTGCATCTGGTTAGAAGATTCAGGGGGAGTCTTAGGACACGCTGGGGGGACTGTTTCTTGGCTTGCTTGGGAACGCCTTGGTTTTCCTACGTAGGAACTGGCCCAAGTGGCTGGGGAGAGGGATGTCTGGACCTCCCTACTGAAGCAGCTACCCCCGCAACCCAACCTTGGATAAGCGGAAGAAGATGGATGGATGGATGGATGGATGGATGGATGGATGGATGGATGGATGGATGGATGGATGGATGGATGGATGAAAGAAAATTTGAAACAGATTGATGAATTAGGGTTTTTAAGTCTCTTCAATTCTATTACATTTCAAATCGGTTTATATATAAAGCACTAGTTAATAAACACATGTCATCTCAAGGAACTTTACAAAAACAATTCAATCAGATAATACAGTCAGATTGGTGAAACCTTTTATATCTAAGGAAAAACAAGACTTATATCCAGAGGCGAATTTAGGAAATTTGGGCAGGCAGGGGGCCCTCTGAATTGACAACACATAACACAGACCCATTATATAGATAGAGAAATTTTAATAGAATGGACATACATTATTTGTTCTAGGTTGTGTCCCTCTCTTCTTGTTGTTTTCCTCTCTATGTTTTTTACTCAGCTGACTTTTCATGCTGTGTCAAAAGGAATGACAATTTTTTCCAAGCACTAAGCTCACTTAGCTGATTGCTCCTTCCTGTGTTTCCAAAAAGGTGACGGCAAAAGTAAATAACCCAGTCCTTCTTTTCACTATAGACAAGCCATGATCTGCTTATCTGTTCTCCATTTTTCATTTGAATAAAATAATAGCTGGAAATAAATCTGCGCCTGTTTCGATTTTTTGGAAAGATCCTGTCCTTCACCTGGAGTGGTCCTCTCCGCAGTATTGACCTGCGTGCTCGATCAGACAGCTTCTTTGGCCAGAGTGCTGAGTCATATTTCAGAAGTACACTACTCTCTAGCTGAGTGGATGATGCTGGACTCTCGCAGTCTGGTGGAACAACATCAATATGAAAGCTTGGCTGGAAATTCCGTAATTTTCTCTGTTGCAGCCTATCTCTGTCTCATACTGAAAACAGTCACATATAAAACACAGTATAAGTATATTTACTCAATTGCTAAAGTAGAAATTTGAGAATGTCATGGAACTTGAATTTTGTCTATGTCATTGTAAGTCACATATATATGATAAATGTCACAGGGCACATACAAATATGACAATAGCTTAAACTACTGAACAGTAAATTATTTAATCTATAATTTACTCCACCCTCAACATCCATAGCTGTACACAATAACACACATTAAAGCAATGTTAATACAAAACTGTAGCTAATACGGAGACGTTGGTAATAACTTCCTTATGTTTTTTAATGAATAACTTAGATTATTAAGGACTAAAACACCTAAAACTAAAAGCTTGAGGTTTTCCTGAAGTTTAACATGAAAAAACACCAAAGACACCTAAATAGATTTTTCATCGTTTATTGCAAAATACGCATCTTCCAGAAGTACACTGCTTACTAGCTGAGTGGATGATGCTGGACTAGCAAATACAAATGAAATTCAAAACTTACTTTAAAATGACCCATTTTCAATAAGGTCAAACAATACTTATCAATACAGAGAGGACGTCCCCTACGACGGTTTAATACGCACCAGTAGTTCATCTACACACGACAGACCCTCCTCCACAGGTGCCAACGTCACCGCTGAGATTGCTGCTGCTGCTGATGTTAGCTGCTGCCGCAGTGAAGAAGCCGAAATCAGTCATTGTCGGTAACTTTGAAAGCAGCTTCCTGCGCTCCTCCTTTTTTCTCTGCTTTTCAGCACTGCTAGGGTAGCTTCGTTTCATCTTTCTTTTCTTTTCCTCTCTGCTCTTCTCTGCTTGTCTTGTCTCTGTGTGCAGTCTGTTTACAATTGGTTTGCTTCATGGGTCTGGACCTTTTCTGTACATGCGCGGCAAATGGACCGATCCAATGTGTTGGACACTCAAGAGGGGGACCCCAAGACACACTTAATATAAGCATTCTAATGCAAAAAGAATTTTATCAAAACCATAATTAATGTACACAAAAAAGTAATAGCTATGTTAACCATACATTTAAAATAAGTTTTATGGGGCCTCCAAGGAACTTGGGGCCCTAGGAAACTGCCTATGTTTGCCTAATGGTAAGACCGCCCCTGCTTGTATCTTTTACTGGTAAACATCAAATATCACAACTAAAATTACTTTATAAACATCATCATAAAGACTGGATTTAAGACCGTTCTTCTAATGTGACATTTTGTTTTCCAAATATAGGTCAAGCTGATAGCTTAGTTAAAAAAAGGTCTGGAAAAAACTAAAACCTAGCAGGGGGATAAACAAGATGGGGCATGATGATGCAGATGGCTAAGTCAGAGCTAGGATTTCTATGAGGAGGTTTGTAAGAAGAAATTAGTCGTTAAGAAGGAAAAGGAAAGGAGGTGTAGCTGTGTAAAATCAGCTAATGATGAGCCCTGGAGAAGATAAAGGCGAGTTGATTGTGCTTCTTTCTCTGGTGAACAGAGATAAGGATCATTGATGTCGGAGGGACAATACCACAGGAGACAGATAGACTGCTCAGACCCTCCCCTCATCAGACAGCGTGACTTTGTTCTGAAGAGACGGCATGCTAAGTGTTGGACAGGAAATCAAAGAGCAGTCTTTACGCAGATCAGTGCACGTCTTTGGTCCACAGCCAGTTTGTGACTACAGATGTGTATGTGTTGGTGTATAGCCAGGTTTTTGTTACCTTGTGGGGACAGTGTAAGGCTAACTTCCCAGGAATATGCTACTTTGTGGGGCCTCACAGGTACTTTTGGGGACCAGTTAACTGATCCCCATGGAAAACTGTTCTGATCTTGGGTTGGGAGTTAAGTTTAGGCATAAGGTATGAACTGAGTTTAGGTGCGGTATATGTTGGTAATGGTTAGGCTTAGGGTCTGGGTTAGTCCATAGAAATGGATGGGAAATAATTGAAAGTCAATACTAGGACCTCTTGAAGATTGTTGGACATATGTGCGTGTGTGTGTGAGGTGGGTCTTGGGGAGGATAAGTAGCTAAACAATGAGAACCTTCAAAACAGGATCCCTCTGTTTCCTGATGCCCCTTTAAACACACACACACACACACAAACAGATCCCTTTAAAATGTGTCTTACAAACTTTATCTGTGCAGTATGTTGTGTCTCAGAAAAACTCAGACTAGATCCCATTACTAACACAGAATGTGCATTAACATGCATATATCTTTAAGGACAACCTCCGATCTATAATGTTTTCACCATAATTACAAACAGCAAGGCCTAGGCTAGCACAAAGTGTGCAAAAAGTGTGCATCAGCATCTACAACACATACACGGAAAGCTTACAGGGAGGGAGTTAGCTCGCTGCACACATCAGTAAAAGCACACCTGTTCCAGCTGCTGTTTTCAAGTGACCAAGGGATATAAGATTATTTGTGCTTCGTTCAGTTTTTCCTGCAGCCTGTCATCCTCAATCCCACACTTGTTTATCGTTCCCATGGTCACTTATTGTTCGTTCTCTTCCCTTATCACATCTCTTTATTTCACTTTACTGTGTTTTGTCTTTTTCTAAATCTTGTTATCTCCTATCTGTGGTGGTGCAGCGGTGCAAAACACAGCTATGAAAAACAGAAAAAAACAACATAAATCCAAGAAATGTTTTAAAGAAAACAGTTTAAATTCTGAAAAGAAATCCCACAGTTTGTTTTCTGAACGATCTTGTGACTTAGAATTTTTGTCTGTTTTGTTGTTTTCTTTTTTTACAGCACTTTTAACGATCCATCTGTTTTTCATTGTGTTGCAGTTTTACTTGAAAATGTACACACATTCTCTGAAAATATGCCTCATATTATCAGAACTCTGCACACAATTAAAGAACACAAACTTCTCAATTCTCCTGCCAAATGAAAAATAAATTTCAAAATAATATGGGTCCCTCTCAGAATACTATTTTGTTTGCAAATGGCACACAAGAACCTTTAAATTAATAAACAATTGTGAGCGCAATGTGAAGATTTAAACACTGTGATGATTCGAAATCCCCAATCACGTCTTACACTTGTTTCACATGACTCTTGCAGATATTACATAAGTGTGTTTTACTTTTTAATAATACTTGAATTTAATTAATCTATTAATCTCTCTCTCTCTCTCTCTCTCTCTCTCTCTCTGTATATATATATATATATATATATATATATATATATATATATATATATATACACATGCTCAGTGCATAAGAAATGTGTGAAGTTTTTTGAAAAAAGCTTATTTAGAACTAATATTAGAGACAATATGAGGAATTGTGTTTGTAGTTATACAGACCTGGTTCAAGGGATTGATGCACAAGTTACATTTCTCTCCAATGCACTCTTCAATGCCTGATTTAAGACACAGAAAATTGATTGACAAAACTCAAAGCAAAAGAACATTTGTATACATTAATGCTCTTCAGGATGTTATTCAATCAAAATTGTCTTTTTTATCTCTATTATGACCATTATTACCTGTCAGGACTTCCTGAATAAATAGTGCAGGCAAATTTATGGTTTTTTTTGGTAGAGTGATGGCAAAATTAAACAGTCACATTTGTGTGGGTGGAATAAAAACACACAGCCCAGAGTCCTCCTTAAGTCTGATCATGATCGAAAACGTCGATCATGATCCTGGATGAGGCAGCTCATCCAGAAGGAGCTGCCTGGATGAGGCAGCTCCTTCTAATTATATAAATTTTCACATACCTAGGAAATCTGGGCAAAGAGGAGGAGTAGCAACAAGCTTTCAGTCTGACTTACTGATTACTCCAAAGCAGTTAATAATTACAACTCTTTTGAACATTTAACCCTTAGTTTCCCTCATCCAAATTGCAAAGCAAGAAAACCTCTTATTTTTGTAATTTTGTATCGTCCACCATGTCCTTACCTGGAATTTTCTGATGAGTTTTCAGAATTCCTTTCTGATTTGGTATTAAATACTGACAGGGTCATCATAGTGGGGGATTTTAACATCCATGCTGACATTGAAGGTGATAGCTTAAGAGCAGCCTTTAACGCTATCTTAGATGCTATTGACTTTGTTCAAAATGTGAATAGTCCCACACATTCTCATCTTCATACTTTGGACTTTGTGCTGACATATGGCATAGAATGTGAAGAAATAACAGTATTTCCTTAGAACCTTGTCCTCTCTGACCACTTTTTAATAGCCTTAAGGATTACTTTATCAGAGTTCTCCTCCCCCAAAAGAAGGTTTCACTTTAGCAGATCATTATCAGAAAGTGCAGTTATAAATTTTAAAGAATCTGTTCAACTTTCTCTCTCCACTTTGTCACTGAGCAGTGCTGCAGAGTGCAAAAGCTTAGTTTACTCCCTTTCATAGGTTGATGATTTTGTTGATGGGGTTGCTAGTTCTCTGCGTACTGCCTTAGACAACGCAGCCCCTTTGAAAATGAAAAACGTTAAAAATAGAACACTTTGAAGCAAAATGCTAGGAAACTGGAGAGAAAAATTGCGCTCCTTAGGCCTACGGTAATCCTATCTAGTCTGGAAAAATGTTTACTGCTGTATAAGTGGACACTTTGTAAAGCAAGTGCAGCATATTTCTCCTCATTAATAGAGAAGAATAAGAATAATCCTAGATATTTTTTTTATTACAGTTGCCAAACTCACCCAGAGCCATAGCTCTGTTTAACTGTCCATTCCACCTGCTCTTAGCAGTAATGATTTTATGGAATTCTTTATAAATAAGATTGATCTTATTAAAAATAAGATCATTAGCACTCCTCTATCTACGATTGGTTTATCTCTGGAAGGCGAGGCAGGATCTGAGGTAGCCATAGAATCTGAACTGGGTTTAGACTGCTTTGATCCAGTTGAACTTTCAGAGTTAGCATAGTTATTGCCTTCATCAAGTCTTCAACTTGTATGTTAGATCCAGTTCCAACCAGGTTATTTAAGGAGGTTTTCCCTTTGATCTCCTCCTCCATTTTAGATGTGATTAATCTATCTCTGTTACAAGGATATGTACCGAAGGCTTTTAAGGTTGCTGTAATTAAACCTTTGCTTAAGAAACCATCTCTTGACCCAGATGACTTGGTCAATTATAGACCTATATCCAATCTTCCTTTCTTATCTAAAGTTCTCGAGAAAGTAGTTGCCTGTGTGACCACTTACACCATAATGAACTTTTTAAAGAGTTTCAGTCTGGCTTTAGAGCTCATCATGGCTATGAAACAGCTCTGGTGAAAGTCACTATTGATATTGTCATGGCCTCAGATAATGGACTTGTATCTGTACTTGTCCTGTTAGTCTCAGTGTTGTATTTGATACGGTTGATCATATATTATTTTAGAAAGATTTGAGAATTTTTAGAAATTGAAGGAACAGTACTAGACTGGTTTAAATCTTATCAATCTGACCGATTTCAGTTTGTTCAGGTTAATGGCAAATCTTCCTCATGCTCAAAGGTTACCTATGGAGTACCACAGGGATCAGTGCTAGGACCAATTCTCTTTACTATATGTACAGTATATATATATATGCCTATTATATTAATTACAAGAATGTATTGATGGCATAAAAACCTGGATGACTCTTAACTTTCTGCTCCTGAATGCAGACAAAACAGAAGTTATATTCTTTGGACCAGAGAAAAAAAAGCTGATTAATCTGCTAGCATCTTACACCCTACAGTTATGTGCTGGATTGTCTCTTTGCACAGTCTGCACATGGGGTCTTGTCCAATGTGGTAAATTTGGGCCTCTTTTGCTTTGGTGCTCACGGCCTGTTCCTGTGCAGCCATGATTAGCTCTTCTGTGCTGTCCTTCAGTCTGGCTTTGTCTAGCCATTGGTAGGATTTCCTGATACCTCTAGCACTTCATCTTTTATTCCCATTGTCTAAGACATTCACTGAACACATCATCTGTTGGAGACTTGTCCTTGATGTACTTATGGATCTTGGATGTTTTATCCTGAATAGTGGCTCTCATGCTCACAGGTCCTCAGTCTCCTTCCTTTCAGCTAGTGTACCCTCTCAGTCTGCTGGATTTGGGGTAGTACCCTCCGTGCATTGTTAGGAGCTTTCGTGTCTTAGCACCCGTGGCCTGCATCTCATCCTTTGGCCAGCTTATTATTCCTGCAGGGCATCTGATTACTGGTAGAGCATAGCTGTTTATTGCTCAAGACTGTTTGCCATTGAGCTGGCTTCTTAGGACCTGCCTTACTCATTGAAGGTATTTGGCCGTAGCCGCTTTCCTTGTCACCTCTTCAAGGTTGCCATTTGCTTGTGGGATTCTGAGGTACTTGTAACTGTCCTCAATGTCTGCTATTGTTTCTTCTGGGAATGAGATCCCCTCTGTGTGGACTATCTTCTATCTCTTAGTCATCATCCGACCACACTTCTCTAGTCCGAATGACATCCTGATGTCTGTGCTGTTGATCTGGGGGATATGGATCAGTGAGTCAATGTCTCGCTCATTCTTAGCATACAGCTTGATGTCCATGTAGAGGAGGTGACTGATGGTGGCCTCGTTCCTGAGTCAGTGTCCGTAGCCAGTCTCGTAGATTATTTGGCTGAGGGGGTTCAGGCCTATGTAGAACAGCAGCAGGGATAGCGCATCTCCTTGGTATATGCCACATTTGATTGAGACTTGTGCAAGTGTCTTGCCATTGGCTTCAAGGTTGGTTTTCCACAACCTTATTGAGTTTGCAATGAAGGCTCTTAGGGTCCTATTGATGTTGTATAGCTTCAAAGATCCAATGATTGAAGTATGTGGCACTGAGTGATAGGCTTTCTTGTAATCAATCCAGGCAGTGCTCAGGTTAGTGTTTCGGGTTCTGCAGTCTCGAGCGACTGTTCTGTCTACCAGGAGCTGGTGTCTGGCACCTCTGATAGTTTTACCAATTCCCTTCAGAGCTGTGCTCATGTATTGTTCCATGTGCCCGCTTATCTTAGCCGCTATGATCACGGCGGGTAGGTGGATGGAACTGTACCTTTTAAGGGGTCCTTCAAGATCAGGATTTGGCACCCTTTGGTTAGCCATTCAGGGAGGTTCCCATCTCTCACAGCTGGTTCATTTGTGCTGCCAAGCGTTCATGGATGAGTGAGAAAGTTCTTCATGCCTGAGACTCTTTGTTGAATGTCTGCCACTGTGATGGTGACTGGATTCTGTTCAGGGAGGTTGCTGAGGTCCTCTCTCAAAGCCACCAACCACTGTGCATCACATTTGTGTGTTGCCTCCTTCTCGCATATGGCTTTCCAGTACTGTTCTGTTTCCAGCCTTGGTGGGGCTGTTCTAGTATTGCTCCCATTATCCATCTGGCTTCATTGTCTCTCATGTACCTCTTTAGGTGGCTGGCCAAGGCTTGGAGCCTTTGTTTGGCAGATTCTATTGCTTTAGGTATGAGTATCAGGTTGTACCTCTTGGCTACTTGCTTTTTCATCGCACCTCTGTCAATTGACTAACTTCTCTCCTTGTTGCCTTAATATTAGCCTTAGTTAATGGTTGAGATTGTACTAAATTAAAGCACTGTAGGTTCCATGGTTTGTACCTTCTGTCAACAGCTCAGTTATATGTGTTTTTTAAAAGCTGAAGAAAAAAATATTTTTCTCTTTACTTGTAAAAGAAGTAAAACACTTGAAGCTCCTTTGTTATAATCAGACAGCTCTTTTTGATAGAACACACATCAAAAGAGTTCAACAAAATGAAAAAAAATATATCTTGCACCCTTCTGTGGCCATTTTTTATCCGTGTAGAAGTGTCTGCATGTTCATTTTAGTTTGCAGCTACTGCTCCATGTCTTTACTGTAAAGGCTTTCAACACCCTTTTCTCTATTTTATAACTATTATTATCCCCTTTAGGTTTGCAGGCTGTTCAACCGCAGGACTCCCACAAGCACTTGATGCATGCACCACAGGCTGAAAACAAAGTCACTTTTCTTATTTTTTTCCCTCATCGGTTCCTTCACTTTTGCCATCTGCTGCTAGGAGACATTTGCTCTAAAACCAACTGTTTCAAAAAAAAAAAAAAAAAAAAAAAAGTTTAATAGACAGAACCTGGGGTGTATCTACAGGGTTTGAACATGGTTTGTTGAGAGCTGTCAGTCTTCTAGATTGCTTTGCTTCCATCTCCTCCTTCCTCCCTTTTCTTGCATCAGCAGTTGAGGCAGTCAGTGGAGTGATACATGGACAGCTAGTCATTAAGCTGTCAGAAGAGAGTCTATAGAGCAAAACTCTGCTGGCAGGGATGAATGTACAAAATTCACTTTTCGTATAAATCAACTGTCAGCTATCCTTCCTATTTTTTTAAAAGCCATTCATATGTTAAAATCACATACTGGGCTGGACAAATGTGGGTTCAATGAGTCACATGTAAGTATTGTTATTATGTAGTTGTAGTTTGAAACCCATGAAAAAAAATGTTTCTTTTAAGCAGGAAACTGCAATAGACGTTTAACGAAGTTGAGGTAAATAAAGCAGCCGCACATTTAATGACTTTATCCAGATAATCTTTTCCCCAATCTAAAAATGGCACACAACCAAGATGTAAACACCCATGCAACCCTGAGGGCCTTCATCATGTCTGAGCTCGCCTTCCTGCTTGGCATTAATCCATGACACTTCTTGTCTTAGATTTATGTGTCTGTGTTTGTTACAGTGGTTTGGGACATGTTTTTAGTGGATGCAATGTGAGGCGGAATTGAAGTTCATGTGAAATTGAATGCGGTGATAACAAACATGTCTGAAGGTTGTGTTTTTTAAGGCAGGGATTAATTTAGTCCAACAGCCAGAGAACCAACTTCTCAAAATTTGTGAAGAGTTCACACCTGTTGGAGCTTGTAGAGGCATTGATATGTTAGTGAAGGGTGTGTTTGTGTCGGTCTGCTTACATGCAAGAGTTTAGATCTGCAGCTGTAGAGGTGCTGAGGGTGGGCAGGAGTAACAGCTGTTTGGGGGTCTTTCAGTTGTTGCTTGTACCTTCTGAGTGAACACAGAGGACACACAATTTTATTCTGCATCAAACTTATCATGACATACATTTACTTATACTAAATAAATCTGAAATGTAAGACTCCGTTTTTATTTCTTTGTCCTGGAAACTCCTTTCATACTCCTCTTATATTCTGATCAATAAATTGTTTTCATCATTGCGAGTCAGTGATGACTCCTTGAAAGATCCCACCTTTACTGGAAAATCCTCTGCAGCAAATACGTGCAATAAAATCATTTCACAACACTTGTGAAATAAATTTTTTTTCTGGTGTTGTCAAAGAACAATGCTGGCTGTACTTTAGCTGTGATGCAACATTTAAGTACTATCACATAATGTTTGAGATGTAGATCGAATAAAGACATTTAGTTCAGCTGTTTAATTACCATAACATGTAAAGATACAGGTAAATGGGTGTAAAAAGTACAAATGAATGTGTTATGATCTGCCATTTTGGTATTTTTGGTTCTGTTTATTTTTCACTTTGGGTTTTCAGTTAGGCTTGGATTTATGTTATTCTGTTTTTACTGTTAAGACTTATCTTTTTTAATTACTTCTTAGTCTTACTGTTCCTGCTTGGTGTTAGTTTTAATAATCTCATATTCAGCATACTTAGTCTTTGCTCTAGTTTTATGGCATTCACTGTTTACAGTTATCTTTAAGTTATATTTCCCAGATACTCTCCATTGTCCCCTGGTGTCACCTTCCCTTGGTTTTCTTCTAGATACTTCTATTCACACCTGCTCCATATAATCTCATTAGCCCATTCTTTGTTTGTTTCTCATATATGCACCACCTATGCAGTTCCTAATTTTTGGTTTCTTGTTGTTACTTTGCTCCCTGTGTGTTTTTCTCCCTGGCGTTTCCTAGTTTTTTGGTTTTCTGTATTTTGTATTTTTGCCTCTGTTGCCTTTGGAACTTAATTAAATCTGCAAGAACACATTTCTGCCTCCTCATCTCTGCAATTGGGTCTTCAACCAACCTTTAATGACTTCTATTTTAGTGATCTGTAATTTTCATTTTCCTTGAGATATAAATGTATGTTACACAAACGTCCAATTTCTTCATCTAGTCTTTAGTGCGTGAAAGACATACCAAGTCAGTAATCCACCTTAAACATGTCTAAAGATCTTAATTAATCAAGAAATGACTACTAGAAAATATAAATTTCCCAAAGCTGTCAATCTCTACAGTTAGAGGAATAAATGAACAACTCTGAACAATGAGGCTGTGGCAAGCAAGGCTGAAACAGGTCACACATCCCCTTTATGCTCACTGCTAAGTGGAGGATTTATGGTGCTGTGGGCCTGTTACAGGCCCTGCGAATTCTGTTAGAGAATTGCAGAGTTTTGAAACATACATAAACATGGATTTTCATGGGTCTTTCATCAGGATAATGATCCCAAAAAAAAAAAGCCCAAAAAGGGCAGAAGTAGTTCATCCGATTCAAGGTCCAGCTTCTTTGTTTCCATCTCAGTACATTATGAGCTAATTTTCTGAAATGTTGGAGAATGCTGAGCCAAGTTGGACTGGGAAATGATTGTTGTACATATTCTCAGCAACAGAGGTAGTAAGTGTGGCTCATAAGATTTTGTTATGTTTATTTCTTATAGTGGTATTTCCTTACATGTAGAATGTACTCGAATTAAGTTTTGAAAAAAAAATATAGTTGCTAGATCATATTTTAGGTGGATACAAATTTTGATGTTTCTGATTCAAAATAAGTCATAGAAATGGACCCAAATGAATTCAACAAATGCACAAAGGTTCCCTTAAATCAGTTTCAAACCTGTCATCACAAACTGACCATGAATGTATCTGTTGCAATTTATCCTAAAATCATCAGGTCTTTTCAAGAAAATCACAAACAATGCTTCCCCCTACTGGTCATACATGTTTCCAATCAGCAGGCTTTGATCTGAATTCTCCAGTCTGTCTGTAAAACCTTTCGTGACTGTGAATCATTTGACTGTTACGTAATATAATCTGTTTTTGTAGAACATGCCTTTATGTCACATTGTCTGGGTGATGACAGCCTGTTAGAACAACTGTCCTCACTACCAGTTCTACTGGCTCACCTTGCCTCATTGAAAGCTAAAAACAAGTAGAGCCATGGAGCAGCCTTACCAAATCTGTCTTTTCTGCTGGTGGTTTCACGTGTCTCAAGTTGCTTCCTGCTACAGAGCAAAACAGGCTGATTAAATTTGAACCCCGTGGCACATTTATCTGTTTCAACAGCTTCTGATGTATTTAAATTATCAGTGAAATGCTTGTTTTTACATGCAGACCGGTATGACTTTCTTAGACAGAGCTTTAATTTTCCATGACAAGTGTGTTATGTTGCACCATATTCTGTTTACAGTCAATCACCATGGGATGATTTTAAACAAAAGGAAACAGTTGTGATTTCTGGTTTTTGGGTAAGGATAATAACACCACAGAGTATTTAATGTAGAAAATCCTTTTAGCTTTTATAAAGAAGCTGGTAATGCTGCTGATACGATTCAGACTGATGGTTATTTTTTATATTTTACTCAATAAGTGGTTTTACTTTTTTTTAATCGGTTTATTAGTACTGATTTGTAGCTACAGTTATATAGGGAATCAGAAAAATCCCCCCAACCGAACAAAACATTTCTTTATTTTGGGAGGGGGTGGGAGTTGTATACTTCGTATGCTTTTTAAAAAGTTTAAAATTGTATACAACTCCTAAAATGACATTAATTTGATCTGTTTTTTGTTTATACCTTTGCATAAAAATGGGAAAGGCCAAAACCAAGATCAAACAAAGCTTAAATACATAAGATTACAATAAGACACAATAGACCTATCATCACTCAAGTACTGTCTCTTTAATTAAAAAAATACAAAATGGTGCAATGGATGTTTGGTTGATAAGATTTTAAATTGTTGTACTACCGCTGAAAGCTCTTTATCTCATAGATGTAAAAAAAAAAATCAGATGCATGCATATTGATGCATGAATATTTTTATCTTATCTTGTGTGGTTGAATGTATATATATATATATATATATATATATATATATATATATACAGTATATATATATATATATATATATATATATATATATATATATATATATATATACTGTATATATATATATATATACAGTATATATATATATATATATATATATATATATATATATATATATATATATATATATATATATATATATATATATATATATATATATATATATATATATATATATATATATAAAACTGTAACTGGAGTAATGTACCAAAAGTAATTTCCCTCTGGGATTATTAAAGTATGTTGGCAGTGCTGAAAACCCATGTAGCTAAGCCAAGAAACCCAATCCAACTTCACCAATTCTGTCAGAATGCAAAGGTCCAAGTTTCAGCAAGCAAATGTAAGATGTTCGTGCAAAGTTCTCAAAAGATTCAACCGAAATCATACTATTTAAACAGCAACTATACCAAATTCTACACAAAACCTATGTGAATCCCTGAAGGAAATAAAAAGCAGATCTTCGATTGTTCTAGCATTTAGCAAAGAAAAAGCTAGTAATGCTTATTTACCAAAAATGAGGCTTAATCTGATTAAAATGCAGATAATAACAGGAAAAATAAGGACAAGAGTATGTGTCTTATACTGTATCATATATAGAAAAATTTGGTTTGAACTGTATATGACAATTAGGAAGGGATTAGGGAAACTTGAGAAGTGCCAGTAGTAATTAGAAATATTCATAAAATCTAAATATAAATCATAAAAAGATGCATGTATGAAAAGCTTCCTTTGTATGGGCTGACGTGAGTTGGTGGCGCCATCTTGGGGCGGTTGATAGTTTTGCTCAATGTAATGTGTTGAGCAGGAACAGAATCAATTTTGATCAACTTTAACTCACGGAATATTAAAAACATTTTCACATTTTTTTTGTCGTTGTTTTTTTCTGAATACAAACAAATGGTTCAGTGCTTTTAAATTTTCTTAATCCAGTTAAGAGTAATAGAATATTCTGATAGGATGGATGTAAGCACAGTTTAGTGGGAAAAAGTATTCAACTATTTGCCCCATTTAAATAAACGCAGATCGATTGATACTCTGCTGCACTTTACTTTTATCTTTGCAAAGAGAGAACAGTTTATCATATGACCCGTATTGCACTGTAATCAGCCCTGTTCTGATTTGGACCACATTCGTTCCCCTTACTTAAAAGAATGGAAAGTAGTCAGAGTCAAAACAAATTACAGACACTTTGGCTAAACAGTAAGCAGGGGAATTGTGTGGTCTTGCAGGTGAAATTAACTGAGTGAAAATTTTTATAGTGAGTAAATAGCATAAATTAATATATGAAATAAGGGAAATCTAAATCTTTCGACAACACACAGCCACTCATAACTTTTCTATAATTTTTGTATTACTATAACAGTCCATGGATTCAAACAAAAATACGCTGCACAGTGCTTAGGCATCTTTCTTCTGTTCTGGTTAAAATAGCAGGTGAGGGTAGCAGGTCGACCTCCCCAAGATGGTACCTGTAATTTCTTTGCCGCGACAGTCAATGTTGGGTCTACTCTTATATGTATGTCTGTGCTTTTGGCAGCTAATCTGCACAGGGCAGCAACTTTTCTTTTTTAGCCATTTTCTAAGCCATATACCCACATAGTTCTAAAGGCATTATTTTATCATATAATTAGCCTATATGCCACTCGAAGAGGCCAACAAAAAGCATGGGTTGATATAGGACCTTTGATGCTTATGACTTTTGCTCTATTTATCACCTTAGAAATGCTGACATTGTTTTGCAGTTTTCAGTCTTTTATTGTTTTCTCTCATGACAACGTGAAAGCCTTATGCCAGAATGGTTAACTTTGAATATTAGAAAGATAAAATTAAAAGCCATTCAAGTGCTGTGCTGGAATTCCAAATAGAACACATAGACACATTCATGAAGGTATAAGGGAACGATTGACAGTGAAGACTTAGCTTAGAAATATATCCAAAAAGAGACAAAGAAAAACAGTAAGATGACTTTAAAGATGCAGATTGACATCATGTTAAATGGCTTCACTGAGAAAAAGCTAACCAATGATTGAAAAAGCTTTCAAAATTATTGTAATAACAACAAACTCACAGTAAACGACTTGAGAGAGAAAGGTTGTCGGGAAAGTAAATCTAAAGGAATAACAAAACACATAACTCTAAATAAAGACAACTAAAATGAATCAAAAAACCTCTAAAGAAGGGAGCAGACATCGTACAACAAAGAAACAAGACCCGAAATAAAAGATTCACAACAGGAACCACACTTTATACACTCTGAAAGGTGTGCAATACATCTGAATAATAAACAGATAATAAGCTCCATTATTTTATTGTAATTGTCTCTAGTTTACAAAAGGGGTATAGAGCTGTCATGCACACACTCCCATAAAATACAGTCTGCGCCAGTCAGTTTGAAAATCTAAATAAAATAATGTAGGGACAAAAATCCTTCATTCTTTAAAGAGTTAACATCAAAACATATCAGTAATCATATGTAATTTTCCACAGAGAAAAAAAATATTTAAGTAAAGTTAAGTTGAAAACCTGAATTTTTTTGCTAGCCCCTCATTATTATACTCCAAATATGTAATCTGTAATATGTATGTGCAAATAAGACAGACACACATTTCCAAACTTCATGGGTCAACACAAAATCCAAAATGTTTTCACATATTCAGAAGTCAAGCAGCACAAAGTGACCATTGCTCATCCAGAGCATCCTTCACTTTGATTTCTGAGACAATCTGAAAACACAAAGGCAGCTGTGAGCATAATTATGCAGCCTCACAAATTCTTTTGAAACAGAGAGAACAATGTGCTTCCAGCAAAGGCAACTGCTTATATTCACATTTATCTAGTTCTGGTTAATTCACCTCCTGATTTCCTAAGCTGTGTAAAATAAAAAAATAAACATATAGCATATCAGGTGTCTTCAAAAGGTGACAGTCAAATATCTGCATAAGGAAGCTTACTGCACATGCAACTTTGCTGTCGCTTGAGACAAAATAAGAAAGAGCATTTTTTTTGTATAAGAGTTTTAACCTATGTCAAAGGGGTTTGACTCACCCTGTTAACAGATTTCTGCATAGTCTAACACTGCTTCAGCCACAATGTCCATAAGATAATTTTACAGTTTAGGAAAAAAGAGGCAAAAGAGAGAAACTGTATCTTTAATATAAATGTGGGAGAACAGCCAATATTTATACATACAAGTTGACATACACCATCACAGGCATGAATGTCATACAAAGCTGGCTGGTTTAGTAATTTATTTAAACCATTCTTTTTGCAGGCTGGGATTAAAATTCAGCGTTGCAACATCATCAGACCAACTATACCCACTTACTCATGCAGGGTCATGGGGGAATTGCCCCTTATACCCAGCTCTCATTGAGAACATCCAGAGACAGACAGCCCTAGACCAGTCTCCAGACTATCACAAGGTGACATTTACACACACCCTCAAACCTAAGGGTGATCTAAGTCAGACTAATTAACCTATCATTCTTGTTTTTGTGGACCATGGAAGAGTACCCAGAGAGCACCCAAGCATGCAGGGAGAACATGCAATGACATGCAGAAGATTCCTGGTCAGAATTAGGACCTTATTTTTGCAGAATAACAGTGCACCGCTACTGCTTTGCCATACGACTACAGCATTGATAACAATCCGAGTTACGCTTTCTGTCAGTACTAGTTTTTGTTTCTGAATTAAATAAGGAGCAGATTTGGCTTTATTAGCCAGGATTATGTGCATAAAAGAGGAATCTGTCCACAGTGCTTGGGCATTTAGTATAAATATATAGAGCTATGTGCATGTACAACTGTTTTTATGAAGAATAAAAAAACAAAGGCAGGCTGAAGTCAGGCAAATATGCTTATTTAGTTTCACAGCAGAGTAGCTGACTGCTTAGCATGTAAGCTGTTCATGAACATCCTTACAGCCTGGTTAAGGATGTGCAGAAAGAAAACTTGTAAATGTCTTCCTCTGGTTCACAACTGTGCAGAGGCTAATAAACAACATATTTTAAAAATTTATCTATGAAGATTATGATTGAGGTAAGGGGGGATTATGGCTAGGAAATTGTAAAATTCCTGGAAATGGAGGCAGGCTAAGAACGTTGCATGTGTTTCCAATACTTCTCATCTCCACTGACCAACATGTTAGACGGCTGAACCTGAAAGTGAAACTGACAGCACGACCTCTGGTGAGCTTTGTAAATAAGCTCCAAGACAGTAGTAAGTCGATCCTTAAATTTAAATATAACATGAGGATGTCATTATGGTAAAACTAAAGTTCTCCATCCTGAAATACGGTAGTTCCACACCCTTGAAGCCAATACACATTCACTATTTAGAACAGGACATCAAGAGTCACACTTACTTCAAAGAAGGGGGGTTGTGCTTCAATAAAAACTATTATAACTTTTTCCTAGGTTTTTAATACACAACTAAACACTGCATGACATGAGTTGGTGTGACTGAAACTTTTACCTTCCTTTATCTATTCCAAAACCAGTCTTGACAAAAAACAAAAACAAGAGTCAATGTTTTTATCAATCATTTCCACGAATGTCCAACTTTTACTTTAGGTGAGGAGTTTTAGTGGATATCTCCTTTGACCATAAAGCTTTTGTCCAAAAAGATGTGGCTTTCCAATCAGCAGCTGAAATTTTCAGTAAAGGTTGAATGTGTTGAGTTTGGAGCAGAGGCTACCCTCTCAGTCCACTAGGAGGAAAAATACCACTTTTACTGTCAGGAATGATTGCGGTGCAACATCTTTATTGGTTTTGTTTTTGCATGCTCAGGTCTTGGTAGTGCCATAGTCATTTCTGTCATCATCTGCTATTCTGAACTTTTTGGTTTTGTGTAAGTTTTCATTTTGGGTTCTCAGTTATGCTTTATTTAATGTAATTCTATATTGTCAAGATTTATATCATTTTTGAATTCTTAGTTTTACTCTTCTTGTCATATCTTTTCAGAATTTTCGCTATTATTTATTCATTGGTATAGTTATAGTTAGTTATTAATTTTTTTTTTCTTAGTTTGTTTTCTATGGCTTCAGTTATCTAGTTCATTCTCTTATCCTCTAGTTTTCCCTTGGTTATTCATTATTTATAGTCATTAGTTTTATTCCCATTTAGCCTTATTTAAGTTATTTTGTAGTTACAGTAAACCTTGTTTTCCCTTTTTACTCTTTGTTGCCCCCTGGTGCCCCTTTCTTTTCCCCTTAGCTCCTTTCTTGCTGCTTCTGTCCACACCTGCTCCCAATTAACTGATTACTTCACTCCTTGTTCTGTCTCCCATATATACTCCTCTGCTGCAGTTCCTCTGCGCTGGATTCTCTTAATTTCTTCTTGTATGTTTTCTCCTGAGCATCTCTAGTTTTTGTTCCCAGCCTGTTATTTCTGGATTTATGTTTTTGTACCATCTACTACACCATTAAAACTGCAAAAACTGCTTCCTCAACTCTGCATCTGGATCCACAAAAAAATCCATCAACCCTGACAGTTTTCTGAAAATCATAAACAACTTCCTCTGTTTTGGATCAGATAAGAGAAACTTAGACAATGTTGGGTTCTAATTCTGGACAATGACCCTGAATGACCATCAAAACTGGTTATGGAATAGATAAATCAGGGGAGAAAAATATAAAATAATATACATAGTAAAGAAATTAGGACTTTATATTGAAAACCTTTCAAAAGAATGCGCTCAATTCTGCTTCAGTTCTTCTGTTGTGAAAAAGAATAGTTTAAATAAGTCATTATAAGAATCATAATAAAGATGAGATTCATGCTCGGGATGAGTGTATGTTAACATTTTGGAAATAACCAAATGTGAGCAGATAGATTAAACAGCCATTTTTAGCTCTAAATGCCTTTCTTTATTTGAATTTTTTTACCCGTGTTTCAATGGTTACCCTACGTGGTGGAGGCTCTTCGATGCTCCGGTTGGACACAAGATCCTGCAGCTGTAGAGCTCCTCCACCTATAAAACAGAAAGCTGGACACACTGGAGCGGAGCAATCCATGTGTCCCTCCCACAAGACACGCAGGGAGTGGGCATCGTAGAAGGTAACCTGTCCTTTGTCACAGTCCAAACAGACTCCGAGCCGTGGCGGGAGGGGAGCAGTGCGGGAGTGATGCTTGCTGCTGTAGCTGCTGCTTTGGGAGTGCAGTACTGCCTGGCTATGGCTCTCACTCTGACTCTGAGAGGGACCATTCCCTTTAGGAAGAAGGATCTTACCCATGCCAACTGTGAGGAAACAGAAGGGAGGGGAATCCTGGCCATCTTCAGCATCGCTGTCATGGCCACTGTCTGGGTCACAGCTGAGAGAGGGAATGACAGGTTAAGCAAGGATGAGAAATTTCAGTAAGATAGGATGAAACTGATCAACTATCTTAGTTTTAGTCAGGAAATATAGATCTGAAAATGTTTTCTATTCTTAAATAATACACAAATAATCCCCTCACATCTAAAAAACAAAAACAAAAAAAAAAACCTTATTGTACCTTTACACATAGTGTACACTTTACACAGAGTGAGGCCAAGTATGTGTAAAGGTACACAGTTCTTAATGCTGCAACTTTGACTACTTCTAGAACTACTTAAAGTAGGTAAGGTACGTGTCTGGCTGTCAGCCTCCTCCTGGAAGCAGCTCCTTGTTGTGTCAGCATCTCCATCTTAAACACTAGTCATTCCTTTTAAAAAGGTTGCTAAATATTTTAATGTTGAGTTCTATACTTTGAAGACTCAATTTCTAGCATGTGCATGTGTGGATGAAGGAAAATGAGAACTGTTAATATTTTTTTAATAAGACCAAGTATATAAATAAATGGCCAAATTAAAGGCTGGAAAAATGTCTGGTTTGGTATCCACAGAGCTGTTAACATTTCATAAGTTCAAATTCACTCACAGTTTTTTCCTTTTTGTCATTTAAAATTAAAAAATACATTATTAAGCTTACTTTACTCCCAACCATTTGGTGTCATTATTTGTTATTATTTATACCTTTGTTTAATTTAAATCTCTCCCTAACCCTCACAAAGAGCAGAGAACAAAGCAGACAACTCAAGATCTGGCCTGAAGATGCCATTAATTAGAGAAGCAGGAAAGATGTGATGCACTGTAGCTCAATATGTTTAAAGGGAGAGTGCTCTATTTATACTGCAGATGTATTTTTCTTTAGTAGGCACAAGGAAGGGTCAGAGTGGATGGGAAGAAGGTGGAGTTAAATAATGACACAAAACATTCAGGCAGAGCAAATGGAAAAGTTTAGATCAAAGATTATTGATGTTTTATAGTGACCTACAGTAGTCAAAGTCAAAAAATATTTATGTTCACAGATG
This sequence comes from Cyprinodon tularosa, assembly GCF_016077235.1. Lineage (NCBI taxonomy): Eukaryota > Metazoa > Chordata > Actinopteri > Cyprinodontiformes > Cyprinodontidae > Cyprinodon > Cyprinodon tularosa. The sequence continues at coordinate 366,776 of NW_024038982.1, read as the reverse complement.
CACACCGTCCAACCTGACTAACCCTGAGTCATTTTGAAAAGAAGAAAAGGCAAACATTTAATCTCTTAATGAGCAAAGCTGATATTGACAGACCAAATAGAATTTAGAATTATTCAGGCAAAATAATGATACACGCTACACATTTTAAAACTAGGCAATATATAACTTTAACTATGCATTTAATTCAACAGATGCTATTGTGATTATCATTTATGAATCTCTGAGAAAGAACTATAGTGTTCAAATGATCTGTTACCGAGGACTCGCCATGTCCTGTGGGAGATGGAACCACTCTTGTAGCTTTGTCTCCTGTCCAACTCCGACCTAAAAATGAGACACACAAAAGTACCACAAAAAAGGTCTGATTAAATAGATACAGTCACATATATAACCTGCCTTTATATGTGACTTGATACGTAATTTTCACCTTCACCAAGTAGGACCCAGGCTCTACAGAGCATGCCCAGTAGTGTCTGCCGTGAGTGACAGCCAAGTCTGCCACAAGTAAGTCGGAGGTTAAGTGACAAGAGGTGAGAGCGCGGTCAGCGGCTTGGAGAAGGGAAAGGCCAGGGACACTTCGGGCGTAAGTCTGACCTTTACCCAGCGCCAGACGGTCGGCATGCAAACCCCAACGAGAGTCCAAGGAGAAACTCAAAACTGGATGGCAAAGAAAAAGACAGGTGAACAAGGAAAAATGGAAAGGTAATCAAAAAAAAATTATCTAAATATCAAGAAAAAGAGAATAACTGAAGACAAAATAGGAGCTGTAATAATTATTTTAACAATAAAACAAAAAAATAAGTTTATATTTAAAAAAGAAAAAAAAAGGAAAAATACAGTCAACCTGTCTCAGTACACTCTTTTTCAAAATATGAAATAAGGACATGCTTAATGAAGTGATGCTTACATTAAATGAGAATCTGTTAAAGTAAATTAATGTATATTTTAAAGCACTAAAAAACAGACCTGCAGCATGAAAGATAGAAGCAGAGATGTTATGACGGAGGTGACACTGGAATTCGGAGCAAAAAAGCAAGTCTGTGCAGAAACTAAAAAGGCAGGAATGGAAGTATTCAAGGGATGGAGAAAAAAATAGACATTGAGGTTAGTCAAACATGTTGGTGACCTGTCAACAGTGAAAGATGGCAACAGTTAAACAACATTATTGTGGGATTCAAACCAATAATTTCTATCTTTAAAAAATTGACCTCGAATTCAAAGGTTTCTGATTTAACATGTTAGATAAATATTCAAAACGAAGGGATGGATGGATGGATGGATGGATGGATGGATGGATGGATGGATGGATGGATGGATGGATGGATGGATGGATGGATGGATGGATGGATGGATGGATGGATGGATGGATGGATACATTAGACCTGCAAATGAATAGCAAATGAAATTTTAAAAAAATTCCATGTTATACTTATATATAAACAAACCAGATCCCATTCACACATCTAACCTGGTGCAGGTGGGGTGTGGAGATAAACCTCTTCACTGTAATCTCCGAACCCAGCCTTGTTGCAGCCCCTTACTCTGAGCACGTACACACTGTCCATCTGCACTCGATCTACCACTGCACTGGTCCCCTTAACCTCATTCAGCCGCAGCCATGGTGTTGAAGAGTTCGGGGAGCTGATGCCGCCCCATGTTGCACCAGCTCTACGCTGGTATTCGACAGAAAAATGCCACGCTGGGGCTGAGTCCTGAGGCAGGCGCCAGCATAGAAACAACTGGTCATAAGCTAAAGTCTTCTGAGTGTCAATGACGGGAGCCAGAGGGGCTGTTGAGCAGAAAAAAAGTCAGATCATTAGGTGTTCATACAACTTTATTCAACTCCTCAGTTAATTGGGTTTACTGATGAAATAAACAAACAAGTAGCATTTTTAATAAAATAATATATAATTTAAACATCTTAAGCTAACCTATATGACCTATCTAACTAACCTAGCTAACCTATCCTTACTTGCAAAGATCTCCAGTTCATAATGATTTTGCAGTAAGCATCTGTTTCAAAGATAGGGCTTTATCAAGGGCACCCCAGTCTCCTCCAAGAGGGACTTAAAACCATGGCAGATGTCTTAAGGTCTGCAGATGCCAGACAATCAGACAGTGTGATATTTTCATCCAGAATCTTATGATACCCATATATAATTATGCATGCATCCATCCATCCATCCATCCATCCATCCATCCATCCATCCATCCATCCATCCATCCATCCATCCATCCATCCATCCATCCATCCATCCATCCATCCATGATACCCGATTGAATAAATCTTCCCTTCCATATACTGCAGAGGAAGCACAGCAGCCACAGAGCATCACTGAGCCAACATCATGCTTCACTATAGGAAGGGTGTTATTTATAGCATATTTCATATTTTCTGTTGAGACATGTGTCAACATATTTTCTGTTGAGACATGTGTCAACATATTTTCTGTTGAGACATGTCTCAACATATTTTCTGTTGAGACATGCTGTAGATTCATAAATAGCTGAGGGCTGCGTAACTTGAGCCGGCTTGATAGCTGAATTTGCATGACATCCTTATTAAATTATTTGATTAATTAGGAACCTTTTAAATTTTAGGTTCAGATGTACTCTTAGGACAAAGAAGGTGAAATGAGAGCGCACCCTGAATGAACTGCAAGCTGTTGATGAGCTTGACCTCTTTGGATGCATCAAGGTGAAAGTTTCTGAAGGAGGTTTCAGCAGCCAGAGAGAAACACTGCAGGTTTTCTATGGCTCTAACCAGCCTAAAGTGGCAGAATAGAAGAGATGAAAAGGGAAAGCACAAAGATACGAATATATTAACAAACGGCTCGCTTTGAGCTTACAGTACAGTTTGCCTAAATAAACTAGTACTACCTGCTGTGCGTTACTCTTGCAGCTTGTACAAAACAGGGAGCATCTGTCTCTTTGAGCAGCTCCTGGGTGAACGCCATCAGACCAGCGTGCTCCATCAGCCCCTGTTTCTCAAAGATCTGAGTGGACAGGGCCTCATCTCTTCTGCTTCGAGATCCCTCCAAGGCGATAGCTAGAGTCCCCTGCCGTTCAGCTACGGCTGTTCCAAGCTCTCGGATGCAATGAGTCAGCTGATGCAGAGCCACAGTGCTGTTAGCCTGCAGAAAAATACAGGGAAGAAATCTCAAGAGATTCTAGAAATCTGTTCTCCACAATATCTGCTTTTAACTTACTCCCTCCATCCTGACTAGCCTATTTCACATGCAGGAATAGAAAAAGGAAAACTCTGAAGATAAGGGTTGTTGTTTATCATTAAGCTCACCGAACTTAAACATAAAGCAAACTACAAACCTACTGTGACCCCTGCTGTAAATACCTTGTATACTTTCCTTCCATTTAGGTCCTCCTTCCTATCTTCCTACAACATATAACAAATTGGATCAACCAGAAACATTTTCTTGTCTCTCTAGATTACATTCTACAGGAATTTTTGTGTGGGAGAAATGACAGCCACAAATGAAGACTGGTTTTGTGTCTGAATAATTATTTCTATACTGCTTCTATAAGCCTTTTAGGTATTCATCAGTTCAAATCATGATCAAAATCAAATCATGACCCATGTTTCAGTTTTCTAACATCTTTTACTAAAATATCCCTGTAGTTTAGAGGTATAGTGTTGGATTTTAGCAAATTTTAGAAAGTTTGTTGTGTATGTGCATAAAAAAATGCACATGCACAACCCTGTACACGCTCCCAAGATGGAACACATTAAATGCGTGTGCGAGAGCGCGCACAAGCCCATCTCTCCTCGTGCACGCTCTGTTGCTGTTTATATCTCTCATACACGCTTACTTTCCAAAAGAAGATATGCAATTTTTCCACTATGTCAGACTCACCAGCGGTAAGTGAAAATAGGGACGAGCACGTAGGATGGCCTTATGTAAACATATCAGCAGAATGATTGGCAATTAGGAGGAACACTTATTTTGATGATCAACCCGGAAAAACACATCCACTATACCTTTATAGATTTCCATGAGTCATGCATTCAAGCAAGTCCTTGGAAGAAACATAAGCCCACAGCATCACAGATCCTTCATCGTTTCCTAACAATCAGCATGATGTTTTTTTTTTTTTTACATTTTCACTCCTTTTTTTTTTTAGGACCAAACAGGGCCTTTAAAAAAAATATTTGGCACAAAGCTAGCCTCACTAGGTTGTTTTATTGAGTGAATGACCACAAGAGGTCACTCTTTTCCACAAATTGACAAACAGAGAGCTCTACATTCTGAGTTATAACAATCATACAGCGCATGGAGATAAAAGACAGATATAGACTAAAGGCGATGACATTTAGAAAACCCGAAACTAATTCAGGGCAGAGACACATATGATGTGATCATGTTGATGAGTTCTTAGTTTTAGTAAAGCAAGAAAAAAGTTTATGAAATATTTTAGCTGTTGCACAAAAAGGGAAAAGGTTGTTTACCTCCATCTGTTTGATGGCAGCTTCCAGCTGAGAGATCTGATTCTCAATCGTCTCCTGATTGGCTAGGATGAAGTTAACCTCCTTGCTAATCTTGTCCTGTAAAACAAAAAGGTAAATATGAGACACCTGCAAGCTCCCAACGCAAAAACTCGGAGAAGGTTGAAGAGTCTACATGCACTTACCTTGAGGGCCTGATAGGCCTGTGCTATGGGCAAAACTTTATGTCCGTGGTGGACACGACGGAGCTTACACAGCTGGCACAGCAACCTTTGGCAGTTACGGCAGTACCACTGCAGGCGCTCCTGCTCATGCTCTGTGCATGTTAAAACCTGAAAGACAAAGTCTAGGTTAAAAGCTAGGACAGAAAGTTAGCTAATGCACTCAGGGCACACAAAAAAAGCAAGAGATGAACCTTTGGTCTGAAGTTGTTGGTGGGTAGAATGTGTTCGTGCTGAGCTCTAGGAGTTCCCCACGGATGGTAGAGTTTAAAACATTCATTGCAGAAGTTTGACTTGCAGTCTGCACAGCCTTTAGTGGCCTCCAGCGACTGGGGAGGCTTACAGAAGCCACACATAATCGCCACACTGCCCAGGCTTATTGTGTGTCTGTACCTAAACACAAATAGGACAAAATTAAGGAAACATCTGCAAACTGAAGAAAGAAAGAGATCATGTGACAGTGTCCTGCTTCCTTTTCAGCTAGGTTTTCCACTATTTTAACTGGCTGACCTGGATACATCAACAGCACTCGCCGCTTTAATGCAGTACAACATGCAGCATTTCTGTTTGAAGCTTTGGGAGTTAGCTGAGGCCATCCAGCAGCTGCCTGTGAATCTGACCCTCTCACTTAAACCAACTATAGCAGATAATGAGACAAATACAACATCCAATTAGCAATTTATGAATAAAACTTGTAGAACAAAACCAAAACTGATAGCTTCTCGTCGCACAGAGCACAGCACTTTTTAAGCTTTCAAAGCAAAGTGCTCTTTTGGTTAGCCTTTGATCAGGGGGAAAGGAGTGTCTCATTATTTAAAGTCCTTCCATCAAATGATTTTCTGTCTCCTTTTAAAGCAGTATTGAATTGCCTGGTTACCTATTTCCCAAATGTATTGCTTAAAGGTTGGTTTATAAAGCTTTGCAGAAATATATCTACATTTTTATTTCACAATTTATCATGTTTACAATCAAACGGACAATAAATTACAGAGAACAACGTTGAAACAAAACAATCATGAAGACTAAGGAACACAGAGGGAAGCTCTTGAGTAAAGTTTGGGGAGGTTTAATTAAAACAGGGTTAGGTTGTAAAACTATTTTCAAAGCTTCATCCCATGGTTCAATATCCTTCATTAAAAATTTACAACTAAAAAAACACATATCTACCAGAATACAGCGAAGAAGCCATTATTGTAAAGAAAGTTCAGAAAAGTGATACAAACACTGACTTCAGTATTAAATATGTGGAGGTGTTGCTCTGATCATATTAGAGCAAAATTAATTATTTCGGCATAGGCCAAAAAACAATATGCAGAGACCAGAACAAGCATCTCCATTTGTAAAACATGGTGGCAGCAGCATCATAATCAACAAGAACAGAAAAGCTGGTCAGAGTTATAAAAAGAGTTCGATGTTAGGTTACACATTTACCTTATCGATTAAATGTGATTGTAATTGGGATAAAGTTCTTGTCACAATGAGAATATGTATCTATTATCTAAATGATTGAATATGTTCAAAAACATAAGGCGGGTGAATTGTCAAAATATCTTTTGTACTTTTTTTCTTCTGCTTCTTATTTGTTTTCTATTGAGAATAGAATTGAATTCAACTTTATCGTCATTATATTGTTACAACTAGAAAGCACAAAATTCACTCTCGGCATTTAACCGCTTGGGGAGCAGTGGGCTGCCATTGTGCGGCGCCTGGGGAGCAGTGTGTTAAAGGTCTTGCTCCGGAACCATCAGTGACAGTCCGTGGGAGTGCGGCTTGAACTAAACCTCAGGATTCCAAGCACAATGTCCTAACCACTAACACATTGCCCAATCCCCATTGGGATTGACAAATTCAAAGAATATGATTAAATGTGTTCAATTTGAGATATTTAGTGATACAAATTACATGTCTGTGTGAAGAAGCCCATTTTAAATTTGTGTAATTTTAGCAGCAGTATTAGTAGAGATATGAAAACCATACAGTTACCTGAGAAAGACTATGAAGAAGTAATGAAACTTTTTTCATCCTTACTTTTATCAACATAGTACCACAAAATATCATAAGGTTTTAAGTCTACATGGCCATGCCCTAGTTTGATTGAAGAAAACATTTAGAGGCTAAATAGATTTTAGATTTCTGGAAAAATCTTCTACCACTGGTGAGCAAACAACCAGAACTATGATGCCATAGTTTATATACAAGCCTACTCCTGTTAGGACGGCCAATTCAAGCTCTAAATCCCCATTGAGAGCTTGAAAACTAATGTTAAGAGATATGCTCAACATCCAAACTTATTGGAAAGAGTTATTCTGTTAATTAAAGAAAGATTAACATTTTCACCATCTAGATCTAAAAATCGGGTAAAAACATTTTCAAACATTAAAGCTTGCAGTTGTTATTGCATAATACAACTTTCTTACAGATTTTCATTTGAGAAAAACCTTCTTGTTGGTCTATCACAATAAGATCCCCAAAGACACATTTAACTTTGTAGCTATAATGCAACCAAATTGGAGGAGCAACAAATGTGCTGTTTTTGAAGCTGTTGTGGCGGTGGGATCTGCTACATTTACAGGGATGGGCAATTCCAGCGCCAGAGGGCTGGTAGGGTGCACTGTCAGGGACCCAGCAAAAGGGACACTGGAGGTAATTTAAAAAATCTGGACTGTATTGACCCTAAAGTAAAACATAGTGTTAATGCATTTGTGTGCATGTAAACCTCTCCACGATGCGCTCCAGAGTGAGATTGCGGAAGCAGTCGGTGAGTCCTCTGTCCCCGAGCTCCACGTCCTGCTGACAAGAAGGACAGGGGAAAAGCATGGGGGGAGGGGCTGCTTCCCTCCTCCTTCTCCCTGGGTATGTCCCACATACTTGGAGAGGAAAACAGGTGTAAAGGAGATGAAAGAAAAGAGAGGAAATGTGAAAGGAGGCAGTTAATGAGGCTTATGAGTAATATATTTGCAGAATTAGAAGTATAGATTATTTTCACAGTGGAAATATTTTATGGAATTGTAGCTTCTTTGTCTTTTTCAACACACACTTTCAAATACAATATAAGCTGGATGAGTAAAGCTTTGCATGTCCAGTGACAAACTGAATCAACCAAAAGGACTCTAACATCATTATGCATCATCGTCTCTGCGTTTTTACATTACATCAGGCTGATGTCATCTCTTATATATATGAGTTGTGTCTCCTGCAAAAATATCTAAAATCTACAAATGGCACACAAAAAGTTCATTCAAAAACTCTCTCTTGAACCTGTTCTGATGACCCGCTCCAGGTGGTCAGGGGTCCTGGGTGCAGGCCTGCGTGCCTGACGTGGAGAGCGATGGTTAGGTGTGGAGGCCGGTGAGACAGGCTCTGGAGGGAGATCTGGGGGAGAATAACCTCTCTGCACCAGGACCTCAGCTGCACACAGCAGACACACGCTGTGCAGGCATGGAAGCAGGATGGGCTGCTTCACCATCTCATCGCACACAGGGCAATGCAGCTCCTGTTCCATACTCTTCATGTTGGACTGGAGAGAAAAGACAGGGGAGCGGACACGGTGGGAAAGGTTTAATGGGAAAAGGTTCTGATTTAAATATACCTAAGAAATTATATAAATATATTTTCAAGCCTCAGTCAAATCAAACTGTTGAAGTTTTAAAACTAGTTGAGAGGAGGAAAGAGTGCTGGCTATTTAGATGTACATATGTTCCAGCTTCAGTCACACCAGCATACTGTATCTGAAAGAACCTTTACCGATTGATAAACTCTCCAAACCATGAGTTTTCATGCTTCACTTTATTAACCAAATCTCTTTATGTTTCATTTGATCCTCAAGTTATTCACTTTACAATATCTAGAGTCCAGAAAATGATCTCTATGATATGAATTCATGAGACGTATCACATAAGAGGGACGGGAGTACAGATGGAAGAAAAGAAACAAGGAAACAATGCAGGAACACAAGGAAGGAAGGACGAGAAATGGGTAAGGAGGGACATAATGGAGAGAAGATGCAAACAGCAAAATATAAGGAGGAAAATTTGGATAAAATATTAGCGATGGAACCAAAGGAATGATCTACAAAACTAAAAATACAAGAGTGGAATAAAATAGAGAGAATGAAACAATGAAGGGCGAGATGGACAAAGGGAAATGAGAAAAGAGATAAAGGGAGGCTGATCATCTTGGACTTCAAGAAGAACCAGTCTAACCATGCTCCACTGCTCATCAACAGCTCAGCTAGGTGGTAAGCAGCATTGGATTCCTGGGGGTGCACATCACAGACACCCTCACCTGGACTGTAAACACCACCTCACTGGTAAAAAGGGCACAGAAGCGCAAGTACTTCCTGCAGAGCATAAGGGGGGCCCACGTGCCCCCACCCATCTCACCACCTTCTACAGAAGCACCATAGAGAGCGTTCTGACCAACTGTCTCACTGTGTGATGTGGAGGCTAGTGTCTCAGACTGGAAGAAGGTGAGAAGAGTGGTGAGAACAACAGAGAAGATCATCAGGGCTCCTCTTCCCTCCATAAAATAAATTTCATCCCAGCGCTGCGTGTCCCGTAACATCATCAATGACCACTCACACCCCCACCCTGGTCTGTTCTCCCTGTGCGATCTGGGAAGAGGCTTTGCATCATCCAGGTACAGCAGATTCTGGAGCTGCTTTTTTCCCCATCAAACCAAAATACTGCGTAATTGCACCATATATATTTGTATTGAAATGCTCTGAACTTCCATATCAGTGCATTTTTGTACCATGTTTTTTCTCACACATTGTTTACATTTGATCACTGCAGCACTTTACTGCTAAGCTGCTGCTCATTTATTGTCTGAAAGCTATACAAAATGAAATTTCATTTTGTGTGCACTCCGTGTATACAAAAATGGCCTTAAATTTTGTCTAAGTCCAAAGAAACGGGGATGAGAGTTACTAGCAAGGTAGGACAACATTTAGACAATGGAGCAATGGAGACAAATTCCATCCATCTTCTGTCGCTTAACCATCACCCCTAAAGACAATTTAGAGATGCCAACAAACAATCATTCAAATCAAGCCAGAGTACCAGGACAAAAAGTATAAAGGGGGAGAACATGAAAACTCCAAGAAGAAAGAAAGCTACCCCAAAATTTAATACAGGACCTTAATACTGCAAGGGAACACTGCTCCAAACTGCACCACCATGAAGCCCAAATGGGATTAATGTATCTAATAATTATATAGCAGTCAGAGATGGAAGTTTTGGGTTGTTTGGAACAAACACATATACAGTAATAAGCAAAATAGTGTTTTGTGAGTTAAAAATGCTTGTAAATTAAGGCAGGAAAGACTGATTCACCCTTTTTTTAGGTCAATGGATAAAAAAAAGCTTTGATGGGGACAGAGTATACAGGTGCTGGTCATAAAATTAGAATATCATGAAAAAGTAGATTGATTTCAGTAATTCCATTTAAAAAGTGAAACGTGTATATTATATTCATACATTACATACAAACTCATATATTTCAGATGTTTATTTTGTTTAATTTTGATGATTACAAATGACAACAAATGAAAATCTCAAATTCATCATATCAGAAAATTAGAATATTACTGAAGACCAATAAAAACAAAGGATTTATAGAAATGTTGGCCAACTGAAAAGTATGAACATGAAAAGTATGAGCATGTACAGCACTCAGTATTTAGTTGGGCCTCCTTTGGCCTGTATTACTGCAGCAATGCGGCGTGGCATGGAGTCGATCAGTCTGTGGCACTGCTCAGGTGTTATGATAGCCCAGGTTGCTCTAATAGTGGCTTTTAGCTCTTCTGAATTGTTGGGTCTGGTGTATTGCATCTTCTTCTTCACAATACCCCATAGATTTTCTATGGGGTTAAGGTCAGGAGAGTTTGCTGGCCAATTAAGAACAGGGATACCATGGTCCTTCAACCAGGTACTGGTAGCTTTGGCACTGTGTGCAGGTGCCAAGTCCTGTTGGAAAATGAAATCTGCATCTCCAAAAAGTTGGTCAGCTGCAGGAAGCATGAAGTGCTCTAAAACTTCCTGGTATGTGGCTGCGTTGACCCTGGACCTCAGAAAACACAATGGACCAACACCAGCAGATGACATGGCACCCCAAACCATCACTGACTGTGGAAACTTTACACTGGACTTCAAGCAACGTGGATGAAGTGCCTCTCTTCTTTTCCTCCAGACTCTGGGACCTTGATTTCCAAAGGAAATGCAAAATTTACTTTCATCAGAGAACATGACTTTGGACCACTCACCAGCAGTCCAGTCCTGTTTCTCTTTAGCCCAGGCAAGACGCTTCTGACGCTGTCTGTGGTTCAAGAGTGGCTTGACACAAGGAATGCGACAGCAGAAACCCATGTCTTTCATACGTCTGTGTGTGGTGGTTCTTGAAGCACTCACTCCAGCTGCAGTCCACTCTTTGTGAATCTCCCCCACATTTTTGAAGGGGTTTTGTTTCACAATCCTCTCCAGGGTGCGGTTATCTCTCTTGCTTGTACACTTTTTTCGACCACATCTTTTCCTTCCCTTCGCCTCTCTATTAATGTGCTTGGACACTGAGCTCTGTGAACAGCCAGCCTCTTTAGCGATGACCTTTTGTGTCTTGCCCTCCTTGTGCAAGGTGTCGATGGTCGTCTTTTGGACAACTGTCAAGTCAGCAGTCTTCCCCATGATTGTGTAGCCTATAGAACTAGACTGAAAGACCATTTAAAGGCTTTTGCAGGTGGTTTGAGTTAATTAGCTGATTAGAGTGTGGCACCAGGGGCCATCAATTTTGAACCTTTTCACAATATTCTAATTTTCTGATATGATGAATTTGAGATTTTCATTTGTTGTCATTTGTAATCATCAAAATTAAACAAAATAAACATCTGAAATATATGAGTTTGTATGTAATGTATGAATATAATATACACGTTTCACTTTTTAAATGGAATTACTGAAATCAATCTACTTTTTCATGATATTCTAATTTTATGACCAGCACCTGTATCTATTGATCCATTGAATCAAATAAAGCCTAAAAATAAATAAATGTTAAACCTTTTTAATCTCTTTTTTTCAGCTGTAGCCTATTTATTTACTTATCTAAAATATACGTTGCATTTTTGCGACAATATACATAACACCAGCGGCTTCGAAGCGCAGCTTCCCGTTTCTATGACAACGCGCATCATCTCATCCTTCTCGCGGCCTAAAGCCCTTTATGCTACTTGCCAACACATAGAGCTAATTATAACCACCAAACAACGACCCAGTCGGGGGCTGCTTTTGGATCCATGTGAACGGTGTTGGTGTAGTTCTGACTGTACCAAAAAAAAAAAAAAAAAAAAAAAAAAAAAATACACAAAAAGGAGCTTTTAGATTTGCTTGATCCAAAAGGCGCACAATTATCAAAACGAGGAATACCTCACATTCCTTCATTGCAGCAGCCTTCTAAACCAAGCAGTTAAGCGAGAGATGAGCAGAACAGAGTGAAAGGCTAAAAAAAACCCTTTAATAGTTGCACAGGCAGATATTATTGCTAATAAAATGAGCATCACTCTTACACTGATGCGAACCAGCGCGTCCATGATGGAGGTAAAGGTTTGTAACTCCGCTTCTGCCATACTAGAAATATTTCTCCGCGGTATAAAAGAGTCCGTTTCCTGGGGGAAAAAACGCCAGGTTATCCTGTGTGGCTCTACCAGGCCTGCACCGGAGCTTCGCTGATGCGCTACTGAGCTGCACACGCTGAGTCTGTGAGGGGACTGGTCTGACTGCTGGGGGGAAAGATGGGGGGAGGTTGGAGCATAAAAGGCTCTGGCTTTGATATATAGAGGTGTGGGGCCAGAAGGAGCAAAATTCAATCAATAAAAGACAGTCGAATCAAACCTATTTATGATCAATTAAACACCATTGGAAAGAAAAAGCTATTTAAACAGACTACTATTTATTCTCTATAATAGTGGTGATTATATATAGACCTTCATAAAGCATAAAGGAAATCCAATAAAATTCTAATTATTTAGGATTAAAAATTTCCTTACCTATTTCATAAATAATATTTTAATTTAATGAATACAAATTAACACATCCATGGGGGGCATCCTAAAAAGAAAATAAAAAGAAATATATGTCTTAAGTAAAGTCTTGGTTGATCAATCAATGTAGTGAAAAAAAAAGTAGAAATCCAGTTTTTATCTTTCGAAGCGAATTTTCAGTTTATCTGGGAAGTGGAGTCTAAATAGTATAAATGCTGAAGAGTAATAAAAATAGCATCAGTAACCTATATATTTGGTTTTGTCTATTTCTAAGTGATGTTTTCATATTGTTTAATACGTAAATATGCCTGATCATTTGCATTTTTTACTGCTCAGTTTATTTTTTGTACAGGGCTCTACCTGTTAATCCATGACCCCAAGTGGGGCCATGATCCCAACTATGGGATATGGGCTAATCTCACCATCAAGTTTAATAAGCTGCACTGCCACCCTATTTAAGAAAAGTAAATAATAACTGGATGGATGGATGGATGGATGGATGGATCTATTTTTATATTAGAATTGAGCCTACCTTACCCTTATAAATTACAGTTGGACATAACAGAATTACATTTTTAAATGTCCACTTTCGAACAGTTTTGTTTGACAAAATAAGTCACACAAAATTTCGTAAAATAAATCCAAACATTGCCTTTTTTATTTCTTTAGTGAATAAATTACGTTGTATTGCATGTCGCGCTAACACCACTAGATGTCAGCATCGTGTAAACGATAAGAAAAAAAAAAAAAAAAAAAAACTAAATGGGCTTGTATGTCGCCGGAACCTTTAAATGAATATGTTGTGCGTCCGGTCATTAATAGCGATCGCACACATTCAGTGGTTGTTGTGGCAACCGCTTAGAGCGTCAGCGCGGCAAACAAACGAAAAATAAGTTCGATTATATTGTAAAATAGGTCTTTTTGAGATGTAAACATATTTATCAAATGTTTTTCAGAGAGACAATAGTTTTTGTCATGATTTATCTATATATTAAATAGTATCTTCATGCTAAGTTCGCCCCTTGTCAGTAATTTTAGCTCAGCTGTTCTAGCTGTTTAATGTAGCTTTGCGACGTTGCGCGGTATTCAATAACTAGTAGCTTTAGCTTTCGTTAACTAGCAACTGCTTATTTCTTTATATTCATCTATACTAGCTCTATACTTGGTCCAACGCGAGACAAACAGTGCTAATATGTCGGCTGTCAGCAGTCTTGTTCCTGCTCGGTTTCTCACCATCATAGCTCATCTTGTCATCGTTATCACCATCTTTTGGTCAAGGGTAAGTTCGATGATTACGATCTAAGGTTAATGCTTGTACAATAAAACTATGCAAGAAAAGTGCTAAAAAATGAATTATGAAGTATTATTATTATTGAGAATAGAAGTTCTAAAGATTCTAACGACATTATTTAATATAGGGTTATCTTTTTATTCTTTTTTTATTATTATTTTTATATATGTATTTTTTATATATTTATAAATAAATAAAAAATAAATAACAACAAATGATAATATAGGGTTGTCATGAAGTGTGTAGAATATCTATTTATTTTTTTTGTTCTTGTTTTTTTTTTTTTTTCGTTTTATTTTATTAGCTGATTTCTAAGTATATTTCAGATTTAAAAGAATGTTGTCTTCCCTAGCCATGATATAATGTCCACCTTCCTGATAGTGTGCTGGTTCCTCTTACTGCCAAAAAGGCCCTGATCACCCTGCTCCAGATTGAGCCATAGGCCCCTGTGGGTGTGCTGTGGTACAGACAGCATACTGGAAGCAGATTCTTTAATTAATTTAACCATAAACAGATTCCTTTGTAGATTGTTCTTCTTTGTAATGCAAGTCCATATGATGCTTGATTGAAATTCAGTCTTGGTAATTTATAGTCCAAGTCAACACCGAGCTCATCAAACTATTCATTAACCTTTACTGATTTGTGACAGAGCAGGTAATAGATTTATTTTTTTTATCTATCTATCTATCTATCTATCTATCTGTCTGTCTGTCTGTCTGTCTGTCTGTCTGTCTGTCTGTCTGTCTGTCTGTCTGTCTGTCTGTCTGTCTGTCTGTATATATATATATATATATATATATATATATATATATATATATATATTATATATATATATATATATATATATATATATATATATATATATATATATATAAACAAAATCCTTTTAATGTCCATTGTATACATGAACTACATATTGACCATCAGTCATTTAGAGATCAGAGAGACGTTATTGTTCCAATCATATCCAAATGTCCAGTATATTTGAGAAATGGGCATTTGATTTATAATGTTTTCATTACAGGAAAATAATGTGAAAGCTTGTTTACCTTTGGATTTTACCCAAGAGGAGTATGAAACTGAGGACAAAAAGTAGGTAACAGTTATACAGACATATTTAACAGCATTAAATACACACCCATCAATATTCTGATCTTTTTTTCAGGTTGTTGGTGGCACTGGGAGTCACCCTAGGTCTGTTTGCAATAGAGCTGGCTGGTTTCTTTTCAGGAGTGTCCATGTTCAACTCCAGCCAAAGTCTTCTTTGTATCCTTTACTCTGATGTGACTCTGTTTTATTTATCAACCATAAAATTTATACTTATCAGTATATCTATTTTTCAGAAGGTTTCTCCTGTCAGTTGCTCTTTCCTCTCAACCAACTCGATCTGCTGCAGCTAGTGACAATGTGAAAGTCTATAAACATCTGCAGTACAGCAAAAGTAATCAGCTTTATGAACTTGAAAACCAGGAATACTTTAGGACTGATGTTAAAATTTGTATTTGTAAAATAAAGTTAACTCTCTTTAGAATTACTAAGCACAGCAAATATAGATTAAAACTCTTTCCTTAAATCAGTCAGTTGAGATCCATAACTATCACGTTGCTTATATTTGGCACTTCACCTGCAATAGCCACAGGAGTCCATGCCAGTGCCTCAGTGGCTCTCCTTTTCTTTCTCTTTGAGCATTGGGAGTGTGACATCTACTGGTGGATCCTTGCATTCTGCAGGTTAGTGTTATAGTTCTGTTTGAAGAAGAGATTTTTTTCCCTGACGTATGTTTTCCTCAAGCATTGGCTGCCCATTGCAGCGCATCTGTGTCCTTGTCCTTCTTTGTGTTTGAAAAGTGGGAATGCTGGACATATTGGGTGATCTTTGCCTGCTGCAGGTTGGTGTGCCTTTAAGCTGGTGTGATGTAAATATTTCCTTTGGAGTAAAGGTTTGAATGTTCATAAGCCCTGTGATACTACAATGGTTTTAATCATATTGATGTCCTTGTCTTGTTTACAGTGTCCTACCAGCCTTCGTGGAGGTTCTTCTGTTCATAGCAGTTTTTGGACTGAAGAAGAAACCCTTATAAAAACGATGGGACATTAAAAAGTGTTGCTTTTGTTTTGTTTTTGACAGCATTAGTTCTGTTTTGAGTCAAGCTGGCAGAGGATATGTGACATATACAGTAATGGTCTGAAAATAATTATTTAGACTGAAGTATTAAAAATAGTTGCTTTTTTAAACCTTTGTATGTTACATAACCTGTTTTTGTATTTTTCTATTTTTAATTAAATTTAAAGTAATTATTTTCAGTGCACTTTCTTTTCAACTACATTAAATTATTATATGGAATCCATATAATATCTTAGGACTTAAAAGTCTGATGCATACAAGGGTGTAACTTTGTGATGAAAATTGGTGGGGTGGGGGCTGATGGACCTACAGTTACTAAACCTGAACGCTTTCATTAGGTTTTTGTATTTTCCATAAATGAGCTCAAACATATATTTATTGAATGCTTTCTTGCTGTTGAGAACACGAGAGAACCATAATACACAGATATTTATTTATAGATAGATAGAGAGATGCCTTTTAATGCATTACATATATAGGGCCCAAAGACATTAATGTATATTAAAAAAAAATAAATAACAGCTGATTCCGATGCCAAAATCGATAAATCATGCTTCCCTAGAAGTACATTTTCAATTCCATCCATCCAAAAAAATATGGACATGCTGCATTTTAAATATATCATTTTTTTTTTTTTTTTGTAAACTTTCTGGTAAACTTGGAGATATATTTTATTGCATGTTTCAGATCCCAGTAAATCTGTTTCACCTTTAAATCTGCAGCTCTCCCAACTTCTCTGTGAGCTCTATTTAAAAAAGATTTTTGAACCTATTTACTAATATAATAATGCCAGAAACAAATTTTCAAGATATGTATAAGATCTACAGTCTGATTCTGTTTGTACAATAAGAAAACATGGGTTAATTTCAACCTGTAACTGACTCAAAATACTCTGAACACAGCTGCACCCAACTCTGTTACCTTTGGCTAAAGTACATAAGCGGAGAGGGGAAAAAAGCTAAAATAATTGGTGGGGACATGTCCACACAGTCCTTCAGAAAGTTACGACTGTGGATGCATAATACACGATCTCTTGTAGGTCAAGAAATTACGTTCAACTTCTATACGCTTCCTTCTATCTTACAGTGGATAGTTGCAGGAAGTTTTCAGCCTCATCAACCTTCTTTTAACAACTATTATCTGTCTAGTGTGACATTAAGGCTAAGCAATAAAAACGGAGTAAAGTTTAGCCATAATAATCTGTTTGGCCAACATAAAATCGTTGAGATGTTGCAGTTATGATCGAGTAATAATAAGCTTACAATGGGTAGAGGAGGTTAGACCAGACAGGATGGTGGCGTGGACAGAATCCAAAGCAGTTTTAGAAAGTATTCAGGGAGAAGGAAATTATAGAAAAGATATAGTTTTAGAAATCCAGCACAGTCTATTTAGATTATATAGGGGTGGCATTGATATTTGATTATTTTGGGTTCCAGCACATGAAGGTGTAAAAGGCAATGAAAAGGCAGATATATTAGCAAAAAGAGCTTTACAGGAAACAATAACAATTACAATTCCTTTTGGGAAAAAGGAAAGGGTAATGTAAATCACTTATTAAGAGTAAAGAAATAGAAAAATGGTAAAAGAGATGAAACCAAGATAAGAAAGGAAGATGATTACATAAGGTACAAAAATCAGTATTAAATAGAATTATTAATGAGAGAAACACAAGGGAAGAAGTAATAATAATCAGATTAAGAGTGGGTCATACCTATTTAAATGACAATTTATATTGAACAGGGAGAAAGAATAGAGATAAATGTGAAGGGTGTGGAAAGAAAGAACGTAGAACATGTATTGATGAACTGTAAAACTTATGAACATGAAAGGGATAAATTGAGAAGGATGGTTGAAAGGAATGGAGTCTTAAAGGAATATCGGGAAATTAAGGAAATATGAAGGATATTCACAGATTAAGGAACGAATTATTTATTTATCTACAGAATAAAAAATGTAAAAATAGAATTTTTTGATGTAATGTTGCTACGCACTCATGTACAGTAGGTGGCGGTATGAACCTTAAAGTTGCTTGCGATCCGCCATAAAAACGGCCGAAGAAGTTATGGTTTGGCTCCGCCCATCGGTCCCTCAGATTTTTTCATTCCGGGTCATTTTTGGTTCCGGCTAAATTATCTGGCTTTGCGAGGGCACTTCAAATTACTCCTCTTTCAGCATAAAAGTTTATAATAAGCTTCAAATCATGGGTATGTATTTTTGAGTCTTATCTGCAAAGCGGTTTCATACATGTGTTAGATTATTAGGTTTTCTTAGAATATATGGTCCCACTGTAAAGGTAGCCAATGCTTTTATTGAGCTAACGTGAGTAGCTATTGTAAAAGCGGAAATGATTCATTTGATTAAATTAAAGTATGCTTTTGTAGAAGAAATAGAGTATATTTGCTGTGTGAACTGTCACTATACACAGAGTTGTTAAAATGATCGAGTTTGCTGCTGATGTTCATGATTTGGTTTAAACGTCGGAAACCTCTATGTGAGAACAGTGACGTGGCCTAAAGAAGAGCTTTCAAATTAAAATTAAACTTTGGTTTTTCGGGCGATACACTGATAAAATATCCATCCCCGTCTTCCCTTATTAGTAATCCATTAGTAAATATTGCTATTTGAAAATGGATTTTATAATAATATTTCGAAATGGAGATATAAAACACAGATCATAAATCTGGTTCTAAATACCTTTCCTAATCACACATTTAAAAAGGTAATTCCTTATTCCTTTTTGATTTTTCACCTTGCATTTTTAAATACTTTTTGCACGTATTCATTTATTTTTCTTATTTTACTAACCTTGTGAACCAAGTGTGTCAGGCTTTTTTTGTTTTGTGGGAGAATTTATATATATATAGCATCCCGATCCACACTCCATTCCAGTAGATGGCGGTAATATACATCATTAAGTTGCTGCCAACCGCCATTGAAGAAGAAGAAACGTGTCAGGCTACATCTGCTTATGATTGGTTTTCATGGAAAATGTAAATGGAGGGGCTGCAGTAAAAAGAAAATGCTACTGCAAATAGGATTTGATAATACAAGAGTAAAAACGTAAAATGTCGACATATTATAGAATTTACACATTTTAAATTTCAAGTCAATTTAAAATATTTAATTTGAAAACACTTTTCGAATTGGACTTTTAATTGTATGACTTCAATGTTATATTTCAAATTGCTGTTTTTGACTCTCTTGGTCCTCCACAATCCTTTGACATATAAAAGAAAAGCCGTCAACCCAAAAAATAACCACACCCACTATCAATCATGGTGCTTGGAACCCATCTTTCAGGGATGTTTTTCAGCATTCTATCACAATAAATGGTCCAACAGAAAAAGAGCAATGCCTTGGCGCCGGTGGATATTTCAGGACAGCAACGAACCAAAACGTGTAGCAAAATTGGTTGAGAGGTGACAGAAAACATTGAGGGTTTTTCAGCATCCAAGCAAGAGTAGTGACTTGAATTCAATTTAGAATGTGTGAAGGGAACCAAAGATCAGGGTGATGGCATGGAGACCTTCTGCTCTAAAAGAGTTGGAGCTCCAAGAGAAACAACCAGGAAAAACTAGTACAGATGTGCAAAAAGCTGGGCAGCAGCTTTTCTATTTTTTATTTTTCTTTTTTCTATTAATCTTTGAAAGGTGTATGAGCGTTTTTGGACAGACCAATTTTGGTTCAAATGTAAATAAAAACCAAGAAATATGTATTTCTAAGTAAAACATCTTTTATATCATTTAATCATCATCTAGGAGACACCTGTCATATAAACTCAAACAAATTCTGGCTTGTTAATATAAGTTACTCAAAGTTGAACTGACTGTATAGTTGGAAATGTATGTGATGTTTTAGCTATTTTAGCATCACAGCACCAGCTCATATTGGTTTATTAAATAATGCTGTTAAATGGAGTAGGTTTGATAACTAGTTAACATAACTCAACTAACTATAGTTGTCTAATGATATTTGGTCATTTGTATATAGGTCAAGTGAAACAAATACAAATCTGGCCCGAGATGCCAGCTATAAGCTGGAAACTGGAAGCTTTCTGTAAAATTCACCAAAGACTCTTAAGTGGAAGGTGCTGCAGTCAACAGCTGTTTTTCTGCCGACAGAGAAAAGCAATAACCTCTGCTCCTCCAACATTTTTTCTTTAAACTCAATGATTATGAGTTCTATTCTTTCCTAATCTGTTTCCTTTCCTTTAAAGCGGTGAACACAGGCACTTCTCTGGTGCTTTCCAGTCTGCTTTCATTGCTGGTTTTTGCGGGGATGCAGATGTTCAGCAAACAGCTGGGATCCACAGAGTGGCTCACCATCCTCGGAGGGTTCCTGGGCTCGGTTCTTTTTATCTGCTCCCTCACTGTATCCTTTGGATGAAACAAAGTATGAAAGAGTTTCACCCAAGTTTAAATTACGTGGAAATTATTTTGGAAACTTCTGGTTGTCATAAAATTGATGTGCTTGTCAGGGTCATATAAGTGCACCAATTATGTGAAGTTTTGCGCCTTAACTTCCTTTCTAGGCATTCAACAATCTAGAAAACCTGATGTTTGGAAAAGGATTTCAGGCCAAGATCTTTCCTGAGAGTAAGTGATGACAGAGTTAAAATGTCATGTTTTCCCTTTCAGCTGGATTTATATTTCAATTATTTAAATAAATTTAAATTGTGATTTTTTTTTTTTTCACTATCTTCGCATGCATAATTACGTATAAAAGAGGGTTTATGTGATGATTACATTAAACATACTCTTTGCTTTTGCTTTCAGTCCTGCTGTGCCTGTTTCTCTCCCTGTTTGCCTCTGGTCTGGTGCATCGTGTCTGTGTCACCACCTGGTAAGTGGCTCTTCTGCACAACAGTGCGTCTTCATATTACCTTTTTTGTTTTTTACTAATTGCCTCCTAATACTTTGTTTCTCCTCTCAGCCTGATCTTCTCCCTGTTTGCCTTGTATTACATCAACAAGATATCTGCCGCCCTCTACCAAGCAGCTGTTCCGGTTGTAACACCTGCCAAGGCTACCAGCAAAGGCAAAAGAAAGAACTGATCAACCTAAAGAAAGTTCCCAGTAAAACAGTCAAAACTCCATTGGTGCAAGTTTTCAAACAAAATGAATAAATACTAAAGGTCAAAGGAAAGGCCTTATAATAAATCTTCAAACAGATCCCTACATTCCATTCATCTCGGTTTTCCAAGCACTGGTGGCTGAAAAGAGATTCTTACATCCTGTCACATTTTCTCTTCATTTAGCAGCACATAAAGCTGCTTTTTTCTCTCATATTTTGTAATTAAACATTGTGAAAAACTTCCAAAGTGTTGACTTTCTCTCTGAGCATTTCTAGTATTTGGGTAGAGTTTGGGTTGGGCGTTCAGGAGGCTCAGCAGGTCAATGTGCAAACTTTAGTACATGTAAGACTCCCTCTCTGCAGGCATCTTCTGCCTCTACCAATGGTAGATAAAGGCCACATGCCTCAGAAATGTTTGAACAAGACTATTCAGTTAGGAATGTGTTAGTCTAGCAAGGAGGGATTTGAAGGAATGTGTTGGTTATTTTCCTCATAGCAAAATGAAAGTCTTGCATGTAAGTTAATAAGTGAAATATCTATTTATTAAACATGAAACATATTTTGATTATTTGGTTTTGATGATTGCAGTGAATAGAAAAGCCAATATTCCTTTTAAAAGTGTATAAAATTGTATAAATATTAGTATTTACAAATATGAAAAAGATTTGTAAATCCAAATACAGTATGAGTTTGAGTGCCGAAGGAATGGACTGCTGCTGGAGCTTTGAAATGCTATCATACATTGACATTTGTTGGAAATGAGCTTCAGCTGTTGTATAATTAAAGCCATTCTTGAACTTTATAAGGTGTCAAAAGTGCTTAACCTAGGTTAACAAGATATAGATTGTACTTTTGCTTTAATTTTAAACATTGGGACATTGATTTTCTATATGTGGGTTGCAGGGTTAATAAAATAAACAGAAATAAATGATTGCAATTCCTCAGTAATGAATTTATTATCTCCAGGTTTTAGCAAGGGACAAAGGTTAAGCTCAACTGGGTCTTTCAAATGTCAATGCTGCTATTCATTCTATCAGATTGGGTAAAGAAATTACATATTTTGCTTTTGGTCATTAAAGTCAATGTTTTAGAGTGACCTTTAACAAAACCATGCTTCCGTTTCCATAATTATCCTTTGGGCAGAATGAAAAGGTTTGTATGAAGTGGGCTAAAGTTCCATCAGCAGAAATATGCTAGAATTCCAGCAAACAGTTTGGAGAAGCTTGTGGAGAGAAACACATAATTGATTCTATGAGATTCTGAAGAAACGTGAACTTTTTAATTTCAGAAAAGCTAAAAAACAATATGTCTCGGCAGTTACAAAAAATATATATAGATAGTATTACTAAGTCAAATGATCCTAAGTGACCCACAACCCTGAAAGAGTAAGCAGGAGAAGGTGGATGGATGGATGTCTTAGGATGTAGCTTTAGAAACCTAAAGCTACATTCGAAGACATCCATCCCTTGAATATGGAAGTGAGGTCCCCCTGATAGCGGCTGTGCCTCGGAACTTCCCTTCAGGTTCTTTTCATGGGAGCAAGTTATTTACTACTCAGCACTGTGTCCAGATTGACCCATTTTACTGTCAAGGAATCACTTCCGATGATGATGATGCCACCACTGTCTTTCACAGTGTAGTGACCGTGTGTTCAAGCTGGTGTGCACTGTTGGTTTTCTTCTATACATATTTTTGTTTGTTAGCCATATAATTGATTTTTATCACCTTGCTGAACACGTCAGGTCTTTCTTTAACATGCTTGTTGTTTACAGGAGCTCCATTTTCCATCTTATCACCTAAAGTGGCATAAAAGCCCCAACCTGGAGCACATTAAGGAAAATACTCAAAACGTGTTTGTGTTGTCTTTGTTAACTATCTGCAACCTGAAATTTGTTTGTGAAATAGGCATGCTACGATGGAGCATTGGTTAGCGAGCACGACCCATGTACAGAGGCCGTAGTCCACGATGTGGCCAACCCGTGTTCAAAACCGATTTGTGATCCTTTGCCGCTTGTGTCTCCCCCATCTCTCTCAAACCCACTTTCCTGTCAGTCCACTGTACAAAAAACAAGCCACAAGTGCTGTAAAAACCTAAAAAAAAGAACTAAGAAAAAAAATGTAGGATTGTTCCACAGTTTTTTATATAATCTACCACCATAAAGTGTGAAAAAGCAAAGAAATTCCACACTTTTCAAATTTTTCTTGGCAAAAAATAAAAATAAAATGGAGCTTACTTGAACTCCTTTTAAACCTAAAAACAAAGAGGATTATGATCTAAAATCATTTACCTCAAAAAGGTGTGTATATTTTTCTGTAGGTTATCATGTTTTATTTCACCTTGAGAAATGATGATGAGGCTGTTTTAAAGAGACACCGTCCCTTATTTTCTTTATGAAAACAGATTTAGTTAAACAGTTGTATTATGGACTTTGTTTTTCTGCTGTTACATTTGGGTGGAAAAACTTGAACAGGGATGGTACTTCCTAAAATTTTTCCACTCCCTGCCTCCCGTATCCCCTCCAACTCCCTCCTCATCATGTTGGGTGTTTCCTGGATGACTGTAAATCCTTGTTTAAACTATCAGTAACCTCAAACACTCTGCACTGCAACGTGTCTGCTCCATCCTGCTCTGGTAAGGTTCTAATAATTATTTCCACACATAAAGGTCTGGATCACTGTCTTTTTTCCTGGTTTTAGTCTCTTTTGGTACATCCCTTAGGGTGTTCAGTATCTAGTACCTGCTCTCAAAAAATCAGCATTCTCAGGTTTTGATCTTTCTTCTATGATTAAGATCTGTTTTTATTGTTTCTTTTGAAAGAATGTGAAATAATGAAAGAGGAAGAAAAGTTTAAAGAACGGTAACAAAGTTGAAGTTTTTCTTTTTGGCCAGAAATTATGTCGGCCCTAAAGAATTTGCTTTCAGTGCCAGTGGAACCAACACCCACATCCTCACTGAAGCATTTGTTGGTTTAAGAGAAAACACTAGATCCTGCTGAGCGATTACAACCTCCCTTTTAATTCAGAATGTAGTTTTAAAGACATGCTATGTTAGGTTTAAAGTTACTCCAGCGGGTTTAATTCATTTTCTTTCCAGCTGGATTTTCACTCTCATATAAGTTCAGAAAACTGAAATTCCACCCACCCCTCCCCCTTTTTCCCCCCTCCTTTCAGATCTCTGTGCTGCAGCCATGACTGAGTTGGAGAAATCCATGGAGTCTATGATTACGGTGTTCCACCATTACGCCAAGGAAGGAGGCAATAAGACCACCCTGAGTAAGAAGGAACTTAAGAAACTTATGGAGGCCGAGTTGCCCAACTTCCTAAAGGTAAGGATCTTTTGTCTCCCATCACTCAGCCCTGTCATCATGAATCAGTGGCTGCATGTCGTTTCTTGCTCCTCTCCTGTTTTTTTCAGACCCAGAAAAACCCTGACACTGTGGAACGCATCATTAAAGACTTAGACCAGAACAAGGACGATGAGCTGGACTTTGAAGAATTTGTTCCTTTCGTCGCTGGACTGACAATCGCCTGTGAAAAGCATTATGCTTTGTACCACGACAAGAAGGGCAAGAAGTGAAGAGCTCACCAACAGACCAATGACTTGTTTAAGACTACCGATATTTTTACTGGTTTGAATGAAATATTAAAAATAACATTTGACAATAATACCTGCTTTCTTGATTGTTCTATTTACGTTTGCAACTCTAACTGCATCTTTCTGTCGTTTCGAGCTTGAACACATGCTGATCTTTTAGGGTGGATAAGTTCTTCCAGTACAGGAAAATACTTTCAGATGAACCTGGAACTTTGACAAGTTCCCATCTGATTCACATCATAGCCATAAATCCTTTTTATATTGGCAGCTAAGGCAGCTCTTTATTAAGCTGCAGAAATGTACTTTCCCGAAGGCTCAAAAAGATTAACTTCCAGTTTGCCAATAAAAACCATCCATGGTCCAGTTTTTACAGGGAACAAAGCAGCAAATTAATATTTTCTTTGTGTTGCATCAGAATTTAGAACATAGCTCCAAATAGGTGTAATAATAAATCACTAAATTGAGGATAGTCAAGAAACAGTAATAAGAGGACAAGCAGTAAAATGTAGAGCATAAAGGAGAGGGTTATTAGTTTATCTTGAAAGTGGAAAGTAGCTGTGGTTTAGTGCTTTGTGTTTGTTTTCTCCTGCTAAAGCCACAGCTGATTGCTGTAGATTGCTGGTGAGGTAAAAAGGTTTTGCTGAAGTTTTTTTTAATTTTTTTTCTGCTAAATGAGATTTTTAATTTTAGCTATTAACATATGCAGACTTGATAAAAGGATTGGTGCATAACGTAGATACTTTTTACACAAAAAAAAAACATTTTTGTAAAATGTGTTACAGCAACATTATTTTTGGATTGACTCAATAGAAATAAACACTTAGACAAACTTTATTGTCATTTTGTATGAACAGGGTGTATATAAAATTAAATTCTGTTGCATACAGTTCACAACAATGAAATGAACAGTTTAGAACAGTGAAATGAACATTACCACTTATAAAGTGTAGCAGTGATCAATATGTAAACAGTGTAGGAGAAAAGAAACCAGTTTAAAAATAATGGTGCAAAAGGCATTAATATGGAAAGATTCGGTGCAATGCAAAATAAATATGCTGTAAAATGCAGTAGAACATTTGTGAGTTGTTTCCTATTTAGAAGGATTATAAATGTTCAGCATGTTGGGAGTGCAAAATAATGTTGCAAATGTAATGCAGAGTCCAGTTTAGAGTTTAATGGTTCAACAGTCTGATGTTAGAGTGGAAAAAGCTGTTGCAGAAACTGTTGGACCTGCAGCGGATGCTGTGAAGCCTCTTCCCTGAGGACAGTCCATGCTGGGGGTGTGAGGGGTCGCTGTTACAGGCTCGGGACAGGCAGCACTGGGATGACGTGTGCTTAATGGAGGGAAGAGGAGCCCCGATGATCCTCTCTGTTGTCCTCATCACTCTAAATAGGTTTAATAAACTCTGACGCCTAATCAAAACTATAAAATGATTAGAACAAACTTTCACTCAGATGTTAAATGTTATGTATGTGGAATCATTGTCAACAGTGGTTTCTATAATGAGTAAATCTCAAATATTTAGCTTTTAAGTACTAGAATGCTTCTGGACATATAAAACCTTATTACAAACAGTTTGGGACATTTGCATTTTTAATGTCTTAAAAACAGGAAACAAAACAGAAAAAAAAAATGTCATTAATCTGAATTGTGTGTTTGTTTAAAGAATCCTGTTTCATCATATATTATTTTTTTTTGCAAAGAGGCCATTGCTTTGGACAAATTTACAAAAAGCTCTCGTAAAGTTAGGATACCATGTGGAGTTTCTGCATGTTTCTCAACAATTCTATCTACAGGCTTCTTTGCATTCAAGAAGTTAACAACATAATTTGCATTTCTAACACATTGTATTTTTTAATTTTTTTTTACAGAGTACTCCATTTTTTTTTATGGTGCTTAAAAGTATAAAATTGAAAAAAGATATATCATTGAGCACATGGTTTGGCAAATTCCCCTCAATCTCCAACTTCCAACATGACGAAGTTCATAGATGGTAGTAACTATTATGGTTACTCTTGAGTTAAATTTTTGGGGTGTTTCATTTGGAGATCCAGTGAAGATACAGTAAACGCGATAGGCTAATCTATACTTTCCTGGAAGTACCTTATCCTGTTCTGACATCTATACATTACCTATTGTAAGTATTGGCTTCATAAGTTTTACGTTGCACAAAGGTTTTCCTCAGCTGTTTCTTCTTTTTGAATTTGTTGTTGTGTAATTGTTTAACTGCTTTTGTTCAAAAAAAAAAAAAAATTAAAAACAATCTATTGGACTTTATTTCCAAATTTTTAGACATTTTGCTTCCCATCCAGGAAGCCTTTTCAATTCAAAATGTCAGGAATAGCATTTGAGGTTTTATACAATAGCTCAACAAAGCCTTGTTTTTTTTTTTTGTTTGTTTGTTTTTTTTTAAACATGCAAATTAAAAAAGACAAAGGGCTTCGTCCCTTTGGGATGGGGGTCATTAGGCTTCTTTTGTTAGCCTGCAATGCCCCATACCTGTTCAACCAAGCTAAACATCTTCAAACTTGGAAACAAAGTCCAGTAGATTGTCTTCAATATTCTTATTTTGGAATGACTATGACCTGGATGACCGAGAATCTTCACCAGCTAACTGCTTTTGTTTTTTCATTCTTTAAAATACCAGACTTTGCACAGTAGTTTAAACATTGTCTGTCTGATATTTTTACTTTATTTTTTCTGTGGCTCTGCTGACCTTTGATTTTTAAAGTGGACTGACAGAAAATGGGGTGAAGAAGGAGGAGAAAGACAAGCAGCACAGGACTTCAGGCTGGGACTCAAAGTTACGTGTAGTGTATCAGGAACTGCCGTAATGATGCGCCATTGTTGAGTTCATGGCACTATCATTTTAAAATACTAAATCAAATGTAACCAATACTCTCTCAGTACTTCAGTAGCCTTTTTTTTTTTTTAAACAAGTACATGATTGGGTATCTCTGGTGAAGTCGGTAGAGGTCATTGCCAGGATTCAGATCTGAATGATAGGTAAACAAAACAAAGCACAAAGATGTTGTAAAATGTTCTTGAAGTATGTACACATCTCTTTTTATAGCTTTGTGGGAAGTATCCATCTCTGGTAATGCCAGCATTGGTGTACCCTATACCATAATTCGAGAACCATGAACTCAAAGCATCATAGAGGGATATAAAGCTATTATTTCACAGTGCAGGCAAAAAGGAGGCAATCAAAGCACATGTAGTGGAAAACATCTTTTACATTTTCAGTTTTATTCATTTGCTAAATGAATAAATCTTATATTTTGATATGTTAAAATTATGGCAAATACATGGTGTCTCATAATTTAGCCAAAACAGCAACCTAACTTTGAATAGGCTCCAACCACTAAGAAATAATCACTATTCTGCTTTATAATAGCTTTTATGTAATGATCTTGGTGCTGATGACTGGCTTGATTGTTCATTCCATTCACCTGCCTTGTTCCACCCAGTTTGTAATTTTTGCTTTTCTGTTTCGCCTGCTCCAGTCTCTATTCAACCTGCCTGCTTCTAGTCATCAATGTGCCAGATTATTCGAGCCATTGGTGAGTCTTCTAGCGAGTCATCGTGTTTCCTGATTTTCTGATCCTGACCCGTTCTGGACCTCCGAGTCTGCCTGTTCCTGTTCTGATCTATTTGCCTGACCTGTCTTCGGACTCCCGAATGATTCTGCCTGTTGACGATCCTGAAACTGCTTCCTGAAACCGTCCTGGGTTTCCCTTCTGTACCTCCTCGGATCTCTGATCTTCAGGCCTGCCTGCCTGCCTGCCTGCCTGCCTGCCTGCCTGCCTGCCTGCCTGCCTTCCTTCCTTCCTTCCTTCCTTCCTTCCTTCCTTCCTTCCTTCCTTCCTTCCTTCCTTCCTTCCTTCCTTCCTTCCTTCCTTCCTTCCTTCCTTCCTTCCTTCCTTCCTTCCTGCCTGCCTGCCTGCCTGCCTGCCTGCCTGCCTGCCTAGCTGCCTGCCTGCCTGCCTGCCTGCCTTCCTTCCTTCCTTCCTTCCTTCCTTCCTTCCTTCCTTCCTTCCTTCCTTCCTTCCTTCCTTCCTTCCTTCCTTCCTTCCTTCCATCCATCCATCCATCCATCCATCCATTGAAAAAGCTTCCTGGAAGCGAAACGTCTTTAAACTTGGAAACCAATTGCAGTGGATTTTTTTTTTAATATTCTTCGGAATGACTATGACCTGGATGACTGGGGACTTTCACCTGCATACAATTCTGCATACAGTATATACACTGTGCAGAATTAATAGGCAAGTTGTATTTTTGGTGATTATTTTTACTATTAGGCCACAGTTGTGTTCTCAATCAACACAAAAGACTCCCTAATATCAAAGTTTCATATTTGTGGAAGGTGTTTTTTTTTTTTTTTTTTTTAGATTTGGCCATTTTATGAGGATGTCTGTATGTGCAGGTAAATATTACTTTGCAGAATTATTAGGGAATGTAATAAACAAATATAACAACTCAAAATTCAGAAATAAACATTTGCGACATTCAAAAACAAAAAAACAACCTTTCTTCACAGTGAAGCTCAAAAGCCTTCCATCCATAGATTCTGTCAGTCTTGATCTGTTTACGATCCACATTGCGTGCAGCAGCCACCACAGCCTCCCAGACACTGTTCAGAGAGGTGGACTGTTTTCTCTCGCTGTAGATCTCACATTACATGAAGGACCACAGGTTCTCGATGGAGTTCAGATCAAGGAAGCTATGTCATTTTTTCTCCTTTTAGACTTTCTGGCCAGCCACGCTGTGGTGTGTTTTGATGCGTGTGACGGAGCATGGTCCTGCATGAATATCAGGTTTTTCTTGAATGATGGCGACTTCTTCTTGTACCACTGTTTGAAGGTGTCTTCCAGAAACTGGCAGTAGGTCTGGGTGTTGATCTTGACTCCATCATCAACCCAAAAAGGTCCCACAAGCTCATCTTTGGTGATACCAGCCCAAACCAGTCCCTACCTTCAACTTGCTGGCTGAGAAATCAGTCTTCAGATATTTCTTTGCCCAATCATGACGTTTTATTTTGCGTGTTTTGTTCAAAGGTGGCCTTTTTTCGGCTTTTCTTACCTTGGCCAGGTCCCTGAGTATTGAGCACCTTGTGCTTCTCGGCACTCCAGACTTGTTGCAGCTCTGAAATATGGCAGCTAATGGCTTCCTGGCAGCTTCATGCTTAATCCTTCTCAATTCATGGGGAGTTATTTTGCGTCTTCTTTTTTCAACATGCTTCTCGCCCCCTGTTGGCTATTTACCATGAACCACTTGATTGTGCGATGATCCCGTTCAAAAGCTTGGCAATTTCCAAACTGCTGCACCCCTCTGAAAGACATCTGACAATTTTTGACTTTTCAGAGTCTGTCAAATTTCTTCTCTGACCAATTTACCCAAAGGAAAGGAAGTTGCCTTATAATTAAGCACACCTTATATAGGGCGTTGATGTCATTAGGCCACACCCCTTCTCATTATATAGACACACACCACCTGATTTACTTAATTGGTAATTGCCTTTCAAGCCAATTTAGCTTGGAGTAGGACAACATGTATGAAAAGGATGATGTGGTTATTTGCCTAATAATTCTGCACACAGTGTATCTCTGTAATATACTACAGTGAACTTTGCCTTTGCAAAGAATAAAATTATATGAAAAAGTCTAAAAAATGTCTCATACCACTCTGTGGACACTTTTTGGAAGCTTTGCAGAGGTCATTTAAAAAAAACATTAGTTAACAATCAATCAATCAATAATCAAACCTTTTAATCACTTAACGTTTAAAGCTCTTTACTAACCAAAAGTTAATAACATAATGTAGCTTCATTAAAAAAAAAATAAGACGCACACCACCTGATTTACTTACAATAAAACACATAAAAAGACTCTGTCTCCTCAAGTCCCAAGCAAATTCCTAGTATTAGTTAAAAGCAACAGACAATCTGACCTTAAATTTATTCTTGGAATTGAATTAATGTTTTGAAATAAATTCTTCTGCAACTGGCTGCCAGTACGAGGTCACAATATGGGGGTATTGTGCTCATGTCAGTTGTTACCTGTTAGCATCCGAGCAGGGAGCTTTTACCAGCTGCAGGCAGTGCAGTAGAGTTCTCCTACCCTCTAATACAGGGGTGCCCAAGTCCAGTCCTCAAGAGCTACCATCCTGTAACTTTTAGATGCATCTCTTCTCTAGCACACCTGAATCTAACCTCATTTAGCCCAACAGAGGCATGGTAACGAGCCACTCATTTGATTCAGGTGTGTTAAAAATGGTTGCATCAAAAAGTTGCAGGATAGTAGCTCTTGAGGAATGGACTTGAGCACCCCTGCTCTAATACAATGATCAGTAGTCCTTGGTAGCAGGGCATGTCATACCTAAGTTTGTCCACTAGATGACGCACCAGCCCTTAGGTTATTTCAGTAAAAATTTCTTTCTGCATTTTTAAATACTTAAAGATTTATTTATTCAAATCATCTTTAAAAAGAAGAGAATGATACATACACAGATGTGTTAAATAGAAAAACTCTGGAAAGCCAAATTATTATTTTTGAAAATATATGATTTCAAATTAAAACTTCAGCAACAGTTAAACATTTTCTGCCTAAACTATACAACCTTTATTTGTTTTTGTTAACAAAAAGCCTACCCAAAGGCTATTCATTTTGATAAATAAGCTGTTCTATATCCATTACTTAAAGGAATTTCAGACAGATATGTGCAAAAAAAATCTTGCTTTAGGCAAATGGTTTAGGTGTTTGAGAGCTATTAAAAATTACAGTACATGCTTTTTTGAACAAAACTTTTCGCTCTAAGAGCTGCAATCTAGATGTCAGCATTCTCCTTTAAACCACTTTCTTTTTGCTTTAAGCAAAGACAGACAAAAATCGACTGGAATGGGTTGACAGAATTGACTGATGTCTGTTTAAACCTCATTTTCGACTGGAGCACATTTATAGGAGACGGATCTGTCAAATCCAGAACATACAAAAGGTTTAA
Organism: Cyprinodon tularosa; assembly: GCF_016077235.1. NCBI lineage: Eukaryota > Metazoa > Chordata > Actinopteri > Cyprinodontiformes > Cyprinodontidae > Cyprinodon > Cyprinodon tularosa. Next base: position 334,982 of record NW_024038982.1, on the reverse strand, counting down.
AATTATATATTGCATTAAAAAATAAGTACCATCCCTTCAAAATAAATTTCCTGGTTTCTCTAAAACAACACATTTCATTGGGGACAGATGTGGCAGGCTAATTTGAACACAAATATGCATACCCCACCTGAAGCAACTTCTCAGAGCCCAGAGGTTGCTGCAGGCCAACCGTCGCTCCACCATGATCCTTTTATCCAGTCTTTTATGTTCCAAATATAAATAATCCAAGTTTGTTTGTATAGCACTTCTCAGTAACAGGACAATTACTAGTGCTGTACATGAACCGAACCACTTTAACACAGAGAGAAGCACTTTGTGGTTGCATATTAGAAGCAGGTAAAGAAGAGTTTGAAAATTAAGCTAATAACACTTTAGTAAAAAATATGTTTTTATGCCTGATTTAAAAGAGTTAATGAAATTAGCCCTTTTAAGGTCTTCTAGTAGTTAGTACCAGATAAATGGAAAAGAAGAAGTGAAGGCTTTTACAAGCTTTTCAAATTGATCAATTGGCAATGGAGGTTGGACCAAACAGTGCAGCCAAAAACAAAAAAGTTATAAATTACATCAGAGGAAAAGCCTTTTTTTTTTTTATCATGTGACAAAAAAGTGTTACAAAACCAAGCCACTAACATTCAATCACTAAACAATGGAAGACAAACTGCTTAAATACAATGCAAACCCCTACTTTAGGCTGTATTAGGAGCAGAGCCCTAATTTAAAATTACCTCTGAGCAACATACTATCTTAGTCTGGCACTGAGTATAAATCTATAGCTTTAGTATGAAATATCTCGGATCCATTTTTTATACTCCACATATAAAAAAGGGTCTCATGCACTGGCTCTCCTGAGTTGCTTTTATTTGCTTCTAACTCCAAGAGGGTAGTAAAACAGAGAAGTGTGATGAGCTGCCAACAATGTACAATAAAGTGAGCACTGAGCAAAACAATGATATGTCTTCACTACCTTTCAACCAAACTAGAATCTAAACCAATAAAATCATATTGCACCAATTTAATAAGAGCTGTTCTTAAGGCTGCAACAAGATATCATCTAAGAAGAGATGTGATTTCCCCGACGAATCATTGGAGAAATGGAAAATCAGTGGAGAATGACATGGTGTATTTGTGTAGTTTTAGAATTATAAAATAAATCTGCCCTGATAAAAGCTTTCACATGATTTCTGAAGTGCATGAAAAGCATTTGAATGTAGATGTTGTTGATTTACCCCTGAGGTGCTGCAGGAGTCTCTCTCCAGCAGTGAATTTGAAAAACCTGAGCTGGACAAGAGGGTGTTAAAAAGTTTAATGTTTTGTCCTTAGCAACACATGATATAAGGGCTTAGTTTCCTCCCCCTCTCCTGCAGGGGGAATCTGAGAAGTACACAATGGCTGAAGGTAATCCAGCCCGGTTAAAGAGCAAAATGATCCACAGAGAAAACTTGGTGGGGGTTAAATTGAAAAGGAAAGTGCTTCCAGCCTGCTGCCTTGGAACCACAGAGTGGAAAAAAGAAGTAAGAGTCAGCCCAGTTCAGCAGAATAAAACTAAACTACTCGACATTGGCTAGGGCAGAGATTCCGCTTTCAAACAAAGAATGAGCCTAAACATACCACCGCAGCTCTAAAAGAATGGTTTAGATCAACCTATTTCCATTTGTTAGAAGAATATAGCCAAGTCCTTAGTTTTATTCCAAATCTGTGGCTAGCATGAAGACTGATGTTAAATCTGACTGAATTTTAGGATTTCACTCCTTCATAACTTTTGAATACTGTATATCCTGAGGACATATTTTCAGGTGTTAGACTTATTTTTTTGTACAACCTCTGCACATTTTCCTGTTTAAAAAAATTCTTTATACATGCACAAGGATAGAAGATTAGTAAACATTTTAAAATCTGAAAGAAACCTTCCATGAAGCATTAAGAAAGTTAGTAATCAAGAAAGCACGGCTGCTTTAAAGTAGTAGAACTAGAAGTAAATAAGAGAAGGGTGTTGCACACTTTAGTTCCGCACTGAACTTATGAATGTACAGGTTTAACTTAGCAGGACTAAAAAATTTGCAAAAAATTCCACATTTAAATCTGCCCTACTTAAGCTTTGAGCTGTTTGGTTTAGATCTCACAGTCTCTAAACAGGTTTTCTTTCAGGATGAACCTGTTTTTTGCTCCATCAACTCTAAATAGCTTCTCCTACACTAAGCTGACCTGTCAGCTGTGTTCTTTAGTGTTCATGATCCTGTTTGTTCACCATGGTTATCCAATACAACCTGAGGCCTTTGCAGAACAGTGGGACTTAAATGGAGTTTAAGTTAAGGTCAGGTAGAAAGCTGGTTTGCAATTAATTTTATTTATGGTTATCAAAGTTAATGGATTGGTTACAAATCCATGCCTCAGGATATGGATATTTTTCAAAGAAACTTAAGTTTCAGGGCCCGTATTTATCAAGCGTTACAACAATTCACCTATTCTTAAAGAAAAAATGAGAAATAAAAAAAAAAAGTATTCAGTTTAGAAAATAAAGTAATTCTGCACTGCCACAGTACAAAAGATGTCTGCCTCCATACAGCAAGAGTGAGACCTGCTCCTATGTAATTATAAACAACTATTTCTAAGCAACGTAGACAGAAACATTGAGAATTTCAGTTCATAAGCATGTTATTTATCATAATAGATGGTGATAAATAATATGCTAATGTATAATAAATTAAATTTCTGTCACTAAATCCAGTGTATATTTTTACACACTAGAGTTTGAAGTGGTCACCTGGTTTTCAATATATAACCCATGCAGTGGTTTATTTACAAAAGACTAACACTTGCAAGAAACAAAACACAGCCATCAGTTTTCTAAAAAATTTTATATTAAATTCTAGTTTAATATTTGTTGGGTTTGTTGTGCCGCACAGACAGCAGGTGGGGTGAGTGAAGCTCAATGGGTGGAGTGAAGCACATTTTTAAAACATGAATCACTAGCGATCTGTTTGTGTGGGTTTGTGTGTGTGTGTGCGGCCATGATTTTGTTGCCTTGTGGGGACAACCTACCATGAATATGCAATATTTTGGGGACTTATACGTACTTGTGGGGACCAAGGACTGGTTCCAATGATGGAAAGGTTCTTTTCTTAGGATAGGGAGTTTAACGCTGAGGATTAAGGTGTGAATTGAGTTTATGTTTGGTTTAGGGTTAGGCATGTGTTTGTAAAGGTTAGGGTAAGGGTTTGGGTTTGGCCATAGAAGTGAGTGGGAAATAAATGGAAGTCAAAAGAAAGTCCCCACAAGGATAGTATGACATAACATATGTGTGCGTGTGTGTGTGTAGGGTGGTTGTGCGTGTGTGTGGTTGTGTCTATCAATGGGTGCATTTATGTGAGTCATTGACTGTGTCCTCTTTAAGAGAGCCTCTTTCCTCCCAAACCCCAACAGTCTCTTCAGGGACCGAGCTGGTGACATAACTTCTTCTCACTTTGTGCACAGAAACTGTCAGGTGAGCACTCAGAAACAGCTGTTTCTTATTATCTGGGCTGATAGGGGGTGTGTTATGCAAAAAATGAAAATGATAACATGCAGTCTGTTTCAGAATCTTTTAACATTATATTAATTTATGTGTTGCTTTTTTTAATGCATGCATCCATGTGCTGAGTTCTATACTTTGCATTTCTTGGAACTTTGTTTGTTTTGACAAGTTTCAGTTATGGCCCGACTGGATCAGATCATCACAAACATGGTGGATGTTTTTATGGAGTATGCTGATGATGGAGGCAAGAAGGGTCAGCTGAGCAAGGAGGAGCTCAAAAAGCTCTTTGAACAGGAGATGGAGAGCCCTGAATTAAAGGTAACGAAGTGTAAAAAATGTGCATGAGTTGTTGATGAGTTTTGATGTTCATGCTGCTCTTAAACTGTTACATTTGCATCTTCACCAGGATAAAATTAATGCAGTTGACATTGAGGAAGCAATGGAAATGTTGGACAAAAACCATGATGGAGAAGTAAACTTCCGCGAGTTTTGTAGATGTGTGTGCGTCCTCGCTAAAGGCTACTTCAATAAGAAGACGGGAAAGGGAGGAAAGAGAGGCAAAGGCAAAAACAGGGAGGAAGCAGCTGAAGAAAGCTGAGGAAACCAAAAACTCCAACTTAAAAGAAAATGATGTGAAGATTATATGTTTTCTTTAAATGTTACACTACTGACTCTGCAACCTGCTAGATAAAAATATATCTTGTTGACTGGTTTCCAAGGAAATGTGTATACTATTTGAAAACAAATAATAAATATGAGTTTGAATGTGTCAAATAAAGAAAGAAGGTGATCAAACATTCAAAAGAACTTCACAAGATTTTGTTGTGCACACAATCATTTCAGCCCTTCCTTAGAGGTCCAAGCTGGATCCACTCCTTTCTTTTAAATCTCTGAAAAAAACCTGTTTAAAAATCAGAAAAGCCTTGACGTATTGCTCATTTGGAACTGGTGAAATATATTGGTTAGTTTATTAGTTTATTGAGTAGCAAACAAAGACAACAACAAACAAATGCCGCCACAGGAAAATATGTGGATTTCGCAAACTCAAAAGGAGTAGGTTAACGTTAACAGAATTTATGAAAAACCCACCCCTGACTTATCATAAAGTTAGATTTTCCCCTTACAAAAGCTGTTTACAGTTTAACTCTTGATAGATACCAGGTAACATTAGGTGCATAGCATCTATTTGTACTGGTGTATGACAGTACAAATTATATATCTGAATACAAAAACATTTACTAAGCACTTTCTTAGTCCTTTGATGGGTTCATAATACCACTGTTCTATTATTTATGATCGTACAATGTAAAAGGAGTAAAGAAATACAAAAATTACCAACCATTTCCTCAGTCATTTGATAGTTCTACAATGTCCCCTATTTTATCGTTTGTGATCATCCAAATTATAAAAGGAAAGTAGAAATACAAATATATTATATATGAAGGATTAAGACCCAATCCTTCCCCAAGTCCCCCTGGAAAATGAGATCCAGATCTCGATGGGGTTTACCTGTTTAAATAAAGGAGAAAAAAAAAAAAAAGTCAGGTTGACTGAAGCCTTTAGCCAACTAAAACTTTTGACTTGCTGTTTGAAGAGAGGAAAACAAATAAAGGTAGAACCTGGACAGGGTGATCAGGTTTTTGTTTCCCAGTCTGTACAGAAAATGGAATCTATGACTGACTGCATAGTTTGCTTATCTATGTTGTCCTTTATATGATTAGCAACCTAATACAGTATTAGCAGCTAGGAGACAGACAGACAGACAGACAGACAGACAGACAGACAGACAGACAGACAGACAGATGCGTACTGTGAGCTTCTTTAAGGTTTCCTGCAGAGTTAGCGTTCATTTATCTCGACCCAATTTCACATCTGACCAGCATCCCTTTTAGTTCTGGAGAAGAACAATTCTCCCACAGCAACATACTGCCACCATCATGTTTCATCATGAGGATGGGGTGTTTAGTGTGTTGAGCAGGGAAGCTTGAACAAACCTAAATCGTTTACTGGTTAGTTGGTATCTGAATCAAGTTGAAGTTGCATCCATGCTTGTGCCAAGGGGAAATTACCCATGGAGGTACAGTAGAAGTGCCTGTTGTATACAGCCATTCCTGTGCTTTGCCCTCCCTTTCAGTTAGTTCCTATTGTTTGTCTTCTCTTCAACTACACCTGGAGTTTTCAGGTCAGGTCTTGTCAGGTAGTGTTTGCCCTGCAGGCTTGCATAGAACAATAGTAATCCGTTGCCAGCATCTATAGACACGATTCTTGCCTGCAAATACTGCTTTGTAACTGCAATTTTATAATCTGCCTGACAGATGGAAGCAGCGTTCTGTGTACAGTTTATTCTGCAATAACATATACCAGTTTAAGCAGTTGAATGCATCAAAACTGAGATGAACTTTTTAAGGTTTATACAAATTGACAGTGTAATAATATGACCAGTTCAGTTATTACTGAAATTAGATATTGGCTATTTAGAATAATTGTTTAGTTTAGACATTTCTCAGAAATAAATACCTGTTATAGGAAAATTCGAAATTTAAGTGAAATAAGTGGCTCAAAATAGATTAACAAAGGTAATGAAAGATGAAATTAGAATAAGGATGGTTGTATTTATTACTAATACAACAAGACCTCATAAATTATGAATAGTTTCAGTATAAATGGACTGTACAATGAGTATTTGGACATGTGCTGGTGAAGATTCTCAGTAATCCAGGTCATTGTCATTCCAAGAAAAAGAAACTTGTTGTTTAAACTTGTTTCCAAGTTTAAAGATTTTTTGCTTCCCATCCAGGAAGGTTTTTCAATTCAAAATTTCAGGAATAGCATTGAGTTCAAGGTTTTTATACAGTAGCCCATCAAAACCTTGTTTGTTTTATTTTTTCAAATTGAAACTTTTTTTGGAATGAGTATTTGGAAAATGTTGATGCAGAATTAATAATGAGAAGGGAGTTTAAAAGGGCTCAGTTTATAAGTCCCAGAGCAGCTATGTTAGCTTTGCTCAAAAATGCCACATTTTTACACACTGCTTGTAAATTGTGTAGCATGTGGGAGATTTCTTTGTCTATAGTATTGCAGTGGGTTGTGATGGTTTGAGAGCTGCATTTAAATGTAAGACCCCAAAGCAAATGTTGGGACGTCTCTTTCCTCATCCATCTGTTTCTGTGAAGCCATCTACAAGGCTTATTTGCATGTATTTTCTTGAATCTAATGGACATTAAATTCTGTGCAAGTTGTATAAATAAACTAAACTTGCATTTCAACTTAAAAAAACCCTCACACAAATAGAAAGGAAATTAGAAGAGTTTTATTGATACATATTTAAATCATTGGCGCTCAGATCTCAGCTAAAAAACATCAGCGCTGAAATTAACTTTGGTCATATGCATAAGCTGATGAATAAGAACAAGATGAATTCCCACCCAGCCCTCATGCTTGGTTGAGATTCAGTTTCAGTTAATTCAGTTTATTCAGTTGAATTTTCACCTATGCTTCATAAATGCCTATATTCACAGATTGCAATTCCAATCATCATTATGTTGAAGAAAGAATGTGCGTTAAAGCCTGACTATATATTTTACTCTCCTTCATCAGTGGGAATAAAGGAAATCCAGGAACAGGTTTTTAATTCCACTTACTATGAGGTGTTTTCTCAGTATTCTTTTCAAGTTGCCACTTCAGGTCACAATCCATTGAAAAACAGTGAGCCAACTGTCATGGGTGGTTTCTTAGAAATACCAAGTACAGGTTTGACAGGTTTATAAAAGTCTAACAAAGACAACTAAAATATGTTTACAAATTTTAAAGATGTCCCACAGAGGACCAAGTAGTAATACTACCAAGCAGTAGTACAAATCAATACAAATGAGAAAGCTTTACATGAAATCTTATTTTAGACAGATTAAAAGGGCTGCAATTATACTGAACCTTTGATCTCACTTAACAATGCTGTTTAAATGGCAAGCTAAAACAAACTAATCAACATGAACAAATGTCATTTAAGCAATAAAAAAACAATAGCAAATTAAATTAGTAGATAACCACAAACTTACTTACAACAGACTTTATACTTACTTTGATGTGACCACACCACACCTGTACAGAGGCAAACTTTAGTTTGTGCCGCAAAGATATTAAATACATTTTGTCTCATCAAAAAGCCCTATTGAAAGCTAAAGTAGTAGTAGTAGTGAAGTTTGATCACAGCGAAATATACAAAAAATTAAGAGACAGCAGAAAATTGTGACATGCTTTCTTATTCTACAGACAACAGCATCGTATATATCTATATATATATGCTTCTTCCTTCCTCCCCTTGCCATGGTGGATCATGTGCTGTATCTTGTTACTCTATGCTCAACCTGAACTCTTGAATGACTTAACTCGGGCTCAATCCAAATACTTCAAATTGTTGCTCCTACCTCCTATTCCTAGCTTTTATCCCTTCACCTTTCGTTGGGGTCGACAATAAGAAAACAATCCAGGGTAGGAAAGGGACTCCAGACTAATGAGCCGAACCCGGACATCTTTTAGCCTTATCGATGTCATTTGGATCTGTATGGAGAGATATTTGTGCCATCGGTTTGAGCGCGCAGGAACCAATCCGAGCGCGCAGTGAGACAACAAGCGCACGCGCAAAGCCGGTCTGGCGCGCGCTCAACTCTGTAAAACCCTCTAAACACACACTGTTCTCGCGCTCAGTTTCATCTCTGCGCGTGCTCGAATCCGTCTCTGCTCGCGCTCGACCTGCTCTCTCTCCGCGCTCAACACCAGCTGTGCGCTCGGCTATGGCAAGCTCGACTCTCTGCGCTCGCAACTTCAGCAATGTATGTAAATGAACCATACCATCAGCCAATCACACTCAGCTTCTTTTCATCCAATGAAAGCATTCGTTCCTTCTTCTTCTTCTTTTTTATCATGGCGGATCGCAAGCAACTTTAAGGTGCATACCGCCACCTACTGTTCATGAGTGTGTAGCAACATTGTTTTACATCTATTAAATTCTATTTTTTTATTTTGTATTCTGCAGATAACTAATTAATGCTTTCCTTAATCTATAAATATCCTTTATATTTCCTTTATTTCCCAATAATCCTTTAAGACTCCATTCTTGGCCTGTCATTTCAACTACTCTTCTCAATTTCTCCCTTTCAGGTTCATATGTTTTACAGTTCATTAATACGTAAGCATTCGTTCCAAATACTACACCGGGTTAAATGAAAAAATAAAAATAAAAACACAATCAGGAAAATCAAACAACTCTTACAGTTATTTTGTCAACATTCCTAAGATGGTACTATAAAATATCTTGAATTATCTCAAATAAACTTCAGTAAAACAGTTATTAGATCATTGCCTCATCCATCTCTTTTACCTGCTATTGACATGGATTTAAATTTGCTGTTTTAAAAGAAAAATAAGGAGGATATTTCAGGTTCAAGTATGGTTCAACAATATATAGATAAAAAATATTATGGATATGTTAAATTTTTTATGGATGCTTCAAAATATTCCAATATTAGGAATGGTGTTTTGTTTTAGTTCCAGAATTTATTTTTAAATCGGGTAAAAGAATCAGTGATGGAATTCAGCCTACAAAGGAGAAAGGTTTTGGATCATATTGGCCTTACAATGGATTGAAGAAATCATTCCATTAAGAAGTTTAGTTTGCTCTGATTTTAGATCAGCAACCGTTATATTAATTTAAACACAATTATTCAGACAGCAGACCTGATCTGAAATTTAACAATTATTATTTAGAAGACCTTTTACAGATGGACTCTAAATAAGAGGGTTATTCTTTATTATATATATTAAAAAGAATAATTTGATAAACAGGGTTTTTCAGTTGGTGGCGGTAATTGTTGTTTGCCAACCTCCATAAAAAACAACAAAAAGAAGAAACACCCGCCACAAAAGCTAAGAGTAAGGCCAATATGATCCAAAACATTATCTATATACTGTTGAACCATACTTGACCCTGAAATATCCTCCTTATTTTTCTTTTAAAACAGCAAATTTAAATCCATGTCAATAGCAGGTAAAAGAGATGGATGAGGCAATGATCTAATAACTGTTTTACTGAAGTTTATTTGAGATAATTCAAGATATTTTATAGTACTATCTTAGGAATGTTGACAAAATAACTGTAAGAGTTGTTTGATTTTCCTGATTGTGTTTTTATTTTTATTTTTTCATTTAACCCGGTGTAGTATTTGGAACGAATGCTTACGTATTAATGAACTGTAAAACATATGAACCTGAAAGGGAAAAATTGAGAAGAGTAGTTGAAAGGACAGGATAAGAATGGAGTCTTAAAGGATTATTGGGAAATAAAAGAAATATAAAGGATATTTATAGATTAAGGAAAGCATTAATTAGTTATCTTCAGAATACAAAATTAAAAAATAGAATTTAATAGATGTAAAACAATGTTGCTACACACTCATGAACAGTAGGTGGCGGTATGCACCTTAAAGTTGCTTGCGATCCGCCATGATAGAAAAAGAAGAAGAAGAAGGAAGGAATGCTTTCATTGGATGAAAAGAAGCTGGGTGTGATTGGCTGATGGTATGGTTCATTTACATACATTGCTGAAGTTGCGAGCGCAGAGAGTCGAGCGAGCAGAGAAACAGCCGAGCGCACAGCTGGTGTTGAGCGCGGAGAGAGAGCAGGTCGAGCGCGAGCAGAGACGGATTCGAGCACGCGCAGAGATGAAACTGAGCGCGAGAACAGTGTGTTGAGAGGGTTTTACAGAGTTGAGCGCGAGCCAGACCGGCTTTGCGCGTGCGCGTGTTGTCTCACTGCGCGCTCGGATTGGTTCCTGCGCGCTCAAACCGATGGCACAAATATCTCTCCATAGATCTGGAAAGAACCTACAAGCAAAGGTACACAAATCAGTAGATGGCGTAGCATATATATTTACCCCACTTTCTGAAACTGGAGTCTGCTCTCTACCCAGAATAAATTAAATTTTCTGAAAAAATGCTGAATCAAATTGGCTGTACTGTAATGCCAACTCTACCATGTATGTAAACAGCAACAGTAAGTAGAGACTGAATAGGACTAGGCAAGTTTTAATTACTTAACTCCCTAGATTTTCCATACAGAGAAGAAAAAATTGATCAAACCATTATTGCATAAGTATATACACTCACCGGCCACTTTATTAGGTACCCCATGCCAGTAACGGGTTGGACCCCCTTTTGCCTTCAGAACTGCCTCAATTCTTGGTGGCATAGATTCAACAAGGTGCTGGAAGCATTCCTCAGGGAGTTTGGTCCATATTGACATGATGGCATCACACAGTTGCCGCAGATTTGTCGGCTGCACATCCATGATGCGAATCTCCCGTTCCACCACATCCCAAAGATGCTCTATTGGATTGAGATCTGGTGACTGTGGAGGCCATTTGAGTACAGTGAACTCATTGTCATGTTCAAGAAACCAGTCTGAGATGATTCCAGCTTTATGACATGGCGCATTATCCTGCTGAAAGTAGCCATCAGAAGTTGGGTACATTGTGGTCATAAAGGGATGGACATGGTCAGCAACAATACTCAGGTAGGCTGTGGTGTTGCAACGATGCTCAATTGGTACCAAGGGGCCCAAAGAGTGCCAAGAAAATATTCCCCACACCATGACACCACCACCACCAGCCTGAACCGTTGATACAAGGCAGGATTAATCCATGCTTTCATGTTGTAGACGCCAAATTCTGACCCTACCATCCGAATGTCGCAGCAGAAATCGAGACTCATCAGACCAGGCAACGTTTTTCCAATCTTCTATTGTCCAATTTCCATGAGCTTGTGCAAATTGTAGCCTCAGTTTTCTGTTCTTAGCTGAAAGGAGTGGCACCCGGTGTGGTCTTCTGCTGCTGTAGCCCATCTGCCTCAAAGTTCCACGTACTGTGCGTTCAGAGATGCTTTTCTGCCCACCTTGGTTGTAACGGGTGGTTATTTGAGTCACTGTTGCCCTTCTATCAGCTCCAACCAGTCTGGCCATTCTCCTCTGACCTCTGGCATCAACAAGGCATTTCCGCCCACAGAACTGCCGCTCATTGGATGTTTTTTCTTTTTCGGACCATTCTCTGTAAACCCTAGAGATGGTTGTGCGTAAAAATCCCAGTAGATCAGCAGTTTCTGAAATACTCAGACCAGCCCTTCTGGCACCAACAATCATGCCACGTTCAAAGTCACTCAAATCACCTTTCTTCCCCATACTGATGCTCGCTTTGAACTGCAGGAGATTGTCTTGACCATGTCTACATGCCTAAATGCACTGAGTTGCCGCCATATGATTGGCTGCTTAGAAATTAAGTGTTAACGAGCAGTTGGACAGGTGTACCTAATAAAGTGGCCGGTGAGTGTATTTTGAGAGTATATATTTTGATAGTAAGAAAGGGGTAAGAAAGGGACCTGGCATGGCCCCCTTCTGCTGCTACTGTGCAAAATATCGTTGTTGTTTTTTTTTCAGTAATCCTTCCTGGATGCTGTTTTCCTTTTTATTTTTATATGAGAATAACTGCTTCATAAATGTGTTCTAACATGACTGATTGAAACTTGTCATACTGGCTGTTAAAAGAGAAATCTTTACAACAGAAAATTCCAACAAGTCTAATCTTGCGGATGGGAAAAAAAATCGTTGATATCAAAACTGAAATCTATTTGTTCACATTTTGAATAAACAAACCAAAGCAAATTTTCCAGGAACAAACCTCCTGACAATGAGTAGTAATCAGACTTGTCAACAGTAATTACTTTAATTACATCAGTTGATATATGAAAAAAGCACACATTTCTATTGCTGAGTATCTATTGATCCTTTGTCTATAAGTATTGCAGTGGTGACAAAAGTAAAACTTCAGAGGTAAGTTATCAATAATCTATAAAGTACATCTCAGCTGAGCTGCAGAAATCTCTGGGGGCTTTGGACTGGACACAACAACTGTTGCTTCCAGGTCTGCCTTGCTAACAACTACCTTTATAAACTTGTCTATACTCTATACTGTAGAAGGTGCTGTCAACATGAATAATTAATCCAAGCAGTTAATAAAAAAAAAAAAAAAAAAAAAGAATTCTGATTGATACTTTACCACATTTTATAGCCGATGGCAACTAGGTCTAATTTAACTTTGCATCCAACATCCTAAAAAGTTCTTCCACATACATCTAGGGATGTAGACTGCTGTGCTTGGCGACCAACTTTTTTGTTGGTGCTTGGTTGGCACATTTTGCTCAAGTTTTGTGTAGTCTCTTCTTTGAAAACATTAGCATACTGTATATTGGAAAACATAAGTTATTTACATCTGATAAGCTCTCCTTTTTCATTCTCCGTTTTCTTCGTATTAACTTTTTTGTCAGTTGTCAAACAACAAATTTGTTAAAAACTGCCTGCAACCATAATCAAATGGTTCAAATCGATGGTTCCATCAAATCGATGGTTCAAATTGTAAGGATATATTTTTTTTTTAAACGCTGTTTATCATTAAGAGAAAGAACCTGAAATGGACTACGAAGTAACTAATCTATTTTGTGAATGTAAGAAGTATCAATTGACTGTATGATCTGGTTGAATTCTCTCTGTAAAGTGCCTTGATATGACATGTGTTGTGAATTGGCGCTATCAGTGGCACGGGAAGGGGGGTGCTGCGGGGGCTGCAGCCTCCCTCGTCATAGCATCAGCCCCCCATGGTGGGAGGCTGTGGAGTAACATAATATTGTACTTAAAAACATGAAATTATTTATGTATTTATTTTTTAAAGACTGTGTTTGATATGGGATTAAAATGATGGGCTGTGTATAAGATATAAACTAATGATTCATTATTTTAATATTTCATAAAAAACTAGGCTACTCCTCCCCCGGAAGTGCTTCCGCCACCTCACATTCGTTTAGGCATGGCTAGCAATAGGCAGCAGAAACGTATTTCTGACTATTTCGAGGTGAGAAATGGTTTTAATTCCCCTATACGCAAGAATAAGGCTGCATATCACTGAATATTATGTCTGTATTAAGCTATTAAGTGATAAAATATGAAATTAGTTTTTTTTTTTTGTGTGTGTGTTTTTTGTTTCAGATATGAAATCATTCCCCATATCCATAGTCGAATGGACTTTCAAGACGCTTAATGCTCAGTTTAGGCTATATTTAGGCCATGTTTCATTCAAGTATTCCTGATCCTGTTGATTGGGAGCTGTTGTTTGTTTTGAATGATTAAAAGAGAAGAAATAAAGTTTAAAATGTTCATGGTTTGTTCCGATGCATTTTAAATGGCAGTTTTTGGCGACAAATGTAGGCCTACAATATTATGTTAAAAACGTCAGCCACAGCCCTCAACATAATGATGTCACGTGTTTTCCAACCCAGCCATCAGCCCCCCTCGCTTGAAACAGCTTCCAGCGCGCCTGGGCGCTATATAAATAAACTGAATTGAATTGAAAAGTAGAAAGTATAGATACCCAAAATATCTGATTAAGTAAGGTATTTGTACTTTGTTACCTTACATCGGCTACTAAAAAAGTATTTGTACTTTGTTACCATTATGAAATATAAATACTTTAACCACTACACTTCTGGTAATAATACCTAAAGCTTATAATAAAAGCTGCAACACCCCTGTTGTCAAGGCGGCCCACTGAACCCGGTACCTTTTGCATTAGCAATGGAACCTCTACATTATGAGAAACCACCACTCCATTAGCCTGATAAACCAGACTAAATGTGAGATTAAATGTGTAATTCAGTCTGGCCCTGATGAATGAGACATCAGAAGATTGCTGACGAGAACAACCCGTTGTTTTTCAAACCATGTCTGTGCCTATTGGCCAACGCTCTGACCAACGAGCGCAACTGGCTGTGATGTAGCAAGCGAGACAGAAAGCTGGGGGGGGAGTGTAAACAAACAGCCTGTCGGTAAAATGGCGAATACTTAAAAATGAATTCGCGTAGAGCCTCTTCCTGCTCACATTTCAATGAAAACCCCAAGTCTAATCCTTCCAAAACTGATTCCAAAGCTGAGTCAAATGAAAACTGTTCAACAGTAATTGCCATCTTCCTTGTGGTGCTTTCTCCAGCATTGTGCAGCTTTGTCATCATGCCCTCAAAACCCCGCCTGCTTTGCATCCAGAAATTCAAAGCAAAACACATCTCTGCGTTGTGATTGGCCCACCTGTTCTAGGGCCTGGGGCATTGATCGATGCTAGACCAAACTCGCAGAGGAAAATGATTTTGGCCACTGGTGGGTGGGGCTAGTTTACTAGGCTACCACTCCATTTCTCCTTTAAGCTTAGGTAAAGTGGACCACGACTCTATGCAGATGATGTAATCCTGATTCTCTGTGAACTTGGAAAGGTCTATTCCTTCTTTGCTCAAACATATTAATACATTTTGTGAGCTATCTGGCTACACTATAAATTGGGACAAAAGTAAATTCATGTCTCTCAGAAGTGACTTGAGTGGGGACAGCCTGCCCAAAAAGCATTCCCAGGTAATGCCACTGATTAAACAAAATTTTGTTTTGTATAGTCTATGTGTACAAAATGACAATAAATGTTGTCTAAGTCTAAGTTATTCCACCCCTGCAAGGCTTGCAAGCAAACAGGTCCTTCTTAAAAGCTCTCTTCCTGCTCTTCTTTTTTCAACAAACACATTTCCGAAAACCAACACTGCTTGCAGTCCCATAGTCAATAGCTTTCTGAGAATTTGTCAGCAAGTAAAAAAAAAAGCATTTAATCTACCCAATTATTTAACTTATACTCCTATTTGGCACCACCCAACCTTCTCCCCCTCTTTGAGTGATAATACATTTATGTCCTGGAAAAACAAAGACCTTGCTACTTGCTAGCAGACCTATATATTGAACAATCTTTTGCTACCTTTGCACAACTGAAGGGGAGTTTTGCACTCCCACCTTCACATTTCTTCTTTAATCTCTAGATTAGAGATTACACACGCAAAAACATCACAAACGTTGAATCTTTCCCTGCCCCCACAGTGCTGTACGATCTTCTGAACCAGACTCCAACTCAAAGAGACTAGTCCTTCATTTTGTCAACACTTTTGCAGCTTATGAACCTGCTTCTACTTGCACCTGAAGGAGGCCTGGGAGGAAGATGGTATTACAGACAGTGATGAGGTCTGGAATTCCTCCACTCTTGCCATCCACAGCTGTTCGATAAACTCCAAGCAACAACTTATCCAGTTCAAAGTAAACTAAACTACACTCCTTCTATCCCTCTGTCTCCCCAATCTGTCCTAAATGTAAAGCTAAGAGAGCACACATGGCTATCTCTTTTGATCCTGCCCCAAATTAAACAAATTTTGCTCTGATATTTTCCTATGCCTCTGCATGATTTACAACTGTGATATCATTCTACACCCATACATTGATATACTGGGTGGGTTCCAACACCACGCTACTCTAACCCCCTATCAGCAAAAACAATATAATATAGCATGGACATTGTAAAAAGAAACATCTCTTCTTTGTGGAAAAATCTTTTGAGATGTGGCTGATGGAAATTACTGATTTGTTGCACCTAGCGGGAATTTGACATAGTGCTTTGTTGACTCTTGCAACTTCGATAAAATGTAGCAGCCTTTCATATCAAACTTGTCGAGACTATACCCATGTGAGTATTTGGATGTGTGTAATCAAAATGTATTACATGCAATATACATGTATTTCCCTTTGTCTAGATTTTACTTGACCGGTGCTGATTGTCATATTAATCACAAAGCTTTTATTACTTTTCACCAGACCTTGCATTTATCTTTATTCTTTTTTTAAAGGTCTGTGCATCACATCCATAGTTATCTGATCTGGTTTTAAATGGTTTTCATTGACTCTATTTGTCCTGGCTTTGAAATCAGTCTTTACCTGCCTCTTTCCAGACTAATATGCTCTGTACACAGAGTAAATTTAGGTTTGCTGGCCAGGTTGGTGATTTGCTGTTGTAGCTCATAAGTTTAAAGTAGCATCATGTAAAGGCACCAACCATACATCTACATAGCTCTGTATTTAAATGTACTTCATTTCTGCCAGTAGTGGCAATACACTATTGTTAGGAACTAGATGGTCTTCTGACAGATTAGTTTAATTATGTTTAGCAGTAATGCTTCAACCACCCTCAGGACCTGGTACAGGTCCATTCTGGGCAACCAGGCTACTCAGAACCAGCATGCTTCCGAATTAGTTGTTTTGTTTTATTAACAGCAACAGCTCAACTTCTGCTGTTCGTTAAGGAAATTGGATAACTATGCAGATATTAAAGTGCCTCTATTCTGAATAAAGCCTCCATTGTATAAACACACATGATCAGATTGATTTTTCACCCACATAAACCGTGTATTTGGATTTATTCATACTGATCTAATAACCACATTTTGCAAATGTCAGCATAGGTATTTGAAGTCACTTAAATCTTCATTCTGATGCTGGGTTTGAATTTAAGAAAGGTATCATCACATTGAAATGAATCCTAAATCCACTGCGTTGTAGTCATGGGTTCCAACATTTGTTAATGCAATACTTTTGGATTTACTTATTCACACCATTGAGCTTCCCCTGTTTCAGAGAGCAGCAGCTGCCCTGGTGGCCACCCATATGCAGTTTTACTAGTAGGATGGGGTGTTGTGACATGCCTGTTCCGTATTGCATATTGATATGAAATGAAGATTCAATCCAATCAGTTTTTGTGGGTTGTTGCTGAATTGACTGCCTTGTATTATAATCAGAAAAACTAAAATTCAAACATTTGTTTTGAACAGAGCATTAAGATAAATGCGTTATAAAAAACCACTATATGAATGAACCTGAACTTTTAACATCACTGTTGCTTTGTTGGTTTCCTGAAATAATTAATATGAACACCATCATTCAATATAAAAACTGTTTATGTTGTTTGATAAAATTCTTGCTTATTTTGTAAGAACGTTAACATAAAAATACAAAGGTCAAGACCTTTTTTTTTATTAAAAAAGATAATAATAAAATAAAATAAAAAGGTCGGGACCTTAATGTTATATTAGTATTAGGTTTGGTTGCACATGCACAAAATGCATTATACTTACAGTGGTCCAAAAAATTTTTTTTTACACGAAACATGTAAAAACTCATCTGTGCTATGTTTGTAGCAACCACAAGCTCTGTTGCAACAAACAGATCGTTTGATGTAAAACTGCTGAGAGTTTTGAGCTACTTGTCAAATGACTCGCCATATTCCCATTGGCATTTTGTCAGTGTCTGCTTGTGAATTCTTGTTCTTAATTTGTTTCTAGCTTTGAAGTTATATCAAGGCAAAACATATGAGGGAAAGAAAATAAAGCATAAAATAACATGACCCATCAATTAAAAGCATAAACATTTTGAAAATAAAAATAATGGATGAAAAAGAAACAGAAACAAGAAGGTGTATCACATTGAATTAGAATATCATCAAAATGTTCATTGATAGGCTGCAATGTGACACAGATGATAATACTTTTGCTTCGCAGAAAGAAGTTACTGGGTTTGAATATCTGTCTGGGGATTTTATGTGTGGAAGTTGTATTATCTTATATAACGCCAATTCACAACACATGTCATCTCAAGGCACTTTACAATTCAACCAAATAATACAGTCAAATTGATTCAAACTTTTCTACCTAAGAAAAATCTGCTGATTGCATCAACTCATTGACTCAAAGGCAATCACTCACACTAAGCATACATGTGGCGACAGTGGAGAGGAAAAACTCCCTTTTAACAGGAAAAAACCTCCAGCAGAACCAGGCTCAGTGTGAGTGGCCGACTGGGGTTCAAGGAAACAGAAGAAGACATATAAAAAGAGGCAGAGATACAGGAGAAAACTGTCAACCAGCTAAACAGGTGAACCCCATTCAGGAAAGACACAGCCAGGCAAAAGTGCTCCGAGCCACGAGGACGAAGAGAGCACATCCAGCCATTCAAAGTCAGAGAAACATGACTACACTGAAAAACAGGCCAAGCTCGAACATCTATAAACCAAAGTGTTGATGGCAGCAGAACACCTGATATTTCTCTCCAGGATGGTGTCACAGCCAAACAGGAACAGACCAGATGAAGCTACTTTTTCTCTGTGGTTACTCCAGTTTCCTCCTAGAGATTCACAATATGACTAACGGCTTTATAGTTTATTTGAATGTACATGCTTAGTATTTTGTCAAGTGTGTCTGTCTGTTATGCTAAAGCTTTCAGTCAGTGATATTAACAATAAACATGGACACTAAATACAATTTTATTTTGAAAATACAATTTTTGTGAAATTGAATGTTGGGTATATAATTACTTAAATTTATATTAACCAAACTTAAAATTAAATGCTTACATTTAATTCCTGTGATAATGAAATTTTTAACAAAATTTCCAATGTGTTAGGATGTCTCTATATCTTGTGCAGCAAGAAACATGCAACTAAAAGGCAAAAAATGTTTAGTAAGTTAGCAAGAATTCAGGGTTCTTTTCATTTCAGAGTCCAGTGTTTTCTGAGATTTGTTTAAGGTGCACCAGATTTATTTGGTTTTGCATATGTCTTTGCTACTCCTTTTCACAAGACCTAAAATATGTGGTTCGATGAGTCATGTGTATGAGTCATTTTTTTTTCTGGCAGACACACAAACCACGGTTGGACTCCACCTTGGCAGAGTATTTAGGCATGATTCACAGATTGGGACTCCCCGTAACTGCAAAAAACATGACCTTATGGGGATCTTGATGTAATATTGTTGAATTGTTATTAGATATAACATTAGATAATATTTCTAACATCTTATCATACTCATTAGCAACTTCTAAAATTGCTTATTGTTTTACTATCTGTTTAATATTAACTGGTGATTCTTGTTTTTTCTTATAGTTTCTCTTTGCAAGACCTGTTTCATTGTCATACCATGCAGTTTGGAGGGTTTGCTTTTGGTTTTCTTGCTTGGTAGTATATTTGATTTAGTAAAGCTAAAAATCTTATCACACTGCTTCTCGAGCATTACCCATATTTAGCTTCTATGCTCCTGGTGCCATTTATAGAGTCAGGCTGCTCATAATCACAAATGTGCAGCTGCAGCCTTTATTCACACTGTTGGGAGATTTCCAGTGAATCACACAGTGTTTCCTTTACCATTGGCTCCATTCTAAAGGTTCTGCCTTTCAAAAGGATATCCCTTCTTTTATAGATCCCAGTCTCAGAGATGTTTACTGTATAAATAAAAACCTTGTTTTATTACACTGAAAACACACATGCAATATTTGTAGAGTGTTACTCAAACACAGCAGGTGGAACTTGTTTGTAGAGTATACTGCAGGGCATGAACCACTGTTTGTTGTTTTACAAGCATATTTTGGCTTCTTTTTGTGCTTGTGTTAACATCGACATTTGCGATCAAGAAAGAGACAAAAACACTTTTCCGTCTCTACACTGGGTATTAGAAGGGGAAAGCATATGTTGAAGAAGATGGAAAAAAGGGTGAACACAGATGCAGGTCACTTTTATTGAGAGAAAAAATGGAACTATCAAGTCGCAGATGGCACCCTTTTGTACCTGAGAAGTTGGGGGTGAGGTAGAAAATGACGTTGGCCGATTGGATGAATCTATCAACCATCTATATCCTTAATCTAAGGGTTTAGCAGCCCATGAAAAAAGAAGCCCTAATGCTATTTTTAATGGTACAAAAAAATTAAGCTGCAACATTTTTTTTTGTTTGTTTTGTTTTTTTTTGTTTGTTTTTTTAACAGCTGAACCACCAGAGAGAGGCAGTTTTTTAAGTGTGTTTAGAGAATGCTCTGTCCGTCATAGATTTGTTTTGACACAAAAAATACAAAAATGTCCAACCCAGTTTTCAGTCTGTTTTACATATTCAGATAAACAAACAATCATTTGATTTTTATATTATGAGCTATAATATCTCATAACATAGTTGAAATAACTGGAACCTATGAAACAATTCGCACTGGACGAAATGTACACAGTTTTGATAAGAAATAAAGCATGTTCACCTCATTGGGTTTTAGCCGTGTGTGCGAAAGACTCGCTCTGAATGTGTGCTTGTCTTTGCCCACAAAGTCACCTGTACGAATATATCGTCCATTGCCATTTGTTGGACTTACAAATATTGGTTGGAAAATTCTTACATGTCGTCAAACCTTAGTAGGAAAAATTGCAAAAAAATACAAAATTTTGTTTTAAAAAAATGACCGGATAGCTTTTTAATAATTTTATAAAACAAGTCGTAAAAGTCTTTCCTGATATCAAAAGAAAGAGAGGAAACCCTTTACAAATAGTAAAAAACTAAACATGCAATGCTGTGAAATAATCACCTCAGGTTAGATTAATTTCTATTTTAAAGTGGATAGGATCCAATAAAATCAAAACACTGAAATAAGCTTATTAAATTACAGATCCTAAACTACCTTCTTTTTTATTTTAGATTAAGAGCCTCAAATGAAGCTTAAGCGAAAATTTAAGTGGAAGAATGTTGTTAGTCTTACCTTAACCACTTGCTTAATTCTTTACCCAAGCTATTCATGCGCATTTCAATTCATAACATCAGAATCTTCTGCCGGGGTCTGGGCAGAAAATAACATTTCACTCATCTCAATTAAAATCTACCTAACTGCAACTTTTCATATAGAAACATAGCTACAGAAAGTAAAATCTAATACTGTCACAATAATCCAATATTTATTTAGACATAGTCACAAAAAATGAGACACTGAATAAGGAGAAATTGTTTGCAATTATAAGAGTAAATTACACAAAGGAAAAAGAAAGACAAGTCTGACTTCCCTGAGATCAATTTTACTAGAGTTTATGCACTGTGTGTATCTGTGAAGATTCTCAGTCATCCAGGTCATGGTCAAGCTTAAAAAGGTCAGTCTAGGCAACTGGACGCGAAGTTTTTTTAGAAGATGTTTCGCCTCTTATCCAAGAGGCTTCTTCAGTTCTAACTAGTGGTTGGGAGCACTGACAATAATACACTGTAAGTGTAACAATTAATAAGAGGGGACAGAAAGTGACCCTCCCACTGGATTGGCCAAGGAGGATACATGGGAGGGGTGCTGATGTCCATTAGGGGGTTCTGATTGGTCATTGACTCCCTCGTCAAAGTGGTTTCAGTCACATCACTCAATGAAGTGTTGCTTAAGTGAGGGTGGTTGGGAGGTGAATCTTCTGGTTATTGTACATAAAAGTGCTTTATAATTTGATGAAAGTTTATGTCTAAGACCACCTCTTCTGATGAGAGATGTTTTTTTCTTCTTCAGGTAAACAAAGAGGGCTTCCTTAAACCCTTGCTCAAACCATCTTTCTTCCTTCCCATGAATACGGACGTTGTTCACAAACAACTGTGCTTTATCCTTCAGGTGTAGGTGAACAGCTGAGTCCTGTCCTGGCCAGGCCATCCGCCTGTGTAGTGGTTGCTTGGTCTCTATGATGCAAAGGTCTGTGCACTCTTCACTACACAGAACGGCGTGGGAAACCATTCAGAAACCATTCCCACCACCAAGAGAGGGAGGATGAGAGAAAAGGGCCACATTAGGACGTCCCTGCAGAACTGTGGTTATCCCAGATGGGCTTTTCTAAAAACCAACAAGAAGAGACCTGTTGAGAAGGACGAGAACAGAAGAAGGAATGTTGTCTTTCCACATGTTGCTGGCGTCTCTGCAAAACTGAGGAGGTTTTTCAACCAGCACTGGATCCCTGTGTGGTAAAAACCTGGCAACACCCAGAGAAAATAAATGCTTCACCCCAAAGACAACACACCCAGAAACAAGACAGACAACGTGGTTTATGCCGTTCAGTGTAGTGAAGGGTGCACAGACCTGTACATCGGAGAGGCCAAGCAACAGCTACACAGGCGCATGGCTCAACACAGGAGGGTCAACTCCTCAGGACAGGATTCAGCTGTTCACCTACACCTGAAGGACAAAGGATACTTGTTTGAGGAAAACAACATCCATATTCTTCCAAAGGAAGAAAGATGGTTTGAGTGAGGGGTTAAGGAAGCCATCTTTGTTAAAGGAATAGTACACCCAAAACAAGATTAGCCTTCATTTTCTACTCACCCCCATGCTGAACAACACTCTGGAGTACTTTTTTGATATCTCAAATGCATCTGGAGATCTGGGAGGCTTCTTGCTGTCTGCTGACATTCAAATAATGGAGGTCCATGGCGCCCGAGGCAGAAAGGTCCATAAAAGTCCACAAAAAAACGTGTCAATATTCCTCCATACTGCTCGTCCAATGTATTCCAAGTGTCCTGAGTGGGTAGCATCCAGAATTTACTAGAAACGAAGTCATTTAGAATGTTTTTAGAGCATAAACAGTAGTGTATAGGATTTCCTGAAAGCGCGCACATGCGCGTTCACGACGCTACGGAAGCCGGCAGACCAAACCAGCGCATTCAACTCGGCAAAGAACTCATGCTCTTCCTCAACACTGAAGTCCTCAGACATTTTTCTTTCGTTGTTTCTTTCTTTGCACAGGTAAACAGCACATTTCTTCTTCTACGCCGGCATTATTGGCAGAGCAGACGCTGAATGCGCACTTTCATCTGGTTTGGTCTGCTGGCTTCCGTAGTGTCGTGAACGCGCATGTGCGCGCTTTCAGGAAATCCTATACACTACTGTTTATGCTCTAAAAACATTCTAAATGACTTCGTTTCGAGTAAATTCTGGATGCTACCCACTCAGGACACTTGGAATACATTGGACGAGCAGTATGGAGGAATATTGACACGTTTTTTGTGGACTTTTATGGACCTTTCTGCCTCGGGCGCCATGGACCTCCATTATTTGAATGTCAGCAGACAGCAAGAAACCTCCCAGATCTCCAGATGCCTTTGAGATATCAAAAAAGTACTCCAGAGTGTTGTTCAGCATGGGGGTGAGTAGAAAATGAAGGCTAATCATGTTTTGGGTGTACTATTCCTTTAACCTGGAAAAGCTATCTCTCAACAGAAGAGGTGACCTTAGACATAACCATTAACCTACTTACAGAGCACTTTTAGGAACAACACCCAGAAGGTTCACCTCCCACCCGCCCTTTGACCCACAATTCAATGAGAGAGTTGACCGAAACCACTCTGATGAGGGAGTTAACGAACCATCAAAACCCCCTAACGACCATTAAAGGCTGATTTATATTTCGAAATTAGGTTGTCTGCATAGGTGTTGCGGTGAACACAGAGACATCGGGAGTATAACCAGCCCTTAACATTCCCCATGTGTCTTCTTTGGCCAATCCAGTGGGAGGGGTCAAAGCCACCTTTTGTCCCCCCTAATACTTTGTTAGACATACTGTATATTAAACTCAGTGCTGCCCACTACTATTTAGAACTGAAGAAGCCTCTTGGATGAGAAATGTGTTCTAAAAAACTTAATGTCCAGTTGCCCAGACTGAACTTTTTCGAACTTACTCACAGTGTGGCGTCAACTATCACTTCAGCCATAACAATAACTAATATTTCATAAAGTCATGCTCACTCAAAGCTGTGGTGCATCACAGATTCGGATATCCATCTAAAATTCCATTCCTCCCTGTTGCAGCCAGCTGTGTGCAATAATTTGAATGTATGGTTCCTCTTTTGGCAACATCAGATAGAAACCATGCAGCTCCACACCAAACTAGAATTAACTATTTTTGGTGTTATTCAAAAATATTTTTCATACATCGCCAGAAGGATAAATAGCTAAACAGTTAAACTTGGTATACTGTTTTAGATTGTATTCACTTGCAGCATACTGTCAGGTGACTTTCTGCTGCTTGAAGCCAGAAAGGAAACACAATCATTTTCAGATTACTAGCCTCAGAGGAAGTGAGGATCTTGCAGGCAGTGCCTACAAAGACACTATAATTATATTGTAGACAAAAACAAAATTATGCCACTTGAGAAAATGAGCTCCTGTTCCTTAGTCCTGCCACACACTTTTCTTTCACTTTGCACCTGTTAAGGCTAGTTTGTCTTTTGTAATTGAAAATATATTTCACTAAATGGAAATAAAACCTGCTGATGCTTTCTTAAGCCAGCAGAGATAAGAAAAAACAACCAAACAAAAAAAAAGGCTCAAACTGCAGCTTTAGGGAATAAATAGTCACTGCAGTAGTAACACTTCTGGCTTAGGTCTGAGTATAACCTGTAGAAAGAGAGAAGATGCTGTTTAAATAGGACAATGTCACTCAGAGAATTGGAGTTAAACATGGTTAATATCAGCTATTCTCCCCTCAAAAGGTTAGAAACATTAAGTGTCCTCTGTTACAGAACATTAAAACTGTGTAAAAGGAATTTTCCCATTTTCTTTTACACATATTATAAATGTCACAAATGTATTTTTCTAAATGTCTTCCAACCATTGAGAAGTCAATTTGGCTTTCAAGAATTCACTCTTTAAGAATTCACTCTTTAGGTGCGGCTAAAAAGGCGTTGTTTTTTTAGATGGGGGGAGATGTACCTGTATAGGAAAGTTCTTTTTTGTAGTCCATTCCAGATGACACACCCACTGCATTTCAGAGCAGAAAAACCTGGTGTTTTGTTTTTTTCCTCTCACTATTTTGAGACCTAATTTTAATCATTTAAATTTGGCTGGCTGATTAATAGCACATATCCCTGTGGGGTTATAAACACCTATCTATTGCTACTTAACAGGGACTTTAACCTATGTTTAAACATCTAATATTGCAAAAGTTTTGAAACAAAAAGTTTTTTATAGCAACTGGTATATTTTGTTGTCAGAATTTCTTATCTCTATATTTTTTCTTGTCTGTTTCTGATATACATAAGAGAGAGCTTAACATATTTTCTAAAAGACAAGAAGGAAAGGCGTAATGTTTAGTGCAGGCTGGAAAGAGTGTTTGTCAGAGTCTAATTAAAATACTAAGGGTTAGAGCTTTGTGTCAATGCTTCCAGTCATTAGAAAAGAATGTCTGTCCTTTCCGTCTCCTTAGACACCATTTTTCTCATTCTTTCATGAGTCTCTAGTTTAACAGCAGTTTTCAGTACTGCAATACCCGTCAAGGGAATACATCCTTATCTTATTCTTTATGCTCTGACAAGTTACATTTACAGAGAGGAGTTTTTTGTGTCTTGGCAGTTATGTTATGTTAATAGGTGTATCAACACAAAAATAGCAGCATAAAAAAAAAAGGGAAATATTGAAAATCTTCTTTTGCAAAGTAAGCTTGTATGACCGATGCAAACTAATACTTTTAAACAGAGAAACTTTCACACTCGTTTAATAGGCGTTCTCATGCGGGAGTGTTTACTCCCGCATGATGATAGTGTTTGGGTTGTGTATGTAGATTTTATTTAGAAGTTGAGAGGGCGGGTCTTTCCAAAAATTCGCGAAAATCCACCACTATACCTTTAAATTCCCAAAATGGATTGAATGCCTTAAGAAGTCGGCTAACCAGTAAGACTCAATGTGTGTTTAATGCTGTCTCAGTATCTACTGCGAAAACTGGTAAACTACAACATCACAAAGACCAAGTAACAAAGCAGAAAGTAGAGGGATAAAGATGTTGAGAGGTTTAAAGAAGGATTAGGTAAAAAATATCAGGATTGGAAGATTTCACAGAACACATGCAATCTATTGTCCAAAAGGGGAATGAGCATATGAAACTAACACCCTACATATAAATGGCTGTACACTTAAATTAGGAGTTCTGCCAATGAAAACAATAATCAAAAAAGCTGCTCAAATATCTATGGTAACTCTGGAGGAGCATGAACTACATGTTATCACACTATTGTAGCAAGCAAAAATGTGTTTTGTAAAAGAGAAATAAAAAATGTAATTAAAAAAAAGAAACTTAATCAAAAAGGGTTTTGAGAGTGGCTTTGCTATTTTCTCTGATTTTATTTTTTTTATTTCTTTTTGTAAAATAATATATTTTTTAACTTATACTTTTTTATTTTCTCTCTTTACAAATAGTGTTTAGAGATATAATTATCAAGCCTAATACAAATGCTTGCTCTTGACACATACATTGACCAATAGAATTGTTGTTGCTCACAAGTATGGAGGGTGACGAGTGCCACATTGCAATAAATAAATAATTTAAGAAATAATCATTTTAATCTGTCATTAATTTATTAAAACTGAAATAAATACAGAATTTATTTAATAAACATATAATTAATTTTATGGGCCTCAGTTAAAAAATATATTTCATTTTAAGAAGTGAATACAAGTATCTAATGATTTATTAGATTATTTAATTTTCCTGAGCTGAGGCACACCATTAATTAATTTCAATTGTCACATATCCATCAAAGTAAAAGAGGTGAGACTAGAGCAATCTTCATAGAAACATTGGCATCTGATTGGCTGTTTCCTACTGAGCAAGATAAGACAACTTTTTTCTGGTTTGTTTTTTAAATCTGTTTGGACCTGTTCACTTCCTGTTTGGATTAACTGAGTGTGCAACTGAGTGTGCAGCTGTTCAGAGGATCTCCATCTGAAGTTAAGTTATTTTCTCTGTGATATCTCTGTATCTAAGTAACTCTAACTGACTACTTTAAAACATAGCACCTTCTGCTGCACTTTTCTACTGAGCACTTGTCAGTTTCACACGGTTTTATTTCTGATAGCAAGAAGTAGCTAGCCTAGGCTAGCGCTAGCTTAGCATTGCTATGGCTTCTCTCTCTCCCTCCCTTGACTCTTTTCCAACTCTTCCTTCTTCCTCTCCTCTCTCCTGCTCTCTGTGTCAGATGTTCAGTTATTCCTCTGCCTCCTTTAGTGATAATGGGATGTGTAATAAGTGTAGTATTTTTGTAGCTTTGGAGGCGAGGGTGTCAGAGTTAGAATCCAGGCTTCAGGCTGTTGAAGTAGGCCCCCCACGTAGCTGTTCTCCAAAAGTGCCTGAGCAGCCAGGCGATTGGGTAACTGTACGCAGAAAGCGTAGTCGTGGATCTCTGCCCACTGGTCACCACCAACCCGTTCACGTTTCTAACCGGTTTTCCCCACTCAGTGACACACCCACTGAGAAGCCCACTCTGGTGATTGGCAGCTCCATAGTCAGAAACGTGGCATTAGAGACACCAGGGACCATAGTCAAATGTTTGCCGGGGGCCAGAACGGGCGACATCAAATCCTACCTGAAACTACTGGCTAAGGATAAGGTTAAATACAGTAAGATTGTTATTCACGCTGGTGGTAATGACACCCGGTTACGCCGATCGGAGGTCACTAAAATTAGTGTTGCTTCGGTGTGTAAGTTTGCCAAAAAAAAATGTCGGACTCCGTAATTTTCTCTGGTCCCCTCCCTGATCTGACCAGTGATGACATGTTTAGCCGCATGTCGTCATTCAACCGCTGGTTGTCTAGGTGGTGCCCTGAAAACAACGTGGGCTACATTAATAATTGGCAATCCTTTTGGGGAAAGCCTGGTCTGATTCGGAGAGACGGCATCCATCCCACTTTGGATGGTGCAGCTCTTCTTTCTAGGAATCTGGCCACATTTATTAGTCCTCCAAAACCCTGACCACCCAGGGTGCAGACCAGGAAGCAGAGTTGTAGTTTAACACACATCTCTGCAGCTTCTCTACTGTTACCCACTCTTTACTCCATCCAGACAGTGTCTTGCCCACGACCAAAATCTAATAAATTAGCAAAGATTCCCAAAGGAGTAAATCATGATAATCTAATTAAAATCAAAATAACTCCAATTGGGGAAAAAGTTAAAACAATTAAATGCGGTCTGTTTAACATAAGATCGCTTTCCTCTAAAAGTCTACTAGTTAATGACTTGATTTGTGATAATCACATTGACTTGTTTTGCCTTACAGAAACCTGGCTGCAGCAAGAGGATTATGTGAGCATAAATGAGGCAACTCCTTCAAGCTATTTAAATTTTCACATCCCCAGAAGTTCTGGGCGAGGAGGAGGAGTAGCAACAATCTTCCAGTCTGACTTACTGATTACTCCCAAAACAATTAATACCTACAACTCTTTTGAACATTTAACCCTTAATTTCCCTGATCCAAATTTCAAGGCAAGAAAACCTCTTCTTTTTGTAACTTTGTATCGTCCACCAGGTCCTTACTCTGAATTTTTAGATGAGTTTTCAGAGTTCCTTTCTGATTTGGTATTAAATACTGACAGGGTCATCATAGTGGGAGATTTTAACATCCATGCTGACATTGAAGGCGATAGCTTAAGAGCAGCCTTTAATGCTATCTTAGACACTATTGGCTTTGTTCAAAATGTGAATAGTCCCACGCATTCTCATCTTCATACTTTGGATCTTGTGCTGACATATGGCATAGAATGTGAAGAAATAACAGTATTTCCTCACAACCCTGTCCTCTCTGACCACTTTCTAATAACCTTCAGGATTACTTTAACAGAGTTCTCCTCCCCCAAAAGAAGGTTCAATTTTAGTAGATCTTTATCAGATAGTGCAGTTATAAATTTTAAAGAATCTGCTTCACTTTCTCTCTGCTCTGTGTCACTGAGCAGTGCTGCAGAGTGCAAAAGCTTAGCTTATTCCCCTTCACAGGTTGATGATTTTGTTGATGGGGTTGCTAGTTCTCTGCGTATTGCCTTAGACAACGCAGCTCCTTTGAAAATGAAAACCGTTAAAAATAGAAAGCTTGCTCCTTGGTTTAATGCAGAGCTGCGTACTTTGAAGCAAAATGCTAGGAAACTGGAGAGAAAATATCGCTCCACAGGCCTGCGAGAGTCCTTCCTAGTCTGGAAAAATGGTTTACTGCTGTATAAGAGGACCCTTTGTAAAGCAAGAGCAGCATACTTCTCCTCATTAATAGAGGAGAATAAGAATAATCCAAGATTTCTTTTTAATACAGTTGCCAAACTCACCCAGAGCCATAGCTCTGTTGAACCGTCCATTCCACCTGCTCTTAGCAGCAATGATTTTATGGGATTCTTTATAAATAAGATTGATCTTATTAAAAATAAGATCATAAGCACTCCTCTATCCGCGATTGTACCTGAGGTAGTCATGGAATCTGAACCGGGTTTAGACTGCTTTGATCCAGTTGAACTCTCTGAATTAGCAAAATTATTGTCTTCATCTAAGCCTTCAACTTGTATGTTAGATCCAGTTCCAACCAGGTTATTTAAGGAGGTATTCCCTTTGATCTCCTCCTCCATTTTAGATGTGATTAATCTATCTCTGTTACAGGGATATGTACCTAAAGCTTTTAAGATTGCTGTAATTAAACCTCTGCTTAAGAAACCGTCTCTTGACCCAGATGACTTGGTCAATTATAGACCTATATCCAATCTTCCTTTCTTATCCAAAATTCTTGAGAAAGTAGTTGCCAAACAAGTTTGCGATCACTTCCACCATAATGAACTTTTTGAAGAGTTTCAGTCTGGCTTTAGAGCTCATCATAGCACTGAAACAGCTCTGGTGAAAGTCACTAATGATATTCTCATGGCCTCAGATAATGGACTTGTATCTGTGCTCGTCCTGTTGGATCTTAGTGCTGCATTTGATACAGTTGACCATAATATTCTTTTAGAAAGACTTGAATATTTTGTTGGAATTAAAGGAACAGCACTAGACTGGTTTAAATCTTATCTATCTGATCGAATTCAGTTTGTTCATGTTAATGATAGATCTTCAACACGCTCAAAGGTTACCTGTGGAGTACCACAGGGATCAGTGCTAGGACCAATTCTCTTTACTTTATACATGCTCCCAATTGGTAGAATTATTAGACAGCATGGGATTAATTTCCACTGTTATGCTGATGATACCCAGCTATATCTGTCTATAAATCCAGATGAAGCTAACCCATTACATAGATTACAGGCATGTCTTGAAGACATAAAAACCTGGATGACTCTTAACTTTCTGCTTCTGAATGCAGACAAAACAGAAGTTATAGTCTTTGGACCAGAGTCTCTGAAAAAGAAACTGATTAGCCAGTCACTTCATTTGGATGGGATTAAACTGATTTCAGATAATAAAGTAAAAAATCTTGGTGTTATTTTTGATCAGGACCTGTCATTTAAATCCCATATCAAAGAGGTTTCTAGAATTTCCTTCTTTCATCTGAGGAACATTGCAAAAATTAGAAATATCCTGTCCAGGGGTGATGCTGAGAAACTAGTCCATGCATTTGTTACTTCAAGGCTGGACTATTGTAATTCTTTACTATCAGGAAGTCCACAAACTGTAGTTAAAAGCCTTCAGCTGATCCAAAATGCTGCAGCCAGAGTTCTAATGAAAATGAAAAAGAGAGATCATATCTCTCCTATCCTGGCTTCTCTTCATTGGCTTCCTGTTAAATCAAGAATAGAATTTAAAATCCTCCTTCTCACATATAAAGCCTTAAATGGCCAAGCTCCATCTTATATCAGAGATCTGATTGTTCCTTATGTTCCTAACAGAGCACTTCGCTCTCAATCTGCAGGTTTACTAATCGTTCCTAGAATTTCTAAAAGTAGAATGGGAGGCAGATCTTTTAGTTATCAGGCTCCTCTCCTGTGGAACCAACTACCAGTTTTAGTCCGTGAGGCAGACACCCTGTCTACTTTTAAGGCTAGGCTTAAAACTTTCATTTTTGATAAAGCTTATAGTTAGGGTGGCTCAGGTTATCCTGAGCTATCTCTATAGTTATGCTGCTATAGGCTTAGACTTTTGGAGGACATAGGGACCCCCATTTCATCATTCTGCTTCATTCTCTCTCTGTTCTCCTATTCTGCAGAATCTGTTAGTTCAATCTCTAACCTTCTGCTCTCTCTGCTTTTCCTCAGAGTAGCTTTGCCTCGTCTGTTCCTGTTTGGCTGTGACGTCATCCTGGAAAAAAACATCAGCTGTGCTGCTTCTATCAACACCCTTGTTAATAGATGTTGGAGATCGGCCTGTTTTCCAGTGTGGTCCTGTTTCTCTGACCGTGACTGAGTGGATGTGCTCTCTTCGTCCTCTGGCATGGGAGCTGCCTTGGAGCTCGTCTGCCTGGCTGTGTGTTTCCTGGACGGGGCCGCCTTTTACAGCTGCTTTTTGTATCTCTGCTTCTGTCTCCTTGAACCCCAGTCGGCCTCGGCAGATGGCCGCTCACACTGAGCCTGGTTCTGCTGGAGGTTTCTTCCTGTTAAAAGGGAGTTTTTCCTCTCCACTGTCGCTACAAGCATGCTTAATGTGGGGGATTGTATTTGAGTCAATGAGTCAATGCAATCAACTGGTTTTCCTTAGATAGAAAACTTTGTATCAATTTGACTGTATGATCTGGTTGAACTGTAAAGTGCCTTGAGATGACATGTGTTGTGAATTTGGCGCTATATAAATAAACTGAATTGAATTGAATTGAATTAAATCATAAAGTTATATTTATTTCTTAAAATAAAATCACTGTATCTAACTGAGTTGCATTTAATTATAAGAATTATAGTAATAAAATGTTTATTATTTTTTGCTTATTTGTATTTATTGCTTATTTGCTTATTTTTATTTATTGCTGTCTAAGTCTAAATTGTGGTACTCATCACCCTCCATAATGCCCATGAGACCAATAGAAATGTGTCTTCACTCCCCATACCAGAAGTGAATAGAATATGGTCTGTAAATCAAAATTTGAAAAGAATGCTGCTTGTAAAACCCAATTTGAAAAACTTATTTTGAAAAAGTATTTGTACTTGAAAAAATAATTAAAGAAAAATAAAATAATTTGAAAAAACAAACTGTAAGAAAACAGCAAAGTTACTCTAAAGCTGCGTTAACACTAAACGCATTCTGTGAAAAACAACTGATTTACATGCAGTGTCTTTGGTGGACAGCATCAAGAAGATTTGTGAGGTCCTACGCACTGGGAGTGGCATGTCTGAACATCAAGCTATCTAACGTTTGACGTTGTACAGTAGTTCATAAATCTGAACTTTTGCTGCTTGTCAACCAATCAGAGAAGCCAATCCAAATGTTTTCCAAGAGAAAGACACTACAAGCAAGCAGGGATCTATGCTTCCGCAAACCTGTCAGCATAGATAATAATAAATAAATAAATAATAGATACGCTGAAAAAAAGAACTACAATCTACAGGTTTTAAAATTCCAGGAGGATGGATTTTATATGTACAAGGCAAAGAGAACGAGCTCTGATCATTCACTCCAGTAAAATATTTTTTAATGAACTGTGGCAAAACAGTTTGTATACCTACGCTAAAAATGTAAAAAAAATAAAATAAAAAAATGCCAGCAAAAACAAATTCCATTTTATATGTGGTTCTTTGAGTTTTTTTTTACCACAAACCTAAAAACTGCTTTATATTCACTTTCAGCCACTACGAATGGTAGAAGGAAAACCCCTACAACCTGGTTGGCTTCAGATAGCTTTACTGGGGACTCCCAGTGCTGTGCGAAAGGTCTGCTACTCCAAGCAAGAACAGAATATTCTACTAAGATCATAAACCTGATTAACTAACTGCACAAATTAAGTTTTGAGGTGGACGTTCTTGCCTTTAAACATGTGAAGGTTCTTTTTTTTTTCCAACAAATAAAGCCAAACTCCTCTTTTATTTGTAATAACAGAACAGAGCAGCTCAACATCAAGAGCATCGAAGTTTCAAAGCATTTTGACGAGTTTGGCCTAGCATCCAAGTTTTGGCGTTTAGGCCAAAGCCCATTTGGTCTGAATGCACCTTAAGTTGTTTTAAAACTTGTATCTGTTGATTACAGATTTTTTCCAATTGCCTCTTTTTTTATTTTTCAAATTTTCATTCATGTTTTCTTTTGTTGCAGCAATAAGGGCACAAAATTCACTCTATAGATGAGCTCCATATATATCCATAGCTTGGTTTGTATAATACAATAAAGCATTGGCTTTGAGCTCATTGACATTAACAGCAAATGTGTATGTGGTAGCATCATGCTGTGGTGACGCTTTGAGGGAATCAGATCTTAGCTCAGTGAAAATTGATGAACCTAAAAACCTAAAAACTGATGTAAATGGTTCGCATACTTTCAAAATAAATTAGTCAAAAATTCATTTGATATATGATGAAATAATTAAATATTGTATTAAATGATGAACTTTACCATTCAATTATTAAATGTCCAATTTCATTAGAGCTATTTCAGATCAAACTAGGTAGGTAGAGGCTGGCGTTCCAACACAGAACGTGCAGTAAATAAATTACAAAAAGCTATAGACTGTATTCCTAAATTTTACAGTGAAATGTTGAACTGAAATGTATAGCAAATTAGGAAGAAGTTGTCTTGATGTGTGAAGCAGCCAGTCAGACCTGAGGGTCTTTCTAGGAGTCACCCCAATCATGCCCCGTTAGTTTAATGACAGTTTAAATAATTTCATGATAAGCACACTATGCAGATGCCATGAAATAAATGAATACAGCTTGAAAAATATGCTACATAAAATGCATGCTTTAATTCAGTTTATTTATATACTGCCAATTCACAAGACATTTCATCTAAAAAAACTTTATGGAGACAAATCAACCAGGTCAATGGGTCAGATTGGTTTAAAGTTTTCTATCTAAAGAAAACCTAAATGCATGCTTAAATAAAAACAGTTTTCCTATACCTTTTATTTTCATTTTCTGAATCATTTAACTGATATGAAAAAGACTTAAAAAAAAACAAGTGAGTAAAACTCTTCCTTTGTAGCACTGTAACCATTATATCCACCAATAAATAAGAATTTATGTATTAGTAATTCTTAGATTTAGTATAGTTTTTGTGGTCCATGTTGAAACTATTTTTTATTTAATTTTTAAATACTTTATGTTCAGATGCAGCGAGGGCTAGTGTTTTCCTGTGGGTTAGCAGGCTTTATTTACCAAGTCTGGACGAAGTTGTGCAAAGCACCATAAAAAGGGGCCTGAACTGTCAATGTTGTGTAATTATCTCCAGAATGGCTTTGTGGGCCTTAGCATGCTTGAGCTTGTTGCAGGAAACCACAAACATCTCCTCTGGTGATTCTACCATTATTCACACAAATCCAAAAAACAGAAAAAACAGGAGTTTATCAAATGTTAAAAAAAATATCAAGCTTTTTGAGTTAAATATTAAAGAATACGGATTTCACATGTGAGTAATTGCCCTGTGAACTTTATTTACAGCATCTCATGTTACACCCATATGCAAGACTAACCACAGCTGAACCATTTCCAGTAATTGTTGATCAGCCTTGGAGTCCAACTTGGAGTAATTTATGCCTGTTAATTCCTGTGCTCACAACAGCATCAACTCTTAATGTCAGTGGGATTCTGGGCTTTAGGAGCTCGGTCCAATTTTTTCCCCCACCACATTGCTGTTACTAAAGATTGATACTAGATAATTGCAAAAGGCAAACTTCCTCCTGCTTTTAGTCTGACTATACTACATTGACACTAATCCTCCCCTTTGACATTCCTTTATCTCTAAAAAGTCAAAAACTGTTATTTGAGAAATGGTCTAACTCACTCTAATAAACACAAGCTGAAAAAAACCACCATAGTTGTCCCACTGGGTCTGTATATATTTAGCAGTATTTTCGTTTTTCTTTCTACTTACATAGTCTAGTTTTCATCAAGATGACACTCTCTCTCAAAATCACTCAGACGCTACCGATGAGGAATGATACTTTCTCTGTACAATTATTTGTAGCTTTTTTTGTTTTACAGCCAAGTCAGTCAGAGCAGCACACAGCCAGCCGGACATAAAAACAGAATATACAAATAAATCACATGGTTGAAAGACAGAAGCATTACAAGAAAATAATCTTAAAATACTGGCCAATTTTGATCTCTTATTGTCATGATCGGTTCAGAATTAAACCCACATGCAGAACACTACAAAGGAGACTGATGAAAAGTTTAACAGAGTTTATTTGAGGTTGGTACAAAAACTAGATAATGTTCAGGAAACAGGTCCGGGCTGGATACTCAGGCGTCTGCAGAGATGACAGTTTGGTTAACCAGGTGGATTTGAGAAGTTGTTGAGGTTTCAGATTTTCTCAGAAAATACCTTGGTTTGGTTTAGGCTTCCTTCTCTGAGGGAGGGAACCG
This sequence comes from Cyprinodon tularosa, assembly GCF_016077235.1. Lineage (NCBI taxonomy): Eukaryota > Metazoa > Chordata > Actinopteri > Cyprinodontiformes > Cyprinodontidae > Cyprinodon > Cyprinodon tularosa. The sequence continues at coordinate 299,485 of NW_024038982.1, read as the reverse complement.
GTTGGGTCCAGAGACTGTTGGTTTAGCAGAGTGCTCAGCAGCTGCAGCGTCTAACTTCTGACTGTTTGTCTGACCTTGGCTTGAGTGATTAGCTCTCATCCAGAGAGCAGCAGGTGGATGCCAAAGTGAGATCTTCAGGTTTGGTTCTCTAGGGCAGGCAGGCTGGTTCAGGTTAAGCTCTCCCAGAGCTTCACACGAGAGACAGGTTTTCCTAGGAGCGAGAAGACAAGGCTGGTTAGAGTTAGGTTTAACTCAGAGACAAAGTTCAAGATTTTAGAGGCTCAGGTTCGCTAACCAAACTTAGCTAACACTGCGGCGTCGAAGGAAGGTCTGGCAGCTGCTTAAGTAGTGGAGGTCCTCTAATGGGCTGACGAGCTCCAGGTGTGCTGGAGGGCTCCAGCCCAGAGGACCCACGGCGCACTCTGCTGGAGAAAGGTGGAACTTCTCCAGATCCCAACAGTACCCCCCCCTCAACGACCGCCTCTTGGCGGTCCCGAGGAAGTGGACGGGAGGGAACTCTCATACTCCTCGATCAGGGACGGATCGAGGATGTATGAACCAGGAACCCAGGTGCGGTCCTCCGGACCGTAACCCTCCCAGTCGACGAGGTACTGCCGACAGCGACCTCGCCGACGGGAGTCCACGATCCAGCAAACCGTGTAAGCCGGATGTCCATCAATGTGGGGAGTCGGAAGGCGGGCACAAAGAGCTAGTGATGACAGGCTTGATCTGAGAGACATGGAAAGTGGGATGGATGCGTAGAGAGGATGGCAGGTGTAAGCGGACAGCAGAGGGATTGATGATCTGATCAATGTTATAGGGACCGATAAATCTGGATGAAAGCTTTTTGGACATGGCCCTAAGGGGAATGTCCCGAGTTGACAACCAGACCTCCTGGCCTGGAGCGTAATCAGGGGCGGGGCGTCTCCTTGAGTCCGCAAACCTCTTGGTCGAGGCGGATGCACGGGTGAGAGCGGTGATTGTTTCCTTCCAGATGCGTTGGCAACGGCGGATGTGTTGATGGACTGATTTGACTGAGATCTCTCTCTCATCTGCGGGGAAGAGTGGAGGCTGATAACCAATTGACACCTGAAAGGGAGACAAACTAGTGGAAGCAGATCTCAGGGAGTTATGTGCATATTCGATCCAAGTCAGGTACTGACTCCAGTCAGTAGGGTTGTTGGAAGTAAGGCAGCGGAGAGTGGACTTGAGTTGCTGGTTCATCCTCTCCGTCTGCTCGTTAGACTGAGGATGATACCCTGAAGTGAGAGATGACTTGCAGTTTAATGCAAAACAGAAAGCTTTCCAGACCTGAGAGATGAACTGGGGACCACGATCTGAGAGGATTTCCTGAGGGATACCATGGAGGCGAAAAACGTGCTTCCTTCCTTCTCATTGTAGCCTAGCATGTAGGTTTATGCTAGTCACTACTTCCTCCCAACCAATCACAATCGCGGACCCAGGCATGGCGTCACAAAGCGCCGCCCTCTCAAACCACAACACAGAGCACATGAAGATGTCGCAGCAGGAGAGGCGGAGGAAATTGTTCCAAAGAAGGGTTTTTGTAGTTCGGCAGTCTGGCAGTATTTCGGTTATGGCAAGTCGGACAAAAAACAAACCACAGTCATCTGTAAAATGTGTCGGGAACCAGTGAAAACGAAGTCTGATAACACAACCAACAGCTCACACCCGCAGGAGTATGAGCTGTGTAGGCCCCGCCGCGACTCTCCTCCGAGGAATCTTCTGGAATTTCGGGAAAATATATATATATATATTCAGTTCTGGGCAGTTTCCCACGTAGTTCTAACAATTGAGAGAAAAATGCTAAGGGGCCAGCAACTTCAAAGTAATAACTCAGGTTAAAGCAGGAAACTAAGCTGAACCAAGTTTATTTGTTATATTTATTTTGGTCACTTTAGTTTATTCTTTGTCAGTATTTAATAACATAACTCAGGTCTTTTAAGTTATTTTACTTTAAAACAATTCTGTTATGGTTAAAAACGTTGGTTAAATAAATATTTAATTGGAAGTCTGTGTTTGTGTTCTTTATTAAAATTAAATCATTTAGCAATATCATAAAAAGTGGAGGCAGAGCTGCACATAAATTATGGTTTCAAATCTTTTCAATAATTATCGATATCGATCAATATGCATTTTTTTTTTATCGATACGCTTTTTTTCTATATCGCCCAGCCCTAGATGAGATGACAGGCCTTGGAAAATCGATCGACGATTGTTAGGATTGTGGTCATACCTTTAGAAATGGGGAGACCGGTGACGAAATCAACAGCGATGTGAGACCATGGACGGGTTGGAACAGGATCGGGGATGGAGCAGGCCAGAAGGTTGTAGCTGAGAGGTCTTGTTCCTGGCGCAGATGGGGCAAGCCAGGACGTATTCTTTAACGTCCTTGTGCAGAGACGGCCACCAGAAACGTCTCTGTATGAGGGCGATGGTTCTGCTCACTCCAGGATGGGCCGAGAATTTAGCTGCGTGCATCAACTGGATAAGTCGGGACCTGACGGAGGATGGAACATACATCTTGTTAGGTGGACCGTTACCTGGGTCAGGTTCAGAGGCCAGGGCAAAGTTGATTAAATCAATGATCTCCCAGGAAACGGCTCCAACAGTGCATTGAGGCTGGGAGAACAGGTTCAGGTGTCTCAGGTTGATCAGAGGAATACAGACGAGAGAGAGAGTCGGGCTTGACGTTCTTGGAACCGGGTCTGTAGGAGATGATGAGATTAAACCGTGAGAAAAACAGAGACCACCTTGAATGCCGAGGGTTAAATCTCTTGGCAGATTGAATATAGGCGAGGTTCCTGTGGTCAGTCCAAACCAGAACCGGATGTTCCGCCCCCTCGAGCCAGTGTCTCCATTCCTCCAAGTGGAGCTTAATGGCCAAAAGTTCACGGTCTCCAACATCATAGTTTTGCTCGGCTGAGGATAATCTGCGAGAAAAGAATGCACATGGGTGAGTCTTCTGATCTGAATCAGACTGCTGGGATAGCACAGCTCCAACACCAGAATCTGAAGCATCCACTTCTAGGATGAACTGTTTTGTAGGATCTGGTTGGACCAAGATGGGAGCACTGGAAAAAAGTTTCTTCAGTTTATTGAAAGCTGCTTCAGCCTCAGCAGTCCATTGAAAAGTCTACTTTACAGAGGTAAGAACAGTGAGAGGTTGAGCTGTCTGGCTTTAATTTCTTATGAACCTCCTGTAAAAGTTAGCAAAACCAAGAAATCTCTGGAGTTGCTTGCGGTTCTCAGGTGTAGGCCAATCCAGAACTGCCTTTATCTTGTCTTCCGATGGTTTCACCTGCCCGCCCTCGAGCACAAACCCTAAAAAAGTAAAAGACTGTTGGTGAAATTCACATTTCTCTGCTTTCACAAAAAGTTTATTTTCCAGAAGTCTCTGAAGGACTAAACGAACGTGCTTTCTGTGGTCAGAGAGGTTCTTGGAGTGAATCAAAATATCATCAATGTAAACAAAAACAAAAACGTTCAAAAAATCTCTGAGGACATCATTGACCAAGGCTTGGAAACAGGCAGGAGCGTTCGTAAGACCAAAAGGCATGACAAGGTACTCAAACTGTCCTAAAGGGGTCTTAAAGGCAGTCTTCCATTCATCCCCTTCTCTTATTCTCAGGAGATGGTAGGCGTTTCTCAGATCGAGCTTAGTGAATACTGTAGCATCTTGTACAGGTTCAAAAGCTGATGCCAGTAATGGTAGGGGATATTTATTTTTGACAGTTATTTGATTCAACCCCCTGTAGTCAATACAGGGGCGCAGGGAACCACCCTTTTTGCCCACAAAGAAAAAACCAGCACCGAGTGGAGATGAAGATGGGCGAATTATCCCAGCAGCAAGAGACTCATTTATGTATTTCTCCATGGTTTCACGTTCAGGTTTGGAAATGTTATACAATCTGCTGCTGGGGCGAGGGGCTCCTGGAAGTAAATCTATGGCGCAGTCATATGGTCTGTGAGGTGGTAGAGACGTCGCACTGACCTTACTGAAGACTGGTGCCAGATCGTGATACTCGGGGGGAACAGAAGTAAGGTCAGGAGAGTCCATCTCCCCCCTACCTCTAGGGGACTGAAATGTAGGAGCCGCAGAACAAAGACAAGACTCGTGACAGGAGGTGGACCAGGATTCAATGTGGCATTCAGCCCAGTTGATATGGGGGTTATGTCCTTCCAGCCACTCGAACCCAAGCACCAGAGGAGAACAGGCTGAAGGAAAAACAAAAAAAGTTATCATCTCTCGGTGGTTTCCAGAAATAAGCAGTTCTAAGGGTTGTGTCTGATGAGTGACTTGATGAAGTTTCTTTCCATCGATAGCTGAAACTCTGAGAGGTTTAATTAAAGGGACAGTCTCAATCCTTAACTGCTGAACTAGTTCTGATTCAATGAGGTTTCTTTCACAACCAGAATCTATGAAGGCAGACAGGGTGAGATTCTGGTTTGAAAAGAACAGAGTAGCAGGCAACAACAAGTGAGGAGTTTTCTCAGATCTTAGATGGCCCGTCAGACTCCTCACATCCTCTGACGGGCCCTGGCTTTTGATTTAGCCGGGCAAAAAGCAATAAAATGGCCAGTCTCACCACAATACAAACAAAGTTTAGCCTGAAATCTTCGTTGCCTCTCTTCAGGGGATAGTCTGGTGTGTCCTATTTGCATGGGTTCGGTCTCAGCTCCCTCTGAGGAAGAAAAATGAGAGACCTGGACAGGCGTTGGAAGAAACTGGCTCTTAGATCTTGGCTTGGTACTGGGTTCTGGGGAAACAGAAGCATTGTTAAATGCAGGAGTCGAAATGGGAAAACTCAGATTTTTCTGCCTTGAGTGAATTCTAGTTCGAAGTCTGTTATCTAACCTGATGGTCAGACGAATTAAATCCTCCAAACTAGCAGGTTTGTCTATTGTGGCGAGTTCATCCTTAATATTTTCGTTCAAGGCTTTAAAGTAAGCACTCTTAAGTGCGCACTCGTTCCAACCTGAGGCTGCAGCTTTAACCCGGAAGTCAATGGAGAACTCGGCTACGGTAGAATTTCCCTGTTTTAGATTTAGCAGAGCTCGGGAATCAATTGTTTTATCAGAGTCATGGTTGAAAACTTGAGAAAACTCAGATAAAAATTCGGAAAAAGTGCACTGAAAACTGGACTCAGAAGAGAACCTTGCCTCCGCCAATTCCAGGGCTCGACCAGTTAGCTGAGAGAGAATGAAGGAAATTTTCTTCCTATCATTTAGGAAACTGCCAGTAGAGTGTTCAAAAAGCAAACGACACTGAAACAAAAATCCTTTACACTCCTTTTGGTTACCTGAAAATCTTTCAAGGAGACTTGGACGGAACTCAGGAAATGACTTCACGGATGGTGACCTTAGAGGCGGAAGTGGTTCCGGAACAGAACGGACTGCAGGCGTAGCGTTAGCACCTCCCATGTAGCTGGCATAATTCTGCAGGACTTGATTCTGATGCTCTAGTTTAGTGTGTAACTCACGGATGGTGTGGGCGTGTCCAAGGATTTGAGCGTCCTGCTCCTCAAGCCTCCTCCGGAGGTGATCTGCTGGGCTTTGTGTTTGGCCGCAGTGTTCTGTCATGATCGGTTCAGTTTTAAACCCACATGCAGAACACTACAAAGGAGACTGATGAAAAGTTTAACAGAGTTTATTTGAGGTTGGTACAAAAACTAGATAATGTTCAGGAAACAGGTCCAGGCTGGATACTCAGGCATCTGCAGAGATGACAGTTTGGTTAACCAGGTGGATTTGAGAAGTTGTTGAGGTTTCAGATTTTCTCAGAAAATACCTTGGTTTGGTTCTGTCTTCCTTCTCTGAGGGAGGGAACCGGTGCTCAGCAGCTGCAGCGTCTAACTTCTGACTGTTTGTCTGACCTTGGCTTGAGTGATTAGCTCTCATCCAGAGAGCAGCAGGTGGATGCCAAAGTGAGATCTTCAGGTTTGGTTCTCTAGGGCAGGCAGGCTGGTTAAGGTTAAGCTCTCCCAGAGCTTCACACGAGAGACAGGTTTTCCTAGGAGCGAGAAGACAAGGCTGGTTAGAGTTAGGTTTAACTCAGAGACAAAGTTCAAGATTTTAGAGGCTCAGGTTCGCTAACCAAACTTAGCTAACACTGCGGCGTCGAAGGAAGGTCTGGCAGCTGCTTAAGTAGTGGAGGTCCTCTAATGGGCTGACGAGCTCTAGGTGTGCTGGAGGGCTCCAGCCCAGAGGACCCACGGCGCACTCTGCTGGAGAAAGGTGGAACTTCTCCAGATCCCAACACTTATCCTGTGTAGACCATCATGGCTCCCCTAAAGAGGCATTACAGAGTTTTCTAATGATACTGCCAACTGTGGAAAAAACATAGAGCTGCAGGACTCTTCTGCTGGTTTAGAGGTCGTTCTTGACAAGGTTTCTTTTTTTACGTTTTTCACTTTACATGGAGTTGTCATAGAGGAGTCTGAGTGGAGTTCGATGCAGGTTGCTTCTGAGTATCCACAAAATCCATCTTGATACAACTATTTCATTGTTTGCTAGGTTGGATCCATTTAACATGGACATGTTGTCACATCTGCAAAACAGTGTGGGAACTTCTGACCCAAAGTAAATTTAGGAATATAGGCTATAGGCTTTTAGATGCATCAGTGCTGAACTACTGAGGTGCAAGTCAGTTCATCAAATTATAATTTACTTGTAATGGATCAATAAAAAGGGAATTGTCAAGATATATATTTTTTAAGTTTTTACAACACTAGTGGCTTATTTTTTTTGACGGTAGCCTGACAGGAAATGGGGTATGAGAGACGGCGAGAGACATGTGGCAAAGTACCACAGGTCAAATTTGAACCCCGGTCAGTACGTCCAGGACTAAGGCCTACGTACATGGGTCGTGCGCGCTAACCACTGTCCCACCAAAGCATGCTCTAGTCAAGATATTTTTCAGTAAAAACTTATCCACATGATCATTATGCCAGTGTCACAAAACATGAAAACATCTGTTATTAGACATCATAGATCAGGCAAAAGCTTTTCTCTCAAGGGCTTTAGATTTAGTACTGAGAATGTAAATTATCTACTAAAATTATTATGGCTCAGAACAAAGGGACCCAGTATTCAAGGCAAGACAGACAGCGAGATAACTCAGAAAATGCTTTTTAAAACACTGATCTGTAGTTGCAGCTGCCAGAGCATCTGAGGCAGGAAACTCTGGAGAGTGAAATGCAGGTTAGTGACCACAAAAATCTAACAGAGGAAGATTATGAATCTGAGTCTCTAAACTGGTTTACAAGATCAGTCCACAGCCACAGAATGAGGAAGGGTCCAGCTGGTTGGCTGCCAACAAGAGTGTCCCAGATGCTGCTGCCCCATAGAACCTGCGGGAGTCAGAAGCCAGGTCAGGCAAACAGATCAGAACAGGAACAGGCAGACTCAGAGGTCCAGGAGCCCAAAAACAGTTCAGGCAAACCGTTCAGACTGGAGCAGGCAGGCTCGGTAGTTAATAGGCAGAACAGGATCAGGTAATCAGAAACACTAAGGTAATGATATAAACACTCTCACCACTGAGATCAGAAAGGAACAGGCAGGCTCAGTCCTTGAGAGGCAGAACAGGTCAGGATGAGAAAATCAGAAACTCCAAGGTACTCTAAAAACACTCTCACCAATGGCTACAGAGAACAAGAATAATCTGGTTCTGACTGGATGCAAGCTCATTAAATGGAGGCAGGAGCAGGTGGATGAGCAGTGATTAGAAAACAGGCAGAGTTGGACAAGTGAATGGAAGGAATAACTAAGCCAGTCATCAGTACCAAGATCATGACAAAAATGTGTATGGGATTTCATTATGTGATTCATCAGGGTATAACATGTATTTTCAAACAACAAATTGCTGAATATAAGAGCTGTATCATCAAAAATGATGAAAATTATCCTGTAGCCATTAATTTAAATTAGGTCTCCCATCCTGCATCCCCCTTACGTTCTCAGGGATTTGAACATATTGATTGGTCAAGAAGGGGGAGATATAGATTTGACGTTATAGCCAGGGGAGCTTTTTGGATTTTCTCTCTTCTTTCTATTCTATTGTTGTAGTTTATTCTATTGTGGCTGTTGTGATTCCTTATTGAGGATGATTTTTACCAAGGGCAATTTAACATATGCCAATATCACCACTATACTTTAGAGGTGCTTACTTCCATTGTTTAGTCTTTCTTTACTCACTGTGGTACATTTGCCTGGGGCATTTTGAGAAGGCCTACACATGTAAAGCTTTTTCCGAATACCTCAAACTGTAGCTCCTACCTACCTTTTGTATAGCTCCTATCCCTTCACCACACAAAGAACAATATCCTGTATAGGACAGTAGCTCTGGACTGCTGTGCTGAATTAGGGTGACATCATTAGACATAAGACACACATGGATGATGCCAGTCAAATGCGGACTACAGTCTTCCAGTCAAGAAGGTCAAAATTCAAAAATTAAACAAATGTAGCGAACGGCTGAAGCACTCCATTGTAAAAAACCCAAAACATATGAAGGTGTTTACATTTGCATGTGATGCAAAGATCACCTGTCATGACATAATGTGTTTTTCAAAACTCCATGAAGTGGACTGTACCTATATATCTCATAATAGTGGAAAACCATATGTGTCACTGTTTGTAGAGGTTTGTAGAAGGACACAAAATGCGGAGGCAGAGATGGTTTCTTACAGATTTATTAATGATGGCAGCAGTAGTATAAAACCAAAGGGGAATTGTGCAGAGACCAGAGCAGAGAAACACAGGAGGTGAGTAGCCGCAATTATTGTATTATTATTGCAGGGGAGGAATATATATATATATATATATATATATATATATATATATATATATATATATATATATATATATATATATATATATATATATATATATATTCCTATACTGAGTTCGAATTGAGGGACTGCGCCCTCCAAAGGCAGGATTTGTGGCCGATGACGTCATAGCACGGCACCGAGGCCTGTCCGGATTGCAACACTCCTGGTTATGCAGCCCATTTTGAAGGACGGGTCTGGTGTATCTTACATAGCCTTGGGTATCCCATGATTCATTGTGAGTCAAAGCAAGCCGGCTGCTGCATGCTCAGAGGAAAAAAGGTAAATTATGCTGAACAGAGGAGAATATTGTTAGTGAAGTTTAATATAAATAGTTCCATTTGAAATTAATGAGAATAGTTGTTTTAAATGGTTATTGAGTCAGATATGTGGCAGGTAATGTTGGGTTTATTGAAAGGTTTTATATGTCCCGGTGTAAATGGGTTTGGCTGACTTTAAGCACAGATTCTAATATATCTGCAGTGTGAGGACTATAAATCTGATACGGTGCTGCTGTTGACAGTGCTGCAGATATACACTGCACTTTATGGTCCATGTGACTAACTGTCATGTTTGGTTTAACGTGTCTAACCCACATGCAGAACACTCAGAGGCAGGAGAAAAGTTCAAAGGTTTATTAAGAAGTTTGTACACAATCAATGAACAGATCCAGTGGGGAACTCGTCTGGTCACGAGTGGGTTCTGAAAGGCACACAGATTAATCAGATCCAGGAAGAGAACGGACTGGTCACGAGTGGGTTCACTGCAGAGGGGGACAGAGGAGTTAGTGGGGGTCCAGGTATTTTTCAGGATGAGAGTGTGCTGGGCAGTACCTGTTCTGGAGTTGAACTGAGCAGCTGAGGGGGGGAACCTTGAGGGTCCAGAGGCTGTCGGCAGGCTGAGGGCTAGGCGGAGGCAGAGCTTAATTTGAGTGCAGGCAGATCACAGATTTGAGTTTCCTTCCAGTATCTTCTGAGAGCGGGCAGGCAGATCTTAGATAGGAATTGTTCTCCAGAGTTCTTCTGAGAACGGACAGGCAGATCACCGGCAAAGAAACTCTACAGGGTTTCAGGTTACTGGCAGATTCAATCTAGGAAGCAGAGAGGAGAAAACAGATCAGGTTCAGTTGCAGGTTCTCAGGGAGTCAGAGGTTCAGACAGGCTGGTTCACTGCATGAAAAGTGGGATTTTCGTCAATATGTGGCACTGTAGATTGTCGTGGAACTTCAGGTTAGCGGCAGTTTACGGCAATTTGCAGGCTTCGCCGAAAACTCCCGTAAATTGTCAGTAATTGACGTGGACTTTCTTAGGCAGTGTTCCCCCCATGCCTCCCCCCCATGGAATTCTAGGGGAGGCTTTAACATGTAAATGAAAATGCTGTGAGCTATACAAATGTAAATCAGGGTTGCATGGGGAGTTTTACCCCAAGTGACATTTTTCTAAAAGGTAAGAAAATATCTGATACAAAGAGATCAGGCTCAGTATAGTCTCTTACATTTTAGCTTGAATTGATTTATTTAATTAAAGTATAGAGACCAAAACAGATCTTTAGCTGACAGAGCAATACATTTAGAGCAGTAATTATTTTAAAAGAAATTTGCATTTAAGAGAAAAAATAAAATGTTGTCTGTCAATATGCTCAATTCACAATTACTTAAGTGGAAAAGTTTCAAGAAATGAGTCTGAGATGATTCACTTTATAACATGGCGCATTATCCTGTTGGAAGTAGCCATCAGAAGATTGGTACACTGTGGTCATAAGGTCCGGCCAGGTCAAGATCCGCAATTGCAATCGCACCAAACAGGAAAAAGAACATCGACAAATTCCGGTTCGTCAAATTAAAATATAGCAGCAACAGATCGGTGACTAGAAATTATAGCACAATTCTTATATATTAAAAAAAAAAAATGAACACCGTTTATTTAAATGATTGGATCCAAACTATTGGTTATTCACCAACGAGGAAGCAGATTTCTCATCTCCATCAAAATATTTATTTTATACCGAGGGACTTAAACTTTAATCAAATCCATTCAAAAGAAACTTCTTATTACAGGAATGAAAAGAGATGCTGAGTTTGGGAGTAGAGAACAAGTTAATTCAAAAAAAGCTGTTTTGAATTATCCTTATCCCCGTTACAAAAATCTACAAATATATATATATATATATATTTGGGCAGAAACTGAACATATGCTGGATGATGGTGGGATTTTTTTAATATGTCATATTAAATTAAGCGCTCACAGGGTTCATACAGGAATGAGTGACTCTAATTTAATGCTATTTTAATGCTATTAGAAATGATTTTAATGCCATCAACAGGAACCATGTACACAAGTTATTAGTGTACATGAAATATGAAGGAGCTGTAAGCACAGTTCCATGACTCCTGTATGTATGTAAACACACACACACACACACACACACACACACACATATATATGTATATATATATATCCTGTAGCTTTTTCTCCGCCTGGAGCTTCCTTTCCGAACATACGGCTTTATGATCAGTTCCACGCAAATTAATAGCGATATAATATATCTGACAAAATTGTTTTTATAAGCATTTTTTATTAAAGAATTATAAATACTTCGATAAACATATTTAAATAATTTTAGTGCCAATTAAGGCCTTGATAAAAAAAAAAAAATGAATGAATTGTAATTATTTTTAATGATCTGCGGAAACCGTGGTTCATCTCGCACATGCTCTCTACGATCTCCAAGAAACTCAGAGCGGAGTGGTCTGGAGCCACAGCGGAGGATGTATGCTTTGCTTTGTGCAGGCGGTCTGGAGCGGAGTATGTGGGATTTCGGGGTAAAACTCCTCTTGGACGCGATGGCGACTCTGCAGTCGAACAAGACGAACTCAAAGAAGAGATGCTAGCGGTAAATATATGTTCGATTACTGCCTGCTAAGCTAAAAGCAGCCTAGCCTAAGCTACGGCTTATAGCAGCCTAGCCTAAAGCTACGGCTAATAACAGCCTAGCCTAAAGCTACGGCTAATAGTAGCCTTGCAAGAACAAGCTTTATTAAAGTGTATTTTTTGTGATTCACAGGAAGCAGTACGCCGTCTTCACAACTCGGAGACTAATTGCAGGCGCTATGAACCGGAGCAAGGGTAAGATTTAAAGAATATGCTTTCATTCTGCGGTAAAAGGAAATGGATACGGATAGATACCGATCATAGCTGTACATTTTGTTTTCACAGACCTCCTATTTGCTCGGAGCCATATCAGCAAGTCCAGATTTGCACGATGTTGATAAAGACGACATTGTGTGTAAGTGACTTGTTTTAATGTTTTCTCCTTCCTTGTTACTGTGACTTGCGTTTGATTTTTTATTCATACCACTCTCATTTAATTGTTTTCCAGCTGCCTGTAAGACGTATTTTGAGAACACGTTGCGTGCGGAGGCTGCCAAGCAATCTGCTCGGAGTCGGGCTAGAAGAAAGAGGGTAAGACTTTATTTGGTGACTATTTTTCAGGTGCATTGATAGATGTGTTGTGTCTATACGCAGTGCGCTGATTCATTGTTTTTTTTTCAGCTGCTGAAAGCAAGGCAGTGTGCTAGCAGATGAGGAAGTGGAACTCTGGAAGTCCGCCACCGTCGACCTCATGTCCGACGAAGAAGATGGCGTCGTTGGCGGTGTCTCTGGATGGATTGTACAGTCGCCGCCATTTCGTAGGCCGGATCTCACTGAACTCTGTGTTAAGCTGCAGTCCCGGTTAGAAGCGATGCCGAAGTACAGAGCCACGCACAGTAGGCGTCTGCACATCGGACCTGCCTCGGAGGGAATGCTGCCAGTTACCTCCAACCCCGAGGAAGCAAACGGACCGTTCACGGACTTGTAATTTTTAGATACGCATGTGTTTGGATACGCGTTGTATATAGTTGTGTCTGTTTTAATAAAGCTCTTTCTTTGCATAAACAGCTTCCTGGCAAATGTTCATTTCCTGTATAAATTCATTCATGTACTTGATGGTAGCCTAATAATTGTGTAGTAGTGTAGGATAACATAAATACACAACATATGAATGAATAAATATATGAATGAATAAATATATGAATGAATAAATATATATATGTAAATTTATATGTAAATATATATGCCAACCAATCACGAGCGACTTTACTTGTTTAAAAAGAAGTGGTTCCGTCCAATACTCGGTAAGAAAATTAAAGCCTGGCGTGGCCACGTGTGGTTTTGCTGCCAATCACGAGCGATTTCACTTTCAGAGCGGCAATTGTGACTTTCCAAATCTTACAGCAACGGCGAATGTGGTGCTGAACTGATGGAACAGAGATTTCCTTTTCGTCGGCAGGGAACAAGGGTGGCTGATATCCTAGGGAGATTTCGAAAGGGAACAGACCGGTTGCAGAAGATGTGTGGGAATTGTGTGCATACTCTACCCAGTGTAGATATTGGCTCCAGTAGATCGGGTTGGTTGAAGTAAAGCATCTGAGGGTTGATTCTAGTTCCTGGTTTAGACGTTCTGTTTGACCATTGGATTGTGGATGTTAACCTGATGTTAGGGAGATGTTAGTGTCTAGAGCAGAACAGAAATGTTTCCAGACCTGTGCGGTGAATTGAGGCCCTCTGTCCGACACGATTTCCTGGGGGATACCATGTAGTTTGAAAACGTGCTTAACGAGGAGCTGAGCTGTCTGGAAGGCAGTCGGAAGTTTTCTGAGGGGAACAAGATGGCAGGCTTTTGAAAATCGATCAATGATGGTGGAGATGGTGGTCATACCTCTGGATGCGGGCAAATCGGTTACAAAATCCACGGCGATGTGGCACCAGGGGCGAGATGGAACAGGTAGCGGATGGAGAAGACCAGAGGGAGGTTGATGTGATGGTTTGTTGCGAGCGCAGACGGGACAGGCTAGGACATACTCCTTCGTGTCCTTATGGAGGGATGGCCACCAGAAACGGCGAGAGATCATAGCTATGGTTCTGCTTATACCGGGGTGAGCTGAAAATTTTGAAGAGTGCATCCAGTGGATGAGACGGGATCTGACTGAGGAGGGAACATAAGTTCTGTTGGGTGGACCGTTACCAGGATCGGGTTCAGAAACTTAGGCCAGTTTTATCTGATCAGAAATTTCCCAGGAGACTGTAGCCACAGTACAGCTAGCAGGGAGAATGGAATCAGGACTTTCAGGTTTGTCAGGAGAATAGAGGCGTGAAAGAGAGTCGGGTTTAATGTTTAGCAGATTGAATGTAAGATAAGTTTTTGTAATCTGTCCATACCAGAACGGGATGCTCTGCGCCCTCCAGCCAATGCCTTCCAGAGCCAGTTTAATTGCGAGGAGTTCTCTGTTTCCGACGTCGTAGTTTTGCTCTGCGGGCGAAAATCTGCAGGAGAAAAATGCGCATGGATGAGCTCTTTGGTCAGAATCAGATACTTGTGACAAGACTGCCCCCACCCCAGAATCAGAGACATCCACCTCCAAGATGAACTGCTTGGAGGGGTCAGGTTGGATGAGGATGGGTGCATTAGAGAACAGAGCCTTGAGTTTATTAAATGCAGCCTCAGCCTCCGCAGACCAGTGAAAAGTCCTTTTAACAGATGTCAAGGCAGTCAGAGGCTGAGCTGTCTGGCTGTAGTTGCGGATGAACCTTCTGTAAAAATTAGCAAACCCCAGAAACCTTTGTAGTTGTTTTCGGTTCTCGGGAGTGGGCCAGTCCAGAACCGCCTTGATCTTGTCCTCAGACGGCTTCACCTGCCCGCCCTCGAGCACAAAACCTAGAAAGGTGACAGATGGACGATGAAACTCACATTTCTCAGCTTTGACAAACAGCTTGTTTTCAAGGAGTCTTTGAAGAACCAAACGGACGTGCCTCTTATGTTCAGACATGTTTTTGGAGTAGATCAGAATGTCATCAATATAGACAAAAATGAAGATGTTCAAAAAATCTCTCAGAACATCGTTAACCAGGGCCTGGAAACAGGCAGGGGTGTTGGTCAGACCAAAAGGCATAACAAGATACTCAAATTGCCCTAGAGGAGTTTTAAATGCGGTTTTCCATTCATCTCCTTCTCTGATTCTGAGGAGATGATAAGCGTTTCTCAAGTCCAACTTAGTGAAAATCGTAGCTCCTTGGACGGGTTCAAAAGCAGATGCTAACAAGGGCAAAGGGTATTTGTTCTTAACTGTAATTTGATTTAGACCTCTGTAATCGATACAAGGTCGCAAAGATCCATCCTTCTTTCCCACAAAGAAGAAACCGGCCCCGAGAGGAGATGAGGAAGGTCGAATTATACCGGCGGCTAAGGACTCATTAATATATTTTTCCATGGTCTCCCTCTCGGGCTTGGAGATATTATAGAGCCGACTGTTAGGGAGGGGGGCTCCAGGTAGAAGATCAATAGCACAGTCATAAGGTCTATGCGGGGGAAGAGATAGTGCACTAACCGTACTGAAAACAGGTGCCAGGTCGTGGTAGTTAGGAGGTACTAAGGAAAGATCAGGCGGGTCAGCCTCCTGACGACTGGCCAGAGACTGAGTCGAAGGTGCGGCGGAGCGGAGACAGGAAACATGGCAGGATGCACACCAGGACTCAACATGTCTTTTGGACCAGTTGATGTGTGGGTTATGATGTTGAAGCCACTCAAATCCAAGGACTATGGATGAGCTGGCTGATGGAAACACAAAAAAGGATATGGTCTCTCTGTGGTTACCAGAGATTAAAAGTTCGAGCGGCTTGGGTTGGTGTGTGACCTGAGGTAATCTTTTACCGTCGAGGGCCGAGACTGTCAGAGGCTTAGTCAATGGGGTGGTTTCTATGTTCAATTGTTTAACCAAACTGGAGTCTATTAGATTCTTCTCACAGCCCGAGTCTATCAATGCTGATAACGTGAGGGATTGATCTTTGAGAAACAGAGTTGCAGGTAACAGCAGGCGAGGAGATTTCTCAGTTTGAAGATGGTCCGCCAGACTCCTGATTTCCTCTGGCGGACCCCGGCTTTTACCTTAGCTGGGCAGGTTGAAACAAAGTGACCCGGTTCTCTACAGTACATACAAAGGTTCCCCTTAAACCTCCTTTGCCTCTCTTCGGATGTGAGCCTGGTGTGACCGATCTGCATT
Organism: Cyprinodon tularosa; assembly: GCF_016077235.1. Classification (NCBI taxonomy): domain Eukaryota; kingdom Metazoa; phylum Chordata; class Actinopteri; order Cyprinodontiformes; family Cyprinodontidae; genus Cyprinodon; species Cyprinodon tularosa. The sequence continues at coordinate 283,540 of NW_024038982.1, read as the reverse complement.
GGCTCAACTTCTGAGGATTCTGTGGAAGGAGAGACGTAATGAGTCTTAGAAACAGGAACATATACAGGTGGATTTCGGCTCTTAGATCTGGGCTCAACTTCTGAGGAAACTGAGGAAGAAGAGGTGTCATTAGTCTTAGCCGCTGGAGCAGAAACAGAAAAAAACATGGCCTCTAAATCTAGACTTGAATCTGACTCGCAGTCTGTTATCCAAGCGGATTGTTAACTTTATGGGATCCTCCAAGGTTGCTGGCTTATCGAGAGTGGCCAGCTCGTCCTTAATTGATTCGTCAAGAGAATGAAAATAAGCGCTTTTGAGCGCAGATTCGTTCCATCCGGAAGAAGCCGCTTTAACCCGGAAGTCGATTGAGAATTCGGCAACAGTTCTATTTCCCTGTTTAAACTCCAAAAGTCCGCGAGATTCAGTGGACTTATCAGTGTCTTGATTGAAAACTTGCTTGAACTCCTGGATAAATTCCTCAAATGAACAACCAAAACTAGATTCTGAAGAAAATCTGGCTTCCGCCCATTCGAGGGCCTTTCCGGACAATTGAGACAGAATAAAAGCTATTTTCCTCTTGTCATTTGGAAAACTTGACTGCGAATGCTCAAAAATTAGCTTACACTGGAACAAAATTCCCTTGCACTTACTTGGATTGCCGAAAAACTTTTCAGGAAGTGAAGGGCGGAATTCAGAAAACGACGGTGTCATGATGTGGTTGGTTTTACTAGCCCAGATGCAGAACTCACAGACAGAGAAGCAGGGTTAAAGTCCAATGTTTATTATAAGACACACAGGTTTCCTCCTGGGAGGCAGAGAGAACAGAGCAGGTTAGGTTCTGGTGCAGGACTACAAGTTCAGACTTACAGGTTTTCAGGTTTCAGACAGGCAGGGTTAAACAGGCTGGGTGGCTCAGGCTTGCTTCCATGGCAAGGAAAACAATCCGGCTCAGAGTGGAGCTCTACTCCAGCTTAAATAGGGAGAGCTCTTAATGAGCTGATGGGAAGCAGCTGTCCATGCTGAACCCAAGCTCCCCAGGCATGGATCCACGGCGCCCTCTGGTGGGCAAGCCTCTGGATCCTAACAGATAACAGAAAACAAAAAAAACACAGAAAAAGGGATCCACATTGCCCTCTGGAGGGCAAACCCCTGGATCCCAACAGAAACAGAAGCCCACAGGAAGGGATCCACGTCGCCCTCAGGAGGGCAAACCACTTGATCCCAACAGACGGGCAGGGTTCTGACCTGAGTGGAGGATTGGTATCTTGTACCGGAAGTTGAACGGTCTCCGTTCCAGGTGTAGCGTTCTGAAGATAGCCAGGTATTTCCTGTAATAAGCTATTTGTTTCGTCACGACGTGTGTTTAACTCACGGAGGGCGGTGTCGTGGCTCTGAATGAGGGTTTGTTGTTGCTCCAACATCCTCCGGAGTGATTCCGCTGGGTTAGTCTGTTGGCCAGAGTGTTCTGTTTGGTTTAACGTGTCTAACCCACATGCAGAACACTCAGAGGCAGGAGAAAAGTTCAAAGGTTTATTAAGAAGTTTGTACACAATCAATGAACAGATCCAGTGGGGAACTCGTCTGGTCACGAGTGGGTTCTGAAAGGCACACAGATTAATCAGATCCAGGAAGAGAACGGACTGGTCACGAGTGGGTTCACTGCAGAGGGGGACAGAGAAGTTAGTGGAGGTCCAGGTATTTTGCAGGATGAGAGTGTGCTGGGCAGTACCTGTTCTGGAGTTGAACTGAGCAGCTGAGGGGGGGAACCTTTAGGGTCCAGAGGCTGTTGGCAGGCTGAGGGCTAGGCGGTGGCAGAGCTTAATTTGAGTGCAGGCAGATCACAAATTTGAGTTTCCTTCCAGTATCTTCTGATAGCGGGCAGGCAGATCTTAGAAAGGAATTGTTCTCCAGAGTTCTTCTGAGAACGGACAGGCAGATCAACGGCAGAGAAACTCTTCAGGGTTTCAGGTTACTGACAGATTTAATCTAGGAAGCAGAGAGGAGAAAACAAATCAGGTTCAGGTTCTCAGGGAGTCAGAGGTTCAGACAAGCTGGTTGGCTCAGGCTTGCTAACCGTTAATGGCAAGCACTCTGGCACTGGAGAGAAGTCCTCCACCTCCTTAAATACGGATCTTCTGATGAGCAGATGAGCGACAGGTGGTGCAATCAGCTCTGGCTCCAGGAGATCTCGTACGCCCTCTGGTGGAGAAAGTGGACAGACCTCCAGATCCCAACACTAACAAGGTTCCATAGAATCCAGCTACCAGTTCCGACTTGCTTTATGTGAGCATGTTCGGGTGACCAGTTCTTGTCCTAGATACCAATTTGGGAAAAAGGAAGACAAACCCCCTCAGCTTGTCTTGAAATACCCTCTGAGCCTCTGGAGGAATCCATGTAGTCCACCAGCTCTGAACTTCCTTTGCATCTTTAACAAGTTCTTAAGGATGGTTGAGGATGAAGATGTAGGTTTACTACTCTACATCTGATGACAGGGTGCTTGCATTAAGTCTCTTCTACCTGGAGAGCTTTTGACATCTCAGCTTCTCCAAAACTGCTCCACAGAGTGCTTTAGATTAAGCTTTTGACTTTTAGTCTTTTAGTCTTTTAACTTCTTTTACACTCACTCTGCCACATATTGGCAGATTACTTCTTGCTGTAGTAATCTGTGTTTTCCTTTTCTTCTATTTTGCCCTGGATTTAAATTCACAATGTGGACAGATCTCCGCAGAAGAACATGGTGGATAAGCAATAGCTACTACTACTGAGAGTTTCCTAATATAATAATCTACAGGCATGTTATCATCTGGCTGATAATTATCACCACGATCAACTGTAAAAAAAAAAAACAGCTGAAAAGAAGTTATTTTCACACTTGAATGACATTATGAGGTTATAAAAATGGTTAAAGCATTGTTTTCCACTTCTACATGTTGTGTGATGCTGTTAAGCTTGCAGTTTGGGCTAAAGTCTTTAAAATCGGCCAGAACATTAGGACCAGGGGGTAAAACTGCAACAAATATATGCTCCCCAACGGTGAGGGGGTGTCAAGGCTCTCATCCGGGTCCACCATGGGGATGATCAGCGCCGGTGTGGCCCATGAGCTTGCTGATGGAGCCCCGTGGGACCTCGGCACTATAGCCTCAGGCACATGGTACTCTTATCTGCCCTGGGTGTAGACATCCCTATGTCTGCTCTCCTTGTGTCCCAGTTACCTGGGGTGTCTTTGGATATCAAGGGCTCTGGTCACCTATTTATTGGTCCTGGGTCCTGTAGGGCACGTGTGGGGCTGCCCACACCTCCTATTGAGCATATTTTCCCTCTGAGGAAGCCTTGTTAACTCTTCATACACGTACATGCTCATGCAAACACAACATAGCAGTTTGGTTAGGTGGCCACAGATAGAAACTAAGTAAAAAAAAAAAGGAATGGGGTAAAACCACAAGGAGCATAAAATGTTCAGACGTTGTGGTAATGCATCTCATTTCAACACAGAACATGCGTCAGGGATAACTGAGCCTTTAGGCTCACAATCAGAGTCTGTAGAACTGAAAACAAGAAGTCCAAAAAGGCTTGCTTGAACTAGATGATTGCACAAAGGTGCACTACGTACTGGTAATGATCAGAGTAGGACTTATCTGCTTTTAACCTACCTGCTCATTGTTGCACCATGCATGTACTGATGAAGGTCATTAAAAGGTGAAATCTTGTGAAGACACAAGTATGTGGACATTCTCTGTTTGCTTTTGGATTGTTTTTGGTTCTAGGCAACCTCTTAAGTCCACAAATTCCCTTACAAGTGGGCTTGCCCTAATTAGCAACAATTAGATGCTCATAGCTCACTAACTCTGGAACTGACACATATGTCCAGATCTTCATCTGAGACACCATTACAAAAGCATATCAACTTCATTCTTATATCCACTGACCATAGTCTAACACCATGCAGAAAAGCACACAGATAGTCGAAATGTATATTTTGACCACTATGACTGTTTCCTTTGTTTGTTGTGTAGACACCAGACCTTCTACAGATTTCACTCAGATGTTGTAGTTTCAACTTGTGGTGTTTAATTTGTGGTTGTATTTCCTTCTTTTTAATTTACTTAGGCCCAGAATAATTTCTTCTCAAATGTCCTCATTCTAAGGATCTTCCTGTAATACCAAGATTAGCAGTTTAGGAATTGTACAAGCTGAGAGCAACCTTATAAATATCTTATGAGTATGCGATTTTGGAAAAAAGACCTAAGGGCCAAGACCTATTGAGTGGTAATCCTGCTGCAGCTTTTGGGGAAACACTGTATTCTGTGGTAAGAGTAATAAACAAAATATTGTTTTGTCTCCAAAATGTCTTCAAAATGTACAGAGTTACATATTCTATCTTAATATATTGTATTTTCTCCTGAAAATATGTGGGGAAGACAGCAAATGGAATTCAAACCTTCTTCAATACCAGTGTTTTAACAACAGCTGAACATGTACTATTCTGACTGCTTAAATATTTAAAAAAATTATCATCATCTACATTTTCTGAAGAGAGATTATTAAAATACTTTATAAAAACTTGTTAGAAATGTTAATACATGCAGGTTGCTTTCTTAAAATGTTGCATTTCCACATATGAAACAGCAGCGGATGTCTGTGCTGTTGCAGTTGGTGATGCCCTGTAGGAGTTGCACCATACATTGCAGTGTCCATGGTAACCCCCTTCACAATAATGAAAACTGTAACATTATCATGTTCTTTTGGCAGATAAAGAGACCATTGACAAAACTAATAAACAAGAGATTGTCCGCATTCCCCAAACAAAGAATATGAAAGTATTATGTATACTTCTGACTAGAAATGTCATAAAATGCATATAAACACAGTTTTGTTTTTTAAATATTGGATTTTTCACATAGCGGAAAAATATAAAATATTCTCACCCTCTCTTTTTTTCTTCTTCTTCATGGAAGACACATTTTTATATTATATTATATTATATATTGTTAGAATGCCTTAGGTATACTGCAGTGAGATTTTGTCGTCCACAACTTTTTCTTCAAAAAGGATTATCAATGTTTTTTGATTTAAACATTACAATTTTAAAGTCAAGATACAGTAAACTAAGCTACATTTCAGAATTTCACTAATAATTCAGTGCTGTTACCTGGTGCACTGAGGCTAGTCTTATCAAGTGAGAATTGAGTTATTAGCTCTCTTGTGTGGTTAAAGACACATTTTTTTAGAAAGACAAAAATCCCTGATGATATAAGAATGTCTGCAATTCTTTTGCTCCTCTTACCAGAAATGACTAAAAGCTTCCCAAACTGCCCGAAAATATGGGCTCATGCCATATTTGCTTGGACTGGTGAATGCAGATTATGCAAGAGTGAAATCAGTTCACTGTGGACTTAAGAGAAAAGTCACCCTTCAGGCTAACATTTGTTCTGCTTTTAATAAAAATATTAAATGCGTCAGATCCCAACTGACTCTAAAGCATTTAGTTGGGGTAGTAAAGTTGGGGTTTTTCAGCATGTCTCATCATAGACAAGTTAAAATTTGTCTTGGAAATGTGCTGATTAAAACCACAAGCCTCCCTCTAGTTCATTGCTAAGCACAAAATGGTCTTATTTGTGAAGTGGAAGAACACAGCATACCTTTTTTAGACATCACTCACATCACACCAGAAGTGTGATGTGAGTTTGTGTTCAAAAAATCCCAATAAGTTAAAAATGAAAAGAAGTCAAAGGTAAATGTGTGCACAGTGCAGAACTAGAAGACTCTTGTGATACAAGTGAGAAGATTTACAGGGGATTTCAAAAGATCTGTGTGTGTTTTGTGAACTTAATATGGTTGAGGGTGAAATTCATATAATATTTCACTGCCCCTTGTATTTTGATTTGAGAAAGACTAGAGACTATAGATCAAACAAATAAATAATACATCTGTGTTGGTTGACTGTAGCAGATATAACAAGGTGGTTATTTAATGAAGCAATTTCATTAGCAAAATTTATTGCAGATCTTGGGCAACGGTAATAGAGAGCTTTGTATCCCCCTAATGCACGTTTATTAACTAGGTTTATTTTTGTAACGGTTTTCCTTAGGGGTATTTTATAATCTCACTCAGAAAAGCCCAGCTTTGATGACCAATTCAGGCTCAAGTTAGGCACAACATCTCAAGCCACAATTATCCAGTTCCATTAAAAGGAAACCTCAATTGCTCAATGTGACTGAGGCAAGAAAGTTTCAAGTATAAGAGCATTGCATATTATTGTTAGAAAACTATCAAGAGTTCAGAAATGTAATTGAAATAGAGAGGAAATACTGTTGCTGTCAATACAACCAGGGAAAGGGGATACCCTATGGAAGCAAATCGTTACCATATTTAAAATGAAAAAGCATTTCCAGAAATGCTTTTTAATTTTAAGAATGTGGCTGCATTGTTTGACTCATAAATGAAATTAGTAATCAATAATCCTGTTTGCATTTTCATTTTCTTCTTCAACACTGCTCATCCTTTTACTTAATTAAAATAAAAAAGTAAAAGACATTTGAGATTTATTTTTCAGAATGTTCCCTAGCAAATTTATACCAAAATTCAATTTGAAATGTAAAATTTGAAAATGAAAAAGCATTTTCAGAAATGCTTTTTCATTTTAAGAATGTGGCTGCATTGTTTGACTCATAAATGAAATTAGTAATCAATAATCCTGTTTGCATTTTCATTTTCTTCTTCAACACTGTTCATCCTTTACTTAATTAAAATTAAAAAGTAAAAGACATTTGAGATTTATTTTTCAAAATTTACCCTAGCAAATTTATACCAAAATTCAATTTGAAATGTAAAATTTGAAAATGAAAAAGCATTTCCAGAAATGCTTTTTCATTTGTGGCTGCATTGTTTGACTCATAAATGAAATTAGTAATCAATCATCCTATTTGCATTTGCATTTTCTTCTTTAACACTGCACTTTTATGCCATAATCAAGGAGAAAACACAGCGGACATTGCTTTATCGTTTTCATGGTCTGCCTGCAAAGTACTGTCCACAACTCGAAAACGAAAATGGAGCTTGGCTTCTTATATTAATGATATAGAAACGTTTAAATATACCTCTCGTGGGAAATAAATGTGGTTATTTGGCAGATTCATTTACAAAAATATGGATTTTTAAAAATAACATTAATTCCAAAGATTTTGACCGAGGTACGGCTAATTTACTTGTTGTGGTCTCTTGTTATTTACACACAACAATAAACCGTGGTAGCCCACGTGAGTTTTGAAATTGCAAAGCTTTCTCTTAAAGCTACAGTGTGTAACTTTTAGCGACATCTAGCGGTCAGACTGCAGACTGCAGCAATACGAACATCTCCCCCCCACCGCTTCTCCCCCCCAACAGTACGGCGAGCGTTACGGGACAAAATGTCTTCCACGACGTCCGCATCACCTACCTTCTCAAGTGATGAGGTTTGTTTACATAGATAATTTTACAGATAGTATTTCATTAGTCTGTGTAGGGTATAGATTTCATGTAGACTTAAGATAATAAATATACCCGTTATTTTTTCTACATCGTTGTGACGTTTTGGCGTTCTCGCAATCGCTAGTTTGTTGGCTCTGCGCTGCCATAGCGCAAAGATGTCTGCCTCCATGGCTGCGAGACCCGCTCCTATGTAATTATAAATAACGAATTCTAAGGCAACGCAAATATTAAGGTTAAGAGGCTGAGCTCGTAGATGATGATAAATAACATAGTTATGTATAATATATTACATTTCTGACTGTATATCCCTGTAATTATTACACACTGTAGCTTTAAGGGTAAAATCAAATGCGCATCTACACAGCACAGCGTTCACAGACAAGTGTGATGCACGCGCCGCGCCGCAAACGCGCTGCTGTTCAAGATGGAAAAATCTAACTTTCGCTGCTCGACGCGCCTCTGAAAGAAAACAGCTCCTTGTTCTTTTCCACACGTTCCTTAAAAAATCTTTCGTTGTTTCACAGTGTCCAAATGTTCTCATCCCATTGAAAACTTTTGTAAACCATATGCTTGTAAAAAAAATGAAATAGAAAATGGAGTGTAATGATTAAAGACTAAATCCTGAAGGAAAATAACCTTTTCCTGTGTGAAATTTAGTACTTAAATCTATATTTGTGTTTTATTATTAACTTGCAATTTTTCTTTGTTGTACTATCCTTAATAAACAGTATGTGTTCTAACATCTGACGCTTTATTTATATAAAATAAAAATAAAACCTGCTTTAATATGTCCCCCCTGTTTAAATCAGACAAAAAAAGGTCCCAGCTTTTTCACTTTTGACTTATAGCTACGCATCTTTTATGATGAAAACTCACTCCTGAAACTCTGGAGGTGATAGACCTTTGTTTCTTAAAGTTACAAGGGGGGAACAGATTATAGCAGGTCACCTGCTATAATCAGCGCCCACTACCGAACAAGATGGGTAGCCTGGTCAGCAAGGACCTGAGGAAGAGCGGCTGCTGACGTCACTCTGCTACCCTCCGCTCAGAATGCTTTTTCGTTTTCGAGTTGTGGACAGTACTTTGCAGGCAGACCATGAAAACGATAAAGCAATGTCCGCTGTGTTTTCTCCTTGATTATGGCATAAAAGTGCAGTGTTAAAGAAGAAAATGCAAATGCAAATAGGATGATTGATTACTAATTTCATTTATGAGTCAAACAATGCAGCCACAAATGAAAAAGCATTTCTGGAAATGCTTTTTCATTTTCAAATTTTACATTTCAAATTGAATTTTGGTATAAATTTGCTAGGGTAAATTTTGAAAAATAAATCTCAAATGTCTTTTTCTTTTTAATTTTAATTAAGTAAAAGGATGAGCAGTGTTGAAGAAGAAAATTAAAATGCAAACAGGATTATTGATTACTAATTTAATTTATGAGCCAAACAATGCAGCCACATTTTTAAAATAAAAAAGCATTTCCAGAAATGCTTTTTCATTTGAAAATTTTACATTTCAAATTGAATTTTGGTATGCATTTGCTGGGGAACATTTTGAAAAATAAATCTCTAATGTCTTTTTCTATTTAATTTTAATTAAGTAAAAGGATGAGCAGTGTTGAAGAAGAAAATGAAAATGCAAACAGGATTATTGATTACTAACTTCATTTATGAGTCAAACAATGCAGCCACATTCTTAAAATGAAAAAGCATTTCTGGAAATGCTTTTTCATTTTAAATATGGTAACGATTTGCTTCCATAGATACCAGGCTAGTGCTGAGAGATAAATTAAAAATATAAATGTATTCTGAGTTTGTCAACCCACAGAAATATATTCTTGGTGCCATTAGTGAGACAGCTAATTATGTATTTTCTTTAAAGATTTGTTTAACATTCTTTGGAGATTTAAGTATAGAAATTAATACCATAATTACATTATTTATGGTCCTGGATAAATATCTGCTTTCATTCGCACATACGCTGATGTACCAATCGTGCCTCTGGTACGAATCGGGTAGTGACACAGAATTCGGGAAAACCAAATTGAATTGTAACTTCATGATACATTCCCAAAAGTTGGAAGATATTTTACATGCATAGAAAAATATATTTATGAGATTTGTAATGTGTATTAAAGAGCATGGAAAGTTTCCATTGAATGATCTTTAAATGTGTAAATTCTCTCTATTTCATCGTATGCATCATTTCCTAATGTCCAAATCTGATATTTAACCAGTTTCTTTCCCAATTTTCCAGAGGAGGCTTATTTTATTGGTTGCTTTACAGTAATCGGCTGTCCCACGGAACATCTTCAGTTATGCTCTAAGTGTTCTCCAGACACTCTGTAGGCCTGCCTATTTTTGTCGTTTGGCTAAAGTCAGGTGAGCTTTGTTGCATCACTTTTTTTTTTTTTTTTTTTTTGCAGTTGCTGTTTAATTGATATGAAAATAAATAGTTAACAATAGTTTTGGTCCAGATTTAAAGCGCTTAGATCTTTTTATTGCCTTTTGGATATCAAGGTAGTGTGGGTTTTAGTGCTTAGTTTTCCCCTCTTGTCAGGCACTTATCTCATCTGTAATGTTACTTAAATAGTTAATAGTGGGGAAAATATATTCTACTCCAAGCAAAATTCTATATTATCACATCAAATTTGATTTGAATGTGTTTCTTGATATAATGATTATGATTTAAAAGGTGACAATTCATGTTTTAATCTAACAGCAATGGCTTGCTACCCCCTTCCCCTGCTTTTATTGATGGTAACAGTTTTAATTTTAAATTACATTTTAACAGCTTTCTACCAGTGAAATACAGAGTGTGTTAACAATTCCCCATAATTTCTCAATGAACTTCATAGTTGACTGCATGGTCTGCTTAGCTGAGCAGCATCGCAAATTACTTGAACCTGTCTTGTTGCTACAAAAAGATTATTGTAACACTCTACTCATACCCACACACCAACACACAGAAAAAAAGAGCAAAACCCACAACAAACAAACACAATCACGGAAAAGCACCATGGGAGGGGTTTATAGTTTGAAGGTGGGTGTGTCCCAAAGTGTTTAAAACAGACTGTCTGTGCTCTGCTCTCACATCAGTCGTGTTTTCTTCCTCAAGCTGAACAACACCTCCATATAAACTGGTAAGAAAATCAACTCTTTTAAGTCAGAATTCAAATTGCATTTATAGTAGATTACAGATTAGGCTTCATGTGAATTAATATATATATATTTTTGTTGAAAGCACATTAAACTTTGACTTTTAAGCTTAAGTTTTAGATGATGATGAAACGGAGGGAAGCATGTAACCAAACAAACTTAACAAAAAGTATACCGACTATTATCTTTAAGATGCCTGATTTTGTTTTGCATAAAATCGTATTTAAAGAGGCTTACTAATGGTAGCCATTTCCTGGTTTGTTGTACTGCCATTAGCTGATTAAAACCAGCAGTTGCAAGAGTGGTTTGATCAACCCATGCAGATAGGAATCATTGCACACTAGCAAAATGGCTTAGGGTTTTTTTTTTTGCAAAGGGCGTGGCTGGGCACAAAGGAAAGAGCCAACGCCCATGTAGCCTAAACCTGCAAAATTTCTAGTACTACAACAGCAAAAATTAAATGCCCTAATTGTGACTCAATCTTATCCCAGCCACCATGTCCACCATTCTGGGTGCAATTGGAATCCTGAGGCAAACTTTTGATAAGTATGCTGGAGCAGAAGGAGGCAAGGGTTCTCTGTCGAAGAAGGAACTTGCCACCTTGCTGAAAGCTGAGGTTCCTGGATTGGTAAGTAAACTGATCTTATCAGGGATGTGCCATGATTTCCTAAAGATTTGTTTTTTTAAAAGGTGAATATTTGTCTTTACAGGCTGATAAAAACGAAGAGGTGGATGAGTTTATGAAGGCGCTGGATGAAGATGGTGACGGTTCTGTTGATTTTAAAGAATACGTCGTTTTTGTCGCCACCTTGGCTATGATTTTGGGCACTACAGAATAATGAACATAAACGGTTACTAGTGTTGTGGAGGTTTGAGCAGGTTAAAGTGAATATGATGTGAAATGTCAATGTTTGTTTTTAAACAAGGAAAATTAAACTTTTTTCACACTTAATGTCTTGACTGTTTTTTTTTTAATCCGAGTGGAAACATCAACCCAGCATTTTACTGTTTTCCTTATCTGCCTAAAGCAGGGATACTCTTCAAATGAAACAGCCTATCCATTCATAAAACAGGTTTTGTGTGGGTTGTCTTATCATGAAGTAAACCCTTTTATCAGTTAAAAATATATGGCTGCATTTGGATAAGCTCTATTTTCCATTAAAAACTTGTTCTGATTTATTTTTTTCGAACATTTGGCTTATGAGAACGTTTACAATTGTGGGTCATGAAATAAAGGATTTATATTAACTTTGTAATTGTCTAGACAAATGGCGAGCTTCAATGAGGATGTGGCATTATTCAGGGTACTGGCTGCACGGTATACTTAGGAAACTGGTAGCTCTGTGGGTGGCTTGTTTGGGAAGTTGGTGTGACGCAATTTAAGGGCTCCTCTTTGAGTTTATACTTTTCTCTTTCGAAACACTATAATCCTAACACTGGATTATAAATACTATTTTATATTCTAGTCTTCTAGTAAAAAATTCTGTTAAAAAGCAAAATATCTGGTCTTAATCATATACTAAGTCCAGATGGCTTTGATCTGTAGACTAAGGGGAACATTTTGTTGTGCAGCTATTGGCCTGTAAGGTGATCTAATTTTAAGCAGCATAAATAAAGCTGTTCTTTCTAAATGGGCATTTGTTTGGAGGGGCGGGGCTAAAGGATTTGCCCAGGATGGCATTCATTCTAGAACCAGCACTCAAATAGTCATAGAGAAAACTCTACTGTTTAAATCTGTTTTTAATACTGGTCAATATTTTTTTTTTTTTCATAAATTTGCCTCTGGGTTAAAGCTAAATGGTTTGGAAAAATACTGCTGAAGATTCTCTGCTCCAGCAGCTTTTCCAATGCTGCCACCTGATGTTTTTTAGTACAGCAAAAATGGCTATATAAAAATGATATTGTGCATATGATTTTTCTCTTTGAGACGAGGTAAACAAGGATGTAAGTTCAAATATTCATCTGCTTTGGATTGTGTTCTGTGATAATGTTTGGAAGTGTCTAAAACTTCCTGAAATTTGCATCCTATATTGTCCTTTGTTTTCTGCAAGCAGCTCAGTGTCATGATCTGGCCTGTTTGCTCTCCATTTATTGGTTATTTCTTTCACCTGTTTTCCCTCCCTGCCTCAATTATCTATTCCTCTCATCTGTTTCCTTTGGTTTATATTTTGTTCAGCCTGAGCATTCGGGGCCAGATCATCATTTGTTTTTCTGTTCCAAGAACCTTGTTCTTGTCCTGGATCCTGGCAGCCAGTGGAAAGAGTGTTTTGTGTCTGTCTCGTCTCCTGCTCGTCCACAGTTCCTCCCCTGCTGAGCCCTCTGGGTTTTCCCCTGTACGCAGGGAGGTTCAGTTTTTATCCAAGTAAGCCTGGCTCCAAGGTGGAGACCAGTTTAAAGGTCCTGCATCAAGTTCTGGTTCCACGTCCTGTCTCTGCTACCCTCTTCCACTGAGCCTCCTCATCTGCACCTGATCCTGTGCATGACCACCTGGTCACACTTCCGGACTCTGTTGGACTCTGAACCTGCCTGGGAGCTCTACGAGGCCTGGAAGCCTGGATCCGGCCTGTTCTGTCTGTTCTGAATCTCTGATCAGGATCGGCTTCCTGCAAGACCTCTGGGACTGCAGCACTGGGGACATTCTTGGACTGGACTGTTAGACCAGGTAAGTGACCAACTCAGATAATGATCTTCTGTCAGGTAAAAGGAAATAAAAACATTGACCGTTATCTATTTTGGTTGTATTCTTTTGTGCAATACACAAAAGAAGATTTAGAAAATTGTTATTGTGTCTGTTTGTATACGATTTTAATAACCAAACCTGGCTGGAGGATGCTCCAGTTGCCGTCTTACTCTCATGCGAGGCACAGAAAGGCCTCAATACTGAGCAGGTATTGTTTTGTATCCTGACTCCTTGGAACATAACACTTCACCTTTAAATAGAGTCAGAAAAACCACTGTTGATAACAAATCGAATAAATCTTAAATAGATTAGATTTGGTATGATTATCTGACGTTATTGGGGGAAATCACGTCGAAATAATTACACATAGGTGATATCCCATCTACCTTCTCCACTATCTCGAAATCCTATCCAAACACTCAACTGACCCCCTCTAGTGGAGACTCTGAAAAATTGAATAAGTAGAGTAAAGCAAACGAAACCTTTCACATTTCCTTACAGATGTATTGTTGTACTATTACTAGTACTGAACTTCAGGAAGCAGGACAGTCGCAAGTTGGTCACAAAATCTTTTGATCGATGAGATAGAGATGTGGTGACCACGGCTTAGCTGCAAGGGGGACGATTTTTTTGTCATCAGGCCCAAAACTCCTGGCAGGCTGCCTGATCAGATAAGCTCGACTTTACTTCATTAGATGAATTAGTCCCACAGTTTAAAAGAAAAATTATGTTCTGATTCTATCCAGACAGGGACCTGTCCCTCCCACCCATTGACTTCACAGGCTCCAAGTGACCCTGCAAGGATATGATTATGACCTGGGCTAGCTGCTGTGCTGAAGAAATTAGTTCCTAATGTTATCACTGGATGGCTGTTTTGTGAAATAAAGGAATGTGCATCTACAGCAGACTAAGTCAATTTTTTTCTGGTCTATTCTTAAAAGACAAAATAATGACAAACATTTCCTAGTGTTTCAACTTTCGTGAAGTGCCATTTTTATAAATATTTAAAGATTTAATGATTTTGTTTTGCATGAAAGTGTATTTAAAGAGGCTTACTAATGGTAGCCATTTCCTGGTTTGTTGTACTGCCATTAGCTGATTAAAACCAGCAGTTGCAAGAGTGGTTTGATCAACCCATGCAGATAGGAATCATTGCACACTAGCAAAGTGGCTTAGGTTTTTTTTTTGTTTTTTTTTGCAAAGGGCGTGGCTGGGCACAAAGGAAAGAGCCAACGCCCATGTAGCCTTAACCTGCAAAATTTCTAATACTACAACAGCAAAAATTAAATGCCTTAATTGTGACTCAATCGTATCCCAGCCACCATGTCCAACATTCTGGGTGCAATTGGAATGCTGAAGCAAACTTTTCAAAAGTATGCTGGAGCAGATGGAGACAAGGGTTCTCTGTCGAAGAAGGAACTTGCCACCTTGCTGAAAGCTGAGGTTCCTGGATTAGTAAGTAAACTGATCTTATCACTTTAAAGGAATGTGCCATGATTTCCTAAAGATTTGTTTTTTTAAAAGGTGAATATTTGTCTTTGCAGGCTGATAAAAAGGAAGAGTGGATGAGTTTATGAAGGCGCTGGATGAAGATGGTGACGGTTCTGTTGATTTTAAAGAATACGTAGTTTTTGTCGCCACCTTGGCTATGATTTTGGGCACTACAAAATAATGAACATAAACTGTCACTAGTGTTGTGGAGGTTTGAAAATTCGAAAATTAAACTTTTTTCACACTTAATGTCTTGACTGTTTTTTTTTTTATCCGAGTGGAAACATCAACCCAGCATTTTACTGTTTTCCTTATCTGCCTAAAGCAGGGATACTCTTCAAATAACACAGCCTATCCATTCATAAAACAGGTTTTGTGTGGGTTGTCTTATCATGAAGTAAACCCTTTTATCAGTTAAAAATATATGGCTGCATTTGGATAAGCTCTATTTTCCATTAAAAACTTGTTCTGATTTATTTTTTTCGAACATTTGGCTTATGAGAACGTTTACAATTGTGGGACATGAAATAAAGGCTTTATATTAACTTTGTAATTGTCTAGACAAATGGCGAGCTTCATTGAGGATGTGGCATTATTCAGGGTACTGGTTGCACGGTATACTTAGGAAACTGGTAGCTCTGTGGGTGGCTTGTTTGGGAAGTTGTTGTGATGCAATTTAAGGGCTTCTCTTTGAGTTTGAACTTTTCTCTTTCGAAACACTTAAGACTTTAGATCTTCACTGGATTATAAATACTATTTTATATTCTAGTCTTTGTAAAAAGTTATGTTTAAAAGCAAAATATCTGGTCTTAATCGTATACTAAGTCCAGATGGCTTTGATCTGTAGACTAAGGGGAACCCCCTCCTTGAACCGCCACCTTAACGTGGTGGAGGGGTTTCAGTGCCTGGGTGATCCCAGAGGCTATGTTGTCGGGGCCTAAATGCCCCTGGTAGGGTCTCCCAAGGCAAACAGGCTCAGGGTGACAGGTCAGACGAAGAGCGGTTCAAAAACCCTTATGATGAGCACAACAACGAGGCAAGTGACGTCGCCCGGTACGGCGGAGCCGGGACCCCACCCTGGAGCCAGGCCTGGGGTTGGGGTTCGTTGGCGAGCGCCTGGTGGTCGGGTTCTTCCTCGCGGGACCCGGCCAGGCCCAGCCCGAAGGAGCGACGCGAGGCCATCCCCCAGTGGGCCCACCACCTGCAGGGGGAACCATGAGGGACCGGTGCAAAGTGGATTGGGCGGCAGCCAGAGGCGGAGACCTTGGCGACCTGATCCGCGGGCACTTAAACTGGCTCTGGGGACGTGGAATGTCACCTCACTGGCGGGGAAGGAGCCCGAACTTGTGCGGGAGGTGGAGCGATACCAGCTAGAAAAAGTTGGGCTCACCTCTACGCACAGCCAGGGCTCTGGAACCGAGCTCCTTGATAGAGGCTGGACTCTCTTCTACTCTGGAGTGACCCGCGGGGAGAGGCGGAGGGCGGGGGTGGGGCTGATTGTCTCCCCCCAGCTCAGCCGTCTCGTGTTGGAGTTCACCCCTGTAGACGAGAGGGTCGCATCCCTTCGCCTTCGGGTTGAGGGGAGGACTCTGACAGTTGTTTCAGCCTATGGGCCGAACGGCAGTACGGAGTACCAGGCCTTCTTAGCATCCCTGGGGAGGGTGTTAGAAAGCACCCCTCCTGGGGATTCCATCATTCTACTGGGAGACTTCAACGCCCACGTGGGAAACGACAGTGACACCTGGAGGGGCGTGATCGGGAGGAACGGGCCCCAAGCTTGGAACCCGAGTGGTGTCTTATTATTGGACTTCTGTGCAAGTCACGTATTGTCCATAATGAACACCACGTTCAGGCATAAGGATGTCCATCGGTGCACTTGGCACCAGGACACCCTAGGCCGAAGGTCGATGATCGACTTTGTAGTCGTATCTTCTGATCTTCGGCTGCATGTCCTGGACACTCGGGTGAAGAAAGGGGCGGAGCTGTCCACCGACCACCACCTGGTGGTGAGCTGGATACGCTGGAAGAGGAGGAAGCCTGAAAGACTCGGCAGGCCCAAACGTGTAGTGAGGGTCTGCTGGGAACGTCTGGTGGAACCCTCGGTCAGGGACATGTTCAACTCCCACCTCCGGGAGAGCTTCTCTCAGGTTCCGAGGGAGGTTGGAGATATGGAGTCCGAATGGGCTCTGTTCTCGGCCTCTATTGTCGATGCAGCTGCCCGTCGCTGTGGCCGTAAGGTTTGCGGTGCCTGTCGTGGTGGCAATCCCCGAACCCGGTGGTGGACACCGATAGTAAGGGATGCTGTCAAGCTGAAGAAGGAGTCCTATCGAGCTTGGCTGGCTTGTGGGACTCCTGAAGCAGCAAGCAGGTACCGTGAGGCCAAGCGTGTCACGGCCCGGGCGGTTGCAGAGGCAAAATCTCGGGCCTGGGAGGAGTTTGGAGAGGCCATGGAAAAAGACTATCGGTTGGCCTCAAAGCGATTCTGGCAAACCGTCCGGCGCCACCGGAGGGGAAAGCAGTGCTTCGCTAACACTGTTTTCAGTGGGAGTGGGAAGCTGCTGACCTTGAAGGAGGATATTGTCGGGCGGTGGAAGGAATACTTTGAGGATCTCCTCAACCCGACGGACACGCCTTCCGTGGGGGAAGAAGAGACGGGGTGCTTGGGGCTGGAATCGTTCATCACCCAGGCCGAAGTCACCGAGGTGGTCAAAAAACTCCACGGTGGCAAGGCTTCGGGGGTGGACGAGATCAATCCTGAGTATCTTAGAGCTCTGGATGTTGTCGGGCTGTCATGGTTGACACGTCTCTTCAACATCGCGTGGAGGTCGGGGACAGTACCCCTGGATTGGCAGACTGAGGTGGTGGTTCCCCTCCACAAGAAGGGGGACCGGAGGGTGTGTTCCAATTATCGGGGAATCACACTTCTCAGCCTCCCCGGAAAGGCCTATGCCAGGGTGCTGGAGAGGAGAGTCCGGCTGATTGTTGAACCTCGGCTGCAGGAGGAGCAGTGTGGTTTTCGTCCTGGCCGTGGAACAGTGGACCAGCTCTACTTCCTCTGCAGGGTGCTTGAGGGTTCATGGGAGTTTGCCCAACCAGTCCACATGTGTTTTGTGGACTTGGAGAAGGCATTTGACCGTGTCCCTCGTCCTGCCCTGTGGGGGGTGCTCCAGGAGTATGGAGTCGGGGGCCCTTTATTAGGGGCCATCCGTTCTCTGTACAAGCGGAGCAGGAGTCTGGTTCGCATTGTCAGCAGTAAGTCGGACCTGTTCACAGTGGATGTTGGACTCCGACAGGGCTGCCCTCTGTCACCAGTCCTGTTCATAACTTTTATGGACAGGATTTCTAGGCGCAGCCAAGGACCGGAGGGGGTCTGGTTTGTGGAGCAGCGGATCTCGTCCCTGCTTTTTGCGGATGACGTAGTTCTGCTGGCTCCCTCCTGCCAAGACCTACAACGTGCACTGGGGCGGTTCGCAGCCGAGTGTGAAGCGGCCGGTATGAGAATCAGCTCCTCCAAGTCCGAGGCCATGGTTCTTGACCGGGAAAAGGCGGCTTGTCCCCTTCATGTTGGAGGAGAGTCCCTGCCTCAAGTGGAGGAGTTCAAGTATCTACGGGTCCTGTTCACGAGTGAGGGAATAATAGAGCGGGAGATCGATAGACTGATCGGTGCGGCTGCTGCAATAATGCGGACGCTGCACCGGTCTGTTGTGGTGAAGAGGGAGCTGAGCGAAAAAGCAAAGCTCTCAATTTACCGGTCTACGTTCCTACCCTCACCTATGGTCATGAAATTTGGATCATGACCGAAAGAACGAGATCCCGGATACAAGCGGCTGAAATGAGCTTTCTCCGCAGGGTGGCTGGGCTCTCCCTTAGAGATAGGGTGAGGAGCTCGGTCATTCGGGAGAGGCTCAAAGTAGAGCCGGTTCTCCTCCACATCGAGAGGAGTCAGTTGAGGTGGCTCGGACATCTTCTTCGGATGCCCCCTGGACGCCTCCCTCGGGAGGTGTTCCAGGCATGTCCCACCGGGAGGAGGCCCAGGGGACAACCCAGGACACGCTGGAGAGACTATGTCTCTCGGCTGGCCTGGGAGCGCCTAGGGCTTCCCCAAACAGAGCTGGAGGAGGTGTTTGCGGAGAGGGAAGTCTGGGAGTCTCTGCTTAGTCTGCTGCCCCCGCGACCCGGTTAAGGATAAAGCGGGAGACGACGACGACTAAGGGGAACATTTTGTTGTGCAGCTATTGGCCTGTAAGGTGATCTAATTTTAAGCAGCATAAAGAAAGCTGTTCTTTCTAAATGGGCATTTGTTTGGAGGGGTGGGGCTAAAGGATTTGCCCAGGATGGCATTCATTCTAGAACCTGCACTCAAATAGTCATAGAGAAAACTCTACTGTTTAAATCTGTTTTTAATACTGGTCAGTATATTTTTTTTCATAAGTTTGCCTCTGGGTTAAAGCTAAATGGTTTGGAAAAATACCGCTGAAGATTCTCTGCTCCAGCAGCTTTTCCTATGCTGCCACCTGATGGATGTTTTTTAGTAGGGGTGTGCATTGGCACTGCCCTCACGATTCGATTCGATTACGATTCACCAGGTAACGTTTCGATTCAATTTGATTCTACGATGCATTGTGATGCATTGCGATGCATCAAAATCCCATTGACTTCGTAAAATCCGAAATGTGCCCAGATATCTGCTTTCCAAGCTTTTGGTGCGTTTTTAATTAGGCCTACCCGTCTATTGCGGTCATCTCCCTCCGCCTCAGCCATCTTGATTGTTGGTATGCCCTCAGAAGTAATTGAAACTTCACAACTTGTCTATTTGAGATCAGAAAATAAACAGTGACATAATCGATTATGGCACGTTGCCACATCGATGCTGAATCGTGCATGCCCCGCATTGCAATGCATCGCTGAATCGATTATTGTTGACACCCCTATTTTTTAGTACAGCAAAAATGGCTATATAAAAATGATATTGTGCTTATGATTTTTCTCTTTGAGACGAGGTAAACAAGGATGTAAGTTCAAATATTCATCTGCTTTGGATTGTGTTCTGTAATAATGTTTGGAAGTGTCTAAAACTTCTTGAAATTTGCATCCTATCATGTCCTTTGTTTTCTGCAAGCAGCTCAGTGTCATGATCTGGCCCGTTTGCTCTCCATTAATTGGTTATTTCTTTCACCTGTTTTCCCTCCCTGCCTCAATTATCATCTATTCCTCTCATCTGTTTCCTTTGGTTTATATTTTGTTCAGCCTGAGTATTCGGGGCCAGATCATTATTTGTTTTTCTGTTCCAAGAACCTTGTTCTTGTCCTGGATCCTGGCGGCCAGTGGAAAGAGGGTTTTGTGTCTGTCTCGTCTCCTGCTCGTCCACTGTTCCTCCCCTGCTGACCCCTTGCTCACACTGACTCCGGTGCGGTTACCGAGCCGACGGAGACCGCAACTCCCGCACACCCCCTCTCACACCGCCCTTTTGACTACGGTGCGGTGCGGCTCTGCGGCTCCGGCAACAGGTCCGGAGATTTAACTCGCGAGAACAGAAGTTCACTTGAGTTCACGTGTTCACGCGATAACACGGCCCAAATAAGGATATTTGCGAGAGCTTGTTGCGGAGGGCTCCGGCACGCCGCAAGGATAGCTTTCTTGCGGAATTTTCTGCAACGCCGGAGTGTCTCGGTAACCGCAGCCGGACAGCTCAGCAGCCGGTGAGAGAGGTTTACGTCTTTTTAATGACTTGGAATCACTGCGGCGCCGCACCCACCGCACCGCAACGGTAAGACCGGAGTCGGTGTGAGCCTGGGGTGAGCCCTCTAGATTTTCCCCTGTACGCAGGGAGGTTCAGTTTTTATCCAAGTAACCTCCAGATTCAAAATACTCCGTCAGCGCTCTGCCCCGCCCCGCTGAAATACGTCGTGCGGAGTGCTTGTCTTTCATGTAAATCAATGAGAGCTGTTCCATATCCACCGCTACTCCTCCGCACGTCTCCGTCCAAGTACGTCTTCTCCGTCCGTCACCGACAAAATTCGGAGCCGAGCTATTTTTTGCTCCGCTCCGGTCCGACCAGGTCAAGATCCGCAATTACAATCGCACCAAACAGGAAAAAGAACATCGAGAAATTCCGGTTCGTCAAATTAAAATATAGTAGCAACAGATCGGTGAATAGAAATTATAGCACAATTCTTATATATAGGGCTTGGTCGTAATGACGTAAGCACTTTGCGTCGCCGCCATCTTGATGGCCTCTTTTACCGCAGCTCAGACTACTGCCTATGACTACCGCATACTGTACTCCTTCTCAGCCGTGTTTTAATTTGATTAATTTCACCTTAACTTGATTTCAACCATGGTAAAACGTTGCTATACTGTGGGCAGTAACAGCTCAACACATGATCGCCATGGGAAAAACATAAAAAATGGGTTAACTTTCCACTGCTTTCCTGCCTGGAGGCGCAACCACGGAGATAAAGACTCGTCATCTAGCTTGGATCGCAGCTGTAAGACGACCGAACATAACTTTCCACAGTATTTTAATGTCATTGAGAGTGTGTTCCCTGCATTTTCATTCTGGTAAGTTAAAGATGCACGGTTTTATTTTATAGCCTACTTTGTTTCTTTCCTTCAAAGTTGGGATCTTTTACGGGAAAATAATAAAAACGGCAGCGGGAAAAGGCTCAAATACGTGAGAAACCCGGAGGTTTGGCAGTTAACGTTACTAACTACACCTTTGAAACACATAGCAGCTAGTTTAAAGTACATTACATGCGTGAGTGGTTGTTAGCATTAGCGGTTAGCAGTTGCTAAACTAGCAGGTTCCAGAGCCCGTCTGATCACAGCTTACCTTCGTACGGATTACTGTGCTCCCAATGTTTGCTGGCTTTATGATCTGCAGCTCCTGAACCCATCCATTCATGAACTGCATATGAGACTCCAAGGACTTGTAGCTTCGGAACTGTTTTAAAGTATAGGCGCTCACTCATCGGGGCTCCACTCATTGTTTGGAACTTCATATGGATCCAAATTATTAATAATGCTGATTTTGTCAACATACCGGTCCGTGTCTTCTCTATTTAATGTGTCCTGGTAAATTCCAGATCTTTTTCGGGATTTTAACATCTTTTTTCTCTCTACTTCTACGTCTCTTCTTTCAACAATAACGTTGTATCAGAGCTATGTTTACGTTAGTGTAGCCGTCAATATGGCCGCCACATTCCACAATGCAACGCGGATCCCAAGCCCTATAAAAAACAAAAAACTAACACCGTTTATTTAAATGATTGGATCCAAACTATTGGTTATTCACCAACGAGGAAGCAGATTTCTCATCTCCATCAAAATATTTATTTTATACCGAGGGACTTAAACTTTAATCAAATCCATTCAAAAGAAACTTCTTATTACAGGAATGAAAAGAGATGCTGAGTTTGGGAGTAGAGAACAAACAAAGTTTTATTATCCTTATCCCCGTTACAAAAATCTACAAAATGTATATATATATATTTGGGCAGAAACTGAACATCTGCTGGATGATGGTGGGATTTTTTTAATATGCCATATTAAATTAAGCGTTCACAGGGTTCATGCAGCAATGAGTGACTCCAATTTAATGCTATTTTAATGCTATTAGAAATTATTTTAATGCCATCAACAAGAACCATGTACACAAGTTATAAGTGTACATGAACTATGAAGGAGCTGTAAGCACAGTTCCATGACTCTTGTATGTATGTAAACACACACACACACACACACACACACACATATATACGTATATATACATGTATATATATTCTCTCTAGCTTTTTCTCAACCTCGAGCTTCCTTTCCGAACATACGGCTTTATGATCAGTTCCACGCAAATTAATAGCGATATAATCTATCTGACGAAATTGTTTTTATAAGCATTTTTTATTAAATAATTATTATTACTTTGATGAACATATTTAAAAAAAATGTGTGCCAATTAAGGCCTTGATTTAAAAAAATTTTTATGAATTGTAATTATTTTTAATGATCCGTGGAAACCCTGGTTCATCTCGCGCATGCTCTCTACGATCTCCAAGGAACTGAGAGCGGAGCGGACTGGAGCCACAGCGGAGGTTGTAGGCTTTGCTTTGCGCAGGCGGTCTGGAGCCAGCGGGGCGGAGCGCTGACGGAGTATGTGGGATTTCGGGGTAAGCCTGGCTCCAAGGTGGAGACCAGTTTAAAGGTCCTGCATCAAGTTCTGGTTCCACGTCCTGTCTCTGCTGCCCTATTCCACTGAGCCTGCTCATCTGCACCTGATCCTGTGCATGACCACTTGGTCACACTTCCGGACTCTGTTGGACTCTGAACCTGCCTGGGAGCTCTACGAGGCCTGGAAGCCTGGATCCGGCCTGTTCTGTCTGTTCTGAATCCCTGATCAGGATCGGCTTCCTGCAAGACCTCTGGGACTGCAGCACTGGGGACATTCTTGGACTGGACTGTTAGACCAGGTAAGTGACCAACTTAGATAATCATCTTCTGTCAGATGATCATGGTCACTTACCTGTGTTTCTCCCACTAACTGTCATGATTGGCTTAAGAGACTTAACCCACATGCAGAGCACCACTGGAAGCAGAGTAAAAGTTTAACAGAGTTTATTGAAATGTTCACAGAGAAATCATGAACTGGTTCTGGCACAGGTCCGGGACTGGAATCACTGATGTCTGCAGAGATGGATAGTTTGATTAGCCAGGCAGTCAGATGGTTTATCGAGTGAGTTAATTCTGAATGTACCTTGAAGAGGTTCTGACAGATCCTTTGTGAGGGAGGAAACCGGTTGGGTCCAGAGACTGTAGATTCAGCAGAGAGCTCAGCAGCAGCAGCGTCTAGCTTCTGGCTTGTGAGTTTCAGACCTTGACTTGAGTTTTTAGCTCTTCCTTGAGAGCAGTTGGTGAAGTCTAGACTGAAATCTTCTGGTTTGGCTTCCTAGGGCAGGCAGGCAGGTTTACAGGCAAAGCTCATCCAGAGCTTCAGACTTCAGTCGGGTTTTCTGTGAGCAAGAAGACAGAGGCAGGTTAGAATCAAGTTTCTCTCTAGAGGCAACTAAGATTCTCAAGATTAACAGAGGCTCAGGTTCGCTAACCAAACTTGGTCAACACTGCAGCGTCGAAGGAAGGTCTGACTGCTGCTTATGAAGGAGGTCTCCTGATGGACTGATGATCCTCAGGTGTGGTGAGGGCTCCAGCCCAGGAGACCCACAGCGCTCTCTGCTGGAGACAGGTGGAAGATCTCCAGATCCCAACACTAACAGTGTCTGAGATTGGTCGGTACCCCGCCCCCCACCTGCAGTCGCCGCATGCCACAGATCCTAGCAGCTTCTCTTTTAGTTTTGTTAATTTAATAAACATTTAAATGAGGGAATCTCATCCAATATAACTTTAAGTTTTACAGAGCCAAATATCGGAAAACTTATATTTTCCCATTGTGAGGCGCAAAAATGAATTTAGTTTCAACATACATTATAAACAAGGTTATATTACAGCAGATAATTATGAGATAGATTAAATTGACTTTAAACAAAAAAAGTCAGCTTCAATTGAAAAGTCAAAATATATTGAAGGGATGACAAAAGCAATTCACTACCAAGTCAAGTTCTGTTTGTTACCTTTAACTACCTTTAAAAAGCCAAAAGTGTCATGTTTGGTTTAAGGTGTCTAACCCACATGCAGAACTCTCAGAGGCAGGAGAAAAGTTTTATTGATAAGTTTGAACACAATAAATGAACTGGTCCAGAGGGGAACTCGTTTGGTCACGAGTGGGTTCTGAAAAGCACACAGAAAAATCAGATCCAGGACTGGTCACAAGTGGGTTCACTGCAGAGGGGGACAGAGGAGTTAGTGGAGGTCCAGGAATTTTGCAGGATGAGAGTGTGCAGGGCTGTACCTGTTCTGGAGTTGAGCAGAGCGGCAGAGGGGGGGAACCTTGAGGGTCCAGAGTCTGTCGGCAGGCTGAGGGCTAGGCGGAGGCAGAGCTTAATTTGAGTGCTGGCAGATCACAGATTTGAGTTTCCTTCAGTGTCTTCTGAGAGCGGGCAGGCAGATCATAGACAGGAATAATTCTCCAGAGTTCTATTGAGAACGGACAGGCAGGTCACTGGCAGAGAAAACTATTCAGAGTTTCAGGTTTCAGGCAGGTTCAAATCTAGGAAGCAGAGAGGAGAAAAACAGATCAGGTTCAGGCTTGCTAACCGTTACTGGCAAACACTCTGGCACTGGAGAGAAGTCCTCCGCCTCCTTAAATATGGATCTCCTGATGAGCAGATGAGCGACAGGTGGTGCAATCAGCTCCGGCTCCAGGAGATCTCGTACGCCCTCTGGTGGAGAAAGTGGACAGACCTCCAGATCCCAACAAAAAGTTCCTTCACTTTACTACCTTTACCCACCCTGTATAAACCCTGTCACTTTTATATAAAAAAAACAGATAAATAAAAAACACACAAAAAATGGGCTGAAGGAAAAAAAAAAAAGATCACCTTGAACTGGGGTCAAGGAGGGTAGATAGAAATACAATGCTCATGGATTGCATGGATTGCAAAACTTGAATTTTTTGCCGTAGTTCCCTGATGAGGTGGTCTCAAATTTGGAGAGTAGCTGGTGGTGCAGGCTTTGTCATCTCCTCCTGAAGGCCTTACTTCAGCATTTTCATGAGGACAATTAATGGAGGCGGAAATGTTCTCCTTTTCACTCTGACAATGTTGGCCTCCTCTAATGACGACAAAGAAATGTCAGTTTGAAAGACAGCAAATTCTGTCCACATATAGGCATAAGGCTAACAGCAGGCACCTTTATAACTTTCGCATTGGTCTTCTCCATTGCAGACTTAAACAGGTCTTTCTCCATGGCTTCAGAGTCTAAGGGAGGGAGAGAGAGACCCCTTTCATTTTATGAATGAATTAATTTGAATTTATATATACCTGCAATGTAGGACAAATAAATGACTGTAGTAATACAAAAGTAATTGCTTGATGATAAAATGAAATAATTGGGAATAGGATTTGTAATTAAGCCCTATACACAAGTCTGAAGGGTTGCGCCTCCTTCACTACAAGGTGGACACAGAGTTTATCCAGCTCTTGCTTCATAGTTGATGGTTAAAAGGAAATAAAAACATTGACCGTTATCTATTTTGGTTGTATTCTTTTGTGCAATACACAAAAGAAGATTTAGAAAATTGTTATTGTGTCTGTTTGTATACGATTTTAATAACCAAACCTGACTGGAGGATGCTCCAGTTGCCGTCTTACTCTCATTCGAGGTACAGAAAGGCCTCAATACTGAGCAGGTATTGTTTTGTATCCTGACTCCTTGGAACATAACACTTCACCTTTAAATAGAGTCAGAAACACCACTGTTGATTACAAATCGGATGAATCTTAAATAGATTAGATTTGGTATGATTATCTGACCTTATTGGGGGAAATCACGTCGAAATAATCCCACATAAGTGATATCCCATCTACCTTTTCCACTATCTCGAAATCCTATCCAAACACTGAACTGACCCCCTCTGGTGGAAACTCTGAAAAACTGAATAAGTAGAGTAAAGCAAACGAAACCTTTCACATTTCCTTACAGAAGTATTGTTGTGCTATTACTAGTACTGAACTTCAGGAAGCATGACAGTCGCAAGTTGCTCACAAAATCTTTTGATCGATGAGGTAGAGATGTGGTGACCACGGCTTAGCTGCAAGGGGGGCGATTGAGACAGTTTTTTTTTTTTTTTGTTACTTGTCAGGTTCGGGTCTGAGCTGTTCCCTCTCCCAAGGAAATCTCAAGTCTTCGCTAAGTGCGGAGCACATTCCCCCCATTCTGCCTCTCTCCGCTGGCTGGCGCGTTGGCCTGCCAGTGCATTGGTGGTGCTATAAATGAAGCAGACTGAAGACGTTTTATCGTTGTCTCCCTTTTATCTCCTCTTTCTTCTATCTATTCTCCTTTTTCCTGTTTTACCTTTCCTGTTCTACTTACATTGCAGTGTCCATGTGATCTGTAATACTCCCTGCATAATTATAATAAGGCTATTTACATGCATAAATCCAGGCGATAGCTGTACTGCTCCATTTGTGAAAGCAAGCATCTGTTAGGCCCTTTAGAACGTTGCCACATGATGTAAAACATTATGGTAATAATAACATCGCACAGCGTCGGTGTGCCGAGTCAGGAGCATCTAGTGTTAGCGCGTCTAATGACCAATTAGGTTTTACCTGATCAATAAAAAATCTGTTTATGGTGAACAAAGTAACTGCAAGACCATGATATAAAGGGGGAGAGCTGGGTAGCACTGTAGCTAGCTGTGCTCAGTAGCTAACACGTTAGCCTCTTTTTTCTCGGCCAGTTAGCCATATTACGCTACAATATTTTTAACTGTGTCAACAGCAACCGTTCGTTTTCTACAAGTAAAATAACTTTTTTATTTTTCTAAAATCTCTACAAAAGTCCTTTTTGAGATGTTCCATTTTTTCCTTCCTGTCCTCAATCTTAATAAAAAGAATAAAAATAAGCTGAGACTTTTTCTTGTCATCTTGTTAAATGGCAGAGTTTAATCTTATAACGCAGTAGTTTCTGTCAAGACTTATAATGATTGTTTTCTACTTTTGGCTACTTTAGATTATTAATGAAATGTAAAATAATAGCAAATATAAGTAATATGTTTAGACTCCAAAAGAGATTTGATCCTTAAGAAACTGTTGCAATACAGTTTGTCCGAGTGGAGTTGCCATATGTTTACGTCATAAGAAGGGGCAAGGCCCCTAGCAGATCTGGTACCTACACCGTCACATGCTGGTCAGAGCTTGAAGCTTTCTTTCTGAAACAGGTTGTGGTGTGATGACATTCTCGTAATAGTATTCTCGTAATGTTATGACTTCATTCTCCTAATATTACAACAATTTTATCGTAATGTTATGACTTTATTCTCAAGATTAAAAAAAATAAAAAAATCTCTAGCCTGGCCCTAATACTCCATAGTATATTACAAGCTTTATGGACACTGCAAAATTCGGAAAAACTCCCTAAAATTTGCAAAAAAGTTGTATTATGTCTTGTACGCTTATGTAGGATGGGAACCATGTAATGGTGCATGACACTTCCATCTGTCAATCAGTCGATCAATTAACTGTTGTCAATTAACAGAAATAGAGTGACGTAATGTTATGTTAAAGACAGCAGTTTGAGATTATCTGAAATCTGTGTTGATTCATTGGGGGGCTGGAAGTAACCATCAGAAGCTATGTCCATTATAGTCACAAAAAGATGGCCAACAACAACACTCCGGTAGACTGGACAATATCAATGTGATAAGAAAATACCTACCAAGAATACTACAACCAACAACATAAAGATTTGATGCATGGAAGAGTGTGGCAATGCTTTTATCCTATTAATGAAAAGAATCCCACCCTTTCCATTTGAATGCAGATGAAACAGACTCTCATTCTGGCGAGGCAACGTTTTTCAATCTGTTATTGTCTAATTTTGGTAAATCTCTGTAATCTGTACACACCCAGTAACTCAGGAATTTCTCAAATAGTGAGATTAGCATATCCGAAGTGTGGATGAAGTACTGTCCTTGTCAAGGGTGTCATTCATACAGAAACCACAGCTGCAACTGCAGTTTTGAGACTAAATGCAGTTCAATCTGAGTTTTTTTTTCACTTATATAACTCATTCTTTTCCCTCAATAGATTTTAAACCAGCCAAGACAACTATGCAGCTTGATCTGCCTCATCATTTGCTCCTTGGGAAAATGAGACTTAACTAAAGTTGGTATACTGACAAGACAAATGCCATTTTGTCTTTAAATGATATAAATCAAAATTAAAGAATGCATAAAAAGAAAGAAACTTGTTTGTTCCTTTTTTTTTATTTCTGGGGTGTTGGTATGTTCATGTGACAGTAAACAATTCCCTGGTATTTTGTACTACCATGAGCTTGTGTCCTGATTAAAACCAGCTGTGGCTTAGTCATATTCAGCAATGGAGACAGATGGTGTGGCTTGATAAACAAACAAGGGCAGTCTGTCGATTAGTTTGAACTTTGCTCGAGGTGTATGGATCTTGTAAAGCCACCGGCTTAAAAAAAAATCATGTTACATGTTGTAAAGCAACCGTCAACGCCCATGTGTCCTTAATGTAGGCTAGGGTGCTATGCCTCGAAATTTACGGATGAAGATTGAAAGAAGAATGTAACTTCCTCTTGTTTCCGACAACATGTCTGAACAGTTGAGAACAATTTCAGCACTAAAAGAGACTTTTCTATTATAAGAGAGGAAGGTTACAGTAAAACCCTGTTGAAGGACCCTTTAACATGGTAAAAGGGGCATAAACTACCAAATATTCATATATTTTAATCTGTTTCTTTTATAAAATTAAAAGCATCTTTCCATCAGCTAGCTGCCCTAATTAAGTGAGGACTAGAGTGTTTGTCTTAAATGGATTTTTTTTGTTGTTGTTGTTGTAGGCACCTCTTAAAATGATTTAGCCGACTCTGCTGTGTTCCTTTGTCTTTGGGTGTTTAGATGGAAAAGCAGAGTTCCAACATGACTTGAGTTTTTCTTAAAATACAAAATACTCACAAAACTTATCTTTATTTCGATATAGAAAAGCCTCAGCAAGTCATTTCCCATGTCTCTAAGTGCATCATAAAGTGTTTTTGTTCTTTTGACCGCCATAGAATAATGGTCAGTTAAGCAATAAATGTCAATTAAGCAATAAATTCAATTTTGTCAAACAATGGGATGCAGATACCTCTGCAGATTATTCTCAATCTTCAAGTTCAGTGTAAAACCACCAGCACTGTTTACTTTTAAAAATTCGTTAATAATGTGTATGCAAACACATAAAACTACTGATCTGTGCTGACAAAAACGGCAATTCTGTTGGAGATAAATGGGAGTGTCTGTCGGCTGCCCTGTCAGAAAGTCCAAAGTCTAACAAACCAAGAGGGTGTGGTTAGCTGCAGGGAATGTGAGAGCAGGATGTGAGCGCGCGCGTGATTGTAGTTCTGTCCTCGTGCGCCCCTGAATAACCTGCATGTGGAAGCTGAGCTGAAGCTTGCTGTTTGCTTGCTTTTTCTTCATTTTCTTCTTTTTATTTGTAATCAAACACTTACGGCGCTCACTGTCATCACTCAAGGCTAGATCAACAAACGATTTAAGTTCTAGTTCACCAATTAACCACTTGATTAACCCTAAAATATCTCTGCAATCTGGGCCGCTACTTCCCCTGAAGTATCTAAAAATCCTCCCTTAACTTGTCTTGTTGCTACAAAAAGATTATTGTAACACTCTACTCACACCCACACACACACAGAAAAAAAGAGCAAAACCCACAACAAACAACACAATCACGGAAAAGCACCATGGGAGGGGTTTATAGTTTGAAGGTGGGTGTGTCCCAAACTGTGTTTAAAACAGACTGTCTGTGCTCTGCTCTCACATCAGTTGTTTTTTCCTCCTCAAGCTGAACAACACCTCCATATAAACCGGTAAGAAAATCAACTCTTTTAAGTCTAAATTCAAATTGCATTTATAGTAGATTACAGATTAGGCTTCATGTGAATTAATGTATAAATTTTTGTTGAAAGCACATTAAACTTTGACTTTTAAGCTTAAGTTTTAGATGCTGATGAAATGGAGGGAAGCATGTAACCAAACAAACTTAACAAAAAGTATACTGACTATCATCTTTAAGATGCCTGATTTTGTTTTGCATGAAAGTGTATTTAAAGAGGCTTACTAATGGTAGCCATTTCCTGGTTTGTTGTACTGCCATTAGCTGATTAAAACCAGCAGTTGCAAGAGTGGTTTGATCAACCCATGCAGATAGGAATCATTGCACACTAGCAAAGTGGCATAAGGTTTTTTTTTTTGCAAAGGGCGTGGCTGGGCACAAAGGAAAGAGCCAACGCCCATGTAGCCTAAACCTTTAAGATTTCTAATACTACAACAGCAAAAATTAAATGCCTTAATTGTGACTCAATCTTATCCCAGCCACCATGTCCAACATTCTGGGTGCAATTGGAATCCTGAAGCAAACTTTTCAAAAGTATGCTGGAGCAGAAGGAGACAAGGGTTCTCTGTCGAAGAAGGAACTTGCCACTTTGCTGAAAGCTGAGGTTCCTGGATTAGTAAGTAAACTGATCTTATCACTTTAAAGGAATGTGCCATGATTTCCTAAAGATTTGTTTTTTTAAAAGGTGAATATTTGTCTTTGCAGGCCGATAAAAAGGAAGAGGTGGATGAGTTTATGAAGGCGCTGGATGCAGATGGTGACGGTTCTGTTGATTTTAAAGAATACGTCGTTTTTGTCGCCACCTTGGCTATGATTTTGGGCACTACAGAATAATGAACATAAACTGTTACTAGTGTTGTGGAGGTTTGAACAGGTTAAAGTGAATATGATGTGAAATGTCAATGTTGATTTTTAAACAAGGAAAATTAAACTTTTTTCACACTTAATGTCTTGACTGTTTTTTTTTTTTTTTTTTATCCGAGTGGAAACATCAACCCAGCATTTTACTGTTTTCCTTATCTGCCTAAATCAGGGATACTCTTCAAATAACACAGCCTATCCATTCATAAAACAGGTTTTGTGTGGGTTGTCTTATCATGAAGCCCTTTTATCAGTTAAAAATATGGCTGCATTTGGATAAGCTCTATTTTCCATTAAAAACTTGTTCTGATTTATTTTTTTCGAGCATTTGGCTTATGAGAACGTTTACAATTGTGGGTCATGAAATAAAGGATTTATATTAACTTTGTAATTGTCTAGACAAAAGGCGAGCTTCAATGAGGATGTGGCATTATTCAGGGTACTGGCTGCACGGTATACTTAGGAAACTGGTAGCTCTGTGGGTGGCTTGTTTGGGAAGTTGGTGTGACGCAATTTAAGGGCTCCTCTTTGAGTTTATACTTTTCTCTTTCGAAACACTATAATCCTAACACTGGATTATAAATACTATTTTTTTATATTCTAGTCTTCTAGTAAAAAATTCTGTTAAAAAGCAAAATATCTGGTCTTAATCATATACTAAGTCCAGATGGCTTTGATCTGTAGACTAAGGGGAACATTTTGTTGTGCAGCTATTGGCCTGTAAGGTGATCTAATTTTAAGCAGCATAAAGAAAGCTGTTCTTTCTAAATGGGCATTTGTTTGGAGGGGCGGGGCTAAAGGATTTGCCCAGGATGGCATTCATTCAAGAACCAGCACTCAAATAGTCATAGAGAAAACTCTACTGTTTAAATCTGTTTTTAATACTGGTCAATATTTTTTTTTTTTTTTTTTTCATAATTTTGCCTCTGGGTTAAAGCTAAATGGTTTGGAAAAATACCGCTGAAGATTCTCTGCTCCAGCAGCTTTTCCAATGCTGCCACCTGATGGATGTTTTTTAGTACAGCAAAAATGGCTATATAAAAAATGATATTGTGCATATGATTTTTGATCTTTGAGACGAGGTAAACAAGGATGTAAGTTCAAATATTCATCTGCTTTGGATTGTGTTCTGTGATAATGTTTGGAAGTGTCTAAAACTTCCTGAAATTTGCATCCTATCATGTCCTTTGTTTACTGCAAGCAGCTCAGTGTCATGATCTGGCCTGTTTGCTCTCCATTTATTGGTTATTTCTTTCACCTGTTTTCCCTCCCTGCCTCAATTATCTATTCCTCTCATCTGTTTCCTTTGGTTTATATTTTGTTCAGCCTGAGCATTTGGGGCCAGATCATTTTTTTGTTTTTCTGTTCCAGGAACCTTGTTCTTGTCTTGGATCCTGGCAGCCAGTGGAAAGAGTGTTTTGTGTCTGTCTTGTCTCCTGCTCGTCCACAGTTCCTCCGCTGCTGAGCCCTCTGGGTTTTCCCCTGTATGCAGGGAGGTTCAGTTTTTATCCAAGTAAGCCTGGCTCCAAGGTGGAGACCAGTTTAAAGGTCCTGCATCAAGTTCTGGTTCCACGTCCTGTCTCTGCTACCCTCTTCCACTGAGCCTCCTCATCTGCACCTGATCCTGTGCATGACCACCTGGTCACACTTCCGGACTCTGTTGGACTCTGAACCTGCCTGGGAGCTCTACGAGGCCTGGAAGCCTGGATCCGGCCTGTTCTGTCTGTTCTGAATCTCTGATCAGGATCGGCTTCCTGCAAGACCTCTGGGACTGCAGCACTGGGGACATTCTTGGACTGGACTGTTAGACCAGGTAAGTGACCAACTCAGATAATGATCTTCTGTCAGATGATCATGGTCACTTACCTGTGTTTCTCCCACTAACAGAGTGTCTGAGATTGGTCGGTACCCCGCCCCCCACCTGCAGTCGCCGCATGCCACAGATCCTAGAAGCTTCTCTTTTAGTTTTGTTCATTTAATAGACGTTTAAATGAGGGAATCTCATCCAATATAACTTTAAGTTTTACAGAGCCAAATATCGGAAAACTTATATTTTCCCATTGTGAGGCGCAAAAATGAATCTAGTTTAAACATACATTATAAACAAGGTTCCAATACAGCAGATAATTATGAGATAGATTAAATTGACTTTAAACAAAAAAAGTCAGCTTCAATTGAAAAGTCAAAATATATTGAAGGGATGACAAAAACAATTCACTACCAAGTCAAGTTCTGTTTGTTACCTTTAACTACCTTTAAAAAGCCAAAATTTCCTTCACTTTACTACACCCTGTATAAAACCTGTCACTTTTATTTAAAAAAATAGAATAGAATAAAATGTTTCTAATGCTGGGTTTTAATCTATTCCATTTTTTGACACTATTCCTCTGGCCTTTGAAAACACTTGCATAAAAAACACATCTTTATTAATTAGTGTATTGTAGTTTTTTTCCCCCACCCAGTACTGTAGTGCAGAGGTCTTCAACAGGGGGTCCGCGACCCCCAGGGGGTCCACGGAGGTACTGCATGGGGGTCGCAAAGCTTTGGTTGATTAGTTTTTTTTTATATTCTCCCCTGCAATTTTTTCCACTAATTGAAATGTCTAAATACACATTACCATGAATTCAACACACTGTAGTAAACAGATAAATGGAGGCAGAAGATGTCTTTCAGTCATCAATGCACACATTCAGCGACACACAGGAGCTCTTTCAAGCTGGGCACCGTTTCATTCACAACGCCTGTCCCATCCACCAGGAATCAGAAATACTTTAATAGCCCAGGGAGGGATTACTTTAGTTACATTACTCCATCTGTAACAGAGTGACTATTGAAGCAGTTTGATAGAACACTATTTCATAGAATATATATAATAAGGGGTCCCCGCTCCATCTCGTCATCAGTTTGGGGGTCCTTGGCCTGAAAAAGGTTGAAGACCCCTGCTTTAGTGGATTTTCCATTCCTGTTATGTTGAGCTCTGAATGTAGCACTTCAACGGTGGCATCTGCAGTTATATTTTGTGATTTTCTTGCCTCCATCACACTTTCATCTAAACGCCAGAGCTTGCTACCTAAGAGAGAGAAGTAAATGTTTGCAAGTGCTCTGATAGAAATAACTGATCAACATGAAAAATAGATTGATTACCTCTAAAGGTATCATCTGAAGTGGAAACCTAGGGGGAGTTTCATCTAAGCTCTGTTTGGAACAAAATTGTGGCACATTCAAAGTCAATCTTTTAATGACCTCTTTGGCTTTAGCGGGGCTGAAGGAAAAAAAAAAGATCACCTTGAACTGGGGTCAAGGAGGGTAGATAGAAATACAATGCTCATGGATTGCATGGATTGCAAAACTTGAATTTTTTGCCGTAGTTCCCTGATGAGGTGGTCTCAAACTTGGAGAGTAGCTGGTGGTGCAGGCTTTGTCATCTCCTCCTGAAGGCCTTACTCCAGCATTTTTATGAGGACAATTAATGGAGGCGGAAATGTTCTCCTTTTCACTCTGACAATGTTGGCCTCCTCTAATGACGACAAAGAAATGTCAGTTTGAAAGACAGCAAATTCTGTCCACATATAGACATAAGGCTAACAGCAGGCACCTTTATAACTTTCGCCTTGGTTTACTCCATGGCAGACTTAAACAGGTCTTTCTCCATGGCTTCAGAGTCTAAGGGAGGGAGAGAGAGACCCCTTTCATTTTATGAATGAAATTATTTGAATTTATATATATCTGCAATGTAGGACAAATAAATGACTGTAGTAATACAAAAGTAATTGCTTGATGATAAAATGAAATAATTGGGAAGAAGATTTGTAACTAAGCCCTATACACGAGTCTGAAGGGTTGCGCCTCCTTCACTACAAGGTGGACACAGAGTTTATCCAGCTCTTGCTTCATGGTGGATGGTTAAAAGGAAATAAAAACATTGACCATTATCTATTTTGGTTGTATTCTTTTGTGCAATACACAAAAGAAGATTTAGAAAATTGTTATTGTGTCTGTTTGTATACGATTTTAATAACCAAACCTGGCTGGAGGATGCTCCAGTTGCCGTCTTACTCTCATGCGAGGCACAGAAAGGCCTCACTACTGAGCAGGTATTGTTTTGTATTCTGACTCCTTGGAACATAACACTTCACCTTTAAATAGAGTCAGAAACACCCCTGTTGATAACAAATCGAATAAATCTGAAATAGTTTAGATTAGATTTGGTATGATTATCTGACCTTATTGGGGGAAATCACGTCGAAATAATTACACATAGGTGATATCCCATCTACCTTCTCCACTACCTCGAAATCCTATCCAAACACTCAACTGACCCCCTCTGGTGGAGACTCTGAAAAATTGAATAAGTAGAGTAAAGCAAACAAAACCTTTCACATTTCCTTACAGATGTATTGTTGTACTATTACTAGTACTGAACTTCAGGAAGCAGGACAGTCGCAAGTTGGTCACAAAATCTTTTGATCGATGAGATAGAGATGTGGTGACCACGGCTTAGCTGCAAGGGGGGCGATTTTTTTGTCATCAGGCCCAAAACTCCTGGCAGGCTGCCTGATCAGATAAGCTCGACCTTTACTTCATTAGATGAATTAGTCCCACAGTTTAAAAGAAAATTTATGTTCTGATTCTATCCAGACAGGGACCTGTCCCTCCCACCCATTGACTTCACAGGCTCCAAGTGACCCTGCAAGGATATGATTATGACCTGGGCTAGCTGCTGTGCTGAAGAAATTAGTTCCTAATGTTATCACTGGATGGCTGTTTTGTGAAATAAAGGAATGTGCATCTAAAGCAGACTAAGTCAATTTTTTTTCTGGTCTATTCTTAAAAGACAAAATAATGACAAACATTTACTAGTGTTTCAACTTTCGTGAAGTGCCATTTTTATAAATATTTAAAGAGGAGTGAGTCTGCGGCGAGGGTAGTGAATTTACATAGTATCCTTATGCAAACTGCATGGGGAAGGACAGGGAATTGGCCAGCAGTGAATCCAATGCTCTGAGGGCGTTCGTTGCCCTCACCTAGTGCTATAGAACTGAGGTGTTGTCATACAGCAGTACCGCATGGAGAGAGTGGAGCGTTGAAAAGCTAAAGTTGAAATGAGATGAACTTTACTGTGAAATCATGACAAGGAAGCCAATCAAGGACTGGTTGTAGGCAAAGCTTTTTTTTTTTTTTTTTAGTTAAATGAAATACAGAGAAACTAATGTTAAGAAAGGTAGAAATGAGGAATACTCTAAAGAGGTTTTTAGGTAGCTTTGAAAAAGCAGTTTTAATTTAGCCCTAGAAAGACTGTTCATCATCTTCCCTTAACTCCAGCCCAGAATCCGGTCTGTTGCTGCCCACTCACAGCATTGGTGCTTTCTGAGTGAGTATATTTACAAGGAAGTGCAGCTGAATCCAACTGTCATCCAAGACAGTTCTATATGAAACAAAGTGAAATACCTTTTCAATGCTTCTGGGGCTTTTCCAAAAATTGGTGGTAAAATGGTAATTGGCCTGTACTTATATAGCACTTTCTTAAGTCAGGAGACTTGACCAAAGCGCTTTACACTACATTCAGTCATTCACACACACACTCACACACTGATGGTACCACAAAGCCAATTCAAAAGATCTGCACAGAGAACAATTTAGCAGCAATCTGTGAAGTTAAGTTTCACCAACCTTTTTGTAAAATACTGACAGACCTTGACAGAAAATTCCATGGGGTGGCCAGGGGTAACAGCAGACCTTAATTGAAGGGTCTGGGAGACTGGTTATTTACTAAATATTAAACAATCACTTCAGCCACTTGATAAGGTAAACATGTCAACTGTTATATCCACTACCAGCATATGAATGACATGGGATGTCATGCAATAACTTTATATCTGCGCATATCAAGTAGCACTGACAAAGTAGTGCTTAATGGGGGGGATATGTGACCTCTGGATGACGTAAACAATAATCTTTAATGTCCCTGAAGCAGCAGTAGCACACATGATCTTATTGTTTTCATTTTCACAAATGATCCTGCACTAATGAAGTAATAACCCTTCGGTCTATTTTATTAGTTTTTTTATATGGGTGAGGTGTCCAATTTGATGATGCTCTCCAGGGTGTACACACTGTCTATCTGAAATGCAGAGCAGTGAACTCCCTGCAGTGCTTACGGAAATCACAGTGAATCGCAGTCTGCAACTGCAACCATAAGGGAGTTTGGTTAATAATTTCCCTTTTGTTTTATTATGTAGACAAAAATGTATCCTGAAGTTACACTGCCCTCCATTTGGCATTCAAATCTAAAATAAACATGTTGTAATTAAAACCTTTTTGAATTTTACAAAGTTGTATGGTACCTGCATTAGATATAGCAAGGATGGATCATCTTTGTGTTGTGGTCTGCCCCCCTACAGACCACAGCTATAGTTTGGAACCTGACAGGAAACATCCATCCATCTTCTGTCACTCATATGTCAAAGTTTTATAGGTGGCTGGTGCCACCTATGAAGGAAAGGAGGGGTAAACTCTCGACAGGTAGCCAGTTCATCACAGAGGCAAAGCCATGCACACAGATACTGTAACCTCAGATCATCGTAGAGCAGTGGCGGATCTAGAAAATTTTACATGGGGGGGCGAAGGGGTGGCAAGAGGTCTTGGCAGGGTGGCAGAAGTAGACGGTACATGGGAATCCTTATATGTGAGCTGCTTTAACCAAATAAACACAAAACACTTTTAAACTACAGTAGTTGTTGTTTAATCATGCCCTTACACACTACAAAGTTTTTCTTTTAAATTTACAACAGAATAAGCAAAGTGCAGTGATCGAACAAAAAAAAACCTGCATCTTTTAAAAAGTAAAAGTCTAACAAGCAAAATCCCTTTAATTTATTTGTTATAATAATTGTGTCCAAGATGCAGTGGACTACAAGCACTTATTTCCTCATTTCCTTCACTCATTTCTGTGTCTCCTTCATGTATTTCCTCTTTTTCGTCACTTATTTCTGTGTCTCCTTCAGTCTTTTCCTGCACTGACCCTCCTGGGCTCTCCAGTTTACTGCCTTCTCCCTCATTTCCCTTGCGCTCTTCCTCTTGTGTACTTGTTGGAATTTTCTTTGCAAAAAAGCTGGTTATATCCCCACTTTTAGCCTTCCTTTTCATGGCTAGGCCTATGAAGTAATATTTGCATGCAAAGGTCAATATGTGAAAACCTCTGGTTATCCTTGTATTTCATTAGCCTACACTGTAGGGCCATGGAACTTATAAGTTAAGTAGCATATACTACAATACCTATATATATATATATATATATATATATATATATATATATATATATATATATATATATATATATATATATATATATATATATATATAGGTATTGTAGTATAGCCTATATAACAAATATAAATGAGAAAGATTTATCACATTCACACACCAGTTATGTTTAGACTACTTAATTCTATTGTATTTGTTATTTCCCCAGTTATAACCTGGTTTCATTGCTGCGTTATCTGAGAGGAATTGGATTTATAGGACTGCTCAGCTAATCAAATCAACACTGTAGCCTGCGTGTTGTAACGTAACGGCGGCATAACGGTTACCATCAGTAAATCAGTTAACGTTATGGATAAAAAAAATATTTTGTATTTTTTCATTAAGCTGTTTTTTTTCTTAACATTAATTAAAGGGAAGAGTGCTCTTACAAATCCCGAGGGAAGGATTTGACCGACACACTCGCTGTTTTTGCTAATCGTCTTTGCAGATATTGACTACAAATGTAACTTTTAAGTGAAACGTGTGTTTAAACTACACCTGGTAAAAGTCACTTCACCTTCAGATGCCCTGGGACAGCTCAGTCTCTCCAGTTGGTTTGCCCACTACAGAGCCACCGCGACGCTGCAGACTGTGTGTGTGTCTATGGCAAGCCAAGAAGGTCATATTTCGCATTGAATTGTCGCGTTAAGATTGAAGTTAACCCGCAAAAAACGCGCGTTCTCCCGAGATTACGCCGCTTTTTACGCCGTCTTTTACCAACAAGCGCCGCCTTTTACGCGCGTCATGATAGTACCGCAAGACGCGCGTTAAATACGCGCGTTGTGTCGGTCAGAACGCGCGTTAAATACGCGCGTTGTGTCGGTCAGAACGCGCGTATTTAACGCGCGTTTTCCTAATATGATAATGATGTCCTTCCTTCTTTTCCCACAGCCAATGCATTTGAACTGGTTGCATCCAACCTCTGATCAAGGCAGCCAGACCAAGAAAGTTCAGCACAGATCTGCTTTGTGGAAAACTGCACAGAGCTCAATGTTGCAGCATTGCCAGAATTCACTGCATTCACAAAGCCTTAATTTTAGGAATATATCCACTACTTACACTTTGCTGTTATTTTGAATCCATTCCATGCCTATTTTCACGTAAAAACGTTTTGCATCAACATGCATCGCCAACTAATGTTTTGTATTCACAGGTATTACTAGGAATGTTTCACCACTTAATACTACCGAGAGGGGGTGTGGTGGCTTAAGTGACCGCCTTCAATGCGATCCTTTTGCTTCGTGGCGGGTTCGAATCCGGCAGAGGCCGTCCGACTTTTCCCTTTATATTCTGTCTTGTCTCCAACCAAGCCCATTTATTTATTTATTTTTTTCTGAGAATATAATCATAAATGTAGCCTACTTCACTGTTTTTGATCCATCACCATGCATTCTGTCATGTAAAAACTTTTTATATTGTACTAATAAAATGACAATAAAGGGGACACTTGTCTTCCAGAAAATTTGTCGGTCTGACTTGTTTTCTGTATATTTTCCTGCATATCACCAACCTTTTTCCATAATGCTTTATACAGCCATGGAGCAACTGCTGTTAAAATTAAATTAACAGGAACATTTCTTATTAAAAGTGTTATTAGTGCAATGAGAAAAAACTTGCTTAGTTCCTAGTAATACCTGTGAATACATAACATTAGTTGGCGATGCATGTTGATGCAAAACGTTTTTACGTGAAAATAGGCATGGAATGGATTCAAAATAACAGCAAAGTGTAAGTAGTGGATATATTCCTAAAATTAAGGCTTTGTGAAATGGCAATGCAGTGAATTCTGGCAATGCTGCAACATTGAGCTCTGTGCAGTTTTCCACAAAGCAGATCTGTGCTGAACTTTCTTGGTCTGGCTGCCTTGATCAGAGATTGGATGCAACCAGTTCAAATGCATTGGCTGTGGGAAAAGAAGGAAGGACATCATTATCATATTAGGAAAACGCGCGTTAAATACGCGCGTTCTGACCGACACAACGCGCGTATTTAACGCGCGTTCTGACCGACACAACGCGCGTATTTAACGCGCGTTCTGACCGACACAACGCGCGTATTTAACGCGCGTCTTGTGGTACTATCATGACGCGCGTAAAAGGCGGCGCTTGTTGGTAAAAGACGGCGTAAAAAGCGGCGTAATCTCGGGAGAACGCGCGTTTTTTGCGGGTTAACTTCAATCTTAACGCGAGAATTCAATGCGAAATGTGACCTACTTGGCTTGCCATAAACGCGCGTATTTAACGCGCGTTCTGACCGACACAACGCGCGTATTTAACGCGCGTCTTGCGGTACTATCATGACGCGCGTAAAAGGCGGCGCTTGTTGGTAAAAGACGGCGTAAAAAGCGGCGTAATCTCGGGAGAACGCGCGTTTTTTGCGGGTTAACTTCAATCTTAACGCGACAATTCAATGCGAAATATGACCTTCTTGGCTTGCCATATGTGTCAGACAGACTGAGCGCGAACTGCGCTCTGCACGTTTGAATCAGGGGCGTGGCTAAGTATTTGAGGGACGGTGGCAAATAATACATTAAAAATAAAAAACTAAATTGCAACCTTTTGGTAAATGTATTGTTTTGAGAAGCCTGTGAACATAGTGGCAGGTTGTTTTTACAGGTACAGCTTTTGGATCATCAAAGTTAGGGGGGCAGCTGGGGGGGCAAGGCTCCATATTGGGGGGTCAGCTGCCCCCCCTTGCCCCCCTGTAGATCCGCCCATGTCGTAGAGACACCAGTTAACCCAAAATACAGAGAACCCACACATGCAGATGGAGAAAATGCAAGCTCTGCAGAAAGACCCCAGGCCGATAAACTAAATCAGGACCTTCTCACTACAAGGCCATAGTGCTACAGGCTGTGCCACCATAGTGCCTGTGACTAGAAACAGTCCATTTTATTTTCTCAAGTAAAATGGAACTGAATGAGTTAGATCTTAAATTGACACCTAAAAGGTATGGCATGTTTTTTTTGTCCATGGATGGACAGCTTTCAGTGATGGATTGAAGACTGGTGTGTCTCACCTAACAGACCCAAAGGTCACATAGGCAAAGACAACGGAAACATTACACCCCACGGTTTTAAATGCATTTTATGCCAGGGGGTAGTTGGCACACGTTTATCATAGACATTTGATCTTTAACAGCACATTATCAAGGTTTCCAAAGCAGTTTAAATAACATTCCGTCATTCGCATATGCAGTAAGCTGCCTTGAAGCCACAGCAGACATGTATTTTTCTCAATGAGGGCTTTTATGACCTAACAAAAGAAATAGATATTTATGCTTTGGATCATAAACTGTATTTGTATATTTATCTGTGAAATGACTAAAGTAAATATCTAACAACAAAACATTTAGTTTTGAAGAGCATTGTTTAATTTTTTTAGTCTGTCCTAAGAAATGTATCTAAAATCTGGAAAAAAAAGTGA
Organism: Cyprinodon tularosa; assembly: GCF_016077235.1. Classification (NCBI taxonomy): domain Eukaryota; kingdom Metazoa; phylum Chordata; class Actinopteri; order Cyprinodontiformes; family Cyprinodontidae; genus Cyprinodon; species Cyprinodon tularosa. The sequence continues at coordinate 241,635 of NW_024038982.1, read as the reverse complement.
AGTTGTAATGTTTAGTAAATACTCATAACCAAATAGGAATAATTGCACGTGTCCCTAGTTTTAATTCTTACCACTCGATGTCAGTGTTGCTCTATCTCAGTAATATTATGCTTTCTTTTTTTAAAGAAATCTCTTACTTTTGCCCAGCTGCGAGGGGCAAAGAGAGGAGAAGAAAAATACGACTTTTTAAGTTTTATAGACAACAGAACATTTCAAAGCATAGCTTTAAAATGCATTTATACAATGGTCTGGGTAAAAATACACATTTCTGAATGGCTGCAGAGTGGCTAAAAAACAACCATGTCACAGAAGCTTTGTAAAGTTCATTGCCTAATTTTGAATAACAGATACGTTGTTAGGGCATTATTCATTTCTTATGTATTACTAAGAAAAAGACAAGAGAAATTAGCCCATGTTAGGCCTGTTATACCTACCCTTGATTTAAAAATGACTTACGTTGCTCCACAGCTTTCAATTTCTGATAAATAAAAAATAACATAAAGACGTTCTACTTTGAGGATGTCTGGATTTGATCAGGATGAATCTTCCTTAGGAGAACAAGGACTGCTCATCAGCATATCGGTCTGTATCATTCATAAAGTCTTAATTTCTCTCGTTGCACCTTTATCATTTTCTTATTTTAATTCCACTTTCCCTTGTGAAAGGTAAAACACACTAATCTTGAGTGGAAGTATCTGCATAAGAGTACTGCCAATTTGGTCAGTTTATAGATTCTTTAGAATCTATAAACTGACCAAATTAAACTGTCCATTCCTCGAGAGCTACCATCTCTTCTGTATAAAATATAATTCAATTTTATTGTCATTACACTGTCACAAGTACAGAGCAACGAAATGAATTCTCTGCATTTAACCCATCCCCTTGGGGAGCAGTGCCATTGTGCCTGGGGAGCAGTGTATTCCTTAGGGACCCAGAGTGGCAGTGGGGGATCGAACTAACCACTAGGCCGCCACAGCCCCCTAACACCTGAATACAAAGGTTCAATCAACTCATTTAGCAGAGGCATTGTAATGAGTAACTCCTTTGATTCAGATGTGTTAAAAATGGGTTGCATCAGAAATTTGCAGGATAATAGCTCTTGAGGACTACTAGACTTTAGCATCCCTGATGTAAATATTCTAGATAATAGGCATGTGTGGGATTTGTGTAATCATTATTAATATAAAGTTGATTTCTCAACCCTGCATTCTGATACTCAACTATTATAAACACCAAAAATACTCCAGTAAGGTAAATTGAAAATATTAGGAATATTTAATATATATTTCATTGACTGATTGGCCTTCTTGGATTTTGACATGAGGTTGCACTACCAACTTGGCTGATTTTTTTATTTTTTTTATCCCTTTAAATAGAACACAACTCAAATGTTGTACTACATTTGGAACCATATTTATTTTGCACTGCACTGAACTTTTTCATATTAAAGCCTTTTGCTCTTTTAAACTGGTATCCTTTTCTCCCACACTGTTTACTTTCTTGATCACCGCTGCACTTTATAAATGGAAATGTCCATTTCTCTGTTGTAAGCTGCTTATTCACTGTTGTAACAATTCTTTCAAAGTTTAAGGTGTATCTTTGTTAAATAGTTTATTTCTGTTCTTAAATGCTTTAATTCCATTGATGTTTCAAAGAATTTCCTTTTGTTTTATTGTTTTAGAATAAGGTTAAACTAATCAACATCAAAAAAGGAATGCAAGAATTGGCTCCGATCAAGTAATTTAAAATAACTATATTACTTTAGGATACTTTTTTTAACACCTAGTAAGTTTTGTTTATTTAAATATCTGATCTTGGAAATCCCTCCCAAAAATTGAAAAGTTAAAATGTACTTTTCTAATATAAATATTCAGTCTGATTTAACATTAAACTGTGGGAATCAGGTGTGGCTTTTTCCAGTGTCAATATTAATACGTGGTTAGAATGGCAAGGGTTGGTCTACAGGCATATATGTAAAACATTTTTATATTTTGCCATGGATGCCTAGCCTTTTCAAATGAGTAGCCAAATGTAGGTTTGCAAATGCAAAACTTACTCAAACATCAACGATAACAATATTCAGTTGCATTCTGTTTTTTTAGTAAATTATTTTCAGCGAGTGTTTATGCCCCAATGAATACCAATATTTATGCTTTGAGTCGTCATATTATTTGTACTTTTTAGTTTAGTTTATTTATGTACCACCAATTTACAACATGCATTAGCTAAAGGCATTTTACAGAAACAATTCAATCAAATCACCTAGACAAATTGGTTAAAGGTTTTATATCTAAGGAAGCACAACTGATTGCATCAAATATTTGACTTTACAGCATTCACTCTGCCTGGATGAGCCAGAGTAGTATTAGTAAACATCCCCTTACATGGTGTCAATGCCGCTGTACTACTCCTGCACTCCGAGCATGCACACAGTGACAGTGGAGAGTCATCAACTTATCTGTAAATTTAAAGGAATAGTACACCCAAAACATGATTAGCCTTCATTTTCTACTCACCCCCATGCTGAACAACACCCTGGAGTACTTTTTTGATATCTCAAATGCATCTGGAGATCTGGGAGGCTTCTTGCTGTCTGCTGACATTCAAATAATGGAGGTCTATGGTGCCCGAGACAGAAAGGTCCATAAAAGTCCACAAAAAACGTGTCAATATTCCTCCATACTGGTCGTCCAATGTATTCCAAGTGTCCTGAGTGGGTAGCATCCAGAATTTACTCGAAACGAAGTCATTTAGAATGTTTTTAGAGCATAAACAGTAGTGTATAGGATTTCCTGAAAGCGCGCACATGCGCGATCACGACGCTACGGAAGCCGGCAGACCAAACCAGATGAAAGTGCGCATTCAGCGTCTGCTCTTCCAATAATGCAAGCGTAGAAGAAGAAATGTGCTGTTTACCTGTGCAAAGAAAGAAACAACGAAAGAAAAATGTCTGAGGACTTCAGTGTTGAGGAAGAGCATGAGTTCTTTGCCGAGCTGAATGCGCTGGTTAGATCTGCCGGCTTCCGTAGCGTCGTGATCGCGCATGTGCGTGCTTTCAGGAAATCCTATACACTACTGTTTATGCTCTAAAAACATTCTAAATGACTTCGTTTCGAGTAAATTCTGGATGCTACCCACTCAGGAAACTTAGAATACATTGGACGAGCAGTATGGAGGAATATTGAAACGTTTTTTGTGGACTTTTATGGACCTTTCTGCCTCGGGCGCTGGGTACCTCCATTATGTGAATGTCAGCAGACAGCAAGAAGCCTCCCAGATCTCCAGATGCATTTGAGATATCAAAAAAGTACTCCAGAGTGTTGTTCAGCATGGGGGTGAGTAGAAAATGAAGGCTAATCATGTTTTGGGTGTACTATTCCTTTAAGTTTAGTTTATTTATGCACCACCAAGGATAATCATTAAAGATTATGATTTCTATTCTTTAAACATTGGAATAATTAGAGCATTTTACAAAATTTCTGTTGAATGCAGAAAATGTACAGAAATGTACATACATTTAAAATCAAAAACACCCCACCCCCAGACAAACACATGTTGCAACAGATGTAATACCGTAGAATTCCTTCAGTTGTTGAAAATGACATTTCTACCAGCCTAAGCAGGTGTCTTTACATGGCCTTTGGCTGTTCTGAGGTATTTTCACTCGGTTCACTGAATAACTTGAGTTGTCTTTTTGTATAATATTATATTTGCTCAAAGTTACATGCCATTTATAGATGCATGTAATGGCATTAACGGATGAATGTAAAAACCTTTGGCATCTTAAACTTTTACGCACGGATAAGCCAAACTTAAAGAAACAGGGAAAAATGTTATCCTAATATTATAAAAAATGTTCAGCTTTTTTCAATTATATCACAAAATGATGCCGTGAAATTGAAGAGTTGTCCTACAATACATATGCAGGAGTGGCTCGCATAATCTAATTTACAAATAAGTTGAGACATTTACTTTGGGATAATTGTTTTAACACCTTGTAATATTTCTTCATGTGAGCCTTGGAATTTGGAAAGAAAAACATGTAAACATTAACATGTACTTGCCTAATATAAATATTCAGTCTGATTTAACTTTAGACTGTGGGAATCAGATTATGGCTTTTTCCTGTGTCAATATTAATATCGGGTTAAGATGTTAAGGGTGGGGCTACACGTATATGTCATGATCCCTACACTGATAGCTGACCTAATTGTTCATTTCACTCACCTGCCTAACCCTTCCCGTTACTAATACGCATTCATCTTATCCACCTGCTCCTGCGGCTTTCTATACAGCTCAGACAAGCTATCAGGGCCAGATAATTATATGTTTGTTTGTTTGAGTTTTTAGTTGGAGATCATGGCTGATTTCAATGGTTCTTGTGCCTGTTCTCGCAAGTCAGTGGTTAGAGAGGGTTCTTTGTCTAGTCTTGGTGTTTCCTGATCATGTCCTTGCTCTTGTCTGCTGAAGTTGCCCTGTTCCTGTTTTAGCTCATTGGAGGGAACTAAAGTTCAGATGTTTTCCTGGTACCGTGTCCTGATCTGCCTCTCAACTGCTGAACCTACCTGTTTCCATCTGAGGATGTCTGCCTGAACTCTCTAATGAACTCATGGAACCCTGAACCTGCCTGAGCGCTCTGTGGATTCCTGGAACCCTGGATCTGTGTGTTCCTGTTCTGATCAGAGCCCCTGACTGGGCTACAGACTTCTGGATCTCAAAACTGTTCCTGACCTGGTTTAAACTTCTACCTGTTCACTGGCGGCATCGAGGACACTCTGGGTGGCTCCCGCCGCATCTCGTTTTGCATTCCATCGGCTAGATTTATTTAAAGTGACAGATCTTTAGTCAACAGCTAGGGCATCTAAGACAGGGACCACTGCAGGAAGAAAACACAGACTAGTCACCATATCAATCTGGCTGAGAAAGATTATGAATGTGTGAGTCACTAACCTGGTCTTAAAGTTCAATTCGTGCTCAAAGGACGAGTTAAGGTCCAGCCAATCGGCTTCCGACAAGACACTGCGGGTGCTGTCCTGAGAGTCCCATGCCACTGTAGCCCCAGAGGTCGGAGGACAGGCAGGAGATCAGATCTGACCAGACAAAGGAAGGCAGGATATTCCAGAGGGTGAAGCAAACGCCGGTGTCACAGATGTACTGATTGAGCACCAGGAGTTCAGAGGTTCAAAGAGTTTCCAGGGAGAAATCCAGGACAGTGTCAGGAATTAGTTCAAAGTTCGGTACAAAGGCTGAAATCCAGCAGGAATCTAAGGATAGGTGAAGCAAAGAGATCAGAATGGGAACAGGCAGGGCAGAGCTCCAAAGGCAAAACGGTTAAGGATCAGGGAATCACAACACAATCAGGTACGCTAGAGAAACTCTTACCAAAGGCCTGAGAATAACCTGGCTCTGATGACTGGTTAGAGGACTGGTGAAATAGAGGCAAGAGCAGGTGGATCTTGGACTTCTTGGATATTGATTTGGTCAGGTAAGTAACAGAGGGGGTTGTTAATCAGTTTCATTTGCTTTGGTGTTAATGAACTTAACAACAGGCCGTGTATAGATGCATATTATTGCTTGAATGGATGAATGTAAAAACCTTTGGCATCTTAACATTGTATGCATAGGTAACCCAAAATTTAGAAAATAGGTAAAAAAGGTTATCCTAATATTTTTGAAAATGTTCAGCTTTTTTCAATGATATCAGAAAAATTATGCAGTGAAATTAAGGAATTGCTGTACAATATATATACAGGAGTGGCTCGAATGAAGTAATTTTAAATAACTAAAAGTGTTTACTTTGGGATAAATTGTTTTAACACTTAGTTATCAGTGTTAATTTAAACCTCTGGATTTGAAAACCCCAAAACAATTTAGAAATTAAAATGTACATGCCAAATATAAATATTCAGTCTGATTTAACTTTAGACTGTGGAAAACAGGTTGTGCCTTTTCCTGTGTCAATATTGTTACGTGGTAAAAATTGCAAGGGTTGGGCTACAGGCATATATGTAAAAAATCTTAAATTTATTTTCCATGGATGCTTAGCTTTTTCAAATGAGTAGTCAAATGTGGGTTTTCCAAGTGCAACACTCAATCAAACATAAACAAAAACAATATTTAGTTGCATTTAGTTTTTTAATAGTAAACTGTTTTCAGCAAGTGTTTAGATGCCCTAATATATACCAATATTTATGCTTTGAGTCTTCAACTTATCTGTACATTTAAGTTTAGTTTATTTGTGCACCACCAATTTAAAAACTTCCTTACCTAAAGGCATTTTACAGAAATAATTCAATCAAATCACCTAGAGAGGTTATTTAAAAGTTTTATATCTAAGGAAGCACAGCTGATTGCATCAAGTAGTTAACTTTACAGGATTCACTGTGCCTGGATGAGCCAGATCAACAGTGAGTATTCCCATGCTTGGTGTCAAAACCTTTGCACTAATCCCTCACTCCGAGCATGAAAACAGTGACAGTGGAGAGAAAAACTCACTTAAAGAGGAAGAAATCTCTAGTAGAACCAGGCTCAGTGTAAGCTGCCTAGAGTTGAGGCTGACGTGGGTTATGAGGTACCAATAAACAGACACACAAAAGGAACATAGAAAAAATTTACCAAAAATGTTTTCTATATTAAAAAAGTAATGGTAAACAAGCTCAATATGTGTCTCTGTTTGGGAAAAAAACTGTTGAGCACATCAGCACTGTGTTTTACCCTCCAAAAAGATGAAAGAAAGCACATATGTGGTAATACATACGGTACGCTTTTAATGTGGAAATAGATAAACTAGTAGCGAAATACATAAACTAGTAGCGAAGCTATTAGTTTAGCTACATTTTCAAGTAGCTTGACTGTAGCGTCGCTGCTTTATTTATCAAGTAACTTTCCAGTAGTGACGTTATTATTTTTAGCAAGTAGCGACGTAGCGTCCACAAACGCTACAAAATCCAGGGCAAAACTAAGTAATAAAACCAGGTTTTCTATTTTTTAAACAACAATCGGAGTTATTCGTTGGACATTCACGCATGAGCCTCTATTCTGCCTCTCCTGTCTGTATCTACGAAACATGCGCACTGCAGTGGAACTCAAAGAATGACACACACAGACACACGCAGACACACAGAGCCACACACACAGGATGGAGGAGGAAACAGGAGCAGAGCGAGAAGAGCAGCCAATTGTCGCTACCACACTGTGGCCTTATCTTCAGAGATTTTGAAACTTGTTGAATCCTCTGATAAAAAGTATGTGTTCAGATGTTGTAAGGCTTATTTGCACAGATAAGATTTTTTAGGTATGAAGCAACAGCTCTCCCATGTAAATAAGCATTCAATTAATTGCCCCCCAAAATACAATGAATAAATATGTAGGTAGTGTTAAGTAAGAAAATATTCTAAAATAGTTAACTTTGGAAAAAGGTTGGCTTTTCATTCTTCCTTTCCCAGGTCCACTCGGCGAGCTGCATGTGGTCACAATGAAAACCAGCATTGCGTGTGGACGTCACAGAATTACAGAGTTTAATCCAATATAAGACAATGCATAAACTTAGAAATAAGACAATGCACAAACTTACACCAGAAACTGCAGAACAACGGAGACATACATTCAATTACCTGACATAAATGGAGAGAAGAAAAGAAAGCAAAGACGTACAAAGACATCTTTGGAGAGTTGCAAGAGCAAATCTGATTTGTTACTTCTATGTAGAAAGCTTTATCCTCTTGTATCTAATCCATTCAAAAAAGGCTGGCTTTTGCTCCTCCAACCAGGAGCCATCTCTGACACTGCCTAGAGCTTCACTTAATTTACGGCAAACATCTGGGGTCATTTGCTTCTTTGTTTTAACAAGAAAAGGCGGAAAGCTTGTCTTGGCATTTAGAATTCTTAGGGTCATCTGGCTAAGATAAGCTTTCACAGACAGCTTGTGGAATGCGGGGGCCTCACCATAAATTATTATTATTATTTTTTTAAATTATAAAAAAAAAAAAAAACTAAATTCTTTTCACTAAACCTGTAGCCAATAAATAATGAAAAAGTAATCTTCCTTTGAATCTTCTTCCCACTATTTTTGTCAATCTTCTCGGATCTTTCTTTTAAAAACTTTTAGCTTCTATTTTACTCATATCGATTTTTATATCACTCTTACTTTGGTTTATTGCCATCTGCCTCAAGTTTTTGTATAACTTGATCCAACAACATATTCCTCATCCCCAAGAATTTCTCAGCTCCTTTAACAATGATTTTGATTTTCTCATTTTTATGTTTAACCTGGTCCGTGCAGTTAATAACATAAGCCACAAACAAAACAAGTTTGTCAAAGTCAACAGGGTTATAAATCCTGGCATGCTGCTCTGGTTCTAGCCTTAATACTTGAATGTTACTCACAGTTTCCTTTTGCTTTTCCTGAACCTTCTTTAACGCCTCAGCATAACTTAGGTTGTTTGTTGATTTCACTTTTTGAACCTCAACTGCTTTCTTCCTAACTTCACACCCTCTATATGTTGCCCTGTGCTCTCCACCACAATTACAGCATTTAATCTGAGTATTTTCACCACATTCTTGTATTTTGTGCTCCCCTCCACATTTAAAACATCTCTGTTTGCCCCTGCACACTGCAGCAATGTGACCATATCTCTGACACTTGTAACACCGAAGTGGAGGAGGAACATAAGGCCTGACTGGATAGCACATGAAACCCACTTTAACTCTCTCCGGGACTTCTGGAGTAGAAAATTTCAGAAGCACAGATAAGCTGTCAACTCTCTCATTGTTCACTGTTTTCTGCAATCTCTTTATATCACTGACTTCAACATTATGGATGTTATGTTTTAATTTCTCCAGATCCTCATTAACCGGAATTCCGTAAATAACTCCTCGGGATTCTTTCTTTTCACCCAACACTCTTTTACTCTCCACTCTTTTCTTTCCAATGCTTACAACACTCATTGCTTTCCTTTTGTGCTCTTCTGATTTACAGGCGATTAGCAAGTTTCCATCTCTCAGAGTTTTAGCCATTTCAACTTCCCCCACTTTCTTTTTTAGCTCCTTAGAGACTATTACTGGGCTCAGAATAATATTTTCATCTTCCTTTCTGAATTTTAATATTATCTTCACCTCTTCTTTCATGATTTTTTTACGTACACCCTTGCTTCCATCATCTGTGCTTTCGTCTTCAAGGTTTCTTTTGATTCCTGAATTCTCACAAGTTCTGCCCGCTTCACTACTTTTGGATTTTTCATTTCTCCGGTAACTACCAACTGGCATCCAACTATCCATATCCGAATCACTTTCTAGCTCTTCCTCATCCTCTACAACTTGAGCCGCCATCTTGATCCCACAAACTGGCTTTTGACTCGGATCAGTGTCATTGTCATCGTCTCCTTCTTCCGACGAGAACCCCCAAACCATTTCGCGTCGCCGAGATCTCGGAGACCTGCTCATGTCTGAGCCACACCACGTGTCCCCCACGCCCTTGTCCTCTTCTACTCGCCAGCTCTTTATTTTAGGTGAGCGGAAACACACACTGGCGGCTGTGAGAACTCCACAGGGCTGCCTCCACTCAGTCCTTCTCTGCCTGAAAGATTTTCCGGCAATCCAAGTAAGCTCAGGAGATTTCTGTTTCAGTGTCGGTTATTTTTTTTAATTTTATGAGTCTAGTTTCCTGTATGATAAGGAAAGGATAGCTTTTGTTAAGTAATTTCTGTCCGGAGATGCTCTTGAATGGGCGGAGACCAGATTTCCGTCCAAATCTCGTTCCAACTGTACCTATGAAACATTCATCCAGGAATTTGAAAGAACCTTTAGTCAGATCACCAAGTCCATCGTTTCTTGTAGTCTTCTGGAATCTAAACAGGGAAATAGATCCGTCGCCGAGTTTTCTTCTGAGTTCCAGGAAAGAGCAGCCGTTTCCGGGTGGAACGAGTCTGCGCTCAAGACCACTTATCTCTTAGCCCTGAACGAACCCGTCAGAAACGAGCTTTCATTTTACGTCGAGCCAACTAACCTTGAGGACCTCATAGAACTAGCCATTGGTTTAGACATAGCACTACAAACCAGATCCAGTTCCCTTCAGCGCCAGGTTAGTCTCTGCTCACATTTACTCGACCCTCACTTAGCTCCATCTGTCAAAGGACTCAAATTAGGCCCACAAGTTAAATTTCATCTACTAGAGTTCCCCGCCAGCCTGATCAGACACCTGAACCAGTCACTTTCGTTCCTGAACCCGTTCCCATTCCCGATTCCCTAGCCACTGATTTAGTAATCCGTTCTGGAACTCTTATTTTTCAACCGGTTAATTTGTCGCCAGATTCAATCAGTGAACCGGTTAGCTTAGCTCCAAAGACCCCTCGGCGTAAGAAAAGGCGTCGCCTTAAGTCAGCTCTGTGCCGCCTAGAGACCCCTGGGTCAGCTCTGTGCCGTCTAGAGACCCCTGAGTCTACTCTGTGCCGTCCAGAGACACCTGAGTCTGCTCTGTGCCGTCCAGAGACCCCTGAGCCTGCTCTGTGCCGTCCAGAGACCCCTGAGCCTGCCCGGTGCCGTCCAGAGACCCCTGAGCTTAAACTTAAGAGGGCTTCAGAATTTGGAGTTGGTGAAGATATGCCTTCAAGAGCCCCTCAGCAGAGGCCACAAACTGCCAAGAGCCCTCTACAGACACTTCAAGCCACCTCAGAGACTGAACATGTGCCTCCTTGGGTGGTCTCCCCTGTTCCTGAGATGGAACCACAGTCGGTGGTTTCTCCAGTTCCTGAGGTGGAACCACAGTCGGTGGTTTCTCCAGTTCCTGAGGTGGAACCACAGTCGGTGGTCCTTCCAGTTCCTGAGGTGGAACCACAGTCGGTGGTCCTTCCAGTTCCTGAGGTGGAACCACAGTCGGTGGTCCTTCCAGTTCCTGATGTGGAACCACACCCGGTGGTGTCTCCTGTTCTTGAGGTGGAACCACAGCCGGTGGTGTCTCCTGTTCCAGAGTTGGAGCCACAGTCGGTGGCCTCCCCAGTTCCTGAGTTGGAGCCACAGTCGGTGGCCTCCCCAGTGCCTGAATTGGAGCCACAGTCGGTGGCCTCCCCAGTTCCAGATGTGGAGCCGCGGTCGGCGGGCTCCCCTGTTCCTGACTGGGAGCCGCAATCGGCGGGCTCTCCTGTTCCAGACCCAGAGCCGCAATCGGCGGGCTCTCCTGTTCCAGACCCTGTTCCAGAGCCGCAGTCGGCGGTCTCCTCAGAGCCTCCTCTAGAGCCGCAGTTGGCGGTCTCCTCAGAGCCTCCTCCAGAGCCGCAGTTGGCGGTCTCCTCAGAGCCTCCTCCAGAGCCGCAGTCGGCGGTCTCCTCAGAGCCTCCTCCAGAGCCGCAGTCGGTGGTCACTAATGAGCCTGTTCCTGAGCTGCCGAGGAGGGGACGGGGTACCCCGTGGGGGTACCTGCTGAAGTTTGGGCGTCATCCTCCTGAGAAGCTGCTTCGCCTTCGGCCCCGCGGCTGGACCCCTGAGCGTCAGCTTCGCCGCCGGTCCCGCGGCAGACCCCCGGAGCGTCAGCTTCGCCTCCGGCCCCGTGGCAGACCCCCAGAGCGTCGGCTTCGCCTCCGGCCCCGCGGCAGACCCCCAGAGCGTCAGCTTCGCCTCCGGCCCCGCAGCAGAACCCCGGAGCGTCGGCTTCACCTTCGGCCCCGCGGCAGACCCCCGGAGCGTCATCTTCACCGCCGACCCCGTGGCAGACCCCCAGAGTTTCAGCTTCGCCTCCGACCCCGCAGCCGGCCACCTAAGACTCTGCTCCGTTACCGGATCCTCGGCCGGTCCCCAGAACCTCCGCCATGCCTCCGGCCCGGCGGTGGTCCCCCTAAGACGCTGCTTCGTCCCCAGCCCCGTGGTCGAACTCCTGAGCATCTGTCTCGCCTCCGGCCCAGCGGTAGGCCCCCTGAGAATCGGCTTCGCCTCCGTCCCAACGGTCGGCCTCCTGAGCATCTACTACGCCTCCGCTGCCGGTTCCTGGGCCGGCCACCTGAGACTCTGTCCCGCTCTGAGACTCTGTCCCGCTGCCGGTCCCACGACCGGCCACCAGAGACGTTGCCCAAGAAATTTTTTGGGTTTTCTTTTGTTTTCGTCCACCATAAGTGGATCGTTTCTTGTTCTGGACTCTGGTTTTGTTTTCTGCCCTCCTGGCCTGTTTTCCCCTTCGCCCACCCTGGGTGGGTTGTTTTTTGGTTTTTGGACCTTTTTTTCTGTTGGTTCTGGCCCTCCTCGCCCTAGTGCCCCCTCCGCCCGCCCTGGGTGGGTTGTTTTTTGTTTGTTTTTTGGACTTTTTTTTTTCGGGGGGCGTCTGGAATCCGCCCTTGAGGGGGGGGCTCTGTTGGGATCCTCAGGCTTGCCCACCAGAGGGCGCCGAGGATCCTCTTCTGCTCTTTGTATTTTTTCCCTTAGGACTGAAGTTACTGTTGGGACCTGGAGATTACCCTCTGTCTCCAGCAGAGTGTGCCATGGGTCTCCTAGGGCTGGAGTCTTCCTGCACACCTGTTGCTAATCCACCCATCAGGAGATCTCCCCTTTATAAGCTCCTGCCAGGCCTTGCTTCCACGCCGCAGTGTTGATCTTAGTTGGTTAGCTTCCAGAGCCTCTGTTTCAGAGTGAATCTTGGTTGTCTCTAGTATGAGATCTGATTCTAATCTCTCCTTTATCTGTGCCTCACAGGAAACCTGTCTCTGGTCTGAAGCTCAGGAAGAGCTGCCTCACTGGAAACCTGTCTCTGGTCTGAAGCTCAGGAAGAGCTGCCTCACTGGAAACCTGTCTCTGGTCTGAAGCTCAGGAGGAGCTGCCTCACTGGAACCCTGTCTCTGGTCTGAAGCTCTGGGAGAGCTGCATCACAGGAAACCAGTCTCAAGTCTGAAGCTCTAGGAGAGCTTAACCTGCTAATCTGCCCTGGTGAGACAACCCGAAGATTCCTACGTGGATGTAACCTGAAGACTTCTATGTGGAGTTTACCTTGGAGGTTCCTATGTGGAATCGGCCTGAAGAATCCTATGTGGATTTTTCCCTGTTGTTCCCTGCAAAGAGCTGGAAGCTCAGCCTGAAGAATCCTATGTGGATTTTCCCCCTGTTGTTCCCTGCTAAGAGCTGGAAGCTCAGCCTGAAGAATCCTTTGTGTTTATCCCCTGTTGTTCTCTGCAGTGAGCTGGAAGCTCAGATCAAAGTCAGCCAAGCTAAGCCTGATGCTAGATGCTTAGCTTTTCATGAACTCTGCTAACCTACAATCTCCCGTCCCAGTACTGACTCCAGTGAACCTGCTCCCCTGCCTGAACCAGTTCCAGTGTTTATTCCATGTGCTTGTATTCAATAAACTCTGTTAAACTTTTCATCTGTTTCCGTGGTGTTCTGCATGTAGAGGCAAGGATTCATTTTGGTAATGTCTCTAAGGGTAGGCTGCATGTGTTAAAGGTATGTATGGGCATGTGTGGGTGGAGCTATAAGTGGGTGTTGGCATGTGTCTGAGTGATTGTCTAATTAATATCACCTGGATCTGCTCTGAGGCTGTTTGTTTTTGTTTGATTCATAGGGAGGCTAAGACAGGGTGCCAATATTTCTGTTGACCGCAAGTTTAAAGCAAATAAGTCTGCAAATCGACCTGTTGTACAATGCCTCACAGAAAAAGAGTACAATAAACATCCCTAACTGCAGAAAAGCTTTATGTTTCCTCCTTGAATTCAGCGCGTCGAACAGATCCCTGCTCTCCTCTCAGTGACTATTTTTTTGGATGATAGTCGCCTACATTGTCAACAGAAATGGCAAAAGATCCAACACTTTGATTGAACTGTGCACGTAAGACAATGGACCACTCAGCCATTTTGGACGCAAACTGTGAGTAAATGTGAATGAAAAGACGGAGCACAGCACAACCTGTGGTATGTTGGATTCTGTCGCGGCCTTCTGTTCCAACAAAAATAAAGTACCAAAGTTTCCAATGAAGGCCGTGGGTGGTAACAGGTGGTTTTGTTTTTGTACACACTTCCAGCTTGGCTTAAAAGGCAAGAATAAAAAATATTAAAAAAAAGAAAAAATACTTCAAGTGTCTTGGAACTTAGTAGAAACGAAATTTAATGTTTTAAACCTCCAAAAAAGTGGTCAAAAAATCATTTTTCAAAACCTCCCGTCCACACTAGACCTTTTACCAAACATCCTCCAACACCTGGGGCCTGTTTCAATAAGGAAGTTCAACCAACTCTGAGTTAAAACTTGAACTCTGAGTTGACTTATCCTGAGATTGGAAACTCTGAGTTTTGGGTTTCAGAACAGCTGAAATGAGTTAGTTCAATCAACTCTAAATTGACTGACTCTGAGTTAAGCGTGTGCACCACAACTATAAAAAGCCATTATCAATGGAGCACAGATATTACGAGTCACCATGGCAACAGCGTCAGACAAAAAAAGGTGTGCATATTTCTCACCAGCAGAACTGGATGTGCTTATGCAAGCATATGCAGAATTTGAACATGTATTTAAAAAAAAAGCAACACGGCTGCAGCGGATTTAATATCAAATTTTAAAAGGTATATTTTGATTTGAACTTTCTCCCTCTAGTTACACACTTTGGTCAATTTAAGATTAATTTATGCAATTGAATATTGTTTATTTGAAAGCATTAGAAGTGCAGTTTCTTGTCTCTCCTTGTATTGTTCATGTGGTTGAGGTTGATTTGGGATTTAGAAAGTAATTAATAAGTAAGTAAAACAAATTAGTAAGTAGACCAATACTTTCTAGAGACAGTAATTATTACATTAATCTAATTAGACTTGTAGAAGATAAAATTTGTAGTTAGTAATTAAGTAATTTTAGAGTAACTTACCCAACTGTTATAATATCAGAGGTGAAACTGGAAGAACAGTATTTTATTAAACCTAATTTAGTTTTCATGGATAGGTGCAATCCTGCAGGCATCAAAAGAACATGGCAGCAGCTGAAAATGAAATATAAAAACATACTTCAAGCAGGTAAGCCTTGAGCACATCATGGGAGTAGAGTAGCTACCTGGCTTTACAAACAGGATCATCCATAAAAGGACATGCCATTTCATTCCCTTTGATGCGCTCTACGTGACTGAAATGTGTCCAATGAATACTGTATGTCCCCAAAGAATCAATGAGGTGTTTAAACACCACTTCCTCTTTAAAAAAGGGGAGGAGACCAAAATAAACTCTGGATTTTCTGAAGAAAACCTGCTCCCGACCAGGTTAGGTTCACAGAGTAAATTCCCATGGTAACTGACTCTGAGTATAAGTTACCTCTCTTTCAGAAACGGGCTTGACTTACTCTGCTTTTTCAGGTTTAACTTACCTCCCTTTCTGAAACAGAAAACCCAGAGTTTCCCTCATTTCAGCGTTAACAAACTCAGAGTTTTCACTTAACCTCCTTTCTGAAACAGGCCCCAGGTGTGCTCTTGATCACTCAAATTAATGGGAGGGACAAACAATTAAGAACTTACTCCAAACTACTCCAAATGTAAAAATAAATAACACATTTTGGTTCTAAATTAACTTAAATATATTTTATATACCAAAAGACAAAAACTAAATTTTTAGAAATAACAAATTACAAAAATGTAGCATAAATGGCCACAACAGATTCAGTTTATTCATACTGTGAAGATCATATCTGTTTTGGACACAGTTGATGCTGGTTACCACTGCGTATTTGGATGCATAGATGCTGTGGCTGTTGGTTATATCATTCAGCTATATTACTCAAAACTGAATTAACTTGTGGAAACTGTGGATCACTCATTTGTGCATATCAAAGAAAAGTTGGAATTGGATGTTTGATGCTGTTATTGCTGATGCTTAAGCCTGAATCAAAGTGTGGACATGCAATATTGGATTGTTCATGTATGGATGCAGATTTATGCCAAAAAACGCAACCCTGCTTGACTTGTGGACTGAAACCTGCTTTCTGAAATTCTGTGTTGCATTATTTGTTGGGCATCAATATGAGTGCATCAAAGGCTGGTTCACAAGTAAATGACACTCATTGCAATGAAGTTGTTAAAAGGAAAACTTTTCCTACTGAAAAGGCCTTGATATGGAAAATGGAAACACTGCAGAAAGAACGCAAAGCAAAAGTGAATAAAATAAAAGGCCTCATCACTGCTTTAAAGGAGCTCATAGAGAGGAATGATGATGTTTCTCAGGTGGAAACTGAGTTGGACAAGTTGATGCATTTGCATGAGGAGACAATTTCTCTGCATGAGTCACTGATGGAAATAATTCCTCAGGAAGAAAAGGACAAGCAAAAGGTGTGGTTTGAAAGTATCAATAAATATAACAAGGGATTTATTGAGGATGTAAAACAATGGATCTCTGAAACAAATGCACCATCCTTAAGACATGCAACAAAGGATTCTGTGGTTGGTAAACAAAACAAAGAATGTGAAGATCCACCATGTTTGTCACTACACGAGCCTCAGCTTGATGCTAAAGTGTCCTTAGACACAGGACAGGAAGGCTTTCCTGAAAGAATTGACATGCAACAGGATGAAATTCAACCAAATGACAGCATCTCAAATGTTGGAAGCAGAAGACATGGATCAAAAAGTGGAACCTCAAGAACTTCAACCTCTTCTGTTTCATCTTCTCACATCAAAGCAGAAGCTGAAATAGCTGCTCTTCTTACTAGACAGAAATTACTCAAACAAAAGCAAGAGCTGGACCACCAAGAAGAGGAAATTAAGAAAAAGAAAGAAAGATTTGTGCTTGAGATGGAAATAGCTGCTGCTCAAGCTAAGATGGAGGTTCTAAGAGTCTCAGGAAGCAGTGTGAAAGGCAGCAAAAGTATAAAATTAAGTGGCATAGAATCCTATGTGGCCAAAGGGGCTTGTGCTGCTCTTAATGTTGAAGCTAATTCATTTGTGCCTGGTAGCCAAGGAGGGTATGACGCTCATACCACACTCAAGCCTCATCTGGAAAGAGTCAAGTAAAAAAAGAGAAAGTCCAAACTGACAAAAAGACCTGCCTTTACTGCAAGAGTGAACATGCGTTGGAGTTGTGTTCTCTATTGGAAAAAAGAACACATAAAGAGAAAATCACTTTTCTCAGAGAGCATGGGGTCTGCTTTGGCTGTCTGTGCATAGGGCACATAAGTAAAGACTGCAAGAGGAGACTGACATGTAAAACATGTGGAGCTAAACACCCTAGCATGCTTCATATTCACTCAAAGAATAAGGATCAAGTTGAAGGTCATGAAGGTGTGCCAAAGCAAGATGCAGCTGTGGGTGGTTCTCTGGTGGCAGTGCAAAGTAGTGGTCTTACTGGGGCCGGTGACCAAGACTGCAAACTCTCCATAGTGCCAGTCAAGGTGAAATCTAAAAAGGGCCAAAAAATTGTGGAAATGTATGCCTTTTTGGACCAAGGCAGTTCTGGTTCATTCTGTATATCAAGTCTGATGAACAAGTAAAATGTTTCTGGAAGAGGAACTAAAATTTTTCTATGCACTATGGGCCAGGAAAAGCTTGTAGGAGGCTATATTGTATCTGGTCTGGAAGTTGCTGGCTTGGAAAGTGACCTCTATTGTGACTTGCCAGATGTTTTTACACAAAAGAAAATGCCTGTGTGCAGGAGTAATATACCACTGGAGCGGGATCTGCTCAGTTGGCCATATCTGAGAGGGGTACATCTACCTGAAATTGAAGCAGATGTTGAGCTTTTGATTGGCTTAAATGCACCCAGAGCACTGGAACCAATAAAAGTGATTCCAAGTGAGAATGGAGGGCCATATGCTGTTCAGACATTTTTAGGATGGACTGGTAATGGACCAGTATTTGGGGAAGCTGACTGCAATCAACCCAGCATCACTGCTAACCGTGTCTCTGTAGTGAAATTGGATGAATTGTGGAAACAACAGTTCCAGCTAGACTTCCCTGAGTGCAGCCATGAAGAACAACTGGGTCCATCAAGAGAAGATTGCCAGTTTATGGAAATGGTGAAAGGCACTGTTGAGCTGGTGGATGGTCACTACACAATTGGTTTGCCATTAAAGAACAGGAATGTATACATGCCTAATAACCGAAAGCTAGCAGAACAACGTGCTTTGAATCTCAAAAGAAGGTTCCAAAAAGATGCCGTATTTCACAAGGATTATACGACCTATATGCATAACATAATTTCCTGTGGTTATGCTGAAAAGGTGCCTGCAAAAAATCTGATTTGCAACAGTGGCAAAGTTTGGTACATCCCACATCATGGGGTATGTCACCCACAGAAGAAGAAGATTAGAGTGGTTTGTGATTGTGCTGCATCATTCCAAGGTACATCACTCAATGCACAGCTGCTACAAGGACCTGATCTTACCAACTCATTGATTGGCATCATAACCAGATTCAGGAAAGAACCCATCGTGCTGATGGCAGATATTGAGGCTATGTACCACCAGGTGCATGTACCAGCTGAGGAATGTGACATGCTAAGGTTTCTCTGGTGGCCAAGAGGGGACGTCTCTCAACCCATGGTGGAGTACAGGATGCGTGTCCATCTTTTTGGTGCAACCTCATCACCAAGCTGTGCAAATTTTGCTCTGCGAAAATGTGCAGAGGATAACAGAAACTCCTTCAGTGAGCAGGTGGTGGATACCATAATGCACAGCTTCTATGTGGACGACTGTCTTGTTTCAGTTCCCTCTGAATCTGAGGCTATTGCACTCTATCACAACCTTCAGGCCATTTGTGCCAGAGGAGGATTCAACCTAAAGAAGTGGATGAGTAACAGTCGAACTGTATTGGGTGCAATCCCTGAAGAGAACAGGGCAGAGGACATAAAGGACATGGATTTGGACCATGGCCTACTTCCTGTTGAAAGAGTACTGGGTGTACAATGGTGCGTGCAATCAGATGCATTCAGATTCAAAATCTCAATCCAAGATCTGCCTTTTACCCGTAGAGGACTTTTGTCTGTGGTCAGTTCAATATACGATCCACTTGGAGTACTTGTGCCAGTGGTTCTAAAAGCCAAACTAATCTTGCAGGATCTGTGTAAGAAAGGTCTTGGGTGGGATGAAGTTATACCTTCACCAATTGCGAAGGAGTTGACCAACTGGATAGATGAGCTTCGTCTACTTGAGGACCTCAAAGTCAGCAGATGTTTAAAGCCAGTGGATTTTGGTTCTGTGACTTCTGCCCAACTGCATCATTTTGCAGATGCAAGTGAGGTGGGTTATGGAACAGCTACTTACCTCTTGCTGTGCAGCACTGATGGAAAACAATGCAGCAATCTCATCATGGGAAAGGCCAGAGTGGCTCCATTAAAGCCAATTACCATTCCTAGACTGGAGCTGACGGCAGCGGTGGTAGCAGCACGTATGGACAGATTCTGGAGAAAGGAGCTGCGAATGCCACAACTCGACTCTGTCTTTTGGACCGACAGCACTTCTGTGCTGAAGTACATCACAAATGAAACATCCAGATTCAGAACATTTGTGGCCAACAGGGTTGGAGAGATACTTAAAGCATCTCAGGCAACTCAATGGAGATATGTAAGCACTCTGTCCAATCCAGCAGATATTGCTTCAAGAGGACTTGGAGTAAAGACTTTCCTCAAGAATGAACAATGGATGTGTGGCCCACAATTTTTGCTAGCAGAGGAGCAGTGGCCTACAATTCCATACAGCTTAAAAGAACAAGAACAAGATGATCCTGAAGTCAAAATTAGCGTGTTGACAAATGTTGTTGCAGCCCAAGACGAAGATGACCCACTGTCTCAATTGATTGACCGTACCTCCTCATGGAACCGGT
Source organism: Cyprinodon tularosa (assembly GCF_016077235.1). Lineage (NCBI taxonomy): Eukaryota > Metazoa > Chordata > Actinopteri > Cyprinodontiformes > Cyprinodontidae > Cyprinodon > Cyprinodon tularosa. The sequence continues at coordinate 221,885 of NW_024038982.1, read as the reverse complement.
TGAAGAGAGTGATAGCTTGGGTCTTAAGATTCAAAAGCAGACTTTTAAGTCTCTGGAAGAAGAGGAAGGAAGTCAAGGGGCTGTTGTCACACTCAAAAATGGATGAGAATGAACAGAAGACTGTTCTAAAAAAAGAGCTGCAGAGTGTCAAGGATTTGTTCCCCGTTTCTCTCTCTGTGGAGGACCTGAAAGAGGCGGAGCTAGAGATCATTGGACTGTGCCAACGGAAAAGATTTCCTGATGAGTTTTCCAGTCTCTTAAAGAATCAGAATGTGAAACAGACAAGCCACATATACAAATTAAATCCATTTCTAGATAATGGTATTTTGAGAGTTGGCGGAAGGCTCAGTAAGTCAGCAATGCCTGAAGAGTCAAAGCATCCAGTGATTTTGGCCAATGATCTTCATGTTTCTGACATCATCCTTAGAAAAGTGCACAAAGAAGTCGGTCATGGGGGCAGGGCCCACATGTTGGCAAGGCTACGCCAGAAGTACTGGATTACTGGAGCCAGTGGAGCCATAAGAAGAATCTTGGCCAAATGTGTTATATGCCGACGGGTTTTGGCAGTGCCAGCAAGCCAACAGATGGCAGACTTGCCACTCAACAGGATTTCTCCTGATGAACCACCATTTACATCAGTGGGAGTGGATTGTTTTGGTCCATTTGAAGTGAGACGTGGAAGATCCAAAGTCAAAAAATATGGAGTTATATTCACCTGCTTAGCTCTGAGAGCTGTGCATATTGAAGTAGCTGCATCACTGGAGACAGATTCCTTTATGAATGTACTACGTCGCTTTATAGCTAGAAGAGGCCAAGTCAAAGAGCTTTGCTCAGACAATGGAACCAACTTTGTTGGCACGGATCGAGAATTGAGAAGATCTCTGGAGCATTGGAATCAAGCTCAGATTCATAATGAACTATCACAGAAAGGAATAAAGTGGAAGTTTAATCCTCCTAGTGGTTCCCATCATGGGGGAGTCTGGGAGAGGTTAATACGTTCAATTCGAAAGGTCCTCAACTCTACTTTAAGAGTTCAAACTCTGGATGATGACAGCCTCCACACTGTGCTTTGTGAAGTTGAAGCTATTCTCAATAGCAGACCAATAACAAAAGCATCCACAGATCCAAATGATTTGGAGGCTCTGACTCCTAATCATCTCCTCCTCCTCAAAGGTCAACCATCTTTCCCACCTGGTGTTTTCCGGAAGGAGGATTCGTATGCTGTACGTAGATGGAAACAAGTACAGTACATCTCTGATTTGTTTTGGAAAAGATGGACAAGAGAATACTTACCACTGCTTCAGGAGCGTCAGAAATGGAACAAAATCAAGCGCAACTTTGCTCCTGGAGACATTGTGCTCATCGTAGATGACTCTGCACCCCAAAATTCTTGGATTATGGGGAGAGTTGTTGAAGCCTATAAAGACAGAAAAGGACTCGTTCGACAAGTCAAGATCAGGACCAAGACAAGCTGTTTGGACAGACCTGTAACAAAGATTTGCCTGCTTCAGGAAGCCGAGGATACTTGATGGATTATTTGTTATGATTTGCTGTTCTTGTTCTGTTGTTGATACTACTTCACTTTGAACATAGAACCTGTGGCACAGACCATTTTTTACCAGATTCTCTGTTCAAACTGCTGATCTGAAAACACAGCTTCTATACATGTTTTTGTGTGAGATTATACCATGTTTCTCTTATTATTTAGTAATTATTATATCATAATAATTAGGGGCCGGAATGTAGAGGCAAGGATTCATTTTGGTAATGTCTCTAAGGGTAGGCTGCATGTGTTAAAGGTATGTATGGGCATGTGTGTGTGGAGCTATAAGTGGGTGTTGGCATGTGTCTGAGTGATTGTCTAATTAATATCACCTGGATCTGCTCTGAGGCTGTTTGTTTTTGTTTGATTCATAGAGAGGCTAAGACAGGGTGCCAATATTTCTGTTGACCGCAAGTTTAAAGCAAATAAGTCTGCAAATCGACCTGTTGTACAATGCCTCACAGAAAAAGAGTACAATAAACATCCCTAACTGCAGAAAAGCTTTATGTTTCCTCCTTGGATTCAACGCGTCGAACAGATCCCTGCTCTCCTCTCAGTGACTATTTTTTTGGATGATAGTCGCCTACACTGCATACTGGGCTTTTCTGAAACCCATCATGACAGCTTCTTTATTTTTTCTGTCATGATGGGTTCACTAGTGAGACCCAATAATGCAGAACACCACGGAGACGGAAACTGAAGTAAAAGGTTTAACAAAGTTTATTGTCACAAGCACAGAGTTAATCACTGGTTCTGGTTCAGGCCTGGGGAACTGGTTCACTGGAGTCTGCGTGGGAGACAGTTCAGTTAGCGTTTGCTCAAAGGAGTTTGATTCAGACTGTTTCTGATTCGTACCTTGAGGGTTCTTGGTTAAAGCCTTGAGAGGGAAACTGTTGGGTCCGGAGATAGTTTGTTCAGCAGAGTCCGTTAGCTGCTTCAGCGTCTTACTTCTTGAAAGTGAGCTGACCTTGGCTTTGAGTTTCCAGCTCTTAATCCAGAGCTGCATGGGAATCCAGAGAGGGACTTCAGGTTTGGCTCAGAGGGCAGGCTCGGCAGGTTAAGCTCTTCCAGAGCTTCACAGGAGAAAAACAGGTTTCCTGGAAAACAGAGACAAAGGTTAGAATCCAGTCTGGATTCAAGAGTCAACAAAGGTTCTCAGAGATACTAGGCTTAGGTGCTAACCAACTGGATCAACACTGCGGCGTTGAGGCAAGGTCTGAAGACAGCTTAAATACTGTGGATCCTCTGATGATGGAATGGGCTCCAGCTGTGCAGGAGGCTCGACTCAGGAGGATCCACGGCGGACTCTGCTGGAGGAAGGTGGTACTTCTCCAGCTCCCAACATTTTCACCTTTTCTGTAAACAGTTTCATTTCTTACTTGAATCGACTGTTAAATTGAAGTCTGAAGACGTTTTCTCTAAGGGAGACCCTAAAGAAATAAGATGCCTTTTGTAGGGTTTTGTTTTCCCTAGAGATGTCCATTGAATGCAAACTCATAGCCATGTCTCAATGTGTATAACACTACACAGTACCTTTAATTTGGTTCTAAAAACAGCAGATTGTTTACTAGTTTGTCTACTAGTAATTACTTTAGTTTTTTTATTATGCTGATCATAAAGCAATTTTTACACTGTGTTATGTCATTGGCTGATCTTTAATAAATATTTTAACCAGTGTATCAGACTCATTTTGAATTGATATTAGGTTGGTACAACGTTAAGTAGCTTCTGATGTAGTTAAGCTACTTTTAACACATTAGTGTAACTTAGCTTGCTATAATTCTTTAGGTGGTAGCTTTGGTGTAGTGAAGCTTAATTTATTGTTGAGTAACTGATAGCTTAGCTCACTACACTGGACAAGTAGCTTGCCCAACACTGCGAGACAGTCAGCGCCTGAAACACTGCTTATTTTCAGAAAATCAGCACTGCGTTTTCCCTTCCAAAATGATGTTGATAAAATTATGCTGGAAGTTTTGATAAAAGTATGTACAAGTTGGATAAGACCTGAGATCGAAATATTAACTTCAGATCATTTATAATAAATCTTTTTCCTGGGCCATTTCTATTTGATCACAGAAGATGGTAGAATATTAAATCCAAACATTTACTGATTCTTACAACAAACATAAAATTGACGTTTTCCTCTTTTGCTTCAGTTAGGATTATGATTTCTATTTTTTAAACATCAGAATAATGAGAGCAATTTTGCAAAATGTCTATTGAACGCAGAAAACATAGAGAATTGTACAGTATGTACATTACATATAAGTACACCAACCCAGACAAGCATGTTTCAACAGATGTAATAGCTCAGTAATCATTCACTCATTGAAAATGACATTTTTTACCAGCTTAAGCAGGTGTTTTCTCACGTTCTTTGGTATTTCTCCTGAGGTGTTTTCATTTAGTTCTCTGGAAATCTTAAGTTGTTTTCTTTTACAAGAGTATGATTGCTGGAGAGTTAGATGCTGTTTATAGATGCATATAATTGCTGGAATGGATGAATGTAAAAACCTTTGGCATCTTAAACTTTTATGCATGGATAACCCAAACTTAAAGAAATCTCTGAAAAAATGTTATCCTAATATTTTGGAAATTTTTCAGCTTTTTCAAAGATATAAAAAAAAAGAATGCAGTGAAAACGATGAATTGCTCTACAATGCGTATGCAGGATGTGCTCGAATTAAGTAATTTTGACTAAAAAAAAAGCGTTTACTTTGGTATGAATTGTTTTAACACTTAATTATTATTGTTCATTTAAACCTCTGAATTTGAAAACCCCAAAACAATTTAAAGATTAAAATCTACATGCCATATATGAAAATTCAATCTGATTTAACTTTAGACTGTGAAAAACAGGTTGTGCCTTTTTGCTGTGTCAATATTGTTACGTGGTGAAACTGGCAAGGGTTGGGCACCAGGCATATTTTAAAAAAATCGTATCTTTTTTTCATGATGTCTTTTCAAATGAGTAGCCAAATGTAGGTTTTCCAAGTGCAACACTCAATCAAACATCAACAAAAACAATTTTTAGTTGCATTTAGTTTTTTAATAGTAAATTGTTTTCATCAAGTGTTTATATGCCGTAATGAATACCAATATTTATGCTTTGAGTCTTCAGCTTATCTGTACCATTAAGTTTATTTATGCACCGCCAATTTAAAACCTATGTTACCTAAAGGCATTTTACAGAAACAAATCAATCAAATCACCTAGAGGTTATTTAAAAGTTTTATATCTAAGGAAGCACAGCTGATTGCATCAAGTAGTTAACTTTACAGGATTCACTGTGCCTGGATGAGCCAGATCAAAAGTGAGTATCCCCTTGCTCGGTGTCAATACCTTTGCACTAATCCCTCACTCTGAGCATGCAAACAGTGACAATGGAGAGAAAAATGAACTTAAAGAGGAAGAAATCTCTAGTAGAACCAGGCTCAGTGTAAGCAGCCTAGTGTTGAGGCCGACTGGGTTATGAGGAAACCAATAAACAGACACACACAAAAGAAACAGAAAAAATGAACCAAAAATATTGTCTTCATAAAAATGTAATGTTAAACAAGCTCAATATGTGTCTCTGTTATGGGAAGAAACTCAGAATCAGAATCGGGTTTATTGCCATTGTTAGTGAAGGAGTTCACAACTAGGAATTTTTTATGGTACAATCGTGCAACATGAAACATATAATATGAAATAGGTAAATAAAATTATAAAAATCTCTAAAAACACTGGAGTATAAGGCATGCAAAAATATACAAATATATACACTTAGGATAAAAATATGGATAAATAAAAAAAAATATAAAAAGTATAAAAAGTAAAATGTACAAGGTAGTGCAAATAGAGCAGTGTGCAATACAGCAGTGTAAATGGCATGGGCAGGTTATGGAGTCTGACATATAGTTATGTGTTCATGAGTCTTACGGCAGAGGGGAAGAAGCTGTTTTTATGGCGGGAGGTTCTGGTCCGTATGGACCGTAGCCTCCTCCCTGAAGGGAGAGGTACAAACAGACTGTGTCCAGGGTGAGAAGGGTCGGCTGTGATGCGACCTGCACGCCTCCTGGTCCTGGAGACATACAGGTCCTGGAGTGATGGCAGCTTACAGCCGATCACCTTCTCAGCGGAGCGCACAATGCGCTGCAGTTGGTATCTGTCCCTGGCGGTGGTGCCAGCGTACCACACGGTGATGGAGGAGGTGAGGATGGACTCAATGATGGAGGTGTAAAACTGCACCAACATCCGGGTTGGCAGCTTAAGTTTCCTCAGCTGCCGCAGAAAGAACATCCTCTGCTGGGCCTTCTTGACGAGGGAGCTGATGGTCGACTCCCACTTGAGGTCCTGGGTGATGGTGGTGCCCAGGAAGCGGAAGGACTCCACGTTGGAGATGGGGGTAGGGCTGTCTGTGAGGGCAAGGGGGGACGGTGGGGCTGTGACCTTTCTGAAGTCCACGATCATCTCCACTGTCTTTTGGGCGTTCAGATCCAGGTTTTTGCTGCTGCACCAGGACACCATCCGGTCCACCTCCCTCCTGTAGGCAGACTCATCACAGTCCGAGATGAGCCCGATGAGGGTGGTGTCGTCCGCAAACTTGATCAGTTTCACGGACTGATGAGCAAATCAGCACTGCGTTTTCCCCTCCAAAAAGATGTAGATAAAACTATGCTGGAAGTTTTGCATAAAAGTATGTACAAGGTGGATGAAACCTGAGATGGAAAGATTAACTTCAGATCATATATAATGGATCTTTTTCCTGGGCCATTTCTATTTGATTACAGAAGATGGTAGAATATTATATCCAAACATTTACTGATTCTTACAACATCAGTACATAAAACTGAACTTTTCCTCTTTTGGTTCAGTTGATTTCTACTTTTTCAACATCAGAATAATTAGAGCATATTTAAAAAAAAAAATTCACTTGAATGCAGACCATGTACCGACATGTAAAGCAAACATGTTGCAACAGATGTACAGATGTAATAGCACAGGAATCCTTCGCTAGTTGAAAATGACATTTCTAACAGCTTAAGTAGGTGTCTTCTCATGTTCTTTTGTTCTGAGGTGTTTTCATTCAGTTCTCTGGAAATCTTAAGTTGTTTTCTTTTACAAGAGTATGATTGCTGGAGAGTCAGATGTCGTTTATAGATGGATATAATTGCTTGCATGGATGACTGTAAAAACCTTTGGCATCTTAAACTTTTATGCATGGATAACCCAAAATCAAAGAACTATGGAAAAAATGTTATCCTAATATTTGGAATTTTTTTTAGCTTTTTTCAATGATATAAAAAGAATACAGTCAAACTGAAGAATATCCCTACCAGCCATATGAAGGAGTGGCTTGATCAAATAATTCAAGTAAACTAGACTCATTTACAGTTATTTAGACTTTGGGAAAAAATGCTTCAACACAGCTCTACTCTTAACCATAGCCCTGTGCTCCTCTATGAATTTTTTTGTACTTCTTAACTTTACCTCTTTTCTTTCACCACTGATTCTGACTAGGGATTTTCCTCTGGAGAACTTACTGTCATAATGATGATAACTGTAATATTGTCTCTACTTTGTAAGACGCTTTGGATTAAAGTACCTACTAAATTTATAAACATATAGAAAGTAATTTTTGTGTATGTAGACCTCTGAATTAGGAAAACCCTAAAGCAGTTAAATAAAGAAATGTAATTGCCGTGTTTAGATTTAAGTCTTATTTAATTCAAACTGTTACGGTAAATTGAGAATATTTAAAGAAAAATATGTCATGAAGTTGGTATTAATTATTAGCTTACTGTAGGACATTAATTCAAAGAAATCTGTGGCTGCCTGAGATCAGAACCTCCGGCAGCATATCTCAGGTAACAGAGTTCAAGGGTCCTGGTTTTTTAAATTTTCTTTTTAGGAGCGCTCATACTGTACCATAATTTTCTTCCAAGCCTGTTTTATGAGTTTATTTCTTAAATCATTTTGTTGAAGCATGTTTGACTTTCATTTCTTTTATTTATTTTCATATAATACTTATCAATTATTTTTATGAGATTTAAGTTATTTCTCTTACCATTGTGTGGTTTTCTTTAATGAAACAAGCTGTACCAACTATCTTGTTGATTTGTGTATTAGGAAATTTCCTGTCATAAACAGTTTAGGTGGGAGTTTTCTGTATCATTTTTATTCAGTGTCATGATTTATAAAAGGCTATTTGCAAACATTAACTCTTTTCTAAAACATGGTACTTACTTTTACACTTGTGTGAATGATTTTTCTAAAAATTTCCTGCAACAGTTTTCGAAAAGTTGTTTCGACTAAGCTTGTCCTTTTCAAGATCTTTCTGTAATACTGATTTAGGCAGTTTAAGGTAAGGTAATTTTTTTATCTTTTTTTTTTACGGCATATAATTTGTAAAATAACATTGTAATCAATGCTATGTAATGATGTGTTTGTATTTATTTGTTATTACTTTTGTGATGTGGTCAAATTAAGCAACTATCCCCTCTAAAGGGCCTATTGAGAGAAAGATACAGTTGGATAAACCTAGCTAAAAGTTTAGTCACTGAAAAACAACATTTCTATCAGTCTCAGAATGCTTTGGTTACTAAAAACAAGAAAAAGCAACAACAAAAATCAAGGTGAGTACAATCTTAAAGAAATGAGGAAGTTGGTGGGGATTGGGTGGTGCTTGGAGCCAAGGTGTCCGAGTTTGCTTTAAAAGGGCCTCCTCTATGCGCTCTCCTCACACATCCAGCTCTCTTCCTCAGGCTCTACTGCATATCCATACAGACTGGTAAGAATAAAAAAGAAACATATTTGCTTTTTATGACTAGATAGCTACAGCGTTAGCAGTCTTCAGATCACATTTGACTGAGAATGATTGATTACATTACAGTAATTTGTTGAGTGCAAATCCATAGAAGAACCAACTTAAAACTTACCTTGTGAGTACTGTTTTTATCAGTTTAGAAAGCTACAGTGAAAATACTGTATAATGAATTAATATTTGATAAGGATAAATCAACTCAATGCAAAATAAATATACACTGATCAGTAGAAACCTGTACATTAGCCGTACTTTATCCCACACTCAGCTGTGTTATCTGGTTAAGAAGGTCATGAGTTTAAGTTTTTGCTCATTTGATAACTATAAAATCTTTCCCCATCTTTGTGAGTAGTTCTATAAAGGTTTACACTAATAAAGGATTAACCACACTTAGATTTTCATGACAAAACAAAATATTGTTTTAGCTGATTTTCAACCACAAATATAAACTTAAATGATTTGTTGTTTTAGCTGCCATGGATGGGATTGAAGAAGCAATGAAGATTCTCAGGAAGCCCTTTGATAAGTATGCAAAGAAAGATGGAGACAAAAAGACTCTTTCCAAGCGTGCATTCTCTAGTCTGCTAAAAGCTGAGTTACCTGAACTTGCTGTAAGTAAACTTTCTATCTTTTTTGTAGCAAACGGTTATAATCCAGTCAAATTCCACAATAACTTAAACATTTTCTTTTATCTGACAGGGAGACAATAAACAACTGAATCATATGTTCAAAGAATTCGATGAGGACGGTGATGGCACCATTAGTTTTTCCGAGTACCTCCAACAAATTTCTGAATTAATGGTCCTTATGGGATTCTTTGAAGATCTTTAAAGGCTCTTTTTTTTCATTCAGTACTGGATAAAGCAGATCTAACATCATGAACACCTTCAGTTATCCTTAGAAATAGCAACATAATCTTTGTTGTAAGAATGAGCAACTTGAAGTTGTACATAATATGGACTTCTGTCTATATAACAATGCTGAATGAAAGAGGAAAAATAAAACATTTTTAATGCTGCAATATGTTTCTGTGTGTTGATTCCATAAAGGAAGAATGCTTATCAAATTAGACAACCCCCTGCCCCCTTTAAAAATACATGCATCCTCTTTTATAAACCTAAAACTATGCATCTTTTAAAATTTGTATAATTATAAAACGAAATGTCTTAAGAATATCTACGGAAGAAGAATTCGCCACGTTAACTCAATATTACCCTCTGCAGGACATGACACCATGCAGATTGATTATTTTTATACAGAGCCAAGTGACAGACATAAATAGTGTAACTGAATAATGATACATCATTTTCCTGCAGATCTTCGGGATATTTTACTCCCAACTGATGTACAGACTTAAACATTTTTGATTGTTCACTTTAAAAAAATGCCCCCTCAGTCAAAGTTCATGTAGACAATTTGTGAAGATTAGTTTAGTCTGTCATTTGAACAAATAAACTAGAGGTAAGATAGTCACCAAGTAAGCCTTTTATCATCCAAAGGACATCTACAGCAGAGGTCCCGGATTAGCGGACGACGGTCTGGATCGGGACCCACCTGCTGGCTAACCCGGACCCAACCGGATACAAAAAATGTATAAATTACTGCATGTTGTCCGAAAATAGTGTCTAATTTCACTTGCACCGCTTCTCCCGTTAAAAAGGTAAAGCCCTCTGGAGCGTCCGGCACCAGGCTACACGTGATACAAATTAGCCAATGAGCTGCTGTCAGTCAGGGTTGCTGCTGCAAGCTACTTTTAGACACATCAGGAAAACCTGTGGCAAGCCAGGCGATGGGGAAGAAGGAGAAGACGATGAGAAAAAGAGAACGGAGAGAGTTTGGACTGCTAGAAGAACTGCGGGGAACTAGTGAAAGAAAAGAAATGGGGTGCTCAAAGATGAACCTGCACATTTTGAGTGTGTTTGGCTCAACCTACTGGTGTGAAGCAGGATTCTCCACCATGACCATAATCCAAAATAAATTTCAATCCAGGCTCACGAAGGAGCACCTTGATATGTGCTTTAGAATGGCTTTGTTGCCAATCAAACCTAGGTTTAAGAGTCTTGCAGGGCAGCCTAAAGACCACGTCTATCATTAAGCCATAAAAAAGAAAGAAAAAAAACAAAAACAAATGGTCATTTTAGGTGTTTTGTGAAATATTTAAATCATTTAAACACTTTAGATTTTAAAATAGAAAAATGCTTTATTTTTTTATATTTTTTTTATTTAGAAATTCAATTTATAACATGAATGCAGAAACACCTGCATTTTTATTTCAATGTTAAATGCTGTTTAAAGTAACAAATTTTAATTGAAAATGTCTCCGGACCTCTGCTGGTTGTTGATTTTCTTTATTCGGACCCTGCTGATTTTTAGTTGGTTACCCCTGATCTATAGGATTAAAAGACTAATGTCCAAGCAGGATCTAGAAAAACTCATTCATATATTTATCTTTAGTAGACGTGATAAATACAACAGTCTCTTCATAGGGTTGCCTTAAAGTCCATCAGACAGCTGCAACTGATCCAAAACCCTGCTGCCCTTGTTCTCACTAGAACTAAGAAAGTAGAGCTCAACAGTCTGGTTTTGAAGGTCTTGCACTGACTCCCTGTATCTCAGATAATGGACAATAAAAGCCTTCTGTTAGTCTATAAATCACTGAATGGATCAGCACCTCAATACATAACATATTTGTTGTCAGAGTACCAGCTCCCCAGACCACTCAGGTCTTCTAGTTCAAGCCTACTCTGTACACCCAGAAGTAAAACCAAACATGGAGAAGCAGCATTTAGGTCCTATGATCCACTTATCTGGAACAAACTCCCAGAAGTCTGTAAAAGTGATAAAAGCCTGAGTTCTTTTAAGTCAAAGTTAAAAACACATTTGTGTAGAACTGCATTTGACTGTTAAACTGTTAACTGAGGTATCAATAGTTTCAGATTGTGATCCAACTGTTTTATTTGCTTTACCACCTGCTTGTACCATGTTTTTGTCTGTATTTGCTTTTAATCTGCTTTTATTCTTCTTCTATTTAATTTTTTCAATCATGTAAAACACTTTGAACTGTCCTTGTACTGAACTGTGCTATAAAAATGGGTTACTAGTTCATAATGATCCTGTTTGTTCCATAATGTTCTCTAACAGCTTTTAAGTTCTCCTAACACCGAATGTCTATAGAAGATTCAAAGAGGTAAGATTTTTTATTTAATGTTTGTTTGTTTGTTTATTTCACTAAAACTGCAACAAGACAAATGGATGCAATAAGATTATAAACATTTAATTGTTCGTTTAAGATGCCGCACTGTTGCTTTATTCCTATTAGCAACAGCTTCTAATCAGTGATGATGTCTACCATTGTAGTTGAGATGCTAAAATATAACAGAAGGCATGTTTCCATTGAAAAGCATTTTTGTTCAATGTTTCCTCCCTTATGAACATTTCAGAAGACTTTTTTACTGCCTGTGTATGGTCGTCTGCGTCAGTATCCTACAGATAGTTGGCTGAAAAAGGATATGATAATGTTGTGTTGTGTAGTGAGTGTCCTCCCGTAACATCATCAATGACCCCTTACACTCCCACCATGGACTGTTCTCCCTGCTGCCCTCTGGGAAGAGACTTTGCAGCACTCGCTGCAGGTTCTGCAACAGCTTTCTCCCCGCTGCCATCAGACTGTTGAAACTCTAATCACATCACAAATCGAGACTCTTCATCACACTGTAAACATCATATTTGCACTACATGGTGAATTTTCAAATCCCTTTAAATAGAATTCAACTCTGTGTTCAACTGTATTTTGCACAATATTCATTTATTTATTTTGCACTGCTCTGAATCTTCCACATCAATGCCTTTTGCACTATGTCTCTTCCACACTGTTTACATTTTGATCACTCCTGCACTTTATAAATTGAAATGTTAATTTCACTGCTAAGCTGCTCATTCACTGTTGAAAAAGCTGTATGCATCAAAATTTTGTTTTGCATACACTCTGTGTATAGAAAATGACAAAGTTTGCACATGAAATAACCAATGCAAGCATGTACATTAGTATGTGGGATTAAGACGTTGTTGTCTAGCTAAGCTACGAACATGTATTGCATAATTGAAATATATGTTATGTATATATATATATATAGCAGTCTTGATGGTTTTAAAATACCCCTTAATCTAAAGCCTTACTGAATCTTTTCTTGGGATTACTTGTTCTCATTTTATTAAAAAAATAAGAAAACAGTTAATAAATGTCCATATTTTTTGTTTCCTCATGTCGTTTCAGGGATAGCTTATTTTTGACTTGTTAAAGACTTGAAATCTAAAACACAGGACTTTGATTTGACGTGAGACTTCTTAGTCTTTAACTTGTGAGTCAACTTGAGACTTTCCCATCTGTACTTTACTTTTGTCATGATCGGTTTAAGGTATGTGACCCACACGCAGAGAACACACTCAGAAAACACGGGAAAAAGTTTAACAGGTTTATTTGTTATAATGTGTACAGGAGTAGGATCTGGAACTCAGTGGACTGGTGAACCGGCCGAAGGTCTAAGGGGAGACCACAGAGATCAGTTCAGGGACTGTGGGAAATTTGACTGTGACCTGAATAAAGCTGGAGCGGGACTCACGTCTGAGGGGGTTCTTGTCAATCCTTGAATCCAGTCTGTGTGGGATTTTCCCAGAGAAGAGGGAACTCGTTGGAGAGCGGACAGGTAGACATACACTATATTGCCAAAAGTATTTGCTCACCTGCCTTGACTCACATATGAGCTTAAGTGACATCCCGTTCCTAATCCATAGGGTTCAATATGACGTCGGTCCACCCTTTGCAGCTAGAACAGCTTCAACTCTTCTGGGAAGGCTGTCCACAAGGTTTAGGAGTGTGTTTATGGGAATTTTTGACCATTCTTCCAGAAGCGCATTTGTGAGGTCGCACACTGATGTTGGACGAGAAGGCCTGGCTCTCAGTCTCCGCTCTAATTCATCCCAAAGGTGTTCTATCGGGTTGAGGTCAGGACTCTGTGCAGGCCAGTCAAGTTCATCCACACCAGACTCTGTCATCCATGTCTTTATGGACCTTGCTTTGTGCACTGGTGCACAGTCATGTTGGAAGAGGAAGGGGCCAGCTCCAAACTGTTCCCACAAAGTTGGGAGCATGGAATTGTCCAAAATGTCTTGGTATGCTGAAGCATTCAGAGTTCCTTTCACTGGAACTAAGGGGCCAAGCCCAGCTCCTGAAAAACAACCCCACACCATAATCCCCCCTCCACCAAACTTTACACTTGGCACAATGCAGTCAGACAAGTACCGTTCTCCTGGCAACCGCCAAACCCAGACCCGTCCATCAGATTGCCAGATGGAGAAGCGCGATTCGTCACTCCAGAGAACGCGTCTCCACTGCTCTAGAGTCCAGTGGCGGCGTGCTTTACACCACCGCATCCGACGCTTTGCATTGCACTTGGTGATGTATGGCTTGGATGCAGCTGCTCGACCATGGAAACCCATTCCATGAAGCTCTCTGCGCACTGTTCTATAGCTAATCTGAAGGCCACATGAAGTTTGGAGGTCTGTAGTGATTGACTCTGCAGAAAGTTGGCGACCTCTTCGCACTATGCGCGTCAGCATCCGCTGACCCCGCTCCGTCAGTTTACGTGGCCTACCACTTCGTGGCTGAGTTGCTGTCGTTCCCAAACACTTCCATTTTCTTATAATACAGCTGACAGTTGACTGTGGAATATTTAGGAGCGAGGAAATTTCACGACTGGATTTGTTGCACAGGTGGCATCCTATCACAGTTCCACGCTGGAATTCACTGAGCTCCTGAGAGCGACCCATTCTTTCACAAATGTTTGTAAAAACAGTCTGCATGCCTAGGTGCTTGAATTTATACACCTGTGGCCATGGAAGTGATTGGAACACCTGATTCCAATAATTTGGATGGGTGAGCAAATACTTTTGGCAATATAGTGTACGTTGGACCCAGAGGAGTAATGGAGCGGACTGTCTCTTGGATTTCCGATGGGAACTTGAACGGGAACTTGAACTGGCAAACACTCTGGCCTCGAGGTAGTGACAGACCACTGCTAAAATACTCCTCCAGTAATGAACCAACGAGCTGCATGTGTGCAGGGAGGCCCAACGAGAACAGGGCACCACCTGGTGGTGGAGAGAGAACAAACACACAAACAACCCACACAAACTGGATCCCTAACAACTTTAAGACTTGACAATAAAAAATTTAAGCCTTTAGTGTGACTTGTGAAGGACAGATACAGTATCTCATCTGCTGAAAACCTTTCTTTGTTTAAATAAATGTTTTGTAAATCATGTACATTTATTAATCACTAACTTGTAGCTATGATTAAATATAAATATACACACAAAAAACACAGACTAGGTGAAATAATACTTAATAATGGGCAATATAAGATCTAATATAGCTATGAACTGCCATGGAAATAATGTTTACACTGACTTCATTCTGATCATTAAGGAAATCCAACAGAGTTTTGAACTCACTGTGTGGCTACACTCGTGTGGCCTTGCAAGCACTCAACACACCATTCCACTACAGATGAGTACAAATACATTGAAATCTTCTGTGCTGTAATAAATGTATCTAAATAACATACTTTCTTTAAATTATATAATGTGTTTATCCAAATGTTACTGTAGTGTTCCACAAGGTTCAATTTAAGAATACAGAATCTGTATTGTTATTTTGGACCTACAATGCAATTTCTGTTGAGACACTCTGCTCAGAACACACATATATAGAACACAAACAGAATTAAAACAATTTCAAAATAAATGAGCATCTTTAAAAGTGTTCCTCAAGAAGTAAGACATAACAAAACATAAACATTTAATGGAACAGGAAAGTTGGAGCACTAATAGCATCTGTAACAACCCAAAACCGAAGTATGGGATAAATGCATGGAGATATAGCATTATTTATTTACATAAAGTGCAGCTCATGTTAAAGCTGCCTTTTAGTGAACATTAGTCATGAAATGGACTATTGTGGATCTAGAGGGGGATGATTGCCTTCACAGCCCAGGGGGAAAACTGTTTTAAAGTTTGTTCTGTATTTAATACAGCTAAACCATCTTCCCAATGCAAGTAGGACAAATAGCTAATTGACTTCCTGTGCTTTTTTATTTAGACTTATTACCATATAGTGGTGTCATCAGAAAATATGACATTTAAACGTCTATTTTATCTATATATAACGGTTATAATTGATGATGATCAGTGGTGTCAAATGTACACATATTTGTTACTTAAGTAGAAGAATAGATATTGCAGTTTAAAAACACTCCGGTCAAAGTTGAAGTATCAACTTGATCTCTACTCAAGTAAAAGTGAAAAAGTATGTGCTTCAAAAACTATTTAAAGTATAAAGGTATAAAGTAACCTTAAAAAAAAACAGCCAGATGCCACTATATGAATTGAAAGCTCAATTTTTCAACTATTTCGAAAAATGCTTTGAGATAGGGCCAAGGATGATGGAGGTCTTGTTGGGTCTCCATCTCCCGATAAGCTCTCGCCTGTGTCAGACCTTTCAGACATTTCAACGTCTTTTTCTGAATCCGACATTGTAGCATGGCATAGACAGTTCACGTTTGCAGTTTGAAGAACACCTGCTTGCTGCTGATGAAGTCCTTTAGCTAACCAATGAGTGTTTGCGTTATATGACTCATCCAATTGCACTAGTTTCCACTAGATGTGGATGGCGCCAATGATCTGCATTGGATGGCGCACATGACCTAAAATAAATATTTATAAACATTAAACTGAAGCCAAGAGTAATGAGTAAAGTTACAATGTAAGGAATAGAAAGTACAGATACTTGTGTGAAAATATGAGTAGAAGTTAGAAGTAGGAAGAAAAAAAAGTAATGGGGTAAAGTATAGATACCTAAAAAGTGTACTTAAGTACAGTAATGAAGTATTTGTACTCCGTTACTTGAAACCTCTGATGATGATACTTTTTCTTGGCTCATAGACCCAATTCAAGTGCTAATTTGGGAAGTAACTTTTCCAATGTATCTTAGCTGTAGTGTTGTCTCATCAGAATGTTCTTTTTTTACCTTACATGCCTTTCAGACTAACTTTTGTTCTAAGGTCTTCTGATCATCTCTACAAGTAGAATTTAGGTGTTTTTTTTATTTATTATTTATTTGTCTGTTTATTTATTTATGCATGTCTGCTTGACAATTAAACAATTGTTTCTGCTTTTTATGGGTCAAAAAGTCTTATTGAATTTATTTTGCTTGTATGCTTTGTGGTTTTTCCTTTAATGTGGTTGAAACTTAAATTTTACATTTATACGTTAGCTTATCGTAGATGTCAGATATTTTTTTATATAAATAAACTGTCTAGGTAAGTATATTTTACTTTATCAATAATTAATATTTGTTTTGGAGGTTGCCAGTATCTTTTGTAAAAGTACTTTTTTGTGTAATATTGGGGAGTTGGATCCTAAAACAATCGGAGATTCATAAACAGACATTTAATTTATTAGTATATTTTTTGCATGCCTTATACCCCAGGGTTTTTAGAGATTTTTATAATTTTATTTACCTATTTCATATTATATGTTTCATGTTGCACGATTGTACCATAAAAAATTCCTAGTTGTGAACTCCTTCACTAACAATGGCAATAAACCCGATTCTGAATTTAATTTGAGAATGTTAATAGATATAATGTATGAAAAAATGTTTTACATATCATTCAAATATATTAAAAAATAAACATAAGTGGGAAATATATATATATATATATATATATATATATATATATATATATATATATATATATATATTAATTTATTGAATAAATGCCCTCCGACAAGAAATATCGTCGTCTTTGCTTTTTCTACTTTTGTTGGCTTTAAAGAAAAGGATGTAAACGTTCTAATTAGCATAAGGGTGTAAGCTGGGGTTTAAATTAGTTTAAAGAAAGTTATCCTTGAGTCCTTTGCCCTCATAGACAGAAGGGTCTGATGTGGAACGCGCCCCAGTCTTTTGTTTCGGCCATCATCGGCAGTTTTCGCATTTAACCGTCGGATACCAGTCATTTAGCTAGCCAAGCTGATTAGCCTGCTACCACAGCTAATGTTTGTAGGATATTTAACGTTCCTCGAATACTACTGGATGGTACAAACATTGTAAAAAAAAAAAAAAAAGATGGCGGACGTAAAGGGACAAGGAGTTTGTTCCCCGGTTCCTCCGTTGCCTCGCCCTTCCTCTCGTAACGGCTCCGGTAGCGGCAGCATTACGCCAGACACCGGGGGCAGCTGGCAGACGCCAACCACCGTTACCTCAGGCCCCAGACTGGTGAGGATAGTAAAGTCGGACTCTGGCTACGGCTTCAACGTTCGGGGGCAAGTTAGCGAAGGCGGACAGCTGCGGAGCATTAACGGGGAGCTGTACGCTCCTCTGCAGCATGTGAGTGCTGTCCTCCCCGGGGGAGCTGCGGACAGAGCCGGTATATCAAAGGGGGACAGGATCTTGGAAGTGTAAGTTAAACATGTTCCTGCAGAAGTTCTAAAAATGACCCGATCAGATCTTAATCTCTTTATTTGTTTATTTTTTGGTGGGGGTCATCAGTGACCAAACAACCTGCCTTATCTTGAATGCAAAATTATCTGAATGAAAGGAGTGTTTGTGTTTCAGGAATCATTAGAAATTCCCCTCACACGTGCACATGATCCAAACAAAAAACCCATTTATTTGAACATATTTTATATACTATCAACTGTACTGTACACGCAGATTACATGGTTTTGGTCTTTTTTATATATATTATTGGTGCTCTTTGGATAGAAGTCATCCTCCTCAGTGGCCTGTGTGCATGCTGATGTTAGATGCTGTTGCTATGGAGAACACCACACAGCATAGAGCTCAGCATCATCAGCTCTGCCTGTTTCAGCGTGTGCAGGGTATAAGGTGTTGCAGAGATGAAGCATTGCTCTGAATTCAGCTGCAATTGGCTATGCTCTCAAAAGTGCTCAGTTGTTGTTTTTCATTTTTTTGCACACTGCTTTGTGAAAGGGTGGCCTGCAGTAACCTGGCAGTTGCTTGACCCTATTATTGCTGTGTGCATATTGTCTGATTTGCCATTAGACATCCCTGCATACCCATCTCTGCCTTCCCTTTGGGTCTGTTACTTTTGTCAACATCAGCCTTAGATTGCTTATTATTGATTATTCTCCCTGCCCTCTAGCTCACAGAGCTTCCACTCCTAGATTTAAGGTTCCCTCCCATGCAGTTCATAGAAACACCAGGCTATATCTTTGCACATTCATCCAGCTGCTGTTTGGAGGTATTTTTAGTTTTAGCCCTCATGTCAAACACAGTGTGCACCAAGCTCTGCTGCAAAACATCAGGACTTTATTTTTTCTTGAACTGTTTATTCGCACATTTATGCAGCTCTGTTCCTTTTTATGCTTTTTAAAAGTTGTCCACGTAGATTAATATTGTTTCAAGAACTTTCGCTTATTTTAAAGGTTAATGGTGTTTATTATTTATATTTTCTAATATATTAGGTGTGCTGTTAAATGAGTGTGACTGATTAAGAAATAATAATAAAGGGCACTTTTGGGGGGGATGTGTCTCTTTCTGAATCTAATGCAATTGTTCCAGTTTCTGCTTAATCATGTTCTATTTTCTTACCCATGATTTAAGACCCAACTGCTGATCTTAGTTTGACATAGGCAAACAATGATAATCTCATAATGATAATCCTATGTTTCATTGTACAAAGTCATGAATGATATAATTAAAGCAGAATTCAGGGAGATGTGACACACTCAGACTGTGTTTTACAGCTTGTTCCATCACTGTCAAAAGTGCTGACAACGTCGGTGCAAAGGCCACACTGATGCTTATTATATCATCATAGAGCTGCAGTAAAGAGAGTGATGCTCAAAATGCTCAGTCTGCATTTTTTTTCCTTGTTGGAGGATGTTCTTTCTCTCGATGCACCTGCAAAATGTTTGCATATTATTCACTTCTATTAATCCCCTGCTTACTTCTAACAACACAGCTACCTTACCTGACTTTGTTTAGTCTTAGTTTTGTGATGTGTTATGACTTGTTAATATTTTATGTGCAGCTGTCCTCAGTTTCCTCTTAGTTTATTGTTCTTTTTATTTCTCTCCACATGTTTATTATTGTTATAATATTGTTCTACAACGTCCACATAAAGCTATTCTCTTCCCTGTCATAAGTCTAGTCATAAAATACAGTTAACCAGGCAGATTGAGCTGTTTTAATTGTTCTCAAATTTGTTTCTTCAGTAGCAAAATGGGATCTTATCAGTAGCTTTTAAACGTGGAATTTTCATTCAACCTTATCATCCTGATTAGGTAAAGCATTTAAAGGCCTATCTGAAAATATTTTGTAATAAAAGTATGATGTAGCAGGTCTGCTGCTCAATCTGGTAAAGAAGAATAGTCCTTTTTACTAAATGTGAAATCTGCCACAGATCAAGTTTGCAGAAATCTTTTGTTAACTTCTGTAATAAAAGTATGATATCAGATATATTCTACAGTAGTAACTATCAGGGGAATTAGCTCACAACTTTTGCAAAGCATTATTTATTTCAACCCCTATCAGCAATATTATTTTTAAAAGTAGGGTGTATATTTAAAAAGGATTGCTTTGGAAACAGATTTCAGTAGCTTACTACAACATATTGGAGTAACTTTTGTTTTTATTTTAAGATTTTGAGTTTTGCTTATGAAAAATGATCAAAGTGCATTGCAGTAATGTAACACATGGCAGTCACATGCAAGAGGTTTTTCTTTGTCCTTCAAAACTTAGATGCAAGTTATTAAGTTTAGTAATTAAAAAAAAAATTGGGGACCAATGGAGAGCTAGTTATCTTTAATTCTTGTAGGTCTTAAACTTAACTTGCAGGAATCTACAGAAACCCTGATTAAATGGGTCAGAACACATGCAAGGTAAATATTTTGCATAACACCAATCATGTTGATAGATTATTGTTGGTCTCTGTCTGATCACATCAGATTTTGCTGGTAGTGCTTAACAGAGGTAGTTGCTTCTTTAGTCTCTGACATTTTTTTTTTTAGTCATACATTTATCTAACTTATGCAATTTTCATAAAGTTAATATAACATAAACATATTGTGCAAAAAGGAATTTAAAAGTGCTGAAAAATACATGGTGTTGCTGACAGTTAAGCGTCAGGCCTTCTTCAGAAGCTGGACTGGGTTCTGAAAATGTGAGAAAGAGCTGGAGACACTGTGGCTGCTCTCTGTGATCCTAACCATAGGTGATGTTGCTCTGGCTCTGTCATTAGAACTGCCTCTCCTCTTTCACATTACTGATAATGAGAGCACTCCCAGTGTTGCTCATGTTCACAGACGGTTAGGACTTGAGAGCTAAAATTCCAACTGCAACCAATTTCTCTTCATGAAGACAATAGTTTTATATCAATTTTATTTACTGCGTTGGCATCTATTGTGTTATCATTTGTTTAATTGTTTTGTTGTGGTTTGGTGTCACTTGAGATGTGAGGTTCAAGTAGTTAAAAGCGGAAAAGCTTCTGCATGTCTGTGGTTGCATGCATTAAAGATTATTTGCCGTAGACGCTTCACAAAAGCACCAGTGTCCTGATAAGTTTGTGTTTCTTTTCTCCCTACAGCAATGGGGTTAACGTAGAGGGAGCAACACACAAGCAGGTGGTGGATCTGATCCGGGCTGGCGAGAAGGAGCTGGTGCTGACCGTTCTGTCCGTCCCGCCGCAGGAAGCCGACTCCTTAGATCCCGGCGACGACATGTCGGCTTTGTCCTGTTACGACTACTCCGATAAGCAGGCCGTCCCGATCTCCATTCCCAGCTACAAACACACTGAGCTCAGTGGTGAAAAGTTTGTGGTGGGTGCAATACTGTGCAGTGTATCTTTGTAAATCTAAACACACAGCCAGATATTTAATGGAATAATTTATATTAAAACATATTCATAGTTTAAAATGCCTCAGTGCAGTGAGCAGCTTTTTATTTCTAAAACAACCATGTTGGAAGACACATTATTTAGTTGTAACAGGGAGGTTCAGCAGGTCCACTTATTAGCATTCAGGAAATTGCATTATTAGACTGAAAGTATATTGATAAACCATCAAATTTGACAAGAAATGTCAGAAAAAGGTATGAGCTATACAAATTGCTTACACTTTGATATCGAGTATAGCCGGTTTCTAGAAAGTCAGAAAGCACAGCCAGGTTCAGATTAAGAGGGTTTCCATACAGGTAACTCAAAGGAATGGAATTAACATCTGTTTAAAGAAAACAGCTAATTGGATGCTTTAAGAATAAAGAGTGGACTAAATGTAATTTGGTCTGATGAGTTTAGATGTACCCTGTTTCAGAGTGATGAGTGTGTAAAGGTAAAAAGACAGCATTGGGGAGGGCATGCATCACTGCATATAAACACAATGTTTTGAACTGTGGTGGCTGCAGCTGGCCAGGCTTTACTTCAATAACATTATGAACTTAATGTTTTCCCTAATGGTGTGGGTATATTCCAAGATGAAAACGGCAGGATTCATCAGGTTCAGATCATTCAGGGAGAATGAAAACTGATGTTCAGGTATAGACTGGACAGCACAGTCCAGATCTTAACCTTGCTTATAATCTTTGGGATCTATCAGAAGAATAATGTGCACAGCTTGCAAGATCCTACAAAAACATTAATGCAAGCTTTGGAGGAGAGCACTCAATATATATTTTCCCATTCTGAATAATTGACATATCCTGTCTTTTCAGGTATATAATGTATACATGGCGGGAAGGCAGCTGTGCTCTAAGCGTTACCGGGAGTTTGTGATTTTACACCAAAACCTTAAGAGGGAATTTGCCAATTTTACTTTTCCCAAGCTTCCTGGGAAGTGGCCGTTTTCACTTTCCGAGCAGCAGCTAGATGCACGCCGCCGAGGCTTGGAGGAATACCTGGAAAAAGGTGAAGGGGATGTCAATATTTGCCAATTTTTTTGCATACAAAGTTTTTAATGTACCCTAATAGGACGTAATACCATTTATTTATTTATTTTATCCTGTGGTTTTAAATGTTCGTTTATGTCGGTTAGATCCTATTTTTATGATGGCTACATGTTTGGTTTCGAATCTTTCAGCTTCATAAACCCTCCAGGCACATGTAATTTTGTGCTAAAATGAATCTGAGTGTGAAAAAAGCTTAGAAGAGAGAGAGGATGCCTGGAAGTGTGCTGTTATTTTATACTTAGACACAAAACTTAACTCCAGAAATGTTTTTGTTTGTCTGATCTGCAGTCTGCTCAGTACGGGTAATTGGAGAAAGCGACATCATGCAGGAGTTCTTGTCTGAATCAGATGAGGTAAAACGGAAAAAAAGAAAGCTGAAAGAAATGTTCTCCTCCACTTAAATGTGTCATTTTTCGTCTCTCTTCCTTCAACCTAGAACTATAATGGGGTTTCAGATGTGGAGTTGAGAATAGCTATGCCAGATAAGACAACGCTCACTGTTAGAGTTCGTAAAAACTCCACAACAGACCAAGTTTATCAGGTAAAAACCCATCGGTTTTTTTTACAGCCATGTTTTCTTGTTCCTTGTCACTTTCTACCTCCATCTACTCTCTTTCCCAGGCTGTGGTAATGAAGCTTGGTATGGATAGTATTACAGCCAGCTACTTCGCTCTGTTTGAGGTCATCAACCACACCTTTGGTGAGTAAAAACAGAACCAAAATGTAGTTGTGCCTCTCCTTTGTGTTTTAACATTTCATTAAATAGTCCATGACAGCTTTTCCACTTCTGCTTTTTGCTAGGAGAAAAATATCCTTTTTAAAAAGCAAGTCACTGACTGGTTTCACTTCCATGAGTGTAAAAGGAGTCAGATTTATCGGTGGGGGATTGAATGATGCCCGTCTAAACTCTGGTATCTGTTACTTTTAGTGTGCAGATCACCATAATTCCCAGCTTTTTTCTTATTCGGGCACATGGTATGCCTTTTTGTTTTTTGTCATTCTGTGATTCATGACAGCATTAGATGTAAAAAAAAAAAAATAAAAAATCTGGTTACATCTCATTTACAGTATTTACTGGACTAAAGAGTGCACATATCTATAAGGTGTGCCCACTAAATTTTTTGGAAAAACTGGAAACTTACATCTGCGATGGACTGGGGACCTGCACAGGATGTGCCATGCCTCTCGCCCGTAGACTGCTGGAGATAGGCAGTAGCACCCCTCGCGACCACGTGATTAGCTTGACGGAAGATGGATGGATTGATGGAAACTTACATGTATAAGAGGCTAAAAGCCAATCTACTGAATTGTCCCCCACCAAACCTCTAGGAGGAGCTCTACATATCACCCCAAGAGTAGGGACAAAGAAAATGCTAGCTCCCCTTAGCTTGTTGGCTTGCAGTAGTAAAAGGGGATCTTTATTTCAGCCCAGTCTCTTCATCGGTTCAGTTTAATGCTGCAAATAAATGGCAAAATGTTTTAATTCGGGATATTTGTTCTCTAACGTGTCTGCTGCTAGCAAGTTCTTGTGCTACATGAAAACTAGCACCTTATTCTTTCATTTCCATCTTAGACTTCCCCTAGCGGCTTTTTTTTGAAAAATCTACAAGAAAGCCACACCTTCTTATAAACATGTTTCAAAGTGTGGGGGGAAAAAAATTAGCAGCTTATAGTCCGAAAATACTGGAATGATCAGTCTGTTCTTTCTTTCCTTCCCTTCTGTGTTTATTCCTAACAGTGGATTTTGCATCATACATTTTAATGACTGACTACACCAGAAATATCTACTGTGATTTTATAGTAATCCTTATAGTCTTTAGTATTTATTCTTCAGTTGATCATGTTGCTTTGATACTAACATTGAGATAATCTTACTTTAGATATTTTCATCATCTTTAAAAAACAAAAAGAAAACCAAAAAAGCAGTTAAAATATTCAAACCTACAATTCTTGTTAGGTTTAAAAGGTGCATTGTTAGAAGATAAGATGATGCAACATGGTAGTCAACACACTCTACTTTTGCATATGTCCTCATTTGATTTTCTGTGTTCCTACAATAAAAAAAAGGTTTGCTTACATTATAGTAACAACTTTTTTTCCCCCTCTTTCTATCATCTTTATTTTTGCAGTGCGTAAACTGGCCCCCAATGAGTTCCCTCATAAACTTTATATACAGAACTATACCTCAGCCATCCCAGGAACCTGCCTCACTCTGCGAAAGTGGCTCTTCACCACAGAAGAGGAGATCTTGCTCAATGAAAACCAGCTTGCTGTTAACTACTTCTTTCATCAGGTTTGTGAATATTTGCCCGATCTGTATTTATGCTGTTTTCTTTGTTGAATGTCGTCCTCCCTGACTCTCTGCAGGCAGCTGATGATGTGAAGAAAGGCTTCATCAAAGTTCAGCAGAAGTCTTATCAGCTCCAAAAGCTGGCAGAGCAGATGAAGATGTCCATGGTTAGTTTCACAATTTCAAATCATAATTACTTAGCATTATTCAGTTTACATTTTTCTACAGTGTTTATAAATGGAAACTAGTTTATAAACTAGAACGTAAGCTACGGTCAGACCGCACGCTGCAGGAGCAGCAGAAGCAGCTGGTTTACATGCAAAGTCTTGACCACTCTGAGCAGCTGAAGCAGCGCCTCATGAGCTTCTGAGGCCCGGGATGCGCTGCACAAGCAGCAGCTGCAGGAGTTGAAAAGTTTTGTTGCTCGACGTACCACATCAACCAATCAGGATGCTGATCTGGGAGCTGGCAGGGAGACAGACACAGCACCTCTGATGCAGATCGCTATGATCACGCCACTGAAACAGTATATTAACTCCTCAATTAGCTTAAAATATCGAAACCTGCCGACAAAATATGTTAGCTTTTATTATTTTGGTGCCTGCAGTTTGGATTAAACTAAAATTTCCTAGCAGAAAACCTCCAAGAGGCGACCAGGCCAGAGGCTGCTGTAGAAGGGGATTTCCAGTGACAGAGCACCACCGGTGTACAGGGGTTTAATGCTCGTCCGACAGCGAAATAATATTTGAAGGCAGGATCATAATCTGGATGAACTGACAGCACAGATTAAGTTATCAGGTCCAACATTTTCACTTAAAAGCATATTCTGACCTTACTGTGTACACGCATTGAAAATGAAGCAGCAGAAGCTTTTTTGCTGCTTCCAATGCTTGTGGTCTGAACGTAGCAGGAGACTCTCCCTCATCACCTTTCCACCGTTTTAAAAAATTTTCATCAGTTCTAAAATAACAAGTCTCCACAACATTACGTTAAGACTTCACGAGGATTAAGAATTCCTGCCACCTCAATGAATACTGTCAGGAACACAGTCAGTAAGAATGGATTGTTATATTAATTAACCATTATTTTAAAGGAATACTGGGATGTTTGGCACGTTTAAATTTGGACGGAAACAAGTGCTATAATAATATAAATAAATAATTTATAAAAATAATTATTTAAATGTGTCTTTAAATTTCAAAGAATTAAATTATTTCATGATTTAGCACACCACAAATTATTTTAAACCATCACATATCCATCAAAGTCAAGGTGATGGAACTAGGGACACTTCCATAGAAACCCTGTCATCTGATTGGCAGCGCCTCACTAAGCAAGATAAGACAACATTTTTCTTCTTTTCTTTATTCTAAAGTCAACATTTTTGTTTCGAAAAGTTGAGCAACTCCAGCTTCTACATACATTGTTTGGTCCTCATAAGAAAACTGGACTCGGTGTTAGTCATTTGGCGGGGCTAAAACGTTCCTCTCACCACCAAACATTTCACAAACATTTTTTGTGAAATAATTTCTGCCTTTTTCAGCAATTATAGAGAAGAAGCTAATCAGACGTCAGGGTTTCTATAGAAACCGCCCTATCCCACCTCCTTCGCGTTGACGGATGTGTAACCGTTTAAATTAATTCATGGTGTGGCTCATTACAGGACACCTTTTCCTTCCACTAAACTTTCTATCAGTACTCTGCTTTTTTTATCCACCACCAGACTTCCTTCCCAGGTTTTTTTTGTATGAATGATGCTTTTTTAATTATCTTATGTAATACTACAAAAGTGAGAAATTTGGGGTTTTCATTGGCCTTAGCCACAACCATTGAAATGAAGAAATAATTATCTCTCTATGTAATTAAATTAAGTGAGCACCAGATTTTGAAATGTATGACTAAAAAAGGATAACTTATTTTGATGATGTTTTAATGTTAAAAATACATGTGTAAAAAATAAAACCAAAAAGGTCAATTTTCTGATGCACAATGGGACACAAAAGGAGTGACGAATGCCTGAATAAAATTAGATACAAAAGTAGATATATCTTATACTTTTCTTATACTTTTAAAGTATAAGATGATGGCAGAGACAAAACTTGATGTAAAGGCATGAAAATAACATCTAAATAAGTATTTTAGATATGACGGGGTATTGGGGTCAGGCTAGAGATTTTTTTTTTTTTATTTCAAGAACAAAGTAATATTAGGGGGAAAAAAATGCAACATTACGAGAATAATTTTATGACTTTATTCCCATAATATTATGTTTTTTTTCCCCTAAGTAAATATAAAAAGAAATCTCTAGCCTGGCCCTAATATTCCATCGTATTTAGTAAACTGTTAGATGATAATAAAGAAATACACTCACCGGCCGCTTTATTAGGTACCTCATGCTAGTAACGGGTTGGACCCCCTTTTGCCTTCAGAACTGCCTCAATTCTTTGTGGCATAGATTCAACAAGGTGCTGGAAGCATTCCTCAGGGAGTTTGGTCCATATTGACATGATGGCATCACACAGTTGCCGCAGATTTGTCGGCTGCACATCCATGATGCGAATCTCCCGTTCCACCACATCCCAAAGATGCTCTATTGGATTGAAATCTGGTGACTGTGGAGGCCATTTGAGTACAGTGAACTCATTGTCATGTTCAAGAAACCAGTCTGAGATGATTCCAGCTTTATGACATGGCGCATTATCCTGCTGAAAGTAGCCATCAGAAGTTGGGTACATTGTGGTCATAAAGGGATGGACATGGTCAGCAACAATACTCAGGTAGGCTGTGGCGTTGCAACGATGCTCAATTGGTACCAAGGGGCCCAAAGAGTGCCAAGAAAATATTCCCCACACCATGACACCACCACCACCAGCCTGAACCGTTGATACAAGGCAGGATGGATCCATGCTTTCATGTTGTAGACGCCAAATTCTGACCCTACCATCCGAATGTCGCAGCAGAAATCGAGACTCATCAGACCAGGCAACGTTTTTCCAATCTTCTATTGTCCAATTTCGATGAGCTTGTGCAACTTGTAGCCTCAGTTTCCTGTTCTTAGCTGAAAGGAGTGGCACCCGGTGTGGTCTTCTGCTGCTGTAGCCCATCTGCCTCAAAGTTTGACGTACTGTGCGTTCAGAGATGCTCTTCTGCCCACCTTGGTTGTAACGGTTGGTTATTTGAGTCACTGTTGCCCTTCTATCAGCTCGAACCAGTCTGGCCATTCTCCTCTGACCTCTGGCATCAACAAGGCATTTCCGCCCACAGAACTGCCGCTCACTGGATGTTTTTTCTTTTTCTGACCATTCTCTGTAAACCCTAGAGATGGTTGTGCGTGAAAATCCCAGTAGATCAGCAGTTTCTGAAATACTCAGACCAGCCCTTCTGGCACCAACAATCATGCCACGTTCAAAGTCACTCAAATCACCTTTCTTCCCCATACTGATGCTCGGTTTGAACTGCAGGAGATTGTCTTGACCATGTCTACATGCCTAAATGCACTGAGTTGCCGCCATGTGATTGGCTGCTTAGAAATTAAGTGTTAAGAGCAGTTGGACGCAGTTTCAGTGCATGGTCGTAATATGCCACACCGTTTCTTTTGGGAATACTGTGGTTATGTGTATGAAAGACAGCTGTGAGGTCTAATCATTAAAACTAGGAATGCACGATATTGGGATTTTGGCCGATATCCGATATGCCGATATTTTAAAACTCATGTAACCGATAACCGATATCGATACTGATGTTAAAGCTGGACAATAATAAGTAATCATTGAAAATAGCAGTTTTGTTATCCATTTCTGACACTTTGAAAAATAATATACTCAAACATATTTTCATATGCTGATATCAAATAGATTTTTAAAAACGTGGTATCGATCTATTTTACTTTCAAAACCTCGTGAAATTTCATCGTTCTGTTACAAACTCTCTTGATATTTTGCAAATTCTTGTGAGATTTTGTTAGTAAAATAGATCGATACCACGTCAATGTATCAACATATAAAAATATGGCAAATTTTCGTGAATTTTCGAGGGATTTTGTAGCATAACGATGACATATAACAATATTTCATTAGTAAAAGAGATTGATATGGTGTTTTTAAATGGCAATATATCAGCATATGAAGATATTGTGATATTTTAATGTATCAATATTTTTTCCCTCGTCTTTAGAAGTTTTTAAGTCTGTAAAAAAGAAGTTTTTGAGGAAGAAGAAGAAGTACTGGTAGTATTTTTTTTTTAGACTTTAGAAACTCAGAAGCTGATCAAATATCGGGTTAAATATCGGTGGGGTGGCCGATGTCCAATATTCAGTTTTAAGGCCGATACAGGCCGATACCGATAGGGGGCCGATTATATCGTGCATCCCTAATTAAAACTGTTTAAAAGTGCTGCTCCCATGCTGTAAATGACATTTAAGCAAGACTTAAACCTTTCAAAAATGCAATGTTCATGTAACAAGGACTGAAGGAGCTTATATTTAACTATTTTATTACTTTTTATTCTTACTTTTTCTACTCTCCGTTCTTACTTGACCTGTATGTTGTCTTTAACTATCCCTGTATTTTCAGAAACAGTTGGTATGAATACCAGCACAGCATACCTATATATTTTGTTCTGCCTCTTTTACTCTAGAGACATGTGCTCTGTCATAGCCTCACTCACATTTCTATAAGTAAGAGCTCAGCTGGAAATATCCTGCAATGAAAGAGACGGGAGAAGAAAAAAACATCTGCGCTCTCTGCAGAACATCTCCAATGTTAGGTTAAAAAGTCTCTTTAAATGGAAAATAAATCATTGGAAATCAACTAGCAAAAATGAATGCAGTAGTTTAGGGAAATTAAAATGTTGATAAGATGTTTGTTTTTTTTTCTGTGGCCCAATGCTTACAGAGATTTAGCAGGTTTGAGTCTGATCTGCAGGGCTAAGAAAGAGCAGCCTACTTGAAATTGGAAGAGCATGATTCGCTTTAGCTGTTTTCACACAAAAAATGGCATCTCCCCGTTTTTTTTTTTTGTGCTGAGGTATGCTATCTCTGATTTGTGCTTGAGAATGATGTTGTGAAACAAGAAAATGTTTTACTTCTCAGTTTCGCTTCATTGTTCTCATGATTGCCTCTCTTGGTCACGCACTGCACAGATTAAACTGCAGAAAACTTCTGCTGCAAATCTGTTGGCCTTCAGTTGTCCTGCTTTATGACCAGGAACGTTTTGTGGGGATGTGGGGAGTGGGTTTTAAATACTATAGCAATTTTTAGTTATCTACATAGGAAAAGGCTGGTTCTCATCCCCTGAATTTGTTTAAGCAGTTGTTGTTTCTATCATGTCTGCTGTGCAATTCCTTTCAGTACCTGGGCTTGTTGCGGAGCTGTGAGGGCTACAATGAGATCGTATTCCCGCATTGTTCCTGTGACTCTCGACGTAAAGGCCATGTGATCACAGCAATCAGTATACAGAACTTTAAGCTGCATGCCTGTACAGAAGAAGGTACACTTGAGGTAAATACAGCGGCCTGCCAATGCATTTTACTTTTTGACATTGCATTTGCTTCCTGCGTGTCAGATGGAGCAAATTAAAGACTCCTTGTCATTCCAGAACCAAGTGATTGTATTTGAGTGGGAAGAGATGCAAAGATGGGACACAGATGAAGAGGGCATGGCTTTCTGCTTTGAATATACACGGGGAGAGAAGAAGCCACGCTGGGTGAAGATTTTTACTCCCTATGTAAGTTTAAAAATGTTTTTTTTCTGATGTTTTTAAGATGTTCTTTTTGCCTTTTGCACTTTTTTTAAGTAACCTGACACACCAGGCAATGAGAGCTGTTAAAAACTAAAATTAAAACTCACCATTAGAAGGCTACAATAAGTCTGCAGAGATCCACAGCTAAGGAGAGAAAATTGGTTCGTTTTGCAGTCTACTAATTTTATCTCTGTGGTTTAGTGGTAAGAATGGTACATTTTTTTATGAAAATTCTTTAGAAGTCCTGTTTGTTGGCCTAAGGCATTTTATAAGCCAGAGCAGTCATGTGGAAAAAGATCCTTTGGCTACATTACCTATTTAACCCTAAGTTTGACAGAAAGCTAGTGATACCTTTAACCCTGGACACACTATCTTTCTGTGAAACACGGTGGTGACAGTATCATGCACCATGGGTGGAGGAAAACTAACAGAGAATTAACCTAAATCAACAATTTCCACCATAAAGCATGGTGATGGCCGCATTATTCTGTAGGGATGCTTTTCTTCATTAGAGGTTAGAGTTTATGGGAAGATAGATGGAGTTAAATACAGAAACATCTTTGATGTAAACCGCAAAAAGAACTGCAAAAAAACGAGGATGGAGGCTTATCTTCCTCATCTGTCACTGGTCTCAAACTCTGTACTTTATAATTGACTTGGCTTTCTCGGTATGCAAAACTAATTGCAACCAAAGGGGTTTACAATTTTTTTTCTACATAAATTCCACAATCCTCTTCCTACTCTGCAATAATGAACTGTTATGTGTTGATCAATCATATAATATCCCAATAGGATAACAGATTATCAGGGATTAAAGTATTCTGGCCCCAGGCCGGATTTCCGGCTCATAGCGATTGCCCGTGGGTAAAAAAAAAAAAAATCTCTCTATAAATTTATAAAAAGATAATCGAAATCCCTCTTGCGTTTGTCAGCCAATGGTAGCAAAGTAGCGCTCTGAAACTAACAATATTAGCCAAGCAGAAGACGAAGGTGGTGAGTCTTAGGAAAGCGCGTACCTCCTCCTCCCGTTTCTTGCCCAAGTCACCAGATAGATTGTGGTACAGTGCTGAAGCTCTACACGTTAAACAGAGAGACGTGTAAAAAGTCAATAAATTAATTAAACTTCGTGTTTGGAGAGAAGGACGACAGAACGGAATTTCATGGAGTGGGCACAATGCAGTTCATGAACTCCAGGGAAGATGTCATCACCATTGATAAAGGTCTTAAACATGAATGGCCCTGGGCACGGCCGGAGGAGACAGGACGAGATATAAATATATATATATATAATGTATATGATCAGGATTTATTTTTTTTGCTTTAATCCCTGTATTATGTTTTCAAAGCGGTCTGTAATATTAAGGACCTATTCAGAGTGTTATTAATGTGTTTCTCCTTGTCTTTTCCCCTACTTGGATGATATTTAGTTTAACTACATGCATGAGTGCTTCGAAAGAGTCTTCTGTGAGCTGAGGTGGAGGAAAGAGGTATCAACAATCCACTTATAACCTTCTCGGTGGACACTATGTTCTAGTGTCATTCATTATTAGCTTGGATGTGTGTTTTCAGGTGGAAGAGGAGGCCACAGACAAGGACAACAAGAACTGCAGTAAAGATGGCATGTGTGGAAAGGTAAACTTCAGAATGAGCAAAAGCCTTTTCACATTTCACAAACCGGCAGGACTTTGTCCTGATGGCTGTTTGTGTTGCAGAACATTTTCCAGCTGCTGAGGCACAGAAGAGATGGAGGAACGTAGAGGGTGGCGTTTCACCGTCTCAGCTGAGTGTTTACCCTGACCCAGTCTCGCTCATCCATGAACTTACATGGTCATCATTTACACTCCATTAACTACTATACAAGAAGCTGCTCCCCACATGTTAACCGACAACCATTTGCTGAAAAACAATGAAAACAGAAGCATTTAGAAGAACTACATGACTCACGAGCCAGAACTTATGAATCCAGCACTTCATAAACATGTGTTAAACTAAAGCCTCTATGGACTGAAGGGGATGGATTCATCCAAGCCTTTCCTTCTTGGGTTGGACTCAGCATGGATTATGAAATGCTACCAGGGATCATTTAAGCTTTTTTTCCCCCCTTTCTTTTTTTCAACTGAAAATATAAAAATTTCAAGTGAATTACTGGTGCACAAACAATGAAACTGAAACCAATCAGAGAGAGGAATGGAGGAAATGACCGATCAGCAATACTTATCCATATCCTGCAGATAGGAGTCAAAGCAAAACAAGATCCTGTGTTGCAACATTTGGTCAAATCAGGTTACATGTTTAAATTTGCTTTAGAAATAATCATTAACACAAACAAGTATGACAAACTACTTGTTATTTGGAATTTTTATGTGGATGAACATGAAGAAGAAACTTGGATTTACACTAATATTGCACTTTATCAAACTTTATGAACAGCTATAAGATGTGCAGATTGAAACAGGGAAATGATACAAGTGCTCAATACTGGAATAAGGTTATACTACATATAATTTTTTTATTGGAGTTGAATTATAGATTGCAGTCTCAACTAATGTTAAAGCCATGGCTTTAACCTTTGTTTACAGGTAACTCTCAGTAAATTACTATATCTTAAAATAATTATTTTATTATGGTAATTCCATTTAAAAAAATTTACTTATAATTTCGATGAATTAAATGCAGAAAGAGAGATATGTTTGATGTGTGTTTCAGTTAATTTTGACGATTTTGGCAAGAAGATCCAAAATTCAGTTTCTCTGAAAAGTAAGATATATTTTTTGTTTGTTTGTTTTTAATTTCTGAAATCTTTAAAGGGACAGTGTGTAAGATGTATCACCATCTAGTGGTGCATTAAATGAATTATAAATGACATTGGTGCCTCCCCTTTAAGTTTGCGACACCTACTAAGGAAGCTGTGGAGTGACATGTTCTAATAGCAGCTAATAACTGTTGCATCAGAGCTCATCCAATGTAGGCTAAAAAAATTAGTTGTCTCTGCTATAAATACAAAATAAAATTAACTGCTTTATTGAATGACCTTACCTGTCCAGCAGAAACCCTGCAATCTGAGTGTCCATTTCGTCCTCTCCGTCATAAATTATCCCCACCTGGTGAAACCTGCTCCAATGTGATTTTTTTGTCCTCGTTATTACGTCTTTTTCCTTTTTTTGATTTGTTTCTTTTGCCTCTCAATCAACATAAAGTACAGATGTTCTTCCATTGCAATAGAAAGAGGACGATAGAACAATCTAGAGTTGTTTTTGCATGTTTTTAACACTTCGGACACCACCAACCTATTTCCAGATAGTAAAACAATGCCGCCAAGTTTAGCCTCTCTCTGCTTCTCTAATCAAAAATACTGACATGACATGGTATCCCCGAAAGGGTGCACCACCCCTTATATATTTATAAACAACTAGTTCTAAGCAATGAGAATGTGCTCTTCTTTTATATCATGTAATTAGACTTTTACAGAATTTGTATTTATTAAACCAATTCTAGATTTTTGCTAATTAAAAGTCAGATTTGTTACACACTGTCCCTTTAACCTTGGCCCAAAGAATTATAGCTAAAGAAGCTGGTTTGTTCTGTGTTGTAGACAGATGTTCGTTTTTAGACACTCCAGCTGCTGCCTCTTCCATATCAAATCCCCTCCCAAAACTTGAATAGGCTTTAGTTTTCCCTATTGCTTGTGCGCTTTTTGTTTCCTTCTGCTCAACTTGCTTGTATAACTCTGACAACTCCAGCTTCCTCAGAAAACATCTCGTAACCCACAGCATAACCGTGTTTCAAATCTTTTCTTTTTGTCTAATGAATAGACATTTTTTTTTCTGAGAAACAGAATTTTATATTTTTAGTAGTGGTAACCCATAATCATCAAAATTAACTTTAATAAATGCTTGAAATATTTAATTTCTGTGTGATGATTGTTTACGGATTCAGATTAGTTACTGACAGAACTTTGTCTGCCAATTAAACTAATTTGTTTTGATGCACCTGTACCTGCAGTATCATGGGAGCTCTACATGCAAAAGGGAAATATTGTATGAAATGATGTTCAGGGTGAATTACTCAGAATAAACAGCAGGGGTCATTCTGTCCTTTCTGCTCCCTTGTTCACAGTGATTACTTCTTCTCTTGGAGCTCCCACAGGATTTATATTAGGCTTGTAAGTCAAGCGGCCTTTCCATGCCGCATTGTTTGTCTGTGGCTGGTGCTTTGCTGTACTGGTCAACCATCCATTCACTGCAGAAGTCAGGCTTAGTTAACGACATTTCTTATCAGAAGGTAATGTTTTCTTCCTAATATAATGAGATAAATGGGCTCTGTCAGTTAACGCTTCATAGCGTTAACTGACTGATATTAACTTTCCTTTGATAAAGGAAATTATATGAAGTTTAAAGTCATGTAAAAGCTGATAATGTGATCCAAATACTTTATTTCTTTTTTTTATTGAAATGTAACAATATTCTTTGCCATGTTAGAATCTGATGTCATTCAATAATTATAAGGTTTTGTTTACCCAATCTAATATTGTTTGGTTTATACTGTGTTTTTGAAATATATATTTTCAGTCAGTTGTTGTTTTTTTTTGCGAGAAAGTCAATTATTTATTTTTATTGAGCTTCTAAGGTGTCAGACTGTATTATTTTAAAGCGGTGCTGTCTGAAAGGTTTCCTTGAACATTGGCTTCTTTCCATACATTTTCATTCTAATATCGAACAATGCATAAATAATGATCTTTGTTAGTTGGTTAAGCATTTTAATTTCCACCTTAGAATTATTCAGGTTTATATAGGCTCCAGGTTTTAAGGGATCAAAAAGTGTCTCCATTTTTTATTCCCCTTTTCATAGAAGAAATCAATGTAAAATACCAAAGATAACAACAGATGTACATGTGCAAAGCAGTCTTAAATGCTATTGAATTTAGATTTAAAAAATTACAAAAAAAATTACTATTTACTATATTGTTATTGTTTTTAAAAACGAAATATCAACTTTTTTCAAAAATATGTCCAATCAGAACCTTTCCTGCTGAGACTAAGTAGTTTACCTTTGCCTTAGAAATACATCCACCAATTCAATCCCTGAGATAAACATTTCAGTTTTGGATGCACTGAATTTAAACACATCATATGTAAGTGTTACCAGGCTACCATCAGTGCGGAAATTATTATCGAGTAAATAAGACAAAATGAGCTGTTCTCAGTATCACACAGTAAAGAATTAAGTCTTGAGAACTTTAGGAAGTGAGAAGCTTTTTTTTTTTTTTTTTTCTATGACCTGTTCAGACATTTATGCATTTTACAGGATGTGATAGAGAGTAAGTCTTCAAGCAGATAACAGAAAGGCTGAGTACAGAATACTGAATTGCTGATAGACTATTGAAAAGAGTACACAGATTAACTGCTGCTTTAGAAACCGATCTATGCTAATTGCAAATATCAGATTCTAAGAACAATAGAAAATGTCAGCAATACAATATTCATTTTGTACTTATTTTAGAAATATTAATCAAAACCTGTTTTACATTAATTATTCTTAGAGACCTCATCTATTTCTAATGTAGATATTTTATTTTCCACTCATGGCAGTAATGCTAAAGAAACATTTTGAATACTTTTCTATTCAAGTATTATAGTTCTATGGTAGGTATGTCCAAAATTTCAGGGCAATTATTTACAAAAGCTGGTGATCTTTGCTATAAAAAATGCAAGATGAAGATGCTGTGGTACTGATGTTATTTATTTTAGGTCTTAAGCTGCTTCTTTAGTCATTTTAGTTGTTTTTCTTTTTTCATAATAATTGGGTGCAAAGGCTGGGCTGAAAGTAATGAAAACGTAGCGAATGTTCAAAGAAAACTCCTGTTCAAGTTGACTTTAAAGAATTACAAGAAAGTGTGGCGAATCCGAGGCGATCATTACTGGATCACATTTTTGTTTGGCAACCAAAAAAAGATGCACCAAACCCTTAAATCTGGACCCTTGGATCAGTCAGTTTAGCCTTTACCTGTTTGGTCAATCATCAGGATGTCAAATCAAGAAAAATATAAACTTTCTTTTTTTATATGTGTCGAATGCATTATATGTTTCATCAGTTATACCATTTGCAATATATAAACTCATTCGGTAGCATTTAAATTCATGCATTTTGTTCTAACAGATATAGGTATTATCTTGTTTTCCCTTTATTTTATTATGGTTAGAGAACTGCTACCTCTATAAAATAAGATCCAGTACGTATTACTTTCCCCTTTATGTGTTTTAGCCTTTACAATAAAACTAAAATTCAAACCTGGGGGGGGTTATTGGTGCTTCCCTGCCACTCTACATTTTTATTTAATTTAATAAAATTATCATTTTAGTAATACAGATCTTGCTGATTATCAACAACCTCTGTTCATTTTTTTTAAAGCTTCCTCTCCGTGAGTCATTTAAAAAATATTACTAAAAGTCATTCATTAGGTTAACTATTTTTTTTCTCTGACCACACTGCGAAAACGATCTAGAATTAAGTCCACATTTCTTAAATTAAGTGTATTTAATTTTAATCTGAGTAGGTATGAGATGATCTGCCAATAGAATTGCTATTTTTACTCCTAAAATAAGATCATTAGATTATATGCACTTGAAATAAAAACGCAATAGTTTTTTTTCTTATTTTAAATGTAAATTGTCTTGTTCCATTGGCACATTTTCTCACCACTTCAATTGAAAAGAAAAATGCACTTATTTTAAGAAAAAATTACTTTCAAGTTTTTGCATTGCAAACCCATCTCAAGCTGCTAATTAGGACATAGTGTTTCTACAACAGTTTGTAAAAGAAGCATTTAAAAGCACTACTCAGTGGCTTTTTCTAAGAGCTTGTTTAGTTTAGCATTGGTGCTGTTCACGAAACCCATCTTAGATGATTAATGGACTTATGCAGACCTCTGTGGGTTCGTACAGGGGCTTTAATTTAGAGTGCGGATCCTCCAATTGAAAAATTGAATGTGCAATCCTCGAGGCCAAAAACATCACGTTGGCTTCTTGTCTGTTTACTGAACCAAGTCTGACATAGTCGATTGTCTGACACCTTCCAGTGTGCTCTCTCTAATCTCTCTCTTTGTTCAGAAAACAACCCAATGTTATGTACTTGATTTATTTTAATGCCGCAGTGTTAAATTGAGGCCATAAGGTATGGAGATTAAAAGCCTGCAAGTTTTTTGACATGTTAAAATGAAAGTTTGAAAAAAAATGCAGCAGTTACTGTAATACATTGTAAGATATTCTTTTAGATAAAAGGTTTATTGATCCAAATATAAATCTGAGTATTTTTTGTAAGCGTGAGAGATAACAGCAGGTTGAAACCATGAGTGAAATACAGCCAAAATCCCGAAGTTATGCATAGTTAATTCCTGGCATGCAGTGTGTTGATTTTAACTGGATTCTCTGCTCTTCTTTGTGCTCACATCTGTTTTCTCTCTTCCTTTCATCATGTTGCCTCTCCTTAATTTCACCCGATCCTTTCGACTTTTAATGAGATCTGGGAGACAATTACCCAACAGGCAGAGGAGTGGTTATACCTCATCGATCAGCATCAAGTGTCTGCACCCGGTAATTAATAGCTATTGACTGGTGGTGTTTTGGGGATATCATTCCTAAAGACCTGAAGTTTGATCAGCAAACGTATCGGTCCTTGGGTCCTGTACTTGGAGGCGTCATGTTACTGAGTTCACTACTTACCTGGATTTCAGCCATTTAACAGCTTGGTTTTGTGAGAAAAAACTTTTCATTTAAGCATTTAAAAGTCCTCACTGCTTTTAGAAAACCCTTTTAAATCCTGCACGTTTCCTATGGTAGCAAACTGACATTTGAATGTCTGCTACTCTAAAAGGTGCAGACTTGCAAGTGACTGAACTAAAAAGCTGCTGCATTTTTCACCATAGTTACTCATTTTATTCCACTTTTAATGCTACACTTCAGAGTAAACAACACGGCTTTAGTAAGACCTGGGCTTTTATATTCCTGAAAACATTTGAATTTCATTTATCTTTTGTCATTTTTAGAGGCAAATGTTTCCATGACACTTGACTTCATAAATGGGTACAAATTATGCTCAGTTATATAGAATGCAATTTACCTCAAATTATTTGTCATTTTAATACTGGCCAATCACAATCTCAGACAAGGTTTACTGAAGCTCAACCCATTTTAATTAAATCAATAATACAATATAGTCCAAATCTATTGATTTAGAGATATGCGTTTTTTTTTTAATCTATTTAAGAAAACTGGAAGATTTTATAAGGTTTTTGACCATTCACCATTTTTCATATTAAACAAGCATGTATTGATTGTGGAAAGGTGCAACTCTCTTTCAAAATAGAATAGAATAGAAAATCACTTTATTGTCCCAAAAGAGGGAAATTGTGGTGTTGCAGCAGCAAAAAGATTATAGCAAAAGTGGTCACACAAATGTGGATCTTAGAAAGGTTGTATAAAAATAACAGAATAAGTGAAAGACTAAGTTAACATAAATAAACCTTGAGCATAACCCTGTTTAGAGTAATTGGATGTCCATTGCAAGTAACTGGGAGTTAAGTAGACATGAAAGAAAATAGGCAAAAACAAAAGCCGTGTGCACTGTATTACCTTAAAATGATTTTTTGTAGGAATGAATGAACATGTACTGCAGTTAATTGCTAGTTAATTCCCTGAATGGCTTCTTGCAGGATAGAAAATCGACCAAACACATTGTACGAGTCAGTGATACTTTCTAATGGGGAAAGAAAGTGTAAAGAGTACACAAAGTTGACTGAAGAAAATGCCCTCTCACTTATACTATCAAAGAATATGACACAAACTAAACTAAAAAGGCAGTGAGTAGGGGTTACAGTGTAGGGACAAAAAAGGTAATCAATGTCATAGTCAAGAATGGGACACAGCTAAACAGACTTAATAGAAACAGATTATTTTGTATAGACAAAAAAAATCCCAATGTGAAGGAGAGGAAATAATTCAAGGTGCATAAATGTTGGGGTCGGGTGATGGAAGGTAAAAGTAAAGCTATAGGCAAGAAAGATCCTAATTTGCAGAGAGGAACCAAAACCACTCTTTACATGCACTTTAACAAAAATGAAACTTTTAAGCTCTGCTTCTAAAGAAGAAAGGTTATGTGCCCTCACTGACAAAAAATAGGTAGCTAGGTTGACAGAAAAGGTTAGCCTCTAATTCAATTTTAGAAAACTCCAGGCACCTGGAGATTGTCAACTCTGCAGGAAAACACTGCAGAGTTATGGTGGATAGTAAAGCAGTGTTCTCCATCTCAGTCTGCATGTTTATAGTCCCTCTATAAATTTTGCCTTAAGGGTTAAAATACATGTTCAAATTTAAATCTACGACAAAAAAGGGGAAATAAAAAAATAGCTACAATTGAAACAGAAAACTCAAGTTTAGAAAAAAAAAGTGAAAAGTTTTTTCCTCTTAAAAGCAATGCTTTGGAACAGAGACCAGTTTAAACATGTATGAAACGTAAAAAAAAAAAAATTAAAAAAAGGGTTTATCAAATTCTACACACTTTTTTTTCCAAGAAAAATATATTTATTCCCGAATGTTGCTTTTGTTCTTTTAAGTTCTCTCCCTGCTTTTATTTTCTCCACATGGTTTGCAGCAGTAGCACCAGAACTGACATGGCTGGGCAGCTGCTGCAGTAAGTTAACACATTGGGTGCATAAAACCTAGAGTCGGCTTCAAGAGCTGGGACTCTGCAGCAGGTACTCACTTTTAACACCACCTATGGGATTTAATTTCTGTTTGTATTTGTGCAAAGAGTGGGGCAGCCAAAGATCATAGTGGGCCACTGAAACCGAAAACAAATGTTATGCATTCTGTCTTCTTGTTTGAGAGATTGTGTTGCGCGACTCAGCTTGCTTCTGCTCTGAAAAAAAAAAAGCTCCACATGCACCATCAACCCAGAGAAGGTGGATGACGGAGTCTGTGGAGGAGGAGAGCCTCGGAAAATTTATCATCTCTGCTGTGGTGCAATCCTCAGCAGCTGCGCTGGTAGTTTGCAGACAAAAGGAGTTCAGTAGGCCACTGACTTCCTCGGGGTATGT
Source organism: Cyprinodon tularosa (assembly GCF_016077235.1). Taxonomy (NCBI): domain Eukaryota; kingdom Metazoa; phylum Chordata; class Actinopteri; order Cyprinodontiformes; family Cyprinodontidae; genus Cyprinodon; species Cyprinodon tularosa. The sequence goes on along the minus strand of NW_024038982.1, from coordinate 181,396 downwards.
CCTGAGTTATAGAGCTACCCGTCTGACACAGCACGCTTGAAATAAAGAGGGTTATAGTCAAATTAATGGCATCACAGTCAAAGGTCTAAACAAGCTTCTGCCAAGACATCAATTAGACAAATCTTATCATCATAAAGTCTTTGCATCAATTCATAGTCAATCATTTTAAAGCAGAAATATTGCCAGCATTCGTTGCATAAATCTTGTAAAACACAGCCTCTTGTATATATGTCCAGTCCCCCCTAAATGCTGGTCTAAGCGTAGTTTAGCAGCTGCAGCATCTATGAGGAGATGAGGGGGGGGGGGTTTACTCCTCTCCCTTTCACTTCTCCTCCCTTTCTCATTAATGACCAATCAGTTAAAAACTTTATTGGTCCCAACCTGCTCCCTCAGCACATTTTTTTTTCTTGTTCCCTCATCTGTTTTTTTCAACCAGCCCATGAAAACACTTTGTTCTCTCCTTTCAATCTGCATCACTGTTGTCTGTCTCTGCAAAGGTCTTTCTCCCTTCTGTCTTTCTGTTATTGCTGCGTTTCATATCCTCTTTTCCTCTCAGGCTCGTGTTTTTCTCCCTCCAATTTCTGCATCCTTTTTCAGAATCCCACTCATGAAGGAGCCAGACTGGAAAATTAAACTTTAGATGTGTCTGTGGAAAATCTAAGAGACAACAGAGTGTATTTTGAATTGAACGTTTAGTCTGTATTTGAATACATCTGCATCATATATAGCCCATTTAAAAGTCCTCATCTCTCAAACTTTTTCACAGCTTGTCACCTTAAAACTTAAAAATCTTCAATGCATTTGGTTCCTATTTTATTTGAAGGATAAACAAAAAGATTTATAAGTGTGAAGAACTGACTCTACCAGTTGTGTAAATTCTCAGACTGGCCTTTGTACCTATTCCTCATGCAAAAAAAGCACAAGCTGTCACATTAGAAAAAAGGAGCTTCTTTTTTTATTGATTAATATTAATAATGAGTTTGAAAGCTCAATGCTCAATGTAGTCCGTGATCTTATTCACTTTATGAAGAATTCTCCTTTGTGAAATAATCTCCACAGGTTTTAGAGGAGTTCCAAGAACAGAGCCTGCTGAGCTTTTTTAAGTCACAACAAACTTTTAGAAGATATCGAGCATCTTGTTGCAAATGTCGAAGGACCAAGGCTTCCTTAGGAAGTACAATCTGCTCTGTTCCTTCTTGTAGAGAGCCTCACAGTTGTGTCTTCATTCTAATTTGTTGTCCAGGTTAACAACAAGGCATTTATACTCCTTTTCTACAAAGCAACATGTACACTCACCGGCCACTTTTTTAGGTACCCCATGCTAGTAACGGGTTGGACCCCCTTTTGCCTTCAGAACTGCCTAAATTCTTCGTGGCATAGATTCAACAAGGTGCTGGAAGCATTCCTCAGGGAGGTTGGTCCCTACTGACGTGATGGCATCACACAGTTGCTGCAGATTTGTCGGCTGCACATCCATGATGCGAATCTCCCGTTCCACCACATCCCAAAGATGCTCTATTGGATTGAAATCTGGTGACTGTGGAGGCCATTTGAGTACAGTGAACTCATTGTCATGTTCAAGAAACCAGTCTGAGATGATTCCAGCTTTATGACATGGCGCATTATCCTGCTGAAAGTAGCCATCAGAAGTTGGGTACATTGTGGTCATAAAGGGATGGACATGGTCAGCAACAATACTCAGGTAGGCTGTGACGTTGCAACGATGCTCAATTGGTACCAAGGGGCCCAAAGAGTGCCAAGAAAATATTCCCCACACCATGACACCACCACCACCAGCCTGAACCGTTGATACAAGGCAGGATGGATCCATGCTTTCATGTTGTAGATGCCAAATTCTGACCCTACCATCCGAATGTCGCAGCACAAATCGAGACTCATCAGACCTGGCAATGTTTTTCCAATCTTCTATTGTCCAATTTCGATGAGCTTGTGCAAATTGTAGCCTCAGTTTCCTGTTCTTAGCTGAAAGGAGTGGCACCCGGTGTGGTCTTCTGCTGCTGTAGCCCATCTGCCTCAAAGTTCGACGTACTGTGCGTTCAGAGATGCTCTTCTGCCCACCTTGGTCGTAACGGGTGGTTATTTGAGTCACTGTTGCCCTTCTATCAGCTCTAACCAGTCTGGCCATTCTCCTCTGACCTCTGGCATCAACAAGGCATTTCCGCCCACAGAACTGCCGCTCACTGGATGTTTTTTCTTTTTCGGACCATTCTCTGTAAACCCTAGAGATGGTTGTGCGTGAAAATCCCAGTAGATCAGCAGTTTCTGAAATACTCAGACCAGCCCTTCTGGCACCAACAATCATGCCACGTTCAAAGTCACTCAAATCACCTTTCTTCCCCATACTGATGCTCGGTTTGAACTGCAGGAGATTGTCTTGACCATGTCTACATGCCTAAATGCACTGAGTTGCCGCCATGTGATTGGCTGCTTAGAAATTAAGTGTTAAGAGCAGTTGGACAAGTGTACCTAATAAAGTGGCCGGTGAGTGTATATATTCACTGAGGACTGTTGGCCGAGTCTTCTTTGGTATTGCAACAAGGCAGGAGGTCCCAGTTGAGCTATGGCTACAATGAAGCTTATCACCGTACATAACTGAGTGTAGTGTAAAGCTCTTTGGGGTCCTCAAACATGATAAAGTGCTAATGATTAAATTCTGTATACAGTTTTATTTTAAAGCTGAAATGTAAATTATTCACAATACAACTTAATTAATTTTTAGGGGGAAGAAAGTATAACAACAGATATCTCACAACTACTAAATAAACATTTTATTTTATTCACTTTTATTTGCTTTGTATTTTTAAAATAAGGAATTCGCTCAAACACAATATGTACACTGAAAAGCAAAGGAGCACATAAGCCCAACTGTACTAAAAACAGTAGAATAATTAGATAAATAGGTAAATAAATATAATTGCCAAATCATGTGTTTAAATTATAAAATGTTTTAATTTGATATGACTCATTTTAATTGAATATTTTGAACAGCACTACAGAACTCTTGTAGGACCTACTTTCAGCAGGTAGGAAATGGACGTAAACAGTGCTAAAGGCAGTCTCATTTTAACTTATTTCTATAAAAAAAAACTTCTGCAGAATTTTTATTTTGTTGTATATGAAGCTGAATCTATGAAAAGATGTTTACCCTTGGCTACATGTAACCATTTATATATTCAGTAGGCCTATTAGTAGGATCCCTAACATATGTCATTAAAACCCCGTTATTGTTATGCATGTACACAGAATTTAAGAAAAACAATGCCATACATAAGATTATGCATAGTGAAACAGAATTAAATAAAGAATGTGTGGAAAAACACGAACAACGTGCTCAAATACCATTAAAAAGCCAACAAACATACTAAAATCTGTAGATATTAAAAAAAAGAATCAACATCCTTTTAGTACTACTTAATATCCACTACTTTCAGTCTTCAGTATAAAAAGGTTTAGGTAAAGGCCATCATTACCGTTATCACACCAGAAGCATGCTATAATAGGGAAAACAGAATAGCTCTCCTAAAACCCCTTCACTACTGTGCTATTACATGCTGAAAAATGTGATGGCATATTTCTAAACATCTGACTGCTCTATTGAGCTGAGTTGCAGCCATAATCCAGAGGTGAAAACAAGATAATGTCACCATAACCTAGTATTGGCCAGGTGTTCGTTGCAGGCTTTATTATAGAAGAATCAAAAGATTAACAAAAAGAGTTGTACAACAACCAAGAAAAGAAAATCACAGATAATTTCAGAAGTATTTTTTTTCATGAGCATAATATGTAATTCAGTCAACTGCATATCCCCCTGGTCTCCCTCAGTGTAAGGTCTTTGCTTCTATAAAAAAAAAAAACGACAAAAAAGTTGTATCCCAATTGATTTTTGCTGCACAATTTTTAGACAAGACAGTGAAGTACAGCACTGAGAAAAACTGATCAGATTAAGAAAATCAACAAACTACATTTGGAGAAGAGATGGCATTTTACATCAGTCCCAAAGCATCACACCATTGAACCAATAATTTATAGAGAACATCATTGGTTGGTTTCACAGTGACAAAATAAAGCTTCTGGAATGGTCTGGTCTATTGTTTGGCATGAAGCAAATAGAAGAGTTTCCCAGATCCTTTACATTTTAAAGGACAGTTTATTTGGAATAAGTGGTCATATACACACCTTTAAAAATCATTCAAGTAGTTGCAAAATTCAAAGGATGTCAGCTCTTCTTACCAGAAATCATGTTTGCAGTACAAAATTACTTCAGCTGGCCATAGCATGCTTTTCTTTTTTGTAGAGATTAATGAAATTGAGGGCTTTTGTTTTAGTAGAAAAGCTGAACCTATATAATTGTCTCTTTGCAAGTTGTCCCTGGCTCTTGCATAACTCTGTAATGGAGTGGTCATGGCATATAAGCACCGGACCTACTTTCTTTACTGAGAAAAATGTTGATGACTTTAGTAGTTTATTTAATTGCTATCCCATGACACATTTTAAGAATAATCTAGGCAGTAGAGTTTTTTGAAATGTCCTAAACAATCCCAGATGCAGAGAAATGCTCCCTCAGTCTCTGCAGTTTGATGGAAGTTATACAGGTTTGCCATCCTAATGAGTCAAAGCTTTGTTGTTTATCAGGATATGTTGCATTGTTGGCTTTAAGTGATGAAAGGCTGATTGCCATGTTTAGCTAGTTAGTATGATGAGTAAGGGCTGTGAAGGCTGTTGTTTGCAAGCCTTGACACAGAAAGTGAATCAAGATCTCCAGAAAGAGAAAAGCACTGTAAGAAAACTGGCAAACCAACAGCATAATTTCACAGTCTATAGTCTATATTTAAACACACAGGAAAAAAACACAGCTTAAAACTGAGAATTATCTTTTAAAGACTATATTTACAAATTAAATCAAGCCACATATAATTATTTTTAGATATGCAACGCATTAAGTTCTGTTCATAGTTTTTCTTATTAAAGGTAATTTCCTCATCAAATGCTTAACAACCCAATGTCAGCAGGAAGGTGTGAATATGTTCCATGAGAGAATGAACTGTAAAGTTTCTGAGTCCTTTCCAGCTTTAAAATCTAAATTGTGCTTCCATCAGTGTCTATTTCCACTTTCAGACTCGTTTTTTGGGCACTCAGAGAAAATCTTTTGAAAGTGCTATTCCAAAGTTAGGGGCAGCCATCAGGATAGCAATGGTGCAAATGATGTTAAAAACACTAAATCCAACCAGGCACAGGCGGTCAATGACAGCAGCTGCAAACTGCCACTGCTCCGCTAGACTCAACTGACGGTCCTGCTCACGAACACGTTCTACCAAGAATTGCACCTCATTTAGAAGAGCCTGTAGCTGGTTTTCCACAGCGACAGATTGAATCATCCCGCTGTGGCTCTGTAGCGCAGCTGCTCTCCCACCCCCAGGCTCTAAGCCACAGGGTCCAGTAACTGTTCCTGTGCGCTCAGGATCTGGAGATACTGGAGTTTCCAGTGGGGGGCCTCCAAACTTTGAAGAATAAAGGTGTTGATTTCTTGATATATCTGCAATCGTTCCTTCCCCACCTCCTCCCAGTGCAACACCTTCGTCTCCTTCTCCTCCTCCGGCTGGTCCTCTGTTAGCCCTCCCATTGCTGGTAGTTCGGCACCTCTGAATGGGTTCCATGTCAGCAGTTGACTGGAAGGTTTGAAAACCCATGTAAGGTAGATGACCATTGGGCTGAGGTGGTGGATAGGAGCTTGCATTTGGCTGGATATTTGCCTGCGAGTTTGGGCGGTGAGGAAGTTGGTGGGACAGAGGGTGGCTGAACTGAGCTAGGCTTGCCGGCAGGGAGCTTAGACTCTGCGGCAAGATGGAAGGAGCGGGAATGGGGATGCTTGTGGTGGTTGTGGTCGGAGAAGACAGGGTCTTGCTGTGAGAATCTGCTTGGCTGCTGGAAATAGTGGGTTCTGCTCCCTCTCCTGGTCGCTTCATGCGCAGGAACCAAGGAACCCACTGTAGCAGGACCAAATGTACCTGACAGTTAATGACAGAAGAAGACAATCAGAACATCGGCGATTAACATGTAGTCACATAGCAAACACAACTCTGAACATGTTCCTTAGTCCACTGCAGGTGGTAAAATTGACTTTAATGTACATTGACTGTATTCAGCAATGGTTCTTGTTTACATGGTTCTGAGTGAGCAACTGCTTTTTCCAACCCCCCAACCATTTAAAATCTAATAAAGAAATTCTTTGCCTGGCCATGTCTTAAAACCATACATGGCCAAACTGGCATAAGTTATAGATGCTAATACTGCCCTGAGTGACAGACCACTTTTGGCCCACATCCAAAACCAGCACTGTAGCTTTTTGAGAAACATTTAGTATGCTCACTTTTGTTTTGTAGAAATTAACAAAACAGAGAAGATGTGGTAAAACGTGCGGGCTCCCCAACTGGATGGATTTTATTTGCCAGTTATTGCTTTTAAGGAGGGCTATAATATTTTGAATTTAAAAGCAGAAAATAGAACATCAAGAATCTTTAGTCAGCTGTTATGAGTTCTTTATTATTGCTGCCTTGGCAGGCACTGTGAAATAGAATAATTGACAAGGCTAAAAAAGTGTTTTCAAGTGGCAATTTCAAGAGTCTTTATTATAATTAAGAAATAGCAATTAAAAGGAATGATGGGATCAAAGAGCAAAAGCCCTTCACGAGAGAGCTGCTACTATAGAATAAGGCAAATTAAACACTTTCAGTTTACTTGAAAAAATACATATAATGATCCCTTATATTTTCAGTAACTACTGAACCTAAGCAAGTGTAAAAAAAAGTTTCACATTTCTTTTCTATTTTAGCCGGAGATATATGTGAACAAAAGTAGAGCATTGTGAAGTTTAAGGAAAATAGATAATTATTTTTTTTTTGCTTATTTATTTTTTATTTTATCTAAAAAAATAAAAAAAATTTTTACCAATTCTCACTTACTTTAACACTCCCAAATAAAATCCAGTGCAACTGAGATTTCGAATCAGTATCTCAACCTTTGCACACCTGACAAAACCGTGTAACCAGTGTAATTAATAAGAGGCTGCAGAGATCCACAGCCTAGGAAGTAGAATATGCTGAAACAATGGTTTGTCTAGCCTAACAGAAAAAGTCATAATTATAAAAAGAAAATGTTATTATTAAAAGAAATCCAAAACAAGTCTTGCTAGAAGTTTGTCACAAGTCATATAGAAGGAGGGGCTCTGGTCAGATACGATTTAAATTGAACTGCCAGTGGGTAACCGCCAGATCCCTGAAAGCCATTTGTGTGAGTAGACCATCCAGCAATTCTTATTTTAACCTCCTGATATCTTCCTGTCTGGTTCCTGTTTTATCCTGCCCGTCTTGCTCCTGTCAGATACAATGCATCTCCAACACCACCGAGTGGTTCTTGGCCACTTATCCTTTTCTCCCCCTCTCAGTGATTCCAGTTGCAGCCTGTTCCTGCAACCCCATTTTATTCTTCTTTGAACGCTTACTACTTGTGTCAGCTGAATTATTGGGTCTCCATATTTTGTCCAGGCATTAAAAGAGTTTGCGTGTATTAAAGCATGTGAATAGCTGATTTACAAAGCAGTTGATAATAAAAAATTGTCTTTAAAGTAAGCAGAACAGCAGGTGCAAACTGTTTCGCATGACTAACCCTATACATTTATGAGTATTACCAAAAAATCACCACCTAGAATTAACTAAGCCAATGGATACGAGCCTTCCATTAGATAATTACTGAATGGGTGATTATGATTCAGCTGGCAAGTAAATTAATGCAAACTGGTGCAATGAGACTTCTAATTGATTAAACGACCATATTGAACAATGCATCCCACGGTCATGGAAAAGATGTCAGTCGGCTTCTGAAAGGTCCAATCATTGGCATGCTTCAGTCGCAGAATATATCTAAGGGGATTGCAAAAGCAGTGGAAAATTGGGTTAAGAGCTGTCCTACGCATTATTTAAAAAATTTAAAAAGAGTGGGTACCCTTTGTCTGTAAGATTGTTTTTTATTTGTTTTAGGCTCTAGTGGCTTAATTTAATTTTTTTAAAGTAGGCAGATAGAAAATAGGATAACCATGATGACAGCCACATCGAGGACCAGAGCCTCAGCACATGGGTTACTTGATTAAACCCTGCACCACCACTGCACTCATCGTCTTTAAGGAGAAAAAAATGTGGCTGGAAAAAAGATCCTGAAGGGTCATTATAGGCGATCACTTAAAATTCTGGAATTTAATTGAAGAAAAAGAATAAAACTCTTGAATATGTTCAATATTGAAAGTAAGAGTATTTCCACACACAATGCAATCAGAACTCAATGGATTGGGATTGGAACAGCTATGCAGCCTTAAGAAAACCACTAATCAGTTAGACTAACAGGAAGAAAGGGACTTTAATTGCTAAGGGGCATAAAGATTAGACTCTGGAGAAATGGAAGAAGGTCATATGATCCGAGTCCAGTTTTACCCTGTTGCATGATGGTTGGTACATCAGGGTAAGAGGAAGTAAAGCACCCATCATAGTGCCTACTGTACACACCTATTGTGGCAGTGCTATTATCTGATGTTTCTATAGTTGATCAAGTCTAGGTTCAGCAACACTATTTTCTAACATAATTAGATCAGCTGACAACCAGTTAAATCCATCAATGGGTTTTCTCTTCTATCATGGCATTGGCATATTCCAAGATAACAATGTCAGGATTCATTGTAAATTGTTTAAGTGGTTCAGAGAGCATGAGACATAATTTTTCAAACAGGGATTGGCTACCTTATTGCTACTGAGAATCTTTATGATGTGCTGGAGTAGGCTTTATGCAGCGGCATTTGACATGTGGGACGGGATACACTGACTAGAAGATGAAAGACTAAAGTCGGGTTTACCATCCACATGTGGCTTTTCTCTCCATCCCCTGCAGCTCATAATGCCTTTATTTATCTGTTGAGGTTCTCACTTTGGGGCAAACACTTTAAAAGCATCTATCAAATTTTAGTGAAAAAATGTCAGTAAATGTTTGCTGTTATCAATGCTAAAGGCAGTCTAACAAAAGCTTTATAGAAAACCTCATCATGACACCTAGGGACCTCTGTGATTTTTTTCCCCCCGCCTGACTATTAGTGGGAAAAAGACATCTGACCATACTGCACAGACTTAGGCAGAAATTTGTATGAACTTTTGGGCTATTTTTATGCAATTAAGCCAGGACCATGACCATAAAGGGATGCATAACTCTGTGTGTTGCTTCTGTCAGAAGGATTTAGGGGAGCAGCTGACAAAGTCAGCTTTTTCAGGATTTATGACAGGCATTTAATCTTAAAATTTTATTATTTTTTTTTGCTTTTTTAAAACTTTTTGTTTCCCTGTAGATTTACCCCATTTTACTTGCAGTTGTGAATATGGATTTAAAAAAATTCCACAAAGTATCGACACATAGACAGTAAATACTGATGTAGAAAAAGGAAGAAATTATTTGTTAAGAGTTTTTTTTTTTTTGGTTTCGGGGGCTCACAAAACTTTACTAGAATAAAAGGTAAGCCAATTTAGCCAATATAGAAAGAGCATATATCACTTTTAACTTTCCCTGGGAAATCTTTAATACTTTCTACAGTAACAAAATATATGGAAAAGTAAATCTCTTCCCTGCTCTGTAGACACCCATCTAATGAGCTGACGGTGTAAAGAACTCACCCAGCGTGGCATATGTCCACTGTTTAGACTGTGGTGATGGAACTGGAGGACGATGACTGTGGCTACCACTGACATTCCAACAATTACCATGGTGCTAGCAAAGTACTGACCTAAAACACACATATTGGTTATCAAAAAGGATGACAACTTCCAGATATAAGTCATGTGTAAGCACAAAGAAAGAAACAACTAACCAATCAGTGGTACAGAATCGGAAGTGGCGGGCATAATCTCTGCAACCATCAGCATGAAGACAGTTAGAGAAAGCAGAACAGTGATGCCTGAAGGGAGACAGGACACCAGGGAGTCATGGAGTGAGAAAATCAAAGAAAAGATTGTCTTCTAAGTATGGGGGTGCAGGAGTCCAACACAGTGAATAATGTATGATGTGTTTGACTTCCTGCCTTAGTAACCCATCTTTCTAACACTTAAAAGATCATAGTTTATCATCATTTAAAGAGCTACACCTTTGTAGGCATTTAAATGTAAACATGCCAATATCTTAGTAGGTGTGCAGTTTTGTAAAACCACATTAGTATTTTCTAACATGTTGTCTATGTAGTATTTTAACTTCTGAACACACAAAATTTATATTATATGAAATGTATATTATTTAAACTTATTTTTGGGTATGACATTAGATAAGGTTTTATGAACCGCTCTTTGACTCTTTTAATTATTAAAACTATAATTTTTCCTTTCACAATTGAACTAAACTGACACATCAAATCCCAGTAGAATACATTAAGCTTTGTTGTTTCAAAGTGGCAAAAGCACATGGATATGGACAAGAGTCTGGTTATGCATAGTATATATCTATTTTCTTGCAGACATTATGTCTGTTTCCTTTCATCTCACCAAGACTGATCTTCTCCCCCGAGTTGGCCGGGAGCAGAAACACCACCAGGGTCATGGAGGAGAGGAGCACACATGGGATGAGCAGGTTGAGAGCATAGAATAGGGTTCTCCTTCGTAGCGTCACTACGAAGGTAACATCTGGGTATGGCTCTGCACAGCAGTCATAGAAAACCTCATTACGACCCCCAGGGACCTCTGAGAAGACAGGGAAATAAAAAGATGCGGCAAAGGATTTATATTGTTCTGCAGCAGAACGTGACTGATGTAACTAATAAAATGTTTTGAGTTTGACTGTGCAGTTATAGGAAAGGCATGAGGAAAAATGTAGCAGCGGATCAGAATTTATCATAAATATAGCTGCATATAATTTTTTATAGAAAATGTTTTGGATGAATCACAAACAAATATTGTGATTTTTTTATTTATATATAAACAAGGAACCATGAAAAGATGCTTTGAATTCTGACAGGTTTCATTTATCTGGGAATTCCAGTAGATCTTTCATGCATTCATACCCATAAGGTCCCACTCTCCATTCGGCATGTATCCGGACACATCTGCTTCCTTCATTTGAATGTCCAGCAGCCAGCCGTCAAAAGTCCATGAGCCGAACTTTAGCTCACAGCGCTGGATGTCAAATGGAAACCATCTCACATCCACATTGCAAGTGCTAACGAATATGCCTTAAAATCCAGAAATAAGGAGAATTTATTTCCAGTGAAGCAACATCCCCCAGTATGTGACACAAAGTAGATTAGATTAATAATTAACTATGGCAGTCATGTGGAAGGATAGGAAAATTATGAATATCTGAACGCAGCAGACTTTGTTCTAATTTAATTTTGTGCAGGATGAGTACACTTTCTAAATGAATAAACAAGTCAGGTTTAAATTAGGAGACTTCAGCTGTGAAGACGTACCTGGAGGCAGATACTCACAGAAGCCACTGGAGTTAACCAGCACATTGGTCTTGAAGGTGGCATCAAATTTATCGTGAGCGCTGAATAAAGACAGTAAAGCGATAAAAGTTTGAGCTGCAGCCGCTGTAAGGATATTATTTGAATTAACACCTAAATAAAATCCTTAGTGCTGTAAAATGGAGCTAGTTTAGGAAATACGGGTCCAGTTTAAAGTTGATTAAAGAGGATTTGAACGACAAAAGTATGGTTCAATAAACCACTTGCTTATGTTAAATTAATGTGCATTTATCTATGGGTTTGTAACTTAATTTTTTATAGTAAAGATAAAGGATGACATTTGTAAATAAATAAAAAGGTAAAAGGTACTTAATCTTTTAAAAAATCTGCTTTAATCTTTTAGATTGTAGAATAAAAGGAAAACACAGCAAAGCTGAAACTGCAAAAAAAACTGAAATCCATCCATCCATTATCTGACACGCTTGTCCCAATTGGGGCGACGCGAGGGGTGCTGGTGTTTATCTCCAGCTGTCAATGGGCGAGAGGCGGGGTACACCCTGGGCAGGTAACCAGTCCATCGCAGAAAACTTAAATCTAAAGAAGTAATTTTTTCTTCAAATAAGGGCTTTTTTTTTTTAACTGAGGAGCTGAATGAGATCCTTTGCTCATGGAACAAAATAATATCCATTTAAAATAAGAAAACGATTGCATTGTCATATTTCAAGTGCATGTTATCTATTTATCTTTTTTAAGATCCAAAATACTAATTCCAGTGGCAAATCATCTTATTTAATTACTCAAATTAGGGGTAATTGCACTTGATTTAAGAAATTTTACCTTATTTCTAGATGTTTTTGCAATGTAAGCATTTCTAAGTCTAGAATTGAATCTGACTAGGATGCTTTTTCTTATAGAAAATACTAATGAGGACCCCAAAAATCCCCCGTACTACTTAGATGTTTATCTTTATGATAATAGATTAAGGAAGGAATAATGGAGATTTTAAAAAGCACATTCTCTTGTTTTTTTCAGACGTGGATAAGAATAAACCAATTTACAGGAAATGCTAAATGGGTTTGTGTGTTTGTATGAGTCACTCACCTGTTATAGAGCAAAATGTCAGGAGTCCAGACCTGGTCAGGGGTAAAACGAAGGTTCTTGACTCCAGGATACTCTGACTGATTCCACTGGAGATAGTGGTCATACCATTGCTATGAGACATAAGCAAAGACCTATTTCAACTAATGTAAGAGTAAATCCAATTTACTGTTAAAATATTTTTATAGTGTGAAAACACTGTTTTAAAGTGTGAAAACATAAAAAACAAATATATTCATGTTTTCACACTTTAAAAAGTTTATTTTGTTATACTGTGAGGCACTGTCTTCATTTAAACTAATAAATATGAAGTCTTAGACTGCATAAATTAGGATTTTGAGCTATAAGAATACAACAGAAATAGATTCATCCTGCTTTCATAACGCAGTGTTTAGGGGAAAAGCAAGAAGCTGTCCTCCTGCTGAGCAAGCCATTACTATTATAATGAAAGCCAAACAGCACCGTGGATGGCACTGAGCATAGTATTGCAATGGCCGACGGCCCGCAAAAAGCTTTCCGCTACACAGATCAATACCACATTATGAATGTTATCTATTATACTCACCATCTGCAGCCAGGCGTTTGTGGTGAGGATCTGATTCTTCTCATCCTTGCATGACACAAAGCAAATAAGATAATAAAGGTTTTTGCAGTTCAAATATAATAATGTCTTTCTCTTGTATCAGTCTTAAAATACTGCTGTACTTTTAGTAATTTGTTGTTTTTCCATATTAAAAAGTTGAAGATTGAAAACTATGATTCTGTTGTAATCACTCATATGGTTACAAAGAGAATATCTTAAAGCAATTTTGTATGAGACACAACCATGCTGACCTAATGTTTACATGTTTTTCAATGAAATGAAGCAGGTTGTGGTGAATATATCCAATTTTTGTCCAACACCCATTTAGGTTATTTTGATAATTATTTGAACAATGAATTCTGTGTCAAAACAACTAAGTTCATCGTGCAGTTTCTAAGATAAGACAATTTCATATCAGTTTTCTTTTAGGGAAACATTTAAAAAAAAAAACTAGTGGATAACAAACAGATGGACCCTCTTGATATTCAAAATACAGTAGGTAGCTACATCAGTGGAGCTCTGTATATCTACCCAAATAAGATACAAAAAAAAATGTTGTTCAGTTTGTGGACAAGGGCAAAACATACTAATCATGCTTTCCATGCCACATATGCTAACCAAATGATAACATCAAAATTACAGTGAACCCTCGTTTATCGCGGGGGTTACGTTCATAAAAGAACCCGCGATACGTGAAATCCGTGAAGTAGAAACCTTTATTTTTTTTACAGTTATTATACAATGAAATACTCCATACAACATTGAAATCAAGGAACAAAAACTTTTTACAGGCCCAAGCGTTTGTTTAACAAATAAATGTACGGTATAAACGTTGTTGCTGTCTGTTTTTTTTTTACAAATAACTACTGTACTGTACTGTAAAATAATCTAGTTATAAATAAATAAGTAATAATTTTAATCATCAATACGAAATGAAGCGTTAATATTGCGGGGATCAGCACCGCCCCGCCGTGACGGATTGGAACGGGGAAAAAAAATACAAAGTACAGCAAGACAGATAGTGACTGACGTGTACAGTACAGTATTTCACTGCTGTTCTGACGGAGCCGCTGCATCCTGATGGCTCTGTGGCGTTTTTTTCTTCTAAAGCCTGCGGTGCAGGTGTGTTTTTTGGAGAGAAGAACATAGTTATCGGTAGTTGTTGTCCCTTTATTTTCTTCTGGGCCAAAAGATCCTTATAAACCGACATGCCACCATTAATATGTTTGACAATAAAGTTTAACAATGCATGATGCAAATCCGTGAAGCAGCGCGACCGTGAAAAGTGAACCGCGTTATAGCGAGGGTTCACTGTACACCATAATTCCTTAGGATGGCTGTGATTATGCCACACATATAAAGTCAAGGAATCTCTTTGATAGAACTTAAACAGCAACATGAATCAGACTAAAAGATCTAAACACATAGAAAACCCTCATGTTTTTCATGTACAACATTGCTACTGCACAGCTTAGAAACTTTTAGATGTTCGAGCTCGGCCTTTCAGTGTAGTCCCTGTTCTCTAACTGTGACTAACTGTGTGTGCTCTCTTCATCCTCTGACATGGGAACTGATTCGGAGCTCGACTGCCTGGCTGTGTGTTTCCTGGACGGTGCCGCATGTGGAGCTGGTTGACAGTTGCCTTTTGTATCTCTGCTTCTTTCTGTATGTCTGTTTCTGTCTCCTTGAACCCCACTCCGCCTCTGCTGATGGCCGCTCACACTGACTCCGGTTCTGCTGAAGGTCGCTTCCTTTTAAAAGGGAGTTTTCCTCTCCACTGTCGCTACATGCATGCTTGGTGTGAGGGATTGCTAAAGAGTCAATGAGTCGATGCAATCAACTGGTTTTCCTTAAATAAATAAAAATTCAATCAATCTGACTGTATGATCTGGTTGAAATGTTGAGATGAAATCTTGAGATGATACAGTATGTGTTGATAATTGGTGCTATGTAAATAAACTGAATTGAAACACTAATCATTGCCCTGAGAAGCTCTGTTGGTAAAGCTCAAAGGTGGATTTAAGGGGACAAAACTGATCTAAATTAGTTTATTCTTTGGTGTATTTCACACTTGTACAGAGTTCAGTCTCAACAGTCTTCTCAGCAATGATGCTTTAAAGTGGATACATTAATTGTCCAACTGGTTAAGGTCTATGAACCTTTGCTCAGACACTGGCAGCTGAATTCTAATACTTAATACTCTTAGGATTACTGGGGTTCATCCAGTCTAAAAGTGAGCCATAAGACTGAACAGGTCAAGTCTTATGAATCATAACTGGTTTCAAGGCACAACCTGAAAATGCATGCTGGTGCTAAAGTCTTTACCGTTTAGGGGTTCATACCCATATTCCTTATTCTGTTTTTGAAAGACTATAGCTATCAACAAACCCTCTCCCAATGGGTAACTAACTGAGAAATCAGGGTTAGAAGAGCTTTGTACTGACGCCCAAAAGACAGCATCCTCTACACATGAGATCAAAAGTGTCTCTTCGAAGTGTGAACACTTCACATAAGAGCATTAATCAAAGCAACACTTCACCAGTAAGTCGTTTAGATTAGGGTGGCCAGTGAAATGCAACATGTGGCAGGTTGTTGAGGAAAGGTCAGAGCCACTTAAATTGTTCTCTAACATTAGAAAAAAAAATCCTCTGAGCTGAAACAGAACCACCTTTTTAACCCCACATTTCAGCCATAAAATATTGACTCCTTCATTGTTTTTTTTTTCCGTTAATGATAAGATCATAGTTTTTCCCCAGATCATCAAAAAAAATTATATAAGACAAAAGACCAGAATAAACAATAAAAGCAGTTTTCAAACATTTCATTATTTTTATTTCTTATGGATTTTTTGTTTATTTTTTAGATTGTTTTGACTGTTATCTTGATTATGTCTTCCTTATTAAACACAATCTGATCTCAATTTGACCTCCTAGTTATATTAAGGTATAACAATAATTTGATATTTTCTATATAATGACTTAACAGTTTTTGGTTGTCTTTTTAGTTCATTTGTACCAACAAGTCTAATTGCTGCCTGACCTCTAGAACTCACTTATTTAAAACCTTTCCCACAGTCATAGATGGTAGAGGTGTTGTGATGATCTGAAGTTTTTCCTCAACCATCAGGAATGGACCGTGTGCCAATCATTCATTAGTCATGAATTCTGTTTCCTGGCTGAAAAAAAACCTAAGGAGAATTTACCATCATCCCTTTGTGACCCAAAGATGAAGCCTACCTAGGATATCAAGGAAGAGAATAATCTAAGGCACACCAGCAACTGCAACTATAAATTCCAACCACAGAAAAATAAAAAACTAAATATAGGCCTTAAAGTGGTATACTTAAAATTTAACTGAGATGCTTTGACATGATTAACAAAATGGTCTTTAAAGATCAAAAACTCCTCCATTCTAGATGTGCAGAAACACTTCAAGGGGAATGGCCTCATCGCCAGAGAGCATAAATACGTGTCATTTTATATCAGCAGTCATACAGTAGGTTGGACTTTTTGTATAAATGGTTTTCAGATAAGTGATGGGTTGTATGAACTGACAACAGAGGGATCAGTTTGAATACTAGCATTAAATTTGAAAAGGCAACTCAAATCCTTAAAATAATGAACAATATTTAGGGAAAAAATCCCTGTTTAAAAACATTGGGCTAATATAATAAAACTACTGAGGCATACCACATCTGCGACCTGTATCAGAATGAAGGAGAAGTGAACGATGAGGGGCTGGGAGTCGTTGGCCACCGGTCTTTCCATGGGGTTGTAGTCCCTGAGCAGCTCCTTCAGAAGAAAACGCTGGTGTGGGCCCTGCGCCGACTCTAAGCAAAGGATGATGGTGTGGGTAACAGAGTGGGAAATTGGAAGAAATGGCTATCAGATCACAAAATAAAAGGAAAATGAGAAAAGATGGAGAAGTACTGCAACTGTTGTGATTGATCTAAAGCAAGACGAGCAGGAGGATAATTAGGAAATTAAATTTAGAGTTTAGAAATGTGAGAGTCTGCCTAAAATATGCACAGGCAGGAAAATATACGAGTAGGAAGACAGAAATAGTCCTGCTCTTCTTAATCAATTACAGCTTTGATTGATCACGAGCACCCAGCCAGTCTTCCCTCTTCCGTAAAAACGTCCACTTGGTTTTATCCAGGAAATATTGAAGCCATTAAATAGTAAAACACCCTAGACAGACACAGACAGCACTAACAGCAATGGGGGCTTAAGAAGCGCTTCCTTTTAAGTCTCAAACTACGCCAAAGGCCTTAAAATTGCTGTTGATTCGAACTCTGCTGTTTAATCTCGGTTGATTTGGGGAGACGTGTTATAGGTGGGTGTAAGAGGTGCTCTAAATAGACTCAAAACAACTGCAGAGTGCATGAAATAGTTTTACAATATCTGTTCTGCCTCTAGCCCTCAGTGAGAGGGCTCCTGAAAACGGTGTATGATTAATGCAGGTACTGTGGGGTGTCAAATCTATTTTCACTAGCAGAACCTTGAAAACCAGTTTGAGTTCAGGGATAGAAGATCTTTATACAGGTATGCAGTATCTTAGTGTTCGTAATGTCTCACAACGAGTAATTTGGTATGCTTCCCTTTATGTTTCATATTAACAGGACACTCCACATTTATGCTTACACCGTGTTAAGGTGTGTTAGAAGTGTTACAATTCAGTGCTCTTACATTGAAGTATGACCTCATGTTTTTTGGAAAATACAAATCATCAAATGGGTCAAGAAATAAATCTAACTATAGGAATAGAGATGCACCGATCCGATACCTGGATTGGATATCCGCTCCATTGTTAACTAATTAGCTGGATCATATTTAAGTGATTTGATATTGGATACTTGAAATCCAATCCAGTGTACTTTACATAGTTATAACTGTTATTTCTTTCTTTTTGCTACTTATGTGTTAATACATACGAGAAAGTACATCTATATAATTGTTTACATGTTACATTTTTTAACAATATTAATAGCAAGGCTAATGTCTTCATCCAAATGGCAAGATAAATGGTTAATTCCTTCAACAGTTGAATCAGACCGCATCGGATATCGGCCGATACACTCAGGTGAGTTAATGTATCGGATTGGATCAGAAAAACTGAAGCAGTGCATCTCTATATAAGACTGCTAATGCAATTATTGATCTCTATCAGCTTCTACATATGAAAGGGTCAATTGTTGATGCATAGCTATTTCAGTTTATCAGAGTTAAGTGAAATGTACTTGGTTACCCACCTCTTCCTGTTTTGCCACTGTTATTATCATCATGTGACAAATGGGCTGTTTCTTTTTTCACTACCCTAACGGGAAAAAAATGTTTTAGAGCAAGAACTGAAAAACACTTAAAATAACTAAAAAGGGTCAAAGTTCTTCCTTCTACCTTACAAACCTAGGAAGATATTAAAATGGTGGAATAAATCTCCAAAGCTCTGCATTAGGTAATAGCAGAGTTCCAACTGCACATATTTTAGATATGATTTAGGTCTGAACTTTTTCCATAGCCCTTCTAACAAAAACGATTATTTTATCCAAATTTGTAAATATATATCCAACCATCTATCCTGCTTTGCAGCTAGAATAGCTTCAGCTCATCTGAGAAGGCTGTCCACCTGGTTTCGAAGTGTGTTTATGGCAATTGTTAACCATTGTTCCAGAAGCCGATCATGAGGTCACACTCTGGTGTTGGACATAAGCGCCTGGCTCTCAGTCTCCACTGTAATTCCTCCAAAAAAAAAAATTATCAGGCTGAGCTCAGGCCAGTAAAGTTCATCCTCAACATACTTTTCATTCCACGTTTTTATGGAACTTGTGCACTGGTGCAAGAGGGGCCAGCTACAAGCTGCTCCCGCAAAGTTGGGAGCAAGAAACTGTCCAAAATCCAATCTTGATATGCTAAAGCATCCAGTTCCTTTTTACTGGAACTGAGGGGCCAAGCCAAGCTCCTGAAAAACAACCCTACACCATAATAACCCCCTTCCATCAAACTTTACACATAGCACAATGCATTCAGAGAAGTAGTGTTGTCCTGGCAACCCGCAAAACCGAGACTCATTCATCAGATTTCCAGATGGAGAAGTGTGACCTGTCATTCCAGGAGCGCGTCCCATTAAAGTTTTGCATTGCACTTAGTGATGTATGGCTTGGATGCAGCTGCTGGACCATGGAAACCCGTTTCAGTTCCCAAACACCTCCATTGTCTTATAATACAACTGACAATTGGCTGAAGAATAT
This sequence comes from Cyprinodon tularosa, assembly GCF_016077235.1. Lineage (NCBI taxonomy): Eukaryota > Metazoa > Chordata > Actinopteri > Cyprinodontiformes > Cyprinodontidae > Cyprinodon > Cyprinodon tularosa. The sequence goes on along the minus strand of NW_024038982.1, from coordinate 161,971 downwards.
TTAAGGGCAAAGAAGTTTAACAACCAGATTTGTTCCATTGGTGGCATCCTATCACAGTTTAACGCTGGAAACCACACAGTTCCTGAGACAGACCCATTCCTTTACAAATGTATGCTTGGTTTTATACAGCTGTTGCCATGGAAGCACCTGATTCTTATATATAAAGTGGCATTAGGGACTCCAGTGACCATAGTCAAATGTTTTTGAGGGGCCAGAATGAGGAACATTAAGTCCTTCCAATCTCTGGCAAACTGACACAGCCCTCGAAATGTACTGGCTTGGGCATGGGAACGATCCTGACACGGAAGGTTTTGAGTCTCTACATCACCTCACCATCTCTGCAGATCTTTCACCAGGTCCCTTTGTGTATTTCTTGAATTTTCGCCAACCCATGTTATGATCAGTGTAACCCCAAAGAATGAGATCTTGTGTGGTGCTCCAGATTGAGGGCGATTATCTTTCAATTCTTACAATTTTTCCGAAATTTGATCTATTCTTTCTAGTCTTGCCCAGGTCTATAACTTTCTTCCTGGTGTCATTTGACAGCTCTTTGTTCTTGGCCATGCTTGATTATGGAGTCTGACTATTTCAGGGCATAGACAGTAGTCTTATATACAGATAATGGGGGCATTAATACAGGTATCATTGGTGAACATCTTAAAGTAAAAGTTACAAGTCAATGAGGTCCTTGTTATACAGTGTTATTTCCTGGATTTTTTCTCATTGTGTCTCTTATAGATGAAGTAGAACTTTCTTATCTCACTAAGAAGGAGAACTTGCACAATCAGTGTCCCTGTCTGTCTGTCCGTCCGTCCATCTTTTATTACAACATACCCATGGATGGAAAAATTGCTATCTTCTATGAAAACTACAGGGAAAATGATAACATATAATAGCATGGCTGGTTCATCATGAAAATAGATATATTGTCCTTATTCCCACCAATACATACAATGACCCACTTTGTTTCTAATTGAAAGACCTTCCTTTCCCACACAAAAACAAGCATATCATAAGACACTCATACTTGTTCATGCCCAGTCCCACTAAAAGCACCAGTTGAAGTCACTCACCTGGGAGCAGAGCCGCCAGTATCAACAGCCAAAAAGCCACTGCTTCCCTCATGCTGCATTCCTCAATATGAGCACTAAAAGAGTTGCAGAGGAGGAAACAGAGATGGAGAGAAAAATCTGGGAAACTGAGGTAAAAATGGGCATCTGTGGAGAAAAAAGGAAGCCTGCTGAAAATAGGTAGAGATTGCTGGCTTGTCAGCACTGGCAGAGCAGAAGAAAACAAGGAGAAAAAGAGAAGGAAGAGGGAGCAGCAGACACAGAGTGGGTGAGACACGCAGTGAAATGAACACTCCAGTAAAGAGGGAGATGCTGTGTGGGAGTCGATCAGATGGAGAGATCGGCAAACCTCAGCCTGTGGTCAAACTCGTACTTAATACTTCTATGAGCTTTCCTTCCTGCAGACTTAATGACAAACACCTATCTGTAGCTGACTGTCAGTCATTCTTATATCCTTATTCCCCAATTTAATATTTTCTATACAGCCTAACTTTTCTCAGTTACCATTTAGATCATATTTTATGCAAAAAAAAAAAGATTTTCTCTTTATCTTCAACAGCTTCTTGAATGAATTTAATTACATTTTTTCTCCTTTTTTTGCTGCTTTCTTATATTTACTGCAGCCATCTAGGATAACAAGCAGTGATTGGTAATTACATCTCTTTAGAACAAGATTGAACTGACATCTCAACATTCACAATGCAATGCTGACACCAACTGGTTCAGACACTTAATACATCGAAGATATCTGCGGTCCACTTAGTTGAAAGATTGTTGGGGTTGTTTTATTGGAATAAAAAATAAGAACACTTAAAAAATTTCATGACAAACCTAGATTTTTTTAATGCACTTCATAATTAACTGTAGGATTTCTTCCCAAAAGGATTGTGGTGACTTGCTTACCATCAAATTCATAAAATCCCAACAAGATTTTCTCTTTAGATATGCTGTCAAGTAAAAAGCATTCCACTTTGCTGAGGAGTTTTGTGTTTAAGAGTATAAAAGGAAAAATCTTATTATTATTATTATTATTACACACTGCAAAACCTAGATGAGAACCTGCAAAAGTGTGCAACTTGTTCAAAATGGAGAGCTTATTTCTAGAAAGCAAGTATTCATGTCAATAAATGTGTCATTGTTATCCTGGTGTAAGTCCTCGTGTTTTTTATTAACAATATTGTCAAATGAATTTAGAATTTTGTCATTGCGATAGTTTACTCTTTAAATGTTTTACACTGAAAAATGTCAAATCTTAATGCAACAATGTGAAAAATGCCCATAACAGCAGTATACACTTGCACAGCCGTTGAAAACTATGGTAAAGTCACATTACTGTATGTAACGACTTACTGTGTGCAAGACAAATATTTCTTCCGTTGATTACATTTATACATGCACTCTTTGCAGTTCAAATCTGCACACATCATTGTGCAAAAGAACAAAGTGCAACCTCATTTACAACAAACATTAACAGCCTTTGGGTATAACTATGCACAAATGTAAGCCATATCAGATTAGAGTGCATATTGGAAATGAACATACGACATACATCATCTATGCATGTATAGATATTCCTCTCTCTCTGGCCATATAGTTTTATTACATCACAGTGAATATCATCTCTTTCAATGCAGCAAGAAAAGCATCTTCTTGAGTGGCAGATCCACCCTCTGCAGGACCCTGCAGTGATGTCATCACATGCAGCACGTTGCTGGCAGGGCCATTTGGATATGTGGATGCAGGTCATTTAGCTTCCATCTCTAGGAGGAGGAAAACTCTATTGGATTTACCAATGGTGAGTAGGAGGGATATATTTCACCTGCATCCTGTAATGTCCTGCACACCACTGTCTCGTGACATCTAAACAACAATAATACAATCTCCAGTAACTGGAGTCCAGTTAGACTCCTCTCATTTCCATGGATTATGTCCTTGTAAAGAGCGTCTAAAAAAGGTCAGCAGATGTTGTGTGTTTTATGGATTAAAATGTGGGATACGGGTGAGGATGCAATTTCCTGAGATGTCTGCACATATAATATTCCCTCCTTGTTGGCCTGGGTCATCTGCACTTGCTCTCTGTCCAGTGAGATTCCTTTCACGTCTTCTGCCTCTCTGCCAGCAGGAACCCTGCCTTATGAATGTTTGTAGCAGTTGCCTGGCCTCCAGCTCCAATACACGCTCTGTTACAGAAAAGGGAGTGAGAAAAACAAGCACTTGTCCAGTGTAACATGATGCATTTTAGACAACAAATTGTACAGTATGCGCCGTTACTACACATACATATAAATGCAGTGCATGTCACTTCATAAAGTAAGAATTTTACAAAACTGAACATTAGAACATGTATAGAACACATACATACTTTATTTGTACAAAGCAGTGATATGTCTCCTTCCCTCTGTTGCTGTTCCATTCAGATGGTTCATTGTTCAACTTTTTAATGCTTATGTCATTCCTCCTCTGCACTGTCAATGTCAATCGTAGCAGCTGAAGGAGATTAATTATTCCCAAACATGTCATAATCCTCTAAAACAGCATTGTGTATCTCTCTCAACCTTCTGATATTGTTTGAAACAACCTTTGCAAAAATGGCTTCCTCTTTTTTTCTAAGTAAAAGGTGCCTTGTTTCAGCTCTGAGAGGTTGTCTTTCAATCCTGCATGGTGGAGAGTAAAATCACAGTAAATGTGTAAAGCTTTACTGTAATCCTACTGTACACTACAACATACTAAAGGTGTGATTACTATAATGGGCAAACCTTACAATGTCCATAGTCAGTAGTCTAAGTCATAGCTTACTTATTTAAAATGCAAAATTGTCAGTGGGATGTATTTTGAATTAATAAAGTATACTTACTCAAATGTAATACTAATGAGTTCATTGTTTGAATTGCATAATAAACAGGGTTACATTTATGCAATTCACACAATAAAATGTATGTATTTGATATAAATACAATAATTAGTAATTATTTTGAGTAAGTATACTAATATATTACTAATTGTATTAATATTAAATACATAAACCTGATGATTAGGTATTTATGGGAGTTTGTTATGTAATAACTGCTGATTTTACTATCACTTATTGTAAAATGTTTGTTTTAAATTAACCAGATACACTTTCTGTAAATGTTTTTTATAACTATGCAGTATTTGTGTTAACAGTTTCTCTCTTAATTCTTTGCCGTTTAGTCTTTATTTACTTTTTTTTTATACACTTTTAAGTTATATTTTGTGTGAATCTTTTCACTGAAAAATGTTGGTCAATCTGTTGCTGTTACAGCACAATTTTTCCATTGCAGGATAATGAAGGAATTTTCTGTTCTATTCTATTTCTTCTAAGAGAATGAACACATCTTTTCCTGGTTGGTTCATGTATGCTTGCAAATAGAGGTTTATGGTAATCTTATCTTTTGTGGCATTTATTGCTTCCCACACCCCTTCACATCAGTGAGGTTCACCTCACAGTAGCTTTTCAAAAAGTTTTAGGAAACAAAAAAAAATATTTTAAAGTCTGTGAAATTTGCTTTAATGATTTTGAGAACTAAGTTAATATTTTGTATGCAATTGCTCAAGCGAAGAAATAAGGAGTTTTGGCCGTCCATGGAATGACTACTTTGCATTTACAACAATTATAATTCATTTTGTATGACTTGACATGTGAAACGATAAAGTTATAAAACAGCTGAGGGTTGTATTAAAACAATTGATGCATGTCCAAAATATTAAAATGTCTAAATATTCTATAGGTTGAACTAGCTGTTGTGTGAATGTGGTGTGAGAATTGTGCCAAAGCAACTGAGAAAAACTGTATAAGAAAAGATGCCTAGTATTATATATGTTGAGATGTTTATATAGCCAGAGGTAAAAAAAAAAAACAGAAAATAGAATCACCATAGGCCAGTGCTGTTTCAGTAGTTACATTTATAAATATGTACCACCTTCTTAATATCGGTGGTAGCCTATGTGATTAAATTAATTATAAGCCCTTCAGTTCCTGAGCTTAATATCTCTGAGTTTTGGAAAAGGTTGTGATCCATCAATCACCTAGGAAACTAAATTTATAAAAATTGTAAATCCTTTTTTTTTTTTTTTTTTTTTACAGTTTTATGTGACGCTATTAGCAATATAGATATAAACTGTAGGATTAAAGTTAAATATGGGATTAGGATTAATTGTTATTAACACATATTTTTCTATTTTATTTGATTTTCTTTAGTTGCATAGACGTTAAAGTCCATTTAACTGCCTAATATATTATTGCTATTCAGAAATAAGTTTCTATTTTGATAACAAATTGAATTTAAAGCACACAAAAAAAGTTCATGCTTTTTTTTTTTTCTTTTCCACCAACCAACGTGTTGAGTGTCTATGTGTTTTTTTGTTTTGTTTTTTGTTTTGTTTTTTTGACACCTAAAAAGCATTCAGCATTAAGTGTCCAAGACAGAAAAAGCATATGATATGCTTTGGAAGGAGGGTTTATTAATTAAGATGAATAAAATGGGAATCAAAGGAAAAATGTTTAATTGGATTAAGGATTTTTTAAAGAATAGAAAAATAGAAGTAAGAGTTGGGGTAAATTATTCAAACATTTATGATATACAAAATGGAACTCCACAAGGTAGTGTATGTAGTCCAGTGCTTTTTAATATAATGATTAATGATATTTTTGATAATATAGATTTTAGAATTAATAAAGCATTATATGCAGATGATGGGGCATTATGGGTGAGAGGAGGAAATCTTAGTTATTTAAAAAATAGAATGCAATCAGCAATTAAAACGGTAGAAAGATGGTCACACGAATGGGGGTTTCGTTTGTCTGTTGAGAAGACACAAGTATTATGTTTTTCAAGGAAAAGGGATAATCCAACAGTAGATCTTAGATTATATGGGCATGAATTGAAACAGGTAAATATGATAAGGTACCTTGGTGTATGGTTTGATGAAAAACTTTCATTTAAGATACATTTGCAGAAGATTATTGATAAATGTAAAAAAGGTATTAATATATTGAAATGTTTGTCAGGGAATGACTGGGGGGCAACTAGCTCATCCTTGAAAAGAATATATGATGTTTTAATTCGATCTGTGTTGGACTATGGATGTATTGTTTATAAATCAGCTGCAAATTCTTTGTTGTTAGATCTAGATAGAATCCAAGCCAGAGCGCTTAGGATATGTAGTGGTGCTTTTCGAACATCTCCAGTTCCTGCTCTTCAAGTGATTACTGGAGAAATGCCACTGGACTTAAGGAGGATGAAACTGTCAATAAATTACTGGTTAAATTTACAAGGGCATGAGGAAAATTACCCTACTAAACAGATATTCAGAGAATGTTGGGAATATGGCCATAATATAAGGAGTTTTGGATGGGAAGGAAATATTTATGCAGAGTATTCTGGGATAAGTAATATAACACACTGTAAAACTGTAAGTACATCTAAAATTGCTCCATGGTTTTTCGAAATGCCAATAGTAAATTTAGAAACTAAAAAAATAGAAGAGTCTTGTGGAGGTTTGTATCAAATTATTCAGCAGCATTTAGAAGTAAGGTATGAAAATATGACACAAATATATACAGATGCATCAAAAGAGGAAAATGGTAAAACAGGAGTAGCAGTATATATTCCAAAAGAAAATATTTCTATCAAGAGAAGAACAACAGATAATTTATCAATTTTTTCAGCAGAGATGTTGGCAATTATTTTAGCATTGCAATGGGTGCTGGAGGTGAAGCCTAGAAATGTAGTTATCTGTTCAGATTCAATGTCTTGCCTGACTAGTTTTAAAAGTGGAAAATCTGAAAGCCGTCAAGATCTTTTAGATGAAGTCAGTTATTTAATGTATGGTATAAGGCAACAAAATATAAGTATTGAATTCACATGGGTTCCAGCACACAAAGGAATCTTAGGTAATGAAAAAGTAGATAAGTTAGCTAAAGAAGCAGTTAAAGTAGGAGAAATTGAATATGATGTCCCGCTAAGTAGAACAGAAATAAAAGTAATTATTAAAGATAAAATAAATAAGGTATGGCAGAAGAGATGGAATTTAGAAAAAAAAGGAAGACATTTATATAAAATACATAAAGATATTAGCATAGGATATAACAGTATAATGAGTAGAAGAGAGGAAATATGGATAAACAGGTTAAGGATTGGGCATACTAGTTTAAATGCAGGTCTAAAAATAATAGGGAAACATTCAACGGGTAATTGTTGTTATTGTGGAGAAATCGAAGGAGTAGAACATGTGTTGATCTATTGTAGCAAATATATAAAAGAGAGGAAAGAACTGGAAAGGGTAATGGGGAGTTCAGTAAAGATGGCAGATTTATTAGGGAAGCATCAATCAGATAAGATAATTAAAGCACTTATTAAATATTTAAAAGATACAGAATTAGCTGGGAGAATTTAGTGTGTGTATGTGCGTGTGTGTAAGTATAGATAGAATTTAGTTTCATGAAGATATAAAGATATATAGACATTATATTTCTGAATTACATCTCCGTCCAGTTGATGGCGGTAATGCACACAGGATGCAAACTGCCAGAAAACTCAATAGAAGAAGAAGAAGTGTCCAAGACAGTTAGGTGCCTGCTAAGGACGCGCTAGAAAAATATTCGAAAGTGGCCCTTTATGGCTGCGTCACTCTCGCGCGACGGTACAGCCTTTGGCTCCAGTTGCAAACCAAACCGTCGCATCTCCGTGCAGCGGCTGCTTGGTTGTTTTTGTCACGGAGTTGACCAAAACAACGAGATACTGTAGGAGGAGGAAGGCGAATGAAGGTATTTTTTAAAAACCGAGTCATATTTGTAAATAATCTAGCGAAGAGTAGTTCGCCTTTTTGGGTATTTTGAAACATTTAGAAAAGGCGCATCAGGCGAGGGACGGGAAATGGTGCAGAGAGCGGAGCTAGCAGGATAACGGCTAATGTTAGCTTGGTGGAAGAACGATAGGAGCTTTTGGCATCTCAGTCTTTCATATATATGAATCTCATATCTCGGTGGTTTAATAAATTAGTCTTTCTACCCTTCAATATAAAAGTGATAACATTATGCATAAGTGCTTAAAAGAGGAAAACAGAGGAAGTATTGCTGTTTTAATGAGCAATAAACTAGTTGTACTTGAGTTTTAAGTAGTTGTGGTTGTGTCACTTCTAGAACATTGAAACGTATATTCAAATCTCATTTTGATTAAATTGAGGTTGAGATGAACCAGTTCAAGCAGGTTCGTACCAAACCTTTGCAAATCCCTTTAGTTTACATGTACTAATACACCCAAATGAAATATTATGTTGTGTAAAATCATAAATACTCAAACCTTGAACAGCAGGCGATTAAACTGGTTTACCCTCACTTCATTTTTTAAGTCAAAGCAGAGTTATTTTCACACTTTTATGTTTGGTGTGGCAATACCTCACATATGATTCAGTTTTTAAAACTATTTTGAAGAGTGTCGGAGTGTGTCCACGTGCAAGCTGCCCACGTGTAAACCCAATAGTTGATAAATAACATAAAAATGCTGGTTTTAATTAGGAGGTGTAAAGGCAACAAAGCTGTTTATATGTGAGCCCTATATAAAATAAGTTGGATTGCAATATGATTACTTCCAGTAAGTCTCTGTGTCCTTGTGCTGCCTTCATTCAGTAGGGTAAAATGGATCCTTTCCACTTGTAAAAGGTAAAGGATCAGTGGAAAGGGTCATTTTTTATTGTGGTAGGGAAGAGGAATATGGTTGATGTACAGATAATCCTGGCATTGCGTAGGCTAGAATGCAGTACTCATCATACAAAATAGTTTCTCTGCTCTGACCTGTTAAAAGGTTAAGGTTTTGATCATCTCAGCAACTCTGGTATCAGAACATTTTTCCAGGTATGCAGTGAAAATCACAACATGAGCGATGTGTTCATGTGCAACTTTCGTGTCAGTTTTTGTTATTTACCATAATTACCACACCACATGAAGGCACCATTAGACATGTTGGACGCCTTCATCTGTCTCAGGTGTGGACGGTTGCCAAAGCGAGATCCCGCTCCATCATGCTGGTTATCTTACTTTCATGCAAACTATGTTAGCATGTAAGGGACTGGTTTTGCCTTTTGGCAAGATATTATGTCATTCAAACCTGTAAGGCAGCATTTCTGTCTACTCCAAATAAATCAGTATAATAATGGTATTTAATATATTTACCAGCAAGTTAGTTTTTGTTTGGTTTGATTTTGAGTTATCAAACCAACTCAGTCGTAGTTCCGATCATTCGAACAGAGCCATTATTAACTGAGTGCAAAATAAAATTTTTATGTATCATGTGTTTTTTTCAGGTTAATCAAATTATATGTAATATACAAATGTGTAGTGGGCATTTCTTATATATGAATTACCTTCAACTTAACTCGCATATGAAAATGGATATTGGTGTGACATGATTTATTCACAAATGTGAAAAGCATAAAGAATCAAGGCAGAGTGTATATGAATCCAATGTTTGTGAACAGGGGGTTGGTGTGAGACTTAATGCTTATGCGCTGATCCAAACGTGGATCACTATGAAAAAAAAACAGAAACTGGGTGATATGTTTTTTTTTTTTTGTTTTTTTAATACAATATTCATTTGTGGAATTCTCAGAATTCTGACTGAATTCTGACAATAAAAAAGTCAGAATTCTGAGAAAAAATTTAGAATTCTGAGAAAAAAGTCAGAATTCTGAGATTTATTTCAGAATTCTGACTTTTTTCCCATGTTAAAATGAAAAAAACATATTTTTTTAAATCAGTTAACTTTTTCTTCAGTGGCCCTAATCCTCTTCCGTATACATGAGATCTATTTTTGTAATAAATTACCATAAGATAAGTACTAAAAATGTTTGTTAAGGAGCATTAATGGCTGAAGAGGAGGAAAGGTCTTTATCATATATCCAGGAGTTTCCACAGACAGGAAACGGAAGTGGTCCCCTTAAATCAAAACCCGGTTTTTCAAAATAAAAGCAGCGAATCGAGAATGGTTTCTCATCTCGCCGCGGCTCTAGAGATCAAAGTTAAGCCGTTAAGCGTCCATGGGTACCATAGAGTCTGTGATAAATGTGTGTTTAGACAAAAATAAAATAAAGATAACGTCATCATCGGCGTCGATCTTTTTATCCTTATTTTAGACCCAGAGCTCAGCTTCCCTTTGTCCATCCAGGAACGCAGCGCCGATCACGTGACCAACAGCAGAAACTTAACTTTTTACCAAGAAGGGAAAACGAAAGTTATTTGTCCCACACGTTTCCCTGTGTTCCGATTTACTTTTCCATCTTAGATGTTTCATCTTTGGAGCGCGTGGTGCAACCTCACCGTCACACATGCAGTATTTATAAGCGCCTTTTTAGAGCAGAACTTAAATGATCTAGCGTGGTTTGTTTTCTATTGATGCTACCTAACGTCCGGGTTTCCTTTATTTTTTTGCATTTAACGTGCTGATTTAAAAAAAAATCCTCAATATTAGAATTTTTATATATTACATCTTATTTCACTTAAATAACTTGATTTCTGGAAGACTTCAAAAGCAGCTCAAATTGGCTTCATTATCTCCTTTATCATCTGCTTCCTCAATTTGATCGCCTGAAGGTGAGATTTATAATTGTGTCCTAGTGCAAAGCCTTGTGCTTTCTATAACCACAATGCATATGTCTAATAATACAGAAGTATTTCATTATTTACTTATTTACCCCTTTGACTGGGATGTAAACATGAAGAACTCTTATTTGTAAAAACCCCAAAATGCATATTTGTATTTTTGTGTGTCAGATGTTGCTTTGCATCAGGATCAGATGAGTCGGCTCCAGCCCACTGTCTCTCCTTGTTACTCTGATGAACCGACACTGCTTTGTGCTCCATTAATGTGGGCCTGTCCAGCTCTGTGCTGACAGGACCAGAGGCGATGAAACTTGACTCAGTATTGGGTGACTTCTTGTTGTCAGCATCACTGATGCAGACATCATCGAGGGTGTTGGGTATGACACTCAATGCGGAATCAATCTTTATTAAAAAAAATATAAACTGTGTAATCTTAATTTCAGATTGTGATCCCTGGTGTATGTTTGGAGGTAGGGAAATAAGATACCTATAAACAGAATTAAAAGCTGCTGGATTTTCCACTTCATAGTTTTTACCCTCTGTAACAGGCCAGAAATAATATATAGCTGCGACAAGAAGTTTTTAATTATTAACCGATTTTTTTTTTACCTTGGGATTTCTTTTTAGCATTACACAGAACGATGGCACCTCCCTCAACTGTATCCTTGGAGTTTAAGTGTGTTGTAATCTGAAAATAAAAGCAGCAGAGATTAATTTCTGCATGTACTTTTTCCTACTGTCTATGCTTAAACCTTCCCAGATTGTCTGCTCTGTTGTGTGGTGCATTTCAGGACGTTAGCAGCGTCCTTGGAGTATAGAATGTGAGACTTGTCCAAGGACACTTAAGCAGGCTGAGGGGTTGTCTGCTGATGTAACGGTTTCTTGTAACCTTTCTATTTATTGTTGGTGTTCTGACTTTGGCTTTGTCTCTGCTTCCAGTGTGCGTCCATCCTGACCCAAGGGTTCATCTTTTGCCTTTTCTGTTGGAGTGTGAAGACTTGCAATCATCCTAAACAAAGAGCTGTCCAAGCCCCCCTTTTAACTCCACCCCTGCGATATGAGCAGAGGTAGAGGAGGGTCCTACAAAGAACATTACAACAGACATCAGCCTCCCCACCTTCAGGCTAAGGAGAATTACTACAGAAGCGGTCAGGCCTCACTCTTTTATAGAGCCGGTCAGGAGCTTATCCCAAATCTAAATTACTACCACCATCCAGGAGGGCCTATACAGCCACCGCCTCCTCTGCTCCCATCTGCTCCCCCTATACCAGGCCAGGTTAGAGTAGTCGCTGCTCCTGACCACATAGATTACCAGGTTCAGGGTGGCTGTCCGGTTCCGAATTCCTTCCGTAGTAGACAAGTAGAATTCCTAAGAGGACGGAGCTCTGAGGCACCGCAGTTCAGACCTCGCTTACAAGGAGGCGGGGCAGCATCGAGCAGGCCTCCTAGTTCTCCATACCATTCACAGTTGGGCTATAGTAGATATCCAAACCCTGGCAGCAGTCCGAGAGGACGAGGAAGCCAAAACCAGAGTTTTCATTACTCTTTGGGTCCAGGAGCATCTCGAGGAGCCAAGGGCCCTCGATTCCAAAATAAAAACCAGTTCCAAGGAAAAACCAACAATAATCAATTTTCCAACAGGCAATGTTGGCGAGAGGAAGACTCTCTGTGTGATAGTTTTCAGAGTTTCTCTCTTGAACAAGATCCAGCCAACCAAGGTAGAGAGAAGTTAGACAGATATTCATTATCCAACCCCTTAGCTGATTCCAGATTTGGAAAAGTTAACATCTGCCTTACACCGCACATACAGGAGCAGGTGCACGGGGTTCTGGCTGCTTTGAAGCCAGGTGAGAGTATCTCTGCGAAAGTGTTAGCCAAAAAACTCCATTTGCCCAAAAAGGTAGTAAACAAGGCTCTCTACTCTTTGGAGGGCTCACAAAGAGCTTCTAAGCAAGGACTTCAACCTCCTCTGTGGAGTTTGTACAAAGCTGAAGGTCCGGTCTCTGATAGTAGAAATTCAGTTTCTTACCTGTGTGCCGGTACTGAACAACCCGAAACAACTGAAACCGTGGTTGACCCAGGAAAGGAAACCAAAGGACAAGTTAAAGAGGAGAAATCTGACACAGAATCTAGTTCCTCTTACAGCCCGTCTCCAGAGTCTTCTGACTCGGAAAAAGCCCAGTCACCAGCAGAAAGTCAGAACCACAGAAACGATCCTGCAAGCACAACCATCTCCACTAATCAGGACGCTAGTTCTCCCATCATGGCACACAAAGAGCAGATTTTACAATGCCTTCTTGATTTAGGAGAGGCAACTGCTCTCGTTTTAGCCAAAAAACTGTGTCTAACAAGTGCTAAGCAGGTAAACCCCACACTTTATGCTTTGGAAAGGCAAGGTGAAGTTGTTAGAAATCGTGATACCAATCCTCCAAAATGGGAGCTCTCTGCCCACCGCAAAGAGAGGATGGAAAGGAGCCTGAAAGTCTCAAAAGGTGCTCCTGTTTTTGGGGATCTGATAAAGATGGAAATCAGTACAGAAGAGAATAACGAAGGGTCTGTCTTCCCATCGTCAGCGTTACCAGCTATGCCAGGCCTTGAGCCTTTGCCTCTGCCGGATGATTTGCTGGAGCAAAGTCGAAGTGGTTTGGTATATTAACTTTCATCCTTTTTATTTTCATAATATTTTAACTTGTAATGATTATTCCAGGTTTTCTATTGTGAAACTGAAAGTTTAACTGGACCTCCAGTTTCAAGTAATGTCAAAGGAGTTAATGCTGACATTGTTTTCTGAAGCCTGTAGCTATAGTCACATTTACGTTTTGCCTATATTTCAACTAAAGTAAAAAAAAAATTTCCACGTGGGAAATAGGTGTTGGAGAAACACACACTGTTTTCCACCAAAGTAACCATCTGAAAAAAGGGTTTTATTGTTAAATAAAGTTGAAAATGCTAGCTTTTTTCTTCTTTTTTACTAAATTTACCCTGAAGGAGAACTTAGCTTTTTATTACTTGATTTAAACACTAAAACTTAACTCATGTATCCCTTTTTCCTTGTTTTAGGAGCCCACTCTAACGTGTGAAGACAAAACTCCCAGCGACCTACCGTGGGCCTCTGATGACATTCCAGAGTTTCTCAATGCTATCCGCCGAGAGACTGATGCCAAGAAAATTGCAGAACAGCAAGGTGGCGCCGTTGGAACTGTTGCTGTGTCTGTGGCTGCACCACCTCCTCAAAACCTGCAGGCTAAATTACAGGAAGTGAGGCTGAAGAACCCCGTCAGTGGACTGATGGAGTATGCCCAGTATCTGGGCCAAAACTGCGAGTTTCTGCTCCTCAACCAATCAGGACCCTCTCATGACCCAAGGTTAGTCGACTTTGTAGGTAACCATGCTGTTTTAGGGATAACAGATTTCAGTCCAGCCTGTGGATTGAGTTTCTTTCTTTCCCTGCCCTTGATAGATTTCGTATGCAGGTGATGCTGAATGGAAAGCTGTTTCCTGTCGCAGAAGCTTCCAGTAAGAAGGTTGCTAAAAAGGATGCTGCTGCAGCTGCTCTGCGCGTGCTTAGCGGAGAGATGCAGGGAGGGACGGTAACGCCGGAGGAGGGAAATGCTACCAGTGGTGACCAAATAGTGGACATGCCTCTAGATGCCACTGTGAGATTTTTAAAACAAATAAAAAAAAAACAGTCTGTAGGAATGTAGTTGTTTCTTTATTTAATTGATCTTTCTCTTCTTTAGGGTTCAGATGAAAATATGGGTGGGACGTTTGGATCTAACAGTGTGGAAGGATCAGCAGAAGGAGCTCGCCAGCCTCTGTCCCGTTCCCTGCCCGGCGGGAAGAATCCCGTGTCTGTCCTGATGGAGTATAGCCAGCGCAGCGGAAACCCCATCGAATTCATTAACACAGGGCAGGCAGGCCCACCACATGACCCAAGGTACGCACTCTGTCATCACTCAGATCGTATAAGGTTGCTGCTTATATTTCTTTGAAAATGTTTAGGGCTGATCAGGCTGCAGTGAGTAAGAGTCAGTGAGGAAGAGATAGAAGGTAGCAGAGTAAAATACATCCCTTTTGGGGAAAATACAAATAAAACCTCTGAACATTAAGGTAAATAATCCATCTTCACCCTGTTTAGGCATACAGCAAGTATATATCAGTGCGAGGGTGCAGCTGAAGTGGGACTAGAGAGAGGCATTGTATGTTACACATCTTTCTTTAATCTGCAGTCTTTAGCAGTGTCCCTATGGGTTAAATTTTATGTATTAGTCCTTTTAAAAAAGCACCAGTTGAATATTTTTTCTGATTTTATAATTTCACCCAATCAAATTGAGGGTATGTTTTCATTTGTGGGCCACTGGGACAGAAGAAAAAATGCTGCACAGTCCCACACAAATCAGGACATCTAGTCAACCTATGCGTAGTAGGAGCCTCTATACAGCCAGTGTGACCAAATAAAAATATAAAAATGCATCGTAGCTTGCAGAGCTGGACGTGTGACCCAGTTTTTAGTCATCTGACTGGAGACAATAACCATCTTTGTCTGTCTTCTCTTTCAAATCTATTTCTTAAACGGTCTCTGGAGTGAGAGTGTTATTGACTCGTGGTTTGTTGCACCTTTTCTAAAAGAAACCAAAGAAGTATCATAAGCAGTAAAATTATAATAACCGTATCTAATTTGTTTGTGTCTTAATCTTAAAATACTGTGTGTTCTTGGTTACAGCCTTCTAATCTCTGTCCCGTTCTCAGGTTCATGTTCAGGGTGAAGGTTGGAGAGATGCTGTTTGCTGAAGCCTCGGCACCAAGCAAGAAGGTGGCCCGTCAGCTGGCAGCAGAGGAGGCTGTTAAAGAATTAATGGCCGATGGAAAACTGCAGGTAAACAAGGTAAGATATTGAAAGAGAATCTTAAGGAGTTGATATTATTATGCTTTTTTAGCCCCATCTAGTTTCTACAAAGAACCTGCTTCTCTCCTGTTCACACAAAATGATTAAGACCTGTATGTATAAACAGGAGCTGGAAATGATTTACACTATTTTACATTTCATCACATCATTAAACTTTGGTATATGTATTTTTTTAACACTACAAAGAAGTGGATATTAATAATAATAAAAAGTGAAAAAGATCTTTAAAAAGCTATTGGAAAAACTGCATCATTAAGGCCAGGACAATACAGTTTGAAACACCCCATGGAGCACTGCTTAATCTATCAACTGAAAAGGAGAAATGTGTTGTAGAACTGCAAACCTACTCAGGCATGTCTCTTTATTTAAACTGACAGGCCAGGCAAAGAGGGCAGTGGGGGAAAAAAGGAGAAGCTCCCAAGGGAGCAACAGACATCATGCACTCAGATGGAAAATATATCGTATGACAATTATTAGTCCATCCTTCTGATTTCGGTGAATAGTTAGAAATCATTACTTTCATTTTGCCTTAAGCCTTGAAGAAAGAAAGTAAAGGTTCATGCAAGACACCAAGTGGGGTCGAAGTGTGTTATTGTGCATGTAAAATACTTAAAGTGGGTTCACTGCCATACAGAAAGGTAAAGAGAGTTTCAACTTTCATGCAGATCCATGCACGAGTAGAAGCATGCACTTTTACACAAAAGGGTTAAAGTAAAGTCATGCAATAATGGAGTCTGGACAAGGAAGTTTTTGACATTACCACAAAAATAACATCCTAAAATAAAACATCTACAGGCTTATGCTCAGTGCAAAGGAAAATAAAAAAAAATCGCAATAATGGTGAAAAACAATCGTTTAGCCCCACACATGAACCACTTGGCTGATTGAAAGTTGCATAGAGCTGAAAGCAGGAAAGTCCTGGAAGAAATCTGCAGAGGCTGGGTTAGAGGTTCACCCTCCTACAAGATGACAACCTTTAGCATGAAACTGGAACAACCATATCATACCTTAGAATGGCCCATCCATGGCCCATACCTAAATCTAGGTCAACATATTTTTTGTGAAACTTGAGTTGCAATGTTTAAATACACTTTCAGGTGTTAAAAATCTAGAAAACCATGCATCCTTTTTCTCTCACTTCAGTTTGTCCATTCAAAGAATCAAAATAAAATACACTCATGTTTTGAGTTCGTATATTAGCTAAGGGTGAAAAAGTATAGATGCAATCACAAACCAGCTAATGCTCAGTATTCATTTAATGCCAGATGTAGTAGAAATCTGTTCTTCTTGCTGACTATTTTACATCTCTGGTTTATTATTTCCCTGCCTTCCAGCCTCAGTTGCCCCTCACTCTGCCCCTTGAAGGAGATGGAGGTGCTTCCAGTGCCACCTGTCCTTCTTTGCCTCCTTTAACTGCGAGTGAATTGAGAGCTGCCCATGAGGCAGGGGTTGGGGACCTCATCAATCACCTGAACAACAACGCTGTGTCAGGTCTGCTGGAGTATGCCAGAGCCCGGGGCTTTGCTGCTGAGATTCGGCTGGTGAGCCAGTCTGGACCCCCACATGATCCTAAGTAAGTACGAACATTTGAGCTTTTAAATACTGAAAACCTTCTTTATGCTCAAGCCATTTCTTTGAAAGGTTTATCTACCAAGCCAAGCTGGGCGGACGGTGGTTTCCTTCAGTTTGTGCCTCCAACAAGAAACAAGGAAAGCAGGAAGCGGCAGATGCTGCGCTGCGGGTTTTGATTGGAGAAGCTGAGAGGGCGGCACGCACTGGAGAGCTAATTCCAACTGAGGTATCCACTGAAAACACATTCACTAATAATAACAAAGTCGTCCACATATGTGAAATATTGCGCTTGGCTTCAGATTGGCAACATGGGACAAAAGCTGCAGTACAGAAACATTTCACGTATAAGTAAACTGAAAATTTAACTTAACAATTAAAATACCTAATTGAGGAATAACTGGTTAAATTCTTAATTTATTGTCCTTTTAAGGGACAATTGATCATTTTGAACAAGGGTTGTGTTACAAGCTTAAAAATATATGTTTGTTATAAAAGTAGTGTACATAAGTGTAATCAGCATAGTGATAGAAATGATATATACTTGAATATTTTAGCATATAAAGGGCATCATATATAATCCAAACCAGCACAGTGCCCTTGCATTGATCCCTGCATGCTTGAGGCTTTATACTTTAATGCTGTGATCCATTTGATCAAAGACAGAGCTAAGATCTACTCAGGCAGGCACAGACATGAGTCCATCATCTTAGGCCATGGGAATATCATTATTTCATTCACTAGACCTTTAAATGCATTGGAACTCAGAACAATTACAGTGTGAACAGGGTGGGGCTTTAACAGAAGGTAGTAGTTATGACTGTCTAATCCCTAATCTGGTTCTGCAGTCAGTTCTTAGCTACCTCACCTACCGATATCTAGTTGACACGTTCAGAAGCATGTCAGGAAGTGGTAATTACTGGAGAATGAATAGATCAGCTATGAATGTGTCGGCATGGCTACCATTGATCTGCTCTTTGTTACACTTGCTCTGCAAAGTGTTTTTCAATACAACAATTTCATTCCACTTTCAGTATCTATTAGGTTTTAAATAAAAGGACAAAATAAACACAATGTAAGATATTAGCTGTTTAGCTTTTTAAGCTCGAGTAAAAACTCTCACCAACCTACAGGATCCATCTTAACACAATTACTGAAGCTCATGTCTGTTGGCCTACTGTAAATGAGCGTAGTCGGTGCAACCCAACATGCTGGAACAGGATCTGTTTGTTTTTTAAGCCCACCTCATTGCACAACGAGGAAATAATGTTCTTCTTGTCTCTGCATTTTTAATGATTGAAAGGGATTCTCTTTATGTACAGTTGATGGGAAAATCTGTAATAAACCTGAACGTAATTTGAGCCCTCATTCATCAAGCCGTACAGCAGGTTTTGGCTTGGGTGTGGTTTTTTTGTTTTATCTCCAGTGTATGAGACGTAAAGCCATTTAGAAGAACACATACTGTATTTTCTGCGCTATAGAGCGCACCTCACTACAAGCCGTGGCACAAAATTATTTGAAAAAAACTGGAAACTTCAAGATATAAAGTACACCTGGCTATAAGCCAATGATATCTACTGAATTGTCTCCCACCGAACCTGTAGGGAGAGCTCTACTTATCACCCCTAGAGTAGGGACAAAGATGATAGCTGTCTCCTGTTAGCTTGTTTACTTACAGCATTAAGAGCTTCTACTGAAAGATGGGACTTTGTCAGCTCTTTATTTCAGCTCTGCAGGAGTTGAGCCCAGTCTCTTCATTGGTTTGGCAGCTTTAATGGAGCAAATAAAGGTCAAAATGTGCCAATTTGGTAGGGTTGGGAATTGAAAAGATTTTCACGATTCCGATTCCCTTTTCGATTCTATGAAACGATTCGATTCTTTGTCGATTCTTTTTTCGATTCCAATTTGGGGGAAAAAGGAGAACAAACAGTTTGATTATCAGCATCAACTTTGTTTGCACAATCTTACAAACTCAACAAGATCAAGATGTCCACAGGAAATGTGAAACTGGAGTAACATCTGTGTTTAAATGAAAAATGAATACAAGAACAAACTTAATAACCAACAATGTCTAATAACAAATGATGGGATAATAACCTATTTTAAATAACAAAAAATACTAATTATAAAACAGTAGTAGGGAAAATGAACAGTTATTTTGCAGAAAGATGAGCATATCTGCTTTTTCTGAAAGGATACGGGATCTTTCAGCGCTTAAGGTGTTTCCAGCTGTGGAGAACACCCTCTCAGATGGGGTGCAGGAAGCCTGCACACAGAGGTAGTTTTCAGCCAGTCCAGATAGCAAGGGCAGCGTATCTTGCTTGTTCCACCACCACAGTGTGGCGCTATCCCTGCAGGGGATGGAGGGCAAGCTTTTATAGAGCTGGATTTCCTGATCTACCCTCTGGGCTAAGGAAAGACGGGGCTTTGATTCACAAAGTGACCGCAGCTCGTTGTCTTCCTCCTCGAATAGTTCTTCCAACTTGCATAACTTGTGTAACTTGCGTAACTTACGTAACGTACGTAAAAAACGTGACGTAAGTCGTGCTCCCCAGAGCCGGCGCTCTAGGCTCTGGTGCTGCGGGAATCGAAAAAAGAATCGTTCAGCAAGCTGCCAAACGATGCCATGGAATCGGAAAATACGGAACCGGTTCTGAACAGGAACCGGTTTTCGATTCCCATCCCTACAATTTGGGATTTTTTTTCTCCATCATGTCAGCTGCTAGATTGCTCTTGTGCTTAATGAAAATTAGCCCCTTATTCTTTCATTTCCAACTTTGACTTCACCCTCTGGCGGTAAGGAAAAATCCACAGAACAGCCGCACAATGTTTGAAAGCTTCTTGTTTACTTCTTTCTTTGCAGCTACCGGTTAGCGGCAGCACTTTGCACGACCAGATAGCCATGTTGAGCCACCAGCGTTTCAACGCCCTGACCACCCGCATCCAGCACAGCCTCCTGGGACGCAAGATTCTGGCTACCATCGTCATGAGAAGAGGGGAGGGACTGGGAACTGTCGTCAGCCTTGGAACTGGTAAATTCATGACATACAGGTGCTGGTCATAAAATTAGAATATCATGAAAAAGTAGATTGATTTCAGTAATTCCATTTAAAAAGTGAAACTTGTATATTATATTCATACATTACATACAAACTCATATATTTCAGATGTTTATTTTGTTTAATTTTGATGATTACAAATGACAACAAATGAAAATCTCAAATTCATCATATCAGAAAATTAGAATATTGTGAAAAGGTTCAAAATTGATGGCCCCTGGTGCCACACTCTAATCAGCTAATTAACTCAAACCACCTGCAAAAGCCTTTAAATGGTCTTTCAGTCTAGTTCTATAGGCTACACAATCATGGGGAAGACTGCTGACTTGACAGTTGTCCAAAAGACGACCATCGACACCTTGCACAAGGAGGGCAAGACACAAAAGGTCATCGCTAAAGAGGCTGGCTGTTCACAGAGCTCAGTGTCCAAGCACATTAATAGAGAGGCGAAGGGAAGGAAAAGATGTGGTCGAAAAAAGTGTACAAGCAAGAGAGATAACCACACCCTGGAGAGGATTGTGAAACAAAACCCCTTCAAAAATGTGGGGGAGATTCACAAAGAGTGGACTGCAGCTGGAGTGAGTGCTTCAAGAACCACCACACACAGACGTATGAAAGACATGGGTTTCTGCTGTCGCATTCCTTGTGTCAAGCCACTCTTGAACCACAGACAGCGTCAGAAGCGTCTTGCCTGGGCTAAAGAGAAACAGGACTGGACTGCTGGTGAGTGGTCCAAAGTCATGTTCTCTGATGAAAGTAAATTTTGCATTTCCTTTGGAAATCAAGGTCCCAGAGTCTGGAGGAAAAGAAGAGAGGCGCTTCATCCACGTTGCTTGAAGTCCAGTGTAAAGTTTCCACAGTCAGTGATGGTTTGGGGTGCCATGTCATCTGCTGGTGTTGGTCCATTGTGTTTTCTGAGGTCCAGGGTCAACGCAGCCACATACCAGGAAGTTTTAGAGCACTTCATGCTTCCTGCAGCTGACCAACTTTTTGGAGATGCAGATTTCATTTTCCAACAGGACTTGGCACCTGCACACAGTGCCAAAGCTACCAGTACCTGGTTGAAGGACCATGGTATCCCTGTTCTTAATTGGCCAGCAAACTCTCCTGACCTTAACCCCATAGAAAATCTATGGGGTATTGTGAAGAAGAAGATGCAATACACCAGACCCAACAATTCAGAAGAGCTAAAAGCCACTATTAGAGCAACCTGGGCTATCATAACACCTGAGCAGTGCCACAGACTGATCGACTCCATGCCACGCCGCATTGCTGCAGTAATACAGGCCAAAGGAGGCCCAACTAAATACTGAGTGCTGTACATGCTCATACTTTTCATGTTCATACTTTTCAGTTGGCCAACATTTCTATAAATCCTTTGTTTTTATTGGTCTTCAGTAATATTCTAATTTTCTGATATGATGAATTTGAGATTTTCATTTGTTGTCATTTGTAATCATCAAAATTAAACAAAATAAACATCTGAAATATATGAGTTTGTATGTAATGTATGAATATAATATACACGTTTCACTTTTTAAATGGAATTACTGAAATCAATCTACTTTTTCATGATATTCTAATTTTATGACCAGCACCTGTATAACAAAAGTTGGGTTGGTAAAACGGGAAAAAAAAAGTGTTGTCCCTGCATTATTTTGTCTGTATATTTTGTTGTTTTTCTTTGCTTAGAGGCAAGTGCTGTAACAAATCTAATACGTGTGGATCACACAAGACTTTGTTGTCATGTTGGTTGACTTGGATTTTTCCTTTTCTTTTATGTGTCAGGAAATCGTTGTGTCAAAGGGGAGGAGCTGAGCCTTAAAGGAGAGACTGTAAACGACTGTCATGCTGAAATCATCTCCAGGAGGGGATTTATCCGGTAGAAATGGATACCACACTCGTTTATTGATGCTTCTCCCACATTTCTAAAAATACGCTCTCCTCTCCCAGAAACAGCCAGCGCGACTTTATTTTGAGACGTAACCCATCGTCTCCTTTCCTCTCAGGTTTCTGTATAGCGAGCTGCTCAAGCACTGTGATGGAGCAGACGACAGCATTTTTGAGCCAGCAGAGGAGAACAAACTCAAGATCAAATCTGACATCACGTTTCACCTTTACATCAGGTTGGGGCATCTTGCTAGACCTTTTAATCTTATTTTGGCTCTTGTCAGACATTCATGTTGTTCCTCTTCCCTCTTCCACAGCACTGCACCTTGTGGGGATGGAGCCCTGTTCGATAAGTCATGCAGTGAGGCAGGAGATGAAACCCAGGGGCACAAGCCTCTCTTTGAGAACGCAAAGCAGGGCAAGCTTCGCACTAAAGTGGAGAATGGTCAGACAACACATTTAAATAAACCAGCAAAAGGGGGACATTACAGTGGATATATAAAAGTCTGCTTTTGATACATTAACTGGATTTTGTGATGTTAAAAGATGAGACTCTGATAAATCATTTTCTGCACTTATTCTACATGTAATGTGTCAAATCCCATATCTAAAAAAAAAAGCTTTTAAGGGGAAAAATTATAGTGCTTTGTTGAAGCACCTCTTAACGTCCCTTAATTTTGCCACACTTGTCACATTTGGCCCATTTCAAACAGACCAAAGTTTGTTTCCCCACTTGTTCTGCACCTTCTGTACAGGTGTGAATAAAGACCAAACAACTACAGAGACCCGCTTTGCAGACACACACTACTTAGAGCTACCTACATTATGTAAAGGGGTGAAAGGAAGCGGTACTGTGAACCACTGCGGTCAGTGGTGGTACCCAGTACTAGAAAGAAAGAGCAGCTGCCATTGTAATAAGCCAATCTAAGCGCACAGTGATTCTGATGTGCATTCCAGTCGGATACATGCTCACTCAGTTTGTGTCTGGCACAACACTCTATTCTGCCTGTAAGCCTTTGGAGATAATGGGTTTCAAAACACGCAATGAGCGTGTTGCATCCTGTCTGAAATGCCAATTAGCGTCAGTTTTGCACTTGGCAGTCTGCACTCAAGACCTAATAAATTTTAAGGCTATATTCAGTTCAAACATGTTATTTAGTGTAAAAAAAAAAGGTGTCCAGCATCTTAACTCGGATGCTTGTGCATCAGGAAATAAGACTCCCAGAAATCTGCATGCTCAGTGCTCCGGTGTTGAGCTATTCTTCTGCTGGCTTTTGTTTTGTTATTTTTTGTTGACCCACTGCCCATCTTATATCTCTTTTGGTGATACTACTCAGTGTTGTTTTGTGCCAAATCATGTAATCATAACCTTAAGCTTGTTTTTAACATCCATCTCATAGTTTTGGGATATTTCCAATTTTTAGCCTTGCTTAGATTATTTTGTTTTAATAAGACATATATGTTGTTATGGGTGATGCAGTAACAGCAAATGGTCATGTTCCTTCAGGCCTCTTGGCAGCCTCAGTGGCCAGTTTTCTTCTCATTGTGTCGTCACTTTTGTAAGGGTGTTCAGTTCCTGCTAATACTGCTGTGCTGTATTTCTTTCTACTTCTGACCGTCCTAACGATGTTCAGTTTCTTATGCCATGGAAATTGTGTCTGTCTCCCGACTGAAACCTTTTAACAGTGAAATCGCTCGAATGATTTGGAAGCTCCTTGCAAACTTTATTTTTTCTGAAAGATGCAGCATATTTCAGGAAACAGCTAACCTTTACTAAAACAGCGGCTGTTTCCCCGGGATTAGTCTAATAATCTGTGGTTAATTCTGGCCTCTGATTCAACGTGGATTGTAATGTGGGGGGATTGTGATCACAGTGGCACCCCAGCTATGAAATTATTTCTTAATTTTCGCTTCACATATCATAGGTCAAATTACATGTGGGGAAAAAATGCAACATTGTCTCACATTTTACTTCACAAAAAGCTACCATTTGAACAGGCCTTAGTAGGCTTTTTTATATCTGCTGAATGTGCCACGATGCTATTACTTGTTGTGCTGAATGAACTGATGGTGTTTTTGAAAGAGTTAAAGCTTTCCTGCTGCTATTTGCAGGTGAGGGGACCATCCCGGTAGAGTCGAGCGCCATTGTCCCCACCTGGGACGGCATCCAGCACGGTGAAAGGCTGCGAACCATGAGCTGTAGTGATAAGATTCTGCGCTGGAATGTGCTGGGCCTGCAGGGGGCACTGCTCTCTCATTTCTTACATCCCATCTATTTGAAGTCCATCACGCTGGGTAAAATCATGCTGCTGATTGGTGGTTGTTAAAATCTTAGACAAGCATTTAGAAGATTTAGCACTGGTAAAAAAGGATCGCTTCCACACTGACAGATTTCTGTCTTACATCATATCAGGCTATCTGTACAGCCACGGTCACCTGACGCGTGCGGTCTGCTGCCGGCTTGCCAGAGACGGTGAGGCCTTCTCCCAGAGTCTCCCTCCTCCCTTCACTCTGAACCACCCTGAGGTAAGAGCATAAGTTGCTCTCTAATCAGGACATAAATCAGAAACATTGAGGTCATTTTCAGTAAATTAATTAATGAAGCTGCCAACGGTCTTATATTGTGCCTGCACAGCTGTTTTTATTGTGCGGCGTCTGTTAATGGAACTCATCCATCAATTAACAAAAAGCAGAAGAGTTCTTGTTGTGCTGCCAGGAAAAAAATATCCACAATCACATCATTCATATCAGTTAATGCTGTAAGGGGCGTCTGTATCAAGCAAGTACTACAGTTCAGCCCACATTTATTCTGCACTAAAGGTCCACTAATAGCAGTTTTCTGGTCAGATCTTTAAAAGGCCTGACTGCTGATTTTAAATCTGGTTTAATATCGACTTTGTTAATGGTTGACACTATCAGATATTATCAGGTCACAACACAGCTCCAGTCTTCCAATCTTATTTAATTTAAAAACATTTAATTGTACTCAGGAAACATCACAAACTTGTTTAAATTGCACATGAGGTAGTGCCATAAAATAAAAATTCAAGGTTTAGAGCATCGATATTGGCTGATTTTCAGACCTTTGTGAAGGTATATGGTACGTAACTAAATACAAAATGCTTTGATTCATTAAAAAGATGGGAAGTCTTGGTTGGAAGGCTTCTCCAGAGTCAAGACTCCTTCCAGCAACCTGAGGGACTCTCCTCCACTTCCTGGTGTATCATAAATGGTCCTCTCCTCAGTCCAGTTCTTTGAATCTCACCTAGAAGCAGAAAGTTAAAGATTTAAATAATGAGCTTTTTATCAAATGTGGTAACACATATTAATGAATGACAGTTTTAAATCTATATCACAAAAAATAAGTTATAATTAATTGTGCTAGAGTGAAAGAAGACACTGAATATAATACATTGTGTGAAGCATAGAAATGGCTGGAGGAACCTCAGTAGTGATCTTTGCAGATTGAGTTAGGGTCCTTACCTTTCTTCCTACTGTGCATTATGGCACAAGATAGACGGATCCTTATCCCATGTCCAGTTCTTCATTTTGTCTAACCCACTTAAAGAAACTGCTTTGTTGCTATGATATAGCTTTCTGATGTCAGCTGATACGATATAAGCAAGAATCATACATACCTTTTTTTACTGGAATTTATAAAAAGATTTTGATCAAATTCAATTACTCAAGCAGAGAAAAATAGTAACAACGACAGGTGCAATAACAGCTGACTAACTGATTATTAACCAATGTGTTCGATAAACTTTTGACAAAAACGAAGTGTTTTTATCTGCATGTCAATATTGGAATCTTTAGGTATAGGCTGATATTAGACCAGGACATTACAGGTCACATCATATTTACATCATGCATTTTGAATTATGAAAGTTTCCCAGAAACTCTAATGGTCTTAATGAAAAAGAAGACAAATATCACCAGTTTACTTTATTGTTTTGTGTTCTACATGTTAGTATGGATGCACATAATTAAGTCCTTGGTGAGTTTAACAGTCTGTGCTTAACATTACAAAGAAAACAAAATGGGACTTTATTCTCTGAAGGTTCTTTTTCATAGATTTCAGTGTGATATCAGGCTGGTACAATGAAAGATGCATTTTGTTTAACTCTCTGTACACATCCTCACTGATGGTATTAGTGTTTTGTCTAAGACTTTGTATTTGAAATTGCAGACTTGCATTTTGCATTAGATCCAAACATTTTTCCTCTCTGCTGAACTCCAGGTGGGCAGAGTGAGTGTGTACGACTCCACCAGGCACACAGGCAAGACCAAGGAGTCCAGTGTGAACTGGAGCTTTCCAGACCAGCACAATGTAGAGGTTCTGGATGGGACCAAAGGAAAGCTAGATGGGTATGTGTCAAACTGTTACCTCTTGTTCATGCTGGAAATGTAATTGTTCTGTAGCCTCATAGGTCTGTTATCTTTAGTCAGAAGCTGAAGATTCTATTTAGGATGTTTTAGAACTTGATGCTGTTAAACATTTACATTATTTACACTTATGCTGATGTCCTTTTGGCCAGGTCTCTCTTGCAAAAGACATTTTACATCTAAATGGGACTAACCTGGTTAAATAAAGGCCAAAAAAAAATAACATTTTGTGGATGTTAGTTTCGAATGTTGTCAGAGTCTACTAGCTATCACTAACTAGTAGTCATAGCTAATTAGCCAATGCTGATCCCCGAAAAAATGCTAATATCAGCTGGCCAATGTATTGGCCTATCTGTAGTATATCATTAAATGTAAAACAAACAAGCTACAAAAACATAAAATACTGTTGAAATAAATGTTTCACAGCTGAAATGAGCAGATGTTGAGATTTATGGTTAAAATCTCTCTAAAAAAACTTTATGACTAATTTGTTAGTTCGTTGTGCTCTTTTTTATGTGAAAGGGGTTCCTAAGCATGTAAACTGCTTCTGCAGATATATTTCAGTGGATTTAAAGAGAGAGATGAGCAGTTATAAGAAGAAGGTCAGCGTCATCAGATAGAGCATACTTTTAGGGCGCAGATCGCTTTTTAGAGGCGGCAGCATTGAGGAAGAGCAGCAGACACAATGGATGATTTTAGGACTTAAAAACATCACTTGACTTGTATTGATTTCAATCTTAGAAACCACAGTGATGCATTCATTGTAATATACCCTATGCATT
Organism: Cyprinodon tularosa; assembly: GCF_016077235.1. NCBI lineage: Eukaryota > Metazoa > Chordata > Actinopteri > Cyprinodontiformes > Cyprinodontidae > Cyprinodon > Cyprinodon tularosa. Next base: position 134,693 of record NW_024038982.1, on the reverse strand, counting down.
TACAGTCATAAGAGAAGATTCGTTTTTTTAAGTTAACCTGTGTTCATGCGCTCCCTTCCTAGATAATGGATTATCTGTGTTAAATAGATGGTAAAGTACGGTTGTTAACTAAAAAAAAAACTCAACTGTATTTTGCTTTATATAGCTTTAGAGCTTTAATTTGCAACATAAAAGTACCAAAAATCAGCATGTGTAATTAATTTTACAGTTATTTATATCAGATATATATCAGTTACAGATATAATGGCTTCTACATTGGTCTCCATCAGTACATAACTAACCAATTATTTAAAATGTCCCCCTTCAGGAACAAACAGGCCATGTCCCGCGTGTCCAAATCCACCCTCTTCTGCATGTTTCGCTCTCTGTGCCAGAGGTACGGCCGCACAGACCTCTCTCTATCCTCCTACGCTCAGGCCAAGACGTCGGCCATGCCCTTCCAACTTGCCAAGCAGCGGTTCTTTGAAGCTCTTTGCGTCCACGGCTACGGAGCCTGGATCGGGAAGCCGCTGGAAGAGAAGAGCTTTGAGGCTTTTGAGGCAACTGGATACAATGGGGGGGGTGTCCATGTGGGATATGGCAACAATAATAACGGAGGGGTAGTCGAGTGCAAGCAGGAGGAGGCGTAGGCCCATGTACTTAAAAAAATTATTCATCTGTGAGGGAAATGGAGAGCAGGGTATGATTTAGGAGAGGGGGTGGGTTTTGCAGACATGAAGTAAAAGTACAATCAAACAGCACACAGCCAGTGGCCAGAACTGTATCTTCTGATGAAACATGTTTGAAGGGTGCAGGGAGAGTGATAGAAAGGGACAAGACGAGTCAAGGGCAAAGCCTGAAGTATGAATGAGGTTACAGTTGACATTACAGAGATCCACAGGCTGTGCAGAGCTCTGTATACACTACATGCAAAAGAAACTTTCTGCATCCATGTTCCTTCTCTGTCAGCGTTCAATGGCTCAACCGAAACTATGTCATTTTCTTTTCCAATTTTATTTTTCAATTTCTGTCGATTGCGTGGTCTATTCTGTTTTAATTTTTTGCTTTAAAATCTTGTTTTCTTCTATTGGTTTAGAGGAAATTGTCAAACGGTCTGGACCAAGATGACTTCTACTGATTATATTAATTCTGTTTGCACCTAAAGCAGCAAAATGGTTTTGGCCTAATGTTACCCTGCATTTTAGCAGCGAATGAAATCACACCATGGTTAAAAAAAACAATTTTATTTTATATAACCATTATTTATGACATTGATATCCAAAATCTTTTTTTTTATATATATATATATAAAACAAAAAGCAGCAATTAAAGGTTAAAAATAAAGAACAAATGAATAATATTTTATAAATGTTTTACTTTATTTTATGGGGGAGCCGTATGAAAATGTAGATACTTGCTCTGGTTAACATTATTCAATAATGTGGCAGAGCAGCACCCATAGCAGGTTGAAGGGGTAATGAAGGATCTGGACTCAAATGCTTTTCTCCTGTGTGCGGTTATTAAAATTGTTCTAAAGTCAGAGTAAAAAATCACTCCAATCTAGGAAAAAGTTATTGCCCTAAAACTTGTTTTACTGATACTTTAAAACAAGACTTGAATTAGCCTGATTTGCATCTAGCTTTACAAAAGCATAGTCAAGAAATGTATTGTATATATAAAATGAATGGACATGTTTCTTTCAAAGAGCTTCCTCCAACAGTTTCTACCCTCTGAATAAATTTAAGATCCCTCACTGATGAAACACACCATCTTATCCACCTTTGTGTGATGGCGCCAGAATAGAAGAGAGCGATTTAGTGGCTCTTCTTATCTGGCTACAGGTAAGGGCTGATAAATCTCAGAATCAACCCCCGTTAATATGAATCTGAAATTAAAGAATAAAAAAACTGATCAGAAAGGATTTAAAAGAAAGACTGCTAACTCATTCTGCTGCCCACTTGAAACTAATAAAGTCGTAAAACCAATTAGTTAAACCTTTTACGTTTGAGGTTGACAACCCAACTGTTTTTCTAAATCTTCAATGTTCAGGGTTGAAAATTGAGCAAAAATTGAAAGTTTGTACTTGTGAAATAGATCTGCTTGTGTTATTGATGCTAACACATGAGAAGTGTTGGCGTAAAAAGTTATACATCATGTTTTTTGTCTGGTTTATAAGACAGAGGGCTTGTTGTAAAGACCAAAGAGGCCTCAGCAAAGTAGCAGCGGGATTGTTTTTGTATTTTTACGTTGCCGTTCACTTTAGGTGAATTCAGACTGAAACCGAATCATACATGTTTTTGTTATACACACTGAAAATGTCCTTATTTTGAGGTCAAATTACTGTTTATTATTACTTATATTGGAATTGAGGAATGCACTGACCTAATTTGATTTTCAGCAGTACGGTCTAGCTTTAACCCTTAATTTATAGGTTTTAGTTGAAGCATCTGGTTTTCTAATTCACACAAGTTTTACCTTTCAAGTTTGGTTTGATTCCTGGACATCCCTTAACATGGTGTCTCATATTTTCCACAAACTCAGCGTAGATTGCAGCATATTCCCTTTGTTGGTTTAATCTGTCCTGATATACAAGCTTTTATAGAGAAATGCTGGTATTGGTGTCTGAAACCAGTACACTATTGCTGTCCTTATGGCTTGTGCGGTTTTGTGTGTTTCTTTTAAATCTGTTATTGTTGTTCTTGTAAAGTTTGAAGCCTAAAATGTTGCTTTTAGCTACCACATGGGATGCAGTCAGAGCTTGATGTGTTGCCCTCTCAGGAGGTCTGTCGGGGAATATAGCTGCAAGGGGTGCTGTTTTCATCATTAAGAAGGATGTAATATATACATCAGTTCTGCACAAATACACGAATACACAGACATACGGTAGGTTTTAGAAGCCTGAGTCTAGTGTCAGGAACTCGTTTTGTTTATTAGCTGGTCGTTTTTTTTTAACAAATGCAAATAGATTCTTAAATGATTTGCTCCTTATAATAATAATAAAGCTCATATGCAGATATGCCTGAGAAGCTGTTGTTTGTTTTGGGGGTTTTATTCCAAGCAAGGAGAAGCTATGCAAGCACTCATTGTTACTTTAGGCCATTTTGTGTCTGCTGCCTTGGCAGAATTAATATTTGATTTTACTTTGGATTTTCTCTGATTTTCTTTCTTGCCCCCAGTTGCTGCTGTAGAACAGAGGGCACTTTGTTCAACATATTAGCAGTGTATACATTTCAGCTGTATCAGAGGGACTAAATCAACCATAAAGTAGCAATATTATTTATTCAAAATACAAAAATAGAGATGGAAATTAGATTATTGTTTGATGATGATGTGGACTCAGACCTCTGAAACCTGCTGTATGGATTAACAGTTGCTAGGAGTTTTATGCTTATATACAGCGTGTGTATCTGTGTGTGAATGTATTTGTGTTTCAAATGTATATAGTTTATAAAACAATAAAAAAAATTCATTTTTATATATATTTTCATGTAATTCTTTTTATTTAGATTCCAGTGAAATATTTCTTTTAAACATTTTACAATTTAGATACCGGTAGTAAAAATGGCAATTGATTTGTTTTATTTTGTATTTCAATGGTTGTGCACACAGGAGCTGAAAGGTCTCAGTGACATGCAGCACTTTCTGTTTTAAAAGAGCTGTTTCAATGGCACTAATGGAGGTGTATTAATCAGGGCTGCGTTCTAATTAATTAATTAATTGATCTACAGTTTTTACCATTTGAATAAAACCTCTAATAGTATACCCTTAAGGTAACATCTGCCATGAGAAAGGCCTAATAAGAATATATAAACACCTCAAATGATTTATGTTACACAGATTGTTGAAATAGCTTTGTTATTCCTCAAATACAGTTGTTTCTACTTTGGTACTAAGCCAATTAACATTAAAAACAATATTAAAAGGTCAATACAATAATCTGCATAAGGATCCAAACTCATGTGAAAATGTACCACCCATACACGTTTCTTCTCTTTTTACTAATTTGCATAATTGGTACTGATTTGTGAAATGTCTTAAATCATACAATATTATATCGCAGTGAGTTTTAGTAAATACAAAAGTCACACTGACAAAGATTGTTTTATGTTCAAAGAGAAACAGCAATGCAGCCTGTGGAAGCAGGGAAAAACCTCCAGAGCACTTGGCTTATGCAGAAGGGCAATGTTCCAAGTCGCATCTGAGAACGGAGATGAGGCTTTCAGCAGGGCCTAGTCAAAGTCTAGATATAACTATTTTCAAGACTTTACAGCCTTTCTTTGTGACTGAATTAATGAAATTCTAAAAGCAATAAACTAAAATTCCTCAACAACAAAGTAAAAGGTCACGTACAACATAGAGGCATATTGTTCCACCCTTCGTGATTGTCAATCCAATCAGTTATTAGCTGTTGTAGATTCTCAGTGAACCAGGACATAATAATCCTAAGCCTTAAATTAAATGATAGCTAGACTACTAGTTTGCTGAAGATGCTTCTCCAAAACTTGAGACGAGCCTTTTGGTTTAGGTAATAATTATTTTTCTGCACAGACCCAAGCTGGTTTGGACAGTGGGATTATTTTTAAACTTCTTTTAGTATTGTTATGTACTCTGTTTTTGTTATGTTAAAATTTGTTTGATCTGAAACAAAAAAAATAAAAATTTGTAAGAGGGAAAAATACCTTCACAAGACGAAGATTTTCACCCCTCATTTGTAACAAGTAAATCCCAATACAATGCTCTAAAGGATCAGCAGATGGTGATATGTGCACACATGAAGCCCCTGGGCTGCTCAGTGTCAACTACAGGCTGCCATTATATTCATGCTGGATTTCTGAGTGGATTATCCTATTATGGGTTTAGATTTGATCTACTACATTGAAATAAAGTTTTTAAATGTATTATGTTCTGTTTTCATACACATTTTCAACATATTTTATTTTAGAAACATATTTGATCAGAGATTTTTCTTTGAAGAAGCTGCTGAAAATTGATCAGGAATCACCAGATGAGCCAGGAAATATTTCTGGTCTAATTTTACTTAGAGGTGCAAAGGAATAGGTTGTGAGTGACATGAATTAAGATGCATGGTCTTAACATAAAGGAACATCCAAATTGGAAGCTAGTAAGATGATATAAATGACCGATTTAGGACATTTTACACATTTTTATATTCTTGGATAATTGTTGATATTCTGCTGGCTTCAAAACTATTTATAATATCTTTACATAAAAAGCTGTAATCAATGGTTTTTACTTTTTATTTATTTACTATAAATTAAAGGTATATTGTAGGATGTTCTTTTTCTGGGTGGATCATCAAAATAAGTGGTGATATGTTTACATAAGACCGTCCTACGTGCTCGTCCACATTTTCACTTACAGGTGGTGAGTATAGTGGAAAAATTGCAGATCTTCTTTTGGAAAGTAAGCTTGTTTAAGCGATGCAAACAGCAACTTTTAAACAGAGCGTGCACAAGGAGATATGGGCTCTCGCATGCATTTAATAGGCGTTCTCTAACACAGTGTTTTTCAATCCTGGTATGCTGCCCTGCATGTTTTAGATGTTTCCCAGTTTTCACACACCTGTTATCAATTGATAGCAGATTATCAGGCTTTGCTGAACTGGAATCGTCTGAATCAGGTGTGCTGAACCTCAGAAACATCCAAAACATGCAGAGCAGGGTGCCTTGAGAACCAGGATTGAAAAACACTGCTCTAACGTGAGCAGGTACGGGGTTGTTCATGTGCATTTTCTTTTTAAAGTGGAAAGGGCTGGTCTTTTCAAAAATTTGCGAAAATCCTCGAAAATACATTTAAGATTCCAGACCATCATCTGTTGCTTATAAATGTATAATAAATAAACCTTAAAATGTGTATCGTTCTTTTGCGTTTAGCCAATGTGAGTCAATACTTCTTAGAAGGCTGTGTAACCCAGAGGTATACCTCCTCTGGATTAACACATCTACAGATTGAAATTTCTAGCCGTTCCTCTTTCCAGATCAAAGGTATTATCTGACTGGATCCACGTATTTATTTTTGTTCTGTTTTTGTGGCAACTTGCAGAAGTCTTAAAATTTGCTTTCTTCTTGCTTATCCTTATAATGTTACGTTGAGGATAAAACTAATAGTTATCTTCTCAGTGGATTCCTCTGTCTGCTGTGGATATCTGCAGTCCTCTTGTTACCATGAGTCACGTGGCTTTTTTTGTTTTGTTTGTTTTTTTAATCCACCTCTTGTCTGGCCAGTCGATTTAGATGGGAGGCCATGTTTTGTTAGGTTGATGGTTCTGCCTAATCATTTCAATCATCAGCTGATGGAAGCAGCAGCGCTTAGTGACATGTTCAAAGCTTGGGATATTGTTGCATAACCTAAATCTGCTTTATCCCTTTGCTGTCTGCACTTTCATATTGCTCTGTATTTATAATGCTGTTTGTTCACTAATGTTCTCTAAACCTAAGACAAAGCAGCTGTATTGATAATGAGATTAAACAACGCATTTGTTTCACTTGCTAATTTTGGAACCATAGACAGCTGAATTACAATTGGAGATTTTATTAAGGGGTATTAGAGTAAAGGATACCCCTTATTGTACTTTTGTAAAATATACTTTTTGTCCCTTAATAAGTATGTTATGCTTATGCATTTATTGAAAAGTAAGCAAAAAGTAGGACACGACTGGCAACACATGCATTGAGGCCTTAATACCCCAAACTCTTTTTTTTTTATTATATATATTTTTTTTTTTATCAGTCAGGCACTAATTGAAATAAACTATGTTAAAGTTTGTAAAGTAGGTGTTAAAAACGTTAAAAGGTATAAAAACTTTAATAAAAATAAAGTTTGCACTGCAGCCAATATTGTTTTTGACAGCCGTCTTAGATTTAGTTTTAGTCTTCAGGAAGAAAATTATGTTTTAGTCGCATTTTATTCATTACGATATGTGATAGTTTTAGTCAGTTTTATGTTGCAAAAAAAGGTTAACCTTTACAATTTTGAATAACAACCAGATTCTTTACCAGACTGACAGCTCTTGCTTAGATACTACAATTGCTGGATATAGAATGCTGCCATGCAGTTCATTATTGCTGTTGGGCAGAAAACTTTGATTTAAAGAATTCCAATAAACTTATTTATGAATTAATGCCCGACTTTATAAAAAAGTGTCTCACAAAAGCTGTGAAAATAGCAGATGTAGTTCAACACATCATATTGGTTAATGTGGCAGACAGACAAGCTAACAAAATGTACAACAAAGGAATGGTTTTAGACGTACAATGTTTCCAGCATAAAGCAAACACTTCCTGGTCTGCTATGAATAATGCATTACACACAGATCAATACAATCTTCATTGCTCCAAATAAGCAAAGAACTACTTTGGTAATGTTGGGTTTATTTTAAGAATTTATCCCTTAGTTACCACTGCTCATGGGTCAATGGTCAGGGTTTTGATCTAAAGAAAAATACAGAGAGAACCTTCATAATTGCCTTGTAATGCCATGCCAATCTAGACCTAAATTGAATGAATATGCTAACTAAAATGTTGACATATTCAAAGGAAACATAAAAAATGTTTTAATGACAATACAAGGAAACACTTACATCATATTTAAATACGGTAGATAGAAACGAGAACAATTAGAGAAAAATAGTCAAAGATCTATGAACCTTTTCATCTGTCTCTTTATCCAGAAATAAACAGAATGCAATTAAATATTTTCTTTGGTTATAATTTACACTGTAAAAACTAAAAAGTTAGTTCAACTCAAAATTTCAAGGCAACCGGCTGCACAGAATTTTTGAGTTCAAGGCATCAACTTAATTTTTTAAGTTTTGTAGAACTACACTTATTAAGTTGTGTCAGCTAAGTTTTTCAAGTTCTGCCAACTAAGTTTTTTTAATTCAAGTTACTGGAACTTTCAAGTCTGTAAAAACGTATTATTTTAAGTTCAGATTATCTGTAAAACGTTATTTTAAATTCAGATTACATCCCCTGTAATAACTTACATTTTTGAGTTTAAATCCCCCCCATTAAATCATCCACTGACAGTATACCATCCATCCATTTTCTTACATGCTTGTCCCAAGTGGGGCAGGGTACACCCTGGACAGGTCACCAGACACACAGGACTAACAACCATTCATGCACACACTCAACAATTTAGAGAAGCCAATCAACCTAACAGTCATGTTTTTGGACTGTGGAGTACCCAGAGAGAACCCACACATGCTCAGGGAGAACATGCAAACTCCATGCAGGAATTGAACCCAGAACCTTCTTGCTGCAAGGCAGCAGTGCTACGCCACTGAGCAGCCCTGACAGTAAACCAGTTAAATTTTGCATGTTTATTTGAACCACTTTGGCAAAAACAGGTTTACAATTTCACAATGTAAACAAGTAATCTTATGCTTAAAGCAAATCAGGTTTCAGCACATATTTTTTTAACTTTCCAACTCCTGTTAAAACCTTACAAATAATGCAATATTGCCAGAGATGACAGGAAACTAGTGCCTTAGTCTTCTCTTGGACGAGTCCTCAGGGAAAGTTACCGCCAGCAGAGTGACCAGATGGCTGAACCAAACTTTAGAAGGGAGCTCCTGGGAAAATCCATGGAAACCCTGTAGCAGCCGGTTGCCATGACAAATTTGAAATGAGCATGCGCAGATAAGTTGACCTCGCTCGGACTGGGTGTCAACTACAACTTCTAAGTAAACTCAACTTAATTTATAGAATAAGATGAACTTTTCATCAGAAACTTATGAAAGTGAGTTCAAGTGGCTCACAAAAGACAGTTCAAGTTCCAACTGGCAATTTTATTGTCAGTGAATGCAAAAATCTTAGTAAGGTGAACAATTTTGAGTTGTCGTTTTTACAGTGTAGTTATATAATTTTATCTCCTTTTGGTAGAAGTTAAAGAATGTTTAGCATCACCTCTTGTGAGCTGGAAGAAATAAAATCCTGATAGTTAGACAAAGGGATTTTTTACATTTGGCAGAGGATGATCAGCTACATAGTTTATTAAGTAGCGAGAGCAGGAAGAGCCATACTGCTGAGAGCGAACCATCAGTGTGGAACGAGAAGCGCAGACTCTGAGCTACGCTGTGAAAAGACGCATTTCTGCACAAGCACAACTGGAAGATCAGAGTTGAGCGTGCAGTACTGGACCATTCCAGGTTATTTTCTCTGTGATCTATTTTTGGTCATGCAGAATGAGCACCGCTGCACGCCAGATGGACTGCGTAACCAGACAAGGCGCAGCTGGACAGCTGATACTACTTAGCAGATTACAGCACAATGCTGCATTTTAAATGTCTGACAGACCACCCGCTAATTTTTTTCAGGACCAATTTGGCGCCTGTCGGTCTCTCTAGAACTGCTCTTATTGGCAGGTAATCAAGTGCATGTATATGGTACATTTTATATCTTTTTTTAATTATTATTACATTTTTGCAGAGGATGGTTAATAGTCTTGAGTATTTTCCTATTATCAACCTCCTACATAAACTGCCAATACCTGTATTGGTTTTTAACAGACCAAAAATGAAAGCACAGTTTGCAAAAGCAGAGCCAATCTAAATGGAAAGCACAGAAACAATTTTCACGTAAGAGCAGCTGATTAATGCAGTCCAACCAACTTCAGTGAACAGACAGTTCAGGTCTACACCCAATCATTCAAAAAGGCTCGTCTTAAGTTGGCCCAGTAAACACCAGGAAAACATGTACTTACAAATGCATGTTCCTGCCATTTTGATGATTCATGCACTGCAAAGGGCCTGTTCCAATCAGGAACTCAACCCATCAAGTTGGACTCATACTGTCTCTGCAGTCAATTGTTTGAAGGGCAGGAGTGATGATGAAGGGATATGAGTGAAGAACGATGACGAGAAGGATGGATGAGATGAGTGAGATGGCATGAGGTGAAATATTAGTCCAAAGCGAAGGCCTTAAATAAGCCAATCGATGCTCTCCAATGGAAATAAATGAGAGCTGGGAAGCAGGGAATAGACCCAGGCGGAGAGTGGAGAAGGTGAGCTCAGCATCAAAGATAGAACGGATAAGTCTATGATAATCAAATGTGTTGAAAGGCTTGTAAGAAATATAAAGCTGTTACCCTTAGAAGTCATACATTTATGACCAAAACAACCGACATATTCTAAATGTATCATCAGTCTCTTATGTGTGCTTTAAGACTGTTATTAGAGCACTTTAATTTTCACATGACTCATGTCCAAAATCTCATGTTATCACATTAATATGATAAAAAATAAGAAATCCTGTTAAAATTTAATGCAAGACGTGTGAAACATTTTTTTTTACATGGAAAGCATGCAGTTTAGGAATTAGATGGCTTAGTGTGTGAAACACTTTAGATTGGAAACTTTGCCTGCAGTTACATGGGAAATAGAAATGATTATATAGCACTTCTCAATTCATATTGTCCACTCTAAGCACTGAGAATCCAAGCCTTATTTCTCCGAATGAAAGATGTTTGCTCCGTTGACAGTATGATATGGGATAAAGGAAGCTGGAATCGTTTTACCATTGACAACTGCTAAAAACGTTGATTAAAATAGCAGAAAATATTTTTATTTTTTTAACAGAATTGTTAAGATACCATGGTTAGTTTATTACACATGGAGGAATTTTCCATGTTGAAATTATTTAATGAGGTATGTTAATCGTATGAAGGTGTTTCCATGTGGAAGTTATGTTTTGTATTTGTATGAAATATCTGAGAACATTCTGTGTATGTAACATATTAAACATACATATTTTATCAGAGGGGAAAGCCCCATTTCTTTATTTACTTTTAATAAGAATTACTGTACTTATACACATTATGTAAAAATGCAAATAAATCTTATTCTGGTTTATATCTAATATCCTGTAATTATTTTTTTGGCCATATTTTATGTATCTATTATGAAATGCAACCACAGAAAAATGGTGCCATGTAGGTTAATCTTGCTAAGTACTGCATTATTCTTATTTTTGTCAGTATGTTCATAATACACGTGTTCAATTCAATTCAGTTTATTTATATAGCGCCAAATTCACAACACATGTCATCTCAAGGCACTTTACAGTTCAACCAGATCATACAGTCAAATTGATACAAAGTTTTCTATCTAAGGAAAACCAGTTGATTGCATTGACTCATTGACTCAAATACAATCCCCCACACTAAGCATGCTTGTAGCGACAGTGGAGAGGAAAAACTCCCTTTTAACAGGAAGAAACCTGTTGTGATTGCTTATTGTTTTGGTGGTAGAAGAGAAACATCCCTAACGACCTTGGAGAATTAAGGGGAAAGAGGAGCCTGTTCCATCTATTTCTATAATTACAGACAAATTGAACTTCTGTAGCAATGAGTGATTTCACTCTGCTAATGAGGAACTTGAAATATGTTCTAAAGTTTGAGCTCCAGCAAGTTAGGACTCCTTCATCAATTGCACTTTGTGTTCTCACTGTGTCTGTGAGGCTGAGGAGCGAGACGCTATCCAGAGCTCCATCGGAACAATTGAAGCAGTTGATGTGTGGGAGCAGCTATGTTTTGTTAATTGGGAATATATTTTCTTGTTCATCAGATTTGGCAACTTAAAAAAATGTAGCCCGATGTCAGAAAGGCTGAGCGAAGAGTTTGGTAATGAGGAAAATCCTCCCTTACTGACAAATACAGGTGCTGGTCATAAAATTAGAATATCATGAAAAAGTAGATTGATTTCAGTAATTCCATTTAAAAAGTGAAACTTGTATATTATATTCATACATTACATACAAACTCATATATTTCAGATGTTTATTTTGTTTAATTTTGATGATTACAAATGACAACAAATGAAAATCGCAAATTCATCATATCAGAAAATTAGAATATTACTGAAGACCAATAAAAACAAAGGATTTATAGAAATGTTGGCCAACTGAAAAGTATGAACATGAAAAGTATGAGCATGTACAGCACTCAGTATTTAGTTGGGCCTCCTTTGGCCTGTATTACTGCAGCAATGCGGCGTGGCATGGAGTCGATCAGTCTGTGGCACTGCTCAGGTGTTATGATAGCCCAGGTTGCTCTAATAGTGGCTTTTAGCTCTTCTGAATTGTTGGGTCTGGTGTATTGCATCTTCTTCTTCACAATACCCCATAGATTTTCTATGGGGTTAAGGTCAGGAGAGTTTGCTGGCCAATTAAGAACAGGGATACCATGGTCCTTCAACCAGGTACTGGTAGCTTTGGCACTGTGTGCAGGTGCCAAGTCCTGTTGGAAAATGAAATCTGCATCTCCAAAAAGTTGGTCAGCTGCAGGAAGCATGAAGTGCTCTAAAACTTCCTGGTATGTGGCTGCGTTGACCCTAGACCTCAGAAAACACAATGGACCAACACCAGCAGATGACATGGCACCCCAAACCATCACTGACTGTGGAAACTTTACACTGGACTTCAAGCAACGTGGATGAAGTGCCTCTCTTCTTTTCCTCCAGACTCTGGGACCTTGATTTCCAAAGGAAATGCAAAATTTACTTTCATCAGAGAACATGACTTTGGACCACTCACCAGCAGTCCAGTCCTGTTTCTCTTTAGCCCAGGCAAGACGCTTCTGACGCTGTCTGTGGTTCAAGAGTGGCTTGACACAAGGAATGCGACAGCAGAAACCCATGTCTTTCATACGTCTGTGTGTGGTGGTTCTTGAAGCACTCACTCCAGCTGCAGTCCACTCTTTGTGAATCTCCCCCACATTTTTGAATGGGTTTTGTTTCACAATCCTCTCCAGGGTGCGGTTATCTCTCTTGCTTGTACACTTTTTTCGACCACATCTTTTCCTTCCCTTCGCCTCTCTATTAATGTGCTTGGACACTGAGCTCTGTGAACAGCCAGCCTCTTTAGCGATGACCTTTTGTGTCTTGCCCTCCTTGTGCAAGGTGTCGATGGTCGTCTTTTGGACAACTGTCAAGTCAGCAGTCTTCCCCATGATTGTGTAGCCTATAGAACTAGACTGAAAGACCATTTAAAGGCTTTTGCAGGTGGTTTGAGTTAATTAGCTGATTAGAGTGTGGCACCAGGGGCCATCAATTTTGAACCTTTTCACAATATTCTAATTTTCTGATATGATGAATTTGAGATTTTCATTTGTTGTCATTTGTAATCATCAAAATTAAACAAAATAAACATCTGAAATATATGAGTTTGTATGTAATGTATGAATATAATATACAAGTTTCACTTTTTAAATGGAATTACTGAAATCAATCTACTTTTTCATGATATTCTAATTTTATGACCAGCACCTGTATATATTTCCTCAAAGTGCAAAAGAGCAGACATTTAATTGCAGTCACAAGCGCGCTCTTCACTTTTATCTTCATCCGTGTTGTTTTGGACAATCACAAATGGGAAGGACAGGATATTATAAATGTATTTAATTCATATTCACATGTAAGATGCATGGCAGCATAGCAGTTCATGTTTTATTATTTCTTCAATATTCTCAGTCTACTAAGAAAACAAACATGGTAAATCAGGTAGGATGCAATCCTTATAAACTAGCTTCAATCCAGTAGAACAAATCTAGATTTTCAACATGTAATGAAACCTTTTCTTTCAAAATAGCTTCACAAAATGACAAAAAGGCCATGGCATCTGACTTGGAGGTAAGACACAGGGACTCAGAGAGACTGCAGTCACATCTAAGGCTCACAAGCACCAAGATTGCATAACTCTTTTCAGCATGCTGACACATTAAAATAGTGTCTTCTAAGCTGCTTTCACGTTTTTAGACATTTCAAGCACCTCAGTATGAAGATATATGGCATCAGATCATCTGGTTATCACTTTACAGTATAAAGCTCTTACAGGTTTTTTGGGGATCAGGGGTCCTAGTCCTGTAACATGGGATCTAAATTGTCTTAATCGTGTGGTTGACGTAAAGCTGCAAAATGAAATATATGATTATTTCAATACATAAGAACATAATTAAAAAGTTTAATGAGTCTGAACAATTCTGTTCATTAATTAATACATTTACTGGACAGACTATCATTGCATTATGTATTTCAAGTGCTCATTTCTGTACATTTTTATGTAAATTAATATTATATTGACATTTTTTTCCTTTTTTCAATACGTCACTCTGTGCCTACTGATAGAATCTCCATGTATTGTAGCAGGTTAGCATTAAAATCCATGTCTTGTCTCCTTTTGTGTTAATTCCTGCTTGGTGAAGGCTTGATAACCTAATTCCAGTGGCGGTTCGAGACCAGATTGACCGCAGGGGCAAGACTGCGCTTGTATTTTGTTTTCTTGGGCGCTAAACAAAATAATTGAAAAAAAAAAAAAAAAAAACGTCTTTGATGCACCCAATGATTGCAGAGTCTTCTGAATATTTCTGCAGATGACAGGACTCTGTCTTATACTGGAAGTCAGAGGAGAACATAGTAAGAAGGAACGGAGAGTGTACCAACCCCTGTGGTGCTCCTCAGCTGTTGACTACTTGAGTAGACATCTTGAGTCTAACAAACTGTGGTCTGTTTGTCAGGAAGTTGATCCAGGCGATTGCTGATGCCTCCACCTGAGTCTTCTGAAGTTCCTCACAAAGTATGTCAGGCTGAACTGTGTTAAGTGCAGAATTAAAAAAAGATGATCCTGACAGTGCGGTCTCCCTTGTCTAAATGACAATGGGTTTATTGAAGCAGGTGTATGATGGCAACATCAACTCCACAATGATTAGCAAACTACAGGGGTCCTGATAGTTGCTTGGTTGCTTGCTGAGGTGAACTCTTGGACCTTCTCAAAGTGGGATGTCAGTCTCTCTAGTTGCCTCTTTACTTGACTTCTAGATACAGACAAGTGAAAGGTGAAGGGAGCAGCACCACCTTCTGATTTGGCTTATAGCAAACTAATAGAAGCAGGAGAGTCAATGGCAGAGGAGGGCAGGGTGTCCACAGGACTGTTGGCAGGAGAGAAAGATTCTGAGCATGTTCCTGAACTAAATCTGGTCAAGAATGTATTCAGTTTATTGCCTTGCTGAGACTTCCATCCATCCTTCTGCTTGAAGTCTGTGATCTTCTTCATTCCTGACAACATGATGTTATGTTGCTTCTGTATACTCCCTGTCTCCCTTTTAAAAGGCTTGTTCGTTCTTGTTAATTAGTTGATCCAGATCAATTGTAATCCATGGTTTATTATTTGGAAAGCACTTCACTGTTCTTGTAGGTATGGTGTTATCTACACAGAAGTTTATGTGGTCAGCCACACACTCAGTTATGCATTAATGTCCTCTCCATGTGGCTGACAGTGCATCCCAGTCTGTAGCCTCAAAACAACCTTGCAGAGCTACTTCAGCTTCCTTTGTCCATTTCCTTACAGTTAATGTAGGTTGTCTCTTATAAAGTGACTTATAATCTGAGAAGAGAAAAACAAGATTGTGATCTGATTTCCCAAGGGGAGGCCTTACTTTAGAGCAGACATCTCAACTTCCAAAAACTAATTTCAGGGAGATGCTTATCATTACCGATTAACGGTGTCATCATTTCTCACCATGGCCGGTTCTAGACAGGGACCAACGGGGGCCAGTGCCCATGTAGATCATGTCCTGGACCGTGTTATGGCCCCTGTACTGAAGGCATAGTACTTAAAAGAAATTCTAATGATGATATGCGCTGGAACAGACATACTAACTGATAGGTCCTTTGGATCTATTTCATTCTTTTTCTTTACAAATTCAGTTTTTTTACTAATTATTCAAAAACGATAAGGTGATAGCTTCAGTGGTACTGAGATAGGATCCCAGTTTTCATCTGCTAAATGTTTTTTTTCACAACAAATAGGACAAAAAATGCTCAAATTTTTACAGATGTGGTTAACAGTTTTTCTTGAATTATAACCTAAATTTTTTAGAAAACGGTAGTTTTAACTTAAATTAAGTCAAAAATATTTAAAATTCCTAAATTATAAATGTATATTGACCTCATAAGAAATAGAATTTTTATTGAACCTAATTGAAAAGAAATTTCACTTCATGCAGCTCTTAATATATTTGAATCTCTTGGCCTGTTTTTTTTTATTTCATGCTCTTCTGTGCCTCCATGAAAACACGCTGGCCCCCTCCTTGCCCCCTGGCACATTTGGTCTAGATCCGCCACTGTTCCCCACCTTCACTAGACGTGGATATGTTTTAGTAAATTCTGCTGTAAAATTAGTCTGATGTTTTAATTTTTTACACGAGGATTCAACCTCTGCCGTTTCACAGGATGCAAAGCTTTGAGTGGTAACTAGGTCAGAGTAACCCGAAACTTATTGGACTGATCCAATCAGCTCTCTGACAATCAGTCGCCTGGAACTCTCACTGAACGGAGCATTGCTTTGGACAGATACGCTGCACAGGTTTCACCAGCAACCTCCTCCCCACACCCTGCGCTCTCTTGTTGTCTGCGCAATCTCAGTAGTTCTGATCCGCACATGATGCACGAATTATTGTATTGCCTGCCCGCTCTCACTCGCATTAAAAAAACACCATCTCCCACAGTCTAAAATCTGGGATAATTTATCCAACTCGCGGGCATCCGTGAACAACTATCTATATCAGGGAGACTCCCAGAACTTCCGGGAGACTTGGGATGTCTGGTTTAGAGATGTAGGAGTCCTTGACATTTGCATAAAACAAGTCCACCGTTTTGTTTCTCTTGTATGGCAGCTGAAAAACTTTTGGGAAGTTGGCAGTGTAGTAAAGAGTGAGACCTGATTAAAATCACCAATTAATGCCACACATGCATTTGGCTGTTGTGTCTATAGCTTAGCAACAATTGAACTGATTGCATGCAGTGTAGGCAAGGGCAAAAGGTGGAATATAAACGGTTACTATCAGAACATTGCTGAACTCTCTGGGCAAAGAACCAACAGTTCAATATCTTGGCTGCATTGAGGAATCTTCACAGTAACATGTCCTGGATGATACCATCTGTTGTTCACAAACACTGCCAACCCAGCTCCTTTGAATTTCCCCCGTCTGCTCGTATGGTCAGAAAGCCTGGCAGAGATCTTACAGAGCTGCTCCCCGGCTGTAAAAACTCTATGGTTGCTGTGGTAACGCATCATAACAAGTATAGACAAGGGACAAAAATATCTGTGAAAATCCCTCCAGTTTCACAACATTCATCAACAAAAGTGAAAAACATCAAAAAAGAAACTCTGATCCAAAAAATGGAAGGATTCAAGTTCTCTTAAAAAGGAATATTAAAGTCAAGCTAGCAGAGCTACTCCAATGTGCAGCCACCTTAAGCAGTGCAATTCTAGAATCATTACTGTAATTGGGACATTTTAAACCAAATCCAAAGCAACATGTTCTCCTATTTACAACAAAATACTCTTGGTGCAGCACTTTGTGACAAGGCAACTTATTTAGCAATGACCTTTTGTGGTAAATTGTGACAGATGTCAGTGAATGTCAACCAGACAACCTAATATACTAGTGAGCAGTCTTCCCCATACTTAAGACTTAATCATACAAATTAACACCAATATACATTTTATAATACACTCTGTGTTATAATTGTAGATATTTTTTAATGTTTATATGAATTCCTGAAATAAATTAACCTTTCAATAATATTCTTGTCATGTATTAAAGCGTTACTTCCAGCTGATGTTTCAAGTCTCACTGTTGTTAAATATATAGTTATTTTAAGTATTTCTTTTCCCTTTGAATGATTTTCATCCTTTTGCTTCTTAAATTAAATTTTATTCTTTTGTTAAAGGTCTCTATTAGAAGATTACTCTGAGACTCAGCGCATCCTTAGTAGAGGTAAATGTTGCATAACTTCATCTTAGTCATTCGCCTTTTCAATCAGGGGTGACTTAGTGCAGCGTTTCTTTTGTCAAAAAGCCTTGAATCCCTCCAAGCTGCACAATTGAAGATCCCACAAAGCTGTCATTTGACCTTGTTCTCTTCATTATAACAACTATAACCATCATTCAGCACAGTGGATACAGGAGGAAAGAGGCAAATTGATTTGCAGTTGTAAATCAGGGGAGAGGTGACATGTGAAGGATTTGTGACAACCTCAAACCTCCATCTCTGATGATTGTTTGCTTGTGGATATATTTAAGACTTTAAAAAAGTAAATATTGTTAAATGATTGTTAACCCAAAAATATGTGATAGCCAAACTGCCATATAAATTGTCCCGTGAGTATATATCTAATTAGATATGCCTTTGTTGGATTGGGGCTTGGTGTGGGACTTTTAAAAAGTTGCAAATTATCTGTATTACATCAAGATGGGTCTAAATCTTAGATATCTGATGTGGAGCTTAAATATATAGTGGAGAATGTTCTTTTTCTGGGTGGATCATCAAAATAAGTGGTCCTCCTAATTCTCAATCATTCTGGTGATACGTTTACGTAAGGTCATCCTATTTGCTGGTCCCCATTTTCACTTACCAGTGGTGAGTCCTATAGTGGAAAAATTGCAAATCTTCTTTTAGAAAGTAAGCTTGTATGAGCAATGCAAACAGCAACTTTTAAACTCTTGCACGTGTTTAATAGACGTTCACTCTCAGGAGCAGGTACAGGGTTGTGCATGTGCATTTTTTTTAATGTGGAGAGGGTGGGTCTTTTCAAAAGTTATAAAAAATCCTCCGCTATACCTTTAAGCACTCACTCTGATATTCTTCTTTCATTAAGATAAAAAAAATAGATAAAACTTTTTGAGACATACCTGTAACTTTAATAAGAAATATTTTTCATTTTTGTAAAATATTATGTCACAGGATGTTGAACCGCTGCTAAAATCTGTTAGATGCACAAAATACTATGTATAAAATGCATGAAAGGTTCTCAAGCTTTGTCTGATTACATTTTAAGCTCCTGGTTATTTAGGTGGCTGCATGTGCACATATAGAGTGTGAACACTGTTGGCTTGCTGCAAAAAGGTTCTGGCTTTCGATCCAAGCAAGTTCGTTTTTATATGGAGTCTATGAATCTCTGTTGTCTCTCTAAATACTCCAGTTACCAGTGTCTAAAAACATGCATGTTAGGATAAGTGACCTCTCTAAATGGCACTAAAGGTCCCTTAAGACCATGTGCTTTTGTGGATACGATTGTCTGTTTTGTTTTTCTCCGTGTTGCCATGAATTGGACTGGCGAGCTGTCCTGAGCACACTATTTGTTTTCTGTTGACTGCTGGAGAGGATAGAGGATGGCTGATTTCCTGTTGAATATTTAAATCATGAAACAGCTTCCTAGAGGAGCTTGGGTTAGTCAGGGATTTTTTAAATGTTGAGCCATTTACTGGTTAAATCACAAATCTAACTCCAGGTTTTCATGTGTCTATGGGCCCCATAAGAACTTAGAACAATAATTCCATAAGCACCAACTTTGCTGTAAAATCTCTCTACACTGATACAGAGCTACTGATATCTGAATCCAGTCTAGTATCCTTTTAAAAACTGTGAGCTGCAAACGGTCAACTGTGCACACATATGAAATAAATACACAAGTTCTTTTTAAAAGATGAAAATGTATTAACAAAGATAATTCAACCCTCAATCAATCATATCTAAGTTAATAATCCTAAACAAGCAAATAGAAATCTAACTAAACTAACTTGATTCAATTTAATTTAATTTAATTTAATTTGACAGGGACAATGTGATCTCAAACATAGTAATAAACAATTGCTACAGATGAGAAGCACAAAGTGTTTATAGCTAATGCTGTAAACACTTAAAATGATCAGAAATCCTCAACAATCTTTTTTTTTTTTGCTACAAAATACTTTTCCTGTCACTAATACCTGGTACCATTTTTGTCATGTCTTGATTCTGTTTAAGTTTTCTCTTCGAGTTTTCATTGGTTTTATTTCTATTTTGTGTTATTCTAGTTGTTTCTGGTTGTATTTGAGGTCTTATGTATTCCTTTTTTACCCTGTGATGCCGCCTTGAGTTAGTTTCCTTCCCCAGCTCCCTTCTAGATGTTTCCATCCACACCTGTTCCTCTTCTGCTGATCAGCCTAGTCTTTGTTGAGTCTCCGATTTATACTTTACTTTTTCAGTTATTGCTTGCTGGTTCCTCGTCGTTTCTTTACTCCTATGTGTGTTTTCCATGACGTCTCCTTGATTTTTGGTTTTGAGTGTTTTGTTTTTGAACTTTGCTTCTGTTGCCTTTGGAATTTTGATTAAATCTGCAAGAACTCATCACTGCCTCATCATCACTGCATTTGGGTCCTCAAGCAACTTCCATTCAACCCATTCAATCAACAAATTTAGGTTTAAGTAACTAAAGATAGTCAGTTCTTTTCAGTGGAACCGGGTGTCAGCGTGAATAACAATCTTAATGTATTTAACCTTATCCTTGACCAGCATTTTCAGGTAGGATTTAATGCCCCCCTTTATGGCCCCGGGCAAACATTTGATTATGATCCCTGGTATATTAAATAATACATTTCGGACTATGGAGGTACTAATTATCAGAGTGGGCTCTTTAGAGGTTGTGTCGCTAGTGGGCCTGGGGCTATGCTTTCCACATACTGTCAATCAGCTCTCCTGGGACCCTGGCTAATCAAGAACTGCTGTAGGAGCTCTACGTGGCCCTGAACCCACTCTATGGTTGTTCAATAACCTGGAGCCAAGACTCTAGCTCTGACAGCCTCACTTCCAAAGTTAGAATAATTTCTCAAAAAATATCCATGCCAAATGCAGCTTTATTTTCTGGTTTGCTATGATTAACACTGTGCCAAACAAGAGACCAAAAATGGGAATGGGACCCCTGATCTGATCCCTAAATTCACCGGATTAGTACATGGGCACTTCTGAAGGAAATATCTGTCTTGCTCTAATCAAGAAAAGTTATGTTTCTTAGTGCCACAAAGATAGGAAATAAGTCCTGCGGATCAAGATAAACACAAAAAACAAGCAATAAGACCAAAACTCCTCAAAATGAATCTCAGAAACTGCACAGCCTAGTAATTGTCCCTGTAAGCTGCTGTAAATATGGAAATTATGACAATGGCGTACAAGTCCCCACTTAGACTGCTGCAGAGGTACAGAGACAGTAGGCCAAATAAAACATCTTAAATTGTGTGCATATAATAGATAGATTTTCCCTGCACACAAATTTTTGCAATCATCTTGATTCCCTGAATTTAATGTAATTATTCATGCTATAATACATGTTTTCAGGTCTTTAACATACTTCTTTTTGTTTGTTTTTATATTTTTGTTTACTAATCATTTTAAATCTTTAAACTGTTGTCTCAAGATTTATAAGATTTTTGCTGATTTTTCCCCTGATCAGATAATTTTGCAGTTATTTTTGACGTTATTTGGGATGTATGTATTTATCATGGTGATTATTTTGCACACTTCCATAGAATAAATACTTCTCTCTGTGATAATTTTGTAACTTTTAAAATCTTCCTGTCTCATCTGTATGCTATTGAATGGTTTTAGCAGTTTACGTGTAATTTTCGGTAGACTGAGATTAAATTTGCATGTAACTTTTCTGCTGAAACTATCATTATTACTGCCTTCTTATCAAGATTTGGTAAAAGCATGTGGCATGTGGTATTTCAGCTCTCTTGTTGGCATTCAACAGCTTCAAAGCAGACCCTGACAATCTGAAAAGTTGCATTTCATAAAATGTACTACATGTACTACACACTGTGTTAGACCTTTTAGCCTATGACTCAAGTGGTTGTTCTAGAAGAACCTCATCACCAGGGAGGCCTTTTTGATCTGGAACAAGATTTCTACCATTCTTTGGCCCACTGATAAGGCTCCATGGGTAAATCCAAACTAATCACTGACTATTCTAGCCTGCAGCCGTCCATTTAGCTCACAAGGGGAAAAATTTTTTTCCCACTTGTTAGATTGTCAGGAACACTCTGTATGAGAGGAAAGCCAGCAGTGTCACAAGTCTGCTGACGGGTGCTTATTTTCAGACAGCTGACACAAACTCCAGATCCAGTCAATCAGCACAGCCACAGCACTGCTGACTCTGTAGAGCTATGGTCTTCTTCTGAGCACTGCTGGTGCCAAATATTAGCAACCTGACTGCAAATATCTGACATGAAAGCGTCTAAAACTGTGATTTTTATTAGGTTCTCTGTTTGATACCTTTTCGGTCTCACGCAGAGTTCAGTAAACCTGTGTCAATAAGCTATGTGAGTATGACTATGTGTGTGTGGGCTTGAGTGCCAAAAAAGTGTGTCGTTCTTTTCATTAAAAGGGCACAGTTGTTTGGAGGCGAGATATTCTGCACTGATTGCTCACCGCTTAAATGAGAGAGCAGACACATTACCCACAGCTTTTTGCAAGCTCCACCATTTACTCCCCCTCCTCTCTTCTTCACCTCCTCCTCCTTCCCTGTACCTTTAACAACCTGCAGCTCCCCACTCTCTGGATTTGATTAGTCCTCTCTCAGGCAGATGGAGTGCTGTTCACCAAGCAGAAATCCATCTGCATGTTCAGCAGTCGGCCTCAGACTGTATAGCTTCTCAGCCCCTCGTATAGTCTGAGCCATTAGGATAGAAAGGGAGCAGTGTAGAGCAACAATTAGGGCAGGTCTGATAGAGTGAGCTCAGGCCAGTGGTCTATTAAGAAGAGCCAGAGAGCTTAACAATGCACTTACTCATCACTTCTCTTCTTTTTTTTTATATATTAATGCAGTCACTAAAAAGTTATTGTTTGGTGTAGAAGAAAAATTTGCCAATATCTGTCATTTTCTGCCTAAGGATATCCATGATATGCATACCGACAACATTTTTCAAGTTCTAGCTCACTAAAATACACTTACTAATTAATTGTGCCATAAAAACTAGTGCTACAGTAATGGTTTAATAATCTGATACCTCTTTAGAGGTGAAGCAGTTCCAATAGTTAAACTAGGTACGTATTAACATGCACACACTTGCATTTGCCGTATTTTGCAAAGACCTAGACTCACACTTATATTATTTAGAAAGATCTAAGCACAATATAAGTAGATTCATCCAGTTGGGAAAAAATAAGCTAAATCTATTATCTATTTTATTTTATTCTGTTTATTGTTGCTATGGCTATATCGCCATTCAGGAACTTCATGAGATACTTTTAAAAGGTCCATATACAGTAGTATTTATGACCCATAGACGTTGGCATTACCAATAAAAAAACTTTTATTTCAGTAATAGACATACAAAAAAAAACAGGTTATTTGAAGTATTTCTTCTAATAAAAGAAATCTGCAAACTAATTTTTATATTTTAAAATCAACGACGATTTACAAATTCCTTTTCTCTGAAAATATTAAACTAGTTTGTTCGTTTGAAGTAAATATTGCGTGTGTTAGTTCTAAATATAGACAACATTGCATGCAATATATCTGTCATGGTTTTGGTTCTGTTCAAGTTTTATCTCTGAGTTTTCATTTATCTTATTTTAGTTATTTTTTATTGTATTTGAGTTCTTAGATATTTCTTGTTTGCCCTTTTGCGTCAGTCTCCTATTCCCTAGCTCCCTTCTTGCCTCTGTTCACACCTGCTCCCAATCTGCTAATTAGCCTGGTCTTTGTTTCTCTCTCCCACTTATTCTCCTCCTGTTCAATCACTCTTTGCTGGGTTGTCATCATCTCTTTCCTCCCTTTTGTGAGTATTGCCGGTTTACAGTATTTTTAGATTTATATTTTTGGATTAATGCCTCTGATCCCTATTTTGGTTTATTAAATCTGGCAAGAGACCACCTTCAGCTTTTTTGTCTGCATTTGGGTCCCGTCTGACCTCCTCCACTTGACAATATCAATTAGATGTCTAAGGTGGTGCACAACTATCAAAAAGTATGGTCTCCCTTTTGAAAAACACTGTCCTCCAAAGAACTCCTTCCCTTTTCACCTATTCAAGGTCAGAGGTTAAAATGGATTAATTCTTATGAGAGAGCTGCAGATATTTCTGTAACTGGTCCTGGCCTATATTCTGTCACCATGGGACATAAGGGTCAGAGACAAAAAAAAAAACAAAAAATGTGTAGGTTCTCTGCCCTCTATCAATGCTGCGTTTCATTTTCCTTGCAAATGACACCTTTGGGAATAGTGTGCCTGATTATGTAACAATTGCAAATTAGAAACCGCAGGGATATCCTAATTACTCTGATGCTAACTGTTAGTAGCGACTGGCTATATGATTCTTTTCTATGTATGTGTTCAAAGATAAAACTGAAATGTTCACAAATAAGACATTGTACCTGCCTACAGGCGCTGCTGGATTATTGAAATGTTGGTTGAAGTAAAAAAATATGTAAATTAAGTGCCTTAAGACCTCTAATTAGAAAATCCAATCACTTCTGAGGGTTCTGCTTGCAAGTATGAAATGACTTTAAATTAATGTATAAATTTAAAACTATGTTTCCATTTTATGCATTGAAACAATAAAGAAATAAGTTCAAAAATCAAGGTTGGACAGTTTGTGTGCCGCTTTTAATCTCCTTATTTTGGGTTTTGACTTCAATGGAAGTTTTTTTTTCTCTTATGACTGGGGGAAAATACCTCTTTTCAAGTACAGAGAGTAAGTGCCGTTAGAACACATCAGACAGTCTTATTCCACTCTGTCTGCTTTTAATAAGCCAAAAAGATATTCCCCATTCCTTTCCAGTCTGGCTCAGTTTCAGTAGAAAGCATTTTGTCTGTATTTGTAACCATTTAAATCAAAATCATTCAGGCATAAAATGCTGTCATACTCAAAACGTGAACGAGTGCTGCGTTCAAAATATTCAGCCACTTTTTATCAGCAGTCTGTCACAAAGGGACAGTTTGTTCCAATTTCTTTATTTTAGTGTATAAAAAGCACAATCCTAGCCTGCAGGCTATTAAAGAACCCCTGCAGAATTATTAACACATAAACTGTAAATGTTGTAGTCCCTATAAAAGAAGTTCCCCCTCACATCACGTTGAATAAAAATACAAAACTGTCTTATATAATATTTTTTTGGCCATTTATTTAAGACCTGCTGCTAAATAACTTGATTATGCTACACCTCTACATATATTTAGGTAAAAAAAAATGCTGCCCTGTCATTACAGCTGTATTTTCTCCCATCTGAAAGTTTCAATCGAGAACAAAAGCATGGATTTAAAAAAATGTGTATGATGCAGTCTGATTAGATTTAGCTAGAGTGCCTGTGTATGTTTTCTTTCATAAAAATACCTGAAGTGTGTGGTCTTTTTGGGTAGCCTGTTTTCATTGTTTCCTGTCACACACCCACATCTCCTTTGCTCTCCGTCTGTTTCCTCACTGCTGCCTCACCGGTTCTCAGTACCCAAGTTATCCTGTGAATTTACACCCAGAGAACAATCGTTCTTTGCAACAGCCCCTCAGAAGGTGACCGTGTTTCTTCAGGGACTTTTGGGTGCTGTTGGATTTTTAATTTTACCTTCAAGAGAGCTGCCACAGTTTGCTTTGTTGAGACGGGGTGTGTTTTACATTAACCTTTTTAACTTGCTCTTTGTGACCATTTGCTGATGAATGCTTCTGTTTAACATTGTTACACTGATGCTCTTTAGATTTGACCATAAGAGCATATACCACAAAGTGGGTTTCCACCATTGGCTTCACTCAGGATAAGACCACCTTTAATGCTGCCTATAATCTCTATCCATTACGTAGAGGCTATCATGGTCAACCATAGTGTGCGCTCTATAAGAAAGAAGCCACTTTAAAGTTATTTGATTCATCATCTGTGCAAATTTGCTGACAGTGACATATGAGGGTTAAAATAAAAGTTTTTTTTGTTGTTGTTTTGGGGGCAGGACCATACCCCAGCCTTCCCTCTAATTATCCAGAATTTTGTTTATCATTTCTCATTTCCTTTCGACCACACCCTTTCATCCCCTTAGCTGTTAATTGCAGTTCACTGATCGTGTTTCCTCTTAGCCCTACCACCTTCATTCTACATATACTGATTTCTTCTTCAATTCCTCATTCATACCTAATCTGACATGCATTTTTTACCCATTCATCCACTATTTCTACCTGCTCTCCATTTTCCTCAATAATCTCCTTCATCCTTGTCCCGCCCCTCCTCCTCCCTCCTTTTTTTTTTTAACCCACCATTCCTGGCTCCTTGACCCCTCATCACTATCTCCTCCCCCTTCACTACAACTTCCATCCCTTATCTCATTTTCTCCTCACCTCTGCCTGCTCTGCCCCTCCTTCTCTGTCATACATTCTATGCCTGTTCACTACCTGCTTCATCCTTCATCCATATTTCCCTTGTTTATCCTACAAACTCCTCTGACCTGTTATCTTTATCCCCCTAATCCCTCTTTGCCTTTACCTGTCCCCTCTTGTATCTCCTTGAATCCTTCTCCATCATATCTCATCCTCTCCATCTTTAACACCATCTCCCCCAGCTCTCCTTATCCCCTTCTCTCTCTCACCTTCTGCTTCCGTTCTTCATCTCCTTCATCCATCATCACAATATCAACAAACGATTTGTTCAAACATCTAAATTATTGGAATAAGGTGTTCCAATCACTTTCATGGCCACAGGTGTATAAATCAAGCAGCTAGGCATGCAGACTGTTCTTAAAAACATTTGTAAAAGATAAGGTCACCCTCAGGAGCTCAGTGAATTCCGGCGTGGAGCTGTGATAGGAAGCCACCTGTGCAACAAATCCAGTTTTGAAAGTTTCTCACAAACAACTACAGGTGCTTGGCTCCAGGTACTTAGAGATTCACTTCCAAACAGAAACCCCACATTCATATCTTCAGGTAACACAGAGTACAAGACAATTATTCTTATTGCCACATTGCCAGACAGGACACTGTAAAAAAAGAAAAAAAAAAAAAAAGTTCCTCCTTAATATTCCGCAGTCAACCGTCAACTGTAAACTAAAAATCAAAATGTTTGGGGATGACAGCAACTCAGCCACGAAGTGGTAGGCCTTGTCCAACATCAGTGTGTGACCTCACAGATGCACTTCTGGAGCAATGGCCAAAAATTCCCATAAATACACTCCTAAATCTTGTGGATAGGCATCCGAGAAGAGTTGAAGCCGTTTGTGCTGCAAAGGTTGGATTGACTTCCTATTGAACCGCTATGGATCAGGAATGGGATGTCACCTACAGTCATATGTCAGTTAAGGCAGGTGAGCAAATATGTTTAAAGTAAATTGCTAATACCAGATAATGTAACAAACATTACAAAGGGAAAGAGGAATACATCTGAAAAGAGAAAAAGAAAAGAATATAATAAAAAAATAAATGCATAAATCAGTATCAAATGTAGTCCTATTTTGCCAGATTTCAAAATAATGAATACAATGATTTTCCCAGTCACTAACTGATATCAGTTCTTTCTCATCTGTCCTTGAATTTCTATGAATGAGCAGTGCCGGAGCTAGACTTTTTGGGAGGGGCAGAGGGGGGCAATGCTATCTCAGAGGTGTCCACCGACTCGGAGTATGAATATGTAACTCAGTCATTTGCAGTTTGAGTTTCTAAACATTAAATACATTAAAGCACATATTAAACACAAAGGGCATAAGATTTGTATATGCAAATTGCCATTTATAAACATCCATCCATTTTTGCAGCTTTACCATCAGGGTTAAGCTCGAGCTGGTGCTACTGCAGTCTGCATGGTGGCGCAGTTTGTAGCACTGCTGCCTGGCAGCAGGAAGGCTGTTTGTGTTCTGGCCTAGATTCTTTCGTCATGGAGTTTGCATTTTCTTTCTGGATACTCCGGCTTCCTCCCACAGCTTAAAAATATGACTGTTATAGTTATCGTTACGGTTAGTTAGTGTATCTTAACTTGTCCTTAGGTGTGAATGTATCTTGGTTGTGTGTCTCTGCGTTACCTTGCAATAGACTGGCGACCTATTCAGGGTCTACCCAGCTTTTTGCTCATAGACAGCTTCCATTTACATAAAATGTACATAAGCAATGTACAAAAAATGTAAATGTTTTTATGAAAGGATGACTGAATGTCTTGACCAGAGAAGCAAAATAAAGTGTTATACAAGTACAGGTCATTTACCTTATAAACCATTGTTGGTGCAAAATAATTTTTCTCAAGATTTGAATTTCTCCTCCTATTTATTGCAGCTTTTTATTGATTAACAGTTTAAAGGCAATATCTCTCCTTAGCTTTATCAAATGAACCAGAAACATTTTTTTCAGTTTATTAGAATTTTATGTGAAGTTAAATTTGCTTAGGTTTGAGTAAAAATTTACACTGGTAACTACAGTAAAAATGTATGTTACTCTTTACTTGAGTGATTTTAAATTTTTTTTAGCTCTTTCCACCTCTAATTAGCACTAAATAAGATTGATCTGGTGCTGTATAATGTCTACCACCGGGGTTGGGGCAATCAGATTATTGGGGGGGAATCATTCTTATCCATCATGCCTGTCCATCATGGTATTTGTTAAAGATAGCTCATCTACTTTCTCCTTACTTCTTCAGACACCCTTGAATGAAGAATTCTGTTCACTTCTTCCGCAGTTGAAGGTTGGAGTTCACTTCTGAATCTTCCTGTTTTATAACTTTTTTTCCCACTCTTTACATCTCCTTCTGCCCTGCTAGGTGCTCATTGCACTTTATCATTTCCTCCTTCATCCACCTGCACTTTGTGTCACAAAGGAGCTTTATGTGATTTAAACTGTCAATTTCTGTTGTTCTGGTGTAGCTTTAAACTCAGGAGGAGATCAGAATGACAGATAAGCCAGAATAGGGGCAGGTTTGTGTACTACAGCATGAACATAGAAACTTGCAGCATTCTTTATATTTCCTCTTTCTATTCCATTATTCACTTAATCCTTCACCGATTTCCCTCATTCACATTTCTCAAACCACACATGCTGCGGGGCAGCACTGCCTGCCAACCTTTTCATCCAAAGTGCAGATCATTTCTCCTCACCGTCACACCTTCCCGCTTCAGACTCTCCATCCTCTGCCACTGACCACTAACCTTGACAATATTAAGACCTGTGAAAAATATGCTGTGAGCCCTGACACAATTTCTATTTTCTGTCAGTTCTAATCTCCCCCTGGGCTTCTGGCACACCCTTTTCATTTACTGCACTCCATTGTGTTCTCAGACTTTGTATCTGTTGCTTTTGCACACCTGTGTTTTACTGACTGGGCACGTGAACTAACCTGCTGTCAGAACATTTAATAATACCCGAGATGTTTTTCTTTCATATAAATTGTTGAAGATATATATATATATATATATATATATATATAGATAACATTTTTTTTTTGTCTCAACACACGTTAACTGGAGGAATATATCAATATGGATAATCTGAAGTCTTCCACAACGATAATAGTTTTTGATTAAGGTTTTCTTCAGGATAAATTATTTTAAGTTCCTTTTTTAAACAGGTTATAATAAATGAAAGATGACCTGATATTTATATGTCTTTGACATCTTCTATAACATCTTACAGAAAGGTATAGAAGCCCAAATGAATAAATCAAATAACTCAGTTCAGTGTATTTATATAAAGTAAATCCACAACACGTCGCATTTTGTTGTTGACTCTGCAGCAATCTCTCATACCGACCATGCATGTAGCAACAGTGGAGAGGAAAAATGCTTTTTTTTTTTAAAAAAGGAAAAGACCTCCGGCAAATCTATAATCAAAGGTGTTTATGGCAGCAGCACAGCTGGTATTTCCCTCAAGGATGGTCTCACAGACAAACGGGACCAGACCAGATAAAGCTGCCATGATCAGAAAAGCAGAGAGCATTAGGTTAGAAACAAACATTGTAGAATTGTAGAAATTACATAGAATGAAGGAGAATGATAAAAAGTGTTCCCTTTGTCCTCCAGGTCCCTAAGCCTATAGCAGCATAAATGTAGAAATGGCTCAGCATAACCTGAGCTACTCTAACAATATGCTTTATCAAAAGGAAAGTTCTGAGTCTAGTCTTAAAAGTAGACAGGGTGTCTGCCTCGCAGACTAAAGCTGGTAGTTCGTTCCAAAGGAAAGAAGCCGGATGGTTAAAATAAACCTGTCTTCTGAATTACTTATAGATATTCTAGAAACCACTAGTAAACCTGCAGACTAAGAGCAAAGTGCTCTTTTAGGAATACATATAAAAATCAGATCTCTGAAATGAAATGGAACCTGTTTATTTAGGGCTTTATATGACAGAATTTAGAAAATAGATTTTGAATCCTATTTTTGATTTAACAGGAAACTAGTTAAGTGGAACTCACCAGAAGCACCATACTCTACAAAATATAATAAAGTAAAAACATTAAAATACTCTGGTGTATTTTTCGAGGAAGAATTACATTTTCTGAACTAGCATAATTTTTGATGATGCCCTCCAATTTGGATCTTCCCAACACAAGCTTACTATTCTCTGTTGACCTTCTAGTGCTTTGGTCATTCTCTGCTTTCCTGGAAGAAGTGTTCCCAGCCCTACCAGGAAGCACAGTTTTCTTTCAAATATGTCTTTCAAGCATATACATCAAGGTGAAAGTTGCAGGTATGAATTATTTATTGTCTCCTTGAGAGAGTTTGCAAATTATTAAACCAGTGACACAGATGGTGCTCTACTACTTGTCTCTGATTCAGGAAGTTAGAAAAGTGGCAACTTGAAGTAAAGCTTAAAAGGAGAGATTTATCAAGAAATTGTATTACTTTCAAAGGTGTAAAAAAAATATAATTTATAATATTCCTCCCTTATCTAACTAAATAAAAAAGTAGATTTGATCTGAGGGGGAGCACTTGTGATCTATGACCTTTCCTCAGGCCTAGATTCCAACAATTTCCAGCTTGTTGAACCAGCCTCTCTCCATCACTGACCCATCACGAGTGTGCCCAGGGCAGATGCAGCAAATTACCATGCTTATTTCAAGTCATGAGGAAGAGATGGATGAAATTATCCAACTAAGGATTTAGAGAAAATAAAAAACTGAGAAACCACAAAAGCACAAAGAAATCCAGAGACTGGATTGAAAAATGAGTTCAGGCACTGATATTACGTACAAAAGCAAGAGTTTACCATATGGTGGGTTTACTGGCTTTGACTTCTTCTTGATATTATCTTCTCTATTGATATGTATCAGGTTCCCTAATAGCCTGCAGGGTAGGCTGACCCGTGATATGGAAACATTTTAATCTGTTTCCCCTCAACCTTAATCCGATTAAGGTGAAAAGGTATAAAACTATGATATAAAAGGAAGCAGATTAGGATGGGTAAAGTAGTATAATTATGTAGGATTATGTTAAACCTGTGATGTTTTAAGGTGAATTGTGCTTTATGTTTTATTATTAATAGTAATATTACGAATGGGAATAAAATTGAATTAAATGCATTGATTAATTTTCTGTAACTGTCTAATCCTCATAAAGCTGGTTCTGGGACTTGCAGCTATCTCCAGCAGTCAGTGGGAGAGCAGCAAGAGTAAATTCTGGTCAATATGTGCACAGGCAGTTATACCTTATATTAAGTTAGACTAACCAATTATTCTAAAATGAATGCTTTAGAATAGTGAAGAGCAACAGAGAAGATGAAAGCTCCACAGTAAAGAGCTGGAAAATGAAGCTGGAAACTTTTTGCACTAAGGAAACTGAAATAATCCATTGTTCTCTCACAAGAGACCAAGTTTATATGAGGTCTTAATTAAAAATGAATTTGAAGTCCTGCTTTTACCAAAGTCTACCAGCCACCATGGCTCCAAAATTATATTTCTTGCACTTACCACTTGGAAGTAAAATATTTGAAATGTCTTCATTCCATTGTTTTATTGCAAAGCCAGCGATTATATTGATATCAAGACTGTTCCCTTTGAATAGTCTTTTGAATGAAAATACACAGTTTAATATGTGGAGGGAGGCATTTTTTTCTGGTAACCATGTCTGGAGTAAATCTTACAATTAAAAGTTAGTATAGCTGTGAAGGACAAGTACACCTTAAAATAGTAATTTGTCCTTCGGCCCATTTATTAATTTACTCTGTGTCATGATGGGTATCAGGGAGGCCCAATATGCAGAACACTGACGACACGGATGGAAAGTTTAACAGAGTTTATTGGCAAATTCACACATATAATAAAGACTTATGCAATGGTTCTGGGCTGGGACCGGTTCACTGGCGTCTGTGAGAAAGACAGTTTGGTTAGCGAAGGCTTGGTTGAGACTGGGACTAAAATGGGACTAGAGATGACTGGTTTAACCTGGGAGACGTGGAACGTAGGGTGAATCCTGAGTGTCGGGGGAAGTTGAAGACGGACGGCGGAGGGGTTGATGACTCGAGTGATCTTGTATGGGCCGATGAATCTCGGGGATAATTTGCGGGACATCCTCTTGAGGGGGATGTCCCGGGTGGACAGCCAGACCTCCTGGCCGACCTTGTACTCGGGGGCTGGACGTCTCTTGGGGTCAGTGAACCTCTTAGAGGACTCAGAGGAACGGTTGAGTGCTTGGATGGTCTCTCTCCAAACACGCTGGCAACGACGGATGTGGTGATTGACAGTCTTCACCGATATCTCTCTCTCGTCAGCAGGGAAGAGAGGTGGTTGGTAGCCAAGGCTAACTTGGAAGGGAGACTGACCGGTAGATGCAGACTTGAGTGAGTTATGGGCGTATTCTATCCAGGTGAGATATTGACTCCAATCGGTGGGATTATTGGAGGTGAGACAGCGGAGGGTGGATTCGAGGTGTTGGTTCATCCTCTGTTTGACCATTTGACTGGGGATGATAGCCAGAAGTTAGTGACACTTTACAATTTAGAGCAGAACAGAAAGCCTTCCAAACCTGTGAGACAAATTGGGGACCACGATCTGAGAGGATGTCCTGGGGAATACCATGGAGGCGAAAGACGTGCTTGATCAGCAACTGGGCGGTTTGATAGGCCGTAGGAAGCTTTCTGAGAGGGATCAGATGACAAGATTTGGAGAAACGATCTACGATGGTTAAAATAGTTGACATACATCGAGACTCTGGGAGACCAGTGACGAAATCGATGGCAATATGGGACCAAGGACGTGAGGGCACAGGGAGCGGTTGCAGCAAACCGGAGGGTGGCTGATGAGAGGCTTTCTTCCGTGCACAGGTGGAGCAGGCAGACACATATTCCTTTACATCTCGATGCAAAGTGGGCCACCAAAACCGTCTTGAGATCAGTGAAACTGTTCGGCTCACTCCCGGATGAGCAGAGAATCTTGCCGAGTGCATCCAATGAATGAGACGAGACCTAACAGACGAGGGGACATAGGTACGGTTAGGTGGTCCATTACCTGGGTCAGGTTCTGTGGCCAGGGCAGCGTTGATTAAATCTGTTATCTCCCAAGTGACCATTCCAACAGTACATGAGGCAGGGAGGACAGGTTGGGGTGACTCAGGTTGATCCACAGCGTAGAGACGAGAGAGAGAATCGGGCTTGGTGTTCTTAGATCCAGGTCTGTAGGAGATAATGAGATTAAAACGTGAAAAGAAGAGAGACCACCTTGACTGTCGAGGAGTAGCTTGTTTAGCGGACTGGATGTAGGCGAGATTCTTGTGGTCAGTCCACACCAGGACTGGATGCTCTGCTCCTTCGAGCCAGTGTCTCCACTCTTCCAAAGCCAACTTAATGGCCAAAAGTTCTCGGTCCCCAACGTCGTAGTTGTGTTCTGCGGGAGAGAGTTTACGGGAAAAGAAGGCACAGGGATGGATTTGTTGATCAGAGTCGAGTTTCTGAGACAAAACTGCCCCTACACCGGAGTCAGAAGCATCAACCTCTAGGATAAATTGCTTAGATGGATCTGGTTGGATTAGGACTGGAGCTCTGGAAAACAAGGTTTTGAGTTTGTCAAAAGCTGCTTGTGCCTCGGGGGACCATCGAAAAACTCTCTTGGAAGAAGTTAATGCAGTTAATGGGAGGGCGGTTTGGCTATAATTTCTGATGAACCTCCGGTAGAAATTAGCGAAGCCCAAAAATCTTTGTAGCTGCTTACAGCTTTCTGGAACGGGCCATTCTAAAACAGCTTTTATCTTTTCTTCAGAAGGCTTAACCTGCCCGCCCTCGAGCTCAAACCCCAAAAAGGTAACTGAAGATTGGTGAAACTCACATATTTCAGCCTTTACAAAAAGTTTATTCTCTAGAAGTCTCTGAAGAACCAGGCGGACATGTCTCTTATGTTCAGATAGATTCTTGGAGTAGATCAGGATATCATCAATGTATACAAATACAAACACATTGAGAAAGTCTCTGAGGACGTCGTTCACTAGGGCCTGAAAACATGCGGGGGCATTTGTTAAGCCGAAAGGCATGACCAAATACTCGAACTGGCCCAAAGGAGTCTTAAATGCCGTTTTCCATTCATCTCCTTCACGTATCCTAAGGAGATGATAGGCATTTCTTATATCGAGCTTTGTGAAAACGGTAGCTCCTTGTACAGGCTCAAAGGCTGAGGCGAGAAGAGGAAGAGGATATTTGTTTTTGATAGTGATTTGGTTCAGGCCTCTATAATCTATACAGGGTCTCAAAGAACCATCCTTTTTTCCAACAAAGAAAAATCCTGCGCCAACGGGGATGAAGAAGGGCGAATAATTCCTGCAGCTAGCGACTTGTTAATGTATTTTTCCATTGTTTCACGTTCTGGTTTGGAAATGTTATAAAGTCTACTGCTGGGTAACGGAGCACCGGGTAATAACTCGATGGCACAGTCGTATGGTCTGTGTGGTGGAAGGGACGAAGCACTGACCTTACTGAAAACAGGAGCCAAATCATGGTAATCAGGGGGTACCGGAGTAAGGTAAGGGACGTCCATCTCCCCCCCACCTCTAGGGGACCCCACAGCGGGAGCTGCAGAACGGAGGCAGGTCTCGTGACACAATGTGGACCAGGACTCCACATGACGATCGGCCCAATTAATATGGGGATTATGCTTCTCCAGCCATTCATAACCCAGTACGAGTGGGGAACATGCGGATGAAAAAACAAAGAAGGTTATGGACTCTCGATGGTTACCTGAGATTAGAAGTTCAAGGGGTTGAGTTTGGTGGGTGACTTGATGAAGTTTTTTCCCATCAATCGCAGAGACTCTGAGAGGCTGGGTTAAAGGAACCGTAGCAATTTGGAGCTGTTGGACGAGATCAGAGTCTATTAAATTACGTTCACATCCAGAATCAATGAAGGCTGAAAGAGAGAGGCTCTGGTCGAGGAAAAACAACGTGGCAGGAAGCAAAAGACGAGGAGGTTTTTCATTTTCTTCATGGCCCGTCAGACTCCTCAAAACCTCTGACGGGCCCCGGCTTTTGATCTTTCTGGACAGGAAGCAATGAAGTGTCCACTCTCACCACAATAAATGCAAAGTCTGCCCAAAAGTCTCCTTTGCCTTTCCTCAGGAGACAACCTTGTGTGTCCAACCTGCATCGGCTCCATCTCAGTTTCTCCAGGATGAGTAGCCTGAACAGGCAAAGGGAGAGGCTGGCTCTTTGGCTTTGGTCTGGATAACTGTTCTGTGGGGGCAGAAACAACAGTCACGTTATTAGAGGCGGGGGCAGAGGAAAATAACGCCAAACTCTTATGTTTGCGGCTGTTTCTGGCCCGAATCCGGTTGTCCAGTTTTATAGTTAATTGGATTAGTTCTTCGAGTGTAGCCGGTTCATCGCGGGTAGCCAACTCATCCTTAATATTTTCGTTTAATGCCTCGAAATAAGCACTCTTTTATGCACCCTGGTTCCATCCGGAAGCAGCTGCTTTAACCCGGAAATTTATAGAAAATTCGGCCACAGAAGAATTTCCCTGTTTTAAATGAAGCAGTGCTCGAGAATCAAGGGTTTGGTCAGTGTCTTGGTTGAATACCTGGGAAAATTCAGAAACGAAATCTGAATAGTGACAGCTTAAGCTTTCATCTGAGGCAAATCTGGCTTGAGCCCAAGCCAGAGCTCTTCCTGTTAACTGGGAAAGGATAAACGTTATTTTCTTGTGGTCCGTGGGAAAACTGGCAGGAGAGTTCTGAAAAATGAGACGACATTGAAATAAAAATCCCTTACAATCAGTTACGTTACCAGAAAACTTCTCTGGGAGACTTGGGCGGAACTCGGATGATGTCACAGCCGGTGACCTCGGCGGAGGAACTGGACCCGGAAATGGTTGGGTAACTGGAGCGGGATTAGCATTACCCACGTAATTAGCGTAGTTTTGAAGCATATGATTATGCATATCAACCAGACGGTAGAACTCACGGAGGGTCTGAGTTTGTCCTTGTATTTGGACATCTTGTTCTTGCAATCGGCGGAGGAGATCATCTGCTGGGCCTTGTGTTTGGCCGCAGTGTTCTGTCATGATGGGTATCAGGGAGGCCCAATATGCAGAACACTGACGACACGGATGGAAAGTTTAACAGAGTTTATTGGCAAATTCACACATATAATAAAGACTGATGCAATGGTTCTGGGCTGGGACCGGTTCACTGGCGTCTGTGAGAAAGACAGTTTGGTTAGCGAAGGCTTGGTTGAGACTTGACTGATTGTGTTCAGGTTTGTACCTTGATGAACGTAGAGGAGGCTTTGGGAGCGGAACTGTTGGGTCCGGAGAAAGCTTGGGTTGGCAGAGTCCTTAAGCTGTTTCAGCGTCTTACTTCTAAAGGCTGTTTTGACCTTGGCTTGTGTTTCCAGCTCGGTATCCAGAGCTGCTAGGAAATCCAGAGAGTGAGTCTTCAGGTTTGGCTCGGAGGGCTGGCTCGGCAGGTTAAGCTCTTCCAGAGCTTCACAGGAGAAAGAACAGGAAACCAACTGATTAAGACACTGCGGCGTCGAGGCAAGGTCTGAAGGCAGCTTAAGTAGTCCAGGTCCTCCAGATGAGATCATCAGCTGCAGGTGTGCAGAGCAGCTCAGCAGGGAGGATCCAGGGCGGACTCTGCTGGAGAAAAGGTGTATTTCTCCAGCTCCCAACACTCTGTTATTTGAGAGTGATTCATAGGAGAGATACCCTAACCTCTGTTTCCCAAGCCATATAGCGTTTAGGGGATCTTTAGGTGTTCCTCGGCAAGAAACCATATTAACATCCTTGTTTTGGTTTTCCTCTTTACCAATATAAATTGAAACTCCACCATATTAGTGTGGTTTGTTCCAACCAAAAGGTTGGTTAGACACATCTGCTCTAATATAGTAATGTATTTCTTTGTTCATGATGCATATGTCCTGATCATTAAGGTGAATGTTGGAATGTAGATAAACAATAAATGTTGGATTCTGGCTTAGCTCCTGCTTCACCAAATCTCCATTCCATCCATTTTCCTGCTCCATGTGCAATCACTTGTGAAAGATTGTGGGTAGGAATTGTTCACATGAACTTAGTTCTGTTTTATTGAGTTACTCTAAGTAAAAAAGGAGCAGTTTTACTGCAATCTACTTTTGACTCATGCTTTAGTAAAATGCTATTGTACTCCAAACTTCAGTTATGTCCTCTAACAAAACAAAACAAAACAAATATGTTATTAGAAAAGAAAAACGGACACAAACCTAAAGTTAACTAAAAATTCCTTTTTTTAAAACATGCTTCCATGTTTTGAGACCATTTTCCTTTACTCGCAGAACCAAATATGGAGATCTAGTTAGTGTGCTGTAAAATCTACATATTGTATGGATGATATTATGTTTAGTCATTTACATTTATTTGAATACATTTTAGCAAAATTTTACTTTTATTAGTTGTACTGAACAAAACTTTTACTTTTACTTAAGGGTAAATAAGAATCTTATGTGGGTATAACTATCTTTAGTTAAGTAACATTTGGGTTACTCTACCAACCACAAATAACTTGAACTATTTGGAGATCATGTGAATATACAGTAAACAGTAGATATTGTAGCTGTAAAAATAAATCTTATAGGTGATGTTTGTATTTTATAATCATTTATTTTAATAGCTTGAAATACATAACTCTGTGTCTAATTACATTATTATGGAGCCTAGGCGGAAATTCAACTGAAGAAACTCTGGTTTTTCATACATCCACCTGCATCACAGCCAATCAGCTTTGAACCACACCTCCATGAAAGCCAATCGGCATCCAAAGCTGCATGCACTACGTGACTTCATTCAGATGACACCGTTTCAACCCACCTCCAGCCCCTCCTCCACCTTCTTGGCTAAAGCTTCATCAGAGTGTCTTTCCTCCTGGACTCTTACTGCATTCTCTGTCTCATCTCAACCGGTCCAGCAGAAGACCGCCATGTTGAGCCTGGTTCTGCCAGAGGTTTCTTCCCAACGGGGAGTTTTTCCTCCCCACTGTTACTTCATGCTTGCTCATCATGGACAGGTTCTATCAACCTGTGCTATCAAAATGGACTTCCATCTTCCAGGTTCCACTGGATCTCCCCATAAAGCTCAGCAGACCGTCTCGCTAACCAGCTGTCTACAGACTGACCAACATCATTTCCACTCCACCACCAGTTTCAGGCCTGGGGGGGAAACAGCACTATTCTTTGCTCCTGTTCATGCATATCTATCAAAATTAAGCGCTCTGTTTCCTGCCGAGGTCTGAGCGCCAAAGACAAAGTAATTGTATCTATAAATTTCTCCTTATTGTCTTTTCTCCTTATGTGACTTTTTCAGATTGAATTGATTATTAAACAAGATATTGTGAGCCAACAACAACACAGTCATTCAGTTGACATTTTAGCAGGAAATTTTTACCCTTACTTTTAAATATCTTTTAAAATTTTAAAAGACTATTTTTTACTTCTACTTGCGAAAGAACTGTTAAAGAAATATTCAAGTAGTACTACTAGGAGTTATAGTACTGACTTTAAACTGTTCAAATATGTATAGGCTAATATATAATTTGTTCTAATTTACATATAACATGTTTTTGCTTGTCTGAGTGTAATACTTATATATTTAACTGTATTTTAACAGGTGCATTACAGCACCAAATGTCCTGTCGCTAAATTTATAGGCCATACAAGCCATATGGGTTTTGTGAGGCTACAGTAAAAATAATAACCCATAAATAACCTGGGTACAGTATATCAAGCATCCGTTTGGCGGCCACATCGCGCACAAATGCTGCCACCTGTTTCCAGCGCTCTCCTCTCCATCCAATGAGGAGGGAGCGGCGGTCTGGAGGCGGAGAAAGGACGCTGAGAAGTTGGAGGAGAGAGTGAGAGACAGAAACGGAGAGACGGGGAGCTGGGGATTGAGTGTCATAATCGCGGTTGTCACATATTTAATCACTGACTTTACTGCTCATCTTTGGATTGTTAAATCACACCCAGGCGACTTTCCTCCATCGCTTTCTCTCCTTTTATTTTGCGCATTTTGTTGACGCGCAGCCACAGGTTGGCATATTTTAATCCAGTGGATTATTCCTCCTCATCATCTTCTCCCAGAGCCTGGATGGAAATGGGAACCGTCGATACATCTGCGATGAACGGTTTGGGGGGAACAAAGTGAACATTCAAAGTAAGAAGGAGGAGAGAGGAGGCATCCGTTTATTGAAACGACGCGCAAATTGTGTTTTTCTCTTTTTGTGACGCGAGGACCTGTGGAGGAGCTGAAAGGAGACGAAAGGTGGAAAAAAAATAGATTAAGGGATGGCAGTGACAACATGAGAAAGAAAAAGTGTGGTGGTCTTGTTTTTCTACCAGCCACTGACTGAACGCACCTAACCTGGGGGGCAAGGATCGTGGGAGAAGAGGTCGGAGGTAGGTGAGGGGTGGGGGGGTGCTGAAGGTATCTGTTATATCACCCTGAAAATAGGTTATTGCTTTTTGATCAATCGGTAGCAGCTGATCGCAGCCAACTTATAGTTAACAAAGCCATCTTTGCAGCCACGCTTCTTCTGCAAGGCAAATTGACAGATGGGAAATTGTTATCCTCAGAGTCTCTGAGCTTGATTTCATTTTCATGGGGGTAAAGCCAGAGGATTTTCATCCCCCTCCTGCTCCTGGCTAACAACAACAATGTAACACAAATTACATTTTAAGGGAGAGATTGCTGGGAGAGCTGTGGGAAGTGAGAGAAGGAGACAGAGGGATGAAAGGGTGGTTGGCTAGGCAGCTGACTCAAATGTGACTCAAGGAAGAACATTTCCTCCAAATTATGACAGCTTCTCTGCACTCTGTTGACCCTCTTTGTCACACACACACCCAACATGTTGTCCCCGTTCGTTTTGACCTCTGTCCAACCCTTTTATGTTTTCTTCTGTTACATGAAAAAATAAATGTGTAATCACTATCTCTCTGTGTTTCTTTTTCTCCCCTGTGTGTTTTCTGTAGACAGGTGCGTGTCCACAGCCTTTCTGACTATGGAGCCTCCCCCTTCCCTGAGCTTGGCTCTGCTAGGGGGGAGTGAGGATGAGGACCAGCGCTTCCTCCTTCCCCTAGGCAGCATATCCCATCCCTCCACGGCTGGCAACATGCCAGGCTCAAACCACTCCAACCACACAGGAGCTTCAAGTATCGATCGTCTGAATGGCAGCACCCCATCGCCATCCTCTACCACACCCAACTTGCCTCCGGCATCCCTCCCCAAGTTGCCGCTGTCCTCCCCTGGAGCTCAACCTCTTCCCCCGCCCATCCCTAATGCTCTGCACCCCACCAGTACTCCCCTTTCATCCTGTTTGGGTTCCCAGCACAGCCTAAGTGGAGACAACTCCCCTGTCTACAATGCCTTCTTTTACTCCTCCCACTCCCCCTCCATGGAGCGAGAGAGGGACAGAGACCGTGACAGGGAGAGAGACAGGGGCAGCAAACACAGACAGGCCAGTCCTCTTGTCCACCGCAGGGACAGCAACCCCTTCACGGAGATTGCCATGAGTTCTTGTAAGTACACAGGCGGGGTCATGAAGCCCCTAAGTCGGCTGAGCGCCTCCAGGAGAAACCTCATTGAATCAGACAGCAGCAGCGAAACCAAAGAGGGTGGCGTTTCGGTTGTTGCAGGGGCATCGGCTGCTGCCGGACATGACAGACAGCGAGAAGCCCCTCCGACCTACTCAGAGACCCAGTCATCAACTCATCCACCCCCCATCCAGAGCCCCCCAGAGATTGTGATCTCTTCTAAAGAAGACTCCCCGTACCCCAGAAGAGGTTATGACAACACTGACTCCATGTCCAACCAAATGTCCATCTACCACCAGAACCATGCGCTGGTGGAGAGCAGGCGGGGACAGTCTGAGCGGGGCAGCAGGCAGGTAGGGGTCACTGCAGCGGGCTCCGGGGCCAGAGGCAGCACCTCCAAGGCCCCTAAGAGAAAGAACCAAAACATTGGCTATAAGCTGGGTCATCGCAGGGCACTGTTCGAGAAGAGGAAGAGGCTGAGCGACTACGCCCTCATCTTCGGGATGTTTGGCATCGTGGTCATGGTGATTGAGACTGAGCTTTCGTGGGGGGTGTACAACAAGGTGAGGTTTGCCTAATCATTCCTCAAATAATGGTGTATTATCACCCGCGTTACTGCAAATAAAGTTAGGAATTTTTAATATCAAAACAAGTGTTAATGAAATAAAAAAGTTGTATATTTAGCAGGTAAAAGCAGGTTTTATTTTAACACATATTTTATTTTATTTTTTTATTCCTGAAACGGTTGATTTATTTTTAATGTATTGACTGACCTTCTGACTCATTAAAAAGAAAAAGTGGACCCTAAAACACAAACTCTAATTCAAGTGAGGAATTTAGCAGTTTTCTTGATTAACTCAAGTATTATTAATCAAGAGAAGAGCATGCTGAGTTGAACATCAGTCCTTGTTGAGGATAAAGTTGAGGATAAAGTAGAGTGCAGCTTATGAACAAGTTCATAAATTAAACAGTTGTACTTAATCCATTGGTAAAATATATGAACATTTATGGTAATGATAATATCTGGGACCGGCTACTGTCACCTTTCTTAAAACCAGAGTATTACCAGATGATGCATAAAGCTTTCATTTCTGTTTGCTGGGTTTCATGTTTTCATGGCCTTGAATGCTCTCTTGTCCAGAGTATATTGTTGAAGGACTATTGCTGGGTGGAAAAGTTCCTACTTCTGGCTCGCATGCATGTGAATTGAAACTCTTTCCTTCTGTGTGGTGGTAAACCCCCTTAAAGCCCCTGTCACACCTTGACGATTTAGACCAGCATGTGCCTGACGTACAAAAAATCTGGCAAAAACGCTGGAATATGTTAGATAAGTGATGGGTAAGTTTTGTGTAAGTTACTCATAAGTCTTGGTGTCTAGCTTATCCAAAACCTATGAGTAACTTGTGCCTAACTTATCAAGAACTTGCTTCGAACGTATATACTTGACCGCTGAATGTATCTCTAACTTACAGCTACTGTATAATGGCGTATTAGCAGCGTTTGGTATAAAACGGGTTCACAGAAGGAAACCATCAGTTCTCCTCCAGACTTCAAATTCAACATAGGTTGAGCGAGAAGGTTAGTGTGATGGATCCTCTCTGCGTTCACGCCCACGGCCATGACCAATAAACTTCTTAGCAGACATGATGCTGAATCTGCTACGACTGCAAACGTTGATTCGCGATAAAAGACATCTTTTTATGCAGACCGGGCTTCTCCGGGCGCATAGCTGATCCCCCTTTCGACACTTGCTTGTGCATAATTTCATGGACATTATGCTGCCACGCGTTATGCATCAGTTAGGCTGTCATTGGACATAAGTTCTGGACTCGTTATGACTATGCCATGTATACGGCCAAACTTAAAAATATACAAAGTTCAGCGTATGCCTGCATTTTAGAAGATTCTGGGACGTCGGGCATATGCAGTCTAAATCGACAAGGTGTGACAGGGCCATAAAGTATATTACTACCACCTGAAGACCTGGAGTGCAAGAATAACGTGTCTTACTCTCGTTAAAGGTAGCATGACCAATCCATGAGTGGTTCTGTGATTTTGGAAAGTTTTGATTTCCAAAATAGGATTTTCATTATGAAATGTATTGTTCCAGCCTTACCATAATTTTATATATATATATATATATATATATATATATATATATATATATATATATATATATATATATATATATATACTTTAAGCCTTTTTTCCAGATTAAAAAGTTGTCATATCTTATAGAGGTGCATTGATCAGAGTTTGGATTTATTGCTCATACTGATTACATTTAATCTTTAGTAACTATAATCAAAAGCATTACTCTTTTTATATGTCTAGTGGCTATAAGATGTTATAAGCTGATAAAGTTAGGAGAAGAGGTGATGTCTCTGTGTAGAAAAGCAGCCCATTGAAATCAGTTGTATTCATTATAAACAAAAACTTTTTTATCGGACACAATAAACTGCCTTTAGCCTCTCATTAGTAAGGAGAGCACACTGTAATCATAAGTCTCCTCAAGGACTTTTCTAAAGCAATTCCGAGTTTTTAAGTGGTGGTAGTGCATACTAAAAGTCTGTTCTTTGTCTTCCTATTGGGGGAAAACCCTGGCCCCAGCCCCAAATATCCAGAGGGGTCCAGTTTGCTAGGGAACAGCAGCTATTCAAAACAGTGTGAGGACCATGTGTTGAATGATCTTTTCAGGGTTTTTTTTATTCAGTCAAGTAGAAAACAGTCAAACATTTAAACGAATAAACTCAAAGAGCAGTAAATGTGGGATAACCGTCAGATGATCAGAAGCTTACTTTTTTTCCATGTCCATCTGTTTATTTTGGTAATAACTGTATTTTAACATTTTGTTGTCTCAAACAGAAACGACTCATAGATTTCCAAAAGGCTGCAGAAATGTCAAAATGTTGCATGTTGTGTAGCAGACAGATGTCTAAAGCTCAGTAGAGGTAAAATAGAGCAGTTTTGTTGGAATACATTCAGCATTCCTGGTAGCTGCTGAAATCAGCTCTCCTTCAGTTCACTGCCTCGCCGGTTTGACAAATTGTTGC
Source organism: Cyprinodon tularosa (assembly GCF_016077235.1). Classification (NCBI taxonomy): domain Eukaryota; kingdom Metazoa; phylum Chordata; class Actinopteri; order Cyprinodontiformes; family Cyprinodontidae; genus Cyprinodon; species Cyprinodon tularosa. The sequence continues at coordinate 90,904 of NW_024038982.1, read as the reverse complement.
CAGTGCCACTATGAATTAATGTTTTGTTGCAGATGACTCTTTTTTTTAATGGTATCTGGAAAAATAATCTGGTACAGAGTGACCAAAACTGGGGGAAAAAATGGTACCATAACTTGCTGATTTAGCAGCTTGAATAGAAACTAAAATTATGTTTCCTTTTAAAACCTTAATGCACCTAATTTTGCTTTCTCTCTTTTTTTTTTTTTAAAAGGTGCCTCTGAAATGGATTACCCGTTAGTGTTTTTTTTTTCAATAATAACTTCCAGAGCAAATTGAGTTGTGGTTTACAGTTTTCCTTATTTGAAGCAGATCACATTTTCAAGTTTCCAGCTGACCGACCTCTGGTCAAAAACACTCAAGGTGAAACTTAGTCGAATTTGTTGATGCATCTTAAAATCTCACTTGCTTTGGGTGGAAACGTTTTGCTGTTGTCTTTTTTAGCTCAAGTATGTCCCTCATCTTTCTAGCAGCATACATACATGAACTTGTAAATGCTCTTTAACATGAGAAGCAACAAGTCCAGAAATATCACACTGGAGTATTGCATCATGGTTCTAGCTGTTTGGTTTATTACAAAACTCTGGTTAGATTTTCCTGAACTGTTTATTTCTCTGTCCATTTTCCCTGTGTGTTATTGCTAACCTCAAAGGTCATTTTGTTGCTTCACTTTTTTGTAATTTTAGTCATTACCTAATTCAACTTATTCGGGACAAAAGCAGCTATCTGTCACATAAATGTGGTGCACGTTATATGTGACATTTGTGAATGTATTCGGTTAATTGTCTCCCTAATTCATGCAAAATACCTACTAGGCACTCTCTGCCAATTTGCTCCTAAGCTACGCTGCTCTGGCGCTGGCATTCAGTGCACAGGGAGGGGGGCTAGGCCCTGAGTGGCAGCTATTCACATGGACCTACATGCAGTCCAGCTTGTAAACAAGACACTGGAGAACAACACTGAAAAATGGACTGTGACATCGTACCATTTAAAAAGACGCCTTTAGTTTTTCACATCACTACTTTTACTTCTTTCTATGTAAAATAATAAAGCATTCCCTTATGCTCCTTTAATTAAACATTTTTGTTTTTTATTTAGTGGATATAGTTATTTTACTTAAATTATACACAGGTTCAGTGGGCGGATTTGATACAGTGTGTGTATAAATGGGAGCGTGAATTGACAAATAGGACTAACTGGGCTGGACCTGTTAGATTTTGTAATAAAGATCGGTTAAATGGCGGCAGTGGCACGGTGACGTTTCTGTCTAACAAGACAAGCTTTATGACTATATGTGTTTTTCGTTGCCATTTCTTTCTTTTCTTTTTTTTCATTTCCTGCTAGTGTCAATGGAATACATGCAGCAAAGGTCAATGCACCAGGACTGTGGCGGCCGGGTTTAAAGAACATCTAATCGGTGTAGAATATTCCAGCCTGACAAGGATTCATTATTAGATGACTAGGTCAACATCAATAAATTGAATGAAAGCATGTTCATTTCCCTTGCCACATTTGTAAGGAAAATAAATTTGTGGATTGATAAGCAGAGTATACCCTCTGCCAATACATGCCAAAGTGTTCTGCTTAATTTTGGATTCTAGTGTCTTTTTATGATTAAAATTTGAAGAAACATTCCAAATTTTAGCGGACAGATACCAAAGCAGTGGCATGTCTCTCCTCATGCTGGTCACACACGTTATTTCAGTGGTTACCCATTCCTGCTGCAGGATTTGTTGAAAGCTTTATCAGTGACTCCAGGAGGAATTGCCTGAACCCACAAATATTGAGTTCAAGACTGCAAGCAGGTCATTCCATCCTCTCAACTCCCATATCATGCAATATCTAATAAATGGTGCAATGTGTGTCTGTGGGGGGGTTGGGGGTGGTAGTATAAGCATTGGTTACTATTATATTATTATCTTACACTATATTTTATTTTGCTCTATAAATAATTTACCGCAAGGGATTCATAAAGTAATTCTGATTCTGATACTGGTCTTTGAAGATGATTTTATCACTGCTTGCAGCTCTGTACACACGTTATTGAGGGACTCTTATGCACTGCAATGGCCAAGCTCGACAGAAGCTGCTTCCGGGTGATATAATGCAACAACGCAAAGGACATACGGGGCAGATTATCAGTGGGAGGCCAGGAACTCATTTGTCTGTGTAATGGCCAGTGTAATAAGCTGAACCGGCCCCCTGGCTCTTTTTGTGTGTTTGTTTTGGGTGTGTATGTGTGCTACAGAACCTCCTACTGTCTTGTGCTCACCTCTCTGATATCCCGGTCCTCATCCCATCCTTCTTTTTGGCTCTGACACATCACAGAGGGCTGGTTCTCTTTATCTAATGAGGCAGAAACATTACTTCCTCAGCTTGTCACAGGAAGATCATAGATCATTTAAAAGAGTTGGTGGCATCATGTGTGCTCAGATTTACAGGTAGCTATTTACCCGCTGGGCGTGCCTCCCATCCTCTCAATGTGAGTGGCCTCCAGTTTATCATACTGGCCACTCTGGGATAGGATATGCCCGCTATCTGCTGCCAGCTTTCTCTATTTTCTCCCCCTCATTAGTGTATAAAAATCCCTGTTTCAGAAGCTGTCTTTCATTAATGAAAATGCATGGGTCTGTATTTTCTTTCAATTTCTCGTTGTCTTTTTCTCCTTGGTTCTCGTCCTTGTCGGAGGAGATGGTTGGTACTTTCATGTCTTCACTCTCCATCTGTCCTTTCTCTCTTGTTTTTTTTTATTATTATTTTAAAATCCCTGCCTTTCTCTTTATCATGGCCGTCCTTTTATTCCTGTCTGTCTTTCATAATTTTTTTTCCCATCTTCTTTGCTTCACTTTCTCACTCCCTCTGCTTCTCTGCTCTCTCAGTGGGCGTCAAACTGGGGGAGTGTGATCGGAAGAGAGAAGCGGCTGAGTGAGAATGAAAGTCTGTGGAAGGACAGAAGAAAGGAAAGGCGATAATGAAAAGCCTGATTTAGGTTCTTAAGCTACGATCAATGCGTCCCATCCTAAACTGGCAGTATCGTCTATCAAAACAAATGAATGAAGAGCCCATGTGTTTGAGTGGGGAAATACCAGCTTTGTCACCTTAATGAATAATTTATAATTGCTCTTGTTTGGAGTGGACTGTAAGGGGAGAAAAAATACCTGAAACTTTTCAGAAATGCTTGTTCCGTAGTAGAACCCAAAGAGATGAATTTGCTCGGGCAATTATTTTTCAGCATGGGTTTGATTTGGTTTCAGTCCAACAGATACTGGAAGGCCATCAAACAGCTTAAACGCTCACTTAGATAATTGAGGTGCACAGAGGCCCACTGGTGGTTCTGTTGAAAAACAGATAGTGGTGGTGAAAGTGAGACCGGAAAGAGAGATGAATGGGAAGGGAGCCCAGAAAAAGGTGGAGAGACATTCCTTCAGCTGCAGTTTAAACCCGTCTCAGAGTGGAAGCTTTAAATGATTTCTAATATCGATTCCTGAAATCACTCACCCACACATGCACTCTCCAACCCCCGGATAAACCAACTCAGAATGGTTTATTTCATTTAAGTTATTTGGCCTTCATTTTTTGCTTTATTTGTAATTCTTGACTAAAAAACTAAACAAAAACAACCCTTTAGCTGATAGAATTATTGTTTAAAAAAAAAGTACATTTACTTTAATATTCAATTAAAAATGTATTTCCTCTGCTCTCAAGTTTTTATTTTACCCAGAGTATTATGTTTTAATCTTATGTTTGGGTTAATATGTTGATTATGGCACATCGATAGTGAAAATTACACTGTTTAAAAGGATGTTTAAAGGATGTATAATGTAAAGAATGTCAGCCTATTAAAAATAATGCCCATATACTGTACAATATATGGGATCAATAGTTGATCTGTGGCTCTACGGAGGTGTTCTGGAAGTCCAGGTTGCTCTCATACTTGCTCTCTTCATCGCCTCGTAATAGCTGCTTTTAAATTTCAAATGTGCGCAAAACTGTCTCGATAAAAGTTGTGCAATTACTGCGTTTCCATTAAATGACAAATACAATTGAAATTAGGGTTGTGGGAAAAAAATCGATTTGGCGATAAATCTTGATTTTCGGCTGCCTGATATAATATACATTTTCAGTTCTTAATATCAATAAAAAAATTTAACAAAAATTACCTTACCGTATCACCCATGCCAATACTCACCCCTAATTGAAACTGTATGAGATTACATTAGTTACCGCAATAACTGAAAACAACATGGCAGCATTGGATGTAACGCACAGCTCTAGTGGGCGCCATCGTCCTCCAACTACTTCATTTTTTTTACAAGGCATTTAAGTTCCAGTTGCACTTTGCAGTTTTGCAAAATGTAAAAATTTCGATATGACCCAAAAAAAAAACACCTCATGAAATTGTAAAAACTATTCAATTCAAAATGTTTTATATTTCTTTAAAATTGCTGTGTTTCTATTTAGGGAATTTATATTTGTAATTACAATTTTTGCAATTAGATAATTTATGGAGGCACAGCTAGTGTCTCATTTTCCTCTCTACCATAGTCCATCCATATAATCTGATGATAATTTGATAATTTGGGTTGCTGTCTTTACCTGTTAGCTCAACAACTGTTGCATCTCCTTGACTATTTTGCAAGATCATGTTCCTTTATTGACATCCTTTTATTCGTCCTAAATTATTATTTATTTATTTCTAAAAACTGGATTTTTGGGTGCTTTTAGCACTATCCCACTACTAAATGAAGAGAAATACAAACAGAAAATACCACAGCAAAACATCCATACAATGTATCTTACCTATATTTTAATTAAATTATTTAATTAATTGAAGTTATGATTCTCCCATAAGCTGAGATGCTCTGGTAAATACAGCATATTCCAATAACAGTGGTACCTATACGGTCCACTGCCAGTGTGTATGTATCTCTAAGAGCACTCCTCAGGAGGTCAAGCTGCTCGATTTTGCTCCCAGAAATAGAGATGAAGAATAAAACTGGAACCAAGGGGGGTGGGATGGATTCTGCAGAGCGAATATTTGCATGGATGAAGTGAGAGAGGTTAACTTCGGAGAACACAATGTCCGTGTCGGTGAATGTTACAAACAAGTGTATCAAAAGCTTTTAGATGCCGTCAGCACATTCTGAAGTCGCAATGTCCCACTCATTGTCTTGTGGCCTCTGTCCTTCGTTATCTTTCCATCCCTTTCTCTGAAGTTCAAGCCTCGCACCGAGATATGAGATCAGCACGATGAATTCTGGTCGCAGGTTAAAAAAGTGTTCTCATGTATGGCAGGCAGTATGAATAATTGAAGTTGCTGTCAGGCAAAATGGTGACTTTTCACTTACAAAGCCTAAAAGATGAAAGAGCAGCTTGGAGCCTTTTATATTCTCTGCAAAAGTCCTCTCCTGCACTGTACATGTCCCAAGCATTTTTAAGTTTGCATCTCTTGGTACCTCTTCAGTTCACATTTAGCAAAACAATGAGAACATTTGCTCATCTAAGACAGCCATTAGTGATTTTATCAAAAACGTGGGGATTCTGGCTCAGAGCAGCCATGGAGCTTGCACAGTTGGGCCTGTAGCATGTAGCCCAATGGTGCCAGTTCAGGCACTGCTCTCCATTCCATACATCAGGCCTGCGATGCAATCCGGTTATTCTGAGAGAATGCACAGCTGTTGTCAAACACACCTGTCACACCGTCAGCGCCCTCGCTTTGCACATGTGTGACGCACAGGGACGGGCTAACAAGTGGGAGTATGAGCTGTACTTGATGATTTTCAGCACGTGCATCACAAACTGGGTTTTATGTGGTACATGATGTTTGTGAGGGTTTTTTTTCTTCTGATTGGCAAACAGGTTTAAATCCTCATCTGCGTAATATGATATGCAAACAGCTGTTATGAAGCAGCACATGTTTCCCTCAAAATGACTGATTGGCTATTTCTGCTTCTGAAGAGTAAGCCAACAGCAGCTGACATGAATGAATAATTACCTCACGCCGAGCTAAAACAGATTTTCTTCTATATGAATAGGCCAAGGAAGAATTACATTATTGTTATCCCTGAGTACAAAATAAAAAAAAAATCATTCTTTGTAATAATGATTTATATACCTGTAGCAACTTATTTCCCTGTAAAACATGTTTTTTCTTTTGTTGCTTGGCTACCTTTGAGTGCATGTTAGTAATGAATTTAACAACTCATCAGGCCATTCTGTGGTTTTAGCTATGAGAATGAATCCATATGATAACCAATATTTAAAAAAACTACTTTTTTTTGGACACTGGAAGAAAATACCTAAAGTTAAATACAAAAGGAAAAAATAACCTTGACACTGTACAGGAGCTGAACCTTAAGAAGTGAAAAGCAACAAAGTACATAATATCATCCGCCTTTATAACCTGACCTGTCCTAGTGACAACACAAATTTGTTTCTAATATTTAATGTAGCTACTGCATTATATGTTTCTAACTTCACAAAACTTTCACTCTTTCATCGGAGACTCCTGCAGCTCCCTAAAAACAGGTAGAGCGGCTGCTGTCAGCGACAGGCATGTCTCAGCTGCTGTTAACTGATTTCTTTCATTTTTAAGGGCCATGCTTAAACAATAGTAGTTCACTGGTTTCATTAAGAGGAAGGATGATGAGGATGAGATGGGAGAGAGGTTGGACTTATTCTGGAGATTCTGCTAATTGTTAGCAGGAAAGAAAGTTCGTGATAAACAGGGATTAGCAAGATGAATGGATGAGAAGTTTGAAAGAGAAATGAGGAAAATGGACGGGATCAAAAAACGGAGAGGGTGAAAGGGGTGAAAAGAGAGAAGTCAAAAGGAGGAATGATAGGGAAGAGAGGGTTGGAGGTTGAGAATAGGAATTGGATAAAAACAAGTCTATTAAATGGGATAAATGGGGAGAGAGGTTTATAGAGGGGACGCAAGTATGGAAGAGGAAGAAAAGGGGTCTAAAGGGGGATGAGGAGATGAGGATGCATCACAAAGAGGGATGAGAAAATAAAAAGGAAGATAATGTATCATAAAGAGACAGGAAGAGGATGAGAAGACTGGAAAGGAGATTGAGTGGGATAAAAAGGAGCTAATAAAGAGGGATGAGGAGGAATAAAGTAATAAAATGGACAATATAGTGATGAGGAAAGATCAATTGGATCAAAGATGAATGAGAGGGGATATGAGGAGAATGACTTGATAAGCAGGGGTCACAGAGAGGGATGAAGAGGTAGATGACAATATATGTAAGGAGGAATGTGTGTGTGGGGGGTTGTATTGGAATTAACTAAAAAGGACTAAAAAGTTCAATAGTGTGAAGAATGGATAGGAAAAAAAATAACTGAAGAAAACAAGGAGGCTGTTTGAGTTAAAACTGATTTGCATGAGAGAATGAGGTGAAAGAAAGAGACGCAGTTAGTCACCACATTCCTACCTTTAATGTCTCAGTGACTGAGCTTTGAGCTCTATTGATGTTATATAACGGGGGCATCTAACTCGAGCCATCAATGGCTGGGGTCCAGCAGGTTCTAGATGGGTTCTCTGCTCAAACACAGCATATTCCCCAGCATGCCCTCAAGTATTGCTACAGCCTGCTAATGGGCTGGGTTTGATTCAAGTCTTTTGAGTCAGAGAAACATCTAAAAGTGGGGGCTGAACCTGGGCCCTTCTACTTTACATTAACACTGTTAGCATCACTGCTGTTTGTCATGTTTTCATCTGTGGTTCTGAATGGGATCATGTCCAAAAAAAGGCATACAGTCATGATTAGTTTTAAGATGACACTGAAACCTTGTTCAGTTGCCTAAATCATTTATTGCAGCGCTCTTCCCCCTCCTCCCTTCCTCTCTCTTTCTTCTTCATGTCTCTTAAAGTGACTGTTTATGTTCCATCCCTCTGGTATTACTTAAATATGTCTCCATTTCCCCAAGGGGGTCATTGCCGTCTCAGTCGGCTTACAGCATCTCCTTCACTTGCCCCTGGTCTGCTCGCATGCCTTCCCCTCCCTCGCTGCCTTCACTTTTCTATCTGTGACATTTCTGGCAGGCATTTACTAGTGGACCTCCCTGGACCTTTCTCTGCTTGTCCACTTACAGAGGCTGTGTGCTGCTTTCAGGCGGTACACGATGATGATGATGATGATCGGGGAATTGAACTGCCATCATATTCTTTAAAGAGGCTATCAGCTATCTCAGCCATTCTGTGTCCTCTTACCCCTCCTCCGTAGTCACTACCCTCCTCTCATGCTTCTAAGGGACTTAAGATCCCTTATGTCTCACCCCATAGCAGGTATAAATACCGCTCTTTCTTCCAGCATAACAAGGCTTCCTCCATGAGTGCGTGTTAGTGTGTTGGTGTGCTAGAACTTGCATCATCCGGCAGTAACATAAACACTCATGTCACAGTGTGTATACCATCTCCTTCTGTGTATACACGTGTGAAAAGTGTTTGTCTTTGTGTTATTTTGTGCTCAGCTCCGTCAAAGTAATAACCATGGATGCACCTGCTGATGTGTGAGAGCTCACATCTCGCTTTGTCTGGATTTAATTGAGTGTATGTGGCTGTAAAAGCTTATTCCACAGTGAAGTCAAGTGTGTGTATGTGGTCCTTGTGTGTGAATTTATCCTGGTAAGGTGCAATCACTTTTCTGCCCACTGCCTGTTTCTCTGGAGACTGATTGCAAGAAAGCATCAATCTGACAGGAGAGATTCCCAAGGCTAAGCCATTAGCATGCACACACATGGTCATTGATATTCATTATAAACATGTGTATCGTGCAACTTGTCTCTGCCAGAGTAATGTGTTGTAAGCAGTGCATTACCTTTGCATTTATGTCTGTGCTGTTGGGGGACGGTTGGGGAAGGCCCCTTAGATACTACCTGTGTGTGTGGGTGGGTGTGTGTGTGCATGGTTGTGTCTGTGATAGCAGAGTTTCAACCAAACTAAAGAACCTGAAAAAGCTCATTATCTCTGCATGCTGTCCACCAAGTAAGTGATCAATGCACGCTAATCGCACACTTAGGCACAGCTGGCTTAAGAAAACACAGACACATGGTTCAAAAAACTGTTGCTTTTACTTGGAAACATACACCACAGTGCTTTTAAAAGTCAGATTGGTCAAAAAGATGCTGCATGTTCAAAACATTAAACATATTGTCAAATAGAGGAACAGCATTTTAACTAGATGACAAAAACATATAGTGTTATTTTACATTAACGGACATTAAAATGTTAGACGCTTAAGGGCTAGCATAATAAAACTAGTGAACTGGATAGTGAAAACTTTGAAACAGCAATTCATTTACATTTCCATCCATCCATCCATCCATCCATCCATCCATCCATCCATCCATCCATCCATCCATCCATCCATCCATCCATCCATCCATCCATCCATCCATCCTAATTGGATACTGTCAATCATTTTACACAGGTTGACCATTTTTTAGATATCTAGCATAGCATTACACTAAACCCACTTAATCTTTATTCACAAAGAGCAAAAACAGATTTTCTGAACCTTAGTATATGCTAAATATTTGACATTTTGGTGTGAACACTTTTAGGAGTTGCCAATTTGGCATTAATATAATTAGTCACAATTTGAAAGCATCCAAAGCTCAAAAGACACAGGGTTGGATGCTTGGGTTGAACACCTTTAATCCTCAAATTGTCTGATTAAAAAAGGAAACATTCACTGGTTCAAATAAATTAATTGGCTCAGCTGCATCTACCAATGCCAAGCAGGATTAGAAACTTTATGCAGACATCCAAACATGTCATCCAAATGTATTTATTTTGTCTTGTTTAAGATTGTGTTAGATTGGTCCTAGAAAATTTTACATTTCGAAGTCTATTTGGCTGGGGGAAAAAGCCAATATCCATTAAGTTATGGTAATAAATTGATAATGATGGCATAAGGGTATTGAACAGCTGTAGAGGTGTGATTAATATCGAAGCTGTTCGAACACAATATAATTGCAGAAAAAGATAAGGCAAAACTTATTTATTCAAGTGTGACAAATGTTTCTGAGAGCCTAAATCAATCAAAACAGAAGAAACATTTTACTTTTAAAACAATAGCATGTTAAGGTGACATTGGGGGCGTTTCAACACAGTTCTAAATCATTTCAGTACCAACTTTTGCTTCTTCTAGGATCAATGTCATAATATTTCAACTTTGAGAAAATAAATATCTCTTTTGTCTCTTGCATTTGTTATCTTGGCTTGTCAATAAAGTAAAGATTTTTGACAAGCTTTCTTTGTTCATCTTCTAACTGCTTATTAATCTGCATGCCATGACACACTCTTAAACAAACAAAAAAACATGTTTTCATTCTGAGCAGAACCTCGTATTTTATCCTGCTCCAAATTCATCTGAACATAATATACAGTCATTTTAAGCAAATTAGAAGATAAGTTCTAATGAGGATGGTTTGTCAGATTACGTCATATCTAGAAATTAACCTCTATGCAGGTATTGCTCATGCTTTCCGTTAAATTCACATGTCTGACTTGAAAAAGTTTTCAAATCAGTCTGAAGAGATACTGTAGTGTTAAATGTCTGGAATTTATTTTGGACAATTTCAGACAATGTCAATATTGTCTGAAAATGTCAGAAATAAATTTGCTTTCATTCAAAAATGACAAGTTTGTATTAGCTGTGAGTAGAAAATCATAATTAGTGGAAACAAAGAATTGGACATCCGTGCATATTTTATAAAGATTCACAATGTTTTAACTTATAAATTCATATTTTGAAATAAATAAACTTTTATAAAATAAACTTTTTTATTGAATATGAATTATTTTATTTTAGCCTATTAAGGAATTTATATTATCTTAATTGAATATCTTTGGTTACAAAAGACATTTTTCATAAGGTTACTAACTTAAATCATTTACTTTCACAGAGGTTAAACAAGGGGCATGTTTAACTTGCTTTAATTTCTGAAAATAGGATCAATTAAACCAATGGCGGAGACTGATATTTATCTATCGGATTCTTGTATTTGCCATTTTCATTTCACCAAGTATGATTCTGTTTCCTGTTGTTTTTAATGTGCCTATTGATATATCCTGGAACTGGATTGTGAATCTCTCATGGTTGCTTATAGCTATTCCCTTCAGAACAACTTGCCTTAGCGAGCATATTTTTAAGGCAAGGATAAATAAAACAACCTAAGTTGTGAAAGAAATATCTGCCAGCATTTACTCCATTTGAAATATTCATATTATGTGAAAATAAACCTAAGCCCCAAATGTATGTTGATGTTTATGAACAAAGTGCAGATTGATGCGAAGAAGTAGCATGGTGAGTTTGATGGTTTAATATAATTATGGGCTTCTAGGACAACAGAAAATATGACATGGAAAACAGGAAACAAAACAATGTACCCAATGACAACTAGCAAATAAATGAACCCTTAAGTAGAAGAGAAAACAGGTGCAAACAATAGGTAAAATGAGAGCACATAGATGAATGGGATCCAATAATTATCTGCTCAGTCTAGCTGAGGGAGAAATTATTAAACAGGGCAAAATGGAAAAATGAAACCTATCCAGTAATACAGAAATGACTTAGAACACAACCGCATTACTAACAACACTAAGAAATACACAAGAAAATAACCAAAAAAAAAAACACACAATAAAGGGAGCAAGAACTTATATGGCAAACCCAAATAGCCTGTATGGCAAGACAAAAAAAACAACTACATAATAAACAATAAGAAAATGGTTAAAGACAATCTAACTTGCAGATCCTGACACCAAGTAATGAATAGCCAGATGCAGACTTGAAGCAATCTTTTAAGTTTTCAGCAAGTTTCCTCTGATATGGAGTGATATAATGAGGGACCTTAAGCTAATTGGAGTGAACGCTGGCGATCTGAAGCTGCTGCTCTGCTGCTGCCTTTTACTGTAGTCTTATTTTGTTTTTATTTAGACTATTTCTTAGCTCTTCTTGAACCTATTGATCTTTTGTCCGCCTGCTAATCCACAGGTAAACGGCTAAAAGTAAAGCTTGACAGGATCTGCCTGCTGTTCATCGCTGTTTGGACTGAACTGTTTTCCTGCCTACCCGCCTTCGGTCTCCTCCATTACTTCTACGTGATAAGCTCCTGTGGCTACATCCCAGATTTCCTGTACCGCCACCGATAATACATCACTCCTACCCACCACTCCCACCAACTGTCTTCCCGGACGTGGAGATATATTCACCGGGATACATCTAAGCCCATAAAGTCCATCTGGTCTTCTTATGGTCCCTCAACTTGGGTCTGCTAAACATCCACTCTCTCATGAGCAAAGATCATCTTATCCAGAATCTCCTCACTAATCCGAATCCTAACTTTTTTCTGTTTAACAGAAATTTGGCAATATCCACACATCATGTCACAAATAAACATGGTCATGCCTACTGGGTTTGTTTACATCTCTCAACCTCAGGGCTCTGGGCGTGGTGGTAATCTTGCAGTAATCAATTGCAAGAACTTGAAAGTTGCATCAGTCCCTTCTACAGTTTTGAACCTAATGTCTGTAAACACGCCTGTCCACCCCCTACAATAATTTCAAATTTTCACCACCCCCTTAAGCATGAAAGCAAATTTATGAAAGACTTTACAACTTAACTTTCATATTTATCCTCCCTGTCTCCCCATATTATCCTGCTCGGCCATTTTAACATTAATATGGATAACCTCAAGCTTCCACTCACCAAAGACTTTGCATACTACCTTGACAACTTCGGCCTTGCACAGTATACCAAATACCCCACCCATAAAAAAGGTCACATTTTGTGTTTAATTTGCTGCTTCAGTCTCACCCCTTTTAGCTTTTCAGTGGATGAACTACCCATTGCCGACCACTTTACTCTGTCCGTCCTTGTTCCTTGTTGTTGTATCTCTCTCTGCAAACATGCCTCAACATCTTATATCTAAAGAAATCAAGAACATTGATCCTGCTCTCTTCTTTTCTGGTCTGAATGACTTGGTCATTTCACACAATTTATCTGACCCTTCTGGCCTTGTCTTTCATTATGATTCCATTATAAATAATATTCTCAATACTTTTACTCCTTTCAAAGTTAGTACATGTTCCTTCTCCCTCTCTACTTCTTGGTTCTTCCCATAACTACTTCTCTAAGGCAAAAGGCAGCCAATTAGAGCACCTATACAAGAAAACTGGACACATTGTGCATAAAGAAATGTATTTTAATCATGTTTCACATTATAAGGACTATATTCTACAAGCCAAGACAGACCTTTATTCCACTCTTATCTGTTCCAATAATAATGATTCCAAGTCTCTCTTCTTTGTATACAATACCATTTTAAGGCCGTTTCTACTCTATAGCCTTCTGCAATTCTCTAATGGACCTTTTTATTGCAAATTTCGAATCTATTCACCAGTACCTACCCTCTACAAGTAATCTTTCCTTTTCTGCTGATCTTAAAGTGGTAAATCGCGTCTCTTCAGTTTCGAATACCTACCCCTCACTCATACCAGAACTAATTAACAAATCCAAGTCTTCTTCCTGTGAACTCGACCCCCTCCCTACTCCCCTTCTCAAAACTATCTTACTTTTATCCTTTATCACTACTATCATTTATTCTTCAATGACCACTGGAACTGTCACAAAACTCTTCAAAACTACCATAAGAACTTTTAATTCCAAAAAATAAAAAATAATGGGTCAGACCACAACAGCTTCGTGAATCTCACATTCCTGGTTTGGTCTAATTTTGCCCTTTTAAAAATTACTAATGACCTCTTTATGGCAGCAGATTCTGGTCTCATCTTCATCCTCCTTGATCTTAGTGTGGCCTTTGCAACTTATCAACCACCATCCCCCTCAATAGCCATTTATAGGGCCAGTTACCAATTTTGATCACTTGCATACACAACTGGAGTCCCCACCCATCCTTCAGTGAGGTATAGAAGCACAAGATTATTATCCAGCCATTCAGCAAAGATACTGCTACCTGGTTTTACATATTATTTTGGCATTTGACCAGTTAGATGGGCCTGTGAATGATTTATTCCCTAAGTAAATTAAGTAGAAAATAAAACTTAAACAAGTTAAGAAGAAAATATAAATAACTGAAAAGTTGTGAAGAAAAAAGTTGTGACTGTATCAGCATTAGTGCTCTAAGGTAATGTAACAAAAAAATGTGTTTCTTTCATTTGGTGAGTGTTTTCTTAATATATTAGGGAAAGTGGCTGTCTCTTGTTATTACACTGACCTTAATTTGTACAATCAAAATATACATATTTTTTTAATGTTACAAAAGTAATAAGATCTCGTCTTTTCCTCCAATAAAACTCTTTTGATTTTCAAAGTATTTTACTGAATGCCCTATAAAGGGATAGATTATCTTCTCTTGGATTTACCCACATCGCCCTTCACTGGTTACCATGGGCTACAGGGCTTTTAGCCCAAACTCTGGAACTTTAGACCTCCAAAATATCAATAATTTTTTTTCTCTTTAAATCTTAACTCAAAACTCACCTGTTCAAACGTGCTTATGAACTCCTATATTCACTCAATCTGCTTCATTACTGTTTTGCTCTCTTTCTTAAACTTTTTTTCTGTTTTTTTTAATCCATGTAATTTTATTGCATTTTGTCTACTTGTGTTGTTCCCCTTACTCTCTTACTTTGTATGCACAGTGTCCTTGGGTTTCCTGAAAATGCGTCAAGATCGGAAAACACAATAGGCCACACAAAACATGTGAACTAGCGCGTATGAAGCCAGCTTCACACATGATATTTAATGTGTCAGCCACCTTTAAAAGTTGCCGTGCAGCAGTCCTCACTCGATATGTGCAGGACCTCTCCATGCATCACCTCTTATTTTGAACAATATCTGGGTCTGCATTCCTCTCCCTGTGACTTCCTGTGTGGCTTTATGGCTGTTAGTTATTGATGCATTTGTCCGTCACAAATAGACGTGATCCGTATATCTGATGGATGACGGAGGGTTGTTGCGAGTCACACGCAGTGGCAGCTGGTGAGTTTTTCTCCAGTGGGGGCTATAAATTCAAAATAGACATATACATATACTATATGTATTCACACCAGTATATTTATATGAATGTCAACAACAAAAAACATTTTAAGAACAATTTGTAAAAACAAAACATTATTTCATGTGCAGGTTTACTTTTTGTACATAAATCTTGCCCTAGTGAGGCTTTTTGAAGGCAAAGGTGTTTTGCATGGTCCAATATTGTGACACAAACCAAAAAAATTATCTACCAGTTTAATGATGGAGAAGCTATTAGTGCGCTTTATACTTTTTTAATATATAAAAACTATTTTGTGAGAATGTCTTTATTTAAAAGCAACTATGCAAATTCACAAACACCTAGAAAAATACACTATAATAAATTATTTTCCATGTGAATGCGATATTGTTCATGCTTAGCCTTTTCTAAAAAGTGCTTTAAACCTGTCTTTAGTCCTGTTGGGTCAGATCCTGACATTTGAAAACAGAGGCAGGAAAGCAGATTAAAGCATTAGCCTCGCTGCATGCAGTTAGCCAAGCCTTGTAGCCAAACCAGGTCCTGGAAAAAAGACAAAGTGTAACGTGCCCATTTCTTTTGGACTGCTGATTAATTTAGATTTTCGGCTGATGATGTCCAAACCCTTTCACCTCCAGCTTCTCTTAGTAAGTTTGCTTCAAGGGATTTCCCTTCCATGACTACACCTGCCAGTCACCCCTAGTACAACTGTGACAACAGTTTCTGCCACCTCAGGGCACAGCTCTCGTGCGCACCAAGCTCCCCTATACCTTTGCATTGCTGATGACTGTGCGCGTACAACTTTTATTGAGAGTCAAAAGGCAAACATTTTTGCGCCCCTGGGCAGAAATACGTCAGGAATCCGAGAAAAACCGAAACAGTTTTACTCTTCATTAAATATTAAATATTTATCTTGTACTTCTAAAAAATATATATCAATATATTTTGAAATATTTCGATTTTATAATTTAATTATTTTTTTTTTTTATGTCTTAATCAAGGTCGTTGAGTGGGTGGGTCGGCGCCCTGGCACCCTCTATTGGCCAGTCGCTACTACTCATGCTGCAGCGCAACAGAGTCGGTAGAAATGACCAGTCTGACTAAACAGGATTCTGTTTATGAAGGAGAAAAAAAGGGATATGGATGAAGGAGTCAGTGCGAATGAGGGTTAAGGGCCCTTCACCAAAGATTCATAATCGAAGTATTAATGGAGATGTGAAAAAAAAACAAAAAACACAGGAATTAGACTGGTTGAAACATATGGATTGTAGATCTTGATTGACTGAAGATCATTTATTGTTTTAATCTGGCATCACTGTTTATTAAAAGAAATAAGGCTTTAGGATAAGGGCTAAGATAAGGTATAGATGTTACTAGGGCTGGGCGATATAGAAAAAAAGCTTATTGATAAAAAAAAATGCATATTGATCGATATCGATAATTATTGAAAAGATTTGAAACTAGGGCTGGGCGATATAGAAAAAAAGCTTATCGATAAAAAAAAATGCATATTGATCGATATCGATAATTATTGAAAAGATTTGAAACCATATTTTATGTGCAGCTCTGCCTGGACTTTTTTAATATTGCTAAATGATTTAATTTTAATAAAAAACACAAACACAGACTTCGAATTAAATCTTTATTTAACCAACTTTTTTAACCATAACAGAATTGTTTTAAAGAAAAATAACTTAAGAGACCTGAGTTATGTTATTAAATACTGACAAAGAATAAACTAAAGTGACCAAAATAAATATAACAAATAAATAAATGCCCCCCCCACCGCCGCCGCCGCCCCCGTCCCCGTTTCCTGCTTTAACCTGAGTTATTACTTTGAAGTTTCTGGCCCCTCACCATTTTTCTCTCAATTGTTAGAACTACGTGGGAAACTGCCCAGAACTGAAAATATATATATATTTTCCGAAGAGTCCTCGGAGGGGAGCCGCACCGGGGCCTAAACAGCTCGTACTCCTGCGGGTGAGCGGCTGAGAGAGACGATAAAAAAAAAAAAAAAAAAAAGTTGGTTGTGTTATCAGACTTCGTTTCTCTGGTTCCCGACACATTTTACAGATGACTGTGGTTTGTTTTTGGTCCGACTTGCCATGACCGAAATACTGCCAGACTGCCGAACTACAAAAACCCTTCTTTGAAACAATTCCCTCCGCCTCTCCTTGCTGCATCTTCATGTGCTCTGTGTTGTGGTTTGAGAGGGCGGCGCTTGGTGACGGCTGCCTGGGTCCGCGATTGTGATTGGTTGGGAGGAAGCAGTGACTAGCATAAACCTACATGCTAGGCTACAATGAGAAGGAAGGAAAACTGCGTTTCTTTTTTATCGAACTTTTATCGGCCCTCTTTTTTTCTATTGCGCCACACGTCTATCGATCGATATATATCGTTATTGAATTATCGCCCAGCCCTAGATGTTACTAAAGATAGTTTGATGGTCTAAATGAAATAATATGTATCATGTTCTATCAGTTATTGAACAAACCAGGTCAACATGCATAGTAAGTCCATGTGAAAAGTTTGTGCAATATCATTATTAACCAACTATGTAAATATTTTTATGAAGAGAAAGTCACTATATTTGATGGCTTCAATCTAAGTCCCAGATTTAATTTTTGTTATTTTATTTTTTTATTAAAAGAATCCGAAAGCATAGGGGTTGTACAACTAAGTAATACCAATTGTTATTTGCCCAACCTGTAGAGTATGAATTTCAGGTAAGCATGAGCATGTGGTCTTTACCACTGTTGCTTCACAGCGAGTAGGTCTTGGTTTAGGCCTGGCAGCCAGCTGGGGCCATTCTTCCTTTCTGTGTGGGGTTGCGTGTTTTACTTAGTCCTGCGTGGGCTTTCTCCAGGTGCACGATTTACCTCCCACGGCCCAGAGAGATGCATGTTAGATTGATTGGCGTTCTGAATTGGCTGTAAGCAGGTGTAAGCATGCACGGCTGTCTGTTTTGTATTAGTCATGTGTGATCCTGGCTGATTTTAGCTTTTCCTCATGTATCTTAGCAGCTGTACAAAAACTACTAACCACTAAATCTACTGACCTGCTTTTTAAAAGAAGAGCAAACCACCGTAGAGCAGCTTTTACACTTTCACCATGTGGGAAATTGGTTTTAAACATCTCCATCAAGAAATAAGCTAATTTCTTCTGTTAATATACCATCACAATGTATACATTTGAAGATGAAAGCTTACTTGAAATCTTCTGGCTTTAAATCTTCCTAAGAAACCACAATCTGTCTGAAATTAGTAGATTTTCGAGGCATCAGTAGAAGACAAGCTATTAAACTTTGCACACAGCAGAACAGCTGGTTTTTCCCCTTCATACTAACCTAATCCCCTCTTCTCCCAGCAAGACCCCAAATAAATGAATTTAAAATGGTACAAAACATTAACTGGGTGTAGATATGACAGTTTCAAAGGATATGGTCTAGCACATGCAGGAAAAAATAATCTAATTCACAAATATGGAAGGAGCATCTCTATTGTCTGACGGCAAACCTGGAATTGTCAAATTTGATTGCATTTTAATCATAAAAAAATGTATTGTCTTCTACATAAAAAAACTCTGCTTTAAATCACTTATAGCCTCTTGCAATAGTGCTACCCTTTTTAAACTTTCTATTTTTTTACTTTTTCAGCTCAAAGTTAGCTGAGTGAAGAGCTTATATGTTTGCAGTATACATTTCTGTTAATTCATTGAATTTCTCCATATATATTCTGCTCCTTTACTTTGGCACCCACATACAGTAAAAATCAAGGCCTGACAGTAACTAGAGTCAACTTGTGTTTACTTTAATCATAGTATAAATCCAGCTGTTCAGTTTACCCTTCAGAGATTAATTACAGATTATTAGTAAACAAACAGCATGATGAAGACCATGGAACACAGCACAGAGATCAAGGATAAAGATCGCTATGATGATCCATTTAGAGCACAGCATGACCCCAGTCTTACCAAGACATGGCTGTCCACCGAAACAGAGCATTAATTAGAGAATAAGCAGGGGGGGTGTCATTACTTTGGAGAAACTGCAGAGATCCAAGCTCGGTTGGTGGAATCTGCTGACAGGAAACCTTTTAGTTTTGCAGTTAAAAAAATCTTACTTTCATGGAAAAGGGGCTATACTGTTGAACACTAAAAGTAAAGCAAATAATCCCATGCTGCAGTTAGCTCTGTTATGGACAAACATGTAAAAAACAGAGTCTACTGTAACATGTGACAAAAACTTTTAATTTAGTAATTAGTTATATTTACTCAGTTACATTTACTTGAGTAACAATTTGAAAAAAAATTTATTTTAAGAGTAGGCTTAGTGTGCCGTACTTCTTGCTTTTACTTGAGTAATAGTCTTATAGAGTATTGCTACCCCTACTTGAGTAAAATCTCTGACTACTCTTTCCTCTGTGAGTAATTTGAACTATTCCAAAATCAGGTAAACAGTAGATATTGACAGTGGTAAGTATATTACCCTGTCCCACCAAATATAGTTTTCATTTTGTTCGTTTTCAAAGGATTGGTTTTCTAAGTTCTATGTTAAAAAAAGTAAGCGTTAAAATATTTTGTCTGCACAAATTTGTTACATTCATGACGTTTATTTTTATCAATTAGGCATTTCTGTGGTGGTTCATCAAAAATAGGACATGCATAAATCACAAAATACATTAAAGTTTGTGGCAAAATCTGTAAAGGCTTTTTTAAGGTATGCATACTTTTGCAAGGCAGTTTACTGAACTTGGCTTTTTAAGATTTGGAATTGAGATTTTCTGTCAGCTTGACATTAGTGACAGTATAATAGGCGGATTAGAAAATGAAAGAAAGAGAGATCAGCACGTAGACGACAGGTGGTTGAGGAATGAGACCAGGGAGAGAGATGACGTGAACTCCAAGCCAACAACATTTCAGCTCAGTGTGACCATGTTTGAGCTGACATGCTGCTGCTACTGAGAGCCAAAGCTGAAAACCTGCATTTTTCTCATTAACACAACAGTGTTGGCTTCGCTTGGACCTAGTTTGCTGCGGAGAGTACAAATGAGATTTTAGCAGTGAAGAGGGAGATTGATGCAAGACAAACAAGATGGTGCTTTTCCAGCTTTGTGCACTGGCCCAGAACAACAGAAAAAATAGCAATAGATATATATATATATATATATATATATATATATATATATATATATATATATATATATATATATATATATATATATATATATATATATATGGTTGTTTCTCTTTTTTTAATGCCATATTAAAATGCTGTGCCTTTTTTATTGGGGTATTACAAAGTATTCTTTATTTTTTATAATCATGGTAGATAATAAATTCTTAACAGAGAGTCTTTGTGAGGATTAATAAACAAGACATCTTGTGTGGTTTATGTGTTTATTAATGTTTTAAGAGAAGGAGTCTATTGAGACTGAATAAACAAAATAACACAGTAACTAATTTTCCGCAAGCCTGAGTGGCAGTATAACGGTATCAATCCAAAATGCTACATGGAGCATTCTATGATGAAGGCTTAGCAGTGTTCTACTTAAAAACCCAGAGACATCAGCATCTGATCTAAAGTGTAGCATCTTAAGGTGGCTCGGATCCCGCCTTTATCTGACTGCTGCACTCAAACTGACCTTGTTGAAGGTAATGATGAATGTATTTCGGAGGTTGTATGTGGCTATGTGTGCTACACTTTGCAATTCAAACCATGTCCTTGAGCTGATGTGGACAAATGAACCATTCTAGCAAGAATTGACTGAAAAGAGCAGACTATTAACTGCGACGAGCTTCATCAATGGAACAATTTAAACATTTTGTCACTGTTGATATGATTAGTGAGCTTATTTTTATTTGTATATATAAGAGCATTGATAAATAGTGGCATACTATTATGTTTTTCTGTTAGTAATGCTGTTTTTTATTATTCATCTTACACACACTAAAACTTTGTTATATTGTAGTTGAATATGCATCATAGAAGCTTACTCCTTTTTTGAACCCCTCTAAATCAAATCAGACTGTTTAAAAAAAAAAAAAAAATATGTAAAACAGTTACAACTACAACTGTCTAAAAGAAACCAAGTCCAATACAGTTTGCCCCTCCACTGAATCCCTTCTCATTTTGACTACAGGATCAATAGCATTAAAGTGGATGCTGTAGTTTGTTAAGTAGTTGAACTCATCAGTTACTATTGTCAGGATGGTAAAACCTTATTTGTGTTTTCAGTTACATCCAGGGGCACCTGATTATTTAAGATATGCAATAACCCAACATTTAATGTAATTCACAATATCCAGGCCATTATTTCTACAGCTAATCTGGTGGACACAACTGTGTGTCCTGCACTCACAACCTATAATAAAGCACAAAACGGTAAGTGCTGAGCTCTTTCCTTTGCTGTTCATTCATGAACATACTAACCACATCTTTGCTTAAATACTCAGATGACACGGTCTGGATTGATACAATACATTTCATACTGTAACGCAAAGTTGGCCTTTTCTACCTTACTGCTAGCAAGAGTAAAAACTTGAACTGCAAGCAACTCTGTTAGGGTTCCATGGCTTAAGGGCTGGTTATCCTCCCACAGCAGTGTGTCGCAGTGAGCTTGTTGGAGATATTTTTGTTTTATGCCCAATATTAAAGCCTGGTCTGCGCTTCAATATTGGGCAATCACGAACTAGCTGTGGGTCGAGTTATGGCCGAGGTGGTGAGGAATTGGGGGCAAGTTTGTACGACAACGGAGGGACATGAGGGCGAAAAAGGAGCATGGATCCAGGTGAATAAAAGAGTGCCAGCATTCTCACGCAGCTCGCTCTTCTGGCTGGTCCAACTTCACGAGTCTATGGTGGTCATACAAACTAAACAAGCCGGTAAAGTACCAACCCGGAAATACGCATACTGTAGAGCCGATGTAGATCGACTAATCAGAGGCTTCCTGTCTGCGGCACTGTCTGTGGTCACAATTTTGGAGAGGTGCAGCCGAGTGTCTGCGGAAGGGGCGGATGACCTGGTTTCTGAGGATAAATCAGCCTTTACTGTGCATATACAACCCTCCCTATTTAATTCAAATAAAAAAATAGTTAATTAATCCCAAACACAAATTACAAACAAGATTTCCTTTGCTATAGACAGCCATTTATAAGCACTTTACATTTTTTTTGCGCAGTCTTGTTCTCAAGTAACACTGATCTCAGTACATGGCTTTTGTGCACCTCAAAAAAAGATAATTTTTTAAAAAGATAGGACTTCCCTTACAGGATGAAATCTTTGAGTTCATCATAGTTTTACTAGCAACATTAATTCAAGATTTCAAAAATTTCATAAAAATACTGGGATTTGTCAAAAAGACAAATTATATGTGCAAAGGCCCATGCTTAACTTTTTATTTTCCATTAGCCTGACAAAGCAGTCCTATTAACTTTAGATATAGAGAGGATGCTTCAAAACCTCACGAGACTCGCCATCTCACCTCGCATCACTAGATACCTAGAAGAGAAGCTGACAGAGACTTTATGCCTTTAACAAATCAAAGGGACAGTATATTAATAGCCTAGTGGCGTCTCCATTGAATGGAGATGTAGTGACAGTGGAGCTCATTAAAGAACAGGGATCCAATTGTCTATTATCTTGCTCGAAGCATCTAATGGAAATTGGGTACTTTTATTCCAAAGAGGAATGGAAAAGGGTCATTATTATTACTTAGAAGAGTTTTGTTTTTTAAACAGTACCTAGTGGGTACCAATTTTTCCAAGGTGTGCCAGAAAACAATTCAATTCTATTCAGTTTATTTATATAGCACCAATTCTCAACACATGTCATCTCAAGGCAGTCAAATTGATTCAAAGTTTTCTATCTAAGGAAAATCAGTGGATTGCATCGACTCATTGACTCAAATGCAATCCCTCACACTAAGCATGCTTGTAGCAACAGTGGAGAGTAAAAACTCCCTTTAACAGGAAGAAACTGGGGTTCAAGGAGACAGAAGCAGAGATACAAAGAGCAGCTGTAAAAGGCGGCCCCATCCAGGAAACACACAGCCAGGCAGACTAGCGCCGAGCCAACTCCCATTTCAGAGGATGTAGAAACAGGACTACACTGAAAAACAGGCAGATCTCCAACATCTATTAACAAAGGTGTTGATGGCAGCAGCACAGTTGATATTTCTCTCCAGGATGGTGTTACAGCCAAACGGGAACAGACGATGCAAAGCTACTATTAGCAAAAGCAGAGAGAGCAGAACGTTAGAGATTGAGCTAACAGATTCTGCAGAGTGGTAGAATAGAGAGAGAATGAAGCAAAAAGATAAAATCAGGGTCCCTATGTCCTCCATAAGTCTAAGCATTTAGCATCATAACTATAGAGATAGCTAAGGGTTTCCTGAGCCACTCTAATTATAAGCTTTATCAAAAGGGAAAGTTTTAAGCCTAGCCTTAAAAGTAGACAGGGTGTCTGCCTCATGGACTAAAACTGGTAGTTGGTTCCACAGGAGAGGAGCCTGATAACTAAAAGATCTGCCCTCCATTCTACTTTTAGAAATTCTAGGAACCACTAGTAAACCTGCAGATTTAGAGCGAAGTGCTCTGTTAGGAACAGAAGGAACAATCATATCTCTGATATAAGATGGAGCTTGGCCATTTAAGGCTTTATATGTAAGAAGGAGGATTTTAAATGCTATTCTGGATTTAACAGGAAGCCAATGAAGAGAAGCCAGGATAGGAGAGATATGATCTCTCTTATTATTTTTCATCAGAACTCTGTTTGCAGCATTTTGGATCAGCTCAAGACTTTGGGGACTTCCTGATAGTAAAGAGTTACAATAGTCCAGCCTGAAGTTAAAAATACGTGGACTAATTTCTCAGCATTGCCCTCATCTTCCTCCATTGTCGCACAATGTTGGCCCCACTTCCTCACCGCCTCGGCCGTATCTAGACCTACAGCTAGTTCTTGATTGTTCCTCTTGCACTGTGGCGTGGAATAACATAGCACAGACCACATTTCAATATTGGGCATAAATCAAAAATATCTGCGGCGAGCTCACTGCGACACACAGCTCCAGGAGTATAACCAGCCCTTAAAAAAAGGGCTGGCCTCATTATATTAATCTGTGACATATTAGTTTGTAAGTAAATGTTAATTTCTGGGTATATTTAATTTTAACAAAATTGTATGTTACGTGTATACTATATTTTATATCTAAAGGTGCTTTATTATACTAATTGCTCCAATTATGTAGAAATTAGATGTGTGTGTGTGTGTGTGTTTTCTTAGACTTGTTTTTGTTACCTTGTGATTTTCATTTAAATATGCTACATTGTGGAGACTTGTGGTGACCAATCAATTGGTCCCCATAAGGAAAACTTATCTTGTTGGATTTGGGGTTAAGTGTAGATCTAAGGTTTAGTTTAGATTTGCCATATTCTGGTAATGGTTTTTATTGGGGTAAGGCCATACAAATGAAGGGAAGTAAAATAAAAGTCCTCATTAAACATGAAAACCACAACATATTTGTGGTTGGGTGTAGGTTGCATTATATGTACAGTGGAGATTTGATCTGACGTAGGGCAAATGTTGGCAAATCAAGGCTAAATACCTTGAGCAAGCTGGAATAAAACCTACAACATTCAAATTGCAAGCTACTATTTTTTTTCAGATCTCACCCACACCCTGTAGTTTTAACCTTGACAGATCTCCAGTCCATCTCTGGGTCACTCAAAGACACAAAACCTTCCAGATGTACACTCAGGAGCAAGTTACAATAGACAGAAAGATTACCATGAATGTTTTAAAGACTATGTGGAGGGAAAACCTTAATACCCGGGAAAAAACCCTGCCTGTACATGGAGAACATGTAAGTCTCCCACAGCCTGGGAGTTGAACCCAGTACCTTCTTGCTGCAAGATACCACTGCTCACAACTGCTGCAATTTGCATACTTGGTCTCTTATTTAAAAGGAGCACACCAAGTTAGTTTTATGCTAAATATCTAAAAGTAACTTACTCAGTGACATTTTTCACAATGGTCAGTCTAAAAAGATGAAAGAAAATAAAAGTTTATATTACAGAATTTGGGGACACTTTCTTTAAATTCAGTATCTTATATTTCTTTCTAGCTTACAGCATAGTAGTTGAGATATTTTCTGTATTAGATAAGGCTTAGATATGTTAATAGCAGAATCTATAACTCAGAGATAAACATTTTATATAACATATTAAAAACCAAAGAAATCAAATTTTTCCAATCTCAAGCCATAAAAAATGGGTCCAACGATTTGACAGACAGCAAGGCTCTCTGAATGGCTACCCCTCGCTGTGTAGCGCCTGGTGCATGAAGAAAATGAATGAGAGGAAGAATGAGTGACCAAAGGGAACTGGATGAACCTGACTAAATCAGGCTTTCTTAATTCCACTTTTCACTGCTAACACCTGAATGCTTAAAATTAGAAAAATATTGGAGTAAGTTGAATAGTAGTTTGATTTCACCTCCTTCATTCACTATAAACGAATTCATCAATTTTATTTATTTGTACTTTCTTTTTCAGTCTTTTGCATGAACATTCAAGCGTGTGTTTCTGCAAACACCGGTTTGATAACACGAGAATGCCTTGCTTTGCTCTAAGTGAGAGGTTGGTAAAGCCATTGAAGTGCTATGAGTTGTATTGATTGGAAGTTCCCCACAGCATTGATTATGAGCACTATCAAACCAGACAAGCAGAGGATTTAAAGCTTGACTCCAGACAGATATTGATGCTTCAAATACTACAGTTTAACTTTACTCCAACTTCCTTTTTATATACTGCATCCTAATGATTAAAACTGGCTTGTAAAATGTTATTCTTTGAAAAGCGTTTGTGTTTTTTGATGTTTTTTTTAAGTATGGTAATCTAACCACCGGAGCAAACTCCATTGTAAATGTGTAGCCTGTTTGTTTTTTTTTGTCTTTAATAATGTTAATCACAGTATTTTTGTCTCTTTGCAGAGCTCCATGTATTCTCTGGCCCTGAAGTGTCTGATCAGCCTGTCCACAGTCATCCTGCTGGGCCTCATCATAGCCTACCATGCACGTGAGGTTCAGGTAGGTCACCTGCATGTCCATGTGCAAACATACGGGATGTGAAACCATAGGCCAGATTTAATAACCGTGGGCAGATTAAGGGGATTGCGGTGATGACTTCTCCTGATGAGCTCTGATAGAAAGAGTAAAGCAAAACAATTTAATTCTGACCCAAACAAGCAGATTTGAATCTTTTATACTAATTTAGGTACGATACAAATTACCAAAAACCCCTGTATCTAAGCATTAGATTTTTATAAATTCATTTCTGCTTAAAAATGAACCAATCAGGCTTTTCTTAGCTGATAGCCAGTTCTGGGTTTTTTTTTTAGATCTGAGTTGTTGATTTAAATGTTAATCAAAGGTATAATTTGTGAAATATGTGCAGTGTTGTGATAGTGGTAGGGAATTTAAATCCTACAGAAACCTTTTTTGTACATCAGCCTACATCTCCTTGATATTTATCTGTTTCTAAGACAATATTCAGAAATCTACCATGTATGCTCTTCCATTAAAGAAGTGTGATATTTAACTCTTGAAATGTGACATTCAGTGTGATTTCTTTCAACATGAAGTTGTGTATTGTCTTTGAAGAATGTGTACTGCTTTTTATTGGACTGTTTTTATTAGTGCTTATATATTAAAGGTATAGTGGAGGATGTTTTTTTCTGGATGGATGATCAAAATAAGTAGTCCTCCTAATTGTCAATCATTCTGGTGATATGTTTATGTAAGGCCTTCCGATGTGCTCGTCCCCATTTTCACTTATTTTTCGTTGTTAGCCTGACATAGTGGAAATGTTTCAAATCGTCTTTTGGAAAGTAAGCTTGTCTGCTTATGAGTGATGCAAACAGCAATCTTTATAGAGAGCGTGCACGAGGAGAAATGGACTCGTGCCTGAAGTGCAAAAGTTTGACAAGAATATTTGTTTTGAATTTGTGGATAAGGGATTTTGTCATATTGAAAAGGAAAATTTTATAGTATCTGAAGAGGTGATTACTGATCAGAGCTGATAGATATAAAAAAATTAAAGCCTGACTAGATCCAATCAGTGTCCAATTAAGGTGGAACACTTCCAGTAGAATTGAACATTATTTCAAAGTCAGATCAAATGATCTAAATGCTGCTTTTTTGTAGCTGCTTTAGATTATAAAGTGCTCAACCAGTTGTTAGGAAACTGATGACTAACCACAGCTGCAATGGTTTCCTTACAATGTGGTTTGCAATTAGCACCAGGATTGGAAAACAATGACTTATACTTACATTAAAATTCTAATTTTACCCTGGTTTGATAGACTCAGTAAAGAGAGGTGATGATTGCATTCTGAGATGTCTCCAATTAGCATATACATGAGGCAGTATAACTAACTGACTTCTCAAATGAATTAAATTTGTGTAAATGGTCACTCAATGACAATGTATATTTCCGTTGCTGTAAAGATGATACATGTCCATGAAAAGAGATTAAAGCAGTCAGGAAAACACAGGTCAGGTTCTAAAGTAGATTTTAAAGCTGTTGTGTTTTCTGCTTTTCTCTTTTCTGCCTTTGTGAGAACCTCATAAAGTAGAAATATTGTCATCTTAGCTTAGAGAAGTGTTTCCTATATTCAATAACACTGATTTTGTACATTAAGGGAAGTTGTCTTTTATGGGTGAAGAGGCTTTTTTATATGCTTCTTTTTGCTACAAACTAAACGGACTAAATTTAAATAACTCTGCTTCAAACCTAGGAGCCGACTGTGCTGTATGCATTAACAATGTGGCACTGGGAACATAATAATCAATTTGTAGGAGCCAGCTTTATGGAACTACCTTCCTTTCCATTAGCATGTGGCACTGAAGAAAATTATAATGAATTTAATTATTTTTCTCCTGCTTAATAGCTGCCAAAACCCCAGCTCTTCCAAAAAAACATAAAAGAATGTATACATTATCCTCCCTACACTTCACTGCTTTGAAGAGACATTTGTCGTTCAGTGAAAATTATAGGTGAAAATACAATATAATCAATTGTAGCTTTTGAATTTTATGGTTAATAGTTATAGAAAGAAAAGATAATAAAATCAAAATAAAAAAAAGAGCTGGCTCCTAATACAATTGGTGGCAAACGGTATATTTTACAATCTTGTCTGTTTACTTGCTGAAAACTCCAGTTATCTCCAGAGCTACTTATAATGCAAAACTGAACAGATTTTATCTTGGGAATAGATTTGAAAAAAAAAAAGCATTAATGTTCTAAAAAATATTTAGCTCCGCATGTGCAGAGTCTGTCATGATTCTGACCTTTCTAGAATATTTGGTTCTGTTTAAGTTTTCTTTTTGGGTGCTTTATTTTACGTTATTCTGTGTTTGTAAAGATCAATATCATTTTAAAATTCTTAGTTTTACTCTACCTTGTTATTTCTTTTAGTTATCTCTTATCAGAATTTTTTGTATTATTTATTCCTTGGTCTAGTTTTAGTAGTAGTCATTAGTTATTTCTCTTTAGCTTCATTTAAGTTCTTTCCTACTTACAGTTAGATACTGTTGTTTTCCCTGGTTATTTTTTGTTGCTCGTAGTGTCCCTTTCCTTTGCCATTAGCTCCTTTCTATTTGATTCTATCCATACCTGCTTCCTATCAGCTGATCAGCCGATTCAATGTTCTATCTCCCATATGTACAGCTCCTGTGCAGTTCCTTATTGCTGGATTCTCTTAATTTTTGTTTGTTTTTCCTGAGCATCTCCTAGTTTGATTCCTCAATTCCTCGCCGGTAATGTCTGAATCGATGCTTCTGTACCATCTACCTCTTCATTAAATTTACAAGAAAACAACTCCGCCTTCTGTCTCTGCATTTGGTTCATCAACAAAACTCCAATGAACCTGATGGAGTCATATGCAAAAACCTGCAATAATTGTTCCCAGTACCCAAATGGAAATTCTTGCACCCTTTTTTGTACCACTCCAGTATTCCTACTTACAGGCTTAGCAGAACGAGGTATTACTGCTGAGTGTTATTTTAATTAGCTATGCAAAAAGGTATTCATGATCAGGATTGGTTCACATACTGCTTGGTTAGGAAGCATCACAAACCTAGCGGACTTTAACGTGACCTTCATAAGAGAATCAATTATACATGTAATTGAAAACTGACATTTTAAAATTTGTTTTTCATAATGCGCTACCGGTATTAATTATATTGGGTAGGTTTGAAACGTAAATGTAAGGGGATATGAGATTAAATTGCTTATTGATTTTAAAACACAGCTCATTAGGTAGGCTCCCTCTGTACTATATGCCCCTGGACACATAAAAAGTTGTAGAAAACACCAAAAACTGTAACGATAATGACAATACTGTTTGTACATTGTTTCTGAGCCCATGCAAGAATGTTTTAAGCAACTACAGTGTTTCTTCAATTAAAGATTGCTACGACTATCTGTTCATTGACTATCTTCACGGCTCCCAACAGTCTGATTAAGTGTTTAAAACCATGCTGCTATTATTTATTTATTTTTTTTGTTTGTTTGTTTTTAATCTGAGGCATAAATTATTTTTAACACCCATACTATTATTTGCACAGCTTTTATGTAGTCAGCAGCTGTCATTGTACATTAAGTGACTTTGTTCACACAGCAAACACCAGAATTTCCCCATTGTGGGACAGTAAAGGGATTTTCTATTTTTTTCTATTTTACCTTCTCTTCATCCATGTTATTATTTGCACATTGTTTATTTCTATCTTGTTCTTAAATTTAGCTAGTGTTGCGCTTTTTGTCTTGCTTCAGTCTGCACACAGTCCTGTGTAAGGATTGCACCCAGTCTACGATTCTGCTCCCTTAACATTTCAGTCTAAGTGTTGATAACTCTGCAGATCCCCTCATATGCCAGGCAGCCTAAACCAAAACAGCGGCCATAGTTTTCCATATTTCACAATATGCCAGGTATCCACCAACCCCAAACAGCAGAAATCCTGTTATCAAAAATCTGATTATGTATGCATCTTCTACATCCTCAACTGACATCATGGTCAGGAAAACAATCTTCTATCTCTGCCAGGAATCCATCGGTATCCTGAGAAAAATGTCCCGACTTGACAGGAGGGTCCCCCTTACCCTGTCTTTCTGTAGAAAAAAATAAATCCATTGCAACGACAGACTGCTGACCATATCTATAATTCAGTTTTAGTATATATGTAAAAAGCAGCTCCAAAAGAAGACAAGACATCGAGAGGAAGCAGGGCAGACAGGGGAGGGTTTGGGAGACAGAGAAGAAGTGTCCTACTCCACGCAACAAATGCAACAAATTTTTGCTGATGTTTCCATTACTTGTACTGATGGAAACATCAGTAAAATATAACAGGAACTGGAGAAATATCAAGAGCTCAGGGAAGAAATAGAAAGAGCCTGAAAGGGGAAGGCAACTATACTGTCCCTGGTCATCAGTGCACTCAGGGCTGTAACCCTAACACTGGCTCCAACTGTGGTGGAGAAATATCCGATATCTAAGCAGGCCAGCTGACAGCTTTGCCAGGGCCCGGGACAACACGGTCTTTTTGGCCCCCCCTCTACACCTATCATATCCTGGTATGATCTGTCTCTGAGCCACTATGCTCAGACTCTCAGATCGGGCAGCAAGCCCCTCCACCTGCACTGTCTGTTATCGGTAGGGTTGGCTCTCTCTGTCTCCTCCTTAAACACATGCTCCCCCCACCCCACGAAGCTGTTATGCCTCAGATGGCTCTCCCGCTCCACTCTGTCTTTCACACTGCACCTGGACATCTGCCATCTTTCTACTCTTTTTGGCGCTAAGCTCCAGTATTTCTCTAAAAGAAAAGTTGTTATCTTCGTTACACAAGCTAGCGGTTAATATACTTTGAAATCACATTGATAAACGCATTGCTTCTTACCTGGCTCTGAATGGGCATCATTCTTCTGCAATCCCGTTCCTGGACTTGTCCCTGTCTCATCAGTTTATTTTTAATATTTACTCATAAAATCCCCCAAGCCTTTGATTTCATCTTTCCCTTTTCTCTTTTCTTTTCTGTGCACCGGACTTCTGAAAACCTAACATTCTTAGTTAGAAGCGAAACAAACCTTAAAAAATTCAGCCCACCATTGTACTGGTAAAACCATTTTATGTTGCGTGGGGGGAGTTCTAATTGCCCCTTATTTAAGGAAAACATATTACATCTACCTAATGCAGATATGTTTATATGTTTAGTTACTCTAATATTGAATATTTTTATTACAAATATTTTCTGCCTGTATTTTTAATGGCCAGAGTGTCAATTTTGGGCTCCCATCTGTCCT
Source organism: Cyprinodon tularosa (assembly GCF_016077235.1). Classification (NCBI taxonomy): domain Eukaryota; kingdom Metazoa; phylum Chordata; class Actinopteri; order Cyprinodontiformes; family Cyprinodontidae; genus Cyprinodon; species Cyprinodon tularosa. The sequence continues at coordinate 59,525 of NW_024038982.1, read as the reverse complement.
GGGCCTGGGACAATTGACCCCTTTGTCCCGAAGAGTGAAGTCCTAGAAAGAGCTAAGGTACTCCAAAGAACCCTGGAACTCTCTTGTTTCTGGTAGAGAATCTGAGCTTGACTCGAAGAAACCATCCATCCAGTCCATGAGTAAAGTGCTGGGTGAAAGAGTAGTTTAAAATTCTCTATATATACACTCAACAAAAATATAAACACAACATTTTTGGTTTTGTTCCCATTTTTTCTGAGATTAACTCAAATAACTAAAACTTTCTACAACACAATATCACCATTTCCCTCAAATATTGTTCACAAACCAGTCTAAATCTGTAACAGTGAGCACTTCTCAATTACCACAACCAGTCCCTGATTCGTTGATCAATGATCAAGGAATCATTTTTTTACCTCACCAGTCACCGCTGTCACCACATGGAATTCACCACTGGCCTCTTCACTGCTCATGCCAGTACCATTTTTATAGGGATGCTATATAAATATGCTGCTCTTACCACAGACACTATGTTTGTTTTGAATGCACTATAACAAATATTTTGCATAAAAATAAAAAAGGACTTGACTCAAACTTAGGATAACTAATCAAAGAGTTGACTTGGAACACTTACACGCTGGAATCGACAGGACAGAAGTCTATCAGAGTGTGGTCCACCCCTGATTTAATACTGATCTTTGTTACACATGTTTTTCATGTTTGTAACTGGTGGATCAGACAGCAGTGTTTGAAAAGAAATCATACAAACATGATCCTTGATAAGACATTTTTTACAAGCCAGTCGAGAATAACTGTTTTCAGTTTTTACTTTTGTGTGTATCCATTCTTCAACTGATATAAGAGCTATCTGTTTTTTTTTTCCAGCGTTTATTTGAAACATTATCAGCTGTCATTTTTATTCATCTTATTTTGATAAAACAAACAAAAAAAACTACTTATTTAAAACAAAAGCCCATCTGTGGTCTTTCTGAGTTGTGTCCATGTGGTTACCCTCAGGGTTGTTTTTCATCAGGGTGTTGAGATGGACCCGTGTACCCAGGTGTGTCGACTCTACCCAATTAATGACATTAATTAGAGTCTGTGGAATCGACTAAGCTAGATTTATGACTTAACAGCAAATAGGTACACACTAAATGTAATGTTAAATATATGTAGAGCCAATAATAAAACTGTCATTCAGCAGTACACAGTTTCACACATAGAAACCAATAATACAAACAGAACACACACACACAGCCTTCACCTCTTGTAAGGCTGAAAGAATCAATCAGAGATGCTTTCATGCTTCATTATACCTATTGTGGTGTTTGTCATTTCACTGATACAATGCTACCACAGTCATTTAGCTGGGGTTCCCATCTGAAACCATTTCTAGCTGATGCGCATAGACAATATATTGACTATTATGGAAACCTTGTGGGATCCAATAGGTGTCCCCAGAGTGGTTATTATTCCCTGCAGGTAGACCACAATGCTGTGTTCATCTTTATAACTACATAATAGTTCAGCCCTCTGACTTTTTTCTCCTTTAATTCTTTTTGAAAGCCTGGTGGTGTCATAAAAGGTCGAGGACAAAGATTCTCAATTTGGACCCAGTTCCATTCTTTATTTAAAAACACAGTGTGGAAGAAACCTGAGTACAGTGCTGAACAGTATGATGTATTAACATCAGTTATTCATTATGAAAGCTGTTCAACTCAATGTTATTTGTTGATAAAGCTGGAGAACTAATGTTTTTCATAGTTTTTTCCACACAACATGCCACGATATCATCAAGTCATATGAGAACGTCCAGAAATGAAGCTAACATTAGCTTCTTTTGTAGAACACAATTACAATATAACTTGATAGCAATTAATGTGGAGAGACTCGCATGGAAAAAAGCAGCAATTGAAAGGTTTTATTGACATGAAGAAATTAAGTCTTTGGTGCTTAGGATGATGCTGGTGCTAAATGCAGTTGTTCTAGGTAAGCAGATGGATCTAGGTTAGAGGCGTTGCTTCCCCCAGAGTCTGACCCTTGCGGTGAAATGGAGGCTGTACAAGGAGGGGAGCTATTGGAATGAAGATGGTAAACGGGGAGAAGAGGGCAGTTCAGTGGGAAAGCAAAACATTTAAGAGTCTGGAGCCCTACACAGGCAGTCCTTAACGATGAATGGCTGATATGAAGGCGTGGAGCTGAGCTAATACACTGGAGCAGAGGTACATAATGACTAGATTTGCAGCAGATATAGTGTTCCAGTTTAAATTTGCACCTTGTGGCTCAAAGAGATGAAGAAAGAGAGCTTCTAACCACCTACCTCTGTAATTTACAAAAATACCACTATGAAAAATAAACTGGTATGCAATAGTTTTATTTAGGGCACACAATGGTATTGTCAAGGCTCAGAACAGACTACCCAGAATTCGAAACAAACGGGTGAATCTCAAAAGTGTTTATTGATAAACATCAGATCTGTAATTCAGCTGCTAGGGTGTCAAACGCTATAATCTCTGTTGAGGGAAAACTGAGGTTAGTTACCACGTAAATCTGACGAAGGATGATAACAAGTGTTGTCTGGTTGCTTCCTCATCTCTTTTCACCAGTTTTCCATGACATTTTGGTTTTTGGTTCTTTGTATTTTTGGTGTTTGGATTTTTTGATTCTCTCAGTTACATATTAAATTCTGCTTCCTGGTCTCTGCATTTGGGTCCTCAAAAACCTTCACGAGCCAAGCCAGTGCCCCTTAGCGGGCCAGTCCCCGAGCCAGCGCCCCTTAAAAGGCTAGTCCCCGAGCCAGAGCCCCGTAGCGAGCCAGTCCCTGAGCCAGAACCCATTGGCGGGACAGTCTCCCCTTGTCCAAAGTTAGCTCCCCTCAGTGTTCTAGCCACTAGTCCAGCTCCACCATCAGAACCTGTTAGTCTCCACTCTCCAGTCAGACCCCGTTAGCGTCTCCGCTCTCCAGTCAGAATCTGTCAATGTGTCTCCACTCTCCAGTCAGATCCCTTTATTAATTCACTGCTGTTAGATCCTCTTTCTGAGCACACTCTGTGCAGTCCAGAGACATCAGAGCACACTATGTGCTGTTCAGAGATGCTGGAGCATGCTGTGTGCCGTCCAGAGACTCCGGAGCACGCCCTGTGCTGTTCAGAGACCCCTAAGCACGCTCTGTGTCTCCAGAGCCGCCTGAACGACAGGGAGGATCAAGAAGTGAAATGGAGAGCTGTGAGAGCTCCAAGGTTTTTAAGCCTCCAAATGCCGTTCAGCGGGCACTACTCACCTCCAAGGCCCCTCAGCGGGCGCTCCACACCTCTTCATGGGTCCCAAGCTGTGACGCCTATTCACTGGTCCCAAGCTTTGCCACCTCCTCCTAGGCCCTGTGCCGCAGCCAGCAGCCCCCAAGGTACCTGCTACAAAGATGCCATCCTACAGAGGTCCTCTTTGTCGCCTTCCCCACGGCCGACCTCCAGAGACTCTGCATCATCCCCTGCCCCACTGCGGGGCTTCATAGACTCTGCTTCTTCAGTGCCTACCTTTGTTGATTGTTTTTGATTTTGGGTTGTTTTGGACTTTGGACTTGTTTTCTTACCCTTGTTCCTGAGCCCCCATCTGCCTCCCCACGTCTTCAGGATTGTTTTTTTTTACTCTAAGGTCTAGTATCTAGTATCCTCCCCCTGGGGGGGTTGGGGGGGGTCTGTGTTTTTATAGTCTATTTCTACTAGTGTTGAGTTCTTTAGTTACCTTCTGTTGCCCTGTTCTGTCTTGGTTCCCAATATATACACCACCTCAGCAGTCACTCAGTGCTGGTTTGTTTGGCTGCTTCCCCATCTCTGGTTCCCCATGTGACTTTTCTCTGACGTTTTGGTTTTTGGTTCTTTGTATTTTAGGTGTTTGGATTTTTGGATTTTATTTTAGTTGCCTCATTAAATTTGAAAGACTCACCTCTGCCTCCTGGCCTCTGCATTTGGGTCCTCCAAAACCTCCACCCAGCGTGACACATATGGGTAAAAATAAAGCATAATTATAATCTAAATTGTAATGTTTTAAATTGCCACCCAAAGGTGGGCAGTTTCTTAATAGGTTGCTTTAAATCTCTTGGTATCTGGAATTTGTACCTAAGAATTTGTTAAAGTCTCTTCACTTTTATGAAATAATCAATTTCTTTGGAAATGAAAAATATTAAAAGTAGATTAGGTTTAGGTTAATATATTAACTTAAATGAGTGCATTAATTATTGGATGTTAGTTGAAGCCAACGAGTCACAGAGACACAATCGTGGAGATATTTTTTTTCATTCTGCTTCTTAGTCAAGTGAATTTAATAAAAAGATATTTGTTCATCACTTGTTGCTCCAGACCTCTGACCTTATCTAGAAATCAGATTTGATCCTTTGAACATGAAGCTTGACAATCTCTAATGTAATATGTATTTTGATAAATTTTTATAGATCCATTGTAAAGGTTTTTTTATTTACTTTTAAATAAACTATTAATGCTTCAAGTGTTAAAAGCTGTTACTTATTGCTTTAAAAAAAAATAAAAAAAGAGCAAATCTTTGCATATATTCATCTAGATTTATTTTGTATGTATATTAATGAAAAAGGTATCATTATTGCTTATGGACTTTTACACATACCGTCTGTCATCCGCACACGCCTGCTGCGGTTTCACGTGATAGGGACGCTATTACCGGCAGGAGATTGGGAGCATGTTGAGCCGACAACAGAGATATAAAATGGTCTTTTGATAATCTAACTGAGAAGTAATTCCTTTTTATTAAATAAAAGAAGGAGTTTGGGGAGGATGCTGACAACATAGAAAAGGGATTCCCAGCTTGCTGGGGGAGGTGAGGTTGGGATTAGCCCAAAATCACTTTGGATAATCACTTGTGTGAGGAAGGTGACAAAATGTGTGCATTTCTACACAACAGCAGATGACAGCTTGACAGGGTAATTCTTTTCTAGTACATGAGCTTCCGCTAATTTTTTGTTTTTTAAATGCCTCGATATTGAAAATCTTATCCTCACAAAGATTGCTGCAATACATTAATACATGTTATGCCTTAAATAACATTGGAGTAAGACTTATATAACTAATGCTGCTACAGATAGAAATAAAGTACGGTACACCACATTATGTCCACTACCCTAAAATACTAAAATCTATCCACATCTGCTGGATATATCACAGGAGGGGGGGCTCTTCAGTGTATGGACAAAAAGGCAAGGTAGGCTGAAGAGGTTGTGGAATAAAAAAGGGCAGAGACACACAGCCATGCACACAGAGACCTGAGGACAATTTATAAATGCCAATAAACCTAACATGTTTTTTGGACTATAAGAGGAAGCCAGAGTACCCAGAGAAAACCTACACAGGCATTTAAACTCCCTGCTGAAAATCTCCAGGGTTGGGATTGACCGTTGGACCTTCTTGTTTAAAGGGAACACTGCTACAAACTGCACAACCTTGGTTCCTGATATAATTGTAGTTCATAATATGCTGATTTTTTCATTGTAGATGATGATGGCTTTAGACAGGTAGGATCTCCTGTTGCAGCCTGTCTTACAGCATACCATACCATACTATACCCTTTTATGATGTTGTACATAAATAATGGCAACATATCCAATGGAGTTTTTGAAATCAAAATTTGTGTTGTAAATATTTGGTTTTGATATAGATAAAGACATATTTGAAGTTAATAGTTCAGAAAAAAGTACATTTAAATCTTAATTTAAAAATGTGGAGTAGTCCATTTGTTGGACTGCGAGGGAGTGGTGTATGTATTTGTGCTGTCCTATGGCATTTTTTTTCACAACCATGGGGAAAAAGCTACTCTTTATTTGCTGCTGTAGGTTGCGTGACCATAAGTCTGTCAGAGGAAAGGCTGTTTAAAAGACACACCCGTGGGTGGGCTGTGTTAACCCAGATTTTTGTGGCCTGTTGGAGGAGACGGCTCAAGCAGACCTCCTCTTGGTGTAGGAGTTTGGGGACAGTGATCGATGGGTAGTCTTGGTATTAGTTTTTTTTTCTTTTTCAACAACACTCTGAATATTATACCCCACTGTACATCCATGGGACAGAACACCATTTTACAGTAGTGAAAATTTTTCTGTATTGTTGGACAGAGTCTATTTAGGGTACATACCACTGAATAAAATATGCAGTATTGGAACAAAGGATAAGGAATCTAATGGACAACAACTCTTTTAATGATTCATAGATTTTATTTAGTTAAAGGTGCAGTAGAAGATCTTTTCTAACGCACTTTTTACCATATGGCTTAAAGATCTCTCCACAGCCGCTTAGTAAGCAGTGAAATAGACCGGACAGTATGCTTCCCCCTGCCACCCTTACTGGTAGGGAGAAGGACACGGTCACCAGGTTGGCCTGGGGGGAATTTCAAAATCGTCTACAGTGCAGTGCAGCCCAAACTTACTGCTTTCGACATCATCAGTGCTGTCTGTCTCCCTGCCAGCTCTGTGCGACGTGCTGCTTCAGCTGCTCAGCTGTGCTGCGGAGAGCATGCACATTCATGTGTTTTGAAGGCGTGGTTTCAAGGGGTTCGAAGGGAGAGGCATGGTTGTGTATGTTCAAAAATATAGTTTGCTGGAACCATTTTTTCAAGATCTCCTACTGCACCTTTAATTAGTTCAATCAATATTAATTCTACATTACGTGATGTTATGTGAACTTTCAAATATTGGTCTATCAAATTATTTCAAATAGCTTCTTGTCCTTTTAACCAACCACGGGGGCAGCAGTCTAAGCATTGGCTCCCAGACTTCCCTCTCTTCTAGCATCTCTTCTAGAATATCTTCTAGCTCCTCTTGGAGAAGCCGGAGGTTCTGGTGTGGCCAGCCAACAGACAGTCCCCCCCATCGTGTCCTAGGTAATCCCCTGGGCTTCCTCACGGTGGGATGTGCCTGGAACAGCCGTCCAGGGAGCATATGAAAAAGAGGTCTGATCCACCTCAACTGACTCCTCTCCATCTGGAGGAGAAGTGGCTCTACTCAGAGCCTCTCCTGAATAACCAAGCTCCTCACCCTATCTCTAAAGGAGTTCCCAGCAACCCTGCTGAGAAAGCTTTTTTCAGCCGCTTCTATCTTGGATCTCATTCTTTCGGTCATGATTCAGATTTCATGACCATAGGTGAGGCTAGGAATGTAGATGAAACGGAAAATCGAGAGCTTTGTGTTTTTGCTGAGGTGTCTCTTTGCCAGAACAGACTAATCCAGGATCTGCATTATCGTAGCAACAATCTCCTGCTACATTCTCCCCTCACTCCTGAACAGGACCCCAAAATACTTAAACCCCTCCACTTGAGGCAGTAACTCTTGCCCAACCTGAAGGGGACAAGCCACCTTTTTCCAGTCGAGAACTGTGGCATTGGACTTGAAGAAGCAAATTCTTATCCCGGTCGCTTACTTGGCTGAGAATTGCCCCTGTGCATGCTGTAGATCTTGGCAGGAGGGAGCCAGCAGAACCATATCATTTGCCAAAAAAAAAGACGAGATCCACATGTTCCTGAACTAGGTGATGATCAGTGAAAAGCTACGCTCGTCTCTTCACCTGAATGTCCAAGACATTTCCTCGAAGGTGAGAAGATTCGACTACATAGATGATCATTGAACTTTGGCTTAGGGCAGGGGTAACCAATTAAAAATCAGCGTGGTCCGAATAAAGAAAATCATCAACGAGTAAAGGTACAGAGACATTTTTAATTATAATCTGTTACTTTAAACAGAATTTAACGCTGAAATAAAATGAGGTTTTTATACATCCATGTTATACATTGAATTTTTTAATAAAACAATTTATAAAATAAATAGACCATTTTCCATATTAAAATCTAAAGTGTTTTTGAAATAGATAATAATCGTTCAGTTTGGTAAATAGACAATTTCCTGATTCAAATATTTTACAAAAGACCTAAACTGACTTTGTTTTTGTTTGTTTTTTCTTTTTTATGGCTTAATGAGAGCAGTGGACTTTAGGCTGCCCCGCAAGGCTTTTAAACCTGGGTTTCAATGGAGACAGAGCCATTCTCAAGCACATATCAAGGTGCTCATTTTGAGCCTGGATCCATATTTATTTTTTATTATTTTCATTGTGGAGATTCCTGCTTCAGAGCAGTAGGTTGAGCCAAACATACTCAAAATGTACAGGCTCTGCTCCAGTCCGAGCCAGGTCAAGATCCGCTATTGCAATTGCACATAACAGGAAAAAGAACAGCCACAAGATCCGGTTTGTCAAAGTAAAATATAGTAACAACAGATCAATAACAACAAATTAGAGCGTAATTCTTATATATTGCAAAAAGTTTATTATTTATTTGTACCGTATAAATGAATCATCTTATACATACTTGGGTTTATTTTACACATATTTATACTAATTTTCTTTTCTTTCACTATCAAAAAGAAACTATTTGACACATACCTATTACAGGATCCTGTAGTTGTAAACAGCAACTGTTGAGTAATTCAGTCTAATTGTTGGGAATAATCTTGAGCATTCAGAAATAACTTTGGTAAATCCTAAGCATACATAACATGTTAAATATATAAGATGTGTATACTTCTCCATTAATTATAGACAGTTTTTTCCTGCCCATAGAGAAAAACTACAAGGTATACATTTAAACATTGATCTCTCTAAGGAGTCAAATTAGCTGAAGGAGAGTAAATTAATCACCTTCGCTGCATAAATCACAAGTTTGGGGAAAAGAACAGAAGGATACAGAGCAACTTTAATAGATTTATTATTATTGTATATTGACAATAAATAATAAAGTAACTTTTCCCAGTGGGCAGGCATATAAAGAGAAAACACATGCCCATAATGCTGTGGCAAAAGACACAGCATGGCACTAAGGCAGGAATTATGATGTGGTGGGTTGATAGATACCCATATGATGACATTTCTGGTTGATATTTTCACACCGATGTCAACATTTACTCAGTGCTGTAACTGTTTTATTACTTTATTACACTTAGATAAGATCATGTTAAAATTTAAGTCTTGGTTAGGAGTTGTTTTCTATAAGAAGTTTTATGTGAAGTTTTATCCAAAGAGTAAGTGCTCCAAAGAATGGGTCCTGCTATTACAACATAATAGGAGTTTAATGTTTTCCACTCATAAATTATGTTCTCTTAGGGCTGGGTGATATGGATTCAAAATCTAATCCCAGGGTTTTCCCTACTAAATTCGATTAATCGATTTTCCCCCCCCCGCTTAAATTTCATAATAAAGTGACAAATGACTTGCATTACTATCAAAAACTAGTTTTGAAAGGGCAACAAAGTTCAAGCTATGAAACATGGTTGTTTTACAAGCATGTTTCACAACAACAAAACAACAAGAACACACTAAATGTCTGCAGTTAGTACAGTGAGCCAGTTATTAGGAAACAAAAATTGAACTGATATTGCTCTGAGCTATGGAAGCCCAAAGATTCTATTGGTGAAAAAAAAATCTTGATTTTCTAAAAAATAATGTCTCCAGAAGCAGAAAATTTGGTTAATCAATAATCCAGTTTCATTGCTAAGCCCTTTGTTCTGTATAATAGATTGCCTGACTATACTTTACTTTTTAGACATTTTCTTAAACTCCTTACCAGCCTTGTAGGCTGCTACAGTCTTTGTTATAAGGTCATCACGCTGTTTTTCTTTTTGTTACTTACTTCAACAGTCAGGAGCTCACCTAAACAAAGGCTTTAAGTTTTAACAGGGAAAACCTTAAAATTCTGAGTAATCATGTTCTCATCAAATGTACCTAAAGTGAAATGCCTGTGTGTAAAAGTAGCCCTTTGTATGAATATAAAATAGGGGTTACCAAATTTTTTTCTCATCAGAAATTACTTCTCATCAGTGTTGTGCCTGAACGCGTTCATTGAACGAAAGTTCATGAACTCGTTCATATTTTGGGCGAACGTGAACTGAACGTACTGCATTCTTGCCTGATGAACGTTATTGTGAACTCGTTCATTCTGGTGTCTGTGAACGGCACGCTCTCTCAGTTCAGCTCCGTTCAATAGGTTTCCAGATTTCTATAGAGTCCTCCAGGCGAAACCCCTGCTAAATCAAACCGTAAACAGGCCTTAATATGTAGCGGGAAAAACACCCAATCTGGCAACACCAGCTACCAATGTCGTAGCCTACAGCCGCGTGCGTCATCAAAACAAAATGCCGCGTGGAAGCCACAGCAGCGTGGAGGCGACAAAGCAGCAGTATGATCACTTAAAACAGTTTTATGACCAGGTGGTCGGTGAGGATGATGGCAACAAGTTTGCCCGCCGGCTTTCAGTAAAAAAATCCGCACTTCAGTAACCTTAAATTCCTACCTCAGCCTGGTCCCTCAGTTTGTGTTAGTAAAATCTTCTTGAGCGGAGGTCTTCAACAGGGGATCTGCGACCCCTAGGGGGTCTACGGAGGTACTGCATGAGGGTCTGCATGGTTAGTTGATATTTTTATATTCCCCCCCTGCAATTTTCCCCCCCCACTAATTGAAATGTCTTTAAATACTCATTAACATGAAATCAACACACTGTAGTAAACAGATAAATGGAGACAAAAGATGTCTTTCAGTCATCAATGCACACATTCAGCGACACACAGGAGCTCTTTCAAGCTTGGCACCGTTTCCTTCACAACAACCAGGAATCAGAATCAGAAAAACTTTAATAATCCCAGGGAGAAATTAATTTCTTTACATTACTCCATCTGTAATAGAGTGACTATAGGACACAATTTCATACAATATATATAGTTAGGGGGTCCCCGCTCCATCTCGCCATCAGTTTGGGGGTCCTTGGTCTGGAAAACATAGAAGACCCCTGTTCTTGAGGGTTTTACTATCCATGTAACTTGTTTGTTAAACCTGCCTGGTATAATTTTCCAGGATTCCAGTATTCCTTTTTAGTATGTATTGAAATGGAATATCAAATGGAAAAAATTATTAAAATAAAAAAAACATTTGCACCTTAAAGACTACTTTCCTATTTTTCTTTTAATAATTCCTCATGAAAAAGACCATTCAAGCAGCACATTTTTCCTGATGTTTTTGAGAATATACAGTAGGGATGAAAGCTGCAGCTGCTACTAGTGTGAAGTGAATGGACAGCAACAAAGCGTTAAAGCAACAATGGGGAAATCTGTCCCCTCAATGCTAATGTAAACCCTGGTTGGATAAGGATTCAAAACTGGATATGAAGATGAAATATGACGCACAGTTTCAGTGTTACAACTGATAAAATAATTGCTGTCTGTGGTTCTACAGTAGGCTATGGTGTAATTGAGCAATATATGAAAAAAAAAAAAAAAAGAACTATGAACTAGTTCATTTTTTGGTTTTGAATTATGAACTATGAACTGAACTAGTTCATTTTAAAATGTGTGAACTGAACTTTGAACTAGTTCAAGTAGAAAGAGATCTTTCCCAACACTGCTTCTCATGACTTTATTTTAAATAATTAAGTTTTAATTGTTTTGTTATATTTCTTCAACGTTTCAGTGCTGTGAAATTTTATTAAAATATATATAGGATATGCAACTTTATACAGAACATTCAGTAGCAAGGCAATTTAAAGTGCTGTATATGAAAAGACATAATAGGAAAAGACTGTGAACACATATAAGTATTTAAAAATAGATGAATAAGAATAACTCAGGAAAATAACAATGAAAACATAAAATTATTTAATTTATTAAGATAATGAACATGGATAAATTGAAAATGAAAGAAAGATGGATTACAGACTTTAACTGATATTGTTAGTGTCGAAAGCCACTCTAATTAATATTTTTTAATTGCAATTTAAAGCAACTTAAAGGTATAATGGAGGATTTTCATGAGACCCGTCCTCTCTACTTTAAAAAAAATGGCCATGCACAACCCTGTACCTGCTCCCAAGAGGGAATGCCTAATAAAGCGTGTGAGAGCATGCAGAAGCCCATTTCTCCTTGTGCATGCTCTGTTTAAAAGTGGATGTTTGTACTGTTCGTACAATATGATTTTAATTAATATATAATTATAATATATATAAGCTATGTATTTTCTGAGAATGTGTTTATCTAGGAGAAACTATTCAATTAACAAACACCTAACAAAAGTACACTATATTATATTATTTTCCATGTGAATCCCAGATTGTTCATGCTTCTTTGCCTTTTGTAAAAAGTGCTGTAAACCAGTCTTACCTGTCTTTTTCCATGCTGGGTTAGATCCTGACGATTTTTTTTTGTTTTTTTAATATATATAAAAAAAAAAAAAAAAAAAAGATCCTGATGATTGAAAAACGGAGAGTAGAAAAGCAGGAAAAGCAGAATAAAGTATTAGCCTCGCTGCATGCAGTTAGCCAAGCCTTGTAGCTAAACCCAGTCCTGGAAAAAGACAGTGTGTACCATCTCCATCGGTCTCTGGACTGCTGATTAATTTTGATGTTCAGCTAATCAGTTCTCTCTCCTGCGCCCAGAGCTCCCTTATCCTTTTGCATTGCAGAGGAGCTACTGCACATGTACAACTATTAACGAGAGTCTACAGTATGGCCAAAGATATCTGCGCCCTAGGGCGGAAATACGTCACCAATCCGACAAAAAACGAAACAGCTTTACTCATACTATTAAAGATTAAATATTTATCTGAAAATTTTTTAGCACATCTAAAAAAAAAGAATAATATATTTTGACATATTTTGATTTTAAAATTTAAGATTTATTTGTTTTTTTTATGTCTTAATTAAGGTTATTGGGTGGGCAGGGCGGCGCCCTTGGTGGTCTCTGTTGTGAGTACAGCGGCCTGACTGATGGAGGTCTGAAGAGCTAGTCATTGTCAAACCTCGGTAGCTGCCCAACGAAGCAGCATCACTTGGGTCCCAAGTCCATCACATGGACCCATGCTTGGGACCCACAACATGGGTATAGAGCAGGCTCAGACTCAGGAGAGGGAACACCAAGTGGATTCAAAACTGTTCAGCAGATTGGGAGCAGGTGTGAGAGTCTAGAAGGGAGCTAGGGAAAATGAGACTGACACAAGAGGACAACAGAGGGCGAACAATAAACTCCTAAGAACTCAAATACGACCAAAAATAAGGAGAATAAAACAAAATGGAAATAAAACTGATGAAAACTCAAAGATAAAACTTAAACAGAACCAAAACCATGACACCATGAAAAATGTCCGTGTTTTACTTACAAGCTCCAGCTCTCTCAAGTGATAGTGATACAAAAAAAAGTAGAATCAAAAATTAAGAGGACTGAATTAACAAAGGTAAAAACTGTTTTTGTTCTTCCCCTGTAAGCTGCTTTAAAGGTGAAATAAAATACATTAAATGCTTTTGTCTTTACTTAAATAGGCCTTTAAGGTTGAGGAGGTGCAAGTAGGTGTGACAGTTGTAAACCACTGCTTTTGTTCTTTGTAAATGAAAACTGCTTTAAATAAAAATCATCATGTTTATTACCTTACTATATTGTTTTTTCTTTAAGACTTTCATAATCACAGCTATAGAAGAACAGTTTAATTACATGCTGCAGCTGCCTCCTGGTACTCAAGGAGTGTGGTGCCCCTTAGATTTATTCATTACCTCGGTGTGAATTCAAACTACATTAATCTTCAAAGACTGCCTCAGACTATTCACTTATGACATTATGCACTATGCGTTATGACATTTATGCACCTGCCCTCCTGGCTCCACCCCTGTTTACCTTGGAGGCTAAACAGAATGAATTTTACTCTGGGTAGCTGGTGACTATTATTGGATTGTTGTGGCATAAACACCAGACATATATTGTGAGAAGCACTGTCACGCAAAATTAAAGCCGTGATTTGATAATATCTTATTCTGAGTTCAGACAGTCTTCCTCATGCATTTTGACTCCGATGTTGCAGGATATTAAACATAAAGCACATGTATGTATTTTTATAAGAGATTCATTCAGCTGTTTCTGGGATCTGAATGATGTGACCTGGTGTAGATGGCATTTACACTTCCTTGCTCATTCTCTCTCTGAATTCTTTATGGCTTCCCTTTCTTAACGCCTTTTATCTTTGTACGGTTTGTTTACCACCAAAAGTATGCTTCACTGTCTTTCTTCTCTTCTTCTTTCTCCCTCTGCATGATCAGATAGTGTTTTTTCTCTGTTTTCCTCCAACGGATTTCAATTCAATTTTGTTATGAAGTCCTGCATCCTTTTCTCCAGACTGTTCTACTCCCTCGTTACACGACATTCAGCTTCTCTCCTGCTTTGCTTTTGTTGTACTTTAACACATGAATATCTCCCACTCATCTTTCACTCCTGAAATCGATAAAAAAAGCACACCATCAAAAGAGCTTGATGCAGTCCTTTTTCTCATTGAATCACTCTCTACTTCTTTCTGACATTTCCTTACATCAGGGATCTTCAGTACCAGTCCTCAAGGTCTGATGTCCTACACCTTTTAGATGTGCTACTGCTTCCGCACATCTGAATCAAATGGCTGCTTTTCCTCCTCAGTATGAAGTGAAATTCTCTAGAGTCCTGCCAATAACCTGATTGTTTGACTCAGTTGTGTTGAAGTAGAGACACATCTAAAAGATGCAGGACACCGGAGCTTGAGGACTTCAGTTGAAAAACCCTGCCTTACATTACTGCCTTCCTGCTAGGCTTTAGCTATTACAGTATTAAGTATTGTGTAATTTGGTGAGGAACAAGCCAAACTAATTGTGGTCTGCCTATAGTGTGCAATTAGGTGGTTTTCACCAATGGCAGCAATGACTTTGTTTGTCTTACTAATAGAAAAAAAAATAACACCATTAAATTCTTTTTGTGAGGATTCTGTGACATTCAGTCAATATGAGTAATTCAACTGCCTTTTCCTACATTTTCTAAACAAATGGTAAAAAGGTGATTGTGTGATGAAGTACAAATATGTATCAGACCTTCTCTGGACAGTATGGAACATTTATTCTGTATTACTCACCAGTCCCTTCTGTTTCCTATTAACAAGTCTATATGTGCAATTGTATGTAAACGGTATGTAAGTGTAAGCAGGTGGTGCTTTGCATTGTGCATAAAACATTTTCTTTTCTTTTTTTTTACATTAATCTGAAAAGGGGCCTGATCAATAAATCACTTTAGCATTTATTGTCTGTCTAGTTTACATAAACAAAGTCAATGATAATAAAAATAACTGATCTCATCATGCAAGAAGCAGGATACAGTCACTGCCACCTTGGTAATGAATGACCAAGGTCTCACTCAAGAAGAGTATTTTTATCCTCTAAAAACCCACCCGATCACCTGCAACCGTTTTTATAGCATATACGACTAATAACTAATAAGAATGCCCGAAAATTACAACGGTAAAATTTTTACCACTATGGACAAGTTAGACATTGTTGGAAAGCTTATATTCTTAACAATTCAACCACCAAGTTAATTTTATGGACTAAGCGAGCACCAAAGTAAAATTAGCACATATATAGCAGCATGTCAAAATGTAAACATTACAAACCAGCCACAAACATACCTTTGATGGGGTCAAGAAGCTGTTTTATAAATCCAGTCTTCAATTGTTTATATTCATTCATCCATAAGGGTCCACAGATTAAAAGTACTCCAGAATATTTATAATCAAAATATTTCATGATGAGAAAATCATCACATAACATCCAGTTTTTGACATCAGAAAGGTTAAAGTTAAAGTTAATTCACTAACAATATATATATCAATCTATAGATATTTGGTGCAATACAAAAAAAGAGGGTTAATTAAAGGTCGATATAGAAACAAGGTTTTCCTTCCTTTTCATTGTAGCCTATCATGTAGTTTGATGCTACAGTCACTACTTCCTCCCAACCAATCGCAATCGTGGACCCAGGTACGCCCTCACAAATCTTTAAATCTTAGATAATTATCGATATCAATCAATATGCATTTTTTTTTTATCAATATGTTTTTTTTCTGTATCGTCCAGCCCTAGCTCTAATTCCTTCTGCTTCCCAGAAGACATCGCCTCCAGCAAGCAGCCACGTTCCTTCTGTTTTTTACTGTAGTGTCATTGGGCAGTTTTATTATAGTCTGAAGGGACTTAATGGAGTAATTTTCCATTTAAATACAGATTAATTATTACTACGTTTTTTGTCTATAGAGTAAAGAGTTAACATGACATAAGGCAAAAGTTTTTATCTTACCCAAAAAGACAAGGATATGATGTGAATTTAAAGGTTTGGATTGATATTTGCTATTGTGATCATTAGCTGTCCCTAAACCAAACCAGTTTATGGGAATTCAAAAAGATTTTACAGTTTTGCCTCAGATTCTTTACTATTTAACATATTTTTCACTTGGATCAGTGAAGTGAAAAATAGCCCATTTCTGTAGAGCTCTAAACATCCTAATGATATAATGGATGCCCAGATGTTTTATTCAAGTCATGTATCAAGTCCCCCCATTTTTTATGCTGATTCCTTTAAGTCTCTTACATGGGACTTAATCTTGCGCATCTATGAGTGCTTCAGGGTCTGATGGGAGTCTGATGTGGATCATTAAAGAGGCAGCAGTTCACATGCTCATATCTGGGGCCATCCAGACCTTTCAATTGACTCTTTTTGTAGTCATAAAGCACAAAAACAGGCCCTTCATCTATTGCTGCAGTTCTTTAAGCCAACACAGCTGCTTCTGGTATAATTTTTGTCATATCAGAAGCACAATTCAGAGATCAGATGTCTAAATTAAGGAGCAGAATTTCCCTATAGCATAGTGATCTCATTGAGGACTTGTTAAGAGAATAAAAAACATAGTAAAAAGCTAAGGGTAAGTCAGAGCATAAAAATGTATTTGTAACTACTGACTTATAGTTCTGTTTTTTTCTATTACTGGTTAATTTTCTTAATAATGTCTTCCTGGAATACTTTACAAGTTCTTAAGTACTTATGCAGGTGGTTAGAAATAAGAAATACACCAAATCTTTTCAACTGCCTAAAAAGTTCATACTCAGTATCGTCTGTAATCAGCTCTGACTTGTGCTGCTCAGAATTTTTTAGGGAATAATTTCAGTCTTTTGTAGAAATGATTACATATATTGAGCTAAAATCATACTTTACATTTTAAACTATTTACTTAGAAAGCCTTTTCCTTTTTATGTTTTGTTTTTGAAGTATTTTACTGTTTTGATAGTGCTAATCAGAGGGTTGAAGCTTAAAATATTGATTAAGATAGTAGTTGTTTTTCTACTATGCTTGGCTGAATAATCACCGGTGCCCAAAATATTGAATTTATTGGTTAGCATATCTTTTTGATGGGCTCAGCATGCACAGGGAGAACAAATGATATTTAAGAGAATACCCTCTTTTTCTGAGACAATGCTAACCACTGGATCAACTGCGCAGACCTGTGGGGGTATTTAGCAGTTTATTATATCCAAACTCACTAGCGCTGTACACATTTATATCCACTTTATTTTACACTATAATCTGTTATTGTGATTTTTTTCATCTATCTTTTATGGGTGAGAGGCAGGGTACACACTGGACAGGTCAGCAGTCTGTTGCAGGGCAACATAGAGACACACATCTATGTAGACAGGCATTCACACCTGAAGCTAGTACCCAGAGAGAACCTACTCATGCAGGGGGAGAACATGCAAACTTCATGCAGAAATGCACCCTGGGCCAGAAATCGAATCCAAAACCTTCTTGCTGCAAGACAACAGTGCTACAGCAGTCCTTGATTTATGTATTAGTTCTGTTGTATCAGAATTAAATCAGTAAAAACACTTAGTTTTGGGGCAAGAAAAACAAACAGTGACAGAAATAAGAAAAATACCTGTTTTTCGGCCAGTGGTCTAAAGGCCAATTTATACTTCTGACGCATAACCTCTGCAACCGTCAAAACTGTGTCTGTGGGTGACCATACCCCCTAGGAGGTTCAGAAGTACGATGCCACAGACAATCTAGAAAAAATAACCCTAGCGAAGTTCTTATTACCATCCGCCAAAGTTCTTTCGAGTTCTCGAATAGGCTCCCCCTAGTGCTTTGGCAGGAAACTGCTGTGTGTCCCTAGAAATTCTTGACCTGTGTTGCGGAAGTATACCAGAAAACTGGTTTGTGACCAGACGCAAGCGACATTTGATGTGCGCTGTTGCAGAAGTATAATCCCCTCTTCAGTCACTGAGTGCTGGTCTTATTGTTCAACTCAAGCTTAGACATATAAACTGATGAGGGATTGCTCTGGTGCAAATTTATTTTAAAGCTGTCTTTCTCCTGTCTCTTTCATTTCTGGCAGTTACTGTGATATCTGAATCCATTTATCTTTAACTGCAGATGGGGGCAAAGATTTTCTCATTGTTTGTTTCTGCATTCTGCATGTAACAGCATTCGTGGATTTGTGACACCTAATTGTTAATGAAAACTAAAAAGGAAAGAAATTTGTTGAAATCCCTATTTCGTATGTGGCATGAAAATTTGACATATTAAGTTTCACTCCAACTTAAAATTTTCTGTATTGATAATTAGGCAAGGCAAGGCATATTTATTTGTATAGCACAATTCAGTACAAAGACAATGCAAAGTGCTTTACATGATTAAAATACAGGAAGATAAAACAGAATCAAAGCAAGTAGGAAAAAATAAATAAATAAATAAAATAAAATAAAACATGCAGAAACAAAAAAGAATATTAAAAACAGTTGTACTAAAGAAAATATGTTTTAGTTGAATTGTTTAACTAGAACAGTCGAAGGCATCCATCCATCCATCCATTATCTTACACGCTTGTCCCAATTGGGGTCGCGAGGGGTGCTGGTGCCTATCTCCAGCAGTCAATGGGCGAGAGGCGGGGTACACCCTGGACAGGTTGCCAGTCCATCGCAGTCGAAGGCAATCCTAAACAAATGTGTTTTTAGTCTTGATTTAAAGGAACTCAGGCTTTCCGCACTTTTACAGTTTTCTGGAAGTTTGTTCCAGATAAGTGGAGCATAGGAACTAAATGCTGCTTCTCCATGTTTAGTTCTGGTTCTAGGTATGCAGAGCAGGCTGGAGCCAGAAGACCTGAGTGGTATGGAGGGTTGATACACTGATAGCAAGTCTGTGATGTATTTAGGTGCTAAGCCATTCAGAAATTTATAGACTAACAGAAGTATTTTAAACTCTATTCTCTGAGATACAGGGAGCCAGTGTAAGGACTTTAGAACTGGGGTGATGTGCTCTACTGTCTTAGTCTTAGTGAGGACACGGGCAGCAGCGTTCTGGATCAGCTGCAGCTGTCTGATCCACTTTTGTATGTCTTGTACATATGAAGAAAATGACAATAAAAGCTGATTTGACTTGACTTGACTTTTTAGGCAGACCTGTGAAAACACCGTTGCAGTAATCAATTCAACTAAAAATAGACGCATGGATCAGTTTTTCCAGATCATGCTGAGACATTAGTCCTTTAATCCTGGAAATGTTCTTCAGGTGATAGAAAGCCAACCTTGTAATTGTCTTTAAATGCTTATGGAGGTTCAGGTCTGAATCCAGTACTACACCTAGATTTCGGGCCTGATCAGTGGTTACTAGCTGAAGCGACTGAAGCTGTGTGCTAACTTTAGATCTTTCCTCTATTGGTCCAAAGATTATTACTTCAGTTTTGTTTTTATTCAGTTGAAGAAAATGATGGCACATCCAGGCATTGATTTCTTCTAAGCATTTCCTCGGTGCTTGCATTGGTTTATAATCACCTGGTGACATGGTGATGTAAAGCTGTGTGTCGTCTGCATAGTTATGGTAGCTGATGTTGTTGTTTTTTATTAACTGAGCCAGAGCGAGCATGAAGATATTGAATAGGAGGGGACCCAGGATAGACCCTTGGGGAACCCCACATGTGATTTTTGTTATCTCTGATGTAAAGTTGCCTACTGACACAAAAAAGTCCCTGTCCTTTAAGTAGGATTTAAACCAGTTGAGAGCTGTACCAGAGAGGCCGACCCAGTTTTCCAGGTGCACTAACAGGATGGAGTGATCTACAGTATCAAATGCTGCACTGAGGTCCAATAGTACCAGTACTGTGGTTCTTCTGCAGTCTGTATTTATACGGATGTCATTAAACACCTTGATAAGGGTGGTCTCTGTACTGCGGTGAGCACGGAAACCTGACTGGAACACGTCAAATTAAACAATGTTACGAATCAAAAATTATACACTCTGATGCAAGCCAACAGAATTGTCAACGACTCCTATATAGGTGTCGAAACATCTTCAAAGATGTGAGCCAAAGTCCAGTTTCTTCCATTTTAAGCCTGTTGTAGTTGTGATGATCCGGATGACTGAGAATTTACATAGGCAAGTATGTATTTTGTTTGCAATATTGAGATCAAAGAAAATTACTTTCATTCATTTTTATTAAGTCTCCATGTTTAGCTATATGCTAGAATTTCAAATTAACTATTATTATCTATGTAGGGCCTTGGTATTATTTGATTTAAATCTTTTGAGATTATTAATTTGCCAAAACTATTCATAGTGTATGGATCTGCATTAAGAATCTTCAGCTAGGTTAGAGTTGCACACTATGTTCAATCACAGTCATCATTGTAATGTTAATATGTTTACTGACTTTTAGTGTCCTTTATGACCAGAACATATGTACAGTATGTATTCAGTGCAAAGAGGGATGTGGAAATATTTTGTAGGAGAGAAAATTGAAGTGTCAGAAGCATTTTGAATCTAGTTTGCTTTTGCAACATTAAACAAAGGTTATGGTACCAGTAGATAAGTGATACTGTGTTCTTTTTGAGTGTGCTCTGTATGCTAAAACCCCTTAGTCAGCTGCGGTAGAAGACCACTCACACTGAGCATGCCTCAGCTGGAGGTTCCTTCCTGTTAAAGAAGAGTTTTCCTTTCCACTGTCTTTATATTCATGCTCTGTTATAGGGAAACTACAAATTTAATGAGACAATGGAAGCAACTATCCACTGTCACTACATGCTCATCTAGGATGGTTGCAAGTTAATAATTTAATGTTATCCACTGGCTTTCCTTACATAGATAACCTTTAACCAGTCTATCTATATAATATTTTTTGGTTGACATTGTAAGTTTGCGATATATAGATAAATTTGATGCATTGTATTGAACTGGTAGCAGATGTGTTCAGACAAAGTTTATCTCAGTATTGGAAATGTATTTAAAACATCCACCTCTGCCTTAAGCTTAACTTACATTTGACAGACAGATAGAAGGGGTGTGCTTTGGTGGAGCAGTGGTTAGCGCACCGTTCCATGTTTGGAGGCCTTAGTCCTTGACATGGGTTTGAATCTGGCCTGGTCCTTTCCTGCATGTCTCACCCCCTTTCCTGTCTGTGTACTGTCCATAAAAATAAGCCACTAGTGCTGAAAAAACAAAACAGATGACAGTTAGAAAAACATAGGATTCAACTTTCGAAACAAGCTGTACTTAAAAAACTTTAGTTGTTGCTGGGATTAAGTTCCTTCTTTAATTTTTTTTTTCTGTTGTTTTTCAAAAAATAAAATCAAAGGCATAGCCTTACTTTCTAAAGTAAGGCTCAGGGTGTTTCTCTTTGAAATGCTGAAAACATTTAAGATTGCCTCTGTTATGGAACATTCAACATCTGCAGAGTTTTTCACTAACATTTTAGCCATTTTGTTTGTATATTAAGAAAAAAATCATTATTAGATTCAGGACTGCTTTTGTAATTGCACATTCATGTTGTTGGGAGATTTAATTCCAATAATAGTGAGTAGTTTGCTTTCAGGAAATGTCTGCACTGGTCTACTTATTAATAATTATTACTTATCATATTAGTTGTGATAGTTAGGACCGATATTAACTCATAGTAAGAGTGATGTGTCATGTTTGACAGCCTTAAGTGAACAACCTCTTTCCATTAGATTGACTTAAATACAAAACCTATTGACTGTGATCACTGAGACATAATGGAGACGAGGAAGAGAAATATATGGGTTTTCTCAATGGTAAATCAAGACAAAACCCATTAGGACACCGGCTGATGGAACAGTGAAACATCATAAATCAGTTGTGAAATACACTGCTAATCAGAGATATTATTTTAAGACCTACCCCAAGACATTGTTTAAAGGTCCGTTTTAATGGAAAAAGAAAATCAAGAAGTGAATTGCATCAAAAATGTGTTCTTCTCATACAGATTTTCCCTGTTTCGTGTTATTTCAAACAATGAAGCATTCCCTATCATCAGAATATTTTTTTTAGTTTGAAGAACTTAAATACATTTTGTATTTATCATAGTAAATCAAAAGTGTATTTTTTTTAAAATGATCATTTCATTTACTAATTGAAAATAGCAACCCACTGTTACCCTGTAAAAAGTAATGGCCTCTAAGCCAAATAAATGGTTGGGCCACCCTCGATGGTAACATCTGCCATCAAGTGTTTGCAGTAATTGGTAATGAGTCTTTTACAGTGCGCTAGAGGATTATCATTCGACTCTTCCTCGCAGATGTGTTTCTATTCAGCTTGAGTGGAGAGATAATATAAAAAGATATAAGTTGGGACATGTTTGTGTTATTTTGTATCATTCACCTCCTATTTAATCTGCTTGAATTTAAGGTTAAACTGACTGAAAGACCTCTTCATATTACAACTAAAGCTGGGCATACACAGTATGATCTTCGTTCGTTGCAGAGATCGTTGCATGCAGCTACAGCTCAAACTGTGCGATGAAACCCCAGGGTTTTAAAGTGTACAGCTCACAAATTCTGTTCTTACACTGTACGGTCCGACGCTCTGATGCTATCACCTGCTCACACTGTATGTCCAAAAACCACATGTCTGACTCAGCGAGGAGAGATGACGCTGGTTGGACGCGGAGTGCGTGAGGTTCTGGTAAATCGGCTCGTAGCTCTGCTTCAACTGCAGGATTTGTCCACCAACACCTCACGAGGGCCAACTGGATTTCAAACATGTTTGATTTTCTCCCGATCTTACAATCCCTGATCAGGAGGTGGTCGTGAGAGTTTGATCGCCCCTCGTTACCCCCTGAATACTACACGACGCAGGACGTAAGATGAGGCTGAAACTCGGCTCGAATGAAAAATATTCTCGCATGACTGGAGAATCGGTCTGAAAAGTGCAAAAAATTTTATAGTGTAGGCCCGGCCTGAACATGTTTTCCTGCATAATCTGTTTGATGCAAGCCCTTTTTTTTTTCCTAAAGTGCACCAGAAACATCCTCTAAAAAGTTTCACTTCTATGTCTACAGTCCACAGACTATTTTCCCAAAGGTCTCAGGGACCATGAAGATATATTTTGGGCTTTTAGTCATGTTTTAATGTTGTTGTATCAGGAACACTCACCTAGGTTGAGGTAATTAATACCTGCCCTGCTTTTTATACTGTTCTTTGTTTTTCTGCTGAATGAGTGCTGTGCTTTTGAAGTAACTTTGGTTCTGGAAACATTCAACTAATGTTCCACATCTTCTACATCCTTTACATTTTGAATAATGGCTCCCAGTTTGGTTTAGGCCAAAGTGATATTATAGTCTACTTAATGTTAGACATATGCTATCAAATTAAGTTCTTGACTTATCTCATACCTCTCTGATAATAATCATGAATGAAAGTGTGGCAATATGTATCATCTGACATTTTTTGTTTGGATGAATGAAATCATCGTTTGAAAAAAGCTTTTTGTAATTATATGCATCTGATGCTAAACATTTTTCAGAATCAAATTATTTTAACAGAATACTCCTCCATACCACTGAATATGTAAGAAGCCTGCGTTTTGTCTCTTGTGTTTTGTGGAGACCCATTCTATTAAAGTACTGCGTTTTACAGAAATCCTTCAGCTGCCATCTCAGCCTCGGGCTTCTCCATTTTCCTTCACAGGTGGAAAAACTCAGCAACAAGAAACAAACTGCTGTGAAAGAAACCGATCATTGTAGCTCATACACTTGAAAGAAATCTACACTTGAGAGGCAAAAAATTTAATTGATGTTGAAATTAATCAAATAGAAACTTTTAAGAGAGTGTGCAAGGAAGGGATGTTTCTCCAGTCCATTAGTGCACTTTAAGCATTACTGACTCTTGTTATTCGGTTACTTTCTGAGAGTTTTAGAGGCATTCCATTGATCAAGAAGACAGCAGCTTGGCACTCATGGACACTCAGAGGAAAGCAAGATGGCATTAGAAAGCAAAGTGAGCTTTTGTCTTCCAAGGGGGAGGTCTTTTCTCATTCAGGCAGATGCCTAACACTTGGACAGTCTTTTGATGATGTCATACTCTGCAGATTCCTCATGATGCATACTCCATCATCCTGTGAATGACAGAGAATGACAAAATACGATCACAAAACACTAGAAAATCGGTTCTCTGGATACAATAAAAAAGCATTTCATCTGCTTGTTGAAAATGAGCAGACGAAATGTATCCAGAGAACAGATAGAAAATGTTCTTTAGACACAGAAGAAAAAGCATTTCATCTGGTCATTTCCAAGAAATCCAAAATTTATCCGATTCCATGTGTTTCTTATTTTCCCTCAGGACATTTTGGGGAAGACAGTGCTTCTTTCATATCTGCTCTGAATGAAGGAAATTCCCTGTCTCCAGACACCACTGGTGGAACTCCCTCCTCACTCCCCTTCAGTTGCTGTTTTTAGGCTGTGTAGCCTAAAAACGAGGCTGCACAGCACACACACATGCCCAACTTGTGATGCTTTCCTCATCTATCACACTTTCTAACATTTCCTTTTCTCTTCACTTTCTCACTTCCTTTACTCCACCTCACATAGAAACAGCCACAGGGGTGTTCCCTCACAACTGCAATTACAGTGAAGGGAAAACGTGTGTTATCCTCCTTGAATATTCATATATATCAGGGTGTGGGAAACTGGGCTTGCGTGTCGAGCGTGTGTATGTGTGTTTAGTTTGCCCCACTTAGTCTGTCTTCATGTAGCTGAGGTTTCTATGCTACAGGACCCAGACATTCCCTTGAGCTCTCACTGTGTGTGGGTAACAGTGTGCACTAGCTTTTCATGCTTTGTCACTGTCTCCTTTAGCAAATATCTCCTTTAGCATCTCTCACATCCATGGGAAGTTGAGTTTTAGTGCTGATATTTTATTCTTGCAGGTGCACCTTTTTTTTAGACTGTTAGGATGCATATGTGGATGTGCACATATTTAAATGTGAAATATTCTTGCTGGACTTGCAGAGTTGGAACAGTAAACAGTCTGACTTCATGAACTGAGGCATCTGGAATTAGAAATATGAAGTCCTCTAAGGAGTGTTTAGAGGTTGAGGCATGGTTGGCTGGCTTGTTGAGAGGGAAAGACGGAGAGGTCGCAGACTCCTCTGGCTGGCAGCAGGAGCAGACGGGGGAACGCCGTGGGTGGAGAGTGTTTGTCAGACTTCACACCTTCACCTCTGTAGACTCCCCGGCTTATTTTTAATGCTTATCATTTTCTCACATTTTACTTCTTCGATTTTAGTCTGTTTTTCTCCAGCTGATTCCTTTTTTTTCTCATTGTGTCCTCCTTCTGTCCCATTCACTTTGCATTTTGCTTCCTGCCCCTCGCCCTCTGCCCTGTTATGCCACAACCTGTTAAAAATAGGCAGCTAAATCTTCTTTTAAACATTTCTTCTCTCCTTTAGGGTTTTTCTTTATGTCGAAGTTGATTTACTGTTATCAAACCTCTTGTCCCTCTTTATTGATCAAGACCTACCATAGAAGATTGCACATGTAGAAAGAAAACTGCAAGAAAACCAGGATACTACAGATCTCTTATATAATCAGGGCAAAATTGAACAATTTCAAAAGTATAGTATACTTTTGTTCAGATATATTATGTTTTATTTAATGTAATTAAATACATCTATACATTTTTATGCAATTTTATTTATTTTTGAGAACTAATTGAAAATATTAAAGTTTACCTCTCTTAGCAATGTAATCTTTATAACAAAATATACACGAAGTAGTTAATAGGAGTAATAATTCAAGCTACACTATATTGCCAAAAGTATTTGCTCACCTGCCTTGACTCACATATGAGCTTAAGTGACATCCCGTTCCTAATCCATAGGGTTCAATATGACGTCGGTCCACCCTTTGCAGCTAGAACAGCTTCAACTCTTCTGGGAAGGCTGTCCACAAGGTTTAGGAGTGTGTTTATGGGAATTTTTGACCATTCTTCCAGAAGCGCATTTGTGAGGTCGCACACTGATGTTGGACGAGAAGGCCTGGCTCTCAGTCTCCGCTCTAATTCATCCCAAAGGTGTTCTATCGGGTTGAGGTCAGGACTCTGTGCAGGCCAGTCAAGTTCATCCACACCAGACTCTGTCATCCATGTCTTTATGGACCTTGCTTTGTGCACTGGTGCACAGTCATGTTGGAAGAGGAAGGGGCCAGCTCCAAACTGTTCCCACAAAGTTGGGAGCATGGAATTGTCCAAAATGTCTTGGTATGCTGAAGCATTCAGAGTTCCTTTCACTGGAACTAAGGGGCCAAGCCCAGCTCCTGAAAAACAACCTCACACCATAATCCCCCCTCCACCAAACTTTACACTTGGCACAATGCAGTCAGACAAGTACCGTTCTCCTGGCAACCGCCAAACCCAGACCCGTCCATCAGATTGCCAGATGGAGAAGCGCGATTCGTCACTCCAGAGAACGCGTCTCCACTGCTCTAGAGTCCAGTGGCGGCGTGCTTTACACCACCGCATCCGACGCTTTGCATTGCACTTGGTGATGTATGGCTTGGATGCAGCTGCTCGACCATGGAAACCCATTCCATGAAGCTCTCTGCGCACTGTTCTTGAGCTAATCTGAAGGCCACATGAAGTTTGGAGGTCTGTAGTGATTGACTCTGCAGAAAGTTGGCGACCTCTTCGCACTATGCGCGTCAGCATCCGCTGACCCCGCTCCGTCAGTTTACGTGGCCTACCACTTCGTGGCTGAGTTGCTGTCGTTCCCAAACACTTCCATTTTCTTATAATACAGCTGACAGTTGACTGTGGAATATTTAGGAGCGAGGAAATTTCACGACTGGATTTGTTGCACAGGTGGCATCCTATCACAGTTCCACGCTGGAATTCACTGAGCTCCTGAGAGCGACCCATTCTTTCACAAATGTTTGTAAAAACAGTCTGCATGCCTAGGTGCTTGAATTTATACACCTGTGGCCATGGAAGTGATTGGAACACCTGATTCCAATAATTTGGATGGGTGAGCAAATACTTTTGGCAATATAGTGTATGTGATGTTACATTTTAACAGATTTTCCAAGGTGATGTAATTCTCACACACCCTCAGGTAAAATGACTGTATTAAAAGTGAAGCACTAATATTTTCACTCTTTAATAGTGTTCAATATTTGTTATCCTTGCTGTTATTTGATTACAGCAGATAAGGACACTTTTAACTTGAAATTATATTTCCTTTTCCTTTAGGAATTGATTTCTCTTTTTATTTGACAAATAAAAGGTATTTTTTACTTGCTATTTGTTTAGTTTTTTGTTAAAATTCATTGTTTACCAATTCTTTAAACCAACTTTCTGTCTTTATGCTGTGTAAATCATAGCGCCTTATCAAGTTTAAGGACACAGTGATGATTTTTGCTTAATTGTAGCCAAAGCTTCACACAAGGCTGACATACAATTGGCATAATTTAGTCTACTGACCATTAACAGCAGGTGAAGTGTCTAATCCAACAACAAAACAACTGATATGAAGTGTTACCCAATATGACCCAGTTTCCCATTAACATTTTAAACGTAAAAAAATAAAAAAACAAAATCAACACCTATCAACTCTTCATATGAAACAATATTAACATATTAATATCAACACTACTTGATCTTTGTAGCTTTAGCTGGCTGAGCAGCTACCCACAATCATTACCTCCACACCAAAAACAAAAAACATTTTCACGGCAAGCAGAGAGCTTTCTCAATTTCCTGGAGTATTTATAGCCTTTGGGAATAAATACTCCAGGAAATTGCGAAAGCTCCCTGCGTGCCATGAAACAGTTTTTTTTTGTCAGTATTTTATTTTTAGAATATTAATACAATTTGTTTCTAAACACAGTGTTAACTGTATAAAGCATGCAGGTTTGGATTGGAAGAAGGACTTTTCCAGCTATTCTGGAACAATTGAAAAACATTCACTTCAGGTTAATTAGTGGCACTTAATTTTCTTCAGGGGTGAGTTGGCGGACGGTTGTTTGCTTTTTCTCGTTGCTAGAACAGGTTACATAAAACAACTGCAAAGGTCAGAGTTAGAAGCAAGTCTATGAATTGCAACGTGTCGACTTCCGCTAGACATTGACAGGTTCCATATAACAGTATATTCTTATCTTTGCATTTTAATAATAATTGTTACTGATTGTCAGTGCTGTAAAAAAAATGTGAAATTAAGTTTGTAGGGTGGGAAGTTAAGAAATATTTTGTATTTGAATTTGTACAATTTTTAAAGATGTACCCAACGTTTTGCACTAGTTCTTATGCACAATCCTATTTTTCATTAGCAGATGATGAAGACTAATATGCGTTTGGAACCATTTGGAGACTAATTTTCCTGCACAGTCCTCTGTCATCCCCTGCCTCTGCCCTCTTCATGTAGGGGCAGTGGCACTCACTCACTCCCACTGACAGATTACTTTCCTAATGGAATTTAATTATTTATCATTTCCTCGTGGCGGTTTTGCCAGGAAAAGACCAACAGCATGACTCTGCAGCAGGATAGGACAGGAGGGGAGGACGCTGGGAAAAAGGAAGGGAGCAATGCTCATTTCCTCCAGCGGTGCCAGAAGGAGGATCACTCAGGCTCTGATTCAGAGGAAACTCATTTTGTGAGAAACAACTAAAAGAAGTGAAGGGGGTTGGGAGAAAGAAAAACATATAGAGAGCAAATACATTTATATATGAATTTGTTGCATAATCAGTGTAAACAGAAATACAAACCGGAAGACAGACAGACAGACAGACAGACAGACAGACACTTGCCTTCAATGCAAAGCCAGCTCTTCCGTTGTGGATGCCACACATTTCATAAGGTTGTCGTATCACGGTGCTTCAGGCATTTGGTTCCACTTTAGGAAGGTTAAACAAAGCTTGATACCTTTTTGCAGCCAAAAAAAACATTTTTTTACATCTTAGACATTAGCTGAAAAACAAACAGTTGTTGTCACCGTGCAGATTAGATGCTAAGAAGCCACCATGTCTAAACACGCTCTGCCTGGCATCATGGCTCTCTGAAAGGAGTGTTCCTTAGCAGTAAACACCACCAGCTGTAATGGTCAAGGTTGGTATTTCCTGGAGGGGGCGGATAATAACTTTCCTTTGTAGGATGGTGGTGGCAACTAGGTTTTCCAGGAGAGGGAGGAGCTGCTGCTCAGACAGCAGATTTCATTAGGATTATTCCGACATCTTTGGATATTATTTTGATTAAGGAATAGCATTTTTTTTGGTAGTTAAAAGCTCCAATAGGTTGATAATGAATCATATAGGCTACTGTCATACAATAAGCATCTCAATCCAACTCACAGTAAACTTTACATTTTACAGAGGCAAAGCCTTTCCTGAGAATAAAGAGAAAAAAAAAACCTTAGAAAAGTTGACAGGGGCAGTCTTTTATCTGCAAATGCGATTCTATGAATTCCTTCCCTCCTCCCCAAAGTATGAGGAGTCACTCACAGAAACATAAACCTTTACAAATCTCCATCATGAGTGTTAGGCAACCCGTCAATTGTATCCCCTCTTCACTCACAAACACGCACCTCAACGTTTGTTCTTATTCCTCTTTTTTTTCCAAGACTTTCCTCGCCTCTCCTTGCTCACCTCTCTCTCTCTTTTTGACTCCCTCTTTCTCACTGGGGATCCTAATTAAGCTTGGCTGCTCTTTGATGTTGTCGCCTCGGCAACAGTCGCCATGACGAAGTTGGGTCTGTACACACACGCACCCACACTCTCAGAGGCACAACGAAACACAGAGTACAGTACAAACAGACAGAGAGATGCATATGCACGCTGGTGTATGCTGCCTGCCATCATTGAGGAAAACAACCAGCGTTTGACCCTTGGTTCAAACAACAGCACACAATGAGTTCTGAGTGGGGAACATCTGTGTCCATACATTGGCGATTGAGGGGAAAAAAATAATGCTGTGTGACATACAGAAGATGATGAACTCTGAAGTGAGCATATCCACAGGTGGTTTCAAGAAGCTAATTCAGGCAGATCATGACGCCGATCAGTCGGTTTTGACACACCAGCCATCATGTCCGCTTGCTGCCACGCTTGACCTGTTATTGGACTTGTATTGTTTTACTAAATAAATGTTTGCTGGCCCTAAAAGCCCTTGAGATGAATCATGAGGTAAAGAGCAATTGTTATAGCTCAGGCAGTTTTTCTATGCTGGATGGCAGCTGGTAAACTGGGTTGATTTAATGTCGGGGAGTTTCTCCTCTCTCAGTGCCCCAACCTTCCTGCTTCACCTCTTCTGACTTGCTCTCTTCCATTTCCATTCAGGGAAATAATCTATAGCAAAAGAAAAAAACAAACAGTTTTTTTAGGTGATATATTTGTTGGATATTAGTTACTGACTTATCAGATACATCACACCAGCACTGTAGTCTAGTAATGTCTGCAGCTGCAAGGGGCTCCAATTTGTCAATCCCCCACACAGTGATAGGATAGATAATGGTAACCATTTTTAAGGCACACATGATTTTTTATTTCTTTTCTTTGTTTTTAGTATTCGTGCTGCCCCCTGTAAGTCATTGGGGGAAAAATTCCACCCTGGCCAGGTGTCCTGTTCACCTGTGCCATAAATCGCTATAGATATAGCACATGATTTCTGTCTGATTTATTTTTATTAATTGGTTTTAACTGTTCATATGTGGGGGGATTGTTTTTCTTTACATACCTTTTTTAATATCCAATATTTAGAAACTGAAATTTTGAATGTTATTGCTAGCACTGCCAGCTGTTTCTATTTTTTACTTTAAAAATTATTTGTACAAAAGACTAGAATTAAGATCCTTTTATTTTTATTTTTTACCTTAACTGAATTACAAAAGGTTGTGACTTATTTCCCCCTCGAAAGGATGCACAAATTAGACAATTAGGAAAGGAAGAAATGGGACTCAGTCCAACGATTCTGCATTTTTTGTGATTTATTCCTCTCGAAGAGCTGAAGCAACCAAAATCCATCTTTTTTCTTGATATCCCTTTTTCCCTATATTTATCTCTCCATTTCCTGCTCTCCTCACTTATCTACTTCCACTGTGCTCATCAGCCCAACTCACTCTTCCTCTCATCTCCCCAGCTCCAGTCAGTTCATCCTGGTGGGAGGGCCCCCTTACTGAAAACCAGCTCTTACCACCTCCTTGTAACAGCGGCTTTGGTGACAATATCAAGAGTAACCACAGCAATTATGCACACAAAATATCCACAAACATGGAGGGAAAACCGCAATTAAAGGAACGCTGTTAGTGAGGCCAGAAATTTGATTTCACTCTGGAGGACAACAACAAATGATAAATACTCTCTGTAGGGAACATCGGAATGAAAGTTGCGGTGAACGTAATTAGTAAACACTTAATGTAAATTTGTGTTAAAAAAAATTATAAAAACACATGAAGCAATTGTGTATGTTTAGGAAAACACATTTAAGCTTTACGTAAAATTTTTATAGTAGTATACCTAATAGGAAATGTGCTGTAGGAACATACAGGATGTGCACAAAATCTGGGTCATCCACAGAGGTATAACTGAGTAAGTGCCTACACTAAAAAAAAATAAAATAAATCAAGCTAATATCTGTTTTCCAAGAAAATTAGCAGGATAAAGCTTTCTTCTTGGCTGAGCTCCACAATTTTCCCTTGACATCAATTTACTCATCAAGTAAAAGAGCCAAGAGATTTATTTGGCTAATGGAAGATTATAACCAAATACTTTATCCATCAGCATATTCTTCATTGTATTTAGGTAAATTAACTCCTTATGATATAAAAATGCAGTTTGTATCTGTTAGGTGAGATCTTTATGCCGTACTGCAGTTAACTCTGCGAAAAATGTTTATCATTAAACACAGCGATTTACTTTATTTTTATTTATTTTCTGGCTTTTACACAATTTTGCTTCAGGTTGCTTTAAAATGTTTAAGCTAAAAAAAGGTTGAGGCTTATTACCTTATTTAAAATAATTTAAAGAGACAGGCCTCCTGAGTCTAAAACAAGTATATGTATTTATCCCTCATCTTATTTAAAGTTTATAGATGTAAGGTAGACAAAAATACACAAGCCTTAGAGCTAAATCTGCTGATGTATATGTTTGGATGTATGATAACAACCCCACCGACTCTTAGTGTGTGTATTTGTTATTTGGGGTGCCTCATAGTTATGAAGCAGTCAACCAGCTGTTCATCATCCATGCCACCATCCAGAGTACAGGTCTTCACATCGGGATCTTTAATCCACGTCTTTCCCAGTATCTGTTTCTGCACTTTTCCTGTCTTGTGGCTTACCATGGTTTAAGGTTCAACATTACCACTTTCCTAGCTTCAATATAATTGGTATTGCTTTATTTTACAGTACATCAATAACCATGTAATAACATAATAATAATATATTAACTTACACTATATTAGTAGGTAACAAGAAAAAAACTTAATGAAGAATTTTGATAAATGCCGTGCTTCAAATTTCAAGCAGACAAGGTAATGTCAGACTTCAAGATTTCAAACCGTTATTACCGTTATTACCAGGTAACTCATTAATTTCACCAAACGCAAAAAATGAATGTGTTATTATCTAGTAAGATGCAGTTTATTACATGGCATATAACAGAAAACAACACCTAGAAGACAACAAGCTAATCTTCTAAACTAAACTCTTATTTATATGTAACTTGACTTCAGTTTTAGAATGCTTTAGTTACCTGATCATAAGTTACAATTTACTTTGTAAACCATTGGTAGGTGGTAGAAAATAATAGAAACTATGTGGTACCCTAATTGTAATTACCCACCAAAAGTCTCCATTGTTACATAGTAACATACAATTATAATAATTACATGCAGGTAATTACTTTAAAATTATATACCTTAATTTTGGGGTAGTTACCAAATATTTTTTTTCTTGTCACCAAGTAATATAGTGTGACTTGCTATGTTATTACCATGTTATTACATGGTCATTGATGTTCTGTAAAAGAAAGCGTTAGCGATTAAGTTTATTTAGTTAAGTTTTTAAAACAGGAAAAGATTAAAGTAATTTGGCCTGCCTCAGCATAACTTCTGTTTGAAGGTGAGATTCTGTTCAGCAGAACATGGAAAAATACACAGATATCCAACATCACCTCAGCACATAGTAAGCAACATGGACATACCAGATTACCTTTTAAATTTCACACAAGACAGCATGACATTGCAGCTACCACTCACTGGTTACGATTAAAGGCTTTTAGTAAATGGCGCTCAGGGATGTTTTTAATAAGTGCCAGCACTGAGGCATTACTACCTAATACGCTTACTTAATACCAGTTTTAAACTCATTAAAGCAGGGGTTCCCAAACATTAATTTCCAAACCCAAAATGAAATTGGCGGAGACTGTTGACCCCATTTTGGCAATCTGTTAAACCTCTATTTCAGTATATTATTCCAATTTTAAAAATACAGAAAAGGGTTAATAAATACAGAATGAAATACTTATATATATTTTTGAATAGGATTATATCCAAAATATGAAATGTACTAATTTGAATAATTTAAAATGCATACTTAATAATTTAATGATACATTTATTCATTACTTTATTTATTTATACATATAATTTTTTTTTCTATTTGTCCTTCAATACATCACAGAGGTCACATCACAGTGATTCTGAAAATCAACAAAAAATTTTGTTTTAATTTCAGGCCATGTTTATAAGGATATGGAATGTAAACATCACTGGTCATTTGCAAGAATACATTACAGCGAAATATGACATATGCATTTAACCCATCCCATAGGGGGATTGAAAGTGGGGGAAAAAAACTTTCTTAGGGAGTCAGAGTAGCAGGCTGTGGGGTTTGAACCCGTTTCTTGCATCCTTCTCAGAATGGAAGCACTCTGCTCTAAATAGTAGGCCACATTCCTTTTATTTACATATGAATCTTTAAGAAAAGAATCATCTCCTTTGACATTGAGATGCGTCAACATCAGTAAGATCACTTAGGTTATTTGCTGTGTTCTCTCTTTTTATATAACATCCATATGCAGTAAACCTCTCAGTTTAACAGACCAAATTGATTCAGATGATTGATCAGACCAGCAGGATAATTGGCTATAATCATCTATCTTTCCAGGAAATTAATGAATGATCCATCCACAAGAAAGATATAATCATCTTCTTCACTTATTGTTTCTGGTATTGTAATTTTGCTGAAGTTCCAATAATATTGTCTATAAATGTTAATGTGTTAAATGTCTGTATTTGTATTTAGGGACAGATACTTCCTGTGGATACAATGAATATGGAGAGCTAAAACAAAAAAGCTTTCCATCTAAACAAAAGTAATAGTATTAAATGTTTTATCCGATAAATTCAGCTTTAACTTTTCTAAGATATTGAATCAAATTACATAGAAAATTACTTTATCTTCACATTCAGGAGGCATTACTCTCTTTCTAATTTCAGCCTACTGACCTTTGCCTTAAATTCCTGACAGAACCTTCTGTCAGAGCTTTATTTTTTATACTTGTATGCCACACAATACATTTATGTTGTTTGTAATGAGGGTTTTTGTGAACTGACCATATATGGACACAACATACTTAGGTCTCTGGGTGATGTTCTGCTTTTTTCACCTGCTATTTTTCTTCATTTTATAGCCACAGCACTCAGACTTGCATGGAATCATAAAAACAATAGCATTTTTTGTTTGAAAAAAAAAAAGAAGTCATTCAGTAATTAGAAAGCTTTTACATCAGAGCTGGTACTCCACATGACTCAGCATCTGTGGTTTAATTTGAGATAGATAAGTCTCGCAGGTTATATGAAAATGAGCCAGAGGACTGCGACGAGACTAAACTGCTGATTAAATGGATTATGTTTTACATTGTAGAAAAGACATTTACTTAGATTTGCTGCTGGTATCTATAATCATGAAGCCAGTCTGATGAGAGAATTCTGCCACAAGAGGTTCATCATAAAATTAGCTTTTTTTTTTCTTTTTCTTTTCCCAAACAGCTATTAAGAATCGTCCCATTCTTTTTACTGACTTGACTCTCGCCGTGTCCTTACTGTCCCCACAGCTATTCGTCATAGACAACGGAGCAGACGACTGGCGCATTGCCATGACCATGGAGAGGGTTCTGCTGATTGCCCTGGAGCTGCTGGTGTCTGCAGTGCACCCTGTGCCAGGGGACTTTAAGTTCCACTGGCGGGCACGGCTGGCCTTCTCATATTCACCTTCACATGCCGAGGCTGACCTGGACATGGTGCTGAGCGTGCCCATGTTCCTGCGCCTCTACCTCATCGCCAGAGTCATGCTTCTGCACAGCAAACTCTTCACTGATGCCTCCTCTAGGAGTATAGGTGCCCTAAATAAGGTTAGAAAACTTCAGTGGATTCAAGAGTGTGGTTTCCTTCAAGGTTTAACTCGACTTAAGTGGTGGAAATCTTAGGCCACAGATGTCAAGAGCTTCTGTCTCTTATTATAAGAGCTCCTTCCTCTATTTTGCACTCCTGTTCATAAGTTTTTTTCATCAGGTTGTTGTTCCTCTCTGTTTTTGTTGTGCTTAGAGCCTAAGACTTAAGCTTTTGTAAATTTTTCATAATACAGTATGAGATGAGAGTATCGAGTGAGAACATGTTATTGCATACGGCTCAGAGGGGCCATAAAAAACTGAAGACTGGAATGAATTTAGAAAATGGAAATGGGGGAATAACTGAGCAAATCATGCAAAAAATTGATGTCTCTCAAACTGTTGGGCTGCCTTTAGTGGTACTTCAACAGTCGCTTGATGATTTTATCCATCTTTCTATTATTTGTAAGGTTGAATTTAACACATAATTTTTGTTGCAGAGCTAATAACCAGCAAAAGTCAAAAAGAAAAATTGAAATGAGAAACAACTGCAGAGTAGTGAATAAAGCATATAGCAGTTAACTGAGTCCCATATATATATAAAAAAAGGATGTGAGCCTGACATCACACTAAACCTATTGATGTTATTGTTCAAAGCAAGAGAACCAGTGGGATTTGGGGAAGGATAAGATAAGTGACCAGTCTCTCTAGAAAATTATTTACAAAAAAAAAAAAAAAACTAATAACATATTTCTCAGTATCTGGAAGCTTAAACTCTCTAGCATAATGTTTATTAGGAAATTATGTGAAACATTTACCAAGATGCACTTTGATAGAAGTGCAGATACATTTTTTTAAGTGTGGAATAAGGAAAAACTTCAGACCCTAAGTTTTGTCTGTTCATGGAATGTCTAGAAGAATGTCTAGAAGAATATGAAACCTGATTTGATCAATTGTGAAAATTCATATATGGAATAATGTTTGTCTCCTGCCCCATTATCAAAACGTTAAATCCATCCATTTATCCATCCTCCCATTCATTCATCCATCTATTCATCTATCCATCCATCCATTCATTCATTCATCTATCCATCCATTTATCCATCCATTCATTCATCCATCTATTCATCTATCCAGCCATTCATCCTTCCATCCATCCACCATCCATCCATCCATCCATCCATCCATCCATTCATTCATTCATCTATCCATCCATTTATCCATCCATTCATTCATCCATCTATTCATCTATCCAGCCATTCATCCTTCCATCCATCCACCATCCATCCATCCATCCATCCATTAATTCATCTATCCATCGATTTATCCATCCAATCATTCATCCATCTATTCATCCATCCATCCATCCATCCATTTATCCATCCATCCATCCATCCATCCATCCATTCATGCATCCATCCATTCTTCCTTCCATTCACCCATCCATTCATCCATCCATCCATTTATCCATCCATCCATCCATTTATCCATCCATCCATCCATCCATCCATTTATCCATCCATCCATTCATGCATCCATCCATCATCCATCCTTTCACCCACTGATGCATCCATCAATCTATCCATTCATACATCCATCTATCATCCATCCATCCATCCCTCCACCCATCCATCCATCCACCCATGCATCCATGTTTCCATCCACCCATCCATTCATTCATCTATCCATCCATTTACCCATCCATTCATTCATCCATCTATTCATCTATCCATCCATTCTTCCTTCCATCCACCCATCTATTCATCCATCCTTCAATCCATCCATCCATGCATCCATTCATGCATCCATCCATCATCCAACCTTTCACCCACCCATAAATCCATCAATCTATTCATTCATACATCGATCTATCATCCATCCATCCATCCATCCATCCACCCATCCATCCATCCATCCATCCATCCATCCATCCATCCATCCATCCATCCATCCATCCATCCATCCATCCATCCATCCATCCATCCATTCATCCATCCTTTCACCCACCCATGCATCCATGTTTCCATCCATCCATCCATCCATCCATCCATTCATCCATCCATTCATCCATCCTTTC
Source organism: Cyprinodon tularosa (assembly GCF_016077235.1). NCBI lineage: Eukaryota > Metazoa > Chordata > Actinopteri > Cyprinodontiformes > Cyprinodontidae > Cyprinodon > Cyprinodon tularosa. Next base: position 21,941 of record NW_024038982.1, on the reverse strand, counting down.
ACCCACCTATGCATCCACCCATCCATTCATCTATCATCTATCAGCCAACCAGGTGTAAAACAGGCCGAACAGCAATGTACAGATGAATCAGACTTCAAACTAGTAATTTAACAGTTTGCTGCTGTAAATATGATGACATTCCTCTGGCCCTAAGGCTCACAGTGACAAGGAGAGGAGGTGAAGCTGCCACTGAAATTCTGCTCTAAAATGACAACTCATTTATCGTCCCCTTTATCCTTTCAGGGCACAACCATCAAATGATCCATCTGCCAGAACCTCACCGTCTGCCTCTTATTGACAAATGACTCACGTTTAACAGCTACTCAGAAACAGGCCAATTACTCAAAGACACTGTAAAGCTTGACCAAAGATGGAGGTCAAGACCTGCTCTTTACTCCCTTTGCTCTCAGTTTGTCAGAGTCCCACTAATTAGAAAAGGCTGTGATCTTTTACTTTCCAGTTGAAGATTTAGAGTATCATAGGATAACTATTTTAGATTCAGTCAGCTCTACTCTGTCCTTTATCAACACCAATGTATTTAGAAAGTGTGTTTTTGCAATTGTGTGCATTTCAGGTCCATTTTAACACAAGGTTTGTAATGAAAACCCTCATGACCATCTGCCCCGGGACGGTGCTGCTGGTCTTCAGCATTTCCCTTTGGATCATCGCTGCCTGGACTGTACGAGTGTGTGAGAGGTCAGTAGAGAACTTAGCATTTTTGACTGTAAATAGATGTGGATATTATGTTAAAGTGAGTTTACCATTGCATTTGGCAGAAAAAAATGAAATTAAAAATATGGGAAACATCGGAATGTGTGTTTATTTTCGGGATTATATTTTCAATTTGTTTCAGTCAGTGGTTTGGCAAATTTCTTTGATTATTCTGTTTAAACAAAAGTAAGAATTTACACACTGATGAAAGTTGTTGCATCACTTGAGGTTTTGCATTTTGTGGTAGAAAATCCACAAACTTCTGTGTATTTATTATATTATCACCTTGCAACTTTATTTTGACCCTACTAAAGAATTTACACAAGCAATGTACAGATGAATATTCTTGTATTTATCAGATAACCATGAAACCTTATCCATGGTATGCAGATATTGTGTCTATACTGAAAAAGATCACTTCACATTAACAGCTCCAATTCTTTCAGTTGCTATATTATCTTTAAATTATGCTAACTTACAGAACATTGCAAATACGAGACAGTCTTAACTCTCTATCTTGTTAAACCAATAAGACTGGCTAAATGTAACTCATATCAGCAGCAGTACAACTTCAGTGCAAAAGACATTACTAACAAAATGTTTGATAGACTTGCTTTATTTTCTTTTGGAAATAAGTTGAGTTATAAAGAATATGTTTTTGAGTTTATTTTGCTTATTTAAAGCAGCATTATGATTACTTCACTGTAAAGTTGTCAGACATGAAGAAAAATTCATTCAGATAAAAATATGAAAAATTTATTTGGACTAAGCCTTTCTTTTAATAAGATGCTCATCAAAGATTTAAGATAAAAACACTGTTTTCAGATCCCTTTTTAAAAAAACATACCATATGGTTTCATTAAAATGTGGTTCCTAATATAAAGTTTTAAAAAGTATTTAAAAAAAACACAATAAAATAATTTTTTTCTTATAATCAAACAGTATAGGAAGTGCACGCCGCAGTCTGGGAATGAGACTCAAAGCTCTTTCTCTCAGCTGCAAAGTTTTATAGGTGGCCTGGTGAATTGCTAGTGAAGCATTATTTTAAAATTCAGGAAAAATAAAACCTAGCTAAAATAAAACCTAAGAGGTTTTTATATCTCCAGGAGTACTTCTGGCTGCATGAAATAATTCACACAAGCAGCAAGAGTAATGGGCCTCTATTTCAAACAGCGGCTTTAGATGTTATAATCCCAATAAATGGCTGTAAATTAGCAGTTATTAGTCCCATAGAAAGGCTTCAGATTGTGCCTCCTACCTATCAGTATGCTCAGTAGGTTGATATCACCAAATGAAATCCAATCCTAACACTAAGGTAATTCCTTTTTTAGCCAAAGAATTAATAAATGTATTTATGTGTAATGTGAACATAATTTTAGTAGTTCTTCAGGTATTGTAAAAAAAAAATAAATAAAATAAAAAAGGTGATTTGCATGTCGCTCGTCTGTCAACTGAATTTTTTTTTAGACCCCACATTAAATCCATGTGACTGAAACATGTTGAATTCACTTAAAGTAAAATCTTTAAATGTAGTTTTTATAAAAGAATATAGCCTGTCAATAAAGTAGATAAAAAATATAAATTAGGTAAAGAGAAAGTGGAACGGTTTTAGAAGTGGTTGAAGCAGCTATTATCAGCCATAATCTGGATATGATACGAAAAACTACTGGAGCCAGGGGGAGTGGCGGCCAAGTGGTTAGAGCACAGAGCCTGGAATCCTGAGGTTCTGAGTTCGAGCCCCACTCGCACAGACTGGCACTCTGGCTCTGTGAGCGAGACCCTCATCGGGCGCCCCCTGTCCTGTCTAAGGGGATGGGTTAAATGCAGAAGTAAATTTCTCCAATGTGAGATCAATAAAGTTCAATTATTATTTCATTCCATGGCACTGATAAACGCTGATAACTGCTATTTATTTGATGATCAGCTGATTTTAAATGACATATTTAAATATTTGCCGAAGTTACATGGTAAGCTGTTTTTCCTTACATACACATTCTAAAAGACACATTTCTTCTTATTACACTGTCAAACTTTTCACTCTGCTGAATACTGATGCTGGCTCAGCTTCCAGATGTTGGAAAAACCGTTTCTTAAGAAGTGTTTCATGTGGTATCACATGGCTCTGTTGCATTTAACGGATGGTAATTTAACTTCATGAGTTGTGTAATGGTTCTGATGTAGCATTGCATAGAAGGTGAGAAATGACTCACTGTTTTGATGAGTTCTCAAGCGTTTGAAGATAATCTCAGAGATAACAGGAAATGTCACTTGGTTAATAAGCTTGATTAAAGACATCATTGACTGGCTTCTGGGCTGCCTGACTTCACATCCATCTTTAATTGACATTTTCTCTCCTCTGCAAATTAGGTTTATACTAAAAGAGTTTAAACTCACTAAAAGAATGTGTAAAGAATTTGTTAATAAAAAAACTTCTTTGCTATGAATGTATGTATAGTGTTTAGAGCAAACTACCAAGGTTACAATTTTTTGTGTGTGTTGAATAGTTTTCCTGAAAGAGAAGCAGTTTTTTTTTTTTTTTATCTGTACTGGCTTTGGTAGCTATGGGAACAGGAATGATGTAGTTGCAGTAATGTATTTTATTCAGTGCTAGGAAAAATAGCAGGACACGTATTTTAGTTTTGACGCCCACATTTGCAGACTGAGCCAGTGAGCATGTCAGGTTTGACTGTTATTTCAGTGTTTTGCATTATTCACATACTTTCCTTTGAACTGTTTGACAGTTTATCACTTCACAGCAATAAATATCAAAGTATTTGATTGGACTTTTAGAGTGAAATGTTTTTTTTAAAAAAGGAGCTCCCTTTCTGTAACTATAAATAAATTTTTCGATTTCAGAGGGTACAACCAGCTCCCAGGTGTAATTTAATCTCAGTATAAATACAGCTGCTTAGGAAGACCTCATTGGTTTCTTACAGAGACTAAGAAACAGAGTAGACAGGTCAGAGAGAAATATTTGGAGAAAGTTTAAGCCTTTTTAGGTAAATTTACCTGTAGAGGTCTTTAAAGCAGGGGTTTGTCACCCTAGAAAATGTTCCAAAATCGTAGTCAACAGAAACAAAGAAAAGAACCATGCGTCCCAGAAGAACCTGCATCCAAAATGTAGTTTGAAGAATCTATCAAAAATAATACTATTAATGCTCCCACATACTCAGGCACACTTGAGTCCTCAACATCCGAGTACTTAGGGTGGAATAATGCGTTAATATATATCAAAATATAATTATTCAACTGCTGTGAAATCACAGGTCAGAAATTTCAATACACATTCCAATCTATGATTAGGTATTTTTCACTGACTGATTTTCTGTTTTTGTTTAGTTTTATGTATTTTGGTTTGAAAAAAAAAGATTGTAGTGTTATATTGGATTAATGTTGCAAACATGGTAAAATAATTGTTAGGTTTATGTAGGATTCGTCTAGTGGATATTCTTTTCTGCAAGGTTTTATTTTTTTTTTTATGTGAATTTAAAATGATATCCTGTCTATCAATATAATGAAGTATTAGTTTTGTCCATATTGTCAGTCTGGTAAAGAGCTGGTAGAGATCATTATCAAAGGTGAGATTAACAGAGTATGTGTCATCAGGTTCAAACCAATCATGCAAAAGCATCACTTTTTGAAGAAAAGCTCTCATAATGCAAACAGTTTTTTCAGGCCATGATAAAGGTTAACAATAGAACATTGCTCCATTTCAACTGCAGTCTTGACTGTTATTGTTACAGAAAGTCACTGTGATATTATGGACCCGCCCTCCACGCTGTGATTGATCCAGTCTTTTTTAGACCGGAGAGTATTGAGTCTTACCAGACTGACTTATAGTATGCCCTGTATAAGTCAGTCCGGTTGGCCAGTCTATACTATCCCTATTATTGACAGTGAAACTGGTCAAAGGTGATGGGATGATAAATGGTACTAATTAGAGGACAACACTGGAAGAAAACTTTGATGCTTCAAAAGACTTGAATTTAGGCCAAAGGTTTACCTATATCACATAAATATTCACAAGTTATAATGGTCCATTTAATGTCCAGAGCTATATTCAACAGCAGATCTCTGGGAAGATTTTAAAAGGAAAAGCTACAAATAATCTGGCAAAGTTTGATATATTTTAAGTTTTCACTCTTAAGCTATGAAAATCTGGTGAAATCAATCATACCTGATTCTAGGAATGATAACCTCCGTGAGCCAGATTACAAACGCTCTGCGGTTTTCATGTAAAAAGTTATTTTACTTAATATACACAAATTTATTAAGAGATAGTACTTAAACCTTTATTGATGTTTTTCATTGTATTGTTTATTCATTTATTCTTTAGGTACCATGATGCCCAGGATGTGACCAGTAACTTCTTGGGAGCAATGTGGCTCATCTCTATCACTTTTCTTTCCATCGGCTATGGAGACATGGTCCCTCACACCTACTGTGGCAAAGGAGTCTGTCTGCTCACAGGCATCATGGTCAGTACATTTTGTCTCCCTCCTCCTCCTCCTGTGTCCCTCACAGTCTCCCCTAGGCGTTGTCCTCTCCCTGTTCAAAGGTCAGCAGATTGGAGAGCATGCTGTCGTTTGCTAGAGCAATCCTGCCTTGTGTAATTTGGGCAATCCTCCCCGAATTAGCTGCATCTGTGCTTCTGTGTGTTTTGGTTGCGTAGGCGTCCAAACAAGAGCACATTAGCAGTTTATGTGTGTTTTTGTGTGTGTTGTTTGTGTTTCTGTCCTTATTGCATAATGAAGGTCCTACCTTTCAATGTGCCATGTCCTCCCACTCTCACTTTCTCACCATCTCTATCATTTTTTCAATTTCTATCTTTGCCACAATCTACCCCTTACATTTCACCATATTCTTTCCTTTTTCTTTGATCTTCCCTTCTTCTCGTCCATCTCCTTCTCCCCAAGGCCATGTGTTTATTTTTATCTACCGTCCATCTGCTAGTTGCAGTGTTCAAGCAAACAACTTCAACACTGTTTACACTGCTGGTGATATTTCTTTCTCAACTTTTTCACTTTCTTGTTTGCTTTTCTTTTTTGGCACAATTCTGATCCTTTTAATCAAGCCATCTCTTCATTTGTTTGCTTTTTGCAGTATTTTAAGGAAGAAAATTACCTCTTAGTACTCACTCTAAACCAGCTTTTTGTGGGGTTTACATACTTGAATGTGACACCGCTAACAGTCTGGAAATAGTTCCAAAGGAGGATCCAGGCTTGAGGACGTACACAGTCTTATCTTGGTCTGCTGATTTCTGTTGGCAGTTGATGGAGGCATCTTGTTTTAGTGTTTCCTTCAAAAAAATCCATAGCCTGCCTCCATTTAAAGGTATAGTAAAGGATGTTCTTTATCTGGGTGGATCATCAAAATAAGTGGTCCTCCTAATTATCCATCATTCTCGTGATATGTTTACGTAAGGCCGTCCTTTGTGCTCGTCCCCATTTTGACTTACCAGTCGTGAGTCCGACATTGTGAAAAAATTGCAAATCTTCTTTTGGAAAGTAAGCTTGTATAAGTGATGCAAACAGCAACTTTGAAACAGAGCGTGCACGAGGAGAAATGGGCCTGGGCATGCTCTTGCACACGTTTAATAGTCGTTCCCTCTAGAGAGCGGATACAGGGTTGTGCATGTGCATTTTTGTTAGTGTTTCAAAAATTTGGAATAAAATCCTCCGCTATACGTTTAATACAATGACCTGCTTCAGTGTAAATCAGAACTTGGCAAAAATCATAATATCATCAAACCTTTCCAAAAATTTTAAAAGGTAAATAGACAATGAAATTATACGGATGAGGATCCAGTGCATGAATCCAATGTACTTCGTCATTAACTATCGAATCAAACCAGTTCTTTTCAGTTGCAGTTTTGCATATATCAATATTGCGAAGAAGATTTCAATGTTAAATTTTATCCACAACTAAATACCATGATCCTCATCAAAATGTTTGGTTGAATTTTTGCCAAAGCTGACCTAACTTATTTTAGGTAAAGTTTCTACAGTCATAAAGAAGCCATTGTATTCCCCCTTCCTTTCTCCATAACTTATCTCATAATCCCCCCCTGTGTGCTTCTGTCTAAGGTCACCCAGCTTCTACAATTCACCTTACTTTTACAGCCTCTCTGTTTGCTTTTTTTTTTAAACATCCTTCTGGTCCCTCTATTAATGATGTAATGAGAGCAGAGGCAAGGTTGGCTGCATTACCACATTGAGGGATTAGTGTGCATAGCAGCACAAAAAGATTTTGAAAGGGCTCTCATTGTTACACTCTGTAGTAACTTTGAAAAAAAGAGGATAACAGCCTTGTTTAAAAATATTGTTTGTCTATAACCATCAATAGGTATGAAATAAATCTCCAAAAATAAAACTTAAAAAGATCTTTGAGCTGTGTGTAGACGTATCTTTCCAAAAAATCAGATGGATGATTCAGATTTCTCCCCAAAAAAAACAACGTGTGTATTCTTTCATCTTCACTGTATTCAACATCTCTTTCTGTATTTGCCAACTCACCCACCTTCCTCACTTTGCGGTCCATTATATGTGTGAGCAAACACACAAGATAGACACACACAGACCCCATTTATTGGGTGAATTATCCAATAGATGTTTGTCATGGAGTAAAACACTCACCTCAACACACACAGAAAGAGACAGACATAAAACAGAGTGGTGGATACAGATAGTCCCAAGCCAAACTCTGCAGGCTGGAGTGCCCCCCCCTCAGGTGCTCTCTCGGCATGGCGCCCACACACACACTCATCAAACAAAGACACACATAAACATGCGCTCCTCTGAGCGGTCAGAGTGTTTTATTTTTATTGAACATCAGATGGTTACTAGGAATGTTGCCTCACTGGAAAATATAAGGTAGAGTTTTACAGTCTTGAAAACAAAACAAAAATAACAGCCTATAGACCTGTCAAAGCAGGATATGTTTTATCATTTGTATGTGTATATGTGTGTGATTGAGAGTTAATGTAATGAGTTTGCAAGAGAGAAATTCTCAGTGATGTTACTATGACAACACATGAAGGAATATACCATCGTCCTGAAGCTACCTGGGGGTGTTCCAGGTGTTAGTGAGCACATGTGGGCGGTTGTATGTTTGTTGTCAGCGGGTAGATGGTGGGAGAGTTTAAAAGCCTCAAAATGCTGTGAACAGTTTGAGACATTTGTTTTAAAATTGAGATTGACATGGGCTAAGTGTCTCACAGGGATCAGATAATAACAATACAGGACACCTGACAACAGACTGCATGATATAGGCCTACATCTCGCACAAAATCAGCATCCATGGGAGGAGAGCCTAAACTGCTGCAGAGGAAAAATAATAAAAAGGCCCATCTCATTCAACAGAAACATCTGATTATCATTAAAAGGTTTGGAAACGTATTCTAGAGAGGGTGAACATTATGGAAGGTGAGCGCAGAGTCACTGCCTTTTTTGGGTTGGCTTATATAGGGTATTTAGTTATTTTATCTCAAACCATACATCAAACATCACGCTCATATCAAAGTGAAACCCCGCATATGACCTGGCAATGTGTGTTTTGGATTCTGGCGGTCCTAAACACACACAAACATGTCAAAAGTAGGCTAATATTGTCCCTAACACTCTAGAGAAAATTAACATCCAGTTGTATTTCCCAAAAAATAAACTAATGTGTTGCAATAATCCACCAAAGGTCGTTGTTAAACATAAGGATGAACACATATAATCCATTTTCCATAATGATGTGTATTTATGATACATACAGTAAGTTTTACATATACCGTATTTTCACGACTATAAGGCGCACTTAAACGTCTTTTTTTCCCCTCAAAATGTGCAGTGTGCGCCAATGTGCGCCCTATGGTGCGGTGCGCCCTATGAGTGTTGTAACTGCGACTTTTGAGACCACCTCATTGAGGAGATGATGAAAGAGTGGCTAAATGTAAGGAGACCAGGTGTTTTTTTTTTTCCACTCATCACCATCGCTGTTAAAATGTAACTCCATGCGTGCCCATCTCACAGCTGATGTGAAAAACATGGGGAAACAAATTAACGCTGTGCTCGCTGTTCAACCGCTCGACATCGGTGTGAACCGGACCCAGCAGGTGCAGCAGAAGCAGCGAGTTTACATGCAAAGTCAATGGTTGACACGCGTATAGGTGCAGAAAAAGGTCCTGCAGCGCGTTTTGAGCAGCAGGAGCGTTTAAGCATCTGCCAACGCGCTGCTGCTGCTCGAGATGGAAAAATTGAAGTTTTGCTGCTGGTCGCACCGCATCAACCAATCAGAGAAGCTGATCTGGGAGCTGACAGCGAGACAGACACAGCGCTCTGATGACATATGATATTAACGCAAATGAAACGGGCTGGATGGATGAGGAGATGATGAAAGCGTGGCTGAGGGAGGTGTAGCCTATGTGAGGAGACCAGGTGCTTTTTTCCACGCATCACCATCGCTGCGTGCCCATCTCACAGCCGATGTGAAAAAAAAGGTGAATCAAATTAACGCTGTGCTCGCCGTTATCCCGGGGGGTCTGACAAAGGAGCTTCAACCGCTCGACATCGGTGTGAAGCGGCCGTTCAAAGTAAGGCTGCGAGCGGCGTGGGAGCGATGGATGGCCGACAGAGACCACAGTTTCACGATAAGTGGAAGGCAGCGCCGGGCAAGTTACGCCACAGTTTGCGGATGGATTGTAGATGGACTAACGTGTCTGCTGGCTCTGTTGTTCAAGCTTTCGCAAAAGCAGGCATTATTTCTGAGGAGCCGCGCTGCACGGAAAGTGACTGACAGCGAAGAAGGGGAAATTGGCATGTCTGATTTAGCGCAGCTGTTTTATTCAGAAACAGAGGATGATGACTTTGATGGGTTTGATTAATACTTTGTAATAAATACATGAATAAAGCACAATCATACTTAGTTTTGCTCCCGCTCTATTTTTCTACCTGAAAACTTAATTCAACAGCAGCCTCTGGGCGGGTCTTCTCCTCTTCACCGCGGTGGCTGGCAGGTGTTTTTTCATCTAAATAATCTAAATCTTGCAGCTATATTTGCTGTGATCAGTGGGAATTAAGTAGTTTTATTATGTTTTTAAGTGAGAAAGTCCACCTGAAAACTTAATAATTGCAGTCAGTTCATCCAGATTATCTATTTCTGTCGGAGGCGCTCAGACCCCCACATACCAGCGGTGCGCCGACAGTAGAAATCCTTTCATCAGCAGCCTCTAGGCTGGGTAGCCTCCGGGTTCACGCGGTGGATGGCAGGTGTTTTTCATCTAAATAATTTAAACTGCAGGCACCCATAAAAGCGAACATATTCCGTCGGCAGGTTTCAGGATTTTAAGTTAATTTAGGAGTGATCACAGCGCTGTGTCATCTGCGATGTGTCTGTCTCACGGCCAGCTGCCAGGTTTGATTAATACTTTTTAATAAATACATGAATAAAGCACAGTCATACTCAGTTTTGCCCCCGCTGTATTTTTAAATACGCAGTAGAGGTATTTAAAGGTAGTAGAGGACATGTACCGGTATATAAAAAACGCGCCCTATAGTCCGGTGCGCCTTATGTGTGTGTTAAATACAGAAATGGGACACATAACTGAGACTGCGCCTTTTAGTACGGTGCGCCTTATGGTCGTGAAAATACGGTAAAAAGGGTCATAGTTTCACAATGCTTATGACTAGAGATCTGAAATTTACACCACATCAACAACAAGTGCAGTAAGTGGGAGAGGTCAATAGGAATTATACAAAAGATATAACATAATAAGAATTGCATATATTTTATTAGAGGGGGGGAAAAGGGTTTTTTGGATGTTTGAAGTCACATAGCTCTGGTTGTGTAAAACCTACAGAGTCTGTACATATATCTCCAGAAACTAGAAAGTCTTAGCTTTCAAATGACACAAATCACAAGCATGTGGGTTTTATAATATTATTTTGCTGGCTAATAGCATTTTTGGTAAGCCATACATTTGTGCACAGGCTTTGAAAGGATGGTGGTAAGAGGCTCTAGAGCAGCCCTAAGATTATTTTATTAATGATTTTCAAAAGTGAAAAAATAAAAAAGATTTTATCACTGAGCATTTGCACCATAAAAACCACAGTTTAACAGATGGACATCAAACTCCAGCCCTCTAGGACCGGTGTCCTGCAACTTTAACATGTCGTTCTGCTACAACGCACATGAACCAAAGAATCAATCCATCTGGACTGTAGAATTTGACTGTATGCTGATGCAGCATTCATCTATTTGATTCAGGAGCTCTGAATGATGGAAGTGTGTAATATTTGAAGGATTTTCTGGAAAGAGGCTTAACATCCTTATACTTTTAAATAGTCAGCTACTGTTAAGGTTGTTTAAATTCAGCCCTTCAGACATATATAGAACCCTTCAAATAATTTATCTTTTAAAATCTGTCAGTTGCTGCTGAATCCTGTCCACAGAAAACCCCACTCAAATCATCTCTTTTTCTCAATAGTTATGTAATGACGATAAACGAAAAACATTATTTTGAACTAAAACAATTTAGGCCATAAGCATATTGTGTAAAATGTTGAGGGTTTTATTTATAGACTTGAGCAAAAAAATATTTTTTTACTTGACCATTTGAACAAAACAGGCTTTTATTACTCCTGCACCAACTCCAATTTTCAGACCCTTGGAGTTATGCTTCTTTTAGTGCACTCTGTGATGCAAACATGAGAGGAGTTTTTTCCTGCCTTGGTGGCCACTTTCTTTTTATAACCATGTTCCATCAGGTTTCAGAGAATAACTGCTTTTCAAATAGCTTTGTGCACTTTCATCATCTAAGTATGGAGCTAGATCGGTCTCAATTTTCACAAATACACATACGTGATTCATACATGCATAGGACAAGATCCACACATGCACAGAATGATTCACACAAGCACAAAAAATCCACAAACACACAGTACAAGATCCACACATGCAAAGCATGATTCACACAGGTGCAAAAAAAACACATCTAACAAGATCCACACATGCACAGAATAATTCACACAAGCGCATAAAAATCCACAAACACACAGTACAAGATCCACACATGCAAAGCACGATTCACACAGGCGCAATAAAAAAATCCACTCACACACAGTACAAGATCCACACATGCACACCACGATTCACACAAGCACAAAAAAGTCCACACACATAGGACAAGATCCACAGACACAGAACGATTCATGAAAGCACACAGGATCCACACACGCAAAGAACAAGATTCACCAAAGTATTTCTGGTCCATAAACAATTATGAATTAAAATACAAAGTACAGTAGTCTTTAAACTTCACTGCATTTGTGTGTTGATTTTTGAGACTTTACTGATGTGCCTCAATACACAAATGCATTTTTTAAGCAGGTAATGGTTTTCAACCAATCACAAATAAGTTAATCACAAGAAAGTACGCCACGTGGGATGACACCCAGATCCCACATCCTCCGTATCCGCCCCTGTCCCTTTTCTTTTCACTAACTGTTCTTTTTTTCCCTCTATGTTTGTTTTAAGTCTTGAAATGCTAAATGTACAAAACATAGCAGTGGTGGGTAGGGTTTAGACTAAAATAGCTTCTTTTTTTTATCAATCTTTAAGATACCCACAGATTCGTTTCTGCAAGTGCACTATATTAAGTAGAAATTGCACCTTTCACTTTAGGACCTTGGTTGGTGTAAAAAGCAAAAAAAGCAAGAGCCAATACACTTCTGCTCTGTGTAATTGCAGTGTGATTTAAAATGGGGTTAAGCGGAAGGAGACAGGTGCAGACATAATCCTCCCTCTGAATCTAAATAGTGAATTAACTTCATGAATGTTACATGATCATGGGAATGCAAATGCACTTGATTTATTTACCATGGGCGAGAGTGACCACTTCTTTAAGTAGGAGGAATTTGGTCAATTCATTTGTCTGGGGCAGACAGGTGTGCTTTAAAGAAAGGCAAGTTTGATTATATGTGCAGTCCTGAGTGCTTTGCAGTTCTTCAAAGCCATTTCCAAACAATTAGAAGTCCAGCAATCTGTTGTAAGAAAGCTCTGACTTCACTTTCCTCAGTTTGTTAAAGGTTATAGTTTATCAAAAAATATTTTGAATATCTTACTTATTTGGAAAGGTTCCCAAGCAGAAAGCATTTTCTCTTTAATATTATTCTAATACTTATTATTATACATTTGAAAATAAAGAATTTTAACAATGAGACCCCCAGAGCACGTTTTTGCCATTAGGCAAACAGCCTTTAGGCAAAAACTTCCTTATTCAGCACTCCTCTGGATGAGCTGTTTTGGCTGTCCACCCGAAGGCCATGCCCCCACAACCCGCAACATGCCAGCTAGTCAGAGTTTGTAAAGATACTGGCTAGGAGCATGGAATAGTTTATTAGATGAAGGCTGTAGATGACCGATGGGCAAATTACATAAAAAGGGCATTTCAAACAGATGATTTTAAACACATTAGCTAAACGGTGAAGAAAGCCAGGGCGAGAGAGGGGATATGTTTTTATTTTTTTTTATTTTTGTGAATCTTACACATTAAACTGAATTTTGCATTATATGGGACCTTTAAAGTAAATATTAGGGGTGTGGGAAATAATCGTTTTGGCGATATATCGTGATATTCAGCTTGCTAATATAATATCGATCTTTCACTTCTTAGTATCGATTTTCAAAAAAAAGAAAATGGTTATATAAAACATTGATGGGAAAATGGGCTACCTCTGCACCACCACTCTGGCAGAAAGCGCTGTGGAGCCCTTTAACTGTGCATGCAGCACCAAATCTGTATTTGAGGCAGTCACAGTGGAAGAAAACCCCAAACAACATGGATAATAATACCTAATCAATATTTTCTGATGAAAATATACAGCACTTGCTGTTTTATCTCATCATTTGATTTTGATAGCTGAGGAAAATATGCCAATATATGGTGATACTGCAATATCGTGATAATATCGTATCGTGACCCAAGTATCGCAACATGTATCGAATCGCAACACTCATGCCAATGCTCACCTCTAGTAAATATGGCCAAATTATCCTCTGAAACTAAGTTATCTACTCAATTTCTGGAACAGAGTCCTTGTAATGGGTTAGACCAAAAATATTTCCGATCATCATAAACATTGCTGTGCTATGTCAAAAACAAACACGACGTATTAAAAAAACCCTCTCTGCAAACTCTCAGGCATCATAGTAGAGGTAGGGTAATCTCAGTTTGGTTTGCTCCAAAAGAGTTGCTGAGCAAAGCTTGTTATGTTTTGTATACCAAAGTATTATAAAGTCAAATTTGAGGCTCTTTATGCAGCTGCTGAAGTTTGACCCAAACAGGGTCGTCAACAAGTTGTTAATGACCCTAAACACGGCTTAGTAAACAGAATGAATTAGACTACAATTACTAGAGTCTAGACATGATGGAAATCCCTTAGCGGGAGATAAAGAGAGCTGTGGAATAACAAATGCCTGCAAACATCACTGAGGTATCTTTGTTAGAAAGAGTACAGTAATGTAAAACTGGGTAAGAGCATCATTTAAACTGAGTCAAAGGCTTCTTGCAATATTACTATATGCCTAAATGTCCATGCAACATTGTTATTAAACCATTTTCTTCACCTACTTCTCCTTCATCATGATGTCCCCACCCCGGTTTGTGTGCTCTGTCTACTAAATAAAATATCAAGTGTGAGCACTGGGGTTATTGAAGGTCTTTATTAAACGGAGCAAATTTATCACCTCTATTCCGAATTTGTATGCATGACATTTATATGTTATGTCCTGCAAAATATTTCCGCTAAGAAACAGTAATGGTGATGTTGCTGATTTTGATGTTGCCATGATGACTGTGATCTAATCTGTTTTGCAGCACTATTGTGCTTTTTTGCTTGTCCGTGTCGGTGTTCATAAAGACCCTTTTAGTTATGACTGTGCATAAGCACAGATGGAGCTTCCCCTCTTTTTCTGATTGCTGTGTAGATGGCTTTGCTTTACCGGAGGAAGCGAAGGAAAACACCCTGGCAGGCATATAAAACAAATCACAGCAGCTCAGCCATCATCAGTCGTGTCACTCTGCAGAGATTGCACAGGGAACCCTGCTGGAATCAAGTGGATGCAGACCCAAATAAACTCCCATATACACACAAACGTGTGTGCACATACACCCACCTCGGCTGATGTGATGAACCAATCACTCCCCTACTGCTCCTGACCAAGGAGGACCCCTGTGCATACTGCACCAGCGCAGTGTTTGCACGCGTACTGTGATGCTCGTTCATTGAGCGCATTTATGAATGCTCTAAGGGTTTTCCTTTGGCTCTCATCATATTTTATTCATAGCTGTTGTATGAGTGCAAATAGAGTGGATGAGTGTATAGACGTGGGCACTAATGCCTGTTTGTGCGTTACATCTCACTGGAGCCAGCCAAACTTATTTTTGGCAAACCTGTCTTGTCTTTTAAGAGTGTGCACGAATCTTTGGCTCCTTCCTTCCCACACATTTCAGCAGCCTCCGTGCGTTTGCTCTCTAAACTTGTGTTTGTCTTCTTAAACATCTCTTGTATCCTCTACACACACACACACTCAAAAACAGGAAGGAAGACACTTGTGCACTTTCATTAACCACTCTTAATCTTAATTCATTGCCTATCAGGAGATATGTGACCTCATTAACACCGACTTCTTCTCTATTTTCCTCCCCTGCTATTTTTGCACACACACACACACACACACACACACACACACACACACACACACATCCCTCTCCTGCACTTATGCCTCCCTTTATGATTCCTTGGTTCACCATATCTCCTCTTTCCTTCTCCCCTTCTTTCCACAGGAACCTGTGAGCACTCACCATCCCCGTTCAAAACTGCTTCTAATCTGAAAGTTAATTAAGTCTGCCTTTCCTCCCTGTGTTTCTGCTCCTCTTCTCCTCTCAAGCATGTCTCTCCGGTTGAGAGTCTGCTGTCACTCTCTCCCAAATGAATTTTGCCATGTATCCCACGTGGGCTTAGCTGGAATACAGACAAACTGGTCTGTGTTTTACACTTTCACACGTCCTGCAAGCCTCCAAGTCTCCGGTGAGAGGAGAAGACTGACACCATATAATTCAAAACGACAGCATATAATTAAATGAAAGTAGGTGGTGCCGATCATTGATTTTTGATTTTTTTTAACCCATGAGGAGGTACATTTTGCATATGTAGGGAATATATAGAATTCATCTAACAGCAGATGGAGTGAAAGTGAAAATAGACTTGACTTGTCTCTCACCGTGAATAAATGTGGATTTGGAGCAGAGCTGTTCCTCCTAATCCTCTCCTCTTCCCCTATTCATATCTCCTTCTGTCATTCAGTTTCTCAAATTTTCCCTCATAAACCATCAATTGTCTGGGGGAGCCCTCTGTCCTGAAATCTCCCATATTAATGTGTCTGTGCCTTGACTTTTTGTTTCCGCCGACTCGCCCCTCTCTCTCTCACTCTCTCTCTGTCCCTCTCTCTCAGGGTGCTGGATGCACAGCTCTGGTGGTTGCTGTGGTAGCCAGGAAGTTGGAGCTGACCAAGGCTGAGAAACATGTGCACAACTTCATGATGGACACGCAGCTCACCAAGAGGGTGTGTAATCACTTTCTTTGTACTGTTGAAGAGCACACATACAAAATCTATACACCTTGTAACTTTTTTTCCAACTTTTTACATTTTCACATATTTCCATGTATTTTATAATTTTCTTACCCAACCACCAATAAACATTTGTGTAACCAATTTCTTTAAGATTTCACCATTATCAATGGACTTTTTGTTGATTATTGTCCTAAACTGTATAAAAACCACCCCACAGCCACAGTAATGTTTGTAAGGCACTTATGCCTATTGATAAATATTCCGCTCTTTTCAATCACATTGAAAGCTCTTTGACGCCATCTAGTAATCAGAGTTATAACCAATTGTGTAGCTACAAACCATTACAGTATGCTGAATAACCAAAAATGAACAATGCATGCTTAAATTGTAATCTGTTTGACAGGAGACAATAATCCATTATCTATTTACAAGGCGTTATTAACAGGTATTTGAACTTTACTTGTGTGTAATTTAGTCTAAGTATAAATCCACCTGCTCTGTGAGGGAAGCAGAGGTTAGAAAGCATTGCTAACCAAAAACAGCAGCCATTAATGCCATACAGACAATAATTGATTATGAGATCAGTAATCGAGAAAGCTACTAAAGGCCAGTGTCAACTCTAGAGGAGCTGTAGAATTTCAAAGCTCAGTTTGGGGATTCCATCAACAGGACAACTGTTAGTAGTGGTGCAAAATGTAACTATACAAAGGCTTACTCTGAGTTTTCCTCAGGATTAGGGTTGGGTATTGTCTGAATTTGAATTTCCAGTTCTGATCCCTAGTTATGATTCCTGTTACTATCAATTCTTGATTATGATTTTTTTAAGAAGAGTAATTATAAAAGTTAACATGTTATAAATTAACTGGCTAACAGAGCTCTGTCTAGATAAAGTAGTCTGAACTTCTCAATTGAATTTATTTCCTTGAACATCGAACATTATGTGAACTTTACGATAAATTTTTAGATCCCGGTAGTTATTTTCATCTAGTATATAAATATCAAACCAATGATCTCTAATATAATCTTGTGAATTTTCTTTTCACAGAGTTACATTTTGCAGGGATCTTTACAGTTTAAAACTTAATAAAAATACATTGAAATATATACAGTTTCTGATGCTGCTATGTCGCATAAGACCCTTTTATTATTTTATGTACCTTATTCTAACTGTTGTGTGGTGCTTGGATGAATGTCTGAAGGAAAAACAATTGCAGCAGGTCTGAGCGCCAATGACAAAGTAATTGTATCAACAAATTTCTCCTAATTGTCTTTTCTCTTCGTGTGAGTTTTTCAGATTGAACTAGTGTACACAGATGCACCTCATCCAATCATCCAGAGCTTCATTTGAAACATTTTTGTTAAACAGAATGGCAAAGATTATCCTTCTCTTGACATGCAAACCTGATTGTGGAAAACCTCAAAATGTTCATATCTATCTAAATTTTTGAAACAGAAAAAGAAATAAGAGTTAAAGGTGTCAGACTTTATGTCTGAATCACCTACAATCTCTGTGAAATATGTTAAAAACATGTTTGTGACTCTTTATGAAAAACTGACCTTTTGTTTTTATTTTGCTTTTGGGTTGAGTATCACAGGATTTAACTGAATTCAAGATTCTAAACTCTTGGGTCTTTCACTTTCCCAAACTACCACATTACACATCAACATGCACGGTTGGGTCAAAGTACTGTGTTACTTGAGCAATAAAAGGTCATCTCTATCTGGCTCAGCCTGCTCTGCTCCCTCAGTTACCACCTCTTTTTTTCTTTCCATCACTCTTTTTCCTCCCACATGGCCGTCCCTCCACCTCCTCTTTCCTCTGACATTTGTCTCTCTTACAGTAAATCCCTCTCTCTCCCTCTTTCTGTTTCTGCCACCCTCTTCTTTTCTTGTCCCCTCCCTACCTCCTTCTCTTCATCTCTCACTCCCTCCCTCCTCCAATCCTTTTCAATTTTTCATAAAGCTGAAAGACCCAAGTTTTAAAAATAGCTCCCATATCAAATATGTAGGGTACATTTTGGCAGCAGGGTTATCTTGGTGTCTGAGCTGGGTTGGGTGATCAATAATTTGAGCATGGATTAAATATCAACAAAAGAAACAAACAGGCTTTAGAACTGTTTGCAATCACTTCACCCTCCTGTTGTCTCTACACCATTTGTTATTTGCATCAGTGTGCTCATATGTCAGCATTTAACATAAATGTATAATCATTTATCATTTGTTTATATTTAGTCTGTCAAATATGTAAAGAAAGAGACGGTGTTAAAGTAACATGGGCTGTCTCAGAACATCTGCCCTAACCCCAAAATCTCTCAATCACTATTTAGAGCTGGGATTATATAGTGGACTCAGTTAACTGACCGTTCAGACAGATGATCACTACTTTTTGCTCCCTGTTGGTCACGTAACTCCGCCTCCCTGCATGGTGCTCCTGCCATCTTTGTCATTTGCTGCTGTGACAACAAATCCCATGATGCTTTGTGAGGAAAGCTCTCCTCACAAAGCATTCCAGAATATTTATGCTGATCTAGTGACCATGGATGTACACTTTACTTTTCAAGGTGCATAGTGGGAAATTTCGAGTCCACTACTTTTTCATCCACTAGAGTAATTACGCCACTCTAAAATGGCGTAATCACTATATAGTGCCCTATATAATAGTTAGGGCGGATACTTGAACACAGTAATGATAATAGCTGAGACATACAGAAAACAGAAAAGTGAGACAGAGATCTCTGTAGAGGGAACCTAAATGCAGCCAGTGTGTCAGAAAAACAGAAGATTTTGAATGTGAAGGATCTGACATCAGCAGTACGTCTTGCGATTAATAGTTTCAAACAGCGACAAAATAATTAACCGAGTTAACCATCTCAACAGTTCTTAACATTTTATATTAGCAGGTAATTCAAAAGCACAGCTCCAACAATTAGCATTACTAAATCTGCAATGTGTGTCTATTCTGGATAATGTAATCCCAGGGTCTGCAGCTCCAAGCAAAGCAAATTTTGGGTGCATTTTGATGCATCCCTTCTCCCACAAGCCTGAATCAGAAAAATGTTTAATGACCAGGCCTTTGCAAAACTTTCTCACACACCAAGGAGGTAACTCAGTTGTATTTTCTAAAGAAGCAGGGAGGCATCCAAAACTTATAAAGAAGCACTGCAACTTTTGAACCAGGAGGTCTTGAGTTGCAGACACCTGGTGAAGCCTCATCTCTGAGATTTGCAAAATATTTTCAAATCCATCATGTTTTGTAAAAGAGCTTAAAACTCAAAAGAAACAGTGGCTTTGCTGCACTCCTCTAAGTTTATTATCTGCTGAAATATTGCTCTTTCGATCTCTCTTAGGCCAATTTGAACCACATTCATATTTGGTACTAAATTGCAGAGGTGTCAAAAGTATTACTGTTTATTACTGAAGTAGAAGTATAAATCCTACTGTTTAAAAACACTTTTGTGGAAGTCAGAGTATTATCTTAGGCTTTTTACTCAATTAAAAGTGTAAAAGTACAATTTCTAAAACTACTTAAAGCATAAAAGTAAAAGTAATGCAGGAGAAAAATGTTAAGGATAGCGCTTTAAACCTGCCCTATTAAAGGAACATTTTCTGAATGATAACTTCCTTACTTTTTCTTACTTTTATACTTAAGATTAACAGTGTCCTTTTTAACTCTGAACATTTTTGGTTTGGTGCAGTACAAAGTCCAAATGCAAAGAAATGAATTGTCTGCATAAAACAAATTATTTTGATGGTTTTTACCAACAGGCCATGATGAAAATGAGTTTAAATTAATCAAAACGAAGGAGTCTATTTCCAAAATGTAAGAAGTAAAAAGTAGCGATAATTACAAACTAGAAAATTTCTAAAGAAATTTTGAGGGGGGCCACCTACTGCCCGTCTGGGAAACCGGGCCAATATGGCCCTGGCAGGTGATGTTGGGGCTCCCCAGACCAACTGCTTACGCCTTTGAGGGCTGCTGAGGGAAGAAAAGAGGGCGTGGTCAGGGGCAAAGAGAGCTGTGTGCCACTTTGGCTGAAATCTGGGAAATAGACGTGCACAGCATATGATGCACAAGGGTAATATGGGTTGTCCATATTGAACCGCAGTGGGTAAAGCGCAGTTGGCGGGCTGTGCCCGCCTGCTAGGAGCCCTTGCAGTGATGAAAAAAATCACCAATGGCGGGCTCCGCCCACCTGCTAAGAGCCATTGCAGTGATGAAATCACCTTTGGCGGGCTTTGCCCGCCTTCTAAGAGCCATTGCAGTGATGAAATCACCAATGGCGGGCTCCGCCCGCATGCTCAGAGCCATTGCAGTGATGAAATCACAAATGGCTATGAGCAATATGCCAGAATGTATGAGTGTGTATAAGGAAGAGGCTTTTATTCTGTAGAGTCCCTGTAGTGTTATTTTGAAAGTCTATCATGGATGTGCATCAAAAGATGGGTCATGCCCAGCAGTGATATAGAATCCATTTCCAAATGTTAAATCACTGGTTTTCCATGTTATTAGGTGAATAGGTGCTGTATTACAGAGTAAATGGGAGACTTTTATTGTGAAATTTGCTCTGGGGTGTGTTTTGAAAAGGTCACTAGAGTCTAATAAAAACAACCTGGAAGAGTTTGGGTCATAATGTTGAGCCATTTGCATCAATTATTGCATTAGTATAATCTAGAGGCTTTTATTTTGTAGGGTCCCTGGAGTCTTATTTTGAAAGTCCAACAGAGTTGTGTTTAGAGAAAATGTTCAGACCCAGCAATGATAGTTGATGACTTTCCAATCGTTAAATCACTCTTTTTTCCATGTTCTTAGGGCAGTAGATGAAGATAAAATGGGAGGCTTTAATTTTGAAATTTGCCATAGGGTGTGTTTTAAACAGTCTCCTAGAGTCTATTCTCTAAAATGGGGTTGAGTTTGGGTCATAATGTTGAGCCATATAGGGCAATAAATATATGTAAAAAATATAGAGGCTTTTATTTTGTAGGGTCCCTGGAGTCTTATTTTGAAAGTCTATCAGTGTTGAGTGGCAAGGGAAGTGTCATGGACAGCAGCATAGTATCCATTTCCCAATGTTAAATCAGTGCTTTCACCCTCCATTAGATTAATATGAGCTGTTTAAAACAGCAGAGGTAAAATCTCTTTGAAGCACGGTTACCTTGACAACGCTTAACGAGCCTGTCAGTGACAGAGAGAAAAGCGCAGCACTATTGTTCCTTCGCTCTCAGGCTTTTTTGAATGGGAGGAACAGCTCCGAACAAACGACTGCTTAGCAAAAACCGTATGAGTTATTCAAAAAATTTCTTCACCGTGAGCATCAGCAATCCTTCGGCTCCAACTATGCCAACTTTGGTGTATGTGTGTCATTCAGACCAATATTTATGACGAGTTTAAAACACATAATGTCATTCGTTTTTCTCCCCTCTTCTGCTCCAAAACCAATGGAAAAATGCTCTGATTCTCATCGACTTTAGATCGGTCTGGAGGGTTTTTAAGGAAAAGTATTAATCCTACCGTAATTCCGAAGACATTGTGTGAGTCCAGAGCGTTCAGCCTACAAACTGACCAAAAATGGTGACTGTAGCTCCAAATATGTGGCCGTGAGGCAAGAACAAAT